>NC_140959.1:31569523-32935773 GCF_014529385.1 Adiantum capillus-veneris
TTTACTCACAAAAGTTAGATACTTCACCAAATACCAAAATTGAAGCGAAGAAGAAAGAGCCTTTGAGAGGCTAAATACAAGTCCACGGACACCCCTAGAGAGAGATTAGAGAGACAGACAGGTTGAAGCTTTGTTTCACCAAAAGCTTTGGGAGGCGTATGTGAAACCAATGTGTCCAAGGTTGGAAACACCATTCTCAAACATTTTGTGCTCCAAAAATTGGGGACGCCATTTGGGAGCCTGCATTGGAACCCACAACCTCATGCCCCAATGCCTTTTGAGGCTTGAGCTAACCACGTCGCCCGTCCGCGTGCATGTGAAAGGAATTCCATTTTACATGGTGTTATAAACGATAAATTTCGACTGGTCTAGAACTAAACCTAGATAGACCCCATGTCCAGGTTTAGTTCTTGGCTAGGTTTAGTTTTAACAAGCAATCTACGATGCAGATCGCCTCGACGGCTATATGTAGACTTCCCATCCATTGATCCCCCCCCCCCCCCCCCCCCCCCCCTTAAATGCTTCGTGTCACTTAGTCATGAGGACTGAAGACGTCTATAATTTGAGTGGAAATCAATGTAAATTCAAAGTACGACACTATTATTTTCTTTGTTCCCAAGCTTAGCGATCTCTTTATGTTTGAAGAAAGTTGTACTAAAATGCACTATCCACTGCGGTTAGAGAACAACTATCCATAGGTATAGGGAAAAAATGTGTAGAGTATAAGGGGACCCCCACACGCTAGGAGGTAAATGTTATGTGTTAACCCCCAACCCCCCGTCTTCCCATCCGTGTGAAAGACACGACACTAAGTGACACAACATTAAAGAGGGGGGGGATAAGGGGACTGATGGCCCGAAAGTCCACACACAAAGGCTAAGGTGGATTAAACTCGGGTAGCACAAAAATCAAAACGAAATTAAACCTAAACAACGCAAAAGATGGGCCCCATCACCTGGTTTTGAACACAAGACCTCGCAGTCCAAGTTTTGTGACACATGGGCTAGCTATCTCACCCACGCGCACATGTTGTACCCCAACCCGTTTTATTACTACTAGTACAACGGCACCGCCAACGGTGCTATCTGGATTAGGGCATACACACTTGCATGCGCCTATATGGAGATTTAACTACACCACAGCCGACTCAACCGGTGCCGACAAACTCCATGTCATTAACACGACCTTGTCCACCCAAGACAACAGTAGCAAGGCACCTCAAAGAGAGAGAAATGGGGGGAGGGGTCTTCAAAAGCCCTTGACCATTGTAGATGGGGACGTGAAAAGAAGTGGGCATTTTCTTGAATAGCAAGGCCTGAGAGGTAATTGAGAGCAATGCAGAGTGCACAATACACAAAGCCGTTGGGATTAAAACAAATAGTGAACATCGAAAAAATAGTGGAGGTTGCATTTGTTGACACATGGCCCCTTCACTCCTTTTGCGGTAATGGCATCTACCTCCCCCCCCCCCCCCCCCCCCCCTCCCCCCCCCCTCTCTCTCTCTCTCTCTCTCTCTCTCTATTCGTTGTAGAGTGCTCAAGACTATTCTAGCACAATATCGGAGACGTCCAATACGACTATTCACAAAGGCGAACATTGACGATGCTCTTCAACGACCAATGTAATACTTTATCGGACAATACCTGATGCTGAGCATCCTTGGACATTGATGTTGATGACGATGATAATAATGATTTTAGTTTTCACTTTATTTCATTATTATTTTGTACTAGACATTGTATAAGATCCACCAACAGAAAAGAGGGAGAGAAAGAACTACAAAATAGAAAGGTCTTTGAAATGTGTGTGGCTAGACCCAATGATTACAAGCAAATGCACATGCAAAGCCATTGTGTTCATCACAGCCTGTTGGGTTGAACAAATCAGGCAACCTCTCTACTTCTCTCTCCCTCCCTCTCTCTCTCTCTCTCTCTCTCTCTCTCTCTCTCATCTTTCGTGCAGTGAACACTCCAATTCAAGGGCTCCTCCCCAAGGGAGAAGTAGGGGTCTTATGGTCTGCTTGCTAGTTGGAACACGCAATCAGTACACACAGCTCAAGGATGTATAGCTATGAGGGTGTGCTTTTTATCAAGCAGTAGAGCGATATATGACTGCTTTAACACAATGTTAGAGCAAGAGATGCAAAAAAGTGGGGGAAGACGTAGCAGGTATACATGCACTCCCTCTTGCATCATACTGCACTCCCTCTTTCTCTCTCTCTCTCTCTCTCTCTCTCTCTCTCTCTCTCTCTCACACACACACACACACACACACACACACACACACATTATACCTCCACAAATATGTAGGGGCATGAGAAACCCTGAGGCTTGAAACCTCCTGTAAAATGGGCTCGGCCGATGATATGGGCCTGGAAGAAAGTCAAACTGTCGTTGAGGCAGGTCGCTGCCGATTTTATACATGGAGAGATGAGAGTCTCAATTTTGGCCATCAGGTAGAGAGGAAGAGATGAGAAAGGGGGACTCCTGGCTCTCGAATTGCGGTTAGACACCAACTACTCAGACTGGGAACCCTTCTCTTGAGCTGTGGCCAGCCACTTCCATCATGGCAATGGGCAGAAGCAGCCACGTGAAGCTCACTCGAGTGATCGGTCACGTGAAGCTCACTTTTCACGTATACCCCATGGGGATAGCAATAGATCACATGGTTGATATGGCGGTAGACAAGGTCGACGTAAGAAATGGTATGAAAGACGAAGAGACCATGAGGGACGACATTACCGTTTGTCCGTCCCTTGAGAGCAGTCTGCAATAGGTGTAATACTTGAGAGTCAGACGTGAGATGCCCCCTTGATGTTGAAACATAAGTAGTGCAGTGGCAATAAACAAACACCCCCCCCCCCCCCCCCCCCTTTTTAATGATATGTGTTACTTAGTTATGAGGTCATGAAAGTGTGAAGCAAATGTCACATCAATCTTATCAAATGGAGAAACAGCAGTTATCCCTCAACGTGTGGAGACCACCTAACGGATAGTGGAATCCACAAAAGTGTCCAAAGACAAATTTATAAAATAGAGACTCAAGATCTTTACATCCTATTTGGTATGAGATATCCGATGCTTGCACTTTGGAGACATGATCTCTGCATGTGCATGCTCAACCCTTACAAATGTGCATTGGGATGAAAGATGGACGATAAAAGGATATAGACTTTGACATAGGGAAAAGGGGAGGATAACTAGGTTGCAGGAGGAGGAAACATAGAGGAGTATGCCATCTTGCCTAGTTTCACATGATGTAGAGAGGAATGTATTGTTCAACAATAGGTATGTATAACCATGGCCGCATAGTTGGGCATAGTTTGTTTAATGCCAAAGATCAGTTTATTTTACATTACAATTAGTTGGCGGATGTCCCCAATTAGCAGCGGACACGTCTGAAGGTCAAAACATCAAGAGCCAATAGTGGACACTTGTGACCGTCCAACATGGAAAGCCGCCACCAATTAGCGGTAGACACGTGTCAAGGTCAAAACATCAAGAGCCAATAGTGGACACATTGAAGGCTTACCAAGTGTAGTAGGGAATGTGGGATTTGAGCCAAAGGAGGGAGTCTGAGAGGGACGTTTTGAGCTTGCGCTCAACGTGGTACATTTTGTAAGAGGCAATTCTGCGCTTCCGTTTGGACTCGGGGGCTTGAAAGCTTTTTGGCCATGGCGTCGACTTGCTGGGCGATGGTCGCCCTTTGCGAGGCTGTGGCTCCTCGGCCTTCACCTGCACCTCACCCTCGGCATCTCCATCGCTGCCGCCCTCCTCCTTGTAGTAGTGCATGCTCTTGCTCATCTTCTTGTTGCGCTTGCAGCCTTCCTGCCCGTCCTCCTGCTCGCTAATTGTCATCCCCAGGGGTGTGTGTGTGTGTGTGTGTGTGTGTGTGTGAGAGAGAGAGAGAGAGAGAGAGAGAGAGAGAGAGGGGGGGAGAGAGACTTACTTGCACAGCCAGACT
Source organism: Adiantum capillus-veneris (assembly GCF_014529385.1). NCBI lineage: Eukaryota > Viridiplantae > Streptophyta > Polypodiopsida > Polypodiales > Pteridaceae > Adiantum > Adiantum capillus-veneris. The sequence continues at coordinate 31,573,487 of NC_140959.1, forward strand.
CAAGTCCATCGCATTTTGTACCCCCTCGCCCATCACCCTCATCAGTGCCTCCACATGGGTAATTATCATTGCCCCTGCTTTTATTAGGTTTTTAACCTCCTCAGCTTGGCCCCGCATGCTGCCCACTATGCCACCCAAAGGGGGCAACTCCCAAGAAAAATAACACGCAAACATGAAGTTATAATGTCTGGTAATGTCTGGTCTCAATGTTTTTAACTTTCAAAAATGATGCAAGAACATTTTTGGAGGGTTTGTTTTGATGGAATCTCACTCCGTGACATATCTATCCAAAAACCTTATTTCTTTCTCAATTGTCAAACATTATTTTGCCTTTTAACAATGGAAACTTAAGCATACTTCTAAGCACTATGAAATGAAACATAGTTGTGCCAAAACTGTAAGTGGAGTTGAATATGTGCATTATGAATAAAACATAGTTGTGTGCGAAAACTCTCCAAAAGCAGGGTTTTGCTACGAGATGGGTTGCCCCCCATTAAAACATACTATATGTTTACCAAAAAGAGAGTTTGTCAAGCGTGAGTAACCGATAGCATGTTGGTTACGTGGTTGACTCTGTTTCGTAGTGAGATGGGTTTGAACCTTGTTGTCGCATGTTGCTCTATTCTCACCCCCGGTACGACTTTTGAGTGGTGCACTTTTTTGGTACACGCCATTTTGAAGACCGCTGTCGCACTTCGCTGTCAGGTCATCAAGTGTGTGGCCGTCTTTTGCCATCAACAATCCATGCCGAGAGCTCTCATTTGCACCCTTGAGCACTGAAAAAAGTGAATTGCAATGGATGATTGGCGCTTACGAATTTGGCTTGCTCTATACTAGCCCCTGTACCCTAGAGAGAATCAACCTTAGATTCACACGTGAGTGAAGAAGAAAAAGGACAAGCCAAGTTTTCGTAGGTGGTGCACATGGAAGAATGGGTGACGTGTGTCGGTGCCCAAAATGTTTCTTTTCCTTTTGATTTTTTTGAGTTGCTCTCATTAGAGGAGAATCGACAACGCTACAAAAATACATTTTTCCTAATCAATGAAAATAAGGGCAAACTTGAAATTATCAGGTCGAAATTTGAAGATATATATATATATCTGCATCCTATGAGGCGTAAAAAATATTGATGGACGCGTGGTGATGCTGCAGCGCGACAATTGATGTTTTTTCTTTCTCGATGAGGACCAGCCAGGGCTAATCGCGGTTGTCTTGTTGCTTCGCAATCCCGAGAGAGAGAGAGAGAGAGAGAGAGAGAGAGAGAGAGAGAGAGAGAGAGAGAGAGAGAGAGAGAGAGAGAGAGAGAGAGATGATTGATTAGAGAGAGAGAGGCCCCCCTGCCCAGTGTGGTGCCATGGAGCAGACTGTGAAAGAAGGGGAAGAGAGAGAGAGAGAGAGAGAGAGAGAGAGAGAGAGAGAGAGAGAGAGAGAGAGAGAGAGAGAGAGAGGAGGAGGAGGAGGAGGAGGAGGAGGCAGAAGAAGAAGCAGAAATCCTTCTTAGAATGCTACTGCAACCCTCCCTGGCAAACTTTTGAGAGAGAGAGAGAGAGAGAGGTGACAGCACATCTACTGTTGACTGATTGAGAGAGAAGGTCTTGGGGGTTCCATCGTTGCAATAGCTCCAATGACCAACAAAATTGTCAATATGGAGGGATGAGCTACTCGGCTAGGGCATGGAAACACTCACACGGTTAGTGAGCTAATCGTGGCAACACAAATGGTTAACTCTACGAGGTGAGCTTCTTGGCCTATGGAGGAGCTAATCCACAATGAAGGTCAATCTCCATATCCACTTATCCTCACCTCTAATCAACACAATCACAAACACTACGATTGCAAGACGCACACAACACTAATCCTATCATGCAACACACTAATCGCAAGCACACACACATAGATCTATGGAGAACCACACTTCAATCAAACCTACATGCACACACAAGAAAAAGAGGGCAATCACACAAGATTAAAGAGGGATTAACCACTAATTAGTTAAGATCTAGCTAATCTAAGTGTAATGGAATTTGCCTATTCAATTTGAGAGTAGCGGAATTTAATGAGAGTACTTTCAAGAAATGATTTTGTGAGCATAGCGGGTTGACATAATTGAAGATAGCAACATAATCATAGCAATTAGTTAACTTAGCATAGACAATACTTTTGCAAGAGAGAGAATTTAGAGAACATGACAACAGTTGAGGACCGGATTTATGTGGAGCCGGTCCCCCCTCCAATAGGCATTTGTATTATGATTTCTCCCATAAAGAGAGACTTGTTACAATACATTCTTTGTGTTCCTTGTGACCTAGGTGAAGCAATGAAGATGGAAATCTTCATGCATCACCATCATAGCATAACCTAAACTTGAAGAAAGCTTTAACTATACCAAGCCTCAGTCCCAAGACCTCAAACACCTTCGAAGGTGGAGAGAGCTAGCAGGGAATGAGGGTAGGGAAGAGGAAGAAGAAACATTTCATACGAGAAAGAGCTAGTTCCTCACTTATCATAACTCTTGTGCTAGCATACATAATAGAATAGTAATGAAGAAGAAATAGATGGAAAGCTCAAGCATTGAAGCATGGCTCTTGGATGGATTTGCACTCCATAGCCAAGAGTGTTGGTGTAGGCTCTCAACCTCTACTTGCTTGGAGAAAGAGAGGGAGCTCTTGCACTTTGCATAGTACACAATGAGAGTGTTTGTGAGTGTGTGTGGGTGAGTATACCTCCTAAGCACCCCCCTAGATTTCTTGGGTCAACCCCCCCTGGTAGCTCATGCTTGAAGCTCATTGGACTCCTCCAGGCCTAGCCAATCACAAGTAGGAGCCATTACAAGCAACAGGGATAGCCTTGGGACAAGTGTCCCCCTTTCCCCTTTGAGAGAGAGGACTTGATAAATGCAAAATCAATTAATTAAATATCCTTTATTATCATTGGACCCCTTGGGTGGCCAACCAATAGGTTTCAGGCACACCATGAGGGCAACATGACGAGGAACTTGACAAGTGTCCTTGCTGCCTCTTCAAGCTGTGGCTTCCCTTGTGTGTGTGTGTGTGTGTGTGTGTGTGTGTGTGTTCTCTCTCATCCCCCCCCCCCCCCCTTGTAGGATCGCCCCCCTCCTTGTAGGGATCTTTTTGACTTTGGATGAGCAAGCCCCTTAGTCATCAAGCATGACTAAGCACTTGAAGTAGGGGGTGTTCCCAAGCGCATCTCAGGCAAGCTTCTCAAGGCACCTCAAGCACCTTAATCATGCACCAAGTCAAGCACCTCAAGCATGGAGCCAGTCAAGCACCTCAAGCATCTTAATCAAGCACCTCAAGCATGACAAGCAGCTCAAGCAGGACAAGCACCTCAAGCACGACAAGCACCTTGAGTTTGGGCCGGGTTTCCACTGACGAGAGCAAAGCGAACCCCAAACCCCGACGGCCTCTCAAACATCGGGGACCGAATGGCGCACCTCGAGCCTGTCATGGTAAAGAAAACAGGGGCACCACCTAGCTTCAGCGGCTAGGACGCAAACAACACACCACCATAACAAAGTTTTCATCCAAGAGAGATGGATGCTTGGGAGTAATGATGAAGAGGAAAGGGAATGAGATCAAGTGAGAGAGAGAGAGAGAGGGAGAGAGAGAGAGAGAGAGTGAGGGAGGGGGTATAGCGGCTTAGTACTTAGGCACCACAAAAGGATGGCGAATCCGCACACCCTTCACACATACACAAGCTCACTCCAAACCCAAGACTAGGTGGCGATTCCACACACCTCACATGGGCAAAACATTGCAAGAAAACATACTCACAAAACCTCAAGCTTTATTTAGAGAATAAGGCGATGAAATGGGGAGCATAGGGTAGGGGAATGAGAAGGGAGAGAGTTGTAGAGCACATGGAGGATAGGTGGGAGTTGATGGCGAAGACTCGCACGAGGGTTATGGCCATCATCCTTCATTTAGTTGCCCTTCATCTTCCATAGCCAAGGGTGTAGAGGTCATGCTCAAGACAAGCATGGTGATTGCGGTGATGGTGATGGTGTGGGTGTGTGTGTGTGTGCACTAGGCACACACAGTGCATAGTGTGTTCTTTGGTGATGTTGTGTGTGTATTTAGTGTGATGGTGACCCCTCTTTATATAGGGGAGGAGGGGGGAGGAATTCTAGAATTTAGAAATGAAGAAATCATTATCTACATAGGCCATGTGACTGTGGGCCCCACTTGTCTGGCTGTGTGTATATGTGCCAGAACAGCAGTCTCATGAGAGAGAGACTAAGAGAGAGATGGGTTGATGAAAAAAATTGAGAGGTGACATGGAGAATAAAGTAACTACAAGAGGGGAGAGAGGGGAGTGTGTTCAGAGGTGAATCTGTGTGCAGATGTGTGTGAACACAAGAAAAACCAGGTAACCACTGGGTGGGGATGGGTCAGTGGGCACCTTTTTCAGTGAAACTGAGTGTGTGTGAGTGTGGGGAAGGTTATTTAGCTACAAGACAAGATATATGGCGCCCTTTAGAGAGAGAGGGGGGTAATTGGGTCATGGGATATGATAGGAGAGAGAAAGAGGGGGTGGGGTATACTATTTTGGAAGATAGGGTAAGTTGCATGTGAGTTAGGGTGCATTATTGGTGAGTTATAATGCATTATTGGTGAGAGGTGGGGTAGCTTGAGGGGAGAGAGAAAGGAGAAAGAAAAAGGGGAAGAGAGGGGGGGTTGACCTTTTGAGTGGAGGAGAGGAAAAGGGACACACTGCGGGGCAACAATGAAGAAAAAGGAGCTAAGGTGGGGATGGGCTACCCCGCAGGCATGAGGTGGCCTATTTTACCTTTCTTATATATTTACATAATCATACTTTATTTTTTTCTTACTTTTTTCCAATGCCTTTTATCACTCCCTCCCTAAGAGGGGGTTTTCATGGGGTGGGGACGAGAGAAGAGGGGTATGGGATCTTGGCTTGTGAAAAGCCCCCATCATTAGCCCTCCCCTTTTGGCTAGAGGCATTCATGTCTCTAGCTCATCTGTTTGATCATTATCGTCGGAGGTGGCGGCTGATGGTGTGTCCTCATCTGGAATGTCAATTGGTGGAGCCTGGTCAAATCGAAGAAAATAAGGTTTAAGTCGCCAACCATTTACCCTGGTTCTACGAAGTTTTCCATCAGCCTCCATAAGCTGGTAGCTTCCATTGGCATACTTTTTCCTGACGATGAAAGGACCTTCCCATCGGAGTAGGAGTTTCTTATCCTTGCGCGTGTCGAAGCGATTGTCGTAGCGGAGCACCAACATTCCTTTCTTCAATTCTTTTTTTCGGAGATGCTCGTTAAAGCTAAGCCGTCTATGCTCTGCTTGTGCTGCATAATAATTTACTACTTCTTCTCTGTCCAGCTGCAGTCTTTCCAAGTTGATGATGTGATCTCTCAAATGCATGTTGGGCTGTTGAAGCTGGCTTGCCATTACTCTGAGACTTTGTAGTTGCACTTCAATGGGCAAGATTGATTCCTTACCAAATACTAGATGATATGGTGTGAATCCCAAGGATGTACGAAATGAAGTTCTGTAGGCCCATAAATCTGGTAGTAGATACTTATCCCAGTCTCCAGGATGATTGTTTACCTGCTTGGTAATAATTTTAGAAACCATTCCATTTACCTTTTCAACTAGGCCATTACATTGGGGGTAATATGGTGAAGAGTGCCTCCTTGTAATGCCCAATTTTTGCATTAATTCTCCTACCAAGTCTGCTCCGAAACCTGGCCCTCTATCAGAGATGATCTCTAAAGGTGTGCCAAACCTACAGCATATGTGCTCGTAGATAAATTTAGCTACCTCTACCACTGTGATTCTAGTGGTGGTTGAAGCCTCTGCCCATCTAGTCATGTAGTCGACCCCCATGATAATGTAGAATTTTCCTGAGTTGGCCCAAGGTAATGGCCCAATGGCATCGATACCCCATTTTTCAAATGGGCCATATGAGAGAATAGGTGTCTGTGGTTCAGGCATAAGTGACGTAGTGCCGGCCTTTTGACACAACTTACACGTTTTGCACCAGTGGTGTACATCACGGTTGAGGCTAGGCCATATGAAGCCTGCCTGCAAGATTTTCCTACTTGTTATGTCTAGGGAAAAGTGACCACCACAAACCCCGTCGTGACAACTAGCAATTACTCCCGTGATTTCCTGAGAGAGAGGGGCCTTCTTGAGTATTTGGTCCTTACCCTTACAGTACAAACCGTCATTGATGAGTCGATACCTTGTGGCCTTCCGCGTCAGCCATTGCTTTTGTCCCTTTGTTAAATCTGATGGGCATTCCCTTGTTTCCAAAAAATGCATGATGTCAGGCAAGGCATCACTTCCTTGAAATAGAGGGAGCTTTAGTTTTATTGCTCCAACCACCACTTCCTGTAGTCTTTCACTTGCTAGGGCATCTGCTTCTTTGTTTTGAGCCCTTGGGATATGGTGTATTTGAACTTCTTCAAACTTACCCAACAAGGTTTTTACACCACTTAAGTGAGTCCTTAAACTAGGATTCTTGCATGTCCATGCTCCATTTACTTGCCTTACCAGAAATAGAGCATCCCCAAATACATTAAGGCGTTGTACACCTTGTGAGACGCACCATTGTAGACCCTTGGTTAGTGCTGCATACTCAGCTTCATTGTTAGAATGTGAATGTAACAATTGTCCCTTTGTCATCAAGACCACTATGCCTGCAACTGCTTTGTCGGACGCTCGCTTGTAGGCTCCATCAAAGTAGAGAGAGTATGCTCCTTCTACCATCGGTGGTACTGGAGGCAATCGGACTTCTCCTTCCTTAGATTGCTTCTCCTTCCCTTCAAAGACTTGGTAGGTCATGAGTCCCCCCAAACTTGCCCTTGTCGTGCTTTCTACCTGTACCGTGTAGTCAAACTCTTGCAGCGAACTAACCATTCAGTAATTCTAGCAGACACATCCATGTGTTGTACAACATAGGGAAATATTTCATCCGTGGTTAGAATCACAAATTGCTTAGGCAGCAAATATGACCTAAACTTTGTAGTTGCAAATGCAAGAGCTAGGACTAAGTGTTCCACATGGGTGAAACCTTTCTCTCCTGCTGTCATCATTCGACTAGAGAAGTAGATTGGCCTCATGAAAGATGTCGTCGTATCCTTTTGGAGTAGCACAGCTCCCAATGAGTCATCACCAACACTTGAGGTGACATAGAATTTTTCATCCCACTTAGGTGGTGAGATAGTTGGCAGAGTGGCTAAGACCTCCTTTACCTTGTTGTAGTGATGTTCACTTTCCTCATCCCAAGTGAAAGTTGATCTTTGAGTGAGTTGTTGCAGTGGTAGAACAAGTTGTGATAGTAGAGGTATGAATCTACTTAAGTACCTCACCTTCTGTAGAAAAGAGACCAGTTGACGTGCGGTCATTGGTGAAGGTAGGGCTATGAGTGCGGACACCTTACTTGGGTCGGCGTTGATACCTCTTGCTGAAATTTCATGGCCTAGTAGAATGACTTTACTCTCCCCAATGTGACATTTATCCACATTTAATTGCCCACCTAGGCTCTGCAACATGGCCAAACCTTCAGTTACCTTTTCTAAATGTGAAATACGGGAGCTATATATACAAAAATCATCAATGAACACTCTTATGGATGTTCCAAAGAACGGTTGAAAAACATATGTGACATATCTTTGGAATGTGGCAGGTGCATTTGTGAGACCAAATGGCATAACCATGTATGCAAAACAACCCCATGGCATGATAAAAGTGGTTTTTAGCTGATCTTTCAAGGCTGTGCGTATTTGAAAGTATCCTGAATAACCATCACAGACGGTATAGCATTCAAAACCCGCTACTTCATTCAGAATTTCATCCAAGAAAGGGAGAGGAAAGTGGTCTCTCTTTGTAGCTGCATTTAGTGGTTTGTAGTCAACACAGACCCTCCACTTACCATTCTTTTTAGGCATCACCACTATGGCTGACACCCATTCTGAGTTTTCTACACGATAGATGAATCCCGCCTCCAGCAGTTTCCTTACCTCGGCCAAGAGTTCCTTTTCTTGTATGACCCCCAGTCGTCGTAGCTTTTGCACAACTGGTTTTACCCCTTCCTTCATCTTAATATGATGTTCCACCACTGTAATGCCTGTGATTCTTTCATAGTTGTCAATGAACAGGTTAGGAAATCCCATCAACATTTGCAAAAAACTATCTTTCTCCTCAACTGTTAATTCCGTAGACAACATACCCTTCAACCTACTTCCTCCTAGGCCAGGTGATTTGCTCTCCTCTTCATTGGGTTTCCCTTTTGGTGATGGATCACCAGTTGTGCTTACCCTTTGTGGATCCTTCATAATGATACCCATCACATCAATGGAACTGTCACTTTCGTCGGTGGATGTGGTCTCCTCCTCAGAACTGGAAGATTCGCTAGTGGTTTCATCTGCCAATGTTTCCAGATTCATTTGCTTCTGCTTGCCAATCCTCATGTCGTAGTAGATTGTCTCCCCTTTCTTACCGGTCTTGTGTAGAAGGCCAGTACCCCAGTCCTGTTTTGCCTTCATGGCCATCAACCATGGCCTTCCCAAAATTAGTGGATAGCCCTCCCCCTTAGTAGGCATTACAAAAACATCTACCTCTACCTCAGTGTTGAAAGCTTTTATTTTCACGGCACTTACCACACCCACACACTTTACTTTTGCGTTGTTTGCCATCTTTGCCTTGCATGGAGAAGGCCTCTCAACCTCGAGCCCTAATCGAAGCATCATAGCTTCGCTCATTACACAGATTTGTGCACCTCCATCAATGTAGGTGTTTCCAACCCTCTTTCCTTTTATGTTTACGTCGACAATTGGAAAGATGCATTCCATGTTGCATCCCGAAATTGCTCCGGCTACCTTTGTTTTGGAGCGTCTTGTACTTACCATTTTAGACCATTGTCGCCTTACTTTTGGTGCAAGATGTAGCAGCTGTGGCCATGTAATCTTCGGTCCTTGCTCTGCCACATCCAATGTTAGATCATAGGGCTTAGAACTTTCCCCTAGCTAGAAGTTGGTGATACCCAATTTTCGTCGTGGCCTGGATGGCCTCTTGCTAGTTTCTCCTCTCATGCTTCTCTCATCATCTGATTGTGTAGCTTTCTCCCTCCTAGTGAGACCGGATTTTTTGAGATGGGGCTCAACTCAAGGCTCCCACCGAACAACCACTCCGTGAGACCCAAAACATGCATATTTCTTAGGGGCATCACCCTCTTTTATGGAGAAAGAAGGAAACCAAAACAAACCATATACAACACACAGACACTCACACCTTCCTTATGTGCTTCAACACAAAATGCCCTTCAACCATTCAACACACACTCCTTAAGCAATCCCTTTGAACACTGCACAAACTCACATGCAAAGATTGACCTTCACCATATTAGTGCTCATATACTTCTAAGAAAAGCAAGCACAAAACCTCAAAACTCAAAACACCATAATGCACAAATACTTGACAACTCCTTTCCTTTCCCAAAAGAAGAGACTACTTACACACATAAGGCGGCATGCATAGAGAGCTCTTCTCCATCTATGCAGCCCCAAGACTTACTTACACACAACATAAGGAGAGAAGCCAAGCAAATAGACACCATGGTGCACAAAAAACTTTCTCAACAAACAAGCAACCCAATGAGCACAAAATATGAGAAGCTGCCAAGATATGCTTACCAATTTTATATGCGTTCAGAGCAAAAGTGTGACGACGACACCCCAATTGAAACAATTTGTTGATCAAACCATGAGATAGATCATTGAACTTGATATCCTTGCTCTCATATAGAATCTACAATCCTTATTTAGGGATGAGTATGGTAAGAGAAATGTTTGCAAGAGAATTGTAGCAATAGCATATTGATGCTCTCTCTATGGTGCCGCTTATGATAGCGAGCTTAGGAAATGGATAGGGAGACAAGAGGAGAGAGAGATTAGGGCTTTCCTAAACTTAGAGGAGCTTATTTGCAGCAATGGAGTAGGTGTGTGTATTTTTGTGCTTGCCAAAGGGCCTTTTTATAGCTGTACAAGACCTTGGGTTAGGTTAAACTTGACTAGGGTAGGTAATTAACCATAGTTAGGTTCCCTTTTGAACATTCCTTCAATTATGCAAATAAGGGAATTATTTTGTCATTACAAATACCCTTTTAAGTCATGGAGGCTCCACAAGGGTTGATAATGTATGTGGGCCCCACCATGATGTCCCTCTAGTGGCTCCTGCAGAGTGTCCCCATTCTGTTTGTTGTGTCTCTAGAAGCATCTTGAGCCGACCCCTCCACATGCAAGTGGTTTTTAACTCCCCATTGGTATTTTAGAATGTTGAAGAAGTCAAGAAAACTTTTCACCTTTGTGGTTTACCGGATTGTAACTTTGACCTGTAGTAACAGTGTTCGCAGCACCTTGTTTTCACCATAACTTTTAGCCTGCAACTCAGAATTGGGTGCTGTAAAAGGCAAATTTGACCTTCTCAAAGTGTTTAAGCTGATTTTGGAGTGTTCCTCAAGTATACCCACGAGCTAAGGCGTTCAAGATGCATCCAAAACACCTTTTGAACCAAGTCTCCTTGTAGGGGGCCCTTTAGCATGCATCCAAGGTGTAGCATGCTTTTTTCAAAAGAGAATCCACCTTAAACAAATGAGGTAGGCTCCAATAAAGTTTGATTTATTGGGGATATACATTATATTTAAGATTTTTTGACCAACACAAGTAAATGATCCAAGAGTTGGGTCACCTAGTGGTGGGGAAGGGAAGGCCTACAAGGTTAACCCTACCCTTGAGAGAAGATGGGTAAGATAAGTGCCCATAAATTATTTATTTACAAATTATAGGATGTAGATAGCTATTTAAATTAGTAAAGATAATTAGTTAAAAGAATATGCAGTAAAAAAACTAGGAGAGTAGAATTAAGTTTACTATTTACATTTAGCATGAAGAGAGAAATATGATGTAAATGCATAAAGATCTAAGAAGGGTAAGGTGTTTGTATGGAAAAAGGCTATTACGGAAAGAGAGAATGAACACTAGGTTAAAACTTTGATAAAAAATTATATACATTTGAGTAGAAATGTAGTTCAAATGCAAGGTTACCATTTAACGCTACTCATATTAGCCCTCCCCCTTCATCTAGGATCATTCATGCTCCTAGATGAAACAAAAGAGTTTTTTCCTTTTTCTTTTCTTTCTTTTTTTTTCTTCTTTTTTTTTCCTTTTTTTTTTATTTTTCTAAAAAAAGGAGGAGTGATACACACTCTTTTACTCCATTAGACCTGCTTTTCATTACCTCAATCCCATAAATCGGAGATGGGAGGGTTGCCTTGGGTATGTTGAGATTCCAAGGCTGGTTCTTCTTTGCACATCAAATCTTTAAAAATAGGTGGAGCATTTTCCAAGCCGAAGGGAGCCATGCCAATTTGGAGCTTAGACGATGTAGGTAGATGACTTCCTATCAACGGATTGATATGTTGAAAGTAGGGCTTTAATCTCCATCCATTGACTCTGGTCTTGTGGAGTTTTCCTGATAAATCTGCTAATCTGTAACTACCATTCCCAAAATTTGTTTTTATCATGAAAGGTCCCTCCCATCTTTGCAAAAACATTTTGTCAAGTCGAGTATCAAGTCGGTTATCATAGCGAAGAACCAACATACCTTCCTTCAATCCTTTTCCCCTTGAGCTTCTTGTTGATTTTGTCCCTTTGGCTTGTGGCTTGGGCAATGTAATAGTCGATGGACTCTTCTCTATCAAGCTCAAGTCGTTGAAGATCTAAAATTCTTTCTTGCAAAGCTTCTTTCGGCCTCTTTGCTCCCCGTGAGAGAATGCGTAGGCTTGCAATCTCCACCTCAATAGGAAGGAGTGCCTCCTGTCCATATACCAAATGAAAAGGAGTGAATTGAGTGGATACCTTGAAAGATGTTCTGTATGCCCATAGAGCTGTGGTCAAATGACGATCCCAGTCGTTTGGTTGATCTGCAACCTGCTTAGAAATGATCTTACATATCATTCCATTCACCTTTTCAACCAACCCATTGCACTGAGGGTAGTAAGGTGTAGAATGCAAATGTTTGACTGTTAACTTTGCCAAAAGATTATCTAGGAGCTCTGCTCTAAACCCTGGACCACGATCTGACAAAATCTCTAATGGTGTGCTGAATCTAATGCATATGTGATCAAAGATAAATTTTGATACCTCCTCGGCTGTAATTCGTGTTGTACTTGCTGCCTCCGCCCATTGTGTCATGTAATCTACTCCCACAATGATGAAGACCTTCCCAGTAGATGTGCGAGGTAAGGGGCCTATTTCATCCACACCCCACTTCTCAAAAGGACCATACGAACTTATTGGAGCTCGAGGTTCGTAAGTGAGTCGTCGATTTCCAGCAATCTGACAACCTTTGCATGACGTACACCAATGTTGGACATCACGGTGTAGACTTGGCCAAACAAACCCTGCTTGCAAAATCTTCCTGTTTGTAATATCATGAGAAAAATGACCCCCACAGACATCATCATGGCATGAAAAGAGGATTCTCTCTATTTCTTGAACAGAGGGCACCTTTCTTAGCACCAAATCTTTCCCTTTATGATACAGATCATCTCCTATGAGTTGGTAAGGAGTTGCCTTTTTTACCAACCTATGCCTTTGCACTTTATCCAAGTGTTTAGGGCACTCACCAGTTTGGAGGAAAAATATGATGTCCTTCAATTCCTCTTGGCCTTGGTACTTTGGTTCGTAGAGCTTCACACCTCCCACCATGATCTGAAGTTTCTCATTGGCGAGATAATCTGCTTCCTTGTTGAGGGCTCTCACAACATGTCGTACCTGTGTAGCTTCAAAGTTCTTTATCAAAGCCTTCACCTGTCTAAGACGCTCCACTAGAGTAGGGTTCTTGCACTTCTATATCCCTTGGATTTGCCTAATAACTAGTAAGGAATCACCTCTTATTATAAGTCTTTCGATGCCAAGTTTTCTGCATTCTTCAAGCCCCAACTTTAAGGTGACATACTCAGCCTCATTATTAGAATGAACATTTTCCAAGGTGATACCTTTCTTAACAAGAAATTCCCTTGTGGACTTAGAATAAGAACCCCCCCTGCTGCCTGATCGTGTTGTCATTGGTAAGCTCCATCAAAGCACAAAATGTGTGCATTGTCCATCTCCTCCTCATTATTTTGTGGTGTAGCTTTGTCTCCTGCCTTTGGTGACTCTTTCCTTTCTCTCACTTTGTATGTGAGAATGTCTACAAGACCTGCCCTTGTGCTATCTTCCACAAGAAAAGTGTATTCGAAATCTTGAAGTTCTAGAACCCATTTGGCTATCCTAGATGAGAGGCTCATGTGTTGCACAACATATGGTAAATTGTTTTCCATGGTGAGAATGACAAATGGTGCAGGTAAGAGATATGATCGGAACTTCCTTACCGCAAACATAATTGTGAATACCACCTTCTCCATATCGGTGTAGCCCTTCTGCGCAACGGTCATGACTTTGCTTGCAAAGTATACTGGCCTCATGTAGCATGTTTTTGGGTCTTTTTGCATGAGAACTACACAGATGGCCTCCATTCCTACACTTGGCGTGATGTAATATGTATCCTTTGGATTTGGTGGCATTATTGTTGGAAGAGAGTTGAGAATACCCTTTACTTCAGTAAAGCATAATTCGTGTTCCTCTCTCCATTCAAATGTGGATTTGTTTGCTAGCTTGTGCAAAGGTGCAATAGCTTCCGCTAGAAGGTGAATGAAACGAGACATGTACCTTACTTTGTGGTTGAAATTCATGAGCTCCTTGGTTGTCGTTGGTGGTTGTAGTGACAAGAGAGCATTTACTTTTGATGGATCCACTTGAATTCCTTGCAAAGAAACCACATGACCTAGCAATACCACTTGTGACTCTGCAATGTGACACTTCTCAGGATTAAGCTGTCCCCCAAATTGATGAAGCCTCCTAAACCCCTCCTCAACTTATTGGCAATGAAGTCTTTGGCTACTATAGATACAGAAGTCATCCATAAAAACCCTAATTGACTTTCCAAAGAAGGGTTGAAAGACAAGAGTTGTAAACCTTATAAAGGTACTAGGAGCATTTGTGAGCCCAAATGGAATCACTCTATAGGCAAAGCAACCCCAAGGTGTGATGAAAGTGGTTTTTAACTGATCTTCTTCTGCTATTCTGATTTGAAAATACCCTAAATACCCATCACACACTGTGTAACATTCATAGCCGGCTACTTCGTTTAAGATTTCATCTTGGAAAGGAAGAGGAAAATGATCCCTCTTTGTTGCAGCATTGAGCGGTTTGTAGTCAACACAGACCCTCCATTTTCCGTTCTTTTTAGGGGTTACTACAATTGGCGACACCCACTCAGAGTTAGACACAGGGTAAATGAAACCAGCTTTGAGGAGTCGGTTAACCTCTGTCAAAAGAGCCTCTTGTTGTATTTTTCCTAGGCGCCTTAGCTTTTGAGCCACAGGTTTAGTACCTGGTTTTAATTCTATGCCATGCTCTATAACATCCACACCTCTAATTTGTGAGTAATCAATGATAAACAAATTGGGATACCTCTTGAGCATATCGATGTAGGTCCGCTTCTCCTCAGGCGTAAGATCTTTTGCAAGCATCCTCTCAAAGTCTTCAAAGTGCTTGTGGTCACCTTTGTCATCCTTTGTTTGCTCCTTTGTTGGGTCAACCTCTATTGATGGAGTTTTTGATGTGTTGAAGATGATTCCCATTACCTCCAAAGATGATTCTTCTTCGCTATTGGATGTAGTGGTTGAACTTTCCTCGTCGCTTGAGCCAAAACTCTCTTCACTTTCTTCATCAACCGGGTCTCATAGTTGATGTCGAGCTGCTTTCCTTCATGCCAATCGTATACTACATGTTGCCCCTTTTTGAGAATCAATTGTCCTCGTCCCCATTTTTGATCTGCATTCACAGCAATGAGCCAAGGCCTCCCTAGGATGATGGGATAGCCCTCCCCCTTGGCTGGCATAACATACATGTCCACACGTGCATCTATATTACATACAAAAACTTTTACATTCTTGATGATCCCTAGGCACTTCACACTTGCATTGTTGGCCAGCCTAGCTTGACAATTAGAGGATTTAGTGATTTTAAGCCCTAGTCTATTCATGGCTCTTTCCGTGATCACACACATTTGTGCTCCACCATCAACATACACATTGGATACCTTCCTACCCCTTACATAAGCATCTACAATAGGTTCCACATCTTGTTGTGGCTTTGAAGTCAATGCATTTACTGTCACCTTTTCTTTCTTTCTTGGGAGTCTTGTGCTTACAGGTTTGGACCAGTGCTTTCTCACCTTGGGTGATAGATGTAGGAGTTGATGCCAAGAAATATTGGGCTTTTGAGTTTACAAATCTTCTAAGATGTTGTAGGGTTCCATATTCTTTCCTAATGGAAAATTGTTGATGCCGATCTCCCTTCGCCTTGACCTCTGCTTCTTGCCTCCTTCCTCCTTCTTTGAATTTTTCTTCCTCTCCTTCCTTGCAAGTTCTGACTCCTCATTCCTTGTGTCTTCATCCTTGTTGTGTGCTCTTGTGCGCTTTTCTGCTGGCATAACATCAAAATGTATGGGGCTCACCTCTTTCTCCTCTTCCAGCTTTATGACATTTACTCCTCTCTCTTCCTCCACTAGTGGGACAAGAGGGATGTTTGCCACTGGAGGTGGTGGTGGTCGACGAAGAATTTGCGGGGCTTGAGCATGCTCTTGCTGCACCATGAGCAGAGGGGGTCTAGGAGGGTATATGTCCCCTGGAAGCCTTCGAGGGTGAGGGCAATTATACATGCCATGACCAACTTCGTTGCAATTCCAGCATCTCAACTCTTGTGCTTGACGTCGTTGATTGCGATTCCCTTCTCTTGGTTGTCGTTGTTGGGGTAGGCCCTGTCATAATAATCAATATCTAATTCTCCTAAATGATTTTCTCATATTAAACTGATCATTTAATGTGGGGAAGTGCCAAGGGAGAAAAAGCTAGAATATTGGTTAAGCTAGCAGACCGGCCACAGTAGGGATCCAAAGGAGGGAAAATAGGGATCCAAAGGGGGGGCCATCTGCAAAAGAGCCATGTGAAACAATGGGCCAAAAAGACCCTAAGGTTCAGCCCATTAAGACTTCCAAAATGCTAAGGTTCCAAAATTCAAAGGTTGTGTCCAAAGGTCAACCCTAGGGAAAATTGGATGCTTAGTGTGTGCCCTAAAAGTCTTTTCACATCCCTACATGGGAGGGGGCGAGCCCCAAAGCTAGGGGATGAGAGAGAAAGCCACACACACACACACAGGCTCCCTTTACACAAAGGGAATGAGGGACACATGTCAGCTCCCTAGGCCAGATGCCCACAAGGTGTGCCAAATTCCTATTGGAAGACCCTTGAAGTGGACCAATGAGAATTAAGCTAGAGTAAATCTAGTTTAATTAATTTAAAAACATTTAATAAAAGAAACCAATGAGAATTAAGTCTCCTAGAAGACTATTGGGCAGTCTCCCAAGGGGTCCAATGAGCATTCAGGAGCCCCATGGCTTGCCTGATTCCTATTGGCTAGGAGGCAAAGGGGTCCAATGAGAGTTTAGTTTAATTATTTAATTATCTAAAGCTCTCACAAAAGGGGAAAGGGGGACACATGTCAGAAGGCTATCACTTATGCTGCTTAATCCCTATTGGCTTGACCTGGGGAGGTCCAATGAGGCAAAAGCCAGACTAACTTAGCAGCTAGGGCTCGCCCAAGAGAGAGAGGGGGCTGATTTTTGCTTGGCATGGACACACACACTCTCACACTTGACCATGTGTGAAGGGAAAATACTCTATCTCCTCCCAAGCTTTAATGGAGAGCTCATCACCTACTCCAAGCTTGTGAGATAGAAGCCTACATCAACACTCTCTTGGCATGTGGATGCAAATCCAACCAAGAGCCAAGCTTCAATGCATGCTCATCTTCTCTACCAAGCTAATTACTAAGCTCAGCTATGCTAATATGAGTGATTATGTGAGGAGATGTACATCTTTCTCGTAAGATACTTCTTTTTCCTCTCAATCTACTCTCATACCCTGCTAGCTCTCACCATCTTCGAAGGTGTGTGAGGTCTTGGGTCTGAGAACGGGGATAATTCAAGTTGTGTTTGATTAAGTGTTTTGCTTGGTGTATGAAGCTTCCATCTTCATTGCACTAGCTAGTCTTGAAGGAACACAAAGAATTGTATTGTACAATGTCTCTCTTGATGGGAGAAACCATAATACAAAGCCTTTTGGAGGGGGGACCGGCTCCATGCAAATCCGGTCCTCAACTGTTGTCAATAGCTTAATTGCTCTCTCTTTTGAAAGTATTGTCGATGCTATCTAACTAGGTGTTATGATTTTTGTTGCTCTCTCCACCCAAGCACTCTTGTAATTCTCATTAGGAATCTATTCTAATGAAATGCCCACTATGTTCATGCTAATTTCCGCTACACATAAGATTTTAGGCCATTAAATGTTACATTGGTATCAGAGCTCAAGGTTTCTCTTTTCTTGCTCAAGAAGGGAGGTCCTCAAGCTAGCTACAAATGGTTGGTATTATTAATTGCCTGTGAGTAAGTAGAATAGGGATTTTTCAGCCTTTCAGTGCGCCTGCCTTTGTGCAGTTAACGGGGCATCACCGTCGAGAGCTATGGTCTTAATAGTGGAGTCCTACGGGGCTTGCCTACGGCTTAACCACTATTGAGCTATTAGAAGCTTGACAGGAGCCGGTGCTGTTTTGGTGTCGAAAGACCCTCTCTTCTATTCCTTGCAATTAATGGTATTCGAGCCGCGGGTACAGTAGCTTGAGTGCTTTTTCTAAAGGGGTAAAGAGGAGTAGCAACTAGGGCTTGAAGTGCCAAAGTACACCTAAAAAGTTTACACCTAAAAGTTGTTAGAATGGCTGACAATATTAAAGAGAGTGAAATTAATGTTGATAACTTTGATTTTGCTCATGAGCAAGCTACTAATGATGCTTCAATGCTTGTTAATTATCTTGTTTCTAGGCTTCAACAAGCCATGGGCAATCCATCTCTCCAAAGTGAAGTGCAACGGCAGCTCCGTGCTCACGGGATTCTCCAAGCTCATCACCATGACGAGAGAACACCTAGGAAGCCTCCTTGTGAGACTACCAAAAGAGGTCTCTCTCCGATTCGGGAAGAAGAAGAGAATCCATATGAAGGGCTCAAGAACTTACTTCTTGATGATGCATCTCCTTCCCAAAGGAGAACTCAAGAGCCTCCACCGAAGGAACGAGAAAGAAGCGAGTCTCCCGCCACCTCGGCGGAGATGGCTCCACGAAGACGGCGGGCTAAACGCTCTCCATCACCACCAAAGCGGAGAAGACCCTCACACTCTTCTCCACGCCATAAATCAAAGAGGGATGATAAAAAGCAAGAGAAGAAAAAGGCGAGAAAGAGGACACCCTCTTCTCCATCTTCTTCATCCTCTTCCTCTTATGAAAGCTATGGTGAAGACGACAAAGATCAAGACAAGAAAAAGGCGAGAAAGAGGTCACCCTCTTCTCCACCTTCTTCAAATTCTTCATCTTCTGAAGAAAGTGATGGTGCAACTTTTGAACCATCAAAAAGAAGAGGCCATAGGAAATCCTATGCCGCATGGAAGAGGTCGCCCAAGCTGAAGAAATTCAAAGAGGGAGGGAAGAGCATCTCTTTCCTTACCTATGATGGCACCTTCGGTGCTACAGACAAAGTTTTGGCCTTTATCCAGCAATTCGATGCGGCGTTTGGAGATGAGGGATTCACGGAGTCCTCTAAGCTACGCCATGTAGCTATGCACTTTCAAAAGTCCGCCAGACAATGGTGGTCTAGCCTACGAGCCAACGGTGAAGCTCCACGAACATGGAAGGCTTTAAGAGCTTCCATTATGAAGCAGTTTTTGGCCACCGATGCCAAAGACAAAGTACTCACCGAATGGCGAAGCTTAAATCTCTCTCCCAATGAATCCATCCACAAATATGTAGACAAGTTTTGGGACCTACAACTCAAAGCCACTGTCTTCAAAAAGTTGGATTTTGGAGAGCAAAAGCAACAATTTTGTGCGGGCTTAACCGAAGAAATGGCGGAGTATGTCAACTCCCAAAGGCCACGTACCATATCGGCGGTAATACACCATACTATGGTGGCCTCGCGAATCAATTTCCAAACGGGGGGTAAAAGAAATAATAAGCCCCCGGAAAACAAAGGTTCCAATGAGCCTAAGGGGAAGGACAATGTCCAAAAGTCTCCTAAGGGCAATTCCAACAAAGCTAAAGAGAAGGGAGTTTACAAAGGAAAGAATAAACTCTCTCCTGAAGAGCTTGAGCGTTATCGTAAAGATAACCGGTGTTTCAAGTGCGGCGAACAAGGGCATGCGTACCGCGCTTGTCCCCAAAAGAACAACCGCCAAGATCCTCCTAGAGCTTCTTTGGTTGAAATCCAAGAGGAGGACATTCATCAAACTCACCACAAAGGATCTCCTCTATGCCATGCTTGGGGAAAGGTAAGAGAACATGATGCTTTTATTCTCTTTGACCCTGGTTCTACTCACAATTTCATATCTATGGAGTTAGCCACCAAGCTAGGCATACAATCCTATGAGATGGGAGATATCCTACCAAGCAGACAGTGCCTTCAAGGGGCAAGAAGCTTCAGTCACTCCCTTAATCGGGAAATTGAGGCTTCATGTCCAAGGCTATGTGGACAAAGAGGACTTCTTTATCTCTCCTCTCAAGCATGAGGATGTAATCCTAGGGGCACCATGGTTTGACCGCCTGGCTGCCCATGTTAAATTTCCTGAAAGGAGAATCTCCTTTAAGTTCAGGGAAAAGGACATGTATATAGATGCTAAGGAGATGGGTAACACCATCCCCATTGTACATACACCAGCTTTCAACAAGTCAATAAAGAGCTCTATTTCCGTGTACATGATTTTTGTTAAAGATTCTCAAAATGAACCTAATGCTTTAGCAAAAGAAAATAAAAGCAACCAAAAGGAATTAGAGTTATCCAATTTTCTCAAGGGGTTTCAAGATGTCTTTATTGACAACATCCCTTGTGAGTTACCTCCTAAACGAGGTAATGACGACTATGCAATTGAACTTCTTCCAGGAAGTTCACCGCCTAACAAACCTCCTTATAGAGTTTCTCAAACTCAACAAGAGGAGATTATGCGGCAAGTGCATGAGTTAGTTGAGAAGGGCATGGTTAGGCCTAGCTCATCTCCATTTTGCTCACCTGTGCTATTAGTGCAAAAGAAAGACGGCACATATCGTATGTGTGTCGACTATAGAGCACTAAATAGGATCACTATCAAGAATAGGTTTCCCGTTCCACGGGTAGAAGACCTATTTGATAAGCTACAAGGATCGACCTACTTCAGTAGGATTGACCTAAAAAGTGGCTATCATCAAATAAGGATAGTTGATCCAGACATTGTAAAGACCGCATTTCGTACTACATTTGGTCTTTACGAATACATTGTCATGCCTTTTGGCTTGACTAATGCACCAGCCACATTTAACCGCTTGATGGAGAAGTTGTTCAGACCTCATCGAACCTTCACTGGAGTGTTCTTTGATGATATTATCATCTACTCTAATTCATTAGAGGAACATAAGCAACACCTCCAGGTAATATTTCAAGTTTTAAGAGAGAATAAACTCTATGTTAATCGAAAGAAAAGTGAATTTTTCTTGCAAGAGATTCAATATTTAGGTCACATTATCTCTCAAGATGGAATCCAAATGGATCCATCCAAGTTAGAGGTAATAAAAGGATGGCCTAAACCAAGGAATCTTCATGAACTAAGAAGCTTTATAGGTATGTGTGCATACTATAGACGCTTCATAGAAAAGTTCTCACAAATTGCGGGACCATTACATGACCTAACAAAGAAAAATGTTAGGTATACGTGGTCTGCTAAGGAGAACAATGCTTTCGAAAAGCTTAAAGAAAAGCTTATCTCTCAACCTGTGCTTACACTACCGGATCTCTCAAAACCATTTGAGGTCCAATGTGATGCTTGTGGTGATTGCCTTGGGGCTGTTTTGCTCCAAGAAGGGCACGCCATAGGCTATGAGAGTCGAAGGCTCGACCCTGTTGAGCAAGCTCTAGGCATATACGAAAAAGAACTCCTTGCAGTTCTACATGCCTTAGACTCATGGAAGCAATATTTATTGGGGACTCCTTTCATTCTGCGAACGGATCACCAAAGTCTTAAGTACTTCATGACGCAGACCAAGCTCTCCGACAAACAAATGAGGTGGGCAAATTTCCTTTCGCAATTTCATTTTCATATTGCTCACATTGCTGGCAAGCATAATCAAGTAGCCAATGCACTCTCAAGACGACCGAGAGTGAATGCGGTTTCCATAGCAACTCACAATGATCTATCTTCAATGATAGATGAGTATGCTATTGATCCCGATTTTAGAGATGTGATTTCAGCCCTTGCATTAGGGAAGAAAGAAGAACCATTTACTTTACAAGATGGTTATCTTCTCTATGGCAATAAACTATGCGTTACTAACTCACTACGTGAGAAAGTAATGTATGAATCTCATGCTCCCCCATATGCGCGGCATAGAGGGATTCAGTCTACCCTAAAGGGAATTGAAACATATTTCTATTGGCCTACCATGAAAGTGAACATACATGAGTATGTTTCCAAATGTGTGGTATGTCAAAAGACAAAATTTGATAGAGGGAAGCAACTTGGATTGCTTCAACCCTTGCCAATCCCTAATTCACCGTGGGAGAGCATATCCATGGATTTTATCTTTGGATTGCCTAAGTCTATCCATGGGAATACGGGAATATGGACGATAGTAGACAGGTTCAGTAAACAAGCTCATTTTATACCTGTCAAAAAGACTATCAAAGCCCATCAAATGGCAACCCTCTTCATTTCACAAATTTTCAAGTACCATGGCTTGCCAATGTCCATAGTGTCGGATAGAGATCCTAGAATGACCAGTAATTTCTGGAAGGGTCTCTTTGAGAATTTAGGAACAAGGCTAAACTTCTCTTCGGCCTATCATCCACAAACTGATGGCCAAAGTGAAATAGCTAACCTAACTATTCTTGATCTACTAAAAGCCTATGTAACGGAAGTAGATCAAAGATCCCAATGGGAGAAGTACTTACCCTTAGTAGAGTATGCTTACAATAACACTGTACATACTTCTACAGGAAAAGCACCTTTCGAGGTAATTGAGGGAAGATCAAAAAGTCCCTTGCTACTTAAGGTACATGGTAAGATCTTCGCTGCAGATGAGTATAGCCGAGACCTACAAGAATCTTTCCAAAAGATTAAGGATGCTATCTCTATCTCACAGCAAAGGCAAAAGGCTGCTGCTGACAAGCACAGAAGAGCCCAAGCCTTTAAAGAAAACGATTGGGTCTTGTTAAAATTTCCCAAGGCTCGATTAAGGCACACGACGGGCAAGAATCCTACGGGCCACCAAAAGTACTATGCTAAACTAGCAAAAAGGTACTATGGTCCCTTCCAGATTCTTAGGCCAATCAATGAGATAGCCTATCAACTTAAGTTGCCCAATCATTGGCTCATACACAATGCTTTTCATGTGAGCCTCTTAAAGCCTTACAAAGGAGAGCCACCTCAAGAACCAACTATTGAAGACCCACCGGAGATCGAGGACCACGAGGAGGTGCTGCAGCCCGAGTCCATTCTCCGACATGAAGACAAGGTATTAAGAGGCGGTAAGACTATCCGACGATATCTTATTAAGTTTAAGAATTATCCTTTTGAAGATGCTAGATGGATGCAAGGCATACAATTAAAGGATAACCTAAACCTTGTCAATGCTTACAATGCTTCCCAAGAGTAAGCAAATGTACAAAATGTTAAAAATGAACAAAAAATTTTGTCTTATAAGACTCTCTTTTTCTTTATTTGTGCACAAAAATGAAGTAGTATGCATGCTTAGATCAAGTTTGCGGAGACGACGTCTCCCAAACACCAAGTAGAGCTTGTCACTCTACTATGGAAGACTGATAGGACTAATGTGCAGACATGCTTGCGGCAGCCTCAGGCTCTCAAGCGCCAAATGGACTAGTCATCCATTATGGAATGATGTCGTAGGGTAACATAGGGATCCTCTACCCGCTAAGAAAAGGACTCATGCATATGCTTTATCTTCTCTACACCATAGTCGAGGACGACTATGATTTCAAGAGAGAGGTAATGTCATAATAATCAATATCTAATTCTCCTAAATGATTTTCTCATATTAAACTGATCATTTAATGTGGGGAAGTGCCAAGGGAGAAAAAGCTAGAATATTGGTTAAGCTAGCAGACCGGCCACAGTAGGGATCCAAAGGAGGGAAAATAGGGATCCAAAGGGGGGGCCATCTGCAAAAGAGCCATGTGAAACAATGGGCCAAAAAGACCCTAAGGTTCAGCCCATTAAGACTTCCAAAATGCTAAGGTTCCAAAATTCAAAGGTTGTGTCCAAAGGTCAACCCTAGGGAAAATTGGATGCTTAGTGTGTGCCCTAAAAGTCTTTTCACATCCCTACATGGGAGGGGGCGAGCCCCAAAGCTAGGGGATGAGAGAGAAAGCCACACACACACACACAGGCTCCCTTTACACAAAGGGAATGAGGGACACATGTCAGCTCCCTAGGCCAGATGCCCACAAGGTGTGCCAAATTCCTATTGGAAGACCCTTGAAGTGGACCAATGAGAATTAAGCTAGAGTAAATCTAGTTTAATTAATTTAAAAACATTTAATAAAAGAAACCAATGAGAATTAAGTCTCCTAGAAGACTATTGGGCAGTCTCCCAAGGGGTCCAATGAGCATTCAGGAGCCCCATGGCTTGCCTGATTCCTATTGGCCAGGAGGCAAAGGGGTCCAATGAGAGTTTAGTTTAATTATTTAATTATCTAAAGCTCTCACAAAAGGGGAAAGGGGGACACATGTCAGAAGGCTATCACTTATGCTGCTTAATCCCTATTGGCTTGACCTGGGGAGGTCCAATGAGGCAAAAGCCAGACTAACTTAGCAGCTAGGGCTCGCCCAAGAGAGAGAGGGGGCTGATTTTTGCTTGGCATGGACACACACACTCTCACACTTGACCATGTGTGAAGGGAAAATACTCTATCTCCTCCCAAGCTTTAATGAAGAGCTCATCACCTACTCCAAGCTTGTGAGATAGAAGCCTACATCAACACTCTCTTGGCATGTGGATGCAAATCCAACCAAGAGCCAAGCTTCAATGCATGCTCATCTTCTCTACCAAGCTAATTACTAAGCTAAGCTATGCTAATATGAGTGATTATGTGAGGAGATGTACATCTTTCTCGTAAGATACTTCTTTTTCCTCTCAATCTACTCTCATACCCTACTAGCTCTCACCATCTTCGAAGGTGTGTGAGGTCTTGGGTCTGAGAACGGGGATAATTCAAGTTGTGTTTGATTAAGTGTTTTGCTTGGTGTATGAAGCTTCCATCTTCATTGCACTAGCTAGTCTTGAAGGAACACAAAGAATTGTATTGTACAATGTCTCTCTTGATGGGAGAAACCATAATACAAAGCCTTTTGGAGGGGGGACCGGCTCCATGCAAATCCGGTCCTCAACTGTTGTCAATAGCTTAATTGCTCTCTCTTTTGAAAGTATTGTCGATGCTATCTAACTAGGTGTTATGCTTTTTGTTGCTCTCTCCACCCAAGCACTCTTGTAATTCTCATTAGGAATCTATTCTAATGAAATGCCCACTATGTTCATGCTAATTTCCGCTACACATAAGATTTTAGGCCATTAAATGTTACAGGCCCTGCACTAGATTCAAGGTGAGACTCTCTAGTTGTTGAGTTAATCTTTGCAAGATCTCTTGTTGTGATCCTTCCCCTATTTGTGAAGTTTGGGCAAGAGAGACCCTAACTTGTGCTCCCATGCTTGGTGAAGAATCCCTCTCAATGACTTCATTTAGGTCCATTGTTCTATGTGCTTGAAAATTTAACTTCTTGAATTTGACCATGGCCACCTCACTTGCTTCCTCAAATGTTGATGGGAATTTTAACTCTACTTTGGTCTTCAAAATTGGATACAAGCAAGCCATGAACCTATCTTTCTTTAGAAAGTTTGGTGCACCACCTTGGTTTTGTAAGGTAGCCTCCCATCTATCCCATAGGTGAAGGAAAACGGCCTCATAAGATGGGTAGTCTTCAAGGAATACCTGTTTATGTTGAAGTAGACACTTCCAAAGACCCTCTGGAGTATCTCCTTGCCCAAATTTGGCAAGAAAAATTGCACGTAGCCTCTCCCAATTGGTTTTGTTTTGAGGTTGCAAGGCCTCATACCATGCCTTAGCCTCCCCTTTGAGAACGAGTGGAAAAGAATGCAGCTTTACCTCTTCTTGATCTCTCCCAGAGATAAGGTGTGCCATCTCCAAATTATCCAGAAATTCTTGTGCATCCTCACCATTTTTAGAATGAAAGGTAGGAAAAGTGCTTGACATTTTTACAATACAAGGAGGCTTGTGTACCACAAAGTTTTGACTACGATGAGTGATCACATCAAAATGAAAATATATACATCAAGTGTTAGTTCATAATTTATCATAGGCAAAATAAAAGGGTTGATTGAGGCATTAATTTCATTAAGGCGAGTGGGTCCAAAAATTCTCCTAATGGTTGCTTGAAATCTAAATTTTGTAGCAATTATGATGCGCACAGATTGACGAGCTATGGGTGTAAAAGGAGAAGCAGCTCCAGGTTGGTTCATGTAACAATGTGTTCTCCTTTTTCTTTCTCTTGAAGAAAGTTTCCTTTGAGTGGATCGCTATCTAAGCGCCTCTTGTCCCTGCCTCAAAACAAAATAAAAACATGGACATCAAATGAATCATCATAATTAATGAATGGAAGAATAATGGGATTTGAAGATGCCAAGATTTCACCAAGTCTTTCTGCTCCAAACATAAAAACAATGCGTTGTTGGTAAAAAAAAAATTATCTACACAAATATTAATTCTGATGCGTTGTGAAAAATGAAAAGCATATGGTGCAACTCTATTGTTCATGAGGAGAATAGAAGGCAATTAGGAAAGTTCCTCCGTGGGGGCACCACTTTTATGAGAGCGGATTTTTTGAGATGGAGCTCAACTCAAGGCTCCCACCAGACAACCACTCCGTGAGACCCTACACACGCATATTTCTTAGGGGCACCACCCTCTTTTATGGAGAAAGAAGGAAACCAAAACAAACCATATACAACACACACACACTCACACCTTCCTTATGTGCTTCAACACAAAATGCCCTTCAACCATTCAACACACACTCCTTAAGCAATCCCTTTGAACACTGCACAAACTCACATGCAAAGATTGACCTTCACCATATTAGTGTTCATATACTTCTAAGAAAATCAAACACAAAACCTCAAAACTCAAAACACCATAATGCACAAATACTTGACAACTCCTTTCCTTTCCCAAAAGAAGAGACTACTTACACACATAAGGCGGCATGCATAGAGAGCTCTTCTCCATCTATGCAGCCCCAAGACTTACTTACACACAACATAAGGAGAGAAGCCAAGCAAATAGACACCATGGTGCACAAAAAACTTTCTCAACAAACAAGCAACCCAATGAGCACAAAATATGAGAAGCTGCCAAGATATGCTTACCAATTTTACATGCGTTTAGAGCAAAAGTGTGACGACGACACCCCAATTGAAACAATTTGTTGATCAAACCATGAGATAGATCATTGAACTTGATATCCTTGCTCTCATATAGAATCTACAATCCTTATTTAGGGATGAGTATGGTAAGAGAAATGTTTGCAAGAGAATGGTAGTAATAGCATATTGATTCTCTCTCTATGGTGCCGCTTATGATAGCGAGCTTAGGAAATGGATAGGGAGACAAGAGGAGAGAGAGATTAGGGCTTCCCTAAACTTAGAGGAGCTTATTTGCAGCAATGGAGTAGGTGTGTGTATTTTTGTTCTTGCCAAAGGGCCTTTTTATAGCTGTACAAGACCTTGGGTTAGGTTAAACTTGACTATGGTAGGTAATTAACCATAGTTAGGTTCCCTTTTGATCATTCCTTCAATTATGCAAATAAGGGACTTATTTTTTCATTAAAAATAGCCTTTTAAGTCGTGGAGGCTCCATAAGGGTTGATAATGTATGTGGGCCCCACCATGATGTCCATACAGAGTGTCCCCATCCTGTTTGTTGTGTCTCTAGAAGCATCTTGAGCCGACCCCTCCACATGCAAGTGGTTTTTAACTCCCCATTGGTATTTTAGAATGTTGGAGAAGTCAAGAAAACTTTTCACCTTTGTGGTTTACCTGATTGTAACTTTGACCTACAGTAACAGTGTCCGCAGCACCTTGTTTCCACGATAACTTTTAGCCTGTAACTCAGAATTGGGTGCTGTAAAAGGCAAATTTGACCTTCTCAAAGTGTTTAAGATGATTTTGGAGTGTTCCTCAAGTATACCCACGAGCTAAGGCGTTCAAGATGCATCCAAAACACCTTTTGAGCCAAGTCTCCTTGTAGGGGGCCCTTTAGCATGCATCCAAGGTGTAGCATGCTTTTTTCAAAAGAGAATCCACCTTAAACAAATGAGGTAGGCTCCAATAAAGTTTGATTTATTGGGGATATACATTATATTTAAGATTTGTTGACCAACACAAGTAAATGATCCAAGAGTTGGGTCACCTAGTGGTGGGGAAGGGAAGGCCTACAAGGTTAACCCTACCCTTGAGAGAAGATGGGTAAGATAAGTGCCCATAAATTATTTATTTACAAATTATGGGATGTAGATAGCTATTTAAATTAGTAAAGGTAATTAGTTAAAAGAATATGCAGTAAAAAAACTAGGAGAGTAGAATCAAGTTTACTATTTACATTTAGCATGAAGAGAGAAATATGATGTAAATGCATAAAGATCTAAGAATGGTAAGGTGTTTGTATGGAAAAAGGCTATTACGGAAAGAGAGAATGAATACTAGGTTAAAACTTTGATAAAAAATATATACATTTGAGTAGAAATGTAGTTCAAATGCAAGGTTAGCATTTAACGCTACTCACTAGCTCTTTTCACAGTCATGGCTTCAAGTGGTTCTAAAAAGGTTACCTTCTCCTTACCCTTGTCCCTCTCCTTTTCTCTGGGTGGATCCACTACTACGGCTTTTCCTTTCTCTTCTAGCCTCATGATGTTTACAGGGCGATCAGGTGGTGGGGCTGGTGGAAGAGGTGGGATGGATGCTTGTAGTGGTGTCTGGGGTGGACGTAGAATTTGTGATGGTGGGGGTGGTGCTCGGGGTGGGGGTGTTCTTTCTCTAGGGGGTGACAATTGGTTCCTCCTACCTCCTCTATTATAGTTTTGTCGTGGTTTGGGACAGTAGTACATACCGTGACTGTCTTCTCCGCACTTGTAGCAATGATACTCCCTGTTTTGTCGTCGTGATCTTCCAGGGTCTTGATCTCTTTCTTGACTCCTCCCTTGCTGTATTAAGTGGACAGACAAATTCTGCAGTTGGTCAGTAATATGGGCCAACATATCTTGTTGGTCATCTCTGACCCCAAGAGCCGGTGGTGGTGGTATGGTGGTTGTCGTAGTTGCTGGTGGACGCGATGTTCCTGCTTCTGTTGACTCGGTTTCTTTGGCTTTCATTCGCAGCTTCTTGTCCTTAAGGCGAGCAATCTCAACAGCTAACTCATACGTAGCCGGGAATCTACCTTTCACCTTCTCCTTGAGAAGCGGCCATAAGCCATGCGTGAACCGATCTTTTTTTAGGAAATCGGGTACGGCTTTCCCCCTTGCCAGTGACTCAACCCACCGTTCCCACAAATCCACAAATTTGGACTCATAGGTGGCATATTCTAAAAGACCCTCCTGCTTCAAGTCTCTTAACTTGTCCCACAAATTTTCTGAAGTGGTACCTCCCCCAAATCGCCTCTTAAAAGCGGTTTTTAAGGGTTCCCAGTCATCCTTGGTTGCTTGTGGAAGTGCATTGTACCATGATCTAGCTTCTAGCCTCATGAGATGCTTAAAGATTCTAACCTGGGATTCATCCGTATCTTTGTTGCTCACTACACATGCTACTTCAAAGTCATCTAGGAAGTCTTTTACCAAATCCTCCCTCTTCTTTCCTTTAAATGTTGGAAATGCTACACTTGCCATGATTACTGAGAGAGAGCTAGAAAGACACACTGCTTAACTTGCAAAAGTTTTTTTTCTTCTTTACAAGGAGGCGTGTATACCCTCTTATACTAGGACATAGATTAAAACTTCAAACGGTACATTGCCTTCTACCAAAGGTAAGACAAATGGTTGATCTGATGCCAGAACCTCAAAAAACCGCTCCCCACCCAGCATGGTGTCAATGACGTGTTGGTAGTGAGCCTTCAAGTCCAGTATTACCTTGATTGAGCGTACACATGTTGGTATGTGTGATCTGTCTTGAGGTAGGTTGTACTGATTCATGTGAAGCTTAGAGGTGCTTAGTCACTGTCCAAGCTTGTGGGAGAGGGTGGTGTTATTTCCTGAAACAATCTCAGTAGATCCCTAGTTTCTCTAGTGAGAGTGTGAGCCAATGCTTCTGTTATCTGTGCTGCAGCATCATGTGCAACTTGAAAACTGGCTGTGATAATTACCTCGGTGACTTGAGTTACCCGATTCTCAAAGTAGAATAGTGTTGATTCTCTATTGTGTAGAGCTCCTTCCATTTTGTTGTTGTGGGTTGGTTGTAGGTTGCGGACATGGTTTCAACCTTCTCCTTCTTCTTCTTGGCACTTGGCCTATGTATATCCACTGGGTTTGGCGTGACGTTGACTCTCCCACTGCAAATCAATTACCGTTACGCCTGGCACTCGAGCTTCGATGGAGATGCGGAGTTCGTCTAGTTGTGCTTGGAGCTCTTCTTCTTCTGTCCTCCAATTAGCAAATCCTGCTAGCCATTCATCCATTCACAATAGTTTAGGGGTTTCAGTCTTGTAAACTGAAGGGTTTCATGAAAAGATCCTTAGTGGGGGCACCAAATGACGGGAGCAAAGCGAACCCCAAACCCTGACGGCCTCTAAAACACCGGGGACCGAATGGAGCGCCTCGAGCCTGTCATGGTAAAGCAAACAGGGGGCACCACCTAGCTTCAACGGCTAGGACGCAAACAACACACCACCATAACAAAATTTTCATCCAAGAGAGATGGATGCTTGGGAGTAATGATGAAGAGGAAAGGGAATGAGATCAAGTGAGAGAGAGAGAGACAGGGAGAGAGAGAGAGAGTGAGGGAGGGGGTATAGCGGCTTAGTACTTAGGCACCACAAAAGGATGGCGAATCCGCACACCCTTCACACATACACACGCTCACTCCAAACACAAGACTAGGTGGCGATTCCGCACACCTCACATGGGCAAAACATTTCAAGAAAACATACTCACAAAATCTCAAGCTTTATTTAGAGAATAAGGCGATGAATGGGGAGCATAGGGTAGGGGAATGAGAAGGGAGAGAGTGGTAGAGCACATGGCGGATAGGTGGGAGTTGATGGCGAAGACTCGCACGAGGGTTATGGCCATCATCCTTCATTTAGTTGCCCTTCATCTTCCATAGCCAAGGGTGTAGAGGTCATGCTCAAGACAAGCATGGTGATTGCGGTGATGGTGATGGTGTGGGTGTGTGTGTGTGTGCACTAGGCACACACAGTGCATAGTGTGTTCTTTGGCGATGTTGTGTGTGTATTTAGTGTGATAGTGACCTCTCTTTATATAGGGGAGGAGGGGAGAGGAATTCTAGAATTTAGAAATGAAGAAATCATTATCTACATAGGCCATGTGACTGTGGGCCCCACTTGTCTGGCTGTGTGTATATGTGCCAGAAAAGCAGTCTCATGAAAGAGAGACTAAGATAGAGAGATGGGTTGATGGAAAAAAGTGAGAGGTGACATGGAGAATAAAGTAATTACAAGAGGGGAGAGAGGGGAGTGTGTTCAGAGGTGAATCTGTGTGCAGATGTGTGTGAACACAAGAAAAATCAGGTAACCACTAGGTGGAGATGGATCTGTGGGCACCTTTTTCAGTCAAAATGAGTGTGTGTGAGTGTGGGTAAGGTTATCTAGCTACAAGACAAGAGATATGGCGCCCTTTAGAGAGAGAGGGGGGTAATTGGGTCATGGGATATGATAGGAGAGAGAAAGAGGGGGTGGAGTATACTATTTTGGAAGATAGGGTAAGTTGCATGTGAGTTAGGGTGCATTATTGGTGAGTTATAATGCATTATTGGTGAGAGGTGTGGTAGCTTGAGGGGAGAGAGAAAGGAGAAAGGACAAGGGGAAGAGAGATGGGGTTGACCTTTTGAGTGGAGGAGAGGAAAAGGGACACACGACGGGGCAACACTGAAGAAAAAGGAGGCAAGGTGGGGATGGGCTACCCCGCAGGCATGAGGTGGCCTATTTTACATTTCTTATATATTTACATAATCATACTTTATTTTTTTCTGACTTTTCTCCAATGCCTTTTATCACTCCCTCCCTAAGAGGGGGTTTTCATGGGGCGGGGACGAGAGAAGAGGGGTATGGGATCTTGGCTTGTGAAAAGCCCCCATCACCACCTCAAGCTCATCCCTAGCTTACCTAAGGTCAAAGGACTTTTACACACATTATTGGAGGTCTTGAAATGAAGCTAACCCTAAGGTATTATGCTCCATTGGTTAGCCTTGCTCTTGGTAGACCATCTCCCATTTGGGCCCCTTTACTATTGGCCCCGTGTTGAGATAGATCTATAAGCACATATCTATATCTTAACACTTGTTCCCGTTTATTCTCCCACATTAAGTGATCAATTTAATATGAGAAAATCATTTGGGTTGGTTAGATATTAGATTTTATGACATTACATCTCTCTTGAAATCATAGTCATCCTCAAGTATGAGGTAGAAGAGATAAAGCCTTCGTCATTAGTCAATCGTACTTAGCGGGTAGAGGATCCCTTTTTTACCCTACGACATCTTTCCAAGATGGATGACTAATCCATTTGGTGCTTGGGAGACATAGCTGCCGCAAGCATGTCTGCTCTTTAGTCCATTTCATTCTCCGAAAGTAGAGTGACAAATTCTACTTGGTGTTTGAGAGACGTCGTCATCACAAACATGATTCTAAGCATGCATACTAGTTAAATTTGTGCACAATTAAAAAGAGGACTAGTCTTATAAGACAAAAACATGAGTCATTTAAAAGAAATTTGTACATTTGCTTACTCTAATGTAGCATTGTAAGCATCAACAAGGTTCATACTATCCTTAAGTTGTACTCCTTGCATCCATCTAGCATCTTCAAAAGGATAATTTTTGAGCTTAATAAGATACCGTCGGATTATCTTACCATGTCGTAGTACCTTGTCTTCATGCCGAAGGACAGCTTCGGGTTGTAGCACCTCTTCTTGGTCTTCAACTTCGGGAGGGTCTTCAATAGTTGGTTCAGTTGGTGGCTCTCCTTTGTAGGGCTTAAGTAGGCTTACATGAAAGGCATTGTGTATAAGCCAATAGTTGGGCAACTTGAGTTGATAAGCCTTCTCATTGATGGGCTTCAAGATTTGGAAAGGACCATAGTATCTTTTTGCTAGTTTAGCATAATACTTTTGATGGCCCGTAGGATTTTTGCCCGTCGTTTGCCTTAATCGAGCCTTAGGAAACTTGAGTAAGACCCAATCATTTTCTTTGAGCATTAAGGCTCTTCTGTGATTATCAGCAGCAGCTTTTTTCCTTTGTTGAGAGATGTCTATAGCCTCCCTAATCTTTTGAAAAGATTCTTGTAGGTCACGGCTATACTCATCAGCTGCGAAGATCTTCCCATGTACTTTGAGTAGCAAGGGACTTTTAGGTCTTACCTCTATGATCTCGAAAGGTGCTTTCCCCGTAGAAGTATGGACAGTATTATTGTAGGCATACTCTACTAGAGGTAAATACTTTTCCCATTATGAGCGTTGATCTACTTCGATAACATAAGTCTTGAGTAGATCGAGTATCGTAAGATTGGCTATCTCACTTTGGCCATCCGTTTGTGGATGATAGGCCGAAGAGAAATTCAATCTTGTTCCTAGATTTTCAAAGAGACCTTTCTAGAAATTACTGGTCATTCTAGGATCTCTATCTGACACGATGGATGTGGGTAATCCATGGTGCTTGAAAATCTGAGATATGAAGAGAGTTGCCATTTGATGTGTCTTAATAGTCTTTTTGACAAGAATAAAATGTGCTTGCTTGCTAAACCTGTCGACTATTGTCCATATTCCTGTATTCCCATGGATAGACTTGGGTAATCCAAAGATGAAATCCATGGATATACTCTCCCATGGTGAATTTGGAATAGGCAATGGCTGGAGTAATCCAGGTTGCTTCCCTCTATCATACTTGGTCTTTTGGCATACTACACATTTTGAAACATACTCTTGTATGTCCACTTTCATGGTAGGCCAATAGAAATACGTCTCTACTCCTCGCAGAGTAGGTTGAATACCTCTATGCCCTGCATATGGAGGAGCATGGGATTCATACATAACCTTCTCACGAAGGGAATGGGTAACACATAGCCTATTGCCGTGGAGAAGATATCCATCCTGCAAGGTGAATGGTTCCTCTTTCTTCCCCAAAGCAAGGGCTGACATTATGTCTCTAAAGTCAGGGTCAGTAGCATACTCATCTATCATAGAGGATAGATCATTGTGAGTAGCTATAGACACCGCATTAACTTTTGGTCATCGTGAAAGTGCATCGGCAACTTGATTGTGCTTACCAGCTATGTGAGCAATATGGAAATTAAATTGCGAAAGAAAATTTTCCCACCTCATTTGTTTGTCGGAAAGCTTGGTTTGCGTCATGAAATACTTGAGACTTTGTTAACCCTCACGGCACACGGACACCCATCACCTACGATGGACGCGTATTATGTATTTGGTAGAGTCAGGTACCGGGCTTGTCGGACCAATAGGGAAAGGTAGAGTGATCGCCGATGAGAGGCGCACTTTAACTTGGACATTCAAGGGATTAGTTGGTTAAGCATGGGCGCCCAAGTGTGAATGGGGTGAGCTCCTATAAAAGCCAACTAAACCTAATTTTTACTCATTCTCTCATTTGTGCAATTGAAGAGTGCTCTTGCTCCATCTCCATCTTCTTCTTCTTCACCTCCTTGTGTGTGTGTGTGTGTGTGAGAGAGAGAGAGAGAGAGGGAGAGTGTGTGTGCGATCGAGCATTACGAAGGCACGACGGCGGCGAAGCGGTTGAGCGCGGCACGACTGCAGCTTCTTCTTCATCGCGGCGAGGAATCCACCACGAAGGCGAGCGTAGAGCGGTGAGTGACACACCCTTTGTTTTCTTGAGCTTGCTAGTTTAGGCTTGTTGTGTGCTTGGAGCCGTCTGTGGCTCGCACACGGTGTATTGGCAAGTCCCTTGCTTCGACAGTGCGGCAAGGAGCGCACATTTTTGGCGCCGCTGCCGGGGATATGCCCTACACTAAGCTCGGTTAGCACTTTACGCTTCCTTGTGGTGCAATTTCTATCATAGGAAAGGCAGGGAAGGAGTGTGTGGAGATTTCTGTTTTTTGCGTTTTCTGCAATTGCTGTCAAGTTTCAATTTCTGCTATTGTCTGCGTTTTTCAATTTCTGCTATTGTCTGCGTTTTTCAAGTTCGGCGTTTTCAATTTCTGCAATTTTCTGCATTTCTGCGTTTTTTTAATTTTCTGCAATTTCTGCGTTTTTTCCTGCAATTTCCGCAATTTTCTGCAATTTCTGCATTTTTTGCATACCTGCGTTTTCAATTTCTGTATTTTCTGCACAAAAAAAAAATAAAAAAAAATTGAGAAAAAAAGAAAATAAAAATTTGGAAATAAAAAAACGCGAGCGAGCGGCGGCGAAATTTTTCGAAAATAAAAAAACGTGACTCTTAAAACGGACGGGTTGGTTTGTATAAAAGATAGATCGGGATCATTTTCCCAAGCCCAAGCCCAAGCCCAAGCCCAGGCCCAGGCCTCAGTCCTCAGTCTTATGATATATACTAGACTCACTCTTATATATATACCTTACTCCCTCAAGAGAGAATGAGAGCATGTGGGACAAGTCCTCCACTCTCCTCCTTTCTCTTCCCACTTGCACCTTTAGACTTTCTAGTTTGGGCCTAGTTCCCTACTGGAAATTGACAGTTTTAGGGATTCCGAGGGCATAGAGTGACCAAACGGAGGGCTGTAAAGCACGACACGACCCTCTGACCGATACGCTCGTTTTGAGCTATCACACGGCCCATTCCACGACACGCTCTAAAAAATCTAGCAAAAAAACAAACAAAAAACACGCTAAAAACTAGTCACAAGGCCTCCTAGAGCAGCTTTTTGACACCTTAGGGTATCAAAAGCACATGCACTTACGCTCTGGGCGGGTGCTAGAACACGAGCATATTGAGGGTGCCTCTGTTCATACGGACACCAATTACCCATCCACGATAAGCTCTAGACCCTCAGCGGGGACACAAGGTAGCACCACCCAAGACCCTAAAATAGCCGCTAGTGATTCCTCCTCCGACTCAGAAATCATGGAAGCATACCCTACCCAAAACACTGAGAGAGAAGGCCATGCACCTCCCGAAGCTCCACAGCCTAGTACTAGTATGTTTAGCCGTTTCATGGAAACATTAGGTAGAGCTACTCGCTCGGAACCTGATGCAAATGAAGCACACGAAGGGGGTGGGGAAGTGGACTCTCCTTTCACATCGCACGTGGACCCCACACCCCCAAAGAGTGTCCATGTGGATATCCTGCCAACTTCTTACCAAGAAGGCCCTGTTGAGATGCCTCCTTCAGAAGTTCCCTCTAGAGTACCGTTGGTGACAAGTAAAACCATGGGGAGCAACATTGCTTCTACCTCACAAGAAACCGTTAACACGTCGACTCTAGAAGGATTGTTCATTAATGATCATTGGACATACGACCTCCACACTGAGGTGTTGACGGATCTACACTCTGGCCACGCCTACCATGTAGGATGGATAGAGATTGTACAATCCACCTCTAGTGCCACAAGCATCGAAGATCAACAGAAAATGATATGTAATGTTATCCATGGCATTATTCAATCAGAAAGGCAAAACCGAGGGGTAAATATACTCTCAACTGGCCCCATGAGATTTCTGGATACGAGCAAGGCTCAACAGCCTACTCTATCACAAATGGAGACTCCTCTAATGAGCCCCATGGACCCATCTTACGTCATTTCACCTGGGGTCTCTATGCAATCTGAGCCTCCGAGCGAAAACTTTATCTTCCCTAACTTGGCTCAACCCTCTATCAAGGAAAACACAGTGCTCACTCCAGGGATAAGCATGACAGAGAATGTACCGATGACATCTACGGTTAGCGCAGTGCCACTACCTAGTGTCGTAGTACCTAATATGGGGCCTCGACCATATGTGCCTCTAGCCCCTTATGCACACATGGCCCCCACACCTCCAATTGTACCACTTGCTTATGCTCCTCGAGTGCCACTCCCTAGCTCTTATCCGAGTGGACCTATGCCCGGTTATGTTCCATATCCTGCATCATCTACACATATGCCAAGACCGGTACCCGTTCCTCTCCCACATATGATTCCAAGAGTACCTCCACCGGCCCTACCTCCTCACATAGGTGACTTGGCAGCGTTTGCTCAAACCATAGGTCGATCTATCGCGGAAAATATGCGTCACGCATCTGATAGAGAGCCTAGAAGTAAGGCAGTACAAATTGCCAAACTCACGCAAAAATTCAATGGGGACGAAGATGCTAGAAAACACATTGAAGTGTTTGAACAAGTATGTGATTCCTTAGGGGAACGAAACGAACTACATAAGTGCAATGCCTTAAGCTTGACATTAAGTGGGAAGGCTGGAGATTGGTATAGGACCCTAAGGGTGGACGAGAAAACAATCTACCCTACCCTTCGAAGGTTGTTTCTAAAGGAGTACATACGAGAAGGTGTGCTTTGGGGTGTAGCATCTCAGCTACAGAAGGCCGAACGTAAGGAAGGAGAGTCAGTAAGAGACTTCATTAGTCGTCTAAAGCACTTAAACTCTCGCTGCCCTGTAAATGAGCGCTTCAACAATAACCAACTGCTTGATCGATTCATTCGAGGGTTGAGGAATGAAGGAATCTATAATGGACTAGTGATTAGAGGTATCACAACCTGGGAAGATGTCACTGCCAATGCAATCCAATTAGAGGACAACTTGATGATAGCAGGCATGAGGGTGTCTACTGACACGAGATCCACTAGCTCACAAGCCATTGAGTATGAACCCATGACTGCAAAGCCCATTGCCAATGAGCCAAAGGTATTTGAGACATTCTTGACAGACCTCACCAAGGCAATCCAAGAGTCTCTTAAGGATAATCGACCCCCTCAAAATAGTCACATGTATCCAAGAAGGGAGCAACAATGGTGTTCCATTTGCTTAGGTCCACATAGCACTAGTGAGTGCCCTACGTTTAGAGTAAAATTTAATGGAACTTGCAACGCATGTGGTAGGTATGGTCACCAAGCTAAGGATTGTTTAATGATCAAACGTATGATGGCAAATAGACCACCTGTAGCCTGGACGGATGCGCCTCGAGCTTCTGTATTGATGCCTGCTCCACCTGTTGAGCAACTACCGCAACACATGGTCCCTAGATCTCAAAATGTTGTACAAGCTACACCGTTACCACCTCCTGTGCTGGGACCGCAGCCCCCGCATCCAAGAGTTGCCCCTATGAACCAAGTGGGTTGCGAGCCATCAAATGCTTATGCAGATGGTTGTGAGGAGGAAATAGACACTAGTATTGCCTACGGACTTGATACATTGGAAGAGTGTCCTATTGACTACATGGAAGATTGTTGGGGACAAGTCAAGCCGGTTTATCAAGCTGCTGCTCTCGCATCCAGAGGTCAAAATATCAACACCCAGGCTAGGAGGCCACCTCTTCAATGCTACGAGTGTGGTGGACCACATCGAGTAGCGGAGTGCCCTATTAGGCTGCAAAAGAATGCTGCACAGATGCAAGTGAATCAAGGGAGCACGTCTGCAATGCCAATACTCACATGTAATCGTTGTGGCATAGATCACTTGATTGCCCAATGCCCCTATAACCCAAATGCGCCTAAAATCACACCCCTGAATTTGGTCGAAATTGCTAGTGTGACGTCGCCAATACCACCCGTCGCACCCGCTTATGCGATTACACGGTCCATGCTTCAAGGGCCAGGACATATCCTCGAAGAGAGAGATACCGCGTCAGTTATCCAAGCAAAGAAAAAGAAGACACGAAGGAAGAAGTCGCAGAATACGGAAAATTCAAAGCCAAGTTCCAAAACAAACATAGGAACAGGAGATGACCCCGTGTATATGAATGACCTCGAGGATGATTCAGATTCAGTCGAGATAATGGAGACTAGAACCAATACCACAAAGGGAAAGACCGACAAAGAAAACCGTAACGTGGAACCAAATGAAAACCGAATAAGAGAAAATCATAAAGAGCCTCTGAAAACACCACAAGTGTTTCCAAATCCAATCCAAGACCCCCAAGATAAACCGCAGGGGCAAAAAGAGAAGAATCGTAAAAAGAAGATTGGGACGTACCCAAACCCTGTAGACGAGATTAAGCAGGTGAAACATCTAAGAGGTTTAGTGGAGGAGACTCAAAGGAAACTAGAACCAGAACCCATGCATATCAAAATTCATGACACAGTGTTTCCCACGCAAGTTCATCCACCCCACATGAACCATAGACCGTTAGCCATATCTAGTATCATCCAAGAAGGGAGTGAGGACGGGACATCAGAAAGTGAGCATACACCCTTCTTGTTGGAAAGGATGTTTAACGAAGGAATACCTGATCCCATTGAGGAATATGAGATTCCATCCTCACCAGTTCCTAGTGAAGGACCTACACCCTGCAAAACGCCAATGAATGTTGCCAAACTAGTGGACTTCATGTCTTCTGAGGTCCGAACCACGATCATAGCAAAGCTGTATGGAGATCCTGAGTTATTCCTTGCACTTCGAGCATTCCTTAACGGAGAGCTACGAACGGGATTACCGCAGTTTGCGCAACCAAATAGGCCTGACTCGATTATGATTGATGAGGAAAATCATGTGCAATCACTTGACTTAGATGGACACGAGTCTGTGATCAAGGTACCCATTAACGAATTAGGGCAGTATTTTGAAGGCGACGAGTCTAATGCGACCCTACCCATCACTACCAAGGGATTAACTATAAAGGGAATTCTTGATGGTGGTGCGGGAGTTAGCATCGTTACAAAAGATTGTTGGGAATCCATGGGAAAACCCCGCCTCAGTGTTACTAACATTGTGGTAAAGATGGCAAATGGTACCATAGCCAAACCTATGGGGATGCTCAAGGATCTTAAGATCAAAGTTCTAGGATACAAGGTACGACATACGTTCATTGTAATGGATTTCTCTAAACACCTTATGTCATATGAAATGATTTTAGGACGACCATTCATGAGGGAAGCACAAATGGTTCACGATTGGTCTAAAAATCATGTCTATTTGCAATTCCAAGACTCTGTCCTTAGAGTGGATTTGGTGACTGGTAAGGTACACCCCTTAGGGAGTAAAACCATTATTGATCATCGCTCTGACACCACAGTTCACTCGGCCCCACTACAATATTGTTACACTTGTAAGAAGGATATAGACATTGGCCAAGATTCTCCTTACATGGATGTGTTACCGGGTATGACGGAATCAGACAATGTGGATTGGGTACACCTAGCATCAACCATAGACACTTGGGGAAATAGGGGGACGACCTGGGTAACACCTGAGGGGAATGAAATGCCTATACCCTTAAATATGCTACAAGCAATGCATATCGCTTCTGACAAGACTCATCCTAATGTAACGAAGAAAACATACAAGTGGGTCCCTAAAGCTTCTTTAGTGACCATAGCTAGTGCTAAAAAACAGAAGCCTTGTAAGAAACGTACCACTCGCTCCAAGAAAAGTAAGAAAATGTTGCGATGGATCCCTAAACGACTATTGGAAGCCCAAGGCTACTATGAAGGAAATGATCAAATCTGGGTGCCCAAACGTAAAGTGTACTCTTACCTGTCACCTGACCCAAGTGAGCCCAATCCCGTAGCGCCAAAACGAATCAATGATCGTGGAAAGGAAAAAATCATAGAATGCTACACACCCGCTCCCGAGCTAGTTTGGGTACCAAAGAAAGAACGATTTGTTCCACCTAGCTCAGGAAGGGGGGAGTCCCATGAAGCTTCTAGCTCCTCATGTAATACATCCATAGAGGTAAAAGCTTCTACACAGCCTCCATCTATAGTAGTGGACCTCCATGAAGCTACCAAAGAATCCACACCTCCCAGTGTTCAAGAATCACCTAAT
Source organism: Adiantum capillus-veneris (assembly GCF_014529385.1). Classification (NCBI taxonomy): domain Eukaryota; kingdom Viridiplantae; phylum Streptophyta; class Polypodiopsida; order Polypodiales; family Pteridaceae; genus Adiantum; species Adiantum capillus-veneris. The sequence continues at coordinate 31,613,922 of NC_140959.1, forward strand.
GAACCACTTCAAGTTCGATCCTGGGAGAGTACCTTACCACCCTTGCAACTTGACGAGGCACCTAGGGTAATAACAAACTACTGGCAAAAATCCTCACCTATTACCAACTGGAACAATTGGTTTCAAAGGGTGACAAGCTCATTTCAAACGGTATGATCTACCCAAGGAAGGGGGGAGTGTTTGCTGACAGTCATCATTCATTTGTTTCCCTCTCAACCTTTTTCCCTGACCTCTCAATCTCCAATCTTAGGGAATGTACATATAAAGCTTTATACACACAAAAAAAAAAAAAAAGAGCAAGAGCAATTAGCAAACGAGTATGCACATTAAAGTCAAAACATTGACTCAGACCTACACATGTCACATCTGGTGCAGTGAAACAGAAACCTATGCCATAAAACACCTTTGATCCTCATCACTTGAGTGATGGAGGGTAGGTAAGATTAGTACGATAGGAGTGTTTCTGTTTTAGAGTTGAGTGATTAGCAAAGTTCTCTTTTCCCACTAATGTGCCTCCTAGAGGTATTGTTTTTGTTTCCTAGTGTGTACAGGAGCGTGTTGCTATTGATAGGATTTGGACCTTCATGGAACCTTTCTCTCGTTCACACTTCAAATCAAGCGCGACCATCAACACAAACAGGTGTTTCTTATCCATTAGCATTGCCCTTATCTTTTTTGCATCCATGTTTGTCTGCTTTGATTGTGATTGGTAGCATAATATTCAGCGCATTGGCTTAGTATCAAACATTTAATTCAATGTAATGTTTTGTCATAATCACTTGTCTAGGTTTAAAAATCAAGCAGTCCGACTAAGCTAGTTTGACCAAGCTAGGTATTAGAAATCTTCTCTTAATACCATGGGGAATGCCTTCCTAATAAGCAATGGTTACTTAGGTTCTTAATCCGATTTAGGCAGCATTGTATGAAATGTACTAGGGCTTTCTAGTGGGATTAACCCTATCGACCTTTAGCTTAAGTATTATAAAGGGAGTTTACTAATGTGATGAGCCTGGGGAGGGTAACAGTGTTATATGACCCCCCAAAGTTACAAAATTAAAATGATGAAAATGAACAAACAAAAAATCAAAGTGCCACAATGTAAAATTTTAAGCTGGAAGAGAAATCTCAGCTTGATTTGGTACTTCACTCAGATGTATTGCCTATGGTACTAGAGCCCTAGAGGTTCCCAGTGTGGGCGCTTTTCCTTGAAAAGCAAAAAACCCAAGGCATACAAAATAAGCACACACATCATAATTGAATCACTGTGAAAAGACCTTGGGGGGTCAAAGAAAAAGTAATCAGTCAGGCGATGATTTCATGAGAAATTCCTTTTATGGTAGCTTAACTACAAGGTTTTCTAGATATAGCCTCTAGTCAGCCCTTGAACATGAATACTTGGCTCTCGCGATTAAACAACTTAATTGACCACAGAAAATTAAGAAGCTTACCCATAGTATTAATACTTGATCTCTAGTGCTTTTCGACCGTCAAATTAGTGACCCCAGACTTGTTTAATTTTTTACCTTTACATCTGTTTATGCATTTGATTACATTGCAATTTAATGTTCATTGCTATCAACTTGTTTGAAATTCTTTGACCAATCAATGTGTCTACCTAAAACTGCATATGCTTTTTAAGAGAATGCAATTACTGTGCCAATGTTGTTTGATTTTGCAGTGACTGAAGAAGGCTAAGGACTTTCATCTCAAATGCTCTTCCACCTCGACGAACCAGCTTCAACTCAATAGCTTCCGAGGACGGAATCTACATTAGCAAGGGGGGCATGTTAACCCTCACGGCACACGGACACCCATCACCTACGATGGACGCGTATTATGTATTTGGTAGAGTCAGGTACCGGGCTTGTCGGACCAATAGGGAAAGGTAGAGTGATCGCCGATGAGAGGCACACTTTAACTTGGACATTCAAGGGATTAGTTGGTTAAGCATGGGCGCCCAAGTGTGAATGGGGTGAGCTCCTATAAAAGCCAACTAAACCTAATTTTTACTCATTCTCTCATTTGTGCAATTGAAGAGTGCTCTTGCTCCATCTCCATCTTCTTCTTCTTCACCTCCTTGTGTGTGTGTGTGTGTGTGTGAGAGAGAGAGAGAGAGGGAGAGTGTGTGTGCGATCGAGCATTACCAAGGCACGACGGCGGCGAAGCGGTTGAGCGCGGCACGACTGCAGCTTCTTCTTCATCGCGGCGAGGAATCCACCACGAAGGCGAGCGTAGAGCGGTGAGTGACACACCCTTTTTTTTCTTGAGCTTGCTAGTTTAGGCTTGTTGTGTGCTTGGAGCCGTCTGTGGCTCGCACACGGTGTATTGGCAAGTCCCTTGCTTCGACAGTGCGGCAAGGAGCGCACAGACTTTGGTGGTCGGTTCGTAGGATAAATGGAGTCCCCAATAGGTAGTGCTTCCATGTGTCTAGGGCATGTAGAACAGCTAAAAGCTCTTTCTCATAAATGACCAAGACTCATTCATCACTATTGAGCCTTCGGCTCTCATATGCTATGGCATGCCCTTCTTGAAGCAAAACCGCTCCAAGGCAATCACCACAAGCATCACATTGGACCTCAAATGGCTTTGAGAGATCTGGAAGCACGAGGACTAGTTGGGAAGTAAGCTTCTCTTTGAGTTTTTCAAAAGCATTTTGCTCCTTAGCAGTCCATACAAACTTAACGTTCTTCTTTGTTAAGTCGTGTAGTGGTCCGGCTACTTGAGAGAATTTTTCTATGAAGCGTCTATAGTATGCACACATACCAATAAAGCTTCTTACATCATGTAGATTCCTTGGGTTAGACCATGATTTTATTACCTCTAACTTTGATGGATCCATACGAATACCATCGTGAGAGATAATATGACCTAGATATTGAATCTCTTGAAGGAAGAATTCACTTTTCTTTTGGTTGAGAAAAAGTTTGTTCTCCCTCAAGGCTTGAAAAATCACTTGGAGATGTTGCTTATGTTCCTCCAAATACTTGGAGTAGATGATGATATCATCAAAGAACACTCCAGTGAATTTACGATATGGTCTAAAAAGTTTCTCCATGAGACGATTGAAAGTAGCTGGTGCATTAGTCAAGCCAAAAGGCATGACTAGATATTCATAAAGACCAAATGTTGTGCGAAACGCGGTCTTTAGGATATCTTCATCCACTATCCTTATTTGATGATAGCCACTCTTAAGGTCAATCCTACTGAAGTAGGTAGAGCCTTGTAGCTTATCAAACAGATCTTCTACCCAAGGCACGGGAAATCTGTTTTTGATAGTGATATGGTTTAGTGCTAGATAGTCCACACACATACGGTATGTATCATCTTTCTTTTGCACTAAAAGGACTGGAGAACAAATGGGAGAGGAACTAGGCCTCACCATCCCTTTGTCTAGCAGTTCCTGTACTTGCCTCATAATCTCCTCTTGTTGAGCTTGTGAGACTCGATAAGGAGGTTTGTTAGGCGGTGAGCTTCCTTGAAGGAGCTCAATACGATGGACATCATCCCCTCGTTTTGGAGGTAGGTCCATAGGGATATCATCGATGAACACATCTTGGAATCCTTTTAGAAAAGTAGACAAGTCTAACTCTTCTTGATTCCTATCATTTTCATTTGATGAAACATTATTAGCTTATTGAGACTCTTTGATATAAATCGTTTACGCAGAAACTGAGCTCTTCGTTGATTTATCAAAAGAAAGAGGATTTACAAGTGGAATAGTGCGACCACGTTCACTAGCATCTATATACATGTTCTTTCCCCTGTAGGTGAAGTAAATTCTCCTTTTAGGGAACTTCATGTTGGCAGCCATGCGATCAAACCATGGTGCCCCTAGGATAGCATCCTGATGTTGGAGAGGAGAGATGAAGAAGTCTTCTTTGTCGACATAGCTTTGGACATGAAGCCTCAACTTCCCAATCAAGGGAGTAACAAAGGCTTGTTGTCCCTTGAAAGCTGCATCATCTGTTACTATATCTCCCATCTCAAAAGCTTGAATACCCAACTTGGTGGACAACTCTATTGCTATGAAGTTGAGAGTAGAGCCTGGGTCAAACAAGATGAAGGCATCATGTTCTCTTACCTTTCCCCACGCATAGGAAAGTGATGATCCTTTGCAATGAGCATCCTCTTTTGGAGCTTCGATGGTGGAAGCCCTAGGAGTCTCATTGCGAGTATTCTTCTTGGGGCAAGAACGATAGCCATGTCCTTGCTCCCCACACTTGAAACACTTATGGTCCTTGTGAAAAGCTTCAAGCTCTTCAGGAGAGAGTTTGTTTTGACCTTTGTAAACTCCCTTCTCCTTGGACCGATTGTTGTTGTTGTTATTGTTGTTGTTGGAAGTGCCTTGGGAATTATTTTGAGCATTGGATTTCCCCTTTGCATCATTTTTATCTCTGTTTTCCATGGGCTTGGCATTACGTCTAGCCCCTTGATGGAAATTGATGCGTGAAGCAACCATGGTGTGGTGGATTACTTCGGTAATAGTACCGGGCCATTGAGAGTTGATGTATTCGGCCATCTCTTCAGGTAATCCCGCACAGAATTTTTGTCTTTGCTCGGCAAAGTCTATCTTTTGAAAGACAGTAGCTTTGAGATGTAAATCCCAAAACTTGTCTACATACTTGTTGATAGACTCATGAGAGAGAAGCTTCAAGCCGCGCCATTCGGTAATGAACTTTATCTTTAGTATCACTTGGAAGAAATTGCTTCATGATGGAAACTCGTAGAGTTTTCCATGTCTTTGGGGCTTCTCCATTGCCACTAAGGCTAGCCCACCATTGACGAGTTGATTTTTGGAAGTGCATAGCTACATGGCGTAGCTTGGAGGACTCTGTGAAGCCCTCGTCCCCAAAGGCCACATCAAATTGCTGGATGAAGGCCAACACTTTGTCGGTAGCACCAAAGGTGCCATCATAGGTGAGAAAAGAGATACTCTTTCCTCCCTCCTTGAACTTCTTTAGCTTTTGTGACCTTCGCCATGCAGGAAATGATTTGTGATGTCCTCCCCTCTTGTATTCTCTAGGAGAATAGCCATAACTTTCATCGGAAGAGGAGGAAGGTGAAGAAGAAGGAGAAGAGGGTGACCTCTTCCTAGCCCTTTTCTTCCTTTGTTTCCTCTCTTGCCTTTCAGAGTGATGAGAAGAAGGACTATGGGTTGCTCTTTTCCTCTTGGGAGGAGTAGGCGATCTTCTAGACCACCATCTTCATGGAGCCACATCTTCAGAACAACTTAGACTGTCATTGCTTTCTTTCTCTTTGGATTCCTCCTCTCGAATGGGAGAGAGTCTTCTTTTGGGGGTCTCTTCAAGAGGCCTCCTAAGCTCTCTCTCCTCTGGGAGAGGAAGGGAAATTCCATAAGCACGAAGTTGTTGAGTAACTTCGGCTTGCAAAACAGGGTTGCCCATAACTTGTTGCAACCTAGGGACGAGATAATTCACAAACATGGGAGCATCATCATTAGCACCTTCATGTGCAAAATCAAAGCTATCAAAGTTCATTCGACTCTCGTGATTATTGTCAGCCATGTTAACAAAATTTATGTTTATACTTAGTGTATGCTTTGGCAATACAAAACCTTAGTTGCCACTCCTCTTAGCCTTTGAAAATCGGCTCTTAAGTATCTACACCCACAGCTCAAAGTGGTTAATTATAGAGTTGCCAAGGGCTAGCTCCTTTCGGAATTCTTATGGCTCAATAATGGTAAAGCCGTAGGCAAGTCTAAAATGACTCCATTATTAAGTCCAAAGCTCCCGAGGTGTGCACCATCCCCCACATAGTGGGATTAACAAAACCGATATTAGATCCCAGTTCCACTTACTCTATTATAATTAACAACATCAACCATTTATAGGCTACTTAAGGACCTCTCTTCTTAAGCAAGAAAAGAGAAACCAAATGCTCTGATACCAATGTAATGGAATTTGCCTATTCAATTTGAGAGTAGCGGAATTTAATGAGAGTACTTTCAAGAAATGATTTTGTGAGCATAGCGGGTTGACATAATTGAAGATAGCAACATAATCATAGCAATTAGTTAACTTGGCATAGACAATAATTTTGCAAGAGAGAGAATTTAGAGAACATGACAACAGTTGAGGACCGGATTATGTGGAGCCGGTCCCCCCTCCAATAGGCATTTGTATTATGATTTCTCCCATAAAGAGAGACTTGTTACAATACATTCTTTGTGTTCCTTGTGACCTAGGTGAAGCAATGAAGATGGAAAGATTCATGCATCACCATCATAGCATAACCTAAACTTGAAGAAAGCTTTAACTATACCAAGCCTCAGTCCCAAGACCTCAAACACCTTCGAAGGTGGAGAGAGCTAGCAGGGAATGAGGGTAGGGAAGAGGAAGAAGAAACATTTCATACAAGAAAGAGCTAGTTCCTCACTTATCATAACTCTTGTGCTAGCATACATAATAGAATAGTAATGAAGAAAAAATAGATGGCAAGCTCAAGCATTGAAGCATGGCTCTTGGATGTATTTGCACTCCATAGCCAAGAGTGTTGGTGTAGGCTCTCAACCTCTACTTGCTTGGAGAAAGAGAGGGAGCTCTTGCACTTTGCATAGTACACAATGAGAGTGTTTGTGAGTGTGTGTGGGTGAGTATACCTCCTTAGCACCCCCCTAGATTGCTTGGGTTGACCCCTCCTTGTAGCTCATGCTTGAAGCTCATTGGACCCCTCCAGGCCTAGCCAATCACAAGCAGGAGCCATTACAAGCAACAGGGATAGCCTTGGGACAAGTGTCCCCCTTTCCCCTTTGAGAGAGAGAACTTGATAAATGCAAAATCAATTAATTAAATATCCTTTATTATCATTGGACCCCTTGGGTGGCCAAACAATAGGTTTCAGGCACACCATGAGGGCAACATGAGGAGGAACTTGACAAGTGTCCTTGCTGCCTCTTCAAGCTGGGGCTTCCCTTGTGTGTGTGTGTGTGTGTGTGTTCTCTCTCATCTCCCCCCCTTGTAGGCTCGCCCCCCTCCTTGTAGGGATCTTTTTGACTTTGGATGAGAAAGCCCCTTAGTCATCAAGCATGACTAAGCACTTGAAGTAGGGGGTGTTCCCACAAGCCTCTCAGGCAAGCTTCTCAAGGCACCTCAAGCACCTTAATCATGCATCAAGTCAAGCACCTCAAGCATGGAGCCAGTCAAGAACCTCAAGCATCTTAATCAAGCACCTCAAGCATGACAAGCACCTCAAGCAAGACAAGCACCTCAAGCACGACAAGCACCTCGAGTTTGGGCCAGGTTCCCACCTCAAGCTCAGCCCTAGCTTACCTAAGGTCAAAGGACTTTTACACACATTATTGGAGGTCTTCAATGAAGCTAACCCTAAGGTCTTATGCTCCATTGGTTAGCCTTGCTCTTGATAGACCATATCCCATTTGGGCCCCTTTACTATTGGCCCCGTATTGAGATAGATCTATAAGCACATATCTATATCTTAACACTTGTTCCCGTTTATTCTCCCACATTAAGTGATCAATTTAATATGAGAAAATCATTTGGGTTGGTTAGATATTAGATTTTATGACACTAAGCATCATAGGAAATCATAAGAAGCATGAGAGAGACATAGTGAAAGAGAATGAATCATAACACCATTTTAGATAATTTGGGAAAATCCCGTTTCCGAAATTCTAAATGTGTATGCTAGGATTGTGTTATTTAATGATTTCTAAGCTCTAGTTGTCTTTAATTTAGATAAATTATCATGATTGTATGAGTCTATTTTAATTTCTCTACTATAAAATTTAATAATAAACCTCCAATATAGTTTTTGGAAAGAGGATTTGTATGACATCAGTGCTTTTCAAAATTCAACAAATGCTTCTAGAAGTAGATTCTCAAAAAATGAGGTAAAAAAACCAATTGATATGATTTTAAAGCAGCATATAGATTGATTACAGCAATTAAAAAAGATAATATGTAAAGGCAAATACTATTAAACACTCTTGTCATAATTTGGTGACCTTAATCCATGTATAACAAAATACTTGGTCATGGTTTTGTAGCATGCTATCAAGTTTTAAATACACGATAATTTAAACAACATTCAAACTAATATTTCACACTTAAAAAGTCAAAACAATACTATATAGTATCCTATGGCTATAAGACCATGATATGCCATCTATTGCACCTATGGCCTTAACACTAGGTTGGTAATGCGAGAATTTTATGTCCTAGGACACTTTTATGTCCTGTTAAGTGACCATTTTCCTTGAATTATGTCAAGAGTTTCAAAATGGATTTTTAGGTGCTATTTGTTTAGAAAGTTGTCTCATGAGCTGAAAAAAACTCGACATTTTTTTGGAATATCAACTCCATCTTTAACCTTGTCCTTGCACAACATTTCACAACCTAAACTGTGTAAAAAAACAGGTCTTGTTTTTGGCTTTTTTCAACTTTTTGCAACTATACCACTCTAGAATTCATGTTTGTGAAGTCTATAATGCTAGAGAACTATCTTTAGTACTCCTCAACATGTCCTGATGCTTCTAGGGAGAAATAAATGTTAAAGTTGTAAGTAATGACCAAATTACAAAAATTATTAAATCCTGTTTTTTAGCCAATTTTAGCTCTTCTATGATTTTTTTGGTGGCTTTCATGATATCCAAATGCAGTTTTGATTTTCTATGTCTCATATTGTAACATAAAGCTAATATTCCTTGAGTTTTGGGGCACCTAATACCCTATTTTTCATAGTAGACAACGATGGTTGATTTTTTCAATTATAGAAGAAAACGAAACATTCTAGTATATCAAGTATAGCTTTTTCAATATTGTTAGTTTCTTGTGACAACGACATGCATTTTGTAGGTAGTAACCATATCTAGTCATAAGCATCAAATTTGACTAGATATTGAATAGTTTCTATGGGATTCTACAACTCATAATGTTGAACCCAGTTTTTTCATGTTTGTTGTATTTAGCACTTCATCTTTTGCCCCAAGATTCCCCTTGGTAAGAGATGTATTATTCTATTGACATGCTCCATGGCTCCTTATGAACCTAAAGGATAATAGGGAACTAAGAAAACATGCATATATTATTTGTATTGAGCGCGGCTATAGAAACTTTGATGATAGGTTTGCAGAATGGTAAAAATTCAACTTTTTTGTACCTATTTCTTTTGGCAAAACAAAAAATAGTGAGTGAGAAGCAATCATATGTTCTGAACACCAACCCATTGAAGTTAACTAGGGAATTTATCTCAAGTCCTACAAAAATCCCTAATCTTATTTTTATGAAACAAAACGTAAGAAATGATTGTTTTGATGAAAATGTACTGGTCCATCAACTTTGGAGGCTTGGTGTGACCAAAAGATGAGAATTTTTACAAGTTTCTTATTTTTTCCATGTGTAGTAGGCCTTGAACTATAACCTCATGAAAGGATTTTACAAAATGAGTGGATCTACAATGGTTTTGGAGGTTTTTTTCAAAACCCTAAAAGGACACTTTTATGTCCTGTTAGGTTACCAACCTAGTGTTAAGGCCATATAGTGCTCTTTGTAGACATGTCTATGACTTTAATATGTCTTTTTATGACCTCAAGTTCATAGGGTTAGGATTGTTAGCTGGTCCCAACGTACAAAGAGGTCCAGTCCTTCAAAGTCATATGGGACTTTGTTTATGTGCCACCCTATGTCCCTAAGGATGTAGGTTGTCTTAGGGCCACAAGATGTTGTTTATGCCAATAAGAAACCCTTTTATTCTCTATGTGTGCACACTATGTCCCCAGGCGCACAAGGTGTGCCTCGTATGCTAGTTAGAAACCCTTTATTCTATATGTTGTCACCATATGGCCTTAGACCATAGGGTGCCCTCTGTGCTAGTAAAAAATCCTCTATCCTTTGTGTTTGCACCCTATGGACCTAGGGCCACAAGGTACCCTCTATGCTAGTAAGAAATCCTCTATGCTCAATATTGAGACCATGTGGCCCCAAAGCCATAGGATATCCTCTATGGTAGTGAGAAAAACCCTCTATGATCTATGTTCACAAACAATTAAAAAATATAAACAATACTATAGAGTATCATATGGCCCTAAGACCATAAGATGTCATCTATTGCACCTATAATTCCATTTGGTATTTTATTTAACTATACAAAGTTAGATGAGACACTTACTTAGATAAACTATCATAATTCTAGCTTTGAAATTATTTCTTAACATAAAACTACAATATAAAAACTCCTAATATAATTTTGTGTCAAAGAATCAATGTTAAGATGAAGATTTTTTACATCAAGTACATGCTTTAAAACTTCACTCAAAGGTTTTAGAGATGGTGTATCAAAAAAAGGAGGTGTTTAAAAACACCATTTGATGTGAATAATACGCATTGTATACATTGATTATGTCAAAATAGTATAAAGTATAAACATAAAGATTACCACCAGCTTGACAGTTTCATAAAAATGATGGTCTTCATCGCATATACAATAAAAGACTAACTAGAAAGAGTATGATATCTCCAAGATTGAGGGTGTTCAAAAAACACCGTTTTGTAACACTACCAAATGTCAAGAAATTATGATTGTTTGGATCACTTAATAAAGACAATTAATAAGAAGAAAAATTTAACAATACCATAGAAGCATCAAACAATGAAACCAAAAAACTTCAATGAGAGAAGTCTCCTGACAATAGGATGCACTTCATTAAAAAAACAGCTTAAAGATGTTTCAAGATATCCCACAACATTCCATCAAGTTTAAATTTTGAAAAGTACACATTGCCAAATACTTGGTAGATGCTATTTAGAATACTTAACTAGTACACTTAAAATGGCCTCCTTCTCTTGAGATTTTGAGTCCTTTGAAACATATAACATTGCATTACATAGTGAGTCTCAGGATCAGGATGGAACATTACAAAATTTCTTATGGTATAGTCTCTCTTGTCTTTAGCATACAACCATCCACATAACCATGGAACAATTTCATCTTTTAAAAAACTTTGAAGCAATTGAGTAGGTTGGTTCCAAAACATTGGAAAAATCATATAAGTTCCTTGCATATTCCACATCACTCGATATGGACTATCATCAAATATTATAGTGTTGCCCCCATCTAAATAATCAAATAGCTTCCATATGGTCGAAAGATTTTTGTGATAGGCTCTTTTGTAACCGATCATGAAATTTGAATTTTGGCAGCACCGGTTATCCATAATCATCTTGAATTTGTGACTTTGTGTACGAAAACAGGTCTTGATTATGTGTTGAGCTTTTTGTAAACGATGGCAGCTCCAAATCCAAACCTCAAAGAACTCAAAGCAAAATCTTAAGAAATACTCTGCATCTGGACGCATCGCATACACCTCATTGTTATCTTCTACAATTCACATATACTTGGTCCAAGTTGGCCTTGATTGAAGCTCAAATGTTGCAAGAAGCACACCCTCTAAATCCAAGATAAGCGTTCTTTTGTCCTGTTTGAAAGATGTTGGTAGATAATGAAACCATTGCTCTTGGTTTGAATCTGATATTTGATGTAATATAAAAGGGAGATCCTCTATTTTGTGATAATCTAATAGCAAAATATTTTTTCTTAGAAGCCTTGAAATGATTAAAAAAAAAAGTTAATATAGAGATCTTAAGTGTGTTGAAGACCTTAGGGACATAGGGTGCTAATTTGTGGTTACACTTAGTAAGTCCTATGCAAGAACACATGCTAAACTATGACCCTATGGCCTTAGATTCATAGGGTGTTGAGACCATAAAGTGAAATTCCCCCAAGGACATATAGGGTGAGATTTGACCTTATGAGCATGTAGATTGTTCTTGATGGCATAGTGAACTCAAATTTCAAAGCAAACAACTATAAAAGCTTTTAAAAAAAAGAGCATTTGGCACATGAAACTCAGAAGTTACTTATAGTATTGAAAGACAATTTAAAAAACTATTAAATCATTTACATCTTGATATATCTTGAAACCCTAAGCACTCTAACAAAGTCTCTGAGTACATAAAGATCTTTGTAAATGACAAAATGTTACAAAACATTGCTCCATCATTTCTTGATATAGGGCTATTTGAGATCATACTGAATTTTTAGATGCTTTATATAATTCTTGGCTTCATGTACTTTGATCACAGGCTCCTTGTATCCCAATTTTTGGGCAAGCATGATTGCTTCTGTACCTTTCAAGGCTGATAATGATTTGATATTCTTTAAGACCCTTACTTTTTCTCGATCACGTGCTGAAAGTTTCTTGTCTTGACTTCGAGTGGACATTCCACTAGTGCTAGATGTTGTAACTTTCTCATCGTGAAGAGGACGAGAAACTTCTGGTAGTCTTCCCGTGGAGTAGGTTTTTCTTAGAAAAATTAGATTTCTCTCCCCCCACTCTGCAACAACCTTGTGTATACGGTTATAAATCTCATGACCTTGAGCAATGGGTGCTTGTCCATATAAATGAGACCTTGTAACTGTGCGAATTTCATTAACATGATTGAGAGCTTTGATATATGGTAGCAGCTCCCCAAGGAGGATATTATCGTCCTCATCTTTAACATTAAATAATGGTGGAAAAATACAACTCAATGCAGGATTCACATATCCCTTTAATGGTTCATCATCTACAAGAAGCAATCTTCTTGCATCAAGCCCAAATTTTGATGATGCAATAGCCAGCGATTTGAAAAGTTCTTCTACTCCTGGATTATCTAAGCGAGTGATCCTTGATTCTACGCATGGTTGACATTGGCTTTGCCCCCAGATCATAAAGAATGGAAATTTTTCTTTATCTTCCTTTTCTAAAATCTTGATGATGTCCACAACATGCATGTCATTAGCCGCTGACCATATCCCTACATTGAAATTGCTAAATAGAGCCTTTAAAAACTCAATGCATCCTGGAAGAACAACAATATGCTCATGTCCAAGCTTTAAGCTCTTCATTTTTTTGGACTTTTGCCAGCATCTCCTCAGGAACAATCCACACAAGCTCACTATTATAGTCAGCATTGGTTTGTTGGTGGATGGAAGGTCTGACTCACCATGCACTTCAATTTCCAAATCCTGGGGTGCTAAAATATTTGTGTTGGATTCTCCTTCTGGTGTTGCACATGTTCTGGAACTTCCATTGCCTTCTACTTCCATTGTGGTGTCATGCAATCCAATTCCCAACTCTTGGGCTACTAGAATATTTTCATTGGATTCTTCTTCTTCCCTTGCACATAGTCTGGAACATTCACTGTCTTCTTCCATTGGATTACTCTTTAAATTTATCTCCAGTCGTTGTAGCAGTTGACCTTCAAAGACTTGTAGATTCTTGTCATCTGTGTCAAAAACTCTTTGGTTGACATGGGGATTGATAGAATCTTTCTCAGTAGGGTCAATGGCATTAGCATCCTCTATACCAACAATCTCGAGTAAAACTTTGTCAGCCGCAATATCTTGTTGAAGGACTGCCAGTTTAAAGAACACCTAATTTTAGATTCCAAAGTATCTACATTTTGATAACTCTTTTTTGTCACACTCTTAGAAAAAACTAATCGCAAATAGCAAATTTACTAACTGACAACACATCTACAATGAATTTATTTTTATGCTCCTTATTGTCAAGAGATTCCTAATCTTTATCTAGCTACATTAGTTCTTTGTACATGATGGTGGCGCCTAGAAGTATACTTGGAGAAACGTTTAAGCTCTAGAGCAGAAGTCTCATTTTCTAATGCCATGATCTTCTTGCATTGGATGATTTCCTTGACTAAGTTTCTTATGGCCTTCACGCCATACGGTACTCTTTGTAGATATCCCTATGAATTTAAGATAATCTAAAATATGTCTGTTTATGGCCTCAAGGCCATAGGGTTAGGATTGTTGGGATGTCTTATCATATAAATAGATATATGGCTTCAAATCCATATGGTACTTTATTTATGTGTCACCCCATGGCCCTAAGGCCATGGGTTGTCATAGGGCCACAAGATGCCCTCTATGAGCACTAGTAAGAAACCATATATGCTTTATGTTGGCACCCTATGACCCGAGGGCCACAAGGTCTGCCTTTTATGCTAGTAAGAAACCCTTTATGCTACGTGTTATCACTCTATGGCATTTGGGCCATAGGGTGCCCTATGTGCTAGTAACAAATCCTCTATGCTCTATGTTTGCACCCTATGGACCTAGGGCCACAAGGTACCCGTAAGAAATCCTCTATTATCTATGTTTGCACCCTATGGACCTAGGGCCACAAGGTAGCCTCTATGCTAGTAAGAAATCCTCTATGGTCAATATTGAAACCCTATGGCCCCAAGGCCATAGGATGTCCTCTATGCTAGTAAGAACAACCCTCTACGCTCTATGTTGGCACCCCATGGAGACTTGAGGGCCACAAGGTACCCTTTATAATGCTACTAAGAAACCTTGTATGCTCTAGGGGAGCACCAAATAGCCCCTAGGCCACAAGGTTCCCTCTATGCTAGAAAGAAAACCTCTACGGTCTACATTGGCAACCTATAGCCCTCGGGCCATAGGGTGCATCAAATGGCTCCTAGGCCACATGGTGCCATGTATGCTAGAAAGAAAACCTATGCGCTCTACATTGACACTCTATGGCCCCAAGGCCATAGGGTGTCCCTTACGCCTAGTATGAAACCATTGAAACTCTATATTAGTATCTAAAGACCGTACGCCACAAGGTGAGCTCTATGTTAGTAAGAAACCATCTAAACTCTATGTTGGTAGCCTATGGCCCAAAGGCCATAGGATAGCCAAGGAACCCTTTAGGAGCATTCCCCACAAACACCACCTTATGGCCCCATGGTGATTTAGTGGCCTAGGTTCCCTTCTTAAGACTCTTTTATTTTTGTATCATATGGCCCCAGGGAAATAAGCTATCCTCTATGCTATCAAAAAATTGTTTATGCTCTTTGTTGGAATCATATGGCCCCAAGTCCATAGGGAGCCCATAGGGTGCTCTCTATGCTAGCAAGAAACCCTCCATGCTATATGTTTGCACCCTATGGCACCAAGGACACAGAGTGTCCTCCATGATAGTAAGAAACCCTCTATGCTCTAACTTTACACCCCATTTGACTATGTTGACACCCTATGGCCCTGGGGCCATAGGGTGCTCCCTAGGGCCACAAGGTGCCCTTCAACCTAGGAAGAGACCCTTTATGCCCTAAATTGGTACTCTTTGGCCTCAGGGTCATAGGGTGCCTTCTATGCTAGTAGGATACATTATATGGTCTAGGTTTCCACTCAATTGCATAGGGCTAAAAGGTTTGCTCTATGAATAAACCATGTATACTATATGCTGGCAGTGTATGGCCCTAGGGATAGAAGGAAACCCTAGGGCTATAGGGTGTCCTCTATGCTACTATCATATGGTCCAAGGGCCAGATAGTGACCAAGGTATCATGTGTGTCCCAAGTGTAACAAGGTGCTAATAAAAAACCCTCTATGATTTATGTTGGCACCTTATGGCCCCAAGGCCATTGGGCAATCTTTATGCTAGTAACCTCTATGCACTATGTTTACCTGTATACTTAAAAGAAGTCATTTATGCACTATGTTGGCATCTCATGACCCTAGATCCATAAGATGTCCTCTATGGTAAAAGAGAAATTGTACATGGGATATGATGGCATCCTCTGGTCCTAGGGCCATAGGGTGTCCTGTATGCTAGAAAAATTTGTAAGTTAATACTCCGAAATTGAAAGAGCTTTTTAGAAAAAAAAAGAAAAAAAAAACCTTCTACTTCCATTGTGGTGTCTGCAATCCAATTCCCAACTCTTGGGCTACTAGAATGTTTTCATTAGATTCTTCTTCTTCCCTTACACATGTTCTGGAGCTTTCACTGTCTTCTTCCATTGGATTACTCTTTGAATTTATCTCCAGTCGTTGTAGCAGTTGACCTTCAAAGACTTGTAGATTCTTGTCATCTTCGTCAGAAACTCTTTGGTTGACATGGAGATTGATAGAATCTTTCTCAGTAGGGTCAATGGCATTAGCATCCTCTATACCAACAATCTCGAGTAAAACTTTGTCAGCCGCAATATCTTGTTGAAGGACTGCAAGTTTAAAGAACACCTAATTTGAGATTCCAAAGTATCTACATTTTGATAAGTCTTTTTTTTCACACTCTTAGAAAAACTAATCACAAATAGCAAATTTACTAAGACAACACATCTACAATGAATTTATTTTTATGCTCCTTATTGTCAAGAGATTCCTAATCTTTATCTAGCTACATTAGTTCTTTGTCCATGATGGTGGCGCTTAGAAGTATATTTGGAGAGACATTTATGCCTTTAAGCTCTAGAGCAGAAGTCTCATTTTCTATTGCCATAATCTTCTTGCATTGGACGATTTCCTTGACTAAGTTTCTTATGGCCTTCAGGCCATACAGTTCTCTTTGTAGATATCTCTATGACTTTAAGATAATCCAAAATATGTATGTTTATGGCCTCAAGGCCATAGGGTTAGGATTGTTGGGAGGTCTCAACATATAAATAGATATATGGCTTCAAATCCATATGGTACTTTATTTATGTGTCACCCTATGGCCCTAAGGCCATGGGTTGTCATAGGGTCACAAGATGCCCTCTATGAGCACTAGTAAGAAACCATATATGCTTTATGTTGGCACCCTATGACCCGAGGGCCACAAGGTCTTCCTCTTATGCTAGTAAGAAACCCTTTATGCTACATGTTGTCACTCTATGGCCTTTGGGCCAAAGGGTGCCCTCTCTGCTAGTAACAAATCCTCTATGCTCTATGTTTGCACCCTATGGACTTAGGGCCACAAGCTACCCGTAAGAAATCCTCTATTATCTATGTTTGCACCCTATGGACCTAGGGCCACAAGGTAGCCTCTATGCTAGTAAGAAATACTCTATGCTCAATATTGAAACCCTATGGCCCCGAGGCCATTGGATGTCCTCTATGCTAGTAAGAACAACCCTCTACGCTCTATGTTGGAACCCTATGGAGATTTGAGGGCCACAAGGTACCCTTTATAATGCTACTAAGAAACCTTGTCTACATTGGCAACCTACAGCCCTCGGGCCATAGGGTGCATCAAATGGCTCCTAGGCCACATGGTTCCCTCTATGCTAGAAAGGAAACCTCTGCGGTCTACATTGACACTCTAAGGCCCCAAGGCCATAGGGTTCCCCTTACACCTAGTATAAAACCATTGAAACTCTATATTAGAATCTAAAGACTGTAGGCCACAAGGTCAGATCTATGTTAGTAAGAAACCATCTAAACTCTATGTTGGTAGCCTATGGCCCAAAGGCCATAGGATAGCCAAGGAACCCTTTAGGAGCATTCCCCACAAACACCACCTTATGGCCCCATGGCGATTTAGTGGCCTAGGTTCCCTTCTTAAGACTCTTTCATTTTTTTATCATATGGCCCCAGGGAAATAAGCTATCCTCTATGCTATCAAAAAACCGTTTATGCTCTTTGTTGGAATCATATGGCCCCAAGGCCATAGGGTGCTCTCTATGCTAGCAAGGAACCCTCCATGCTATATGTTTGCACCCTATGGCACCAAGGACACAGTGTGTCCTCCATGATAGTAAGAAACCCTCTATGCTCTAAGTTTACACCCCATTTGACTATGTTGACACCCTATGGCCCTGGGGCCATAGGGTGCTCCCTAGGGCCACAAGGTGCCCTTCAACTTAGGAAGAGACCCTTTATGCCCTAAATTGGTACTCTTTGGCCTCAGGGTCATAGGGTGCCTTCTATGCTAGTAGGATACATTATATGGTCTAGGTTTCCACTTTATAGTGTAGGACTAAAAGGTTTGCTCTATGAAGAAACCATGTATACTATATGTTGGCAGTGTATGGCCCTAGGGATAGAAGGAAACCCTAGGGCTATAGGGTGTCCTCTATGCTACTATCATATGGTCCAAGGGCTAGATAGTGACCAAGGTATCATGTGTGTGAGAATTCTCTACTATATATACAAAAACCACTTTATGGCACTATGGCGTCCCAAGGGCAACAAGGTGCTATAAAAAGCGCTCTATGCTCTATGTTGGAACCCTAGGTCCCAAGGCCATAGGGCGGTCTTTATGCTAGTAAAATTCCCTCTATGCACTATGTTTACGTGTATACTTATAAGAAGCCATTTATGCACTATGTTGGCGTCTTATGACCCTAGATCCATAAGATGTCCTCTATGGTAAAAGAGAAATTGTACATGGGATATGATGGCATCCTATGGTCCTAGGTCCATAGGGTGTCCTCTATGCTAGAAAAATGTGTAAGCTAAAAAATGCGATAAATATGCAACACGATATACAAAATTGAATCATTATCATACATCATACATTTGTTGCTTTACCACAAAGTTGAAGGGGTCTTTTCCTTCAAATATCATCATAACATTCAAACATTTAAATCAAAATTTCAAGTACTTTAATTCACAAATGCATTGATCTGTTGGTGGATGGAATGTCCAGCTCACGATGCACTTTGATTTATAAATCCTGAGGGGCAAAAGTATTTGTGCTGGATTCTCCTTATGGCATTGCACATGTTTTGGAACTTGCATTGCCTTCTACTTCCAATTTACAAATGTAAATAATGTTTATACATTATACAATCGTTTCTTTGCAATAAACCTTGACACAATGTTCTGATTGCTACATTCCTGAGGGGCAAAAGTATTTGTGTTGGATTCTCCTTATGGCATTGCACATGTTTTGGAACTTGCATTGCCTTCTACTTCCAATTTACAAACTTAAACAATGGTTATACATTATACAATCATTTCTTTGCAATAAACCTTGTTACAATGTTCCGATTGCTACATGACAAGCTAAAAAATTCTACTAGTCCTAGCTTCTCTCTATTGAAAAAAAATCAAGATATAAATTCCAATTCTCTGCATCATCTAGAAGAGAAACAAAATCATAGTTTGGAACAAAATACTCGCACTTTATATCTTTGAATAAAATCTTGTTACAATCAAAGAACTAGATCTTCACATAATCCAAAGGACAAATGCTTCAATAACCATTTATACTCGATGTTTACTATCTAAGCAAATAATTGGCATTTACAACAAATGTTGAATGTATGTTTAATCTAGTTAGTTGCAATGCAAAGATAATTATTTCAAACACTTACGCCATCAATTCACAATAGAAGAACTTACACCCAACAAAAAATGATCATACATCAATTGTTCATACTCTCATTTTGGAATTTTGAGGACTAAATACTTTTTAGTTTTTTCTAGCTTATTTCATTCTCAATAGAATATAAAACCTTAATCACAAGATAAGAAATATATGTCCCTAATGTATATGGACACGAAATATAAGGCCAATGAAAAATGTTCTTGAAACACTTAAAGAGCCTTTAGGTGACCTAGAATAACCAACCTATGGTCTAAAGGCCATAGGGTGTCATGTGATGTTTTATAAGATGTGTCCATAAGAGCTAGGTGATTTGCATCCATGGGGTGATTTAAGTGCCCCTGTGGAGATTCTATGTCACCACCCTATGGCCCTAAGGCCTTAGGGTATCCCAAATGATCTTGGATAACTTATGTTTTCTTCTAGAATAGCCCAAATACTCATGTGCCCGTTTAGAGACTTTATGTAATCTCTCTATATTATACATAAGATTGTAGGATAGCTGTGTTGACACCCTATGGCCTTAAGGCTGTAGACTAGCCCAAATGCTTATGTGCCCTTTTAAAGACTCTATGTAATCACCCTATATCCGTAAGATTGTAGGGTAGCCAAATGCTTATGGGGGATTCTATGTTGACACCCTATGGGCCTAAGGCTATAGAGTAACCCAGATGCTTATGTTCCCTTTTAGAGACTCGGTGTAATCACCCTACATCTGTAAGGTTGTTGGGTATCCCATTTTCTTTTGGGGGATTCTATGGCCCTAGGGACATAGGGTGTCATGTCTACAAAGAACTCTATGATCCTCAAGTCATAGACTTGTATTCTTCCCAAACATCATATGATCAATTAACTTTAAAGTATTACATAATATATATCTTATGACCATATATAAATGTAGAATTCTATTTACCAAAACATGTCCATATAATATCATACACTTAAGTCTAATTCATTTATTGTGAAAAAACTCAAACTCACAAGTTCACATTTTTTCAAAGAAAATAAATTGAGAACAATGACGAGCCAAACATCAATGTTTTTAACATCATGGGAAGATTTGAGATGGGACAAATAAAATAAAATGGCAACAATAATAATCTAAATATCAGTAATGTAATATCATGGGTTGCTAGCTTAAACTGTTTCCTGTAGACTTTCTAGAATGGCCTCAGCACTTGCATCCAATGGTTCTTCAATTTCTTCTTCCTCTGAATCCTTGGCATTGACTTTCTCTGTGTTATCCACACCTGCCCACCTTCTAAGATCAAGGTATTCTTCCACTATGGAGTGGCAAAGAGATTCCAATTGCGTCATTTGATCACTACTACATGCAACTGATATCACCTTTCTCTGTTGTTGTAGTGCCTCTTTAGTCCCATAGCCTAATGAGAAGATGTCTATCACTTGATCATCTTCTTTGAGACAGATGCATTTGATTGCACGACGTACAAAAAGGATTTTTCCGTGGTCACAGCATCATACTCGTCTTCATTGATGAAGAGAGTATGCATTGGCTCCAACAATGACTCTTTAACACTAGAGTAGTTGGTGTACTGCTCTCCTTGACTGAAAAATGCCCAAACCCCAAAAACTACTTCGTGAAGAGCACATGTTTGGATGGTCTCTGATCCCATTAAGGAGCTCAAAGGTAGAACGTGCATTTCATACCATTTAGCTTTTTTAGAAATAGTCTTCTCTAGGGAAGCAGCATGTTGATACTTGACTAAGCCGGCAATTAAAAACTCTGATGGTTGATGTGCTACCCCACATACTCCATCAATTACTTTACCAAATTGGGTAGCACTCCAACCACTAGATGTAAGACTTTTGTGTGTTGTGTCTATGATGCAAACACCAACACGAATTTTAGAGCTATTCTCACTACAGAGAAACTCAATGCTTTCCAAGTTCTTTCCAACACACTTGATTGTCCATGGTAAAATGAATTGCAAACTAGAAGTGCCATTCTTTTGTGCAATGATCCACTGCACATATCCCCTAGTGATCTCAGGAATTGGCTCGTTCTCCTTTCCTTTTTGTAGTCGGAGATTTAGCCATTGCGTACAACTTGTGAAGAGAGATTTGTAAATCTCATCTGTAATGTTATAATGAGACTTACATTTATCCCATGAAGTAACTGCTATTTCTGATGGATCTATCTCTTTAAATGCCATCAACATTTGAGGCTCAAAAACCCTGGTCTTCTTTAAGACCGTTGCACGTGCAGTGAGGTCGAGCATGCCCGCTTGTTGACGTGGTTGCTTCACTAAGAAAATCTTCTCATCTGCCAGCTCTTATTGTAGTAGCTTGACATCATTATCTTCTAAAACAGCTAGGCATCTAAAGGTTGTTATGCTTGGTTGTCGCCCACGAGAAGTTGATGTCTGATGCTTCTCCAAGATGTGTATCCACTGATCATAGATTTCATCATCGTACATGACCATGTGTGCTTCTTTGTTGGCAAATGATTTATGGTTGAACACGATGTTCACCACATTTAC
Source organism: Adiantum capillus-veneris (assembly GCF_014529385.1). Classification (NCBI taxonomy): domain Eukaryota; kingdom Viridiplantae; phylum Streptophyta; class Polypodiopsida; order Polypodiales; family Pteridaceae; genus Adiantum; species Adiantum capillus-veneris. The sequence continues at coordinate 31,635,561 of NC_140959.1, forward strand.
AAAGGCCTTCAAAATAAAGAAAAGAAAATTAACTTTATTTCAAGACATATTTGTAACAAAAACAAGCATAGGGAAGTGGAACTTACATCCCAACCTACTCGACTTGGATGACCGACAGGAACACCTGCCTTGGGTTTTATTGGTTTAGAATATGCAATCCATTGACTACGGCCATGCTTCAAGACCTCCACATAAGGCTGGTGTTTCATTGCTGTTATTCTCTCCATGTTCTCCATTCTGGAAATTCGAACAGCAACCTCTTTTGGAGAGTCTACCACTATCCTTGCAGTTCTAAACTTGTAGAACTCTTTTCTCAAAGCATACTTAGTGTTGTTGTTACGCAAAAAAGCTCTAGCCGCTATGATGGAATGATGACCAGCTAGAATCCAGTAGTGGTATGTTGATAGCTTGTCTCCATGCACTTTAGCTGTTTGTAAAGGCATTTTTGTAATTGGGTTATACGGCATCAAGTCTCCTGTACTGGAGACTGCTGGCCTAGAGTGCCCTGCAAATTGCTTCAAGAGATATTTCACATATACATCTGACAATGGTCTACATCTATAGCCTTCTGGTGCAAGGTTGCATTGCTCAACTGGGATCCATTGGGTAAATTGTACACCAAATTTAAAATAGTGGTCAATTCCGACGTATCCATCTAGCCCACTCTTAGAAGTTTTGGCAACTTCTTTATCAAGATCTTTTTCTTTGGGCTATATAATAGAGTCCAACACAGCTAAGGATGCTGAGTCCACAACCACTCCCACTGAGGGGGTTCCAATTGTTAGGGTTGCAAGTCCACTAGAATCTCCTGCTTCTTGAGTCTGTAAGGGTATAACTGAAAGATTTTCTTCGGCCACATTTCCACTATTTTCTCCAAGTGAGGGAGTCTGACTCTCCTTGAGCGTCTTAGATTGATTTGTTGTACCTGTGTCTTCATTATTTTGCTTCTTTTTCTTCTTTGTGTTGCTCAATTTACCTAAATATTGATTGACTTTCTTAAAGCCCTCAATATATAAGTCTATAAAGTTCTCACTTGGAGTGTAGTCTTGAAGCTCCACCCACCCTGCTTTTGTCATTGTCACTCCTTCATAATCAACCTTCACCAATTTTTGAGCAAAGGCCACAGGCTACAACAAGTAGGAGTCACCATTGAGTAGTTTTACTCCAAGGCATGGAGACATTTCAAGATCTGAACAATCTTTCTTTATCTCCTTGACAATACCACAGTCCTTGAAGGGCAATTGCTCTTTATCTTGAAAGAACAAGTGGACTTTATCTTGAAAGAACAAGAACAGTCCTTGAAGGGCAATTGCTCTTTATCTTGAAAGAACAAGTGGACTTTCTCATCACTTCCACCATTTGGTAAGTGAAAATCTAGATACCAAGAACTTGGTGTTGAGCCTGTTGCATCAACTGACTTTGACTTTCTCTTCTGAGACATTTTTTGTAAAAAGAATGACATATATTTAGACAAGATGGATATTATTACATCCATATGGACCTAGGGCCATAGAGTCACCTCTACGTTAAACCATGTGGTCCTAGGTCCAAAGGGTGCCAACAAAATGGTTCTACAAGTGTACCTAGGCCACTCTGTGGTAGTGTGATCACATGTTCCCTTATGACATTAGAGGACCCTCAAAGAAGTATCCCTGGAATGGCCTAAATAGCCCTTTAGAGCCTCTACACCAACACCATATGGCAATCTGTGGCCTGAAGGCCATAGGGTCCCCTGCATGCTAGTAAGAACCTCTCTATGCTCTACATTGGCATCCTATGGCCCCAAGGCCACAAGGTGGCCACAATTTTTTAAAGAAACACTTCATGAGGGTTTTATGGTAACCTATGACCCTAGGGCAATATGGTGCTCTCCATACAAGTAAAAACCACTATTTTCTCTATATTGAGGAGAACTTGTGGGATGAAGTCCATAGGGTCCCCTCTATGCTAGTAAGAGCCTCTGTTTACTCTATAATAGGGTTCCCTCTATGCTACTAAGAATCTCTTTGTTCTCTATGCCCTATCGTCTATGCTCTATGATCTATATTGACTTCCTATGGCCCCAAGACCACAAGGTGCCCTCATCATTTCCAAAAACACCTCATTGTTTTGCTATGGCCCTAGGGCCATAGCTCTCTATGCCTCTCTATGCTCTGTATGCCAATGAAAAATACTATTCGCTCTATATTGAGAAGACCTTGTGGGATGAAGGCCATAGGAACCCTTCTATGATGGATTTTTGACAACCAATCCCCCTAGGTCAGGATGTTCTTTATGCTAGTAAAAACACTATTTTCTCTATATTGGCACCATGTGACTTGAAAGCCATATGGTCCCCTATATTCTAGTAAGAGCCTCTCCATGCTCTATATTGGCACCCTTTGGCCTGAAGGCCATAGGGTCTAATCTTTGCTAGTAAGAACTGATCTATGCTCTATATTGGCACCCTATGGCCTTCAGGCCATAGGGTCCCCTGTATGCTAGTAAGAACCTCTCTATGCTCTACACATCCGATGACCCCAAGGCCACAAGTTGACCTCTATGTTTTGAAGAAACCCTCCAGGAGGGTTTTTTGGCAACCTATGGACCTAGGGCCATAGGGTGCTATCTATGCCATTGAACAACCCTCATTGTTTTGGTACCCTATGGCCCCAGGTATAAAACACTATTTGGTCTCTCTATGCTAGTAAGAACTGATCTTTGTTCTATATTGGCACCCTTTGGCGTGAAGACCATAGGGTCCGCTCTGTGCTAGTAAGAACCGATCTATTCTCTATATTCTCTATATTCAGGCCATAGGGTCCCCTGTATGTTAGTAAGAACCTCTCTATGCTCTACACATACTATGACCCCAAGGGCACAAGGTGCCCTCTATGTTTTGAAGAAACCCTTCATGATGGTTTTTTGGCAACGTAGAGAAAACAGAGGTTCTCACTAGCATAGAGGGGAACTTATGGCCTTCAGCCCACAAAGTCTCCAGGATATAGAGCAAATAGTGTTTTTACTAGCATAGAGAGCACCCTATGGCCATAAGTTCCCCTCTATGCTAGTGAGAACCTCTGTTTTCTCTACGTTGACACCCTGTGGCCTGAAGGCCATAGGGTTCCTTGTATGCTAGTAAGAAGCTCTCTATGCTCTATGCTCTATGCTCTATGCTCTATGCTCTATGCTCTATATTGACATCCTATGGCCCCATGTATAAAGCACTATTTGGTCTCTCTATGTTAGTAAGAACCGATCTATGCTCTATATTGGCACCCTATGGCCTGAAGGCCATAGGGTCCCCCCTATGCTAGTAAGTAACTCTCTATGTTATACACATCCTATATGTTTTGAAGAAACCCTTCATGAGGGTTTTTTGGCAACCCATGGACCCAGGGCCATAGGATTCTCTCTATGCCATTGAGGAGACCTTATGGGCTGAAGGCCATAGGGTCCCCTCTATGCTAGTAAGAACATCTGTTTTCTCTATGTTGACACCCTATGGCCTGAAGGCCATAGGGTTCCCTCTATGATAGTAAGAAGCTCTCTATGCTCTATGCTCTATATTGACATCCTATGGCCCCAAGGCCACAAGGTTCCCTCATAGTTTTGTAAAAACCCTCATTGTTTTGTCACATTATGCTCCCAAGTATAAAGCACTATTTGGTCTCTCTATGCTAGCAAGAACCGATCTATGCTCTATATTGGGACCCTATGGCATTCAGGCCATAGGGTTCTATGTATGCTAGTAAGAACCTCTCTTTTATCTACACATCTTATGACCCTAAGGACACAAGGTGCCTTGTATGTTTTAAAGAGACCCTTCATAAGGGTTTTTTTGGCAACCTATGGACCTAGGGCCATAGGGTGCTCTATATGCCAGTAAAAAACACTATTTCTCTATATTGATGAGACCTTGTGGGCTGAAGGCCATAGGGTCCCCTCTATGCTAGAACCTCTGTTTTCTCTATATTGAGACCCTGTGTCTTGAAGGCCATAGGGTTCCCTCTATGGTAGTAAGAAGCTCTATATGCTCTATGCTCTATGCTCTATGCTCTAAATTGACATCCTATGGCCCAAAGGCCACAAGGTGCTCTCATTGTTTTGAAAAAACCCTCATTCTTTTGACACCTTAAGGCCCCATCTATAAAGCACTATTTGGTCTCTCTATGCTAGTAAGAACCGATCTATGCTCCATATTGGGAGCCTGTGGCCTTCAAGCCATAGAGTCCCCTGTATTCTTGTAAGAACCTCTCTATGGTCTATGTCATAATAATCAATATCTAATTCTCCTAAATGATTTTCTCATATTAAACTGATCATTTAATGTGGGGAAGTGCCAGGGGAGAAAAGGCTAGAATATTGGTTAAGCTAGCAGACCGGCCACAGTAGGGATCCAAAGGAGGGAAAATAGGGATCCAAAGGGGGGGCCATCTGCAAAAGAGCCATGTGCAACAATGGGATAAAAAGACCCTAAGGTTCAGCCCATTAAGACTTCCAAAATGCTAAGGTTCCAAAATTCAAAGGTTGTGTCCAAAGGGTTAAATCTTAGGGGGAATTGGATGCTTTGTGTGCTCTCCAATTCAACACATATCCCTACATGGGAGGGGGAGAGCCCTTCTTCTAGGGGATGAGAGAGAAAGCCACACACACACACACACACACACACACACACACACACACACACACACACAGAGGCTCCCTTTACACAAAGGGAATGAGGGACACATGTCAGCTCTCTAGGCCAGATGCCCACAAGGTGTGCCCAGTTTCTATTGGATGACCCTTGAAGTGGACCAATGAGAATTAAGCTATATTAAATCTAGTTTAATTAATTCAAAAACATTTAATAAAAGAAACCAATGAGAATTAAGTCTCCTAGAAGACTATTGGGCAGTCTCAGAAGGGGTCCAATGAGCATTCAGGAGCCCAATGGCTTGCCTGATTCCTATTGGCCAGGAGGCAAAGGGGTCCAATGAGAGTTTAGTTTAATTATTTAATTACCTAAAGCTCTCACAAAAGGGGAAAGGGGGACACATGTCAGAAGGCTATCACTTATGCTGCTTAATAGTCATTGGCTTGACTTGGGGAGAGGCAATGAGGGCTCAGCAAGAGAAAATAGAAAGAGGGCTCGCCCAAGAGAGAGAGGGGGCTGAATTTTGCAAGGCGTTATCACACACACACTCACACAATATCATGTGTGAAGAAAGAGAAGACTATCTCTTCCCAAGCTTTAATGGAGAGCTCATCATCTACTCCAAGCTTGTGAGATAGAAGCCTACATCAACACACTCTTGACATGTGGATGCAAATCCAACCAAGAGCCAAGCTTCAATGCATGCTCATCTCCTCTACCAAGCTAATTACTAAGCTAAGCTATGCTAATATGAGTGATTATGTGAGGAGATGTACATCTTTCTCGTAAGATACTCCTTCTTCCTCTCAATCTACTCTCATACCCTACTAGCTCTCACCATCTTCGAAGGTGTGTGAGGTCTTGGGTCTGAGAGCGGGGATAATTCAAGTTGTGTTTGCTAAGTTTTTTGCTTAGTGAATGAATCTTTCATCTTCGTTGCACTAGCTAGTCTTGAAGGAACACAAAGAATTGTATTGTACAATGTCTCTCTTGATGGGAGAAACCATAATACAAAGCCTTTTGGAGGGGGGACCGGCTCCATGCAAATCCGGTCCTCAACTGTTGTCATTAGCTTAATTTCTCTCTCTTTTGAAAGTATTGTCGATGCTATCTAACTAGGTGTTATGCTTTTTGTTGCTCTCTCCACCCAAGCACTCTTGTAATTCTCATCAGGAATCTATTCTAATGAAATGCCCACTATGTTCATGCTCATTTCCGCTACACACAAGTTATTAGGCCATTAAATGTTACATTGGTATCAGAGAAAAAGGTTTCTCTTTTCTTGCTCAAGAAGGGAGGTCCTCAAGCTAGCTACAAATGGTTGGTATTATTAATTGCCTGTGAGTAAGTAGAATAGGGATTTTTCAGCCTTGCAGTGCGCCTACCTTTGTGCAGTTAACGGGGCATCACCATCGAGAGCTATGGTCTTAATAGTGGAGTCTATAGGGCATCACCGTCGAGAGCTATGTTCTTATTAGTGGAGTCCTACGGGGCTTGCCTACGGCTTAACCACTATTGAGCTATTAGAGGCTTGACAGGAGCCGGTGCTGTTTTGGTGTCGAAAGACCCTCTCTTCTATTCCTTGCAATTAATGGTATTCAAGCTGCGGGTACAGTAGCTTGAGTGCTTTTTCTAAAGGGGTAAAGAGGAGTAGCAACTAGGGCTTGAAGTGCCAAAGTACACCTAAAAGTTGTTAGAATGGCTGACAATAGTAAAGAGAGTGAAATTAATGTTGATAACTTTGATTTTGCTCATGAGCAAGCTACTAATGATGCTTCAATGCTTGTTGACTATCTTGTTTCTAGGCTTCAACAAGCCATGGGAAATCCATCTCTCCAAAGTGAAGTGCAACCGCAGCTCCGTGCTCACGGGATTCTCCAAGCTCATCACCATGACGAGAGAACACCTAGGAAGCCTCCTTGTGAGACTACCAAAAGAGGTCTCTCTCCAATTTGGGAAGAAGAAGAGAATCCATATGAAGGGCTCAAGAATTTACTTCTTGATGATGCATCTCCTTCCCAAGGGAGAACTCAAGAGCCTCCACAGAAGGAACGAGAAAGAAGCCAGTCTCCCGCCACCTCAACGGAGATGGCTCCATGAAGACGGCGGGCTAAACGCTCTCCATCACCACCAAAGCGGAGAAGACCATCGTATTCCTCTCCTCACCACAATTCAAAGAGGGATGATAAAAAGCAAGAGAAGAAAAAGGCGAGAAAGGGGACACCCTCTTCTCCACCTTCTTCAAATTCTTCACCTTCTGAAGAAAGTGATGGTGCAACTTTTGAACCATAAAAAAAAAGAGGCCATAGGAAATCCTATGCCACATGGAAGAGGTCGTTCAAGCTGAAAAAATTCAAAGAGGGAGGGAAGAGCATCTCTTTCCTTACTTATGATGGCACCTTTGGTGCTACAGACAAAGTCTTGGACTTTATCCAGCAATTCGATGCGATGGTTAGAGATGAGGGCTTCACGGAGTCCTCTAAGCTACGCCATGTAGCTATGCACTTTCAAAAGTCCACCAGACAATGGTGGTCTAGCCTACGAGCCAACGGTGAAGCTCCACGAACATGGAAAGCTTTAAGATCTTCCATTATGAAGCAATTTTTGGCCACCGATGCAAAAGACAAAGTACTCACCGAATGGCAAAGCTTAAAGCTCTCCCCCAATGAATCCATCCACAAATATGTAGACAAGTTTTGGGACCTACAACTCAAACCCACTGTCTTCTCCCAAAGGCCATGTACCATATCGGTGGTAATGCACCATACTATGGTGGCCTCTCGAATCAATTTCAAAATGGGGGCTAAAAGAAATAATAAGCCCCCGGAAAACAAGGGTTCCAATGAGCCTAAGTGGAAGGACAATGTCCAAAAGTCTCCTAAAGGCAACTCCAACAAAGCTAAAGAGAAGGGAGTTTACAAAGGTAAGAATAAACTCTCTCCTGAAGAGCTTGAGTGTTATCGTAAGGATAACCGGTGTTTCAAGTGCGGCGAACAAGGGCATGCATACCGTGCTTGTCCCCAAAAGAACAACCACCAAGATCCTCCTAGAGCTTTCTTGGTTGAAATCCAAGAGGAGGAGACTCGCTAAACTCACCACAAAGGATCTCCTCTATGCCATGCTTGGGGAAAGGTAAGAGAACATGATACTTTTATTCTTTTTGACCCTGGTTCTACTCACAATTTTATATCTATGGAGTTAGCCACCAAGCTAGGCATACAATCCTACGAGATGGGAGATGTCCTACCCGCAAACAGTGCCTTCAAGGGGCAAGAAGCTTCAGTCACTCCCTTAATTGGGAAATTGAGGCTTCATGTCCAAGGATATGTGGACAAAGAGGACTTCTTTATCTCTCCTCTCAAGCATGAGGATGTAATCCTAGGGGCACCATGGTTTGACCGCCTGGCTGCCGATGTTAAATTTCCTGAAAGGAGAATCTCCTTTAAGTTCAGGGAAAAATACATGTATATAGATGCTAAGGAAATGGGTAACACTATCCCCATTGTACATACACCAACTTTCAACAAGTCAATAAAGAGCTCTATTTCCGTGTACATGATTTTTGTTAAAGACTCTCAAAATGAACCTAATGCTTTAGCAAAAGAAAATAAAAGCAACCAAAAGGAATTAGAGTTATCCAATTTGCTCAAGGGGTTTCAAGATGTTTTTATTGACGACATCCCTTGTGAGCTACCTCCTAAACGAGGTAATGATGACCATGCAATCGAACTTCTTCCAAGAATTTCACCGCCTAACAAACCTCCTTATAGAGTTTCTCAAGCTCAACAAGAGGAGATTATGCGGCAAGTGCATGAGTTAGTTGAGAAGGGTATGGTTAGGCCAAGCTCATCTCCATTTTGCTCACCTATGCTATTAGTTCAAAAGAAAGACGGCACATATCGTATGTGTGTCGACTATAGAGCACTAAATAGGATCACTATCAAGAATAGGTTTCCCGTTCCGCGGGTAGAAGACCTATTTGATAAGCTACAAGGATCGACCTACTTCAGTAGGATTGACCTAAAAAGTGGCTATCATCAAATAAGGATAGTTGATCAAGACATTGTAAAGACCGCATTTCGCACCACAGTTGGTCTTTACGAATACGTTGTCATGCCTTTTGGCTTGAACAATGCACCAGCCACATTCAACTGCTTGATGGAGAAGTTGTTCAGGCCTCATCGAACCTTCACTGGAGTGTTCTTTGATGATATTATTATCTACTCTAATTCATTGGAGGAACACAAGCAACACCTCCAGGTAATATTTCAAGTTTTAAGAGAGAATAAACTTTATGTTAATCGAAAGAAAAGTGAATTTTTCTTGCAAGAGATTCAGTATTTAGGTCATATTATCTCTCAAGATGGCATCCAAATGGATCCATCTAAGTTAGAGGTAATAAATGGATCCATCTAAGTTAGAGGTAATAAAAGGATGGCCTAAACCAAGGAATCTTCATGAACTAAGAAGCTTTATAGGTATGTGTGCATACTATAGACGCTTCATAGAAAAGTTCTCACAAATTGCGGGACCATTACATGACCTAACAAAGAAAAGCGTTAGGTATACATGGTCTGCTAAGGAGAACAATTCTTTCGAAAAGCTTAAAGAAAAGCTTATCTCTCAACATGTGCTTACACTACCGGATCTCTCAAAATCATTTGAGGTCCAATGTGATGCTTGTGGTGATTGCCTTGGAGTTGTTTTACTCCAAGAAGGGCATGCCATAGGCTATGCGAGTCGAAGGCTCGACCCTGTTGAGAAAGATCTAGGCATATATGAAAAGGAACTCCTTGCAGTTCTACATGCCTTAGACTCATGGAAGCACTATTTATTGGGGACTCCTTTCATTCTGCAAACGGATCACCAAAGTCTTAAGTACTTCATGACGCAGACCAAGCTCTCCGACAAACAAATGAGGTGGGAAAATTTCCTTTCGCAATTTCATTTTCATATTGCTCACATTGCTGGCAAGCATAATCAAGTAGCTGATGCACTCTCAAGACGGTCGAGAGTGAATGCGGTTTCCATAGCAACTCACAATGATCTATCTTCAATGATAGATGAGTACGCTATTGATCCCAATTTTAGAGATGTGATTTCAGCCCTTGCATTAGGGAAGAAAGAAGAACCATTTACCTTACAAGATGGTTATCTTCTCTATGGCAATAGACTATGCGTTACTAACTCACTACGTGAGAAAGAAATGTATGAATCTCATGCTCCACCTTATGCGGGGCATAGAGGGATTCACTCTACCTTAAAGGGAATTGAAACATATTTCTATTGTCCTACCATGAAAGTGAACATATAAGAGTATGTTTCTAAATGTGTGGTATGCCAAAAGACAAAATTTGATAGAGAGAAGCAACTCGGATTGCTTCAACCCTTGCCAATCGCTAATTCACCATGGGAGAGCATATCCATGGATTTTATCTTTGGATTGCCTAAGTCTATCCATGGGAATACGGGAATATGGACGATAGTAGACAGGTTCAGTAAACAAGCTCATTTTATACCTGTCAAAAAGACTATCAAAGCCCATCAAATGGCAACCCTCTTCATTTCACAAATTTTCAAGTACCATGGCTTGCCAATGTCCATAGTGTCGGATAGAGATCCTAGAATGACCAGTAATTTATGGAAGGGTCTCTTTGAGAGTTTAGGGACAAGACTAAACTTCTCTTCGGCCTATCATCCACAAACGGATGGCCAAAGTGAAATAGCTAGCCTAACCATTCTCGATCTACTAAAAGCCTATGTAACAGAAGTAGATCAAAGATCCCAATGGGAGAAGTACTTACCCTTAGTGGAGTATGCTTACAATAACACTGTACATACTTCCACGGGAAAAGCACCTTTCGAGGTAATTGAGGGAAGATCAAAAAGTCCCTTGCTACTTAAGGTACATGGGAGGATCTTCGTTGTCGATGAGTATAGCCGAGACCTACAAGAATCTTTCCAAAAGATTAAGGATGCTATCTCTATCTCACAACAAAGGCAAAAGGCTGCTGCTGACAAGCACAGAAGATCCCAAGCCTTTAAATAAAACGATTGGGTCTTGTTAAAGTTTCCCAAGGCTCGATTAAGGCACAATACGGGCAAGAATCCTACGGGCCACCAAAAGTACTATGCTAAACTAGCAAAAAGGTACTATGGTCCCTTTCAGATTCTTAGGCCAACCAATGAGATGGCCTATCAACTCAAGTTGCCCAATCATTGTCTCATACACAATGCTTTCCATGTGAGCCTATTAAAGGCTTACAAGGGAGAGCCACCTCAAGAACCAACTATTGAAGACCCGCCGGAGATCGAGGACCAAGAGGAGGTGCTGCAGCCCGAGTCCATTCTCCGACATGAAGACAAGGTGCTAAGAGGCGGTAAGACTATCCGACGATATCTTATTAAGTTTAAGAATTATCCTTTTGAAGATGCTAGATGGATGCAAGGCATACAATTAAAGGATAACCTAAACCTTGTCAATGCTTACAATGCTTCCCAATGAGTAAGCAAATGTTAAAAATGAACAAAGTTTTTGTCTTATACGACTTTATTTTTCTTCATTGTGCACAAAAATGAAGTAGTATGCATGCTTGGATCAAGTTTGTGGAGACGACGTCTCCCAAACACCAAGTAGAGCTTGTCACTCTATTATGGAAGACTGATAGGACTAATGTGCAGACATGCTTGCGGCAGCCTAAGGCTCTCAAGCGCCAAATGGACTAGTCATCCATTGTGGAATGATGTCGTAGGGTAACATAGGGATCCTCTACCCGCTAACAAAAGGACTCATGAATATGATTTATCTTCTCTACACCATAGTCGAGGACGACTATGATTTCAAAAGAGAGCTAATGTCATAATAATCAATATCTAATTCTCCTAAATGATTTTCTCATATTAAATTGATCATTTAATGTGGAGAAGTGCGAGGGGAGAAAAGGCTAGAATATTGGTTAAGCTAGCAGACCGGCCACACTAGGGATCCAAAGGGGGGGCCATCTGCAAAAGATCCATGTGCAACAATGGGCTAAAAAGACCGTAAGGTTCAGCCCATTAAGACTTCCAAAATGCTAAGGTTCCAAAATTCAAAGGTTGTGTCCAAAGGGTTAAAGCTTAGGGGGAATTGGATGCTTTGTGTGCTCTCCAATTCAACACATATCCCTACATGGGAGGGGGCGATCCCTTCTTCTAGGGGATGAGAGAGAAAGCCACACACACACACACACACACACACACACACACACAGGCTCCCTTTACACAAAGGGAATGAGGGACACATGTCAGCTCCCTAGGCCAGATGCCCCCAAGGTGTGCCTAGTTTCTATTGGATGACCCTTGAAGTGGACCAATGAGAATTAAGCTAGAGTAAATCTAGTTTAATTAATTTAAAAACATTTAATAAAAGAAACCAATGAGAATTAAGTCTCCTAGAAGACTATTGAGCAGTCTCAGAAGGGGTCCAATGAGCATTCAGGAGCCCAATGGCTTGCCTGATTCCTATTGGCCAGGAGGCAAAGGGGTCCAATGAGAGTTTAGTTTAATTATTTAATTACCTAAATCTCTCACAAAAGGGGAAAGGGGGACACATGTCAGAAGGCTATCACTTATGCTGCTTAATAGTCATTGGCTTGACTTGGGGAGAGCCAATGAGGGCTCAACAAGAGCAAATAGAAAGAGGGCTCGCCCAAGAGAGAGAGGGGGCTGATTTTTGCAAGGCATTATCACACACACACTCACACAATCTCATGTGTGAAGAAAGAGAAGACTATCTCTTCCCCGGCTTTAATGGAGAGCTCATCATCTACTCCAAGCTTGTGAGATAGAAGCCTACATCAACACACTCTTGGCATGTGGATGCAAATCCAACCAAGAGCCAAGCTTCAATGCATGCTCATCTCCTCTACCAAGCTAATTACTAAGCTAAGCTATGCTAATATGAGTGATTATGTGAGGAGATGTACATCTTTCTCGTAAGATACTCCTTCTTCCTCTCAATCTACTCTCATACCCTACTAGCTCTCAGCATCTTCGAAGTTGTGTGAGGTCTTGGTTCTGAGAACGGGGATAATTCAAGTTGTGTTTGCTAAGTGTTTTGCTTAGTGCATGAAGCTTTCATCTTCGTTGCACTAGCTAGTCTTGAAGGAACACAAAGAATTGTATTGTACAATGTCTCTCTTGATGGGAGAAACCATAATACAAAGCCTTTTGGAGGGGGGACCGGCTCCATGCAAATCCGGTCCTCAATTGTTGTCATTAGCTTAATTTCTCTCTCTTTTGAAAGTATTGTCGATGCTATCTAACTAGGTGTTATGCTTTTTGTTGCTCTCTCCACCCAAGCACTCTTGTAATTCTCATTAGGAATCTATTCTAATGAAATGCCCACTATGTTCATGCTCATTTCCGCTACACACAAGTTATTAGGCCATTAAATGTTACACTCTACACATCTTAAAGAAACCATTCATGATAGTTTTCTGGCAACCTATGGACCCAGGTCCATAGGGTGCTCTCTATGCCAGTAAAAAACACTATTTTCTCTATATTGAGAAGACCTTGTGGGCTGAAGGCCATAGGGTCCCATCTATGCTAGTAAGAATCTCTGTTATCTCTATATTGAGACCCTGTGGCCTGAAGGCCATAGGGTTCCCTCTATGGTAGTAAGAAGCTCTCTATGCTCTTTGCTCTATGCTCTATGCTCTAAATTGTCATCCTATGGCCCCAAGCACTATTTGGTCTCTCTATGCTAGTAAGAATCGATCTATGCTCCATATTGGGAGCCTGTGGCCTTCAGGCCATAGAGTCCCCTGTATTCTAGTAAGAACCTCTCTATGCTCTACACATCTTATGACCCTAAGGACACAAGGTGCCCTGTATGTTTTAAAGAAACCATTCATGACATTTTTGGGCAACCTATGGACCCAGGCCCATAGGGTGCTCTCTATGCCAGTAAAAAACACTATTTTATCTATATTGAGGAGACCTTGTGGGCTGAAGGCCATAGGGTCCCCTCTATGCTAGTAAGAACTTCTGTTATCTCTATATTGACACCATGTGGCCTGAAGGCCATAGGGTTCCCTCTATGGTAGTAAGAAGCTCTCTATGCTCTTTGCTCTATGCTCTACATAGAGATCCTATGGCCCAAAGGCCACAAGGTGCCCTCATTGTTTCAGATGGAAAGTATGGCACCTTGTGACCCTAGGGAACATAGGTAATCCTATGGCCCTTGAGATTGTAGATTGTCACCCTATGGCCCTTGGAACACAAGGTCTTTAGATGGGAAAGAGGGCATCCAAGGGCCCGAGGGTGGCCTACGTACATAGGGTACACCATGGTGCATATTAACGGGCACCATGGAAGCCCCATGCACCTAGGGCTCTAGGGCCATAGGATCTTCAAAAGGAACATAGGGAATCATATGGCCCTTGCGATTGTACATTGCCACCCTATGGAACTTGGGCCATAGGGTCCTCAGATGGAACGTAGGGCACCTTGTGACCCTAGGGAACATAGGGAATCCTACGGCCCTTCAGATTGTAGGCTATCAAACCTATGGCCCTTGGGCCACAAGGTCTCTAGATGGGACGTAGGGAACCCTGTGATCCTATGGATATAGGGCCATAGGATCTCCAAAAAAGACATATGGAACCCTATGGCCCTTGAGATTGTACAAATACATCCTATGGCCCTTGGGCCACAAGGTCTCAAGATGGAACATAGGGCACCTTTTGATCCTATGGCCATAGGTTCCTTATGTTCCTTTTGGAGATTTTATGGCGCTAGGGCCATAGGATCTTCAGAAGTAGAATAGAGAGAACCATATGGCCCTTGAGATTGTACATTGCCATCCTATGGCCCTTGGGCCACACTGTATCTTGATGGGACATAGGGCACCCTGTGATCCTATGTCCGTAGGGCCCTATGTTCCTTTTGGAGATCCTATGGCCTCAGGAACATAGGATCTCCAAAAGGAACATAGGGAACCCTGTGATCCTATGTCCGTAGGGCCATATGTTCATTTTGGAGATCCTATGGCTCGAGGACCATAGGATCTCCAAAAGGAACATAGGGAACCCTATGGCCCTTGAGATTGTACATTCCCACACTATGGCCCTTGGGCCACAAGATCTCCAATAGGTCACCCTTTGATCCTATGGCCCTAGGTTCTTTATGTTTCTTTTGGAGATTCTATGGCCCTAGTGCCACCCTATCTCCAAAAGGAACATAGGGAACCCTATGGCCCTTGAGATTGTACATTGCCACCCTAAGGCCCTTGGGCCACAAGGTCTCTAGATCGGACATAGAGCACCATGTGATCCTATGGCCATAGTGCCATATATATGTTTTGGAGATCCTATGGCCCTATGGCCATAGGATCTTCAATAAGAACATAGGGAACCCTATGACCCTTGAGATTGTACATTGGCACCCTATGGCCAGATGGGACATTGGTCACCCTATAGTACGATGTGAGACCACCCTATGGCCTTATGGTCATAGGGTGCCTTAGGGCCATATGTTACTCTTTAGTATGAGGTGAAACCCTATGTAGCCACACCCTGTCTGCCCTTCTAAAGATTCAATGTCTAGTTTTATTTTAGTGACTACAAATGAATTTAAATAAACTATATTACACCATATCTTACAAGCACATATAGTGTACACTTTCTTTCCCACCTTCTTGCCTCTTTTTTTTCCAATCCTCCTGCAATTGAACCCTAATCCACCCTCATACAACAACGTGCTCTACTCGTCCTCTTACAACGTGTGCCCAACTCCCCACAACCCAATTACAGGTATCCATAGTTTCAACATTTTCTGTAGTTGTTGTCTTTTCCATTTGCAGGTTTATAATTTTTTGTTGTAATTAGAGATGTTTGCAGTTAGAGTTTTACAATTTTACAGCATTAGGTCACTTATGAGGAGTTTTATGTTTTACAGATTTAGGTCCCTAATAAGAGTTTTTGGTTTTACAAATTTAGGTCCCTAATTAGTGTCTTCCGTTTTATATTTTTAGGTCTCTAATTAGAGTATGTTGTATTACAGTTTTAGATCTCTAATTAGAGATTTTTCTGTTTTATAGTTCTATAGTCTACAATTTTACAGTTTTAGAGATGTAATTAATGATTTTTGTTTATTGTTCTAGAGAGAGGTTATTCACAACTTAGCTAAAACATAATTAGATTAAGAACAGTTAAAACCGAATTAAGAAAAAAGAGTAGGGTTTCTACAGGTTACCTCTGAGTAAATCTGTGTTTGATGAAAACCGGCTACAATAGTAGCAAGCAGTAACTTAGGTGTGTTGAGGCCGCGACGATGATGGTAACAGATCTGTGTTTGGGAGGTCGCGACAGCAGTCCTTCTATTGAAGGTTGTGGTGATGGTTTTGCATAGATCTGTGTGCGCGTCGCAACGATGGCATAGAATTGTATGCGTAGGGAGAGAGGGAGAGAGAGACAGAGAAAGACAATCTCTGTGTAGGTTTCTGTGTAGGTTTCGAGCAAGAAACGAGAGAGAGAAAGAGAGCGATAGCGCGGAAAAAATTGTGGTAGAGAGCAAAAGAGAGAGATAAGGTTAGTTAGGTTAGGATAGAAATTCAAAATTTGACTTTTGAATGTAGGGGTTGTTCTCACGGGTTTGCAGTCGAGATTACTAGAGTTTCTAAGCTTTGTACGAAAATGAGACATAGCTCGTCGGCTCCGAAATTGAAAGAGCTTTAAAATAAAAAAAAAAGTTGGTGCAAGGCTTTGTCAATGTCCATATCTTTGAGTACGAGTGGAACGACACCCATGAAGCAAAATTTGACTTCAGAATCAAAATCTACATAGTAAAAAATACACTAAAACTAGCTAAATTTTAAAAAAAATATCCCAAAAATTGTGCGCTATTTTTTTGTCCGATATCAATAAGTGTATTTGAAAACCCATTATGACAAAGTTTGTTGTAGCGTTAAAAAAAAATTTAATTATGTTTTTAATTTATGCCACTTGCAGATATCCCTTGAATGGCCGAAATTGTTATGAAGACACCTCAGCCACCCCTGGGCTCACACCATAGGACGGCAATGTTGGAGGTCAAGGATCAAAGCGTGCACTCAGTTCCATTTGAAAATCCTATGTCCTAGGGTTTTCTTCTTGTGAGATCCTTGTGGCCCTACGGTGGCAATGTGAAAGCTTGTGGACCTAGGGCCATAGGGTGGCAATGTATAATCTCAAGAGCCATAAGTTGCCCTATATTCCATTTGGAAATCCTATGGCCCTAGGTCCACGACAATGTATAAGCTCCAATACATAGCCCTATGTTCCAGTTGGAGATCCTATGGCCCTAGGTCCACGACAATGTATAAGCTCAAGAGCCATACGTTGCCCTACTTTGTAGTTGGAGATCCTATGGCCCTAGGGTCATGGGGTGGCAATATGTAAGCTCAAGGGCCATAGGGTGCCACATGTCCCATATGGATATTCTACTGCCCTAGGGCCATGGGGTGGCAATGTATAAGCTCAATGGCCGTACATTTCCTATGTTCCATTCGAAAATCCTTTGGCCCTAGGGTAATGGGGTGGCAATGTATAAGCTCAAGGGCCATACATTGCCTATGTTCCATTTGGAAATCCTATGGCCCTAGGGTCATGGGGTGCCACATGTCCCATATAGAGATCCTATGGCCCTAGGGCCATGGGGCTGCATTAATATCTTGGCCACCCTTAAACCCACACCCTTGAACTGAGGGGCATTAGGTTCTCTTATTGTATGTTGTGAGATCTTGTGTCCCTAGGGCCATAGGGTGGCAATGTATAAGCTCAAGGGCCATACATTGCCTATGTTCCATTTGGAAATCCTATGGACCTAGGGTCATGGGGTGCCACATGTCCCATATAGAGATCCTATGGCCCTAGGGCCATGGGGCTGCATTGATATCTTGGCAACCCTTGAACCCACACCCTTGAGCTTGGGGGCCTTAGGTTCTCTTATTGTATGTTGTGAGATCTTATGGCCCTAGGGCCATAGGGTGGCAATGTATAAGCTCAAGGGCCATACATTGCCTATGTTCCATTTGGAAATCCTATGGCCCTAGGGTCATGGGGTGGCAATGTATAAGCTCAAGGGCCATAGGGTGCCACATGTTCCATATAGAGATCCTATGGCCCTAGGGCCATAGGGTGTCAATGCTCACACCCTTGGGCTTAGGGCCATAGGTTTTCTTTTTGTATGTTTTGAAGTCTTGTGGCCCTAGAGCCATAGGGTGTCAATGCTCACACCCTTGGGCTTAGGGCCATAGGTTGTCTTTTTGTATGTTTTTAAGTCTTGTGGCCCTAGGGCCATAGGGTGTCAATGTATAATCTCAAGGGCCATACGTTGCCCTATGTTCCATTTGGAAATCCTATAGCCCTAGGGTCATGGGGTTGCAATGTATAATCTCAAGGGCCATACATTGTCGTATGTTTCATATGCCGATCCTATGGCCCTAGGGTCATAGGGTTGCAATTTATAAGCTCAAGGGCCATACATTGTCGTATGTTTCATTTGGAGATCTTATGGCCCTAGGGTCATGGGGTGCCATAGGATGTATATATACTTGACATGAAACTCCCTATGGCCCTAAGGCCATAGGATGTATATGTACTTGACATGAAACTCCGTGAGGTGATCTTGAGGACAACCTTATGGCCTTCAGGCCTTAGGGAGCTAATATAGAGCAAATATGCTTTATACCGGCATAGAGAGCTATGGCCCTGGGGCCATAGCAAAACAATGAGGGTTTTTTGGAAACAAGGAGGACGCCTTGTGGTCTAGGGGCCATAGGAAGTCAATATAGATCACAGAGCATAGACGATAGAGCATAGAGCACAAAGAGATTCTTAGTAGCATAGAGGGAACCCTATGACCTTCAGGCCATAGGGTGCTTCTCATGAAACACCCACATACATACTTGTTATGCTTTATGCTACATAAATCAATATACTCTGCAAGCGGTTTGTTTAACAATTATTCTTGCCATCTTCTTGCAGGTATGGCTAATTTCAATCATGGTGATAGAGTGTGCATGTTTGTAGCGACACAAAACGTTGCCATTGGGACTATATTTGAAATAAATCCAAGTGCATATTGTTTTGGAATTCTTATTGGGTAAGGCAATGTATCGGTGTCATTTGATTTGTGTTTTGAAAAGAAAGCACTCATCCCTTTTCCAACAATGGATGCATTGACAGTGGGAGATGCTTTTCATAGTATTGTGAAATGGAGTAGTGGGTTGTTGCAGCATATAAATGAGATGCGGTACAAAGGGGCTTCTATGCATGAGGCTGACAAAGCAGAAGGAGCATTGGATGCACAATGTAATGGAATGAGCTACAGAGAGGTTTGGAAGGATAAGAGGGTTCAACTTTGGGATGAAAGCAAAACACATGTAGTAGCCGAAGGGGTTTTCATGTACGTGTGTCCGTTTGACTCTGTAAACTTTGGTGAGCTAGGTGAAGATAACATTGGTATTGGTATCGAAACATCCTATGCAGGTGAGGCTACTATTTCTGCAGAAGCTAGTGTATGAAACATTAATCTAGTTTGTTGGCCTATCAAGAGAGTGACAACTATGGATGGAAAAGAATTGTTATGCTATGAGGATCTACATACTATGCATGGGTTACAAGACATATGCATTGAATCAGCTTATTTGGTAGAGCCTATTTCAAAAAAGCGAAAATATTGCTTTGTAAATAGGAAGCCAAAAATGTCAGTGAAAGCTTCTAAGAGATCCAATCAAGCATCTCTAGCATCTGTCCACCTTGTTTCAACCATAGATTGTTGTTCCAAAAGGTGTTGTCAATATGCCAATCGAGATAAGGTCATGGCTATGCCCAATGAATTTTGGGGACAGAGTTTGCAAAATAGAACAAACTATGTGTATGATACAATGTTGACTGCATGGCGTGAGAACAAAACAACTACAAAGACATGCTATGTGTTTTCTTTTAATGGCAGTGAGGTTTGCAATAGAGCTTGGTACGAAATTCATGGCATTCCAAAAACTTCATTTTATCGTTACCGTTAACATTTTGAGAATGGGGTTAGACGCTCAGTGCATGGTAATGATGGTGTCATGAGAAAAGGAAGAGACCATACAAAAATGGAAAGGGCATTGATGCGCTCTTTTGTTGATGAAAACTCGGAGAGAATGCCACATAAGAGTAGAACCATGGAAGATGGTACTAGGGAAACTTTGCTTGCAATACCAAACACGTACAAACAAGTAGACATTTTACATGATGTCAATAAAACACTTGACAGTATGAGTCTCAAGCCAATGTCTAGCACGACATTCAATAGGATTTGGAATACAGAGTTTGCTAATGTGACATTGTCAAAAACAAGTGAGTTCTCCAAATGTGTTGTGTTGTGTGTAGTTGGATAAAGTCTCAACTAGAGTCAACAAAGGATGACGAGATGATTTCACGTTTGAAGAATGAACATCGAATTCACATGTTACAACAACAAAGTTGTAGGAATGTGTACTACACCTGGCGTAAGTTCTCCCAGTTGCAAAAGGATAAGTATTTATGCATTATACATGATAAAATGGATCAAAAAAAGACAGCAATACCTAGGTTGCGTGTGAACTCAAAAGATTATGCGAATGCATATCAATTGCAAGTATCATTAACAGGTATGATAACACATGGACATGGTCATGGAATGTATGGTCACTTCTCACTTAATGGTCTATGGCCTTCAGATCCCAATGCTACAATTGGTTCCCTTGCATTATGCTTACAGAATCTGGAAAGAACACAAAACCATGGACAAGGAGATTTATGCCATGATGGTATGCCACGTAGCAATGTAACGTTATTCAATGCATTGAACTCAAGGAGAGCTCTAGACCTCCAAAACAAAATGAAGCAAGAGCGTGAGAGGAATGCATCAACAATGACACCACCGTTGGCCATCCAGGGATGTAAAGAAGAGATTGTACACATACAATCAACTTCCTCTCAATGTGTTGTGGATACCATATCCACTCCTGTATTTCAAAAATTGCCTGAGAATATTTTGCTACAGCTAGATAATTGTGCAGGAGAGAATAAAAATCGATATTTGTTTGAATACTTATCCTTGTTAGTAGCAAAAGGAGTTTTCAAAACCGTGCATTTGGGATTCTTAATGGTGGGTCATACACATGAGGACATAGATGCAATGTTTAGTAGGTTCTCAGAAAGATTGCGAACAGGAATGACATTCACTTTTCCACATCTGATGGAACATTTTCAAAAATGTGAAATCTCAGCTCCAGCACCATCTTTTATGACACAAGTTCCCGACTTTAAATCCTTTGTGCAAGGGTACATGTGTGACGGACAAGATGCTCTAGTCGGACACTCTAAGCCACTTCAATTTTGTTTCTATATGCAAGGTGAAGTCCCAGTAATGCAGTACAAAATTCATCCCAAATCACCCGATTGGATGCCAAAGGAGTCGGGAATTGAGTTGTGGAAAAAATATGACCAAGGAAAACCAAAATTACCAACAGGCTGTCCAGATGTGGTACCTATAGCAGACTATGTGAGAGATAGTCCGCTTGTTATTCAAGGGATTAAGTCATATCTTGAATTTTGGAAAATATGCTCTCTATTAAAGGGAAAGGACCATGACTCCACAAAATACATGGAGCCTATTATCACTTATTGGCAAAACATAATCAATGAGCTTGAACAACCAACCAATAAACACATCATATTGGTGAATATACAACATTTTGGCCAAAGACTGCAGGGAGTCATAGAATGCAAGAGATAGAGGAAGACAGAGATGAGTTTCAAGGATATGAAGAATTGAATGATCACTATGTTGGTCCTCAAAGTGCAAGGCCACAAGAGGACTTTAGGCCTCAAATTGATGTAAGAAAAGGGGATCTTATTCTTGTGAGACCCGCAGATCCTGAATATCCGATATGGCTAGGAGTGGCAGAGTCAAACGTTGATGTAGACAAATCATCTCCTAACTACAAGAAAGTTCTGATTCAGTATTGGGCACCAAAACATCGAAAACGAAATCCCACAATCCAAGAACAGTATGAGGATTGTTGGAAAAAGAGTTGGTGCTACAATCTTGCTGACCCAAAGCGCCGGGAGTGTGTTGATACAATTGTGCGGTCATGGACTCCAAGGGGTGGAAGAATTGCAAAAACAATCAAGATCCCATCAAATGTCATGGAGAAGGCACAGGCTAGCTTAATAGGAGAAATTGAATAGCATTTCATATCTTGCTCATTGTTTTATTTCCCCAGCTTATGTATGATTTTATGAAGTATTTTTAAACACCCACATAAAAATAAAAATTCTAAAAGGTGTTTATCAACACCACCATTTTCTTGGGAATCTATCTCTTTGATGAAGTGTTTTGAAACACCCACATAAAAATAAAAATTTTAAAAGGTGTTTCTCAACACCACCATTTTCTTGAGAATCTATCTCTTTTATGAAGTGTTTTGAAACACCCACATAAAAATAAAAATTTTAAAAGGTGTTTCTCAACACCACCATTTTCTTGAGAATCTATCTCTTTGTCACATTCCCAAATTAAATGAAAATTTTCCAAATTTAATGAGAAATAGGAATCCATAGGCGTTGAAATTAGTCCCAAAGTTGTGGGATTTTCCCATTTCATCTAAAATGGTGTTTCATTGATTAGTATTAATCAAGTCTCATGAGCAAGAAAAATCTCAAGGACTCCATAGCCACACACCTCAAGAGCTCTCATCAAAGAGTGCTCTCAACAAATGAGCTTGAGAACCCTTATTTCTTTTACACACTGCCTTATATACCTAGGGTAAAAATATGCAATGTCCGGGCGTCCAAGGCCTTTAGAACTCCACCATTTACTGAATCTGCAACCTACGCACATTAACTGACCTATTATTTACAACTTGGAACTCCCATTGAGCTCCTAACACATTAAAATATTACAATGACTTAAAATAAATCGGGAATTTACAATACATGACCATTTTGAAAAAACGTGAAAAATGTGTAACTCCAATCTTTACTTCTGCTTTGTATTCATCCTCGATGTGCATTCGTACGTCTTCGGTCTTTAGCAACTTCTGTTAATGACATTCACTCAGTTAACATTCCCCCCTTCCGATTTTAGTGCCCGTCCTCGGGCACTGTTGAAAAGTGTGTGGAGGCTGTGAAAGATTTTTGATTGGTTGTTGATGGGCTAATTGTCCTCAGTTGTCGTTGAATTTGTTGATGAGGTTCAATTTGTTGCAGCATCTTCATTGGTCCGAATATGTCTGATGTGAGAGATGATGTTGTATTCACCGTTGTAATAGCATAATGAGGAGGCTAATGTTTATTTATGAAAAGTATGTACAAGGGAAGTAGAATGATGAGGTTCTGAATTAGGGTCTAATACCTGAATGACCAAAGGGAAAATACCCAATGAAAAAAAAGTGCGTTTGGGATACGTGCATTATTGGAGTACTTATTAGCATGGGAAATATTAATAAAGTACTCAAGGGATTATTTGTTGATAGATATGGAATTAAAAAATGTGATATCCGTGGAAGTGTACTGGACCGACACTAATTTTCCAAAGTTAGCACCAAGCGATGGGGAGCGTTGGGCAGTCACCAAGCCTCGTATTCGCTCGGTGCTCACTCCATCGTCACATGTAATAATTTTAACCCCAAGGTCGGTATCAATCGATAGGGAACGTTGGGCAGTCCCCAAGCGTCCTATTCGCCCCGTATTGACTCAACTGTTGTATGTAATGACTTTAAGAGCAAGGTCAACACCAAGCGATAGGGAACATTGGGCAGTCCCCAAGGTTCCTATTTGTCCAGTAGTGACTCAACTGTATTTTGGTAATCACATCACCATGGTCTTCATTGTCAGTTACACCAAGATCAGCACGAAGCGATAGGGAGCGTTTGGCAATCCCCAAGCTTCCTATTCACTTAGTATTAACTTCATTGAATTTTGTCTTTCCGTTGTCGCTTATCATGCCCCAAGGTCTTGACTGTGACCTATAATGGTTTTAACAGCAGGGTCAACACCAAGCGATAGGGAGTGTTGGATAGTTCCCAAGCGCCCTATTGGCCCAGTAGTGACCCCACTACATGGCTTTGTTGATTAGCATGACATTGGTTTGTTGCATGTTGTAGTCCACTCAAGGTGCATAGGTGGAGGCAAAAAAGAGTGTCTAATGCATATGTCCAATAATGGGACATCCTATTTATGCATACACAGAAATGCATGGGAAACAATATGTTGTGCAAGAAGGAATTTGAGAGGTTCTTCAAAAAGATGGTGTAGCTATAAAATCATATGACATGGCATTGCAAGCTGGCACCCCTGCAAGAATGGTTTTTGTTGACGAGGATATGTGCTCTCATCTTACTGTGCAATGTGCGTGAGTGTTGGATTCTACGACACTCCACCAATTGTAAGTTAATAGACTTCAACTCTTCTTCTCATCTCATCCAGCATGAGCAACATGAATTTAGATATGCTCAACTCTTCCAGCTTGAGCGCGTAAGCCTAATAACTACGACTCTTAGCACAGAGTTTAATATGACTTGAATCTTTGGGACTAATGCTTTGCTCATTTTATGGCTCAGCGGCCCAACTCTAACTATGCCAAAGAGTGTTTTTTGCACCTTGGCGACTTGATTTTTTACATTCTTGAGCTTACTACAAACATTTCTTCAGGTAAAAGTGAGCTCGAATTCTCAAAAAGAGAATTACTCAAGGACCAAGTTGGCATTGAAGGTTTCTTTTGCCATACTTGTTTTATCATCTTTGAATCTGCATCATTGGTTGGGTTGTCCTTCTTTGACTGTGAAAAATCCATAATTCCTTTGATTATCCAAGTAGGCCTATTGATAGGAGTCTTTGATGTTGTTGAAGGCCTTTGTTGGCTATTGGCATTTGGCTTTTGACTAGGAGCATTGTAGGACTTAGAAATCCAAATCTCTTGATGATCTTTGTATCTCCATTGTTGACTTTTCTTCTCTCTAGGTCTTGTTGATTTCTTGAGATCTTCAAACAGGTTTGGTGTAGTTGCAGTTGTCTTGTGGTTGATTGGTAGCCAAACCTTTGTATAGTCTGTATAGAATCCTTGTCCAAGAGGAAGATTCTTTGAGATCCGTCTTTTTTTTGTATCCTCTTTAGAGTTGTGGTTGACTTTAGCATCTTCTGATGTTGTTTCATTGTATACCTGCTTCTCAGGTATCCTAAAATATTGTTGAGGTTGATACCTTGTGGGCCTTCTTTCTTGGGAGGGACTTGACATTACTTCATATGATCTAACCTGCGGTTTTGGTACCCATATCTGTCTGTTACCTCTATAGTACTCTTGTTCTTTTAAGCTCCATTGTGATGTTATCCATCCCATGCGTTTGTCTCTCTGTGTTGATTTCTTGTCTTTAATCCAAATTGGATCATTGACTTTGACTAAACTGCTCGGAACAAACACTTGCTTCACTTTCCTTTGATTTCTTGAGTACTTTGGCTGAAATCTCTTTACTTTTCTAGTGTCTCCTTAGGTTTTAGTTGGGTCAGCAATTGACTTGAAGTTTTGAAAGCCTGACTTTCTTGAAGAAGCTGATCCATGAGGGTTCTTTGATGTAGAGGCATTTGCTGTCACTCCGTTTGTGCTAATCAGTGGAAGGTCCACTTTAGCTTTACCTTTGTCTGCAAGCTTTGTCTTTTATTCTTGTGACTTCTACAACTCTGAATCTAGCATTAACGGTACTTGTAAATGTTATATGGCTACCTCTTGGAAAAGAGAGTATTAGCATTGTATCTTCTATGTAGGCCTTATGTTGGTCTAAACACTGATGTCCAAGGATGACATCTGCAAGCATTTATTTTGAAGGCTTCACCTAAAACTTTACCTGCTCTTCATGATTTTGGATGCTAAGGGTAGAAACCATCTCTTTTTGACCTGTATGCATACCTAGCATTGTTTTGCTACCATGTTTGCATGGAGTAATCTCTAGAATGCTCTAGATGTTCTCTGCAATCATATTGCAATTTGCTTCTTTATCCAATAGAGCATTGCATCTGACGCTTGATCCTTTTGTACTGCTAAGGACTATAGCTATTCTCCTTGGAGGTTCTATTGAAGATCTTTGTCTTGCCTTTGTCAAGATCTCATCTTGATCTAGATGTGTCTCTATGGAGGGTGGCTTGAGACTTTGTTTTCCAATCTGACTTGTATCTGTTGATTCGACTGGAACTGTCTGGATTTGAGGACTTCCTATTTCTTCCTGGTTGTTTGCAACCTCGTTCTTCTTAACTTCTAGCTTTGATGGCATTCTTTGCTTAATAGCTTTTGTGGTTTCTCTTTGCTCTATTTGATCTACACTTGCTATTTCTTGATTTGCTTTAAGCTCTTCTGAACATATGATTGATGGAGATGGATCATCTTTAATAAGATTTTCTTTGGCATCGGTCTCAATTTTAATTGTGGTTGAGGACCTTTTGTTGTCGTCCGTGCGTGAACAGTCTTGGTCTTGATTCTTGGTTGTCTATGATGACGCCGTCATGTTTAAATTTGTATCTATAACATTTTCTGAGCCATTGGCATTCTCATTATGATGTCGTCTAGCATATCCTTTGATGTGATCACATGAAATTGAGCTATGGTGATCTGTGAGCTTACTTCAGTAGTGGTGGAGATGATTCCCCAGCATTCTCCTCGTTTGTTTTCTGATATGCTCACAAATTCAGGAGCATCTTCCATTTGTGGTTGGTCACATCTTTTCCAAGTGCAAAAAGACATGAGGTTCTTGTCTAACTAAAACTCTAGCTTTACTTCTCTTGACATCTTTTCTTCGTTTTCACCAACAATGTTGCACTTCATTGTCTCAGGATTTCTTTCTGTATTGACTACTTTTGTTGTGGCAGTGTCCTTTGGTTGAGCTTTATCTGCATTTTCTTTGCTTTGATCACCTGTTTCGGTTGATGTTGACTCGTATGATTGTGGTACTATACTTTTTTGCAATTGTTGAGCATTGTCCTCCTACATTTGAGTAACCCTTGATCTTAGAAGATCCACTGTACTTTCTAGCAGAATTTGTCTCTTCGGAGGAGATTTTGGTGGTGACCTTTGTGTAGCTTTTTGGACTTTAGCTTTCATTGATTTTGACTTTTTTATCACCTGTTCTGGCAGCTTGAGGCTTTGTATCATCTTCAGATAGTCTTTGACTTCAGTCTGGCCATCCATAGGGGTTTTGTACTAGGTCATGATCTTGTCGGTATTCGTTACCATGTACATCTTGATATGTATATATGAGCTTGATCACATGTAACTGTTTGAACACTATTGGACTTGTTGCCCTTTGACTCTGACTTGTGGAGATCAATTGAAACTTTTGGCTCTGATGATCTTCATATAGGCATTTGTCTGTAGACTCTGATAGAATCTGGGTTAATTGGAAACTCCCAACGACCATATGATCTTTCAATGGTTTCTGCTTTGAAGGGGTTTGTTGGTTATAGGCTCTAGGGCTTCTAGCTGGTGTAGCATTTCCTGGTACTAGAGTTGATTTTGTTGAATTTGCAGCTCCCCCCTTCCTAGGGTGATCACTATAGCCTGCTTCATTGTAAGAGTTCAAAATTGTTTGGCTCTAGTTTAGTCTCACCTTTGGGAATGTGAAGGTACACTTCGGGTAGCATTGTTGATGTTTGACATCTGTGAATCTTCTGCATAGTTTCCTATGTATCTCCTTGAAACATGACAAATTATTTCCCAAGTTAAGTTGTAGATAGCATTATCTTTGCCCTGATATTTTCTATCCCATGGGTCTCTTATGATATGAGCTTCTGTGGTTCAGGACCCAAGGCATCATAGATGCTAGACTCATGTCTATATCTACGACTGTTTTGGTCAAAGTACATGTTCGTTTGGTCACAACATCGAAGCTTGATGGAGGAGACTTTGGCTCTGAACATATTTTTGAGTTCACTCGAGTAATATCCTTCAGCTCTAGAGAGGATGGGCTATAATAGATTCTTTCCTATGAAATGAGCCATCCTTTCTGATCTATCATTGGACATACTTCTATGAGCTGGTATGTGGGCCGTTCAAACACTGGTTGATCCTTTTTGAATAGTTTCCCTTTTTGGTCTACATAGTGTGCATATGAATGATGTGTATTATACAAAGCTAACATCATTCTGTCTGATGTGTCCCTTAGACTCGTGAACGATTTCACACTTGTGGCAGTGGATGCAGAATCGTTTGCAAACCTAACAGTCTTTTCAACATTCGGTGATATCTCGACACCTTGATCAAATTCATGCAAGAATTTGTTGTTTAAAGAATCAATTTTAGTCTTTTCAGGCGCATGTACATCTTTCTGCTGATTTTGAATTTGGAGTGTTTTTACTGGTGCTTCTTTTGGTAATGCAAAATCATCTGATTGCATTAAAAGTGATGAGTTAAATGCACTTACATCAAGATTTGTATTTCCAATTTGCTATGTACCTTGCTTGGCGGTTGATGTGTCCCTATTGTCACGATTTCTTGGACAATCTTCAAAAAAATGTCCACCTTTTTGTCCATAATCTGAGCAATACGCCATGGCTGGTGGTATTTCAACTGGCTCTATCATGTCAAGCTCATGCTAAGAAGTTTTTGTCTCTATGCTTGCCAAGTTGTCGGCGTCTTCTTTAAAACACTGAGCATCAAGCTGTAGATTGCTCCGTATTGACCTTTGTACTGTCTTTGGCTTTGTTCTCCAATTAGATTGGCTTCTATTGGTTGATCTATTGGATCTTTCATTTCTAGTTCTCAACTATAGATCTGACCACTGTAATCCATGTGCAATGATCCTAATTGCATATACACTAAATGTATGTTTTGTGGACTTATGCAGGATAAACACTTGGATTCACTTTTTGAACTTCTATCTGCACCTCATCTTTGAGCTTGCAATACCTGGCTCCACTGAAGTCAGTAAAGATCTAGTAGTTCTTTGAATCTGGCTTTACTCTGATCAATAAGATCTTGGCTTCTGTACTGCTTTTACCGCTCATTAGATATCTATGGCCTTCTGAACTTGTGTACAAGACTTTGTCTCCATTGTATCCATATAGTTGTAAAATCTAGTTGGTTGCAGTTGCACTTGTGCTTCCACTGCTATTGGCTTGTCTTGCTGTACTTGAACTCTCGGATCAATTTGAGTCCATGTTGATTGGCTTGTAAAAACTGTCTCCCAACAGATTTTGATATCAATTAGCAGAATTTACGTTGCTCGTACTAGCTTAATCTGCATTTACATGTGAGATGTCCCTATTCGTCCAATTAGAAGCTAATTTACAATGCAATTGCTTGACCTAACCAATTTCTAGCATGCAAAATTTAAAAATTTGCATGTCGCTCAATTGCTTTGAGTTGATCCTTTTTCTCGCTTTCTCCGTTTAATCTCTGGTTCACTTTGCACGGTTTCCTCGGTTTACGGCTCTTCTGGCTTTTTCGTGGTTTGTTCGGTGTGCGATACACTACTTCCCAGTCCCCTACGTTGCTATTTTCCTTGGTGTTGTTTTTTGCTTTTCGGCCTTATTTTGGCTTTTTCTAGCACTTTCTACGACTTTCTTTTCATTTTTCCTAATTACTTGTGAAATTTTGAATTTTCTATTTTTTGGTATTTTTTAAGTTTTGATTTTTCATAATTTTTTTGATAATTTTCTAATTTTTATGAGTTTTTCTGAACTGTTTATGATTTATTGAAATTTTTCCGATCAATTTTGGACTTGTTAAGGATTTTCTATGAATTTTTTGAGTTTTTTACTATTTCTGTAAAATGTTTTGAGAATTTTTTATTTTTTTGTGATTTTCTATGTGTTTTTTATTTTTTTGTGATTTTTCTAGGTCTCTTTCTACTTTTTAAATTTTTTTCTTTCTTTTCAAAAAAAAATTTACTCTTTTTTTATGAGTTTTCTATTTTTTATAATAATCTAACTCTTTTTTTGATTTTTTATTGGGTTTCTGAAAAATTTTATTGGTTTTACGATTTTTAATGGTCTTTTTCGTGATTTTTTTTTTACTGATATACAAATAAATGAAATGAAAGTGAAAAAAAAGAGAATGAAATTGAAATGAAATGTAAAGGGGAAAAATCAAATTGAATTGAAAGGAAATGAAATTTAAAGGGAAAGAAAACGAAATGAAATGAATCAATACAAAATTCAATGACACAAAAAAGGCAAAAAGACAAAAGGCTCCCACCACGCACATTGAGAAGAGGTCCCCTCTTTTTTTTGTCTTCTTGTGTTGTGTGTATAAGGGTGGATCCACACGCCACGAAGCGCGAGAACGGCGACGGAAGCAGAAGAAGAAAGAAGAAGAAGATTATTTTAGCGTCGTAGGAAACTATCCCAAGAGACCATAAAGATCTATTTGACGAGGAAAGTCCATGCGCCCATAGGCACGCTCGGAAACCCAAAGAAAAGTCGAATTTAAACCGAAAATTAGCCGAAACGCTGAAAATCACCAAAAATCCAAAAATTCGCCAAAAAATTCTTGGAAAATTCTAGAAACCTTAAAAAATCATCGTCATTTACAACACTTCTAACACGCAAAAGCACACCGAAAATAGTAAAAAAATTTCGAAATGCCAATTTCAACAAAATTGTCCACTCGGTCCCCGAAAATAGTAAAACGCTCATAAATTGACCATCGAGGGCACAAATGCGAACAAAATGATGCCGTAATGACGCACACACAAAATAGCTCGTAAAGATCGCAATATCAAATTTTTATGGAATTATCCAAAAATTAATGCAAAAATTAGCCTAAAAATTATCCAAAAATTTTCTACAAATTCTCCACACATTGGGGTATAGTGCAACCAAATAAAATTACACAAATCACATGGATTCAAATGCCAAACAATTTTATCAATAAAATCAAGACTATGCAATTAAACCGGCAAAATTATTGATAAATTTAGGTCAAAATTTCATGCAATTGAAATGTGTAAATCTTTGTTTTGAGCATAAAAACACAGAAATTAATCATTGCACACATCAATTATGCAATCAAAATATGAATCAATCATGCAAATTTAACACTTTTTAGGTACACACACACACTAAAAAATTGGCAGTTTTTACCAATCTTTAGGTGCGCACACAAAAGAGTTAAATTTGTCAAATTTGCAATAGACTTCACAAATCATAGTTGGCAATGAGCAAAACACAAATCGACCATCACAATTGCAAAATCATAACGCACAAATTGATTTTAGGTGCACAAACATGGACAAAATAGTGCACACCCCTAAAATTAGGCGCACACACTCAATAAAAATGCACAAACACTTGATTTTAGTATACACACACTTGAAATTGACCATCCAAGTATGCAATTAACTCAATTAGGCACCCAATTAGCAACACACATTCACCAATCAGCAATTGAAACTTGTCAAATCATACGCCACCAAATCTTAAAAATTTCGGCATTACGACGGCGTGATAACGAATAATCGCAAAATTTTCAATCCATAACATCAACATTGCACTGCATCAACATAGCATAGCATTACATTGCATCATGGTGGAATCTCTACACAATTCTACACATCCTTAGAGTCTAGGGAGGTTGAGAATACCACCTTAATTACCTTTCCATTGAAGATCAATTGAATGGTCGAATGCTCCAATCCTTCATAGCAAATTAGTAAGTTAGCAAAAATTAGCAAAATTAGCAAGGGTTAGTGAGAAATTAGAGTGTGTAAACACACAATTGGCAAGATACAGTCACACATTAGGGAATTATGAACACAATGCTTATGCACACACATTCAAAATCCACAAAAACATAAACACACAAGTGAAATTAGTGAAGGAACACGTTCAATTATGCCACAATTATACTAGCGTAGGCCATCGTCCCCGGCAACAGCGCCAAATGTTGGGGGTTCCATCGTTGCAATAGCTCCAATGACCAACAAAATTGTCAATACGGAGGGATGAGCTACCCGGCTAGGGCATGGAAACACTCACACGGTTAGTGAGCTAATCGTGGCAATAAAAATGGTTAACTCTATGAGGTGAGCTTCTCGGCGTATGGAGGAGCTAAGCCACAATGAAGGGCTCTCCATATCCACTTCTCTTCACCTCCAATCAAACCAATCACACACACTACAATTGCAAGATGCACACAACACTAATCCTATCATGCAACGCACTAATCGCAAGCACACACACATAGATCTATCAAGCACCACACTCAAATCAAAGCTACATGCACACACAAGAAAAAGAGGGCAATCACACAATATTAGAGAGGGAGTGACTACTAATTATTTACGATCTAGCTAATCTAAGCATCATAGGCAATCATAAGAAGCATGAGAGACGCACAGTGAAAGAGAATGAATCATTGATTAGTGCTAATCAAGTCTCATGAGCAAGGAAAAGCTCAAGGACTCCATAGACACACACCTCAAGAGCTCTCACCAAAGACTTGCTCTCAACAAATTAGGTTGAGACCCTAATTTCTTTTACACATTGCCTTATATACCTAGGGTAAAAATATGCAATGTATGGGCGCCCAAGGCCTTTAGGGCTCCACCATTTACTGAATCTGCAACCCAGGCACAGTAACTGACCTATTCTTTATAACTTGGAACTCCCATTGAGCCCGTGACACATTAACATATTACAATGGCTTGAAATAAATCAGGAATTTACAATACGTTACCATTTTGGAAAAACGTGGAAAATGTGTAACTCCAATCTTGATTGCTTTTTTGTATTCATCCTCGATGTGCATTCGTACGTCTTCAGTCTTTAGCAGCTTCTGTTAACTGATGTTGACTCAGTTAACAGAAGCTGATGGTTCTCAGAAAAAGGAGCAGGGCGATGCAAAAATGGGTTCATGTCTATTTTGCTTCAAGTTGATAGATTCATGTGGAATCGAATCTGGGTAATTAATATGTTTTCTAAGTGGAGTTGAGTAGGTGGGTCAAGTATTTTTTTGTGTTTCATTAATTGGGTATCTCAAGGATACCTTGTGGAAAACAAAAGTAGAAGCCAAGAGTTGGCCACAGATGTCATGGAGGTAGTAAACGCACGAGACAAGTAAATGGCAGGCCAGTGGCACCCTAGGGTGCACGAGGAAGGGCGAGGCAAAGTTCCCAACTACGGCACAAGGAAAGTAGAGTATGAAGAGGTGGACACTTGGATAGCGTTGATGCCAGATGGTAAAATAGTATGAGCGGGGGAGCAAGGACCAACATAGCCTTTTTTTTTTATGTTGAGGAGAACACACTAGCTGCAACAAGCTCCATGGCTTAGCACAGATAAGCTTGTTTGATAGTCTAGGTGAAGAGGTCAATTTTGGCTAATCCATGGGTGGAATCTATACCAAGTAGTGGCCATGGACAAAATTGGATGAATTTTGGGGAGATTCCACATTAAGAAATTTTTGGAGTCAAATTTGGTCTTTTAGCGCTAGAGAGAGAATGTTGCGTCAGCAATGGATGGTAGGCTACAATAATGATAGGTGGTTTTTTTTTAAATCTCATTTTTTTGCAATTTCAAAAGACAAACATTAATTTTAATGTACCCAATATTTTTTTAATAAAACTATTTCATTTACTTTCCAAATATTTAAGGTTTCATTTCGTTAAGTCATAAAGCGTTCCAACGGAACAATCAGGTCAAACATCGAACTTTGGAATTATTAATTATGACCTTTATTCACTTGGAAACAATAGGTTGATGTGGAAAACTTAAACCTCAAGTCCATTTCTAAAGATAAGAGTTGACCCTCAAGAAAGAAGGAGTACTCACTACAACATAACATCAAGATATCAATGCAGTATATATCGACGGCCGTACCTTTCCACGCGGATATCGGTGTACTTTCATCTCGTCGATATCTGCGTCGGAATATCCATTGATATGCGCGTGGAAATACACGTGGCAAGGCATACTTTTCCACGCGTATATTGACGGACATTACCACGAGTATATCGACGCACATTTCGACGCAAAATAATTGGAGGAAAAAAGGGGAAACCCGCGCGCAGGGGGCATTTTTGTCTGCGATGCGTGCGCTCAGATCTTGGCCAAAACCTTCTACGCATGTATTATGAAACTCTCCCCCCCCCCCCCCCCAACCTCTCTCTCTCTCTCTCTCTCTCTCTCTCTCTCTCTACATCGTGTGTGTTTAGGAAAGAGATAGAGAGAGAGAGAGAGTGTGTGTGTGGTGTGTGTGTGTGTGTGTAGGAAAGAGAGAGAGAGAGAGAGACAGAGAGAGAGAGAGAGAGAGAGAGAGAGAGAGAGAGAGAAATGTGTGTGTGTGTGTGTATGTGTGTAAATAAGAAATTAAAAAGCTAGAGAGAGAGAGAGCGAAGTGTGTGTGCGTGTAGAAAATTAAAGAGAGAGAGAGAGAGAGAGAGAGAGAGAGAGAGAAAGAGAGAAAAGTATGCGTAGGAAATTAAAACTAGAGAGAGAGAGAGAGAGAGACACACACACACACACACACAGAGAGAATTAATGTATGCAATAAAGAGAGAAATGAAATGAAATGTTATATTAACGTCTTCAAAAGGCCAAAGTGACCTATGAGACCAGAAAGTTACAATGTGGTGGATTTGATACAAAGTCAGAGTAACAAGATGACAAAATGACAAAATAAAATATTATGGAATCCTAAACTGCTGGGTGTGGACTAAGCAGCTAAAACAGCTAGCTAGGATAGGTAGATCATAAGAGATCCAGCATTTGTCTTCGTTGGCGGATCTCATCAATCTCCTCCATGGTCAGTAGTCTGACCGGGCATTGTGCATGTCAAGCCAAAGTGACCTGGATCCTCTGATGAAGCCTCTGTCGATGTTGTGTAGTCCTCCGCAGTCGTGGGCGCCCTGGATCTCCCTAGCTCAGCCGCTCGTTTAATCAGTAGAGAGATAGGGAAGTAGAGAGCGCGCGCAAGAGAGAGAGAGAGAGAGAGAGAGAGAGAGAGAGAGAGAGAGAGAGAGAGAGAGAGAGAGAGAGAGAGAGAGAGAGATATAGGAAAATAGAGAGAGAGAAAGAGATAGGGAATAGAGAGAGAGAGAGAGAGAGTGATATATATATATATATATATATATATATATATATATATATATATATATATATATAGAGAGAGAGAGAGAGAGAGAGAGAGAGAGAGAGAGGAAAGTGGAGAGCGAGACAGAGAGAGAGATAGGGAAATAGGGAAATAGAGAGAGAAAGAGAGATAGTGAGAGCGAGATCGAGAGAGAAAGAACGAGAGATAGGGTACATAGACAGAGAGAGAGAAATAGAGAGATATAGAGTGATATATATATATATATATATATATATATATATATAGAGAGAGAGAGAGAGAGAGAATTCACTAGAGATAGCTACAGAGGTAGAGAGAGAGAGAGAGATAGATAGTAGATAGAGAAAGAGAGAGAGAAAGAGTTAGGTTGGCTGACCAATTGTGTGAAAAGGACAGAAACTCTCTCTATCTCTCTCTCTCTCCCTCTAGAAGAAACTATGGAACTAAAAGAGGCAAAGGGGTTTTTCCCACTACATGCATTGCCATGTACACTTGGGAGTGCACGTATGTGTCTACCCATATAGGATTTGACAAATAAAGACGAGATTTTGACCCGGTGGTCTTGATCTCCGTACACCTATAGACCGAGGTGTACGGAGATTGGGCAAGACTAGAGAATGCGAGGTAGTTTACATTGTGAGGAGTATATATATTAAAACAACATTCATAATCATTGTAGATGGCAACGTCATCAACTAACATGGAGGAAAAGATTGCATGCTCGTGCACGCTCTGTAAGTATCAAATCTTGCGCAAGCGTAGGATATGTAATGAGCATGAGCACAAGTACGGAGAGTTTGCTAGAGAAACCATACAAAATCTACGATACGACTCCTACGGAACGGGCATTGATTTTCGTGACATAGCACCTACATCTGAGAGAGAGAGAGAGAGAGAGAGAGAGAGAGAGAGAGAGAGAGAGAGAGAGAGAGAGAGAGAGAGAGAGAGAGAGAGAGAGAGAGAGAAAGGATTATGCGTGAAGGTTCGACCAATATAGAGCCAAGGATGGAAGCAGAAAAGGGCTTACAGACAGAAGACGACGGCATGGAGGAGATGTTGGATGCATTCTTCCAAACAAGCGAGGAGAACGCTAATGAAGCAGCACCAGAAGCCGTGCGCCTATCTCCTGAAGACATGTTGAGGAAGTTGGCACGTCAACCAATCTATGAAGATGCCAAAATATATGTGCTTCGTACTTGTGTGGCGTTTTTGAATCTTCAGTCAGTGCAAGCGTCACTGCTTTGTTTAGGTACATAATTTGCAAACGAGATTTTCCGATTGCAATGGTGAAGTGCTTGGAGAGCTTTTTAATTTAATGTGGCTTAAACAAGTTGTTGCGGGAGCAACTTCTCCCGGCTGGCAACAATGAAATGCCCCCCTCCAGGCCAGATGCAAAGCAACTATTGACCTGAGTTGGCTTGGACTACAACAAGATTCATGCATGTCCAAATGATTGCATTCTTTTTCACAATGAATTCGCAGATTGTCTGTCGTGTCCTAAGTATTGAACAATGTGCTACAAACAAGATCCGGTTGGTGAGATAATGCCAGCTAATGTGTTGCGGTATTTTCCTATTATTCCTAGGATAAATAGCATGTTTTGTTGTGGTTCCATTGCAAAGTTGATGCGGTGGCATTCTACGAATAGATCCATGGATGCAACATTTAGGGTGCCCGCCGCCACTGATTCAAAGGCTTGGAGGCACATTGAAGATACATGGCCACATTTTAAGAGTGAACCACGCAATTTGCGTTTGGGCATGGCAATGGATGGAGTCAATCCATTTGTCTTGAGAAGCTCGTCATGGAGCACTTGGCTTGTGTGCCTCATCAATTACAACCTCCCGCCGTGGCTTGCCATCAAGAAGGGTCATTTGATATTAAGCTTGGTTGTACCTGGTAAGTTCAAAGCAAAACACATGGATGTTTATCTAGCTCCACTAGTTGACGAGCTCCAGGAGTTATGGCATGGGATCGACATAGCAGACGCGATTGAACCAATAGGACAATAGCATGCAAGGATCCATGGACTTCTTATGTGGACTATGCATGATTGGCCAGGATACAGAGAAGCTTCTGGTAATGGTTCTTGATTTACAAAATTCTCGCTATTCGCAAGCACTTTGCCTTGGCCTGATTCATGCTTTAATATATACAGGGCTAACAACTTCGGGATACAATGCATGTCCAATTTGTGGGCAGTCTTTGGATGTGCGCTATTCTGCCTCTCTTCGAAAGACAACTTATCAAAGCCACCACCGTTATCTTCCAGATGACCATCACTTGCGCGAAGGTCAGCTTGGTCGCGTCGAATGTCGTCCTATGCATGTACAAGAGTGGCGTCGCCGATGGGAGAAACATGAGGGGCAACCTGTTCCAAGAATGAAACGTTTGTCCATTCTCCATACGTTGCCATACTGGGGTGATCTACTAATTAACCATTTTCTGGATCCAATGCATATATTCAAGAATGTGGGAGAGCTCCTCTGGAAGACAATCATGGGAATGAAAGACAATGGAGCTTCACGAGATGATTTGCAGTTAGTTGGAAAGATGCCAGAGATGTGGCCTTTCACCAATGTAACTGGCCAAACAAAACTTCCAAGAGAGCCATGGATATTGCCAAAAAGCGAAGAGCGACAACTTAAAAGGGTGATTTCAGAGTTCAAGACGCCAAAACAGGATATAATCCGAACGACTAGAGGCTTACCCTTGCCAGACTGTAATGGAATTTGCCTATTCAATTTGAGAGTAGCGGAATTTAATGAGAGTACTTTCAAGAAATGATTTTGTGAGCATAGCGGGTTGACATAATTGAAGATAGCAACATAATCATAGCAATTAGTTAACTTGGCATAGACAATACTTTTGCAAGAGAGAGAGTTTAGAGAACATGACAACAGTTGAGGACCGGATTTATGTGGAGCCGGTCCCCCCTCCAATAGGCATTTGTATTATGATTTCTCCCATAAAGAGAGACTTGTTACAATACGTTCTTTGTGTTCCTTGTGACCTAGGTGAAGCAATGAAGATGGAAAGCTTCATGCATCACCATCATAGCATAACCTAAACTTGAAGAAAGCTTTAACTATACCAAGCCTCAGTCCCAAGACCTCAAACACCTTCGAAGGTGGAGAGAGCTAGCAGGGAATGAGGGTAGGGAAGAGGAAGAAGAAACATTTCATACGAGAAAGAGCTAGTTCCTCACTTATCATAACTCTTGTGCTAGCATACATAATAGCATAGTAATGAAGAAGAAATAGATGGAAAGCTCAAGCATTGAAGCATGGCTCTTGGATGGATTTGCACTCCATAGCCAAGAGTGTTGGTGTAGGCTCTCAACCTCTACTTGCTTGGAGAAAGAGAGGGAGCTCTTGCACTTTGCATAGTACACAATGAGAGTGTTGTGAGTTTGTGTGGGTGAGTATACCCCCTAAGCACCCCCCTAGCTTGCTTGGGTCGACCCCCCCTTGTAGCTCATGCTTGAATCTCATTGGACCCCTCCAGGCCTAGCCAATCACAAGCAGGAGCCATTACAAGCAACAGGGATAGCCTTGGGACAAGTGTCCCCCTTTCCCCTTTGAGAGAGAGGACTTGATAAATGAAAAATCAATTAATTAAATATCCTTTATTATCATTGGACCCCTTGGGTGGCCAACCAATAGGTTTCAGGCACACCATGAGGGCAACATGAGGAGGAACTTGACAAGTGTCCTTGCTGCCTCTTCAAGCTGTGGCTTCCCTTGTGTGTGTGTGTGTGTGTGTGTGTGTGTGTGTGTGTGTGTGTGTGTGTGTGTGTGTGTGTGTGTGTGTGTGTGTGTGTGTGTGTGTGTGTGTGTTCTCTCTCATCCCCCCCCCTTGTAGGCTCGCCCCCCTCCTTGTAGGGATATTTTTGACTTTGGATGAGCAAGCCCCTTAGTCATCAAGCATGACTAAGCACTTGAAGTAGGGGGTGTTCCCACAAGCATCTCAGGCAAGCTTCTCAAGGCACCTCAAGCACCTTAATCATGCACCAAGTCAAGCACCTCAAGCATGGAGCCAGTCAAGCACCTCAAGCATCTTAATCAAGCACCTCAAGCATGACAAGCACCTCAAGCACGACAAGCACCTCGAGTTTGGGCCAGGTTCCCACCTCAAGCTCAGCCCTAGCTTACCTAAGGTCAAAGGACTTTTACACACATTATTGGAGGTCTTCAATGAAGCTAATCCTAAGGTCTTATGCTCCATTGGTTAACCTTGCTCTTGATAGACCATCTCACATTTGGGCCCCTTTACTATTGGCCCCGTGTTGAGATAGATCTATAAGCACATATCTATATCTTAACACTTGTTCTCGTTTATTCTCCCACATTAAGTGATCAATTTAATATGAGAAAATCATTTGGGTTGGTTAGATATTAGATTTTATGACATTACCTCTCTCTTGAAATCATAGTCGTCCTCGAGTATGAGGTAGAAGAGATAAATCCTTAGTCATTAGTCAATCGTACTTAGCGGGTAGAGGATCCCTTTTTTACCCTACGACATCTTTCCAAGATGGATGACTAATCCATTTGGTGCTTGGGAGACATAGCTGCCGCAAGCATGTCTGCTCTTTAGTCCATTTCATTCTCCCAAAGTAGAGTGACAAATTCTACTTGGTGTTTGAGAGACGTCGTCATCACAAACATGATTCTAAGCATGCATACTAGTTAAATTTGTCCACAATTAAAAAGAGGACTAGTCATATAAGACGAAAACATGAGTCATTTAAAAGAAATTTGTACATTTGCTTACTCTTATGTAGCATTGTAAGCATTGACAAGGTTTATACTATCCTTAAGTTCTACTCCTTGCATCCATCTAGCATCTTCAAAAGGATAATTTTTGAACTTAATAAGATACCGTCGGATTATCTTACCATGTCATAGTACCTTGTCTTCATGCCGAAGGACAGATTCGGGTTGTAGCACCTCTTCTTGGTCTTCAACTTCGGGAGGGTTTTCAATGATTGGTTCAGTTGGTGGCTCTCCTTTGTAGGGCTTAAGTAGGCTTACATGAAAGGCATTGTGTATAAGCCAATGGTTGGGCAACTTAAGTTGATAAGCCGTCTCATTGATGGGCTTCAAGATTTGGAAAGGACCATAGTATCTTTTTACTAGTTTAGCATAATACTTTTGATGGCCCGTAGGATTTTTGCCCGTCGTTTGCCTTAATCGAGCCTTGGGAAACTTGAGTAAGACCCAATCATTTTCTTTGAACATTAAGACTCTTCTGTGCTTATCAGCAGGAGCTTTTTGCCTTTGTTGAGAGATGGCTATAGCCTCCCTAATCTTTTGAAAAGATTCTTGTAGGTCACGGCTATACTCATCGGCGGCGAAGATCTTTCCGTGTACTTTGAGGAGCAAGGGACTTTTAGGTCTTCCCTCTATGATCTCGAAAGGTGCTTTCCCCGTAGAAGTATGGACAGTATTATTGTAGGCATACTCTACTAGAGGTAAATACTTTTCCCATTGTGAGCGTTGATCTACTTCGGTAACATAAGTCTTGAGTAGATCGAGTATCGTAAGATTGGCTATCTCACTTTGGCCATCCGTTTGTGGGTGATAGGCCGAAGAGAAATTCAATCTTGTTCCTAGATTTTCAAAGAGACCTTTCTAGAAATTACTTGTCATTCTAGGATCTCTATCTAACACGATGGATGTGGGTA
This sequence comes from Adiantum capillus-veneris, assembly GCF_014529385.1. Lineage (NCBI taxonomy): Eukaryota > Viridiplantae > Streptophyta > Polypodiopsida > Polypodiales > Pteridaceae > Adiantum > Adiantum capillus-veneris. The sequence continues at coordinate 31,675,958 of NC_140959.1, forward strand.
ATCCATGGTGCTTGAAAATCTGAGATATGAACAGAGTTGCCATTTGATGTGCCTTAATAGTCTTTTTGACAGGAATAAAATGTGCTTGCTTGTTAAACCTGTCAACTATTTTCCATATTCCTGAATTCTCATGGATAGACTTGGATAATCCAAAGATGAAATCCATGGATATACTCTCCCATGGTGAATTTGGAATAGGCAATGGCTGGAGTAACCCAGGTTGCTTCCCTCTATCATACTTGGTCTTTTGGCATACTACACATTTTAAAAGATACTCTTGTATGTCCACTTTCATGGTAGGCCAATAGAAATACGTCTCTACTTCTCAGAGAGTAGGTTCAATACCTCTATGCCCTGCATATGGAGGAGCATGGGATTCATACATAACCTTCTCACGAAGGGAATGGTTAACACATAGCCTATTTCTGTGGAGAAGATAACCATCCTGCAAGGTGAATGGTTCCTCTTTCTTCCCCAAAGCAAAGGCTGACATTATGTCTCTAAAGTTAGGGTCAGTAGCATACTCATCTATCATAGAGGATAGATCATTGTGAGTAGCTATAGACACCGCATTAACTTTTGGTCGTCGTGAAAGTGCATCGGCAACTTGATTGTGCTTACCAGCTATGTGAGCAATATGGAAATTAAATTGCGAAAGAAAATTTTCCCACCTCATTTGTTTGTCGGAAAGCTTGGTTTGCGTCATGAAATACTTGAGACTTTGGTGGTCGGTTCGTAGGATAAATGGAGTCCCCAATAGGTAGTGCTTCCATGTGTCTAGGACATGTAGAACAGCTAAAAGCTCTTTCTCATAAATGCCCAAGACTCGTTCCTCACTATTGAGCCTTCGGCTCTCATATGCTATGGCATGCCCTTCTTGAAGCAAAACCTCTCCAAGGCAATCACCACAAGCATCACATTGGACCTCAAATGGCTTTGAGAGATCCGGCAGCATGAGGACTGGTTGGGAAATAAGCTTCTCTTTGAGTTTTTCAAAATCATTTTTCTCCTTAGCAGTCCATACAAACTTAACGTTCTTCTTTGTTAAGTCGTGTAGTGGTCCTGCTACTTGAGAGAATTTTGCTATGAAGCGTCTATAGTATGCACACATACCAATAAATCTTCTTAGCTCATGTAGATTCCTTGGGTTAGGCCATGATTTTATTACCTCTAACTTTGATGGATCCATACGAATACCATCGTGAGAGATAATATGACCTAGATATTGAATCTCTTGAAGGAAGAATTCACTTTTCTTTTGGTTGAGAAAAAGTTTGTTCTCCCTCAAGGCTTGAAAAATCACTTGGAGATGTTGCTTATGTTCCTCCAAAGACTTGGAGTAGATGATGATATCATCAAAGAACACTCCAGTGAATTTACGATATGGTCTAAAAATTTTCTCCATGAGACAATTGAAAGTAGCTGGTGCATTAGTCAAGCCAAAAGGCATGACTAGATATTCATAAAGACCAAATGTTGTGCGAAACGCGGTCTTTAGGATATCTTCATCCACTATCCTTATTTGATGATAGCCACTCTTAAGGTCAATCCTACTGAAGTAGGTAGAGCCTTGTAGCTTATCAAACAGATCTTCTACCCGAGGCACGGGAAATCTGTTTTTGATAGTGATATGGTTTAGTGCTCGATAGTCCACACACATACGGTATGTACCATCTTTCTTTTTCACTAAAAGGACTGGAGAACAAAAGGGAGAGGAACTAGGCCTCACCATCCCTTTGTCTACCAATTCCTGTACTTGCCTCATAATCTCCTCTTGTTGAGCTTGTGAGACTCGATAAGGAGGTTTGTTAGGCAGTGAGCTTCCTGGAAGGAGCTCAATACGATGGTCATCATCCCCTCGTTTTGGAGGTAGGTCCATAGGGATATCATCGATGAACACATCTTGGAATCCTTTTAGAAAAGTAGACAAGTCTAACTCTTCTTGATTCCTATCATTTTCATTTGATGAAACATTATTAGCTTTTAGAGACTCTTTGACATAAATCATGTACGCAGAAACTGAGCTCTTCCTTGATTTATCAAAATAAATAGGATTTACAAGTGGAATAGTGCGACCACGCTCACTAGCATCTATATACATGTTCTTTCCCGTGTAGGTGAAGTAACGGAGGCTTGTTGTCCCTTGAAAGCTACATCAGCTATTACTATATCTCCCATCTCAAAAGCTTGAATGCCCAACTTGGTGGCCAACTCTATTGATATGAAGTTGAGAGTAGAGCCTGGGTCAAACAAGATCAAGGCATCATGCTCTCTTACCTTTCCCCACTCATAGGAAAGTGATGATCCTTTGCAATGAGCATCCTCTTTTGGAGCTTCGATGGTGGAAGCCCTAGGAGTCTCATTGCGAGTATTCTTCTTGGGGCAAGAACGATAGCCATGTCCTTGCTCCCCACACTTGAAACACTTATGGTCCTTGCAAAAAGCTTCAAGCTCTTCAGGAGAGAGTTTGTTTTTACCTTTGTAAACTCCCTTCTCCTTGGACCGATTGTTGTTGTTGTTATTGTTGTTGTTGGAAGTTCCTTGGGAATTATTTTGAGCATTGGATTTCCCCTTTGCATCATTTTTATCTTTGTTTTCCATGGGCTTGACATTACGTCTAGCCCCTTGATGGAAATTGATGCGTGAAGCAACCATGGTGTGGTGGATTACTTCGGTAATAGTACCGGGCCATTGAGAGTTGATGTATTCGGCCATCTCTTCAGGTAATCCCGCACAGAATTGTTGTCTATCTTTTGAAAGACAGTAGCTTTGAGATGTAAATCCCAGAACTTGTCTACATACTTGTTGATAGACTCATGAGAGAGAAGCTTCAAGCCGCGCCATTCGGTAAGAACTTTATCTTTAGTATCACTTGGAAGAAATTTCTTCATGATGGAAACTCGTAGAGTTTTCCATGTCTTTGGTGCTTCTCCATTGCCACGAAGGCTAGCCCACCATTGACGAGCTGATTTTTGGAAGTGCATAGCTACATGGCGTAGCTTGGAGGACTCTGTGAAGCCCTCGTCCCCAAAGGCCACATCAAATTGCTGGATGAAGGCCAACACTTTGTCGGTAGCACCAAAGGTGCCATCATAGGTGAGAAAAGAGATACTCTTTCCTCCCTCCTTGAACTTCTTTAGCTTTTGTGACCTTCGCCATGTAGGAAATGATTTGCGATGTCCTCCCCTCTTGTATTCTCTAGGAGAATAGCCATAACTTTCATCGAAAGAGGAGGAAGGTGAAGAACAAGGAGAGGAGGGTGACCTCTTCCTAGCCCTTTTCTTCCTTTTTTTCCTCTCTTGCCTTTCAGAGTGATGAGGAGAAGGACTATGGGTTGCTCTTTTCCTCTTGGGAGGAGTAGGCGATCGTCTAGACCGCCATCTTCGTGGAGCCACATCTTCAGAACAACTTAGACTGTCATTTCTTTCTTTCTCTTTGGATTCCTCCTCTCGAATGGGAGAGAGTCTTCTTTTGGGGGTCTCTTCAAGAGGCCTCCTAAGCTCTCTCTCCTTTGGGAGAGGAAGGGAAATTCCATAAGTACGAAGTTGTTGAGTAACTTCGGCTTGCAAAACAGGGTTGCCCATAACTTGTTGCAACCTAGTGATGAGATAATTCACAAACATGGGAGCATCATCATTAGCACCTTCATGTGCAAAATCAAAGCTATCAATGTTCATGTTAACAAAATTTATGTTTATACTTAGTGTATGCTTTGGCAATACAAAACCTTAGTTGCCACTCCTCTTAGCCTTTGAAAATCGGCTCTTAAGTATCTACACCCACGCCTCAAAGTCGTTAATTATAGAGAGTAGAGGAGTAGGTCTAACATAGCAGAGTTTCCAAGGGTTAGCTCCTTTCGGACTTCTTATGGCTCAATAATGGTAAATCCGTAGGCAAGTCTAGAAAGACTCCATTATTAAGTCCAAAGCTCCCGAGGTGTGCACCATCCCCCACATAGTGGGCTCAACAAAACCGATAATAGATCCCAATTCCACTTACGCTATTATAATTAACAACATCAACCATTTATAAGCTACTTCAGGACCTCTCTTCTAAAGCAAGAAAAGAGAAACCAAATGCTCTGATACCAATGTAATGGAATTTGCCTATTCAATTTGAGAGTAGCGGAATTTAATGAGAGTACTTTCAAGAAATAATTTTGTGAGCATAGCGGGTTGACATAATTGAAGATAGCAACATAATCATAGCAATTAGTTAACTTGGCATAGACAATACTTTTGCAAGAGAGAGAGTTTAGAGAACATGACAACAGTTGAGGACCGGATTTATGTGGAGCCGGTCCCCCCTCCAATAGCCATTTGTATTATGATTTCTCCCATAAAGAGAGACTTGTTACAATACTTTCTTTGTGTTCCTTGTGACCTAGGTGAAGCAATGAAGATGGAAAGCTTCATGCATCACCATCATAGCATAACCTAAACTTGAAGAAAGCTTTAATTATACCAAGCCTCAGTCCCAAGACCTCAAACACCTTCGAAGGTGGAGAGAGCTAGCAGGGAATGAGGGTAGGGAAGAGGAAGAAGAAACATTTCATACGAGAAAGAGCTAGTTCCTCACTTATCATAACTCTTGTGCTAGCATACATAATAGCATAGTAATGAAGAAGAAATAGATGGCAAGATCAAGCATTGAAGCATGGCTCTTGGATGGATTTGCACTCCATAGCCAAGAGTGTTGGTGTAGGCTCTCAACCTCTACTTGCTTGGAGAAAGAGAGGGAGCTCTTGCACTTTGCATAGTACACAATGAGAGTGTTGTGAGTTTGTGTGGGTGAGTATACCCCCTAAGCACCCCCCTAGCTTGCTTGGGTCGACCCCCCCTTGTAGCTCATTCTTGAAGCTCATTGGACCCCTCCAGGCCTAGCCAATCACAAGCAGGAGCCATTACAAGCAACAGGGATAGCCTTGGGACAAGTGTCCCCCTTTCCCCTTTGAGAGAGAGGACTTGATAAATGCAAAATCAATTAATTAAATATCTTTTATTATCATTGGACCCCTTGGGTGGCCAACCAATAGGTTTCAGGCACACCATGAGGGCAACATGAGGAGGAACTTGACAAGTGTCCTTGTTGCCTCTTCAAGCTGGGGCTTCCCTTGTGTGTGTGTGGTTGTGTGTGTGTGTGTGTGTGTTCTCTCTCATCCCCCCCTCCCCTTGTAGGCTCGCCCCCCTCCTTATAGGGATATTTTTGACTTTGGATGAGTAAGCCCCTTAGTCATCAAGCATGACTAAGCACTTGAAGTAGGGGGTGTTCCCACAAGCATCTCAGGCAAGCTTCTCAAGGCACCTCAAGCACCTTAATCATGCACCAAGTCAAGCACCTCAAGCATGGATCTAGTCAAGCACCTATAGCATATTAATCAAGCACCTCAAGCATGACAAGTACCTCAAGCAGGACAAGCACCTCAAGCACGACAAGCACCTCGAGTTTGGGCCGAGTTCCCACCTCAAGCTCAGCCCTAGCTTACCTAAGGTCAAAGGAATTTTACACACATTATTGGAGGTCTTCAATGAAGCTAATCCTAAGGTCTTATGCTCCATTGGTTAGCCTTGCCCTTGATAGAACATCTCCCATTTGGGCCCCTTTACTATTGGCCCCGTGTAGAGATAGATCTATAAGCACATATCTATATCTTAACACTTGTTCCCGTTTATTCTCCCACATTAAGTGATCAATTTAATATGAGAAAATCATTTGGGTTGGTTAGATATTAGATTTTATGACACAGACTATCTCGCTCCTCTACCTGAATTCCCTACAATGGCATGGTTGGACAAGATAGTGAGAGCAGCTCGATAGATCGGAGAATTCATATCTCTAGAACAGGAAGATCTGGCTATTGGATGTGACTGGAAGTATCATACATACATGGCACTGTGGTCGCATGGAAAGCATTTCAGAACACAACAAATTGACGTCGCAAGAAACACATTTGACAGTGGGGTAATGGTTAGTTTCATGCAAAAGAGCGGGGCCAATGCCAGAGACATGAATGAGAGCACTAGCAACCTCGATTACTGTAGTCTGGTGTCAGATATCGTGAAAGTCAGCTTCAGGCGGTTTGAGATGTTTTTGTTGGATGTGAAGTGGTTCAAGGTGATTACTTCTAGTCGCAATGTAATGGTACGCAGAGATGGAAACAAGCTTGTGCAAATAGATTCTACAAAGGTTTGGACAGAAGCGAGCGACACATTTGCTCTCCCCGAACATTGCGAGCAAGTGGTCTTTGTACCGGACCCTGGAGAGTGACAATGGTGGTTTGTGGTTCAGGTTGCTCCAAGAAATAAAAAGGTATCTGAAGGGCAAGAGCTCCCTGAGGAAAGTCAGTCAGACGACGTAGATACTACTGTGACATTAGATGAGATGGACGAAGGTATGGCAGAGGAAGCTGACAGATATACGAGGGATGACGCAGACAAGGCAAAATTGACACTTGTAGATGAAGATGCAATGGATGAAGACACTCTGCCAGAATGACTTGGGGTTGAGTTATGTCTGCATTTAGAGATAGACGATGATAAGGTGCAAGATCTTATCGATGATGCCTCACTCGTCGAGGCCTAGGCCTGTAAGTGTTTGTGTAAAGACATTGATTTAAAATTAAGCTTAAAGTTAATTTAAACAAAGGTGTTCTGATGCTTTATTTTACTTTTTTTGTGCAGGACTTTAGTATGGCAGACCAGTTTCCAGATCCCGCTTCTATGAGTGCAGATGCATTTATTGGCTTCGTCACACGGATGACGCCCAGTCAGATGGTAGAGGCATCTCAGTATTGGGTAGCGAGAGGCAGAGGTACTACGCCTCTGGGCTTCACACCCAAGGGTCCGATGCCTATGGGGGGGACACCTATGGGGGGGACGCCTATGGGGAGAGAGACGCCTAAGGGGGGGGGGCTATGGGTACGATGCCTGCGAGGTCTCCCATCACAGCTGCTTCGACACCTAGGGGTGCAGCACAGGCGGGTACGTCCTTATCTCCGCAGCACAGGCGCACTCGCAGATCTCGACAATCGTCAGGTGGAGGTGGTGGTTGTTGTGGAGGAGGGTCCACAGATGCTTCGATCCCTCCTCACTCACGACCCCCATCCTACCCAGGTACACCTCTCGACACACCTCTTGGTACACCTCAGACACCTTGGGGGGCACACGATGCTAGTGCCTCCAAGCTCTATACTCCTTACGGGCAGATGATTCTGTTGACATGGATAGAGTTGGGACTGAGATAAGATAGCGGATTCGCCAGCTCGCGGAGCTGCAGTTTTCGACCAGCATTCTGACGCCTTGGCCTGACCAGGATGAGGACAAAGTCTGTTATATAGTGGAGACCATCATGCGAGAGTACCAGCCTGCTCCGGGTTCAAAGGGTGTTTCGAGGAGGTGGATCAAGGGTGTTGCACGGGACACCGTGAAAGATCGACGAGATGCAGCTCGGCAGGCTTTCAGGACCGGCTCGTCGAAGCCTTCGGGCATCCCACACGAGACGTGGCAGTAGATCAAGGAGGATGAGCGGATAGCGGACACGCGGTTCAGACAGCAGCGTCAGGCTGTGCAGATACGATAGATGACCAGGGGGACATCTCATCTTGGCAGCGGAGGCTTCGACACCTTTCGCTATGAAGTTGTGAGTTTCTAATCCAATCCTAGCTATGGCATTTTTTTAAACATGATGAATCATGTATTCTTATTACTTTGATTTTTGTATAAACGCAGAATCTTGCGATGCATCGAGCCCCGACACGCCAGGAGGAGACAGATGGATATCACAAAGGTATCTATGAAGTATTAAATGATCTTGATGCTTCAGGAGAGCCTGTAGACTGGGAGTCCTTAGAGTCTCGCTGATCGATTAAGGTGAGACGTTAATATGTGTGAATTGATTTAATTAAATAAGTATATGTGAAGTAATATCAATACTAATTTTTTGACTTGTCCTATGTGCAGGTTGTGACGCCTAGTCATCAGTGGATTTCATATATATGCTTTGTGAGACATAGACACGATTTTGTGTCTCTTTTTTGTATAGACATATATGGTTATGGTTATTGTTCACACATGGTTATGGTTATTGTTTTCCTTATGGCTATGGTTAATGTCATTGTATAGACATGGTTATTTCTCATATTCTTGTATAGACATGGTTATGGTTATTGTTTTGTTTATGGTTATGTTTAACTTTTTGGTTATGCTTATGGTTATTGTTTTGTTTATGGTTATAGTTATCTGCATTATGGTTTTGATCAATATGGTTATGGCCGGTTATGGTTTTAATTTGGTTATGGTTTTGCACAAATTAAGTTCGTTATGGTTATGGTTTTAAGTTGGTTATAGTTTTGCACAAAGTTCATTTCATTTCTTTCATTGGCCTTAAATCTCATGTGAGATCCTACATGGATAGCATGTAGGAGGCGTATACATGATATGGTTTTTTTTTAAAAAAAGTTTATGTAAAAACGAAGGTAACTCTACCGAAATTTCTACAGGAGCATGGTTGATTTTGGTGCTACTCGCTTTCTTGGGCAGAGGACAGACAGTCTGGCTATGGCTGTGTCCATCTTTTCACTGGGCAGTGCCTGCTGTCATCTGCCCAAGAAAATTATTTTCTGTTATGGTCGTCTCTATATGTGTCGCTAAGCCCGTCAAAATAAGCGTCGATAATATTGCCTTTCGACGCATATAGCGACGTTTTTGTAGGGACACGTATAACGACGGTTTTTTCAACAGGGTGCGTCAAAACCTGCGTCGAAGGCCCCCTTTTTTGTTGTAGTGACTTTTAGGAAAGGAAGAGTATTTTTAGAAGAGAAGGAGTGGAAGGAGTACTTTTAGAAAAGGAGAAGTATTTTTAGAAGAAAAGGAGTAGAAAGAGTATTTTTAGGAAAGAAAGAGTATTTTTAGAGAAGAAAGGGTAGTGAGTCAAGTTTAGAGCTTCTTTTCTTGGAAGCCAAGCTTTTTCTAAAAAAAAGAGACTCGAGATCGTGCATCAAGATTTGTGTCCTAAAAAAAATAAACAAGAAAACCAAAAGTAATTATTATTATCATTATTTTATTCTATTTTTTACAGTCGCGAACGTGCACAAACTTATGTTTCTATTTTTTGTTATTCTTAGCTTTTGCTTTTGGCTCTTGAGAGCCTATATAAAGGCCCTCTTCCCTCACTTTCACACACACACACGCACAGAAGTTCTCAAAAGTAGAAGCTCTCTTACCATAACGTAGGAGTTACCCTCTCCCCCTCAACCCATCTCCATCTCCAACTCCCTCTCTACCATTGTTGTGTTGCCTTTTGGATTCTTGAGTTCTCTTTCCCTCTTATCTATGTAATGGAAGTGGCCTACGAACTTTGAGAATAGCAGAATTAAGAGAATTAGAGTGAGCATTTTTGTGAGATTACTTTGAGAACATAGAGGGTGAACTTAATTGATGGTAGCAACAAGTACATAGTACTTAATTAACTTGGCATGAACAATACTTTTGCAAGAGAGAGAGTATTAGAAAACATGATAATAGCTGGGGGTCAGATTTACTTGGAGCCAACGGTCCCCCTCCAAAAGGCGTTTGTATTATAGATCCTCCTATCAACAAAGACTTGGTATAATACAATCTTTGTGTTCCTTGTGACCTTGGCGATGCTATGAAGATGGAAAGCTTCATGCATCACGAGCATAACATAAACTTTGCAAAAAGCATTAACTATCCCAAGCCTCAGTCCCGAGGCTTCAAACACCTTTGAAGGTGGAGAGAGCTAGCGGAAAAATTTGAGGGTAGGGAAGAGGAAGAAGAATCATTCATAGGAGAAAGAATTAGTTCTTCACTTATCATCACTCTTATTTCTTAGCATAGCATAATAGCATAGTTTTGAAGATGAAGAAGATGGCAAGCTTAAGCATTGAAGCATGGCTCTTGGTTGGATTTTCATTCCATGACCAAGAGTGTTGGTATAGGCTCTCAACTTCTCAACAAGCTTGGGGAAGGAGATGGAGCTCTTGCACTTTGCACTCCACACAATGAGAGAATGTGTGTGTGGTTGTGGGAGATTATACCCCCTCTCATGCTTGGTCCACCTCTCTCTCTCTCTCTCGTATTATTTAATTATATCATTTGGACATGTGTCCTCCTTTTGCTCTTTGAGAGAAAGAACTTAATTATTTATTTTTATGCATCTAAATTCTCATTGGACCCCTTTAAAGCCTATCCAATAAGATTCAAGCACATCATTAGGGCCACATGTGGAGGATTTTGACATGTGTCTTTGATGCTTCTTAAGTCATTTAGTTTGAATTGAACACTTCAAGCACTTAGTCAATTAAGCATGGAAATAGTTTATATCTCTTGAGAGTTTATCTGTGAATTGAACTCTTCAAGAACCTTAGTCATTTAAGCATGAGAAGCACCTCAAGCTTGGGAAAGGTTCCCATAAACACTTTAAGAACTTTATGTTAGCAAACTGACAAACACCTCATACTTGGGTAAGATTCCCACCTCAAGGTCAGCCCTAAGGTCAAAGGACTTTTTAACACTAACTTTTTAATACTCTTGGTGTCTCGTAGGATTCTTGCGCGTAGGATGCCTTAGATGAGCATTGAGAAACTTTACCAAGACCTAATCATTTGTATTAAAGACTAAGGCTCTTTTGTGCTTATTGGCACCAACCCTTTTTGCCTTTGCTGTGAGATGGATATAACCTTTTTAGTCTTTGGAAAAGTTTCTTGTAAGTCTCGGCTATATTCATCAGCAACGAAGATATTTTCATATACTTTTAGTAAGGGACTTTTGGATCTTCCCTCTTTAACCTCGAAAGGTGCTTTTCCCATAGAAGTATATACAATGTCATTGTAGACATACTCTATAACAGGTAGATACTTGTCTCATTGAGAAAGTTGATCTACTTTCATGACATAAACTTTTAGTAGATTCAAGAATCGTTAGATTAGTTCTTTCACTTTGGTCATTTGTTTGTGGATGATAGGCCAAAAGAGAAATCTAATCTACTTCCTAAATTCTCAAAGAGACCCTTCTAGAAATTACTGGTCATTCTACAATCTTTGTCCGACACTATGGATGCTTGCAAGCCATGATACTTGAAAATTTGATATCTAAAGAGGGTTGTCGTTTGATGTTCCTTAATAGTCTTTTGACAAGCATAGAGTGTGTTTTCTTGCTCCAAGTTGCTTCCCTTGATCAAATTTCAATTTTTGGTATACCATACATTTTGAAACATACTCTTGTACGTTTACTTTTCATGGTAGACCAAAAAAATATGGAATCCATCGAAGAGTAGATTATGGAATCCTTCTTTACACCGCATAAGGAAAAGCATGAGATCTTCATACATGAATTTCTTATTGTATGGGTGAGTAACACATAGCCTATTTTGCCGTTTGGAAGATAACCATCCGTCAAGGTGAATGGTTCTTTTTTTTTCTTTCCTAATACAAAGCTATAATAACCTACTTAAAGTCTTGGTCAGTAGCATACTCATCTATCATAAAAGATAGATCATTGTGAGTTGCTGTAGACACCACGTTTACTCTTGGCCATTGTGAAAGTGCATCGATCACTTGATTGTTGTGCTTGCCAGCAATGTGAGCAATATGAAATTTAAATTGCAAAAGAAAATTTTCCCGCCTCATTTGTTTGTCAAAAAGCTTGGTTTGCATTATGAAGTCATTGAGGCTTTGTGATCCATTTGTAGGATGAATGGAGCCCCCAAGAGATAGTGCTTCCATGTTTCTAGGACATATAGAATAGCTAAAAGCTCTTTTTCGTATATGCCCAAGACCCATTCATTGGCATTGAGCCTTTGGCTCTCATATGCTATGGCATGCCTTTCTTGAAGTAAAAATGTTCCAAGGCAATCACCAGAAGCATCCATTGGACCGCAAATGGATGGCTTTGAGAGATCTGAAAGCATAGGGACTAGTTAGGAGGTAAGATTCTCTTTGATCTTGTCAAAAGCACTTTATTCTTTAGCAGTCCATGAGTACTTAACGTTCTTCTTTTGTTAAGTCCTACAATGGTGCCGCTATTTGAGAGAATTTTGCTATGAAGCATCTATAGTATGCACACATACCAATAAAGCTTCTTAGCTCATGTAGATTCCTTAGATTAGGCCATGCTTTTATTACATCCAACTTTAATGGATCCATATGGATACCATCTTGAGAGATAGTCAAATATTGAATCTCTTGTAGAAAAAAAAATCACTTTTCTTTTGATTAATGAAAAGCTTACTCTCTCACACAACTTGAAAGATTACCTAGAGGTATCACTTGTACTACTCAAGAGACTGCCTGAAGATTTTTTTCCATCGTGAGTTTGAATGTGGATGGAGAATTTGTCGGGCCAAAACTTTTAACTTATCAAATAGATCTTCTAGCCGTGATCGACAGGGGAAATCTTTTTTTTATAGTGATCTTATTTAGTGCTCTATAGTCAACACACATGTGGTATGTGACATCTTTCTTTTGCACTAAAAATACTGGTGAATATAATGGAGAGGAACTAGGCCTCACCATCCCTTTTTTGCATCAATTCATGCACTTGCCTCATGATCTCCTCTTGTTGAGCTTGTGAAACTCAATAAGGAGGTTTATTAGTAGGCGGTGAGCTTCCTAGTAGAAGCTCTATTGCATGGTCATCATCCCCTCGTTTTGGAGGTAGCTCACTAGGGATGTCATCAATGAAAACACCTTGGAATCCATTTAGGAAATTAGGCAACTCTAATTCCTCTTGATTCCCTTTATTGCTACTTGTGAAAAGATTATAATCATTTACAGATTCTCTAACAAAAATCATATAAAAATAAGGTTTTTCATTGACTTATCAAAAGCAAGCATATTTAACAAGGATATGGCGTTTCTTGAACCATTAGCATCTATGTACATGCTCTTATCCCTGTAGGTGAAATAGGTTCTCCTTTCAAAGAACTTCATGTTGGCAGCAATGCGGTTAAACCATGGTGCCCCTAGGATAACATCCTCATGTTGGAGAGGAGAAATAAAAAAAAGTCTTCTTTGTCGACGTAGCTTTGGACATGAAGCCTCAACTTCCCAATCAAGTGAATAATGGAGGATTGTTGTCCCTTCAAAGCTCCATTGGTAGTTACAATATCTCCCATTTCAAAAGTTTGTATGCCCAACTTAGTGGGAAACTCGGTTTATATAAAGTTGTGAGTAGAGCCAGGGTCAAAGAGAATAAGAGAATCATGCTCCCTTACTTTTACCCAAGCATAGGAGAGTGATGAGCCTTTGCAATGAGTATCCTCTTTTGGAGCTTCAACCATGGAAGCTCTAGGAGTGTCATTGAGTACATTTCTTTTGGGGCAAGAACAATAACCATGTCCTTGCTCCCTACACTTAAAGCATTTATGGTCTTTACGAAAGGCCTCTTATTCTTCGGGAGAGAGCTTATTTTTACGTTTGCAAGATCCTTTCTCCTTGGCCTTGTTGTTGTTGGTGTTGGTGTTGCCTTGGTAATAGTTTTGAGCATTGCTCTTTCCTTTAGCTTCATTTCAATCCTTGTTTTCCATGGGCTTGAAATTTCTTCTTACCCCTTGTTGGAAATGGATCCTTGAAGACACCATAGTGTGGTGGATGACTTTGGTGATAGTGCTAGGCCATTGTGAGTTGACATACTCGGCCATTTCATCAAGTAATCCCGCACAATAATTATTGCTTTTGTTTGGCAAAGTCTATCCTTTGGAAGAATGTAGCTTTGAGATGTAAATCCCAAAACTTGTCTACATATTTTTGGATAGACTCCTTGAAGAGTAGCTTCAAACTTTTCCATTCACTGAGCACTTTGTCCTTGGCATCGCTTGCAAGGAATTACTTCATTATGGAAACTCGTAGAGTTTTCCATGTCTTTGGGGCCTCACCGTTGCCACAAAGGCTAGCCCACCATTGACGAGCATATTTTTAGAAGTGCATAGCTACATGGCGTAGCTTGGAGGACTCCGTGAAACCCTTGTCTCCAAAGGCCGCATAAAATTGTTGGACGAAGGCCAATACTTTGTTGGTGGCACCAAAGGTGCCATCATAGGTGAGAAAAGAGATACTCTTTCCTCCCTCTTTGAATTTCTTGAACTTTTGGGACCTTCACCATGCAAGGTAAGTTTTGCGATGTCCTCTCCTCTTGTGTTATCTAGGAGAATAACTATTGCTTTCATTGGAAGAAGAGGAAGATGAAGAAGAAGGAGAAGAGGATGACATCTTTCTTGCCTTTTTCTTCCTTTGTTTCCTCTCTTTTCTTTTGGAATGACAAGGTGAAGGACTATGGGTTGACAATTTCCTCTTGGGAGGAGTTGATGATAGTCTTGAACGTTGTCTTCATGGAGCCACATCTTTAGAGGAACAAAGAGATACTCTTTCCTCCCTCTTTGCATTTCTTGAACTTTTGGGACCTTCACCATGCAAGGTAAGTTTTGCGATGTCCTCTCCTCTTGTGTTCTCTAGGAGAATAACTATTGCTTTCATTGGAAGACGAGGAAGGTGAAGAAGAAGGAGAAGAGGATGACATCTTTCTTGCCTTTTTCTTCCTTTGTTTCCTCTCTTTTCTTTTGGAATGACAAGGTGAAGGACTATGGGTTGACAATTTCCTCTTGGGAGGAGTTGGTGATAGTCTTGAACGTTGTCTTCATAGAGCCACATCTTTAGAGGAACTTAGGGATTCACTTCTTTCTCGTTCTTTGGATTCCTCCTCTCTTATGGGAGAGAGTCTTCTTTTGGGATTCTCATCAAGAGGCCTCCTAAACTCTCTCTCCTCTTGGAGAGGAAGCAAAATCACATAAGCATGAAGTTATTGGGTAACTTCAACTTGCAAAGTAGGGTTGCCCATATCTTGATGCAACCTAGCAATAAGATAATTGATAAACATGGGGGCATCATCATTAGCACCTTCATGTGCAAAATCAAAGTTATCAATGCTCATTCTAATCTCTTGTTTATTGTCAGCCGTGCTAATTATACTTATGTGTTTACTTAGTGTATCCTTTGGCAATTCAAAACCTTAGTTGCTACTCCTCTTAGCCTTTGAAAATAATCACTTAAGTATCTACACCCACTACTCAAATTGGTTAGTTATAGAGAGCAGTGGAGTGGGTCTAACATAGCAGAATTGCCAAGGGATAACTTCTTTTGAACTTCTTATGGCTCAATAATGATAAATTCGTAGACAAGTTTAAAAAGACCTCATTATTACGACCAAATCTCCCAAGGTGTGCACCATATGCGACATAGTGGGCTCAACAAAACCAATAATAGTTCTCAGTCCCACTTACCCTAATATAAGTAACAAAATCAACCATCAATATACTACTTAAGGACCTCTCTTCTTAATCAAGAAAAGAGAAACCAAATGCTCTGATGCCAATGTAATGGAAATGGCCTATACACTTTGAGAATAGCGGAATTAAGATAATTAGAGTGGACATTTTTGTGAGATTACTTTGAGAACATAGAGGGTGAACTTAATTGATGGTAGCAATATGAATATAGTACTTAATTAACTTGGTATGAAGAATACTTTTGCAAGAGAGAGTATTAGAGAACATGACAATAGTTGAGGACCAGATTTACTTGGAGCCGGTCCCCCCTCCAGAAGACGTTTGTATTATAGGTTCTCCCATCAAGAGAGACTTGGTACAATACAATCTTTGTGTTTCTTGTGACCTTGGTGATGCTATGAAGATGGAAAGCTTCATGCATCATGAGCATAACATAAAATTTGTAACTATCCCAAGCTTCGGTCTCGAGGCCTCAAACACCTTCGAAGGTGGAGAGAGCTAGCGGGAAATGAGGGTAGGGAAGAGGAAGAAGAATCATTCATACAAGAAAGAAATAGTTCCTCACTTATCATCACTCTTATTGCTTAGCATAACATAATAGCGTAGTAATGAAGATGAAGAAGATGGAAAGCTTAAGCATTGAAGCATGGCTCTTGGTTGGATTTGCATTCCATAGCCAAGAGTGTTGGTGTAGGTTCTCAACTTCTCAACAAGCCTGGAGAAGGAGATGGAGATCTTGTACTTTGCACTCCACACAATGAGAGAATGTGTGTGTGGTTGTGGGAGAGAATACCCCCTCTCATGCTTGTTCCATATCTCTCTCTCTCTCTCTCTCTCTCTCTCTCTCTCTCTCATTATTTAATTATATCATTTGGACATGTGTCCTCTTTTTCCTCTTTGATAGAAAGAACTTAATTATTTATTTTTAAGCATCTAAATTCTCATTGGCCCCCCCTTTAAAGCCTATCCAATAAGATTCAAGCACATCATGAGGGCCACATGTGGAGGATTTTGACATGTGTCTTTTATGCTTCTTAAGTCATTTGGTTTGAATTGAACACTTCAAGCACTTAGTCAATTAAGCATGGAAATAGTTTATATCTCTTGAGATTTTATCTTTGAATTGAACGCTTCGATAACCTTAGTCATTTAAGCATGAGAAGCATCTTAAGCTCGGGAAATGTTCCCACAAACACTTTAAGCACTTTAGATAGCAAACCGATAAGCACCTCATGCTTAGGTAGGATTCCCACCTCAAGGTCAGCCTTAGCTTGCCTAAGATCAAAGGACTTTTCACTAACTTTTGGAGGTCTTTAATAAAGCTAACCATTATGAAAAGTTTGGACTCAAAAATGGGCCTTGTAAGAATTGTTGATGTGGCATAGCTTTCAAAAAGTGGGGATCGGTAAATTTTTTGCAAATAAGATCCAAACTTATCGGAGGTTGGATATTTAGAATCTACTCTTCAATGCTATCTATTGATATATAGCATGTATGTATCGGACATTGCCTTCATGTAGATCTAGAAAAAGGTGATTTTAAATTATCGTAACGGTAACAAAATCTGGTTGATTGAAAAAAAAATGGCATAACTTTCATAGAAGTCATCCAAACATTTCGGACCTTGGCTCTTTAGAATCCATTTTTCAAGAACTTTCCAATGATAGGTCATATCATGATGTTCAAAGCAATATTTATAGGGGTCTACCGGGTTGCTTTCTTTTGTACAACTTTGATGATGTGGCACTCTTTAAAGGTCCAAAAATGAGTTCAAAATTTTCCTAATGCCTAAGGTCTTTTAAGTTCCATTAGATGCACGTTGCTCTTTGATAGACTACCTCCTTTTGGACCCCTATACATTGAGATGTAACTATCTCTCTTCTTGGTCTCTTTCTGAGGTAAGTCTAGAAGTACTTATTGCACATTGCTCTTTGGTAGACCGTCTTCTTTTGGACCCCTATTGAGATGCAACCATTTCTCCTTTTGGTCCCCTGTTGTTGAGATAGGTTTAGAAGCACATATCTATATCCTAACTCTTGGTTCCCTCTTATATTTCCATATTAAATGATCAATTTAATATGAGAATATCAGTTGGTAAAGTTAGATATTATATTTTATGACACTTTAGCTCAATACGATGGTACCAAAATGAGTGATTTGAAGTTCGAAGCATGCTCATGTCACTCCACCTCCAAGGAAGGTGCAAAAGAAGGTATCATCTACATTATGCGAACTGATGTATACCATAGTTATGGTTGAAATCTCTACTATGTTTTTTCATGGAAAGATCTTTTGTAGACTCATATATGATATTTTGGATGACTTTATGAATAGAAGATTGAGTTGTTTTTCTACAAAAAAATTGTTTGACTGGTTAAGTCACGTAAATAAATTTTTGGTGGATTAAATAAATCATGACTAGTTAAGTCATGTGATTGAGATAATCATGATTGGTTAAGTCATGTGATTGACTTTTGATGGATTGGATAAGTTATGACTAGTTAAGTCATGTGACTGAGTTTTAATGGATTAGTAAGTAATGAAAAGTCATATGGTTGAGCTTTTAGTGGGTTCGATAAGTTTAAGATTGAAAAATATCTTATTGATTTGAGTTTCTATAAACATTGATGTATACTCACGGAAATCCTCAAATCACTTTTACGTTGGAAAACCCTCAAAACGATGTTATTACCACAAAATTTCAAGAAAAGAAATTGTTGCTCAAACAAATTCAACCAACTTCTTTTAGAAGAAAGAGTGTTGATCTATACTATTATAAAAGGGGGAGGGATTCTGACCCCTCCTCCCTAAGAGGTGTCATGCTCTCTTGCGTCCGGCCACAATCAAAACGCACGGAGAGTGTGGAGTTGTGGATGCCTTCCAAGTGCCTCCAAGGAGATGCCGCAACACGCATAGCAAGGACGTCTGAGGGAGTGAGAGCCAGTGCGCCTGCTCTACCAGAGGCCCGTCCAGGGTACTGTCCTTCACGAAATTCAACACGCGAGCATTAATGAACAGCGGGCTGCTGCGAGCATCAAGTAATGAGGAATATCCAATAGGGAGCGTTTCGTCTTCATTGTGCAGCAACGGGTCGAAGCCCCTCGATTGGAGGGAGCCTGTCTCTTCAGCTCTCCTAGCAAGCGCTTGCTGGTGCTTCTCTCAACTAACTGCAATTCCTCTGTGTCTTCACGTTCACATGTGCTTCCTTGCACATAGACGAGGAGGGTATACATCGCCGCAAGTGCTTGCAGCCACACTGAAACATTTGCTCACATTTGCTCCACAAAATGGAAGAGGTTTCGCGCCCCACACCCTACAATTGTGCTCAGCCTGCGCCAATCGGTTCCTCTCCGGCATGCCAAAATGGCTTCCCACATCCATGCTGGCAGCCACTCCACCCGCAACTCAAGATGGTAATTACGCCCACAGGTTTAGAACACTAGACAAAAATCGAGAGAGAGAGAGAGAGAGAGAGAGAGAGAGAGAGATTCCTATTTTGGTGCCTTTGGTGACCTCTTGCAGTGTCCTCGATCCTTGAGCTGGAACCTAGCATCGTGAATGCTTGCCTTCTGCATGCAGCACATGAAGCGTTGAGAGGTCTTGCCGATGGATCGACTCCTTGCCATAGATGATGAAGGTGCCAAACTCTGCCAATGAGCCTCATGTGCAGCAGCTTCTCTCGAAGTTGGTCTAGGACGGCCATGGAAGCAGTCTCTGATTGCCCAACACGCAGTGCTTGCGCCAAACTCTGCCAACGAGCCTCATGTGCAGCAGCTTCTCTCGGAGTTGGTCTAGGACGGCCATGGCAGCAATCTCTGATTGCCCAGCACGCAGTTCTTGATCACGGCTTCAGGCAATGGTGTCCACCCAAGTGTCACTGTGTGGAGCTCAGCAAAGTGCTAGATGGCAGCCTCCATGCTGGGAAGGTGGTCCCTCAATTCTCATTCGTATACGAGACGAAGCTTAGCATGATGTGTAGCATGAGCTTCTGTCGAATTGCATTGTCCTGTCGTCAGCTCACAATTCACCAAATCCGAGAGGCTCCTCATTGACGGGTGCCACATGTCAACTGCGATATCTTTGGGTCCAGCATGCCTTACTGATCAGCTAGCCGAGAATGCAGCTACTACAATTTGATCCAAGCTGCACAACGATGAAGGTTGGTATAGGCACTCGAGCTGGTGTGTTTGTGTGTGTGTATGTGCGCTCACACATGCGTGAAAATTATAATGTGATCTGAGAAGATGCATCGCCTCCATGGGCTCTCTCTCTCTCTCCATTGCGCAAGTACAATTACAAGATTGAGTGCACCAACAATCTCAATATCTCTCTCTCACTCTATCTTCCTCATGGTTTGTAGGATTAGTCTGTCATATTTACCATCACAAGTTGGCAGAATCACTATTCATCTAAGCAATGAATTCTAATACCCATTTTTTTAATTGAGGCTACACATAACGCAAGCACTTCTTATTTAGATGGAGATTCATACTATTGCGAGTAAAAATACAAAATTGTTTCAACACAGTGAGAGAGAGTTTATCATGTTGTCTCTGTAAGAGAGAGAGAGAGGGGGGTAGGGGGAGGAGGAGGGATTTTAACGTCGTAGGAACAACCCCAAGAGACCTCAAACTTCTATCCGATGGATCGAGTCTTGAACTCAAGATCTCAGATGGAGGAGGAGAGATGTTTTAACACTGTAGGAACAATCCCAAGAGACCTCAACCTTCTATCCAATGTCTTGACCTCGACACGAGAGAGAGAGAGAGAGAGAGAGAGAGAGAGAGAGAGAGAGAGAGAGAGAGAGAGAGAGAGAGAGAGAGAGAGATCTTAGCCTTTGACAAGCTATAGAAAACGACTCTCTCAACCTCAAAAAAATGTTCTCAAGGGTTGGAGTGGATTTTGTTTCTATGAGAGTTTGGGTAATGGAAGAAGTAGACAAAGAGAGGAGCACCCCCATGTACACTTTTAGCATATATGGCTTTGGTGGTTCCACAACATAGAGAGACTTCCTATAGGCCCTCCCTCCTTTGGAAAGACCTCATGTCTCCCAAATCGTCCATTGCAAGCTCATGAGCATAGAGTGAAACTCAAATGCATGTGCAGGGGGTACGAACTTGATGCTCGCATCTTGATGTTGATTGCGCCAATCCATGAAGCGGGTTCCTCTTTGACATTAAGGGCCTACCCGTTTCTAGGCTAGCTTCACAAAAAATTGTTTCCAAAAGCCATACAAGAGGCATTTAGAGAATTTGAGATGACGATGAGGAGGGCAACAATGTTAACAAGAGAAATCAACGTAGCCCTCTAGCTCAACCTTGGGTTGGGTTTAGATTGCCCGGAGGAAGAGAAGGAGATAGGGGCATATCTTGCAATCAATGCACTCTGAGAGATGACAATTTAGACCAAAATCTCATCATGAACTTTAGGTGCTCTTATAAGGGTGATAAACAATGCCATTATATAAATATTTGTGATGCAATGAAAGAGTCGTAATAAGTATGAGATGACAAAGTATTATTCTTAGAGCAAGATCTTTCTTTTTGTTGCAAAGCGGCAAAAGAAATCTTACTTGCTGGTAGGCTACTGGTTTATAATGTAAAGAAAGAGGATGCAAGAGAGCTACACAAGACAAGCACAAAGCACACAGAGATGGAAAGCTTCTTCTTCTTCACACAGAAAAGAGAGTACAAAATGACTAAGTGCTAAAACTGAAAAGTAGCACATATGTACATGCGGTCACTAAGTGTGAACTCGCTAGAAGCGTACTATGCTAGCACTATAAGTGTAGTCCAGTTGTAGAATCACTGGCAGAGATCCTCCATGTCGGTCACCTAACGCGCCAGTGAGTAAATGCCGTAAGCGGCCAAGACCCGTAGTGGATGCCAGCTCAAGATGTAGAGCTCGACATCTCAACACTCCCCCTTGAGCTCTGCATGTCGCAGAGTCCCCGGAAACGTCGAAGCTTCTCAGCTCCGAGGGCCTTGGTAAAGATATCCGCTATCTGCTCCTCTGTGCTGACGTAGACCAAGTCGATGTCGCCCGCCAACACTCGCTCTCGAACGTAGTGGTAATGGACCTCTATGTGCTTGGTCCTGGCATGGAACACTGGGTTCCTAGCCAACTGCATGCTGCTGAGGTTGTCACAATGGATGACAATCTGCTGGTCCACCTACACTCCCAAGTCCTCAAGTAATGTGCGTAGCCAAGCTGCCTCGCACGTCGCAACTCCTACACCTCTGTACTCGGCCTCTGTGCTCGATAAAGCAATCGTAAGCTGCTTTTTGCTGCTCCAAGTAACAGCAGCACTCCCAAAAGAGAACATGAAGCCACTCGTAGATCTCATATCAACAATGCTACCTGCCCAATCTGCATCTGTATACCCATACAATGCTAATGGCGCATCTACTGCATAGAACAATGCGTCGTCAAGAGTCCCTTGCACATACCGAAGTGTGCGTCGTACTCCATCCAAATGTGGCTTCCTCGAAAGCTGCATGAACTGACTCTCCAAGCCTACTGTGTAGCTCAAGTCTGGCCTCGTGATAGTCAAGTAGATTAGACTACCCACAATCTTCCTGTACATTTTGACATCCTCAACAACATCACCCTTCTCTCCACTCAGCTTTGCATTCACATCCAAGGGAATAGAAATTGGCTTACAATCAGCCATACCATACTTTGACAACATGTCCAAAGCATATTGTCTCTATGACAACCATACACCCTCCGGAGTTCTGATCACCTCAATGCCAAGAAAGTAGCGCAACTCGCCCAAATCTTTCATTTCAAACTCCTGTTTGAGAAGACCCTTCACATGGTCAATCTCCATAGCATTGTCACCCACAATAATAAGGTCATCTACATATATAGTAATGACCACAATCCCCACATCACTCTCACGTACATAGAGTGAATGATCAGCATGAGCTCTCCTAAACCCAATACTGACAAGATACTTGGCAATCTTGTCATACCATGCTCTAGAGCCCTGCTTCAAACCATACAAAGCTTTGAGAAGTCTGCATACATAATCTGGGTAACCTGGATCGACATAAACAGGTGGCTGATCCATATACACTTCCTCTTGCAGCTCACCATTCAAGAAGGCATTCTTTACATCCATTTGATGCATAATCCATCCTCTAGATGCAGCCACTGCTATGACAGCTCTCACATTCGTCATCTTTGCCACTGGAGCAAAGGTCTCCTCATAGTCTATGCCATACGTCTGTGCATAACCCTTTGCGACCAGCCTTGCCTTGTGACGCTCAATGTTACCATCAGCCTTATGCTTGGTTTTATACACCCATTTACAGCCAATAGCTTTCTTGCCACTTGGCAATGGCACCAACTCCCATGTGTCGTTTGCTTCCAATGCAGCCATCTCTTCATTCATTGCATCATCCCAATGCACATTTCCAACTGCATCCTCAAAACATGTGGGCTCCACATCCTGTATCACCTTAGCCATGTAAGCTTGGTGATGCGCTAGATACCCATCATAAGTCAATTTTTGAACTGGATTTCTGACTCTGTTAGATCTGCACGGTCCTGGGTCACTCCTTTGCCCTCTAGCATCTTCTTGTACTTTCCTTACACCAGGTGTCCTAATAGCCGGAATTCCAAATTCCTCATCAAGACTTTGTTCAGAACCATCTGAATCCATGTCTACATGTGAAAAAACTGATGATGCATCAGCCATAAAGGGAGGTTCATCAACCTTTTCCTTTCCTTTTCGTGATACATTCCCTGTACCTGTTGGTGGAGTAACCTGCGTACGTAGTCTACCATTCCATGGCTTCTCAACAGAGCCACGAGAAGAGGACTTTTGTGGTCCACTCAAAACCTGTGACTGTGGCCTCACATTTTGTACAACCACATCATCTTTTACATCAGCCCCAATAGTGCCATGTGCATTACTCTACCAACTGCTCATCTCATCAAAGACTACATCTCTGCTCACTCGTAATTCTCGTGTAGTAGGATTGTAGCACCTGTACCCCTTTTGTTCAAGGGAATATCCCACAACAATACATTTCTCTGCTTTAGGATCCACGTTCCTAGGCAACTCATCTGGTACATGCATGTAAACTATGCAGCTAAACACCAGTATCGGTTGGACCCCAAACATCTGTGTGCACCACCTCAAGTGGCTTTTTACATACATTGCGCTCATGTGGAAATGAGCCCTTTGACTGTTTTCCAAACTGGCATGCTGCACACACTTTATGCATACCATCCACCTTGAATTTGGGCAAACCTTTTACAATCTATTTTGATTGCATGCTGCGCAATCTCTACTCATTGACATGGCCAATGCGTTTGTGCCAAATGTCAACATCAGCCACAACACCTGTGCCTTGTGCAAATAATGCAGATTTTACCTCAGGCATGTCTACATTCATCGTAAACATTCTGCCCACACATTTTCCCTCTGTGATCAGCTTACAGCCATTCTGGAAATCTTCTACATAACATCCATTTGGATTGAAGCGAACCTGCAAACCCTGCTCAACCATTTGTCCAACAGAAACAAGATTCTTTGTAATGTTTGGGACATGAAGTACATCTGCTAAGTACTTTGATTTGCCACTCTTCGTATTTAGAGGTATGTCCCCTACATGAGCAATGGGGTGAGCTGTGTCATCTCCTGTCTGCACATAGCCTGACACATCTGGTTTGCGCATATCTCTAAACCACTCTCCACGAGACGTCATGTGATTAGAGGCACCTAAATCCACATACCAAACATCATCTTGGGTGGAATTCTCTGCATTCATTGTATTCATTACATGCTGCATAACAAACATGCGCTCATTTTTGCTGTCATCTGTATCTCTGCTAGTAGATGCATAGTTGCCATGTTCTCTCTTTCCACTTGCTTTTCCCTTTGGATAGTCACGTGACATGTGACCTCTTTCACCACAAGTCCAACATTCTCTGCTATCTACAATATGTTGCTGCCTGCTTGATCCTGCACCACGACCTCTTTGACTCCCCCTGCCTTGAGACTGGTTTCCCCTTCCACCTGTATTGTTTTGATTTGATTGACCTTCTTGAAATTGGCCCCTGCAACCCCTTGGGCCTCGACCACGACCTCTACCTCTACCTCTGTTGGAGTTAGAATAGAAGGCCTGTTCAGACCTATTTCTGCCACGAGAAGAAGACGTGTCAAGACCAAGGTTCTTCTCCTCAAGAATAAGCATAGAAATCAAATCTTGGAACACAGGGATGCCGTCTCTTGTATTCATGGAAGACCTGAAATGTACATACTCATCTCCTAGACCGTCCAAGCATGCACGGACAATGTCATCGTCTTCCACTGAGACTTTTTAGATCCAAGAGCCTCAATGATACTCTTGATCTTCAAAGAATAATCATTGATGGAGAGGTTGTTCCTCTTAACCTGATTGAGCTCCGACTTTAGTTGAAGCTTCCTGGCCTTGGTGTTCACCTCGAACACTCTGCCTAAGTTTTTCCATGCAATGGCGGGGGTTTCAGCATCCTGTAGATAGCCCATCATGCCATCTGTGATGCTCATAGAAAGCCAATACATCACTTTGCTCTGGCCTTGTTGCCAGTCCCTCAAAGCTTTCCTTTGTTCTGCTGTAGCATTTTCCTCGGGAATCTCTGGTTCCTTTTCATTGTCTCCTTCTACATAGTCCCAATAACCTTTTCCTTTTAGGAAATTAGTTATTCTGAACTTCCATGCAGGGACGTAGTTATTTTTCTCAAGCTTCTCAGTAACAATCTGACTGAAACCGTCAGACATCTTGAAGCACTAAGACAAAATAGCTGCAATCTACAAAAACCTGCAAATCTGTTGAACCTGCTATCGTGGTACCTGTAACACTTTCTACACTCAACGATTGTCCACAATCAAGCGTACATACAACCACTGTACTTGTACAGTAAATCTCTGTGTACTGCACTTTGGAGACCTGTTCAGAATCTGGTCGTGGATTGCGAACGAAGGGATTGTGATGCTCTTGCTCTCTTAGCCTCTCTTGCCTGCACCAGGCTCTGATACCATGTAAAGAAAGAGGATGCAAGAGATCTACACAAGACAAGCACAAAGCACACAGAGATGGAAATATTCTTCTTCTTCACACAAAAAAGAGAGTACAAAATGACTAAGTGTTAAAACTGAAAAGTAGCACATATGTACATGCGGTCCCTAAGTGTGAACTCGCTAGAAGCGTACTAGGCTGGCACTATAAGGGTAGTCCAGCTGTAGAATCACTAGTAGAGATCCTCCATGTCGGTCACCTAACGCGCCAGTGAGTAAATTCCGTAAGCGGCCAAGACCCGTAGTGGATGCCAGCTCAAGATGTAGAGCTCGACATCTCAACATATAATGCTAGATACGATATAATGACAGAGTGCCTCCAATACCACATGTTGGTATGTCTAGGCTTGAAGCTTGGATGAAAGAGAGAGAGAGAGAGAGAGAGAGAGAGAGAGAGAGAGAATTTGAATTGTGTTGTACATTTATGTTGACCCTTGGAAAGGTGGAAGGAGGTAGTAGATAAGATCACAACAAACGGAAAATCTATTTACATACATCGATAAATGTGAGCTTTGGCTACTTTTTAGCTTTAGGAACCATGGCTATTCAAAAAAGGAGGCTCCACCCTTCAAGCGATGACGACCTTGAACCCATTGGCGTTGCTTGAAGAAGTGAGAATAATAAGGCTATCGATCTCATCAAATGCTACTTCTACTCTAAAAGACTAAGCCTCTAATCCTCCCCCACAGCAGGTTGTTTCCTCTACCAAGCTTCCCACCTGAAAGCCTCCTCCCCCCTCTCAAGATGTGAGGGAACCACATATGACCAATGGTGGGCGTGGATGAGGTGATGGTTGTGAAGGAGGCAAGGGTAACTTCAAGAACCATAAAAGGGGTTGAGACGGTGGGTACAACAAGTTGGGATGAGAAAATGGCCTGAAGATTATTGCAGTGACTATAAGGATAGGAAATATCAAAGCAATGGTGAGGTAAGGGGTGGTAGAAAATGTTCCTGGTGATATTGAGGTGTAGGGTGGCCATTTTTGTAGAAGGTAGATTTAGGGGGGAAAGGGTTAGTTATTTTGTGAACTAGCTCACGTAATCCACCTGTGGTGGGTCTTGCTCACTCTTACCAATGGTTTTGAATGGAAATCTTATATAGTTTCTCAAGCTCACTCATCAGTACACATAGAAACATTCAACATATATATATCCACACTAAACCTATGGCAAGGGGGCAGGGAGAGACAGAGATAGAGAGGGAGTACTTTTCTTAATCTGTTTTATGAAATTTGTCAAGAGTGAGGGGTTTGAGGATAAGAGGGGCCATGTCGCCGCCGAAGGCGGCGCCATTTTACTAGTATTGATAAAGATGCAGAAGTATGGATTAAGGCTATGGATGATTACTTCTCTGCTACAAAGACACCAACCTTTTGGATGTAATTATGGTCGAGATAGTAATTAGAGTAGGAGTATCTTCACTTTTTCTCAAGATAAGGACATCTCGATCCCTAAGTTGGGAAGACTGTAATGTACCCAATATTTTTCAATAAAACTATTTCATTTACTTTGCAAATATTTAAGGTTTGCATTTTGATAAGTCATAAAGAGATCCAATGGAGCGATCCGATCAAAAATTGGACTTTAAAACTATTAATTATGACATTTATTCACTTGAAAACAATAGGTTGATATGGGAAACTTAAACCTCAAGTCTATTTCCAAAGATAAAAGTTGACCCTCAAGAAAGAAGGAGTATTTTTAGGAAAGGAAGAGTATTTTTAGAAAAGGAGAAGTATTTTTAGAAAAGGAGTAAAAAGAGTATTTTTAGAAAAGAAGGAGTATTTTTAGAGAAGAAAGAGTAGTGAGTCAAGATTAGAGCTTCATTTCTTGGAAGCCAAACTTTTTCTAAAATAAGAGACTCAAAATCCTGCATCGGGATTCATCTCCTAAAAAAATAACCCAAAAAAATATTTTATTTTATTTTTTATAGACACAAACGTGCGCGAACTTATCTTTCTACTTTTCACTATTCTTAGCTTATGCTTTTGGCTCTTGAGAGCCTATATTACCTGACTTTCAAACACACACACACACAAGTTCTTAGAAGTGAAAGCTCTCTTGCCATAACACCGAGTTATCCTCTCTCCCTCAACTTGTCACCCTCAACCCATCTCCATCTTCAACTCCTTCTCTACCATTGTCGTGTTGCCTTTTGGATTCCTGAGTTCTCTTTCTCTCTTTCCCTCTTCTCTACCTCGATACGATGGCCCCAAAACGAGTGACTCAAATTTCGAAGCACGCTCATGTCGCTCCACCTCCAAGGAAGGTGCAAAAGAAGGTATCTACTCCAATCATGACTCAGGCGGAGATATCAACTCCGAAAGAAATTCAAACCACCCAACCTCAAATACGCGAGGTAATTGAACATATCGCTAATCCAGTAAGACAAATCTATAATTATGCATTGCTATTCATGTTGACCTGGGAAGCTAAGCATAGGGATTTCCTTAAATTGTCCAAAAAATGTCGTTCTATCACAAGAAACAAACATATGTTTTCATAGATTAGTGAAAGAACTATTTGATAAATTGTCATTGTTTGTTAGATTGTTATTGCTTGATAAATTGTTGTTGTTTGATAAATTTTTACTAGTTGATATTAAGAGTTCGTTGATCATGTTTAAAGAATCATTTAAAGAGAAGAATTGTTGGAAGAATATCTTTTGTTCCTCGCGATTAGCAAGATACCTAGAGGTTAGCGGGATGCCTGGCGGTTAGCACGATGAGAAGGTTACGTAAATTGTGGTTAGCGAATAAATCTTTTGCAAAAGCTCTGTTGGTTAGACAGAGAAAGTCCACGGTAGCGGCAACTCATAAGAAATTGGAAAAGTTATTTTTGTTAAAATATAGGACTGTCTTCATTAGGCCTTGTTTGAATTGTTTTGGTATTGTTTGAACGGCTGTATAATAGAACCTGTGTCTGGAACTACCTAAGGAACACTATTTGTATATGTAAAACAGTGTGGTAGTAATTAGAAAATAAGAAGAACGGGTGAGTGTGGTGTGGAAAGTGGGAGTCGGGTACTTTTCACAAGATTACTAATTAGTTCAGACTATGTTTCATATTATATTTAGCGTTTATGAATGGTGGTCGTGGCTCTTAAACATGGGAAAAGGCATTGTTTATGGATTCTACATATGCCAATGGGATTCCAACTCTATGTTATATGAAATAACTTCCATTCAAATATTTGATTTATTAACCTGGTCTGGGGCGTATGACCCTTACAACCACGATCATGATGGATAGAGGACTTCCTCTCTTTTGTTGCTCGTATCTCTACTTCGTGGAAACAGAGTAGGGTGTCGCAACTGAACTTGAGAAGAAAGGAAGGCCATTTATCAAGTCACGTTAATCATCTTGGGGTTGGGTACCTCACATTAATTGGTTTAAAAACCTTAATAATAACATACGCCATGATTTGCTTTTTTTTAAAGAACCAAATATTGGACAAATGTAGCATAAATCTATTTCAAACATACTTTTTAATATGCAAATTTTCATGGTTCTCTCATTCATTCCCATTCGCTTGTGCTAAACTAACTATTTTGCTTACGTTTGACTTCATTCTGTTTGTACTCAGCTATACTACTAAACTCTCTCTCTCTCTCTCTCTCTCTCTCTCTCTCTCTCTCTCTCTCTCTCTCTCTCACACACACACACACACACACACACACACATGTGTTGTGTCTCTTAAAGCCCTAGAATAAATACTAATGTAGAGCAAAAGTCTTTAATGTCCATCGAAGTATCAAGTTAATAGAACTATTCAACATTTTGTATTTAAACAATGGTCGATGGCTATCCACCACCATCACAATTGGAAGTGGGGTTCTCCTCCATACAAGGAGGAGAAATTCACAAGAACAAAGGTGGGGTTCAAGGATTTCTCTTATCACAAATAGGCAAGAAAGTTAAGGAGGTTCTCATTGAACACTCCAATATATGCACTATGAGCTACATTTGCGAGCAACACTGATAGGATTTTCAATTAACTAATTAAACTGTGCATTTTTAAAACTCCACAAGAGTTTCTTTTGTTCACTTGTGTATTGTGCAGTTAAGTTTCAAGCATTCACTTTTACAAATATCTATCCCTTGTACCAAGAAGTCTAACAATTAGTGGAATGCATAATGGAATTCTTGGCTTTCTACTTCTGTCTTTACAACACTCACACTAGAAGAGCATTGGATGAAAGGGAGGCAAACTTTCATGACCACTTTTAAAATGCTCCTTAGTCTATGCTTGGCTTTAGTATACTCAAATATCTCCCACTTCCCCCAAAGAAAAGTCCAGAGTGGCCAGTCCCTACCTCTTAAAACTCTAAGTGTTTCAGATTAAAGCTCCATTAGAAAATATAGAATTGTTTACGACCAAATGTTGTGAGTCAAATGTTTCCACCTTCATGTTGATGCATGTGTATATTGACTTCTTCCATGATGAGGAGCTCGAAAATATTTCTACTATGCTTATCATAAGAGTCAAAGATATGTCTTGATTTTCTAAATGATTCTTGGGATGTCCATGAGTTTGATGGCATTCTGTGCAAGGTAGATTAAAATTATATTGTGTATAAGTGCATGATAACCTCTCACAACTTCATAGGTTCCTTCCATTACATGAGGTTGCATTGAGTGAAGGGTCATTTGGTAGTTAAGGATCAAGATTTTTTTTTATGACATTTATATTCCATTGAGGATGCTTGAGGTGAGGTGTGGACATGACACTGAGAGATACCCCTCCCCAAGGGTCTATGCACAAAATATACAAGTTACACTTTTAAACAATTTTCAATATACATCAAAGTTGCGGAAGTATTTGTATAGGGGAAGAGTTCTGAGCGCCCCACCAAGCATGGAGTTTAGGCCATAATCCAAACTGCATCCAGAGGTACCTAGCGACTAGTGCTACCCCTGAATGGGTGTTATGAATGAAAGCGTACTCAAGAAAAATATAACATTGTGGAGGGTGAATATATGTGTACACCACGTTGCGGGAAGAGAGAGAGAGAGAGAGAGAGAGAGAGAGAGAGAGAGAGAGAATATAGTGAAGGATGAAATAGAGTGCATAGAGACATGACAAGATGACAACAGAGAGTCTTTAAATGCCCATATAAATGGAACAAGAAACCATGTATTAATGCAATGACAAAATCTGGGTATACCATAACATCAAAAAGTATGACAAAACAACTAACAGAGCACCGGACCCTGTGTAGGGATCGACCGGTCCACCCATCCATTTTAGATCTACTACGGACAGAGAGAATTTCACTTTGCCAAGTGTGAGCCAGAACACCTCAAACCTACCTGAGCCAGACATAGAATGAGGCCGCTTCGCTTCTCTCCATGAACCCGAACTCTAAAAGGATTCCAAATATTATCAGGTGGTAGGGTATCAACACCAACCATACTAGTTTAGGCGTCATGCCTCTTCGATGCCCATCACCGAGTGTTTAGGCAAAGCCAAGGCAAGATCCCCGACGCATTAGCCGTGTAGGTCATTCAACCCCGGACGTGCTAACCGTGTAGATGAGCCTAACAAAAAGAAGAAGACCTAGGCAACACCCCCGATCCAGCAAAGCCCCAGCTCTCAATGACCCTTTAGTCTAAGGCTAAGCGATGTAGGTGATCCTAGTCTTGTAGCGACGCTGCCATGAGAAACATAACACATGAGTCCAATCACAATAGCACTACCGAGATGCACAAACAATCCTTTTCCAAACAGTAAGATTGTACAGGGTCTCTACCCTTATACGTCTACCATAAACCATCTTGATCACTTCATGATCCAATCCAAAAACCATAAACCATAATCCAATCACATCACACGGTTGAGCACTCTACCCTACGTGGGTGAGGCACGACCAATCCTGCATAACCACTTTAAAACCTAACATGGCTGCAAAAATTCCGGCAGCATAACTCAATCCTATTAAAAAAAACCATAAGCCACGCCGGCTTCCACCATAAAATTTCAACCATAATCCATGAGGGAATCTCAGCCCTTAACCATAAATCATAATCACACTGAACCAACTCCCACACTTGGACTTTGACCCATCTCCTGTAATCAGTCAAGGTCTATACACATGTGACCCTTAATATGTGACTCTTTCATGGATAAAAAGATTCCTACAAGCAGTAATCATGATAAAAAAATCCAATTTTGACAACATCCAACCATGCAAAGTTGATGCATCACATCTGCACCTCACCACTCTAGCACATAGAGATAGTTTTGACCTAGAAAGGTGAAAAGCAACCATAACCATGCATATGAGGCATCCACATCAATCCATGAGTTCCCATGAATTATATGATAACATTCCAACACCATAAACATGATGCAAAACAACTCCGACCTTTAGGTCAACTATAAACCATAACTTCACACATATGCAAAAAACAATTTCTTGACATTTTTTGAAGCATGCAAAACATGCAAATGAAAGTATTTGACCTGAAACCAATGCATCAATTTCAGCTCCATAATATAGACTATCACTCCATCACGTCACTTTGACCATACGGTACTCACACAACAAACAGTAACCCCAAAAGAAAGTCATTTTATTCATATTTGCCTATGCGGTTCGGGATGTTTAACCATATACTCTCACACAAGTTTATGGGCATCTAATATTTGAAATAAACTCACCAAAACAAAACATAAAAAATATCAAAACGTCTCGGTTAACTCACAACGTCATATGATATCCAGCCCTGATAGCGCTCCTACGCGTGTAGGTAAACCGATAATAGAGTGATTAATAACTCACATTATTGAAGTGATAATGGAGATATAAATTCATTTATCATCAAGTTTCATCAATATTTTCAATTGGTTAAGTGGGTTTGCCCATCTGGTGAATCTATATAGTGGTTCTCCAAGGAGCCTGGAGTCAAAAAATTTGGTTGTGTAGTAGACAACAATCTGTTTTTTGACCATATCTCTTAGTTCGTGCGTGTTTTTCTCATGACACCAAGAGAGAAAATATTATAAACGAAACATTATTCCTACCGCCTCTATGCACGTGCGTGATCATAAACACATCATGTGCTTAAATCAGTGTATTAAACATGATGAGACAATCATGAAGCAACCTCGTATGTACTTGGTTAATCCATACATGCACTCGTATGCGAAAAACAATCACCGAGAGGGTGACTACGTAGAAAAACGACATAGAGAGAGATGATGACTATGGAGTTTAGAGTTTCTCACCGTGCTTTAGAATCGATTTGGGGTTGTCAAAAGGCTTCTTGCTTTGCCGTAAGAGAGCGGTGATGAGAGCTACGTAGAGGTATCCGTCACGAAGCTTACGGAGAGCGCGTACACCGTGAAATGAGAGAGAAGATAATAAGCAAGTAGAGAGAGAGTATCCTTCTTCTTCTTCTTCTCAAGAAAGAAGAGCTTATGAAGATGGTGATGAAGAGATCGCACCACCCCGTATAATAGATAGGTAATTCTGACGTCAATGCAAAAGAACTTCCACCTTTGAGAGTGTATCTATGTGTGTTCAAGTGAAGGGAGAGAGGTCTTTATATAGACTCTCAAGGCCAAAAGCACAAGTCAAGAATAGAGTGAGCAAAGAGAGACAAGTTCGCGCACGTTCGCTACTTTTTTGAGGAAAAACAATTTCTTGCAAACACGGATTTCGATGCCCGATTTAGAGACTCTAAGAAGAAGCTTGGCTTCTGAGAAAAGAGCTCTAAACTAAGCTCCTCCTCTCTTTTCTAAAAAGACTCTTTCTTTCCTAAAAACAAGCTTTTGCTTTTTGGTAGTCAACTCTTCCACTTACCATTCAATTTTTACAGCAAATTGACCATTCGAGCAGTATCTGGCCAACCAATGGAAACCGTAGCTAGACTATGTCACACCGTAATATCTCGACATGATTATGCCTTTCCAATATTCTCAATCAAGCATTTTAAATCAAAATTTGGCAAAATAGATATTGAAAGTTATTTTTCTTATTTTTAGAAGAGACCCAAAAATTGGGGATCTTACATCCTCCTACACTTGAAAAATTTGAGGTGTCCTCACTTCGACATGAAGTCTGGATAATTTAGTCTCATTACATCATCACGTTCCCAAGTGGCATCTTCCTGAGGATACGTTGACCATTTAACAAGGTGTTCAATAATGGTCCGATTACATAGAGGCTTGGTTCTGCTATGAAGTATTGCTTCGGGATATACTTCAAAAGTTCCATCAGTAGATGTAGATAATAGAGAATCATCAAGAATATATTGTGTGAGGATACGTTGACCATTTAACAAGGTGTTCAATAATGGTCCGATTACGTAGAGGCTTGGTTCTGCTATGAAGTATTGCTTCGGGATATACTTCAAAAGTTCCATCTGTAGATGTAGATAATAGAGAATCATTAAGAATATATTGTGGATCAAGTACATACTTCTTGAGTAAGCTGACGTGAAAAACATCATGTACCTTTATGTTTGGTGGTAACAAGAGTCTGTAAGCTTGATCATTAATTCACTCTATGATTACAAAAGGTCCAAAATATTTGGCACGTATCTTCTTACACTTACCCATTGATAAAGAACTACATTTGGGTTTCACCCTCAAAAATACCATATCACCTTCTTCAAAAAGTCTAGTAGATTTTTTTGGATTAGCATAACTCTTTTGTCTATCTTGAGCAGTCTTAATATCCTACCGTATAAGATCAGTTTATTGTTGCATTTTATCCAACATTTCTTTGGACGCTTGAGCTCGTATGAGAGGGTTAGTCCATTTGAGTGAAGTAAGAGAATCTTGTCCATACAATGCTTGAAAATGAAACATTCCAATTGAGTGTTAGAATGATGAGTTATATGCAAATTCAACCAAAATTTACAAATATCTAGTCCATTTACTCTGTTCATGCATACAATAAGCTCTCAACATGTCTTCAATGATTTGATTTGTTCTTTCTATCTACCCATCAGTTTGAGGATGATAAGCAGTACTAAAGGCTAACTGGGTTCCTGTAGCTAAGAATAATGCTTTCCAAAAATTAGAGGTGAACTTCGCATCACGATCAGAAATTATCCTTCGAGGTAGACCATGATACATGAAAATGACTTTCATGAAGACTTGAGCTATATCCTTAGCCGTAAATGTTGTCTTGACTGGAAATAAATGGGTCATTTTTGTAAGCATATCAACAACCACAAAAATAAAGTCATATCCCACAGATATAGGAACAAGTGTAATAAAATACATAAATATGCATTCCCACTTCATTTGTGGAGCATCAATAGGTTGAAGCTTACTCGGATATCAAATTCGTTCAACTTTAATATATTGACATCTTAAACATCTTGTAACATAGTTCAACACATCGCACTTTAGTCCTGGCCAAAAGAAACTCTTTCTTACAATAGTGTAAGTCTTAATGTATCTTGGATGTCCTGCTATAGGTATATCATGAGCTTCTTGTAATATTTCAAGTGTGATTCCAGCGTGATTTGGAATACAAAGACAATTACCGAAGTAAAGGTCATCACCTTCAACGTGAAATCCTTTGATTTTCCTTTCCTGCTTCTCTGTGTGATTATTAAGGTTTATCAAGTACTGGACCTTTAAGTAATACGGGTCCTGAGTCATATCTTCTCAAATAAGGTCAATTAAAGAAGTAGTAGAGGTTGTGACAGCCGCTACACTACTCTTCCTGCTTAAGGCATCAGCCACAAGATTTTCTTTCCCAGGTTTATATTCGATTCGAAAATCATATTCGCATAACAACTCCATCCATCTTCTCTGTCTCATATTAAGGTCAGGTTGGGTGTAGATCCACTTCAGGCTTCTATGGTTAGTATGTAGTTCAAATCTCCTTCCATGAAGATAATGTCGCCATACTTTAAGAGCATGCACAACGGCCAATAATTCCAAGTCATGTGTAGGATAATTCAACTCATTTATACGTAACTTACAACATTCATAAGCTATTGGTTTTCCTTCTTGAGATAGAAGGGCGCCAATTGCTTGTCCACTTGCATCAATGAGCACAGTGAATGTCTTTGAGAAGTCTAAAAGTTGTAGTATTGGAGCATTCACCAAAGCTTCTTTGAGTTTCTCAAAATTATCTTGAGCACATTCATTCCTAGTAAACACTTTAGCTTTCTTAAGTGTACTAGTCAATGGAGATGCAATCTTAGCGTAACCTTCAATAAATGTACATAGTACTATACCATACTATCAAACCAAAAAATCCATGTACTTCTCGTATTGATTTCGGTGTAGGCCAATCTTTGACAGCTTTGATCTTACCTAGGTCAGTAGAAACACCATCTTTGGATACAATAAATCCCAAATATTCCACCTGTCCGTGAAGAAGGTGCATTTGCTACGTTTGGCATAAACTTGATTTTGACGAAGAAGTTCAAGTACTTGCCGCACATGTTGTTTATGTTTTTCTCTGTTTCTTGAGTAAACCAGGATATTATCAAAGAAGACAAGAACAAAATCATCAAGATGTTATCAAAACACGTCGGTCATAAGACGATTAAAAGTTACAAGAGCATTAGTAAGTACAAAAGGCATAACTCTAACTCCTCCTTGATTCGGATTTAGTACTACCCTAACCTAAGATCAATCTTTGTGAAGATAGAAGATCCATGTAATCGATCAAGCAATTCATCAATCCTTGGTATTGCATACTTATTCTGGACTCTTGCCTAGTTCAATCCACGATAATCAATAGAGAGACGTAAAGTACCATCCTTCTTCCTATTAAACAAAACAGGAGTACTCCATGGAGAAACACTGGGTTGAATGAAGCCATGTTCAAGAAGTTGAGTTAATTTCTCCTTGAGTTCCGTAGATTTGGGTACTGACATTTTGTAAGGTCTACGAGCAACTGGTTGAGCTCCTGGAGTAAGCTCTATTGCATGATCATCATCACGCCTGGGTGGTAGAGGAGAAAGTTCTTCGGAAAATACATCATCAAACTCTATTATCCATTCGGGTTCAGGTGAATCTATCTTCTTCTCTTTAGGGTTAAGCTTTACTGCGTAAATCCTCTCATTCTTCCTATGACTCTTTATAAGTTTGGTAAAGTTCAATAGTTTGAGCTTAGATTTTCCCCATTTCCCAGTAATTGTAACTCTAGAGTTTTGATCATTTTGAAAAGAAAATGAAGCGTCTTTACAATATATGTGATCATCATTGTCTTTAAGCCAATCCATTTCTAGGATTCCATCGTAAATTCCAATGGGTAAGACTCTGAAGTTTGCAGAATTATTATGACCATCCAAAACAAAATTCAAGTTGTCCACTGAAGCAGAAGATCTAACCTTTCCACCCGTAGCTAATTCTAATGTAAGGTATGTATCAGGTTGTTCAGGCAGAATGAGATTTTTGATGCTCTTAGGAGATATGAAAGAATGTGTACTTCTTGAATCAACCAATAGGGTAAAATGGTTATCTTGATACTCCATTGGGGTTTGAATAACTGAAAATTATTCATTCACTCCTTGATATTGAATTGCAACGTGAACATACGCGTTTTCCTGATTTCCTTCACCTCTAGCCCCTTGAGCTCTGTTATCTTGAGGTCTTCTCTGAGGTCTTTGATTTCCTCCTCCCCCTAGACAAAGTTGACGATTAACATTCCCATTGTTGTTATTGTTGACACGCGGTCCATTCCAAAAAAAAGGTGGATTGTCTAGTCTAAAATTCCCCTGGTTTTGAGATTGTCTCTGGTTTTGGTTGAAGTTTTGCTGATTGAAGTTCCTCTGAATTGCCAATGGTCTAGGTCTAAAGTTTCCAAAATTCCAATTGGAATTGAAGTTTCTATGTTCATAATTGTCCACCAATCCTGTGAAGCTTTATTGTTAAAGGGACAATCCCTAGATTGATAACCAGGATCAAGATAAGTGTAGCATAAATAATCTTGTCTAGCTTTCATACGTAATAAGTTCTCTTTTCTTTGTTTTGTTGTGGATTTTCAGACCTTTGTTCCTCCTCTGGACGAGGTCTTTTGATTTCATGAACAGAAACAGGTTCTAGTTTTCTCTTTTTGGTAGTAGATAACTCTATCTCAATGGGTTTTCCTGCATCAAGGACATCTGCAAAATCGGTAAGAGGAAGACTTTGAAGTTTAGTCTTCATAGAATTATGTAGTCCTGACACAAATCGAGCTACCTTGACCTCTTGAGTCATCCCTGTTGGAGCATACTTGAAAATGGTTTAAAAATGTTGGTAGTATGATTCGGGATCTTTGGTTCCTTGAGTACAGTCAAGAAACTCATTCGTATGGTTTGAATGATAAATTTTGTTTTGATAGTTCTTCTTAAGCTGGGTCTTAAGATAGTCCCAAGTTGCAGCATTAGGATCAACTTTTTTTTTTGTGCAATGGTCTCTCCACCAACGCTTGGCTGTTTTCTCTAGTTTGAACTTAGTGATGATAGCTTTGTTCACTGCTGATGAATGAGGTAAATCCAAGTAGTCATCCATATGCTCGATCCAATCTTCAAGAATCTTGCCTATATCTTTGCCTTCCCCGCTAAAATTTCCACGTTGGGACTTGTGAAGCATAGCATCGATGTCTCTATCTATGATGGTGTGTTGAGGAACAATAGGTGCATTTGCATTAACAATAGCAGCTGCATTTTCTCTAGGAGGCATGGTAACTTAGTGCAAGATATCAACCAAGGTCATACTTAGTAAAATATTCTATTCCACTTGAAGTCCTCAAATCAAATAGAATAGACGTTTAAAGATAAGATGAGAAAAAAATAGGAGAAACAATAATGAATAAATTAATCCAATTTCTATATCACAAAACTTTGGGTTTTCAAGAGTCTACAAAGTATCTCGGAAGTTTCTAATAAATCTTAGTGGCTCTAACATAATGCACTCGATAATATCCATTGTGACATCCTTCCACCAATGGAGCATAGTTGTCTCATTCCTTGAGTATGTCTGATGGTTGACTCCAATAGTCCTTTATAATCTTAGGCTGGAACATCTCTTCGTTAGCGTGTGAGTCATCCCATTCTTGAATAAGATATTTGCTTGTTACAGGTACCCCCATTTCAGTGTGGATAATCGCCTTCCTATACCCAAAGTAGTCATCGAAGAAAGCAGATTCCTTTGGAAACACATTCGGTGTGTCCCATATATTCTCACAATCTTCAAGGCATTGAGGTCTGTTGTGGGCATTGTATGAAATTTTTACATTACGAGGGTTGTAGATAAGTGACTTTCCAAATAAGTCAAAGAATAACTTCCAAGGTACTGAACTATAGGAATGTCGATCGTTGTTTTTGCACTGTCACCCATATACATTAAACATAACAATGCTGAAACATCCCATAGCCATTACTAAGGGTAATATGTTTCTAGCTATCCACGTTTCCTTTGTTGGTCTTAATGTAAGTTCATATGCATTTATATACAATATTTGGTTTGTGACAACAATTTCCTTTCCCAACTTAGAATGTATCCACTCGATACACCCAACAGGCGAAGGTTTATGATGAGGTGGTCTAAACTCGGGATTCCCTGCAGCATAGTGATACCAAGCTCTGAAGATATTGGGTACAATGAAATCCATAGACATCAACCTTTTCTTCTCTTTTCTGTTATGCGTGGTAGTGACAAGTCTTTCTACTTCCACTCCGGTTTGGAAATGCTCTTCCACCATAAGGCGAGAGAGTATACCCGCCCATATCCCTTGAGGTAAGATGTTAATCATCTACACACACACCCCATCACTCATGTTAGTTAGAATAATGAAAACCAAGATTCAAACATAAGTATAACATCCTCAAAACAATATGTGTTATATCAAAATCAATTTTTTATAACCGCAAAAGATCAAAAAGATACATAGTGTTTCTTGGGAGATACATAAATACAAAAGGGTCCAATGAACCAATTCTTGGTTCCTACAACTGAGGTTCTACCCCTATATTTGTTCACATCTCGGGTGTCAAAGTTTAGCACTTCAACTTGTGCACTGAAATTCGTGTCTTTATTTTCGTACCATTCTTCCCCCGGTGATACATCCTTGGGTGATAATCCAAACAAGCGGTTTACATGGGCATGTTGTTCATTTACATCATTTCTGTAGAAATATCTACTCGAATTCACTGCTATTGGTTGTGCTCAGACAAAGTCACTAATGCACCTTGGTTTCTCGTAGTCATCAAAAGTAAGGGTAACATTGTGAGGGTTGTATTTGAATATAGGTCCATAGACTCTATTGAACCAATCCTGGGGTACATAATAGAATTGGTTACCACCATTTGACTTCTTCCATACTCTGATTATGACCTTCTCACAAAATCCGTATCTTTGTTTTAGCATAAGGGCCTTCTTACTAAGTATGAGTTCACGACTTGGTATGTCCAAAAGAGAGCATAAGTTAAGGTAAAGAACATATCCTTGCACTTTAACATCGCCTTTTTGGATCTTTTGCTTCACCCAAAGCTGTGGGTTGGTCACGAATCTATCAGGCACTTGTATTCAATGTTCGAGCTGAACTCCCATGCTACGTAAGTGTTGGGTATAAGGAAATCCCTAGTCCCCTTTGAAACTCGAGCCACTTCAATTTCCCGATGGAGATTGGATCCAACCGCGTAATTGAAAAAGATTATTTGTGCAAAATCACTCGGAAGTTCATCAAGACAAGTAAGAAGATCCATCTAAAACAAGAAAAGGAAAGAGAGAAAACTTAGTACACATGTGAATCAAAACTAATTCTATGCTTCTTTTATTCATCAAAATTTGATGTTTATGATTTCATTACAATATTATGGGTGTCTTGGAGCTAATTCTCTAAATATTCTTTTAACTCTCATATTAGGGTATTCTCTCAGATCTCCCATGCGACAACGTGGTCTGTAGTTATCCTCTAAATTTTCTTTTCCTATGACAGTTGCAAGAGCTTCAAACTTCTTGGTAAATTCGGCAATCCTTAACATTTGGGAACGCATCGCCAAGTAGTAGAACATGTCTTCTAGGCCTAGCCATATTCTGAGTTGAAGTAGTCTGAGGTTGGGAAACCAATCTCTTAGACTGTCGTCAATGTAGATGAAGAATTGACGGAAAGGTTCCTGGTGACAAGTAAGGTAACTACGGTCAACACTCTTTCAACAAGTTGTGCTCCCTGGTATGCCAAAGAATTTGGTCCTGATTTTGAAGTAAAAGATTTCCCGTCCATCCCTGGACAATCGCCATATTGTTGAACACTATGGCCAAAACCTCATTGCCTTGGCTAAAGTATTCAGACATCACTCTAGGAGCCATCGGTTACTACAAAACAAACATTCAAATAAAATTACATCACCGTTGTTGAAATCTTAAACCACCTTATCATAATTCAAACCAAACACTTTCACTCAAGAAGACACGTCAAACAAGTGCCACCAACCAATTTCACTTATAGATGCATCATGAATACAATATCCTTTCTCAAACAGCATGCATGAATGCGTGCACGATGCATAACTAAGCCGACTAGTATCAGGCTTCAGGCTATTCCCATAACCTTAAGCATTGGCTCTGATACCAGGTGAGAGATACCCCATCCACAAGGGTCTCTGCACAAAATAGACAATTTACACATTCATTAGAATAAACTAGGACTCACCTTTGGGCCCTGTAAGAAGTGCCACGTCGGCTTAGAGAGAGAAAATGAAAATGTTAAATTGTGCATTTTATGTGATACTTTTTTGCACCAACAAAAAGCCAAAATGAAATTCTTTGGTAGGTAGCCTCCATCTTTATCATTCTTATCCTTCGTTCTCTTGTCAGGAATCCAACTAACCGTATGACTAATGATTTGAAATGCCAACTTACAAGCGTTCCCTCTAGAAACATAAGCCACACGAACTCTATCAACTCTAAACTTGAGAATATGCTCTTCCCTCCCAAAACCCGAGATATTTCATGAGTTTCGAGTGTCTGTCTTTTTCTCTATCAACTCTAGGCTCTTTTTTTGATGAAAACACCAATTTGAACTTACAATCCTCGACCCCTTCATCTTTAACACTTACCCAAAGAAATGACACATATCATCTTCATGTTGATGTATTCCAAGAGTACGCACTATTGCAGAAACGTAGGAGGGAGACTTTCTTATCTCAATGGGAGAAAGAACTTAGAAGGAAAAACAAGGAACATCATTTGGATTTGTGGACCAATGGGTCTATTTATCCAAAGGATCCTACAAATGTGCCACCTTCCTTTGCTAATATCACTAACCTCTTACATTTCATAGGCGATGACAAGGATGGGCTATTGGGATACACCTAACATTTTGGAAATGAGAGGATTGAATGCGGAAAGTCAAAGAAACTTCCTAGAAATGGAGAACATGTAGGTAAAGAAACTTAATGAAGCATGCTCTCAAAAGATTTCATCAACAAACAAAGAGACAATCCAAGGCCTTGAGAAGAAGATCACAAGTTTGCGAGAGAAAGACACCGTGCTTGGTAGTCAGAAAAGAAAACAAGATCTGTGCAACATTGAGAACATGAAGATTGGTAGTGGTGGCCTGAAAAAACAAATATGATCTTTAAGGTAACTCGAAGTTTGTTTCTGCTTTTGTATCTTTAATGTGCTTCACTAAGAAATGGATACACTTTCCTATACACGCTCATAACACATGGTGCTTTTTTCGGCAGGTCTTTACTGCATCCAAACTCGAACGGTGCAGGCTTCAATGCCGGAGTGCATTACAGTCGTCTAGTTCCAAAAGAAGTAGTTGAAGAGATGATAACTCAGAAAAAAAAATTGTAAGTTGAAAGGGAGGCTACTTACCTCCTTCATGAACGAGAATCAAATGGAACCAATGGAAGTGCAAGCAATACTTAATGAGAGTGGCATCTCGCGGATGGGATACAGGGCACTCTTCAAAGCATTAGTTAAAAAGTCTCAAAATAAACTACAGAGAGGATCATTGCTATCAAAGCCATCACATGTAAAGGCTGCTCGTCGGCATGTAAACGATGAGATGTTTGAGAAACTTGGGTCACCATTCAATATTGAAGCAACGTTCTTAGGCAAGGACAATAGAGAGGTACAGTTTAACAAGCACAACAACCTCTTCGTTGATCTTGAAGCATTGCAAAGGTATGCAATTCACTTCTTTGACATCAGTCGAGAGGAGTGCGGTGGGGTTCTCAAGTTTTTTTTGAAGCTCCACGAGTGCGAGGTCCTAAAGAGCAAGAACCTAGAGAGATTCACCATTACCCTCATGAACAGAGCTCTGGATCCATCAATAACGAAAGAGGATCCACGATACTTCAGCATGCAATCCAAAAACAACATTCTAACTCTAGGATTATTTCAGGCATACTTTGTTCACTCTATAATAACAAAAATATTGATTATTTGGGTTGATTTTGTGTTTTCATTTTTCACTGCAGGTTGATAAGGAAAATTTTGAAATCCTCGATTGGGTTTTTAGTCAAACCCAAATTCCTTCTATCAACAGCAGCAGTGAACAAAGAAATGGAGTCGTTCTTTCAGTGGAAGGATTTGGTGACTATACAGTGGAATGGCACATGGCAGGTGACTTAAAGACTGGAGCAGCTGTGGCAAATCCATGCTTATATTGCATGGCTGATGCATAATCTCTTGAGAGTGTGCAATGGAATGGAGCTCCTGACAGACATCTTCAAGATAAAACTTATAAACCAGTGCTTGATAGTTCTCTGAGTAGAGTTCATGTCTGTACACTTCATGCACTCTGTCAAATAATTGAAAAGGTGGTTCATTTGTACATATGTATTGCATGGACATTAAAGCCAGAGAGTGAGTCGAAAAGAGTGATCAAAGCATTAGAGGGAGTGCTCTCAAACATTGGTTTTCATGGAGGCAATGTCAAAATCAAAGGACCCTAAGATGTCTCAAAGTCGTTACAAGGTACCTAGGAAAGCATCAATAGGCGGCGTGAAGGCCAGAAGGTTTCTTGGGATTCAGATAGAGAAGAAAGGAGAAACATGTTCAACAAATGGAAATAGTTACATAAAGTGGTTAAAGACAATGTTGGTGGTGGGGCAATCCAAAATCACAAGGCGAATGTGTGGAAATCACTAGATAAAATTTTCTACTATGTTGAGCAGCATTCTTGGGACCAAAGTAAGCTCACATCATTTCAAGAAGCTTTGCTGGATTGGAAGAAGGCTTACCTTCCAAGGTGGGGTGGGCAACATATCACACATTACATGGTGGCTTAGCATTCTACGTATACAAAACAAAATTTTAAATCGTACTGTACTGACCATTTTGTTTTATTTCAATGCAGCACATACTATTCAACCATGGTCCATATTTTGCCAAGACATGCGGCTCACTATCAATATGGTCCACACAAGGAATTAAAAACCTACTACATGGCAAGAACAGGTTATTTTAAGCACACTAGACATGGGAGGAAAGGATAAGGCCAATAGCCTATTAGAGTTACACCAATGGAATTATAGACGACTATTCATAGAGCAAGGCAGAAGGAGCTTCTTAAGAGTTCAAAAATTATAGGGTCTTTACAACACATCCGCAAAGAGAAGAAACAGATAGCTTGGGGAAATTCAAATGCGGGGGAGCGCCATTTGAGGTGGAGACATTCACGAGTCAGGAGAGGGAGAAGATGAACCTGAGGGAGAAGATGGACCTGGAGCCCATCGTTTTTATCCTCTTCGATGCACCTCCTTCTTCCTCACTCTATACCTCTTCGATGTGCAAGCTTTGTAGACGAGCTCGTTCCTCTGTTGATGGAAGCATCCCCACGGGCATTAGGCATCTTCTTTCCCTCAAAAACAGTCGCTTGTTGTATGGATCTACGCTCGCGCCGGGTCTTCAACCCCTGCAACCAGAGCCTGCTGAGCTATATAGGACATGAAATAGGAGGCTTTGAGTGCTTGGCACCCATACCCAATGCCAAAGACGCGTAAAGAAAATTGTTTCTGCATTTAGTGGGAGGGGATGCCCACCACACAATCTTGTGATTTAA
The DNA here is from genome assembly GCF_014529385.1 of Adiantum capillus-veneris. NCBI lineage: Eukaryota > Viridiplantae > Streptophyta > Polypodiopsida > Polypodiales > Pteridaceae > Adiantum > Adiantum capillus-veneris. Next base: position 31,720,306 of record NC_140959.1, read on the forward strand.
CTTTCATTGCAAGCAGAGGGAACTTTGCATTGTCTTCGGAGTATTCCTTGTGGTATATTATGATCTACAAAAAAATAGTAATGAATTTATGGGCCGTAAGTAAGATGAGTACACTTGCCAAGTACTTGAATTGTTTTTGCAAACCTTTTTGTGGTTGAAACACCTGATGTAGTGAGACAATGCCGCATCCTTGCCTTGGACTCCAGGGACAAGCCCTTGCCGTGAGCCACTCGCTCTTCTAAGAAAACTATCGTCATACACTAGCACGTGTTAACAAAAAAATTGATCATGATATTTTATCACTGGGCCATCTCCAATACCATCTAAATGCCTTTAAAAATTACCATCTGATTCTCGTCCATTTCCAGCATCGACCTTCCCCACAAGTGAATAGACTAACTATTCATTACCTGAGCTCTGGATGACATGGGCCTACCCATGTTTTCCAAGCCGAGTTGTTTTTTTGTTGATTGAAATTGCTCATTTGTTGGCAAATTGGCCTCTCCAGACTTCGCTTCATTGAATGTATCTTTGATCAGTTGCCACCCTGAAGTAAATTGTGAGTCGTTGGACAGTTGTGTTAGCAATAAGATGTTGGTCCACTCCATCATTGTCCACAAATCCCATGTCTGCCTCACAAAAATTGGAAATTGCAGCTAGGCAATAGTCCTTCTGTATATTCAGATCATGCATGATATCGAGCAAAACGTAGTGGGTGTCGCCCGCCATAGCAAAGCTGGGAGCGCAATTCAGAGGCAAAGTCACTTCCTTATTTGAGTGTTCTTGTTTGCACCCTATTGCTGCATCCGCAAGAAAAGCAAGAGTTAAGCCTGCATCAAATGTTTCCTTTAATACCTCTACCCGATCTTCTTCTGGGTCAAACTGCACCTCCACATCCTCTACCTCTTCCTCCGGCACCAATGGACAACTACCGAAAGTTGTTGACTGGGAAGTCTCTAACTCACCATCCATCTACAAGTATAAGTAACAGAAAAACCAGTGGTAGAATTTCACTAAGTGACACTTTTTGAAGTGCTTCATACACCTGTCTTGTACAAGCAGTGCATTGGAGGGACACTTTTCTAGACAGCGATTCAGTCTCCTTGAATCACTCTTGTGAGGGTCAAGGTCGGCTGGGTGCACATATCTCATGCCATTAATTGTCATGGAATTGTCACAAATGAATTCCTCATACTGTTGAAAATGGGTTTGTAGATACTCAAATGAGCAATCTATAATCGTCTGTATAGAAAAATCTGCATTAAACGTTCCTGATAATTCTGGTGTACGGTGATGAGCACGGACGTTGTATAAGAATGTGAATAGTTTTTCTTCACATGTATCCTCGCCCACAATGTCTGTCTGCAGGACTATGATCCCCATGACTGAAAAAAAAATCAAGCCAAAACTACTATTCAAAATTGGTATGTATTTGGTGTCATAACCAAGCGAATATTGAGCCTCGAGTATCCCTCAAGGTCTCTATTTGCTTGGTTCTATCCCATGCGCTAATGTCATGATAGGTGACGTCACTTGAGTCGGAACCAAGCGAATAGGGGCCCCAAGAATCTTCGAAGGGCCCTATTTTCTTGGTTCTGACCAAAGTTGAATTTTCGTTGTACCCACAACGTCTGTCTCCACGATTATGATCCCCCATGACTGAAAGAAAAAGAAAGCCAAAACTACTAATCAAAATTGGTCTGTATTTGGTGTCATAACCAAGCAACTATTGAGCCTCAAGTATCCCTCAAGGTCTCTATTCGCTTGGTTCTATCCCGTGCACTAATGTCATAATAGGTGACATCACTTGAGTCAGAACCAGGCGAATAGGGACCCCAAGAATCTACGAAGGGCCCTATTTCCTTGGTTCTGACTTATATATATATATGTGTGTGTGTGTGTGTGTGTGTGTGTGTGTGTGTGTGTGTGTGTGTGTGTGTGTGTGTGGCCTTACGTTGGCAACCAGGGGCTTGACTATGAGGTGAATGATGATACTTGTCATGGAAGATCAACAAAACAATTCACCCATTCTCCAATCGGCCGCGGGCTACGATTAACATGTCAAGTAGGTGCCCCTGCACCTACTCAATGCGCGCACGTGCGCACACACACACACAGTTGCATGATACATATATTCATTGCTTTTGTATTAAGTTTCTTGGGACACCGACTAAAATAGCTGATGTAATTTGAAGTTAGTTTTGTTGCTAACAAACATTGGTGGGCTTGATCTTTTTAAGTCATGCACTTTTTGAAGACTTAAGTGTAGTTGGCCAAATATATACAATTTTTTCTCATGATTGGATATTGACCTTGGTTTTATTCACTAGAAAACTAACTAGATCTCTAGATGCAATGTTGGCTAGCTCTCAACATGAGCTCTCATACTAGGTTCTAAGTTAAGATATTCCTAGTTAAATAGCTAAGGTCTCATGCTTTATGGATATACTTTTGATGCCTTTATCTATGGACTGTGACTGGTGATCATAATGATTCTATAAGCTATTGGCATTTGATGATTAAACGTTATCACATTTTGGTAGCTATATTCTCGTCCCCAACCTCTATACACTATATCCCACCAACATGATATTTATTAATCAAAATATCCATGTTGTTTTGTCATATGCAGTAAAACCTCATGTGAGGGTCTCTATAGAGATGGCCATCTATGGTTCTTTTTGGAAAATATGATTAGTTTACAGACAAAAAGCTAGCAAAATTTTCAAAATTTAAATAGGCACACACAATTGGTATTTAATGAGAAATTGTTTACCACATTGGTCTTGGATGGTGTTGGGCATCTGGCTTATAACTTCCATCATTAATACAATGTGGATTTAGAATGCATGTGGTCTGATGAAATATTTTTTCTGGGTATTCTGCCATGCTAACTATCTCTAGGATTAATCTAATGAAAACTCTAAAAAAGCATTGTAGCCTTGAGTAGTTTTCATAAGCATATCAAAAACCTAATAGCTAGTAAACAATACATTGTCTAATGTATTGCTGATCTTAAACATTAATGAAAACTCTAAAAAAACATTGTAGTGAGCAGTTTTCATGAGCATATTGAAACTTTAATAGCTAATTGACAATGCATTATCTAATGTAATGCTGGTCTTTATTTGTTTTATAAAAACTCAGACTAAACAAACACACACACACATACACTCTCACTCTCTCTCTCTCTCTCTCTCTCTCTCTCTCTCTCTCTCTCTCTCTCTCTCTCTCTCTCTCTCTCTCTCTCTCTCTCTCTCTCTCATGGATCGATGGATTGAGCTTGAACAACTAGATTACTACATCATAAACCGAATCTTGATTTCAAATGTGCATGGCATAAACTTGGGTAGTTGTTGGAAGACGATACACTACATGATGTAATTTAGGAAGGTTACTATTTTTTGTTGAATGGGATCTGGTCTTTTCATATGTTGGCTACCGAGCATAAATTGTTATCTAGACCAATATTTTCATTGATTTTTTTACTGGGCTGTCACTTAAATCAGGTTGCGTGATTGGTTTGATTTTTTTGGGCCATGGTTGCCTTGGGTTTGTATACATTGTCTTGAACAATGAACATAAGGACAGTTGTAAACTCAACTTATAAATGGATTAACTTTGATATGATAATTGTTATATTGAGCCATAAAACCTCATGTGAGGATCTCATTAGAGATGGCTATGACTGGAATTTTTAAAAAAATATTGGCCTTGTACAAACATGATGCTATCAAAATTTTCTCGTAAATTGTAAACTCTGTGTCTCAAAACAAGTAAATATAAATTCAAACCAAGTAATGGGCCTATATTTAGTAAAGTCTCACTTTGATCCACTCTCCGATTAAGTTTGTAGCAACTTGAATCTACAACACTCTCTCTCTCTTTTGCTATAACTTTAGTACTTGGTCTCTGCTTAGTTGTTAGTTTCTTTGTCATTTCAGACATCAATAACAAGGGGAACGGGACATTGACACCTGTCTTCCCAAGTAATTGTAGTACTGACATGCTTGTATTCTTGGATGGTGGTAGGTAACAGGTCCTTTCCTTTGAATTACAAATGGAACTAAAACTGTAGCAGTGGATCTACATATTGGATGGGTTCTACACATTGACATGTTCTGATCTTATAACGTATTCTATATGATAAATTGTTGTAAAGTTAGCAGATCAAATATATTCGATAAACTGATACAAATATTTTGTTTTTGTCCCAGGTGTAATGTAACTTTAACTTCATTAATGATACATTGTTATACATCTATAAAGTCTAGTCCGGTCCATTACACACACACACACACACACACTTGGTCACTCTACTTGCATATGATTGATTCATCCTTCACATCCACACACACATAGTGTATTAAAGTCTCTTTGATTCACTTGCTCCTAACACTAAAATCATTACCCAGCTTAACTTGTAGCCTACCTCGACATGATTGCCCATAATGCTTGGAAAATGGCTTATCTATGCTTTCCATGTGTCCTATGGGTGAATATTAGGTATAGCTACCTTATACTAAACTCAATAGGAGAATCTAGCTTATGGTAGGCTTGATAGAGCTCTACTATTGTTTTCCCCCCCACCAAATATGGGACAGAACTTCCCCCCTAGACTACTATCCTTCCATGAAACTCTAGTTCATATTATCTTCAATTATCTCATATTATTTAGCCATTACTCATAGTTTTTAGAATTCACTCACCATTTGCCCTCATGTTCCCATGACTCTCCCCTATTACCTTGCTTGATATATACTTCACCTAGCTTTGGCGCGCATATGCACACACACACACACACACACACACATTCTTGTCATTGACACTGGTCTCCCTCTTGTTTCCATATCTCTCCCCCCTTATATTGCTTGTTAATGATTGAACTTAATTTTATTTCCTTGGTCTATGGGAACCCTCCTTTTGAGAAAATTTCCTCTTTAAAAAACTCAAATGGTGGGAACTCCCCCACCAACCTCCTCATTTTATGAGGACGTACCATTACCATTACTCTCCCTCCTCCTTGCGTTGAATTGATGAGGCACCTCTTTGATGTGATTGCATACCCGCTTTCAAAATAACCCCTCTTAGCTTATTGTGGCTTCCCCCTGTATCAATGCAATAGCTGCTTTCCTCACTACATTGTACCATGTTCCTTGGACCCGTGGCTCTTACATCGTATGGTTTGATCGTAGACCTATACCCCTTGGTATTTTCCATTATTCTCTGTGCAAAATCAATGTGAAGCTCTTCTACGTCACTACTCTTTATACCCAATTCATAAACTCTTTAAGGCTCTCCTAGAATCATTCCTGCCTATTGGTTTTCCCCTTGATCTGATTCCATACCCTCTGAGCATCCTACCAAGGTATATAGCCTCTTGGCTCTGGCATGCTAGACCATGGTGTGGATTTTGTAGCTAGCTAGTTGGATCTCCTTGCAAATATCAAGATCAATAGAAGATGCTTCCCTACTGGACATTTCTCACACTGCATAGCCTATTTTAATGGTGAGGGATCCTGTTTTCCCTCACTTAGCATTGCATTACTGGTTTTTGTTAAACAAAAGTGTGTGTGAATGAGGGTCAATGTGCCCTTTTCTGGTAAACAATTTTGTAGGCATGGACATCATGGAAAAACTACTAATACCTAGGTTCTTTTTCAACAAAATTTCTTTTGTGCAGGTTAACCTATTGCTGGGTTTTAATGGAGTTAAAAAAATCTTGCCAGGCTTTTGAATTTGTTACATCACTATTTATGCTGCCATTTCAAAATTAAAATTGGGATTGTTAATCAATATACAAAACACTGATAATGTTTTGGTAAAATAAAGGAATTTAGTTGCATTGTCTAAACCAAGTTCTTTTTTGAATGATTTGTTGTTGTAGCATCTGTTATAAATGACATTGGCTTGTAGCTTGGTTTTTAGTGACTGTCATAATGGTTTTTATCACCTATACTAGTCATGGGATTGATCTACTGTGGTGATATTACTGGTCATTTAGCCTTAATAATGGCTTTATTGTTGGCTTAGTGTAATATTTGTCGCACTGGTTAAAGAGGGAATGTATATACTTTTTTGAAGAGGTGGATGCTAACCGGCCACTCTACTTATTGTTGGGTAGTTTATGACCATTTTGCTTGGTTTCTTTGAAAGCACTGGATGATGTTCCCGGGAATTGAATATAGTTCTGACACCTATGTTGTGCTTTACTCATCTACATCTGTAATGGTTCCTACCTGCATTGGTGCTTGTTTTTGGACTTTTGATCTTGGTGTTATAAGAGCTCAGTGATGTTTGACTCCTCCATTTCTCTATTACTAGTGCTCTTTGATGGATATTCATTTCATGCTCTCCTTGGTTTAGAGCCCTCCAACTTTACTAGTATTTGATGAATATTGATTTTTTTAGGAAATGGTTTCCTCTTGCATTTACTTTACTCTAAGCAATGGTTTAGATTACTTACCAAGAGGGCACACCATGTGACCTTTGTTGCATTGGAATGCTAAGTCCTTCATTTATTTTTGCCTCTATTGATCCTATATTTTTGCTTCTTGCTCTTGTGACTCTTAGTTATTGCTTCAAAGGGTTTACCTTTTTTTACTCTCAAGCTTTACTACTTTGATCTTTACGGAAGCCTTGGGTGAGTAAATGGCTTGCCAATAGGCTCACATTGTTGAGAGACGCCAAACTGGTTCACGAGTTGAATTTTAAAAGTGTGGTTCACGAGTTGAATTTTAAAAGTGTACTTGTGAGAATTCTAAGGGAATCTTGTTGATTGGGCCTTTGATACAATTTCTTAGAAATAACACAATGAGAACATTAAACCTAATCCGCACCATTTGGGTACCTTGCTTTATTTGCCCAAGTGGGTTCACCAACGAACGGGCGTCGACCACCTGCTTTTGCTTTGCCACCATTTGCAATAGTTCGTTGACCAACCCCACCGACCAGCCTTTCCAATATCTTGCTTCTGCTTTGCTATCATTCACAGTCCGATCGGCCCCGTCGATCAGCCTCGTCGAACAGTTCATAGCACCGGTCATGTCCATTGAATTCTTCTCTCCATCCAGTTGGTCATGCCATAAGGGACTATTCTCGCAATGCCAACAGTTAGCGAATCTCTCCCACTATCTCTCACTACCTTAAGGGGTGAAAGGGTGGTGGTAATGCGTGTGCTAGTCTCCACCCAACCGTGCTATCTTATAGCCTCCCCCTAGCTTACACACTATCCGGCCGTGCCGGTGGCCTTGCCCCTAGGACCCATGTCCTTACATTACCTCCCCCTTGGAGAATTGTTTTTGTCCTCAAAAACAAACGTAGGAAAATGTTTCTTAAGTGCGGAGACATTCTCCCATGTAGAACCTTCTACAGATCTATCTAGCCATTTTACCAACACCTGTCGTCTGACATGATGTCTGGTGCAAAGCTCATGAGAATCCAAAGTCTTTCAGGCTCATGAGGGATGCTTGGCGGTTTGATAATGTCAACTAATAAACCTATGTCAATGACATTATCATTCTGTCCTAGCTGTTTTTGTAAACGGCTAACATGAAAAACAGGATGAACTCATGAGTGCTCTGGAAGATCTAACTTATAGGCCGCTTGACCTATACGTTTGAGAATGGTAAACGGTCCACAATAGCATGGTGAAAGTTTAGCAACTTCTTTTGTCTTCAAAATTTTTGAATGCTCCGGGACCTTGAGGAAAACCTTGTCTCCTTCTTCGAAAGTAGCAAGACGACGATGCTCATCTGCATACTTCTTATATCGATCTTGAGCTTTCTTAACATTTTGTCTAGCAACTCGAAGCATGTCAAAATGGTCTTGAAGAAAATCCTTCGCTTGTTGTATCTTCTTCTTAGCCAACCCCACCGTAACGGGTGATCTAGGTTGAAATCCATACAAAAACATAAATGGACTAAACCCTGTAGTCACATGCTTTGAACTAATATAAGCAAATTTCAATATAGGTAAGTAGTCTTCCCAATTGGTTTGCTTCTTGCTAAAGTATGCTCGTGGCATATCCTCTAGCACTTGATTAACTCTTTCGGTTTGAACATCTGTTTTCGAATGATCAGTCGTACTTAGATTAAGTTTAGTTTCCAACCATTGAAACATAGCTCTCTAGAAGTGATTATCAAACTTTCGATCTCTGTCACTAATGATACTAGTTGGAAGACCGTAGAGCTTATATATATGCTCTACCAATAGCCATGCTAATTCTGGTGTCTTAACCATAGTCTTACTGGGAATGAATCGACCCATCTTTGTGAGACGGTTTACAATTACCCAAATGGCATCATGGCCACGGTTTGTAGTAGGTAGTCCTACTACAAAATCCATACAGACACTCTCCCACTTACCTTTTGGAATCTCTAAAGGATGTAAAAGGCCACCTACCTTGAGGCGCTCTGCCTCATTAACTTGGCACTGTTGGAAGTTTAGTACGTACTCTTGAACATCATGAGGTAAGCCCGGCCAATAAAATTATCGTTGAACTAAGGCATACGTCTTATGAATACTTGGATGACCAACACTTGGACTATCGTGACACTCAAATAAGATTTGGCGTCGAGTGTTTGAGTCCTTTGGCACACATACTCTACCCTTGTGGAGTAAGTAACCATCATCAATGGAAAAATTCTTCCATCACTTAAGCTCTTCCTGAGTAGGGGTGGAGCTCTGTGTGTTGGAGTTTTTATCTCCGCGTGCAGAGACATGTTGATTTGGCTATACAGAGACATGTGAGTGTGAGGGATCCCTTTTTAAAACTGCACTCCACACATTAGCATATGTTTGATCTTGTACATTTGCCATGTAATGACTCCAAAAATCCACTCTTTATTTCCATGAAAGCAAGTGAATTAACCTGAGGCATTCGACTTAGTGCATCCGCTACTACATTATATCGCCCCTTGCGATATTGTATCTTACAATCATAATCTTGAAGGATTTCTGTCCATCTAGCTTTACGGCCCTTCAAGTCCGTTTGAGTAGTAAACCATTCGATACTCTCATGGTCAAAAACTACATCAAACTCAGCACCATATAAATAGTGTCGCCACTTTCGTAAAGTGTGAATTGTGGCATAGAGCTTTCTCTCATAGACATAATAATTATATTGAGCTCTATCTAACTTTTTACTTTCAAATGCTATAGGTCTTCCCTCTTGGAGAAGTACCCTCTTGGAGAAGTACCGCACCAATTGCTTTATCACTAGCATCAATATCCACCACAAATGGCTTAAGTGGGTCAACGATTGCTAGGATGGGAGGGGTGGCTATAGCTACCTTGAGCTGTTCAAAATTGTGTTTTTGGGCTTCTTCCCAAGAAAAGGTCTTACCTTTAGCTTTAAGTTGATCCGTCATAGGAACAGCAATTTTGGCATAATCACGGATATACTATTGATAAAATCTAGCCATGCCTAAATATACATGAAGCTCCTCAACCGTTTTGGGATGTGGCCATCAAAGAATGGCAGAGATAATGTATCTTTGTTTTAAAGAAATCACACTTGCTTTCCTTAGCAGACAGAGCGTGAATTCGTAGTTGTTCGAACACTAATCGTAAGTGTTCTATGTGGTCATCTTTAATCTTACTGTAAATGAGAATGTCATCAAGGAAAAACACAACAAATTTTCCAAGATAGGGACGTAAGACATTATCCATGAGTGTCATAAATGTAGTTGGAGCATTGTTTAAACCAAAAGGCATAACCAAAAATTCAAAATGCCTGAACTGTGTTCTAAAGGAAGTTTTGGAGATATCTTGCAAAAGGATAAGCACCTGGTGGTATCCCGAACGAAGATCTATCTTTGTATAGTATCTTGCCCCATGGAGTTGATCAAACAACTCATCTACTCGAGGCAGAGAATACTTGTTATGGCGTTTAATCTGCGACAATCTACGCACATGCGCATAGTATCATCTTTCTTTTTTACCAATAGAATTGGTGATTCCCAAGGCGAAGTGCTAGATCTAATGAAACCACGGGCGAGGTAGTCACCCAACTGACTCTCAACCTCCTTGGCTTCTTTAGCACTCATACGATAAGGTGGTTTACTCGTCGGTTTAGTGCCTGGCAAGACATCTATGCCATGTTTCACATCACGTATGGAGGTTAAACCCGGCGGTAAATCACTTGAGAATATATCACTATACTCCGTGAGTAAGTGAGTCAGCTTTTGCCGTGCAAAAGAAGAAAGTAAACTAGAGTTATGTTGGGATGGAGAATCTTGTAATTCCTGTAATGTCTGCTTTACAACAGTTACACGTTGCTCTATAGAATTAAAATTGAGAGCACTTTGCTCGTTAGATTTGTTAACACTTTGTTTATCATTAGAATTCATTGCACTTTGCATACCATTACTAGAATTCATCGCACTTTGCTCTTGAGAATTCGCTCAGAATTCACAAGACTTGGAGCCAAGCAGTAACACAAAAAGACTTCATCTATTAAATCTACTTTCTGCAAAATAGAAAGCTCGGTTGTACATATAAGAGGTACAGATGGTATATTTTTCTCACCAAGAAAAAGCACATGTTTACCATTGGCCATAAAGGATAAGGAGTTGTGTTCATAACTAGTGTGCAATGTGTTTCGTAAACCATGCAGCCACTCCCATCCTAAAACTACATCAGCACGGTCCATGTTCATAACTTGAAAGTCAAGGGTCATCATATGATCTTGAACAATTATCTCAACCCCTTGAACTACCGTGTCCCATACTTCTTTTTTATTGCCGGACAGACCACATACTTGTGAGAGCAGGGAGTCTGTGTAAGCTTCAATTTCTTGACTAGCTTATAGTTCAGGAAGTTATGAGTTGCACCATCATTCACTAAAATACCAACATGCTGTCCGTTAATAGTGTCATGCATGCAAATCAAATCATGGGGGACAAAGGTGGGTTGCCACATTGAAGCAGACACACAACACTTGTGCTTTTCTTCCATATGAAGAACCTCTACATCACAATATTTAGGAGATGAATCTAATGTGAGGTGTTATATCGTGTGCATGGCCTTTTCTTTGCCTTGCAAAAGAGGGCAATATTTCTTGTTATGCTGGTCTAAACAACATCTAAAAAACAAATTGTGTTTCTTTGCACGCTCAAAATCAGTAGTGTTGAGAGATCCACGTGGAGTATCTCGTGATTGCTTAGGCTTCTTAGGCTCTTGTGGGCCTATAGAGGTAGATTGTCTCTTATTCCTCTTGGAACGTGGGAGATCTACCTTGCCATTGGCTCTTAGCCACATTGCTCTTAGCAAAATTATTCTTAGAGTAGGGAAAATTTCCTTTCCTCTCTTGGTCATCATATCTTTGGGCATGACTGATGGCTTCTTCCAAATTTTTTGGATGTTGGGTCTTGACATGAAGACGGTAGTCTTTGTCAAGACCCCTACTGAAACCCCGTATCTTTTGGAATTCATCTAGAACTTCTAGTTTTAATATGATTTCTCGATACTTTGAAAGGTACTGTGTGAGAGAGAGGCCAGACATGCGGCATGCATCCCATGCTAACCAATTCTTATCTTCTTCATTGGAGTCCAAAAACTCTTCGGAGAAAGAAGCTTGAAACACAGCCCAAGATGGAGGACGAGCATCTATTGGAAATGTCATCCACCACTTATAGGCCTTGCCTTTAAGAGATAGACTCGTTTCCACAGCCATCTTTATATCCAGGGTGTGTCTCAATCTATGAATATCACTCCATTTGTGTAAGAACTTATTGACCGCATCCTTGTTGCGATCACGCTCTTCTCCGTGAAACTCAGGAATGGTGATATTCTTAAGCAATGCATTGCTACCTTCTGCATCTTCTGAAGCACTTGTCTCTTGGACTCTTTGAGTCGTGCGAACTTGGTTTCCTTGAACCGTGCCACTTATGGCTCCATGAGCCATCTGTGAATTCATAAATTTCACAAGTAACTCCGTAAGATTTATAACATTTGCATTGAGTGCATAGAGGTTGCGTTTAAGTATGCTTTGGCAATTTTCCAAAGGCTTGAAAGCAGACATATCTACAAGGCCATGATCTCCTAGATCATTATCGTCATACATATTAGTGTCAGCAGTATCCGTGGTGCCCTGATTTTGATCTACGTGCTCAAAATCAAAAGTATGTGTAGGTGGGATATTCTCACTGGCCATGGTAAATACACACTAATATAAAGAGAGAGAAAAATGTCAACTTAAACCTTGTGAAGCTTGAAGTCTTTGTGTTTTTTATGTTCCGCGATTTGCGTTGCATGCAAACCTCGCCTTGCAAAAATTGTAGCGCTTCACGTATCGTTCGTCATAAAAAAAGATTTGTTGATTCTTCACAAACACTCGTTGTTTTTTTGAAGGGTTTTGTTCACTTTGAAGCTACCTCCTTGAGGAAAAAAGAATTTTTTGAGGAAAACTTGTCTTCCTCCAAGAAGTGAAAAGGAAGGGTGAAACTACTTCCTTGAGTTTAAAGCTTTCCCTTTCCTTCTAGCTTTCTTTTCAACTCAAGTATGTTATCTTTCCTTGTTATACAGAACAAGGCTCACTTCCTCCAAGAAGCGAAAAGGAAGGGTGAAACTACTTCCTTGAAGCTTGAAGCTTTTCCTTTCCTTCTAGCTTTTTTTTCAACACAAGTACACTATCTTTCCTTGTTATACACAACAAGGCTCAATAGCTTGCTGGTGTAGTGTTGGCCTCTTATCCTCATGGGGTGGGTTCAACCCTCCTTCATGTAAGGGTTTTCCTACGTGCGTAGTCAACGGCACCAACAAAAGCCTTCGGAGCCTCGGTGCCGTAGAGTTGCCGGTCGAGTTTTCCTTGGTCGCCCGCCTTAAGTCGCCCATTGTTGAGGGCGTATGTGGGGCTGTTGCTCTCGGGTGTCGCTATCTGTGTTCGCACGTTGCACACAGAAAATTGTGCCTACCTTCTTTTTTGTTGCACAACGGGGACGTCGTTGTCTGCGGGTCGTGGGAGAGAAGCAGCATGTCCCATGCACATGCTCCCCTTTCCCAAAAATAGCTCTGATACCAGTGAAAGAGCAATAGTAATGCATGTGCTAGTCTCCACCCAATCGTGCTATCTTATAGCCTCCCCCTAGCTTACACACTGTCTAGCCGTGCCGGTGGCCTTGCCCGTAGAACCCATATCCTTACAAGGGGTGATCACCATAACCTGACCACACTTGAATTCCACAAATCAGTGTTAAGAACTTCTTCGCATAGCCCCAAAAGTGCTATCACTTAGCACTAGTCCTACATGCAATACAAGAGATATTTGACCCGTCCTTTTACAAGGGGTGATTACCATAACCTGACCACACTTGAATTCCACTCAGTCAGTGTTAAGAACTTCTTCGCATAGCCCCAAAAGTGCTATCACTTAGCACTAGTCCTACATGCAATACAAGAGATATTTCCCATGATGACCTGAATATATATGTTATAGTTTTTTTTTTTTAACAAAGGGCACACATATTTATTGTAAACGAAGATAGACACTACTTGGTTTTGGGTAAGACCTTCCTCATAGAAACAAGCGGTGCACAAAATGGGAAAAGAAAACCTAGATAAGTTTGATGGCAAGGGTTTTCACACATGGCAAGTGAAATTAAAGTATATCTCTTGAAGAAAAAGCTATGGGGAGTGGTGAAGCCTCTAGGGAAAATAGATTTTGTACAAACTAGAGCATACATAGGTATCCATGAGTGGCCTTATCACTGCTAAGATGGGCTTTGGTGGGTTTCTCTATATTCCCTAGGGTTACCTTGTCAGAATTAGGTTGTCCGTCTTTCTATGCCTTCTCAATGACCTTCGGTGATGTCTCCTCTTCAATATCCATCTGGCCCATAGCAGGCATGACTTCACAATCTATCGCGCTTGAGGTCGTTACTATAGCAGCTGGACACAATCTAGCAAAGTGCCCAAATTTGTTGCACTTGAAGCACGCCCCAAAGAAGATGCCAAAGTTCAGAGGAATGACCTTGAAACCATCCCCCACATTCACTATGAGATTCTTGGGCTGGGGCTTTTTGAGATCCCACCAGATATACACCTTATTGGCAGCGGTGCCTTTGCTCCGTCTCTCCTTTTAGAATCCAGAACTCTCTCTCTCTCTCTCTCTCTCTCTCTCTCTCTCTCTCTCTCTCTCTCTCTTCGATGCAACTTGCAAGAGCAGGACTTACATCGCGGAGGATTTTTGGGGGGGGGGGGGATGGGGGATGCGGGGTGGTGAAGGCAACGAGGGGAGATCGTAGCTACATCGTCTTTTTTTTGGGGGTGAGGGGGAATATTTGGGGGGTATATCTTGGATATTTGGGTTTTCTTTATAGTAGTGTCAGTATGTAGTAAGTAGGAGTAGGAGAACATATGTTTGGTGCTAAAACAAAACACTTTTAAAATCTCACTAAGAATGCAATTATATGGTTTGATGATGAAAGAGGGAGAATATATCCCTATCCTCAAATAGACTAAAGAGTATTTGCACACAACTTGTTTACATAGAAGCACCAGTAGTTGAAGAAGACAAAATGGTGGTTCTATGTAAACAAGTTGTGTGAAAATAGACTAAAGAGTATTTGCACACAACTTGTTTACATAGAAGCACCAATCGTTGAAGAAGACAAAATAGTGGTTCTCCTTAAAGCTCTTCTTGAAGATCACAACCAAATTGTAGTTGTACTTAAAGATACCAAGTTTTGAAAGAGTCATAAATTCACCTCAAGAAGAAGCCAAGAATCACTACAAAAACATTGAAGGAACCTCGAACGGAAATAGGCAATTGCTAGTAGCAAAATGAAGCACTTCCAGCAATATGGAAGAAGCAACCATTTGTCAAAGGTTCTCTACAAGATCAACACATACAACATATGTGGAAAGCATACACATTCATCAAAGTTTTGTTTCTACAAAGACAAAGAAGCTAGCACAAGCAACAAAAGCAACTTCAAAGATAGAGATCGAAATAGAAACACCGATAACAAAGGCAAAATCATTATTGCTTCTAAAGACTTTAACAAGACGAAGATGGTGAAGCCAACACTTGCTACATCGATGACGTACTTTGAAGCACCAACTTTTGTAGCCAAAACCTTGATAGATATTTTGTACGACCGAACACTGTTGTATTCCTTTCCTTGTACATCTTTTTGGTGGGTTTTCCTCTCTTTGAGGTTTCCCACAGATAGATAAATCAAATTGATTTACAAAAAAAAAGTGTGTGTGTGTGTGTGTGTGTGTGTGTGGTGTAATGTATGTGTGAAGACGTGTCTCTATCTACGAGATGAAGGCTAAATGCCAAAAGCGAGAGAAGCGCCCGATAAAGAGGGGGAGCGAAAGGGAGAGAGAGAAAGGCCGTCGAAGGCGACCGGCCATACTCGTCCCCATTAGGTTTCTCCAAATATACATAAATGAAAAAACTCTTATAAAAAGTCAAACAAACCACTAGAAGGCTTAGTGATCACACAGAAATAATCTCAGAGACAACTTATCAGAACTTCAAAAAGCAACTAACTAGTCCAACATTCAAATTATCCATGCTGCACATTTTTAAGAAACAAATTGTAATCCTCTCAAGCCTTTTAGGGCAAGGAACTCGTGTGTAGATAGTTTATAATCAAAGAAATAATTTCATTTCTCTAAAAGTAGAATAGAGATCAACGTAGGAGGAGGAAGAAGCATTATCCACCATCACCATGTTTTGCAAGGCAGCTACAAAGGAGGCCTTACTTTCTCACTAAATTTCCCTCAAGTACAAGTGCACAATGGTTAAAGAGTACGCAAATTTTAACGCGCGCGCGCGAGAGAGAGAGAGAGAGAGAGAGAGAGAGAGAGAGAGCGCTAGATGCCTCATCACCTTAAATAGAGAAAGAGGTCAGTGAGCTAGAGCAGCCTCCACATGTTCATGCTAGTTTCAAGCAAGCCAAGTTATTGCATTAGTCCTCTCCCATTGATGAAAGTTTGCAGGTACAGTGTGAAGACGTAGATCCATAGCTTGCATGGGCTATGTCAAGCCTCATCAAGTGAACATAGATGTTGAAAACAATACCATTAGTGCATCAATGTTTAAAAAATCAACTCTTAGGAGGAAGCACCAATGAAAACCATTGGTACAGAAACTACAGCAACCATGGGAATCATGATGCATAATGAACAATGTGAAGAACTATGAGATCTCGAGAAGACTCAGGGGACTCATCATCAATAAATAATAGCCATACCATGAGGCTACAACAGGAATTGAAAGCATACCAATCCACGTCACCTTGATACAAAGGAGTAGTAACCATTGGGCACAGAGGTAAAACATGTGACATCATAACATGTGGAGAGGGGAGAGGAGAAGATTTAGAGAAGGGTCACGTCCCCGTGGTATAAAGATGGAGAGAGAGCTTGCTTGAGGGAAATGAATGCACCACCTCAGAACCCAAGGCAAGGCCATGTGGCAGCTACAAGAATTGAGAGGGAAAGTTCCCACCAAAGTGAGTTTCTTCCAGTAGGGAGGGCTCCTGCACAGAGAGCAACAACCAACAAGCCATTGCGGTTTCTACTAGCACAAGGTGAATGGTGCAATACCCTTTAGTGAGGGAAAGGTTCCCATAGCAAGTCAACCCATCAAATTTTAATAAACCAATAGAAGGGAAAAGTAATCCTTGTTTTCAACTAAGGTCTTAGATTCAATGTCAAGCACATCATATGTAGGCAAAAACCCAAGGCAAGCCACTTGTGATCAATAACCATGAAGAAATGAAGGAGAAAAATCTTGCCAAGATGAGTATGTCCGTGTGTGCGTGCACGAGAGAGAGAGAGAGAGAGAGAGAGAGAGAGAGAGAGAGAGAGTTCTCACTATGAAGAAAAAGATAAGTTTAAAGTCCAAAGAAAGCCATTGTGGCATTAGCTATCACAAGGTGAAAGGGGTATTTCCTTATAGAAAAATAATCAACGTAAAAAAACATAATCAAGAGAGCCACGGTTCCATAAAGATCCTTCATTCAAGTTCAAGCTAAAGTAAAGCCAATAGAGGGATTCACATAGGAGATCCTGTATGTTGATAAGGTGAAAACCCAATATCTTTTTTTCTCCCCCCAAACTAACAAAAGTGACATTAGGAAAGAAATGAACTCATTTTTGGGCGTTTTAGCTCTAGTTTGATAAAATGAAAACACAATATCTTTTTTTTCCCCGAACCAACAAAAGTGACATTAGGAAAGAAATGAACTCATTTTTGGATCAATAAGAAAAAGACTAATGTTACGTCAAAAATCTTTTTTTTTATTTTTAAAAATGTTCACAAAAATCATTTTGGTGAAATTGTCATTGTCACCAAAAAAATAAGGCGGTTGACAGTGACATCTTTTAGAAGCACTGAATGTTTTTTTATGACCCGTTACTGATATCTTATAAAGTGAGATACTTGTAAGTGTGCATCGCATGCAAACATCAATTGCCTTTTTATGAGTTACTCACAATTTGAATTCAAATGTATCATAGATGATAGCGACTAATAAGTACTATTTAAGACTATGAAGGGGTCCGCACTAAGAAGCGAATAGAGGCCCATGAGGGATCTCTTCGGTCTCTGTTCGCTTCGTTCTTACCTCCTGAGGTCCTAAGATTAAAAAGGCTATATCTCAAGCTATAAACATCAAATTTAGCGTTTTAAACTACTATTCTAAGGTTCTTAATCTCTTGAGGTCGTAGGCTTAAAAAGGTTGTATCTTGAGCTAGAGACGTCAGATTTGAGCTTTTTAAAGTGCTATCCTAAGATTTTTGGCAGTTCCGAATACAACCGATATATTCATTTTGTATTTTTAAAACATATTTATGTGTTTTCTCTCATCGCACATCACATCACTCGTTATGATTCATGAGCATGAATATTTGTACATACGTAAGTTGGGCTCTCAAAAAGCATTTTGTAAGAGCATGCATTTAAGTGATCGAAAAAACTTTTACGTATATACAGAAATAAAATTCCAAAAAAATACTTTTGTACTTTTTAGGATTATGATGAATTGGCGTTTCTTACAAGGCCTAAAATTGAGTCCAAATTTCTCATAATGGTGGGTGAATTGAATTCACCAAAATAAATGTACAGAATAACCTCAAGCTCGAGCTGGGCCTTGAGGGATTTCATATCACATCAAAAAGCTACCAAGCCTCGCAATCAACCCCCCATATTTGGTCAGCCCTAATCCGTCAGTATGGCGTTGATAGCCCTAGACCACTTGTTCGAGTCTTTCCTTTTACCAATGGAAACAATCAGTTCCTTGCTTTCTTGAAAAATCTATGTGAAGCTAGCAGTTGCAAGTTCGTTCTCAAACACCCGACAGCTTCTAGCCTTCCAGATTTGCTTATAGAAGCAAAATCTAACAATTTGTGTGCATGCAAGTAGAGCTTGGATTTTCATCACCATCCCCCCAAGAATAGATTGTTCATGAAGAACATTGTGTTCTAGGTCTTTTGTAACCATTTGCAAGCATTCCTTAAGTGTGTAGGAGGTCCTCACAAGCCATTTTGCAACTCGAACATTTATAGAGCCAATTCCTCTAGCAAGAATCTTTACTCATGTCGGAAAAGCCCCCCATAACACCTTCCATAGAAAGAACTTCATCATGAGTGGCCATAGGGGATCCCAAATGTTATTCGCTGTCACCACCCATCTTGTCTCCGACCATTGCTTTCCCCATTGCTTGTTCAGAGGGGAGAACCAATTAGACGAGAACATTAGAGTGAGGTAGATATCCTTGGTTTCGGATTACCGAAGTGCCTGCTCTTGGGCCATCGCCAAGCTTAGGCTTTCCACTCGAACGCGGACTCGCACACCGGCATACAGTAGTTGTCAAGCCCATCCAATGCTCTGTTGACCAGCAATCTTTCAATCCCGCCTTGATTGAACTGGGTAGTCAGTTTGTCTGTTCCTTTCCAAGTCCTATTGTTGTTGTCCCAAAAATGGGCTAGTTGTCTTCATCCTTTATTGTTTATCTTTCTAGCTATTTCTCTTCAGAAAGGGTTCGAAGGGATGTTTCTCATTTTAGAGAGCCAAGGGACCAACAGGTGATCAAGTTTTGGGAGAACTTTGTTACCTCTCCCCACTCTAGTGCCTCCGATGTTGGGTGGGGAGGTGTTGGGTTTAATATCTTTGTCCATTCCCTAAAGGAATCATCTAGCAAATTAATTCATTTTTTTAGTAATACTTAGCCATTTCCGAGAAGAACAATCTAGGAGTAGGTCTATTGGAGTCAAGCAAAGTGCTCCACGAGGCCCCACATATCCAATATAAAGATGGATAGTGTAGGCAAGTTAAGTTAAAATATGTATAAACTCCACTTGCATATTTCCCGCCACTGATTGCCTGGCATCCCATGAAGGAGGACTATGTCTTCACTAGCTATTCTGCGATCCTCTTTCTTGTGAAATCATACAAGAGAACAGAGTGACGGTCCACACGATTGGAGGCAAACAAGCCTCAGAGGACTGGTCTAGAACAATACATGACATCTTGTAATAAGTAAAGCCTAGGAGTAGTTGTGGTCTCTCTATCTAACAGAAAACTTGTAATCCTGTGACCCTTGAGGCTCGGTCTGAGCTCGAGGTTGGCATATATTCCTGATGTTCTTAATACTATCCACTCACAATTGTGAGTTTTGCAAAAAAATAAAAAATAAAAGAAAATACGTACAAACTAGCACCAACAAGGGGTTGAGGCAGGCTTGAGCCCATAACATAAGGGCAAATACATTCCAAATTTCACGTTCCAAACCAACCCAACAAAAACCCTGGTTGAACAAACTCAATTGCGGATCGTGATTTGAATTGTAAAGTGGTGAGCTTGTGAGTGACCCCTACTGTGGACTCTGCAATTTTGTAGCATGTGAGAAGCTTGTGTGAACTATCCAAAGTTATGGTAACAAAGAGCCGCTTAAGAAGCTTCATTCATCAAGATGCAAGAATTATGGCATAGGTAGTTCCATCTATGAGGGTTCGATTAATCTCCCTTCAACCATGTTTCATCAAAATCGTTAGATGATTCCTCTAGGGAATGGACAAAGATATTACACCCACCTATTTTGTGAGTGTGTTAGAGAGAGATTCCTCTAACAAAAGATACTACACCCACCTACTGAGGTGGGACTGTTTGTGTGTGTGAGTGAAACTACTCAACTCCTCGCCTCTAAATTTTCACCTTCCATCTCTTCCACACACTTCACTTTCCACATCCATCAAGGTCACTGGTAAGGGGGGGCTGCAGATCTCAGCCCTCTATTTTCCGTTAATTCTATGCCGGCATCCGCAATTGCAACCATCGGATGCTCGCCAGCTCAACGTATAGAATTGTCGGTTGGGAAAGGTCGTTGATGACCATAGACGGCCGGGAAAGGTCGTTCACTCCTTCATGGCAAGCTTGGACTCTAGCAGGGATTTTGCAATTTCAGCCAGCTCAAACTATACTTAACAGGCAGATTGATTGCAAACACTGCCTTGAAACTATTTCTTCCAACAATAATCATGGGCCAAGTCACTCTCATCAGGCCAGAAGGAGGCATTTCGCATCTGGCACATTTTCCTCTGCAGAATGACAGTAGCAAATGATGCACGGCTACTAATAAGATTTCCAATTTCATATCAAGAGAACCACATCTGAAAGAAAAACATTCATAAGTACTTTTTAAACCCCCCATCTTCATCACTAAGTCAAGCCTTGATAAAAACCTGTCGCATAGGATCCGAAGAATGGTGATACAGTCTCCACAATATAACCACACGATGCAATAACTGTGTAGACCAAAGAATCAACATTGGCAAATTGGCTACATTACTACAAAAAGTGACATAACTGCATTGCAAGTAGCTGTAAGTATTCTTCATGTAAACTAAATGTACAATGCAGCTACATCATGTCCAATCTCCCCAATCTACCTCCACGTTTGGAAGTAATAGCACTAAGACTCAATTAAGTTGAAAAAGAACTGGTAACGCAAATTAATTAAGTTGAAAGAAGAACTGGTAACGCAAATTACCTACACCTCAGACTAGGCAGAAAAGGATGCAGAAAATACAGTAAACATAAGAAGCAGAGGACAAAAACCCATTATGGAAAAGAAAAGCTTTCAACATTACCTTGAAAATTTAAAAAATGTCTGCTAAGGTGTATACATATTATTTGTAATGCACACCAACCTACTGTAACACAAAACTGGGCCTTTGCCTACATAACTGACGTCGATATCACCACAAGTTGCTTATGATATAGTTCATGACCAGCATCCACACATATTTCACCAGCTTTATTAATTAACAGGTTTGCACACGATGACAGAGTGGTTAGCAATGCGTAAGCTGAATTGTCCACCATGTCCTGTCATGTCCACCTTGCTTTGGCCAGGAGGCGGCAGAAGCTCCAAAGACTGAATAAGGCGTCCAAGCACGAGAGAGACAATGGGGATAGCCAGAATAATACCCGGGCAACTTCTTCTACCAACTCCAAATGGCAAAAACCTGAAATCGTTTCCACTTGCATCGATCTTCTCCGGACCCAAAAACCTGTCCGGGTTGAAAACTTCAGGCTTCTCCCACGTCTCAGGGTTATTGGCAAGATACCATGCATTCACCAAAATCTTGCTCTCGGCAGGTATGTCATACCCTCCCAGTCTAGCCTGATGCAAGTTCATGTGTGGCACCAACAAGGGAATTGCCATGTGCAGGCGCATCGCCTCCTTCACAACTGCATTCAAATATGGCAGCTTGGGAATGTCTGGTTCGGTCAAGGGCACACCATGGCCTAGTACAGAATTCAATTCATCACGGACCCTCTTCTGAATGTCAGGGTTGTTCACGAGTTCTGCGAGTCCCCACTCAATGGTCCACAAGGTAGTCTCAATAGCTGCATCGACATGAGCAGGAAACTAAGTACCAAGTAGACTCATGAACAACAATCACAAAAGATATGCCTGGCCACATACGATTGTCACTCAGCAACATTACATGCAACCAGTAACAGGAGTTTACCTGCAACATTGATGTTCTCCACAATGTAGAGCACATTGTCGTAAGTAATCTCCCCATTCTTCTCAGCATCCAGTATATGGTCAATAGCACACTTCTCATCATTTGAAGGAGGCTTCACACTTGTAATTCGCCTGCACCGTCAACAAGAGAGATCAAAACATGAGCGAGAGCAGTGATATTTAACCTACTCCAGTGCGATAGGTGCAGAAAAGAAGATAGAGTAGTTCCACATTCAACCAAGCAATTGTATGCTACTGGGAAAGCCGATTACTAGGCATATATAGATGCTGGCACAAATCATCATGATGAGGTGCAAGATCAACCAAAGTTGGATCAAATGCTCAATCAAAGTTACATCAAATGCCAATGACCAGATGATCAATTCTATACGTGAGGGTTGTTTCACAATTTACAAATAAATCATGCCCAAGACATCAAAGCAAGTGTTTTTTAACACGTTGAGGGGAGACCTGTCCACGATTCAGCTATGTGAAGAGGTCACCCAATGCTTTCAAAGGAGTGGCCAAGAGTGAAGACGTCATTTCAGCTGGCTAGCAATAGCATTCTTGGGTGACAAAGAGAGTGCTTTCAACATCTTATGAGACAATTTTCATGGTCAAACATCAGAGTGATGTAGAGCTCCGTTCTCTAAGAGCTTAAGAAATATTTTCTGTATGAGGACAACAACATAACACAAACAATGCAATTCGCTCAGTTCACCATACACTATGGTTTGCCATGCAATCCGCTCAATTGCTTTCGTCGCAGGTGCCATGTAGACAAAGTTTTATCACACACCTCTCTCTCTCTCTCTCTCTCTCTCTCTCTCTCTCTCTCTCTCTCTCTCACATACACACAAAACGGGAACATACAACCCTAATGGTAACGCCACATTCCTGAACGCTTAAAAATCGCAAATCTATACGTCCTCAGCAATTCAATAAGAGATGAGACGCTAGACATGAAGAGCACTCACTTGCGTTCCTCAATGAAGTTCCTGAAGAGATTGAGGCGCTCATCCTTCACCTTCTGGCAAAGGCGAAGATACTTGCGGAGGAAAGGGCGGAGAATGGGAATAAAGTCACCATAGTTGTACTCAAAGCTCTGTGCAAGTCTGCTTCTCTCACCGTTAAGCCTCTTCAGCTCCAGAAACAAGGGATCGTCTTCTTTGTCGAACCTGCGGTTGAACATCATGCGAAACATGTTGTTGTACATAAGCATCTGCAGCCGACGCCTGACGACAACACCTGTAGTGGCAGCATCAGGGTTGGCCTTGATATCTGCAATAGCAGAATCGATCTCTTCTTCCCAATGGGTTCTTGACAGTTGAACCACCTTGTTGGTGAAGAACGGCACTGTCATGATGCGGCGCATCTTTCTCCAGTGGTCACCATACACAGTAAAAACCATATCTTGACCCTTCCCAGTGAAGATGTCAAACACGACGTTGCGTGTGCGTGATCCGAACTCGACACCCTGTGTGTGCAGGACCTCCTTGGCGAGCTCTGGAGAGGAGACGACAATCAGGTTGCGTTGCCCCATTCTGAGGAGGAAGACCTCGCCGTACTTCTTAGCCATCTCAGAGAGGTTTTCATGGTTGAGATCGTCACCGACTTGGAGCCAATTGCCAAAGATAGGTACAGCGATGGGGCCAGGAGGCAGGTGGAGCTTGGGCTTGAAGAGCTGGAGGGCGACGATGGAGACGATGATGATGAGGAAGAGGGAGAAAAGGAAGGTTTCTGCAGGGGGGAGGGAGGAGAAGAAGGACAGGAGAGCCATGGCTAAGCCAATGCGCTGTATGTACAGAGACGACGGGAGGGGGAGACGGAGTGGGTGGGTGGGTTTGGAGGGGGAGGGTCAGCGTCGCTCGCAGAAATGCACACCAGAAGAGCGCAATTTGTAGAGCCACGTTGGGGATGGGCAACAGCACGCGCCCACTGCTGACCAAGTCTCTCGTGACCAGTTCCACGAGCCTCTCTAATTCAATGTGGACTTCTTTACCTTGATTACGTAAAAGAGATTTTGGGAATGCCACAAGGAGACATACACCACTTGGCAGCATGTCATTGGTTTATTATTAAAGGCAAAGAAAATTAGAACGCTAAGCTAAAAAAGGGTTGTGCTAAAATTAGATCCGTTGGCCAATTATAGACGGTTGCACAGGGCTGCCATCTCTTTGACCTTCGCCCTCACTGAATCACCCGCGATCTCCTCGCCTTCTCTCTTTCTGTGTGACATCTCTTGTTCAGATGGGATCTCTCTCTGTCTAGGGCAAGGCAGCACATCACATCATTCGTCCAATCGCAACGCAGGATACAATCGCAAGGCCTCGCATCAGCAGGTGCAGACGATCACACATATAAGCATCTCCCTCTCTGTCGGCTTTCGAGATCACACATATTATCTCCCCCTCTATCTCGGCGTTTCTCTCTTTGCTCCAGGTGCAATGGCCTCATGTTTTCCCCACGAGCAGCAAGCTGAGAAATGTGACTGGCGGAGCATCGAGGACCAGAGGAGGTGGAGCAGAGTGTTGGTGCTGCTCTTAAGTTATGATCGGATGGTTGTGTGCTCGCATACATTTTTGAGAGCTGATATGAGCGCACACAGACAGTCCCAGATGCTCCTCGTTTCCTGCAGAATCAGGGGTGCCTAACGTTCCTATGACAAGAGTATATTACAGCACTGCTTCATATTATATCACAACCCAGCTCTCAGTTTATGGGATATCATGGTATTGGAGGCTTGTTGTTGGTGTAATCCACAACTTTGAGAGCATTGTTTAAAGGCTCTCGATTGAAGCAGTACTGTCAATAGACTAAGATGTATTACTCCTTTCTTCTGTCGGTTGTAGCAGAAACTTGGGTTTCAATTGGCTTTCCTGAAGGGCGGCACCGAGGGACAGGATGGTGGCCTCATCAGTTAGAACTCACATGCCGCGAGTAGGGAGGACAAGCACCACTTAGAAGACAAGAAGAGGAGGTTGGGAGAGTTTGTACGAGGTGACGTGAAGAAAAACCGCAGAAGTACAGAGAGATCAGCTGAGGAAACTTGCGCTTGCCTTGCCCAATAAACACAGCTAAGAGGTCGATGATCCCCACTTCGGCATACCAATGTTAGATTATGCTACTGCTCGAAATTCCAAATATGCCCGCTGCCACTGACGTGAGGATGTCACCCCCCTTGCTAGTAGTGAAGTGACCTCCTTAAAAATCACTCAAACACCTCAGTCGTGTTGCACAAAATGCGGCCTCCCAGCTGAAATCACTCAAATGCAGTGTTCTTCATAAAGCCCAAAAAGTGCTCGATGAGCTTCCTGTCTGGAATGCTGTCTCTTGGAATGCTCTAATCGCGGGATATGCCCAACAAAGGCAAGGCCAAGAAGCGTTGGGCTTTTTTCAGCAGATGCAAAGAGAGGGTAGCTCTCCCAAATGCAATCACCTATGCTTGTATCTTCAAGGCATGTGGCATTATGCAGATGCTGATATGGGCAAAAGAATTCACGATGATATTGTTAGCCAGAGGTTGTCGAAAAAAAATGAGGTACTTGGCACTGTCTTGGCATGTATACCGAATGTGGTGCACTTGAGAAAGCACAGAAAGTGCTTGAGGAGCTTACTGTTCGGAGCGGCATCTCTTCGAATGCACTGGCTGTAGGGTTGTCGAGAAAAAACGAGGTACTTGGCACTGTCTTGGCATGTATACCAAATGTGGTGCACTTGAGAAAGCACAAAAAGTGCTTGAGGAGCTTACTGTTCGGAGTGACATCTCTTTGAATGCTCTGACTGCAGGATATGCACAAGAGGAGCAGGGCTAGGAAGCTGTGGACTATTTTCAACAGATGCTGATATGGACATAGAAATTCATGATGATAGTTGTGGACTGTTTTCAGCAGATGTGAAGCGAGAGCTATATCCAGATGCAGTCGCCTACGTGTATATCTTAAAGGCATGTGGCTCTTCGCAAGATGTTGATATGGACAAAGAAATTCATGATGATATTGTTACTCAGATGCTATTGAAAAGAGATGTCATGTTGGCACTCCCTTGGCCGATGTGTATGCCAAATGTGGTGCACTTGAGAAAGCACAAATAATGCTTGAGGAGCTTTTTGTTCAGAACAACATCTCTTGGAATGCACTGATTGCAGGATACACACAACATGAGTAGGGCTAGAAAGCTCTAGGCTATTTTCAGCAGATGCACAGTGAGGGCCTTTGTCCAGATGCAATCACCTACGCATGGCATCTTGAAGGCATGTGGCTCTATGTAAGATGCTGATATGGGCACAGAAATTCACAATTTCTTTGTTCGTAAGAGGCTTTTGAAAATAGAGGTTGTGGTTGGCACTCCCTTGGTCGATATGTATGTCAAATGTGGTACGCTTCAGAACGCATAAAAAGTGCTTGAGGAGCTTCTTATCCGGGATGTCGTCTCTTGGAACGCAATGATTACGGGATATGCGTAACAGGAGCA
The DNA here is from genome assembly GCF_014529385.1 of Adiantum capillus-veneris. Classification (NCBI taxonomy): domain Eukaryota; kingdom Viridiplantae; phylum Streptophyta; class Polypodiopsida; order Polypodiales; family Pteridaceae; genus Adiantum; species Adiantum capillus-veneris. The sequence continues at coordinate 31,746,774 of NC_140959.1, forward strand.
GGGACAGAAAGCTCTAGACTGTTTTTAACGGATGCAAAGCGAGAGTATCTCTCACCATTCAGTCAACTATACTTTTCTATTGAAGGCATGTGACATTACCAGTAAGAGAAGGACAGACCATCACTCTTCTTCTTGTAGCTAGCTACCTCCTTTGGTGAACATTACCAGTGCTTTAATCACTAAGGCTTTGTCTTCCCACGAATTCTTTCATGTGTTACCGCAATCCTAGAGAATTTTGAAATTAGCTCATCTGGTTCTAACTTAGTGAATGCCATGAACTTCGTGGAGATTCGTGTTGATACCACGTGTGGCTCTCTGCTACGTGAGCTATAGGTTTGCTCTTTTGTTTCCTCGTGTTGAATGTTGTGTTAGCCCAATGCCACTGTAAGGTGATGTGACAGACATGCTTATGCAACAAGTATGCTCTTAAGACTCTAGTAAGACCCTCCTCCCTTCTGCTTACTACTTGCTATCATGTCAATATATTTAAGGTTTTTGATTGCCTCGTTGACAATACATATGGGATGAAGTTGGAGAAAGCGATGGAGAGAGAGATGAGTTATTGCTACAGCTTGAACAGGAATGCCTCGAAGTATATTGAAAGAAAGTTGACCAAGCAAGCCATCACAGGGCTCTTCTGCATCAAGCAATTGCAGATATTGAAGCAGAAGTTGATTTTTTAAATTTTGGCTCTAGGTGAACATGGGATCGTTGTAAGAGTAAGAGGATTCTCCTTTATGATTATTCTGCAGAGATGCTCTGCATTGGGATACCTTATTTTTATCTCAATACTTGAATGTGATGGAGGTGCTAGTATTTAGAATGATAATTTTGTGGTTATGTTGCAAGGTGTAAATGTTTTAAAAGGTCTAGAAACAACACAAGTTGCTCTCAACTACTTTGCGCCTGTGCAATAAGAGTAATATTCAAAAGCTTCCAGAGAAGATATTGAGAAGATATTGTGACTTTGTCAATGAGGCTATTACTCCTCTCTTTACATAAAAGAAGCTTTTCTGTTCATACTTGCACTCCTTTTTACATACATGGTACCACATGGTAATTGCCTTGTTCTAAAATAGTATGACCTTGAGAGCAAGATCAGAGCTTGTTATTGAACAAACCAGAATTTGTTTAAATGTATCTTGTGAATCATGCCAATCAAAAAAGAGGTTTGCAAGGTGTTTGGGCAAAATATTGTGTGACTGCACAAGAAAACAGATATCAACGCATGCGAAATGAGGGCCTTTGTCCAGAGTAAATCGCCTGCGCGTGCATATCTTGATTGCATCAAGCAAGGGCCTCTCTCTTTATGCAATCACATACGTGTGCATCTTGAAGGCATGTGGCTCTACGCAAGATGCTAATATGGGCATAAAAATTCACGCTGATATTGTTGGCAAGGGGTTGTTGAAAAAGATATCGTGCTTGACAATGCCTTGGTTGACATGTTTGCTAAATGTGGTACACTTCAGAGAGCACCAGAGCTTCTCGAAAAGCTTCCTACCCAGAGTGTGGACTCTTGAAACACATTGATTGCACGATTTACCCCACAAGGGGCAGGCCAGAAAGCTATGGTCTGTTTTCAACATATTTAAAGTGATAGCGTTGGTCTGTTTTTAGCAGATTCGAAGTGACGGCCTCTCTCACGACTGCAAGATTTGCTCCAAAAGGGCAGTGCCAGAAAGCTCTAGGCTGTTTTCAACAGATGTAAAGCAAGGAATCTTGGAGAAAGATGTCATGTTTGGCCGTATTTTGATCAATATGTATGTCAAATGGGGTGTCCCAAAGACTACGACTTTGTGTGTGTGTGCATGTGAATGTGAGTCTATGGACAAGCAGTATGGCAGATTCAACATCAATCGACATGTTTGGAGACGTCACAGAATGGATGACGATGGTAGAATGTATAATGGTGGGAAGGTGGCGGAACAATATAAGGAAGGTCTAGAAGTGGTTCAATCCAATATCGTGCGTTGATCGACACGACCAATACCAAAGGTACACTTATATTCCGTATTTTCAATTCCTTCATGTGATCTCAAAAGTACTTATAGTAAATCATGTATACATGCAATAAATTTACATCATTTTCATTCAAAAGACTGTTAGATGAAGGTGACAAAGGCTGAAGACTTTTTGTGATGCCCAACAAAGGAACACATAGACAATACGCCACGGCAAGGCAACGTGGAATGATACATGTCTTCATAAAACATCGGTAACGAGTTCTTCCTTGTAAAGCTCTAGTATTTTTACAATAAGAAAGTCCCTCCAATACTAGAGAAGAAGCATAAGTCCCCCTTTAACACTGAAGGGGATAAAAGTGGCGGGGGAAAGGCACGTTCCCTACGGTATAATTATAAATGTGGAGAACGGTGCCAACTCCACACCATACATATGTATGGTTTTTTCTTTTTTTAAATGGGCACAAGCATCGTAAATGCACGAAATGCATCTGATTTTGTTTTTATTATAATGTGGAACTATTTACATTCATACATCTTTTCATGCAAAATCTCATTTGTGATGCGAGGTCATAGAGATTTTGACAAAAGCTTCGAGGAGAGATGCTATGGAGCCATTGTCACGAGCTATGCCATGCGGTAAAATCCACACCACAATCACTATTTTACTTCTTGCTATCTGCACAGTGAGTCAATCAAGGCAAACTAGTTGCATTTTTTATGTCCCTCGTTGTGTGTGTAGCGGTGAATCAGGATAGCGGACCACCTAAGCTCTGTGACCAATTCCGGAAAGGGTAGAGCACTGTTTCGACCTTTGAAATGGTGCAAACGAACAGCCTGCACAATGGCTATTCGCAGTAAAATGAGTGCCGCGACCGGTCACCCATAGGCGGAGAATGACCAGTGCTACTAAATCATGTGTAAAAAAAAGAGGATCATGTAACATGACAGATCAAGGGGGGTATTCAGAACAAACGTGACAACAAGGCTAGAACTTGCAATTTGACGGCTCAGGTTTTATCGCCACACCTCTAAGGGTCAGCTCACATGAGGGCGTGATTGCGAACCGGTTGGCAACTAGTTGCAAACCCACATTGTTTCGATGCGCAGTTTCCTGGTGGTTATGAATCTGAGGTTTTGAACTAGTTGTAGTCTCGTTCCACCCCTGGGAGGTGAAGCAAGAAGGCAACCACACTACAGACAAACGCACGATCTAAAATTGGCTACCTTTTTGACATCAAATTGCTTTTCTAAGAGAAAAGGTGGGACCAAAATGATCTTCTCTCTCATCTTTCTCAGTTTTCCTGCAGCTCACTTGAACTCATAACCGACGGGTTTTCGGTTGCCAACATGTTCGCAACTAGCATTCCATGTGAAACGGCTCTAACCACTCTAGCATTGGGGAAATGTTTTCTTATTCAATATTGGGTGTGGACGGATCCTAGTACAGGAACTTGACCCCTTATTGGCCCCTTTACCTTGGGGGGTACTTTTGAAACATGATAAATTATGTCTTAACTAAGACTAAGGGTGGCTTCACAAACATCCGGACGTCCTTGGAGGACAAAAAAAGCAACCAATAAGAGTTCGCAACATTGGAATGGGCGTCGAAGCTCTTTCACACACGAAGTTGAAGGGCACATGTTGGTGCGGACGTGGTAGTCTAGTCATGGACGTACATACCTTTTTGATGGGCGACCTCCCCCCCTCGCCCAAAGAATGGACGCACCTATAAAACAAGGTGCCAACCACTTTTCAAAAGTGAAGGTGGGCCTGTAGTTTTGAACACATGGCACACAGAGGCAAGGCTAATAAGCTATCTGAGCTAACCAATCGTCGTCGCTGCAAACTAAGTGAGAATTGTACTTAGTGTCCATATGCTTGTGAATCCACAAGTGCCCAATACAAAATGGGGCTCATTTTCAGAGCGTCCATGTACGCTCCTTATGATGGACGAGCGGTGCCCCTTGATCCCCCCCTTCCTCATACACCTGCTTAGAGAGAAAGAGTAGAGAAGCATGTCACAACCTGAGAGAGAGAGAGAGAGAGAGAGAGAGAGAGAGAGAGAGAGAGAGAGAGAGAGAGAGAGAGAGAGAGAGTGGTGGTAATGCGTGTGCTAGTTTCCACCCAACCGTGCTATCTTATAGCCTCCCCCTAGCGTACACACTGTCCGGTCGTGCTGGTGGCCTTGCCCATAGGACCCATGTCCTTACATTACCCCCCCCCCCCCCCCCCTTGGAGAATCGTTTTCGTCTTCAAAAACGAATGTAGGAAAACGTTTCTTAAGTGCGGAGACATTCTCCCATGTAGAACCTTCTTCAGGTCTATCTAGCCATTTTACCAACACCTGTCGTCTGACATGATGTCTGGTGCGAAGCTCATGAGAATCCAAAATCTTTTCGGGCTCATGAGGAATGCTTGGTGGTGCGATAAGGTCAACCAACACACCTATGTCAATGACATTATCATTCTGCCCTAGCTGTTTTCGTAAACGGATAACATGAAAAACAGGATGAACTCATGAGTGCTCTGGAAGAGCTAACTTATAGGCCACTTGACCTATATGTTTGAGAATGGTAAACGGTCCACAATAGCGTGGTGAAAGTTTAGCAACTTTTCCCGTCTTCAAACTTTTTGAATGCTCCTGACCTTTGAGGAAAACCTTGTCTCCTTCTTCAAAAGTAGCATGCTCATCTGCGTACTTCTTATATCGATCTTGAGCTTGCTTAACATTCTGTCGAGCAACTCGAAGCATGTCAAAATGGTCTTGGAGAAAATATTTCGCTTGTTGTATCTTCTCCTTAGCCAACCCCATCGTAACGGGTGATCTAGGTTGAAATCCATACAAAAGCATAAATGGACTAAACCATGTAGTCACATGCTTTGAACTAGTATAAGCAAATTCCAATATAGGTAAGTAGTCTTCCCAATTGGTTTGCTTCTTGCTAACGTATGCTCGTACCATATCCTCTAGCACTTGATTAACTCTTTCTATTTGACCATCCGTTTTTGGATGATCAGCCGTACTTAGATTAAGTTTAGTTTCCAACTTTTGGAACACAGCTCTCCAGAAGTGATTATCGAACTTTGATCTCTGTCACTAATGATACTAGCTGGAAGACCGTAGGGTTTATATATATGCTCTACAAATAGCCATGCTAATTCTGGTGTCTTAACCATAGTCTTAGTGGGAATGAATCGACCCATCTTTGTGAGATGGTCTACAATTACCCAAATGGCATCATGGCCACGATTTGTAGTAGGTAGTCCTACTACAAAATCCATAGAGATACTCTCCCACTTACCTTGTGGAATCTCTAAAGGATGTAAAAGGCCACCTACCTTGAGGCGCTCTGTCTTATTAACTTGGAACTGTTGGCAGTTTAGTACGTACTCTTGAACATCATGATGTAAGCCCGACCAATAAAATTGCCGTCGAACTAAGGCATACGTTTTACGAATACCTGGATGACCAGCACTTGGACTATCGTGACACTCAAATAAGATTTGGTGCTTAGTGTCTAAGTCCTTTGGCACACATACTCTACCTTTGTGGAGTAAGTAGCCATCATCAATGGAAAAATTCTTCCATCGCTTAAGCTCTTCCTGAGTAGGGGTGGAGCTCTGTGTGTTGGAGTTTCTATCTGCGTGTGCAGAGACATGTTGATCTGGCTGTTCACAGAAATGTGAGTGTGAGGGGTCCCTTTTTAAAACTGCACTCCACACTTTAGCATATGATTGATCTTGTGCACACTTGCCACGTAATGACTCCAAAAATCCACTCTTTAGTTCCGTGAAAGCAAGTGAATTAATCTGAGGCATCCGACTTAGTGCATCCGCTACTACATTATATCGCCCCTTGCGATATCGTAGCTTACAATCATAATATTGAAGAATTTCTTCCCATCTAGCTTTACGACCCTTCAAGTCTGTTTGAGTAGTAAACCATTTGATAATCTCATGGTCAAAAACTACTTCAAACTCGGCACCATATAAATAGTGTCGCCACTTTCGTAAAGCGTGAATTATGGCATAGAGCTCTCTCTCATAGATATAATAATTCTGTTGAGCTCTATCTAACTTTCTACTTTCAAAGGCTATAGGTCTTCCCTCCTGGAGAAGTACCGCACCGATGGCTTTATCACTAGCATCAGTCTCTACCACAAACGGCTTAAGTGGGTCGACGATTTCTAGGATGGGAGCAATGGCTATAGCTACCTTGAGCTGTTCAAAACTGCATTTTTGGGCTTCTTCCCAAAAAAAGGTCTTACCTTTTGCTTTAAGTTGATCAGTCATAGGAACAATGATTTTGGCATAGTCACGGATATACTGTCGATAAAATTCAGCCATGCCTAAAAATATTTGAAGCTTCTCAACCGTTTGGGATGTGGCCATCGAAGAATGGCAGCGACCTTGTCAGTGTCCATCTTGATGCCAGAATAAGAGATCACATGACCGAGGTAATGTATCTTTGTTTTAAAGAATTCACACTTCCTTTGCTTAGCATATAGCACGTGAGCTCATAGTTGTTCAAATACTAATCGTAAGTGTTCTATGTGTTCATCTTCAGTCTTACTGTAAATGAGAATATCATCAAGGAAAACCACAACAAATTTTCCAAGATAGGGACATAAGACACTATCCATGAGTGTCATAAATGTAGCTGGAGCATTGTTGAGACCAAAAGGCATAACTAAAAATTCAAAATGCCCGAATCGTGTTCTAAAGGTAGTTTTGGAGATATCTTGCAGTAGGATACGTACCTGGTGGTATCCTGAACGAAGATCTATCTTTGTATAGTATCTTGCCTCGTGGAGTTGATCAAACAACTCATCCACTCGAGGCAGATGATACTTGTTCTTGATGGTTATCGCATTTAATCCGCGATAATCTACGCACATGCGCATAGTACGATCTTTCTTTTTTACCAATAGAATTGGTGATTCCCAAGGCGAAGTGCTAGGTCTAATGAAACCACGAGCGAGGTAGTCAGCCAATTGACTCTCAACCTCCTTGGCTTCTTTAGCACTCATACGATAAGGTGGTTAACTCACCGGTTTAGTGCATGGCAAGACATCTATGCCATGCTGAACATCACGTGTAGGGGGTAAACCCGGTAGTAAATCACTTAAGAACACATCACTATACTCCATGAGTAAGTGAGTCAGCTTTTTCCGTGCAAAAGGAGAAAGTAAACTAGAGTTATGCTAGGATGGAGAATCTTGTAATTCTGTAATGTTTGTTTTACAACAGTTGCACGTTGCTCTATAGAATCAAAATTGAGAGCACTTTGCTCGTTAGATTTGTTAACACTTTGTTTATCAATAGAATTCATTGCACTTTGCATACCATTACTAGAATTCATAGCACTTTGCTCTTGAGAATTCACAAGACTTGGAGACAAGCAGTAACACAAAAAGACTTCATCTATTATATTTGCTTTCTGGAAATTGAAGTCTTTGTGTTTTGTATGCTCCGCGATTTGCATTGCATGCGAACCTCGCCTTGCGGGAATTGGAGCGCTTCACTTGTCGTTCCTTGTAAGAACACCTTTGATGATTCTTCACAAAAACTCGTCATTTTTATGAAGGATTTTCTTCACTTTGAAGCTACCTCCTTGAGGAAAAAAGAATTTTTGGAGGAAAACTTGCCTTCCTCCAAGAAGTGAAAAGGAAGGGTAAAGCTACATCCTTGAAGTTTGAAGCTTTCCCTTTCCCTTTCAACACAAGTAGAATATCTTTCCTTGTTATACACAACAAGGTCCAATAGATTGATGGTAAAGTGTTGGCCTCTTACGCTCATGGGGTGGGTTCAACCCTCCTTCATGCAAGGGTAAAGCGAGCCTTCCTACGCGCGCAGCGAACGGTGCCAACGGAAGCCTTTGGAGCCTCGGTGCCATCGATTTTGCCTTGGTCGCCCGCTGTGGAGGGTGTAGATGGGGCGTCGACTGTCGCTGTCTGTCCACGCGCTGCTCGCACTAAAAACTGTGCCTGTCTTCTTTTTGCTGCACAGTAGGGGCATCGCTGTCTGCGGAACGTGGAAGAGAAGTAGGACATCGCACGCACATGAAAGCCGCTTTTAGCCTCCTTCCAAAAATAGCTCGGATACTAGTGAAAGCGCGGTGGTAATGCGTGTGCTAGTCTCCACCCAGCCGTGCTATCTTATAGCCTCCCCCTAGCATACACACTGTCCGCCCGTTCCGGTGGCCTTGCCCATAGGAACCATGTCCTTACAGGTAGTCTCTCCTTACACACTTGCTGCGACGGAGAGAGAGAGAGAGAGAGAGAGTCTCCAAAACGTTTTGGATGTCCATTCGCATGTAGGCCTCCCTATCCCTTGGTTGCTCATCTCTTTGGACTGCAACAATGTCCGCCCCCAGGCCCCAACAACTCGTGGAATTTAGTCACTAACAATCATCGTGAATTATTTCTGCGAGAGGGAGAGATTGAGAACCCACATAGCAAGCCCCTTTCTATACACTCATCCATCACCTATGCCCTTTGTGCTTCCTCCCCTTTCTAGCCTTTCTCCAATAGCCACCCACTAAGAACCAAATTTGGAAGAGTAGGGGAGATGGTGCCTTGCAACCTTGGCCAAGCTAGAGCACGCGGTCATTGTCCCAGTGATTGCATGGCACCCCTACTTGTTCCAGAATATCCCTTGCCTGCTTTTCAATTACATTCTGTGCTGATTCACTTGTGGCCGCGCGCGCGCGCACACACACACACACACACACACACACACACACACACACACACAGAGAGAGAGAGAGAGAGAGAGAGAGAGAGAGAGAGAGAGAGATAATATATAGCATCAGAGCCATGGAGCATATGTAGCATGCACAAGTCGGATGCTTAGTGCACATTGCTCATGCAAAGCTAGGGGATAGAGTCTAGGTTGGGGCTAGATGGCTCCACGAGAAAGTAGTAGGCCTAGGATGGTCATAAGGTGTGTAGTTCGGCACACCAAAGCCTCTGGTCTTGTCCGGCCAAGTGTGAACAATCAAGGTCCAAGTCTTTATTAAGAGGACTCTTATGGTTGAAAGGATTTAACCTAGGTTTTTAACGATGGAGGAAGTTAGCAAAGGGGAAAAAAATCGCCTCCACACGTAAGGCATAATATGCATCTACATATAGTACGTGTTTAAAGGAAACACATGAATCTACACGTTTTGTAAAGGTGATATTATAATTGAAGTGGCACATCCGATGTCTGTTGGAGGCTCGCCATAGCATAGGCAATCTCCCACAAAATCTATCAATCTGGAGAGAGAGAGAGCATGACCCGGCTAGGGCCTGGAGGCATCACACAAAGAATGTGCGAGAGCGTCATCGGATGCAAAGATTGAGAGGATTCAAGAGCGTGCATCCTCCAATGCAAATAGAAATCATCCCAAATCAACTAATGCTAATCGCACATCAAGCATCAATTTCAAGCAATCATCTACACACATCAAGCAACGAAGTGAAACACACTAATATTGGAATCTCTTAAGCACAACTCTAATTACATACATTGACGATTAAGCACACAAGATCGCATTCAAGTCGGCCATCCCAACCATGCCCATCATGGTGTCCAAATCAAGTCACACATAATCAAATTAAGCTCAAGGCTTCTTAAACCTACACACACACAAGCACACCATTAGAGGACAATTCTAATCCCTCAATCACGAGTACACCCACTCCGCTTAATTGAGAGAGTTAGATAAGGACTCCACTAATCGGAGAAGCTTAGCATAAGTAAGAGTTAGATTAGAGAAGATCAACACTTCAAAACAATGAAAGAAAGTAGATAAACATGATTGACAACATAATGAAGACTAGATTAATTAAGAGAGGATTACACTAATTACATGTGATTAGCACTAGTCTTCTAAGCATGGGTATTAAGCTCAAAGGCTAGGTCATCAAGACCTCCTCTAGGGACAGAGTTCTCAAAAGGACCACTCAAGAATGACCTCTCATTAAGCATAGGGCTCTTTTATAGCTTTGGGCTTCAAACCCTTCAACTATAGGATAAAGTGAGCTCTCTAGCCTAGACTCATACAACTTTGAAACTCCTAAATGAGCCCAAGCCCTATACAATGAAAAGTAAATACTGTACACTATGGCACATCCACAGCTTGGTGCATAATTGGTGTAGCCGTTAGCCACTGCTAACAATGTCGCAAGAACTCAACGTAGTTTTTTAGGAATGGGAAAGTAATAGCCCCTCGACGTTTGTTCATGATAAATATTACCTTTTTGACCAACAAAATATGCCAAGAACTAGTAAGGCACAACTCTTTTAAACTATGCAGATATGACTGGAAACGGTTAGGAAACCCCATAAAAAATGCATGCAATATCATGCCATTTTGGAGTCATCTGCACATAGCAGGATACTAATAGCATCTGTGCACGTAATTGAGTACTATAAAGGTGGTACTTTAAAAATTAGACATTGATTGTTAAGGGGGGGGGAAGATACCTTCACCCTATATCCTCCATTACCAACAATGAAGTAGGCATCTTAAATGCCTACCTAGTGAGGAGTATGTTTGCAATATATGTTATTACCATACAAATTTATAAAGTTAGTAGTAACCAACTATCTGGGCTATAGGAAGCAAGACAAGGTCTATAAAACATTTAGAAATTTGGTCAAGCGGTTTGTGCACGGACATTTTAGTCCCTCAATAGACTCACATGCAGGAGACAACGAGATAGTCACCCATCTGAGTTGTAGTCTCTATTTAGTCCCTCACTTTTTAATACAGATGATGATGGAGGCCTTCTAGTTTTCACCCATGGAGGAGTCACTCCCTATGTCAAGACAAATGACCAAAGAAAATAAAAGATAATATCACACATGTTACCAAGCACATTTATGATTCGGCCACTAGTGTCATAAAATTTAATATCTAACTTTCTCAAATGATTTTCTGATCTTAAAGTGGCCAACTAAAATGGGAGGATAATGAGAACAAGAGTTAGAATATTAATATGTGTTGTTAGGCTTATCTCAATAGGTTGGCACACATTTCTCTTTAACCAGTATCTAGCAAGATACCTCTTGAAATTGACAAGTTTGAAGAAAAATAAAGCTAGTTTGATTAGGAAAGTATAAATAGAGAATGCTTTACGTACATGGCACGTGGAGGGGAAGAGAGAGAGAGAGAGAGAGAGAGAGAGAGAGAGAGAGAGAGAGAGAGAGAGAGAGAGAGAGAGAGAGATTATGTGCATCGCACAAGTGAGAGAGAATAGCGATGAGATTTTTGGTCTGCATGTTGTGCGCGGTGCCACAGAGCAGAGCATGGAGGGGGAACACAACAACGTGGAGATTTTTTCTCTCTCTTTGTCTAGACGTAGGCTGGGAAGGTTGGGGAAGGAGCACCGTGCAAGCGAAGGAAGTACGCCCATTGTGCTCATCTCTCTCTCTCTCTCTCTCTCTCTCTCTCTCTCTCTCTCTCTCTCTCTCTCTCTCTCTCCCCCATTCTTTCGTTTCATCACAGCGTGAGGCAGGGCCATGCTGAGAAGTGCATCTGAAGAGCAAAGCAATAGGTCGAATGCATTGATCGATGGTGCACATCGATTGTGGCCGTAATACAGCTGTCTTCCACGTGATCTCCCCTCCTCAACAATGGCTCTGAGTGTCAGGATATGATCAAGAGTACAGAAACCTCCCCTATCCTGCTGCATGTACACCCTCTTTCTCTCCCTATCTACTCAGCCACTGCTCAAGGATGGATGCGTATAACCGTGCCTGCCAATGTGTGTCCAATCATGATAGTGCGGTGGTTCCTAGGCTCCATAGGCATTGAGTGCATCCACGTAGAGATTTTTAGTGTGTCAGCTTGGTGAGGGTTGTAGGCCGAGGGTGTGCCAGTTGGGTGACGGCTGTGCATGCGAAAGCGACGAAGCATGCAAATTGTGGAGCTCACACTCCTCTGTAGTGCGAACCTCTCTCTGCCATGCTGCCACCATTGAAGGGAGACCGGGGCACTTGTCAGCATAGGTGGCATGTTAGTCATGTGGAACCAAAAAAGGCAAGGCCGGATGGGTTGTTTGAAGATGGCATGAGAGGTCACGCAGAGGCGGCAAAAGAGGCGAAGCCCTGCAAGGCAGGACACAACCCTGTGAAAGCGTAGAAGGGGATGAGGGGGCTGCGGGCACTGTCCAAGGGAACTAGGGACAAGGGGGCTATGGGGTATCTGTGGAAGATGGGCTCTAAGGGCATAGGAACAAGGACCAAGCAAAGGCCCTGCGACGGCTGAGAACGAGGGTAGGAGCAAAGAGAAGAATCTTGAAAGATTCGTGTTTACAAGTAGGGACCGAGTAGTAGTAATAGGGGACCAAGAGGAGAGATAGTCTACCAAGGAGCATTGTGAACCCAATGAAGCTTGAAATGGGAGGATAATGAGAATAAGAGTTAGAATATTAATATGTGTTGTTAGGCTTATCTCAACAAGGGACCAAGAGGAGAGATAGTCTACCAAAGATCAATGTGAACCCAATGAAGCTTGAAATGACCTTAGGGTAAATCTCATTAAGCCTTCAAAAGAATGGTACTAAAGTCCATTGGGCTTGGGATCAATGGGGAATTGTAATGCCAACTCTAGGTATTTTAGACTATCTAAATGTTTCCTAAGGTTACCATGACCCCAAGTGGGCAAGTGGCACCCCCAATTGCAAGGGGAGAGCCCTATATGTAGGGCGATGAGAGACAACACACACACACACACACACACACACACACACACACACACACACACACACACACACACATACACTAGAGAAGTCACCTCTTTCATATAAGGCATAAAGGACGCATGTCAGGCTCCTAGCTAGGTTGCCAACAACCAATCCCGAATCATACTGGATAGCCAATATGAAGAACCAATGAGAATTAAGATTTATAAAAGCAAGCTTAAATCTCATTGGATAGCCCACAAAGAGAACCAACACTAAAACACATCACGTGAATATCGATGCCCGTAGCGATGAAAATAAATTAGTTATAAAAAACCCACCCGTTGATAGGAGCATCGGTACCATCATGTCAATATGCTCGTTGGTATAGCTAATGTCGGTATACACACTAGAATATAAAAGTGCATACGATGCGTATACCGAAGGCCATATCGATGCCTATATGGATGCTCATAACGATACCAAAACTTGCAAAAAAAATTTGAGCAAAGAAGGCTGGCATCTTGTGTTGCATGTACTGCAGCATCAAAAGCAGTCCTCTCCGCTCAAAGGAAAGAGTGCAAAAGCAACATCACTCCACCTTTGTTTTGCCTAAAAATTCCACAGAAGTGTAAGTACATATTGACCATGACAAAATCCACAAAACATAACCATAACAATACTCGCAAACCATAACCATCGTGTAAATCACAAAACATAACCGTAACTGAATTTTGAAACCATAACCATAACTTTAAGCATAACCATAACCATAACCATAACCTCAAACCATAATCATAACCGAATACTGAAACCATAACCAAATTCTAAAACCATAACCATAAACAAATTTTGAAACCATAACCATAACCATCGTGTAAATAGTAAAACATAACCATAACTGAATTCTGAAACCATAACCATAACCATCGTGTAAATCACAAAACATAACCATAGTTGAATTTTGAAACCACAACCATAACCTTAAGCATAACCATAACATCAAACCATAACCATAACTGAATTCTGAAACCATAACCATAATCTCAAACCATAACCATAACCTCAAACCATAACCATAACCAAATTTTGAAACCGTAATCGTAACCGAATTCTAAAACTTTAACCATAACCTTAAACATAACCATAATCAAAATGGGCATAACCATAAACATAATCAAAACCAAGATGAGAAGATCCTACAGACTCCAAACGTGCTTTGGCTACATCTCGTTGCTACTACAACTTGTCTGGACACTCTTGCCGCTCTCAAGCAATCCCTGTCCACTCCTCTCATCCAACCATGCCATTCCATACCTTTGAAAATTGTTCAAATAGGTATAGAGAGGACACCGGTATGATTGAAAAGTGTTGTAGAATCTTTGCAAGGACAAATTTTCCTTGTGTGTCCTCTCTATACCTATTTGATCTGCATTTGGAAAATTGTTCCAAATACTCTTACTCATTTCAAAAGAGTACACAATCATTAGGACATCTATGGATTTTATTATAATCCATCCCCAACTTTGTAAGCAGTTGATTGGCAGCGGGTCGGGTAGGGGGTATGTGATTGCCTTCTGGAAAAATTTGCTTGTTGAACAAGCTGCAAAAACCATTTAAATAATTTAAACAAGAACTTTGGCTTTTCACATAAATTAGTAGCATATATATATATTTACCTGAAAAGCTCTGTAGTAACACTCATGTCGGACCATCCATAAAGAGATTGTAGGTTAAGCATTGCCAAATGTGTATGAAGAACAATAATTTTTGCATCGCTGTGAAATGGACATGGCCTATGAACTTTGAGAATAGCGGAATTAACAAAATTAGAGTGAGCATTTTTGTGAGATTACTTTGAGAACATAGAGGGTGAACTTAATTGATGGTAGAAACATAAACATAGTACTTAATTAACTTGGCATGAACAATACTTTTGCAAGAGAGAGTATTAGAAAACATGACAATAGTTGAGGACCGTATTTACTTGGAGCCGGTCCCCCCTCCAAAAGGCGTTTGTATTATAGATTCTCCCATCAAGAGAGACTTGGTACAATACAATATTTGTGTTCCTTGTGACCTAGGTGATGCAATGAAGATGGAAAGCTTCATGCATCACAAGCATAACATAAACTTTGCAAAAAGCATTAATTATCCCAAGGCAACACCTTCAAAGGTGGAGTGAGCTAGCGGGGAATGAGGGTGGGGAAGAGGAAGAAGAATCATTCATAGAAGAAAGAAATAGTTCCTCACTTATCGTCACTCTTCTTGCTTAGCATAGCATAATAGCATAGTAATGAAAATGAAGAAGATGGTAAGCTTAAGCATTGAAGCATGGATCTTGGTTGGATTTGCATTCCATAGCCAAGAGTGTTGGTGTAGGCTCTCAACTCCTCAACAAGCTTGAAGAAGGAGATGGAGCTCTTCCACTTTGCACTTCCCACAATGAGTGTGTGTGTGTGTGTGTGTTGGGGGGGGGGAGTACACCCCCTCATGCTTGGTCCACCTCTCTCTCTCTCTCTCTCTCTCTCTCTCTCTCTCTCTTCTTGTATTATTTAATTATATCATTTGGACATGTGTCCTCTTTTTTCTCTTTGAGAGAAAGAACTTAATTATTTATTTTTATGCATCTAAATTCTCATTGGACCCCTTTAAAGCCTATCCAATAGGATTCAAGCACATCATGAGGTCCAAATGGGGAGGATCTTGACATGTGTCTTTTATTCTTCTTAAGAGATCATGTTTGAATTGAACACTTCAAGCACCTTAGTCATTTAAGCAATAAAACCGTTTATGCCTCTTGAGAAGTCATGTTTCAAATTAAACACTTCAAGCACCTTAGTCATTTAAGCATGAGAAGCACCTCAAGCTTGGGCAAAGTTCCCACAAACATCTTAAGCAATTTAGTTAGCAAGCATGACAAGCACCTCATGCTTGGGTAGGATTCCCACCTCAAGGTCAGTAGCTTGCCTAAGGTCAACGGAATTTTTAACACTAACTTTTGGAGGTCTTTAATGAAGCTAACCCTAAGGTCTTTAAGCTCCATTAGGTAGCATTGCTCTTTAACAGACCATCTCTCATTTGGACCCCTTTAACCTAGGCCCCGTGTTGAGACAGATCCATAAGCCCATGTCTATATTCTAACCCTTGTTCCCAAATTAAATGATTACTTTAATATGATAAAATCCTTTGGGTTGGTTAGATATTAGAATCCTAAGGTCTTTAAGCTCCATTATATAGCATTGCTCTTTAACAGGCCATCTCTCATTTGGACGTACCCCTTTAACCTTGGCTCCGTGTTGAGATAGATCCATAAGCACATGTCTATATTCTAACCCTTGTTCCTGTTTATTCTCCCACATTAAATGATCAGTTTAATATGAGAAAATCATTTGGGCTAGTTAGATATTAGATTTTATGACATTATACCTCTCTTGAAATCATAGTCGTCCTCGACTATGAGGTAGAAGAGATAAAGTCTTAGTTATTAGTCTACGTATCTTAGTGGGTAGAAGATCCCGTTTTACCCTATGACATCATTTTGGAATGGATGACTAGTCCATTTGGTGCTTGGGAGAGGTAGCTTCCGCAAGCATGTCTGCTCTTTAGTCCATATCATACCCAAAGTAGAGTGACAAACTCTACTTGGTGTTTGAGTGAGGTCGTCATCACAAACAGGATTCTAGGCATTGCATACTATTTAAATTTGTGCACAAAAGAGGATTAGGCTTATAAGACAAAAACATTGTTCATTTAGAAAGCATTTACATTTTCTTACTATAGTGTAGCATTGTAAGCATTAATAGGGTTCATATTATCCTTAAGCTAGGTTCCTTGCATCCATCTAGCATATTTAAAAGGAGAATTCTCAAACTTAACAAGATATCATTGGATAATCTTACCATTTCTTAGTACTTTGTCTTCCTGTCGAAGAATCGATTTGGGCTGCAACACCTCTTCTTGATGTTCGATCTCTGGCGGGTTTAGCATAAAACTCTTGGTGGCCCGTAGGATTCTTGCCCGTAATATGCCTTAGATGAGCCTTGAGAAACTTTAGCAAGACCTAGTCATTTTCCTTAAAGGCTAAGGTTCTTCTGTGCTTATTAGCAGCATCCTTTTTTGCCTTTGCTGTGCGATGGATATAACCTTCTTTAACCTTTGGAAAAGATTCTTGTAAGTCTCGGCTATATTCATCAACAATGAAGATCTTCCCATGTACTTTAAGTAGTAAGGGACTTTTGGATCTTTCCTCTTTATCCTCAAAAGGTACTTTTCCCATAGAAGTATGTACAATGTCATTGTACGTATACTCTAAAGAGGTAGGTACTTCTCTCATTGAGAACTTTGATCTAGTTTTATGATAGAGGCTTTTAGTAGATCAAGAATCGTTAGATGAGTTATTTCACTTTGTTCATCCATTTGTGAATAGGCCAAAAGAGAAATTTAATCTAATTCCTAGATTCTCAAAGAGACCCTTCCATAAATTACTGGTCATTCTAGGATCTTTGTCCCACACTATGGTCACTTGGCAAGCCATGATACTTGAAAATTTGAGATATGAAGAGGGTTGCCATTTGATGTGCCTTAATAGTCTTTCTGACGGGCATATAGTGTGTTTCCTTGTTAAGCTTGTCGACTGAAACAATCCAAGTTACTTCCCTCGGTCAAATTTTGACTTTTGGCATACCATGCATTTTGAAACATACTCTTCATGGTATGTTTAATTTTCATGTTAGGCCAACATAAATACATTTTTACTACTCGAAGAGTAGATTATGGAATCCTTCTTTGCCTTGCATAATGAGAAGCATGGGATTCATACATGACTTTCTTACTGTATGGGTGAGTAACACATAGCCTATTGTCGTTTGGAAGATAACCATCCTCCAAGGTGAATGGTTCTTTTTTTTCTTCCCTAATGCAAAGACGGTAGTTATGTACTTAAAGTCTCAGACAATAGCATACTCATCTATCATAAAAGATGGATCATTGTGGGTTGCTATAGACACCATATTTACCCTGGCCATCGTGAAAGTGCATCGACCACTTGATTGTGCTTGCCAACAATGTGAGCAATATGAAATTTAAAGTTCGAAAGAAAATTTGCCCACCTCATTTATTTGTCGGTGAGCTTGGTTTGTATCATGAAGTTCTTGAGGCTTTGTGATCCATTTGTAGGATGAATGGAGCCCCCAAGAGATTGTTGGAATTAGGGTTGCAGAGAAACGCACACAGCTTGGAGAAGGAAGCTCAAGGCACACAATAGAGAGTGTATTACTTAGTGTGCAGTGGAAAGATAGATAGCCCTAGAGTGATGGGCGTATATACAATGCATGGGGGGAAAAATCTCCTAAAGAGGGAAAAAATGCCCCGGCGGTCCTAGTGTGTTCAGACACATCACTACCACATGTATATGGTAACAAATCCCGCCTGGAGTGATGCGGTGAACAAGAGCTAGCACATGAGTAAAGGGAAGTGCCATGCCCTAAGGACATGATCAGTCCACAAAGGGGAGTAAGCCCAAAGCTTTGTGGAAAGCTTCAAGCTTCTCAGGAGACAATGCCTTTGTGAAAAGATCTGCAAGGTTGTCCTGTGTTGGCACATAAGCCAAGCTGTTCTCTCCTTCTGAGAGCCTCTCCTTGACATAGTGGTAATGCACCTCAATGTGATTTGTGCGAGCATGAAAAACTGGGTTTCTCTCTGCCAATATGCTATGACTGTCAGTGTAGATAGTGTTGGCAGTGTCATGTCCAACACCCAAATCAGCCATAAGGCGTCTGATTCGTACACACTCAACCGTAGCTATAAAGACTTCCCTATACTCAGCCTCACAACTCGAAGTGGCCACAGTAGGTTGCTTCTTGCTCAACCATGATATACATGAACTGCCAAGCATGAAACAAAACCACTTGTGGACACTTGCGTGTCAAAACAACCAGCCCAATCTGAGTCCGAAAAAGCATATAAGTCTGGCGGCAATGATCCACCCTTGGGATAAAACAAGCCAAGATGTAAAGTGCCACTAAGGTAGCGGAAAATCCTCTTGATAGCCTGCCAATGCTTAGACCTTGGGCTATGCATAAATCTGCTGACCTGTGAGACTGCAAATTGAATATCCGGCCTCGTGTTGCATACATAAATGAGGCAGCCAACAGCAGTTTGGTAAAGAGTGACATCAGCAAGATCACCAGCATCATGTAGACTCAACTTCAAACCTGTTTCCATGGGAGTGGCAATAGGTTTGCAATCCTCAAGTCCAAACTTACATAGCAATGTCTCTATGTAACTTTTCTGACACAAGGCAATACCACCATCACACTACTTAAACTGTATACCCAAATAATGATGCAACAGCCCCAAATCTTTCATCTTGAAAGTAGCATTCAAATCAGCCTTAAATTCAGCAATATGTCTCTCATTTGGTCCAGTGATCAGCAAATCATCCACATAAAGAACCACAATGAGAAGTACATCACCCTCACGCTTTACATACAATGTGCTTTCTGTTGGACTGTTACGAAAGCCTTGTTTGACCAAATGAGTGTCAGCTTTCTCATACCAAGCACGAGGAGATTGCTTCAACCCATACAAAGCCTTGTTACATTTGCACACTTTGTCCTCTTGTCCTTTTATGACAAAACCGTGAGGCTGCGTTACATAAACTTCCTCAAATATGTCACCATTCAAGAAAGCAGTAACAATGTCTCATTGATGCACATCCCAACCAAAATGAGCTACCAATGCACATAAAAAACGCACAGTAGTCATACGGCAAGTGGGAGCAAAAGTCTCTTCATAGTCTATGCCTTTTTGCTGTGCATAACCTTTTGCAACAAGTCGAGCCTTATGGCGATCGATCTCACCATTCGGCTTGCGTTTCAACTTGTAAACCCACTTCGTACCAATGGCCTTTTTGCCAGGAGGAAAATCACATAAAGTCCATGTGTCATTTTCTATAAGTGCATCATATTCTGATGGCATGGCAGCCATCCAATTTTTTGAATTCTGTGCTTCATCAAAAGACAGAGGCTCCTCAACATCATGTAAGCTAGACACAGCCAAAGCATAACAATCTGATGCATAAGATGCATGGCGAGAGCCTGAATGAGTACGACTAGACAAAGGTGCATCCAATTTATTGTCACGCAAAGTGTGCACCAGCCATTTTGGCATACCTCTAGCCTACTCATTTTCAGCCTTTTCCTCATCAAGTACATCATGTAAATTTGCATCAGTAAAGGCTATACATTTGCCTCATTGGAAATTACATTCGTATTTCCGCCACTAAAAAGAGGAAACAAAGTGTCATAAATGTCCTGTGAGCTTACATTACTGTCTCTAGTACATGACAGCAAGGGCTGAATAGAATCTTCCACAAACATGACATCCCGTGAAACCAGAATACGCTTTGTTTGCGGATGATATAACGTGTAACATTTGCTTTCAACACTATAACCAACAAAAATACATTTGATAGCCTTATCATCCAATTTTTTGCGTTGTGTTTGTGGCACCAAAGCATATGCCAAACAGCCAAAAACAAGCATGTGCTCAATAGAAGGCTTTCTATCATGCCATGCTTCATATGGAGTAATATACTGCAAAGCTTTCGTAGGACCCATGTTTAGTACATAAGTGGCACACATGATGGCCTCAAGACAAAAAGAATGCGGAAAAGCTTGACTTTTGACCATACATCGTGCCATTTCCGTCAGTGACCTATTTTTCCTCTCAGCAACACCATTTTGCTAAGGTGTATAAGGAACTATACATTGGTGTTTTATCCCACGACTAGCCAGAAATGCATTAAATTCATGAGACATACACTCCCCCCCTCGATCGGAACGGAGGGTGCCCATAGTACATTTTGAGACATTTTCAACCATAGCCAGAAATTGTTTGAAGCACATAAAAACTTTGGACTTCGCTTTAAGCGAAAATACCCATGTATGCCTGGAGTAATCATCATCAATGAAAGTCACGAAGTACAGGTAATTGCCCAAGGACGGAGTTTGCATGGGTCCACAAACATCACTATGCACAAGCTACAACCTGCATGTGGCCCTAACTGAACCATCCTTTGGAAACTTAGAACGCTGCATCTTACCCAAATACAGCCTTCACAAACATGTTTGATAGGTGCTTCAAGAGGCGGCAAAGAAGCAACCATATCAGATTTCTGCAAACACAGCAAACTGTCAAAATTCAGATGATCAAAATTACGTGCATGCCAAAGTTTTGCATCTGAAATAGCCCTTGAATCTGCAACAGCATTTGTAAAATTTTGTCCACACTTGTCATACAAAGTGAGCTTATACAGCCCATGACACAAAAGGCCAGATGCAACAATTTCATCACCAAAACTGAGATCGTGAACTGTACATCTGTCACATCAACAAATTTGACTACAGGTCCAAGTCTAGCAAGTGTAGATACAAACAAAAGATTCTTCTTGATCCCTGGTACATAAAGTGCATCAACAAGTGTGAAAGAACTGCCATTAGCAGCAGTAAGCACAATCTTTCCAACTCCCTGAATCGGATAAGAGGCATTGTTGGCACAAGTGACTGAATTCCCATGAGGGACAGATTCGAGAGAGGTAAACAATTCACGATGTGAGGTAATGTGCTTTGTAGCACCACTGTCGAAATACCACACATGTGAATCTACAGCAAAACTGACAAGCATGCATCATGGACAGCAGGATTGTAAGTGCACTCTACGCTAAAAGCCCATTCTGCATCAACATCGGCAGCATAGTCTCCTTTCACAGAAGACTCAACAATGGCTGCATTTGTAGTGGAACCAACATTTGCAGTGGAACCACCCTCTTTCTTCTTAGCCTCTTTGGCCTTCAACTTAGGACACGACTTGATCAAGTGATCATTAGCAACACATAATTTCCAGACGAATTGCTGCCAGCAGAAGCATTAGGAACAGAAGTTTTTCCACTCGCAGCAGAACCATAAGAAGTGGCCGCATTGCTGTTACCACCCTTTCTTTGAGAAGCAATAAAAGCCTGTTCAACTGCATGCTGCCTAGTTCTTTTTTTTCTGGAAAGTGACTCTTGCAACAGCAATGTGCATAATGCATCAAACTTGACAACTTCAGGATTTCCTTAGGTCATCAGTCTCCAAGTACTAGCAAAAGTCTAGTAAGAATCTGGTAAGGCATCAAGAACAGTCTGCACAAGGGAACTGTCTTAAATGACTTCACCTGCAAAAATAAGTTGCTCATTGATATCCTTGACACTAGCAAGGAAAGTGTCCATATCATATTCCTCATGCATAATCTTCGACTCCAGCTCTTTACGCAGCAAAGCAATTTTAGCCTCATTGCGACTTGCATAAAGACCAGCCGATATATCCCAAGCCTGTTTTGTAGATTTTGCTGAACGAATGTGAGGAACAATGGTGCACTTCACAGACAACGCAATCAATGCATGAGCCTACACATCCTTTACATCCCAACGAGATTGTTTTGCCGTAGGCAAAACAACTCTAATAGCAGCAAGACCTGCAACATCCTCAACATCGCCTTCATCCTCAAAACCAGGACGTACATCAATGCCCTGCACAATATTCCAGATGCCCTTTGACACAAGAACATGTTGCATCATATAAGACCACATAGGGTAGTTGTCCCCATCCACAACCTGTCCTCAACAACAAACATCTTGAACACATCTGTGTTGTTGTCAGCCATGGTAAATGCTACACGTGATGTGAAAACTGTCCGAAAATAGGAGAAATGGAGGGAACAACACGTGATATATAGCACAAACCGTAGAAGACTATGAGGCACCTGTTATGCAAAAAATGGCACTGATAGAAATTCTACACAAAATGACGAAATAGCCTGTGTAGTACTACCTGTAGTGGAAACGGAGGCCGAAGTGAGTCCGAATCAAAAATCTGAGCAGACTGAGCTCTGATAGCAATCCTGAAATTTTTGTCGACCTACGAATGCTTGCCAAAGCTCACTGAAATCGTAGAAAGTGAGCAAGCGTGTGCTGGAGCAGCTGGCGACTAAGCCCGGGAGGACGCAACCTGCTCTGATACCAATTGTTGGAATTAGGGTTGCAGAGAAACGCACACAGCTTGGAGAAGATGAAGGAAGCTCAAGGCACACAATAGAGAGTGTATTACTTAGTGTGCAATGGAAAGATAGATAGCCTTAGAGTGATGGGCGTATATACAATGCACGGGGGAAAAACCCTCCTAAAGAGAGAAAAATGCCCCGGCGGTCTTAGTGTGTTCACACACATCACTACCACATGTATATGGTAACAGAGATAGTGCTTCCATGTATTTAGGGCATGTAGAACATCTAAAAGCTTTTTTTTGTATATGCCCAAGACCTGTTCATCGGCATTGAGCCTTCATCTCTCATATGCTATAACATGCCCTTCTTAAAGCAAAACTCCTCCAAGACAATCACCACAAGCATCACGTTGGACCTCAAATGACTTTGAGAGATCTGGAACCATAAAGACAGGTTGGGAGATAAGCTTCTCTTTGAGCATGTCAAAAGCATTTTGTTCTTTACCAGTCCATGAGTACTTAACATGTTTTTTTGTTAAGTCAAGCAATGGTCCTTCTATTTGAGAGAATTTTGCTATGAAGCATCTATAGTATGCACACATACTAATAAAGCTTCTTAGCTCATGTAGATTCCTTGGATTAGGCCATGCTTTTATTACCTCCATCTTTGATGGATACATACGGATACCATCTTGAGAGATAATGTGACCTAAGTATTGAATCTCTTGTAGGAAAAAATCAATTTTCTTTTGATTAATGAAAAGCTTATTCTCTCTCACAACTTGAAAGATTACCTGGAGGTGTCACTTGCACTCCTCAAGAGATTTTGAGTGGCATGAAGAATTTTGTCTATCGTGATTTTGAATGCGGCTGGAGAATTTATCAGGCCAAAACTTCTAACTTATCAAATAAATCTTCTACCCGTGGCATGGGAAATCTTTTTTTTTAATAGTGATCCAATTTAGTGTTCTATAGTCTGCACATATGTGATATGTGCCATATTTCTTTTGCACTAAAAGTACTGGAGAACAGAATGGAGAGGAGCTAGGCCTCATCATCCCTTTTTACACCAATTCATGCACTTGCCTCATGATCTCCTCGTGTTGAGCTTGTGAAACTCAATAAGGAGGTTTATTAGGCGGTGAGCTTCCTAGTAGAAGCTCACCGCCTAGTGAAACTCAATAAGGAGGTTTATTAGGCGGTGAGCTTCCTAGTAGAAGCTTCTTAGTAGAAGCTTTATTGCATGGTCATCATCCCCTTGTTTTGGAGGTAGCTCACTAGGGATGTCATCAATGAAAACATCTTGGAATCCATTTAGGAAATTAGACAACTCTAATTCCTCTTGATTCCCTTTATTGCTACTTGTGAAAACATTAGTATCTTTTACAGATTCTCTACAAAAAATCATATACGCAAAATAAAAGCTTTTATTGACTTATCAAAAGCAAGTGTATTTACCAGGAATATAGTGTTCCCTGAATCATTATCATCTATGTACATGCTTTTTTTAGTGTAGGTGAAATAGATTCTCCTTTCAGGGAACTTCATGTTGGTAGCAATGCGGTTGAACCATGGTGCCTCTAGGATAACATCCTCATGTTGGAGAGGAGAGATAAAAAAGTCTTCTTGTCGACGTAGCTTTCGACATGAAGCATCAACTTCCCAATCAAGGGAGTAATGGAGGTTTGATGTCCCTTGAAAGCTCCATCGGTAGTTACAGTATCTCCCATTGAGAAAGCTTGAATGCCTGTAACATTTAATGGCCTAGTAACTTGTGTGTAGTGGAAAATAGCATGAACATAGTGAGCATTTCATTAGAATAGATTCCTAATGAACATAACAAGAGTGCTTGGGTGGAGAGAGCAACAAAAAGCATAACACCTAGTTAGATAGCATGAACAATACTTCAAAAGAGAGAGAAATTAATCTATTGATAACAATTGAGGACCGGATTTACATGGAGCTGGTCCCTCCTCCAAAAGGCTTTGTATTATAGGTTTCTCCCATCAAGAGAGACATTTTACAATACAATTCTTTGTGTTCCTTCAATACTAGCTAGTGCAATGAAGATAGAAGCTTCAAGAACTAAGCAAAACACAACATCAATTCCCTCATGGTCTTAGACCCAAGACCTCACACACCTTTGAAGATGGTGAGAGCTAGCGGGGGATGAGAGTATATTGAGAGGAAGGAGTAGTCTTACGAGAAAGATGTACATCTCCTAACATAATCACTCATTTTAGCATAGCATAGCTTAGTAATTAGCATGGTAGAGGAGATGAGCATGGATTGAAGCTTGGCTCTTGGTTGGATTTACATCACAAAGCCAAGAGTTTTTGGTGTAGGCCTCCCTTCTCACAAGCTTGAAGTAGGTGATATGTGTTAGAAGCTGAACACACCCCACATAAACTGACTACTCGGAAGATTATCATTTTTTGTAATTATTCATTTATTGAGGAAACCTGATTTTTCACCTTGTAAATATTGGGGCTTACAGAAGTTTCCAGATTGTATCCCAATTTTGATAGTTAGATTGAGTAGATGGTTGATTTGGAACTTTAGGGTTTGAGAATTGTAAGGTATATCTACTACTTTTTGACCTTCATGAAAAAACCTTTTGTCATTTTTAAAACAAGTTTTTGAAGTCTGTGAGTGAGCGTACTGTGTACGAGAGAGAGTGTGAGCTTCATCTTGACGCTACGTGTGCACCGGTGGTCGGAATCGAGTGTGGAGAAGTGCAACATATTGCCCCCAACGAGAGATACGCGCCGATACCTACATTGCGCGCGTATGGTCCGGTTTTGCGAGCTCCTTCTACGAGCTTCATCTGGTGATTGGGTGAGCATACATTGTCCGGTTTTGCACTGCAGCATATCGAGGCGTTCACATTGAGTAGAGCTACACATTAGGCACTTTAGATTTCGAAAACGAAGACCTGCAAATTTCGGCCAGGCATCCTACGTGATTTTACATCGGGTGTTTTGGGTTGAGGTTTTGGTTCATAGACCTTAAGGAGAGCGACCTATTAGTGTTAGTAGGGTCTCCTTCAAGTTCTATGGTGTTTCAAGATTGTTTGATGGGTGTTCGGCTCTAAACAGTGTTGTAGGAAGTTTCCTCTTATGTACTCTTGAAGGCTGTGACTTAGACAATTGGTAGAGACCTCTGTAGGAATTAGTTAGGAGTCCGTCGAGTGTAGGTTGACACCTTATGCTTGCTTCCACACGCCTGCGAGTCGAGCTTCATCCTTAGCTGACAAATCTTGTTAGGTGAGTTCTAGCTGTGCTGACGTCCGTCGCGGCGTATCCGTCCAACATTGGCGCCGGTGTCGGGGATGAAAACCTTAGGTAGGTGACCGAGACTAGTCCTTGAGGATAGGGATTTTTGGCTTGCCAAGAGTCTCGTTTTACATTTAGATAGGATCAGAGGGTGGAGGACTCTCTAGGTCTTAGAGGGAGTCTAGGAAGCGTGTGTCTGGCCTAGATCCTTCGACTTAGGTAGACTAAGATAGTTTTAGGTATTAGTTGAGTTCTTGAGTAGGAGTTGGAGTGATAGAAGCGGTGAGAGGAGAGCTTGAGACTCCGGAGAGGCCAGAAAGCAACCAAAACACCATTATCACCATTTCACATGATGAGTAGGAGTACAGTAAGTAGGACATAATGATTCAGAATCTAGAGCACTTCATGCATGTATACTTGCTTGGTAAATTCATCACAAGTTTGTAAAAGACGCAAAAAGATGCAAAAGTGTGTTTGAAAGCCTAAGTGAAGTCCAAAAGTTATTGTGAGCGTTTCTGAGAGAGCTGTAGAGCATCATGAGCATTTTTGTCAAAAAATAAAATAAAATAATTTAATTTCAAGCCAAGAGACATCCTACGCGACAGGCTAATCTGGTGAAAATCTCGGGATTTTGAGTTGACCAGTGTGTTCAGAAGGTGGGGTTTACCCTATTTTCAACTGGAAAGTGGAAATTTGACCATATCTTAACAGGATAAGGCCAGGTAGACTGAAATTGCCAGACATCCTACCCAAATTGTGCCAAAGCATTATTTTAAGACCAAAACCATAAGTTGGCTGCATGAGCATGACTTGCATGATATATTGAGTGACTGAGAGGGGTTTCATCCCATTTGGGTGAGAAAATTGGGTTCAAAGCAGACTTTAGCACTTTTGACTGAAAAAGGAAAGAACAACTAAAATTGGGGACTTTTGAAATCCAAACCAAAATCTAAGCATACCACTGGGTTGCTGACATCAAGGGGAAGTTGTGGGTCAAGTCTGGGGTCAAACAGGCCAACTAGACATCCTACGCGTAGGATGTCTTCTGTGTGATTTTTCACTCCAAACCAAATTTTGAGCATACCAAAGTGATCAGCAACTCTAGGGGAGCCTGTGTTTTAAATTTGAAGCCATTCTGATGAAAAAGACATCCTACACGTAGGATGTCTAAAGCAAGAAATTAAAGCCAGATACTGACAGTGGGCATAGAAAGGTGTTGTATAGCCTGAGGCAAGCTCCCTAGTCAATTTTTGTCCAAATTGGAGTTGATTAGACTGATCAAGATTAGCAACAGGCTGTCGAAACAGATTTCTAAGCCATTGATCAGCTTATAGGTGTCCAAATCAAAAAGTAAAAACAGCTGTGGACTCAACACATCAAGGGGAATCAATAGTGAAAAAATCCAGGCAAAACAACGCAGGAGACATCCTACGTGTAGGATGTCTATTGGGCCTTACTGAAGAGAAAATTTGACTGGGCTTAGACAGTGAGATTCCATTTGGCTCAAGGGTTCCAGAACTTCTTTCAAAAGTAAATCTGGACCTTGTTTGTCCATTTGATGGAGCAAAGACTGAATTCAGACTTTTTCACGTAAATTGACCAACATCCGAGGAAAGTACAGTTCTAGAGTAGCAGACCTAATCCATAACATCAGCAGTGTATAAAATACAGTAGTGGTTGAGAATAACTCTCTTAGTTATACCAATCATTACTAAGATAACCTCTAGCAGATAAATGCTTTGATTCGATTGCCGAAATTAAACGCTTGTGTACAGGTATATTCAGCAGCAAAGCAAGAAGTTGTGCGGAGACTGATCCTTTGCCAGGTGAGTGGTTGGATTTGTGATTAATTGCATTAATAAGTTTGATGAATTTAAGATCACGAAGATAAATTTTTAGAGACCAGAAGGTGGCAGGTGACCAAGGTAGCTTAGTGTCCACCGAGGAGAGTGTAACCCAGGCAAGGCTAGATCCACTAGCACCGATTATTGAGGAAGGTAGTGATACTGACACTTCCTCAGACAAATCTTTCTTCATGATGGGTAGTCAACAGCCAGGAGGTTTCACCTATGATGGACCAATGCTAGGAGGAAGAACCTCCCTAAATCCTTTGAATGATTCCAAGCTCACTGTGATCTTCTTCAAGAGAACAAACTCAAGAGGAGCCCTAGTCTATTCTGACTATCGAGGACGCAAGTGCATTTGTATCGAAGAGAGGCCGGCTCAGAGATTGGAAATAATCCGAGTCTATGATGATGATGATGGAGATAGATTCTGAGACAAAAAGGGGAACCACTATCTGATAGTCAGTAACCCTGAAGATTACAACAGATATGGAGATAATGTGGCGAAAGGGAAAATGGTTTCAGAAGCTCAAGAACCGCCACCAAACATTGATCGGCCCGAAGCTATTTTTATGTATGATAAGAAAACAACCAGGGTTCCAACTTATAATGAGAACATGGGAATCTACAAGCATGAGAGTGAGGGTATAGTCGCATACTTTTGCAGCAAAGAACCATACTTAAACGAATTAAGGAAAGACAAGGTTCTTTACTTATTCTCTTATGAAACTGCTATGGGAAAGGGTATAGTTTTTGTTGATAGATACGGGCGAGAATACCAACGTATTCTCCCAGAGGGGGTAGAAAAGGCAACAGGTCCAGGAGCATCAGCATATGCCCCTGAGGAAGTGCCAAGAGCCACCTACACCCCAAGCAAGTCGACAAATCCCTTTTCTGAAGAGTATGATGCTACCTCACATTCCACCCGACCGCCGCAGGCATTCAACAACCAAAACCAACCACCAAACCAGCCATCATTGCAGGCATGGCTTCGACAGTCGAAAACATTGGAACAAGACCGAAATCGAGATGGTTATCAAGCCTCACGAGGGCTAAGGGATTTGCAAGAACCACCACTCTATTCAAGGTATCAAGGAGAGAGTAAGCCAAAGACTCAAGGGTCGGCAGAGCTTGGAGGACCACCCATAGAACGAGTTCGAAGAGATGAACCATCTCTGGCGAGAACTGTTAGAAATTATGGCTTAGGAGCACCACTGGGAGAGGAACTAACCTACTACAGAAGACCTGAGGAGGTATTTTGATTAGGACGAGGAGATCCAATGATGAGATTGTAGACCATCGTAGAATTAGACCTTCTCAAGTGCAAAAATGGGTAAACAAGAAATACACAGGAAACAGAGACCCAAGAGATCATGTAGCAGCCTTTGTGCGTGTAATTAGAGCTGAAGAGGTGTTAGACTTCCCGATCCAATTTGTAGCTAACCCTAGAGGATGACGCTGCTACTTGGTTTGACTCTGTAGAGCGTAGAGACTTTGAGTCTATGGAGGAAGTGTTTGACAAATTTATCGAGGAATTATCACAAAGGGGGATAGCTCATAATACCATCTCACAAATCCATAAATGCAAATAGAAATATGGGGAATCTATACGAAAGGCAGCCCTAAGACTAAAAAGATATGTTAAGTTATGTCCTATAGAAGAACTGCCAACTCAGTCCAGACTTATGCTTATATTCATCCAAGGACTAAGGAATGCGGATCTCTAGAAAGACTTACATATGAAGAGGAGCACGACTTTGAATGAGTTGACCAAGGAGGCTCTTTACCTTGTGGACAATTGTGCAGTCTACAAAGAGGGGGAGTTCAAGGATCTTGAGGGCGATTCATCCTGACAACAAAGTGGAAGCAAGTCTTCTAAAAGAGCACCGAAAGGAGAAGTAGCTGTAAGCCAGGATCAGCTTGTAGAGGAAGTGTTAAAAAAGATTAACTTGTACGCCAAACCCCAGGCTAAACAGCCCAAGTGGTGTGTTATTGAACAAAAATGGACAAACCATGGGACCGAGGAATGTTATTATAACAAGGGATATGTGAGAGAGAGACCTTACGCTCCCCAAGCTCCAGTAGCTTCTCCTCAAGTTCCACCGATGCCTAGGTATCAAGCAGGCAACCTACTAGGACCTGTAGGTGTAGAAAGACCACAACCGGTGTTGGGGCAACAACCACCCCTACCAGGATTATGACCAATCGGTATAAGATACACCCCAACCGTAACCGAATCAGAGGATAAGTATTTGGTGCCTATGCATGCATATTATGAAGATCCCAATGGATATGCGGAAAAATCTGTCTATTATCCATCGGAAGAACCCTCAACACGAGAACCATGGAGCATGATAGGAAGTACAGGACCACCAACAACTGCATAGGTAGCAAGAGAAGGAAGATATAGCTTAGATGAACGAACATTGTTGTTCATAGCCAATGGAGGCATGGGCGGACAGAGACATGCATACCAACAAAGGGGAGCTCAAGGAGCACATCAACAACCCAAGGGACCCTGCTACAAGTGTGGTGGAGACCATTGGCTAAGAGATTTTCCTCATGATGAAATCATTAGAGTCAACGCATATTGCACCGAGTGTGGAGTTACTCATTTGATTCCTGATTGCCCTAAAAACCCGAGCAAAGGATCAAAAACCACCTTGAACATGCTAGAAACAGTACCTTCCAGTGGAGGGTCAAAAAATGAATCAATCATACCTATTCAGGCAATAACACGAGCCCAAGCTCAAAGAATGACGAACGAACCCATAGTTGAAGAGCCAAAAACCGATGCCCAAAGTTCAGAAACAAAAAATCAGAGAAGCAGTTGGAAAGCTAGAAAGGCGCATATAAAAGCCAGGAAAGAATGAGAGCAAAGTGCTCTATTCGAGGAGTTGAAACATACAAAGGAAAGATTAGAGTGGTTAGAGGACCTAGCTAGCTTAAGCTCACACACCACGGCAACCATAGCACCCAAGGAAATAGCAGAGCCCAAAAGTGCTCGATCAGGAGGATCTGTATTGGCAAACAAGGTAAATGAGCAGTTGGATGCGCTTCTAAAAGCTTATGAAGCTAGACTAAAAAAGAACCAAACCCAGGAGCAAAGATAAATGACTTATCCATATGCGAAAATAGAAAAACAAAGGTTGAAAATGTGTAAAAAGATGATTGAAACAACTCAATCATTGATGGAAGACCCACTAGGTAAATCTGCAAATTGGCATGAGGCATAGCTCCAACCCCTATCCAACCAACTTTAGAGGAACATGTAGAAACAAAGGAAAGACTCACTAATGCCTATGAGTGCAGAGGAGAACCTATCATAGTGCCCAATACAACAGATGAGGCAAGTGACGGGTTCCAGCTTAAAACATTGACAGAAATGGGTAAGGACTGTAACGGTTTAAACGATCTGTGGAAGCAAATCCGTGAGGCCAACGAGGTTAACAGGATAAGTAACCACATGAATAGCACGCGGAAAGAGAAGAACGTGATCTTACCTCCTATTGAAGACTTTGAGGCAAGACAAATGAACTTTGAGATACATTCACAAGGGGGAGACCAGGAATCAATTAGTTCGGGGCACAACCAACCAGAATCACTGAAAACTTTACCCTCTTACCTAAGAGAGTATGAAGCCAAGTCTGAAGTGAGGGCAATCCCATCTCAAAGACTTTCTTCTAACAAAGTGATGGATTTACAAGGATTGATTGAGTTATTGTCCATCCCGGTGGCATGCACAATCACATTAGCAAAACTCCTAAGGTTATGACCAAACATGTGGAACACAGTAGGTAAATGCCTAGAAAAATTTGGAGTGAAAGACCCCACATTGAGGCTACAGGAAGGGATCGGAGAGTTGGACAACCTCAACTAAACACTAGGCCAGTACCATTAAACAAGGTTGGAAATTATTGCAAAGGAGAAGATGGAAAAACCACGCTACCAATAGAATTCTAAGGAGTAGTTTCCAAAGCTATTCTTGACAGTGGAGTGGGAGTTGCTATCGCCACCAAGGAAATCTGGAAAAAATGGGGAAAACTAGCTTTAAGATCTACAAGACTGAAATTGCAATTGGCAGATGGGTTCATGGAGAAGCCTCTAGGACTCTTAGAAAAAGTGATTGTCACTTCGTGTGGAATCGAGTATGAGCATACATTTGCAATAGTCGATTTCGACAAAAAGAACAATTATGAGATCATCTTGGGAAGACCATTCATGCGACAATTGAAGATGGTCCAAGATTGGGGTTACGACCACATATACCTCAGACATGGCGAGACAACAACTAAAATACACCTGAAAGACCATAGTTACAAAGATGTGAACCAAACACCTGTGGAAGAGTTTGATTCAACTACAGTAGTAGGATCGGAACTCCCAGCATGGTTAGGGCAACAAAAAGAGCTATGGATGTGCGGAGCTTCACATTGTGGAAGCTTCAGAAGAGAGGAATGCGTCTTAGAAAGAGCGATTGAGGACAAGGAGTATATTTCGAAACCTTTCCCTGAAGATGCCTTGGAACCTCTAGAATGGGAACACATACTAGCAACATTGGATGTCTGTATCATTACAGATAGTCCAACAAAATTTTTTTGCAATAAGGATGGCTATGATGTGCTACCCTACTACATGGTAAGCATTATACTAGGAGAAGATGAGACGATAGAACCACCAGGACAAGAAGAGTTTTATAACTCCTCTGAACATCTGGAAGTAAATGATGATGCAGATAATGAGTGTCCAGACACCTCAAGTGAGCGTGGAAGGGAAACCGAGAATATCAAGTTTTATGATTTTGCTAATCAGCACCCTAAACGCCAGGAACTCTATAGGAGGAAACGAGCAGGAAACAAAGTGAGAAAGAACCCGATGCCCAGGATAAATGGTAAAACTCACTATTTGATGCTTGTAAAAGCAGAGGATTTTGTAAAAGATCAAATATCAGGAAGATTCTCAAAAGATCGAAGGAAAATAACGCGAGAGGAAATAAAACAGGTACGAAAAGCTAAAACAGAAACAAAATCACAAAAATCACAAAAATAAAAAAAAGAAACAACAAAAGACCAAGAGTGGACCAAACTGGAGCGTAAATAGAAATACCAAGAACTGAAACGGTCTTTACGTGAGATATGGACTAGTGAAGAAGATAGTGATGGTAAAGGGGAGTCAGAGAAGGGAAACATGAATGTACCATCACACTATCGAAAATTTACCATCTAGGACAGAAAAATCATCATGACGCCACCAGTCAGGGAAAGAACCAACCAATAATCTTACGATGGGCCAGAAAATGCAAAAAGAATAGACCTCGCGGAACCAGGTGAAAAGCCTCTGCCGGTCTATATAGCAAACGATTTAGAGCCTGAAGAAAAAGAACGGCTAACACAACTTCTCAAAAAATATAAAGATGTGTTTGCATGGTCCTATAAAGACCTCAAGGGAGTTGATCCATCGATATGCCAACATACAATTCCTTTGAAATCGGATGCAAAACCTAGCAAACAACGTCCTTATACATACAATGATACTTTTGCTAAACGAATCAAAGAGGAGATTGACAAGCTGATGGAAGCTGAATTCATCTATGAAATTGAACATACAGATTGGGTGTCACCCATTGTGGTAGTTCCCAAAAAGAACGGAAAATTGCGAGTGTGTGTAAACCTCAAAAAGGTGAATGCAGCCACCAAAAGGGATAATTATCCCTTGCCAATCATAGAACATGTACTTGAGCGGGTGGCCGGAAAACGGGCTTATTCCTTTCTGGACGGGTTTTCAGGATACAACCAACTGGCAATTGTAAGGGAGGATCAATACAAAACAGCGTTTGCCACAGAATGGGAAATTTATGCGTATCGAGTTATGTCGTTTGGATTAACTAATTCCCCAGCTACTTTCTAAAGGTTAATGACGCACGCGTTCAAAGAATACTTAAGAATATTCTTAGAAATATACATGGATGATCTTTGTGTACACTCCCTTCTAAGAGAGGAACATATTGACCATTTGCAAAAGGTATTTGAAAAATACAGGACATATCAAATCCGTCTTAACGTGGAAAAGTGTATCTTTATGGTTAAGCAAGGCCGCATCTTAGGACACATTGTCTCAAGAAATGGCATAACCACTAATCTAGACAAAGTCAAAGTCATAGTAGACCTACCCAGACCTACTAATGCGAAACAAGTGCAATCCTTCATGGGACACTGCGGATATTATCGAAGGTTCATGTATGCGGTCATCACACAACCTCTGTATACATGTATATGCGGTTCATATACATGTATGCGGTCATCACACAACCTCTGTATCGTTTGCTAGTCAATTTCTATTGGACCGAGGAGTGTGAAACTTCATTCCAAAAGCTGAAGGAAAACCTTATATCAGCACATGTGCTTAAAGCACCAGATTGGGAAAAGATATTCCATGTTCACATTGATGCTTCTGCATATGCAATCGGACGTATTCTGGCTCAACCTGGAGACAGAACAATGGATTTTCCAGTTTTTTATGCAAGCCGATAGTTAAACAATGCGGAAAAGAACTACATAACCACCGAACGAGAAGGGTTAGGAATGATTTATGCTGTAAAGAAATTTTGGCATTATTTGCTCACAAACAAATTTGTGTTCTTCACAGATCATCAAGCTCTTTTGTATCTGGTAAATAAACCATGCAATACAGGGAGAATTGTACGCTGGTTTATTATATTTCTAGAGTTTGATTTCACAGTGGTGGTCAAAAAGGGTAAAACCCATCTATGAGCGGATCATCTTTCAAGGATATACAACCGGGAAGCTCCTAAAGGAGTAGATGATGACATACCAGATGCTTATCTTTTCAATATTGAAATGATACCCAAGTGGTCACAGGAAATTGTTAGCATTCTTTCCTTTGGAAGTAGGTTTGATAATACGGAATACAGAAAACAACAACAAACAATTCAACAAACAAAAAACTTCCAGTTGATAGCAGGACGGCTGTATCATCTAGGATCGGACCAAATCCTACGATTATGTATAAATCCGGAAGAATTTGGGTGCTACCTTGAAGAAGCACATGTCCAGGATCGTGCATTTCATTGTTCAACAGTGAAAACACACCAGAGACTGAAACAGTTAGGGGTTTATTGGACAACTATGTATGCGGACACCCATTCTTATGTTACCAATTGTACTATATGTAGTGCCAAACGACCAGTGGATCATGCGACATTATTTCAGGTAAACATTGCACCTGCATGGAGTCAATATATCATTGATTTCTTAACCACCAGGACATTTCCTGAGAACATCACAAGAGCATGGAAAAGAGCTCTAGAGCTGGAAGCTCGTGACTTTCAGTTAATTGGGAACCAACTCTATAAGCGAGGAAAGGACAATCAACTTAGAATCTGTGCAAGTGAAAGCGAATACCTGTTGATTCTAGAACATGCACATAGCGGAATAAGTGGACGCCATTTTTCGGACGATAAGATGGAAAAAATTGTCTTAACCGCTGGTATATGGTGGCCTACATTGCACATGGATGCTGAAGAGTTTGTAAAGCATTGTGACGCATGTCAGCGCACCAAGGTGCCGATAAAGAGAGATGAGATGCCACTACGGCCAATGATGGGAGCAAGAGCATTTGCAAAATGGGGCATTGATTTTGTGGGACCTATCTCACCCCCTTCATATCGCACCCATACCCAATATATCATTGTGGCTATGGACTATCTCACAAAATGGACGGAAGCCAAGGCAACGCAAAAAGCAGATGCATGGACCACTGCACAATTTTTGTATGAGAATGTTTTTGTACGATACAGTTTACCAATAGAAATTGTCAGTGATCGTGGGACACATTTTCTTAATGAAGTCATTGAATATCTGCTGAGGAAATCTGCTCCATATCATCCACATGCAAATGGACAAGATGAGGCCACAAATAAAACACTATGCACGGTTCTCACTAAAATTGTGTCAGAGTCAAGAACAGATTGGGATCAACAGCTGCACTCAACCCTCTGGGCATACAGGGTAGCTTACAAAACATCGATAGGAACAACACCGTACAACATGGTGTCTGGCCTAAATGCTATACTACCCATAGAGTTTTTAATTCCAACTCTACGAGTAGCGAAACGTTTAGAATGGACAAGGAATGAGCTCTCTTTAAGAATAGATGATATTGAAAAGCTAGATGAACTCCGCTTGAGAGATGTAGCTTCAATCTATGCTAAAAAAAGAAGACAAAAGGAGTTTTTTGACAAGCATGTGCGCACTAAAGAGTTCAGAACAGGTGATTATGTACTTGTTTACACTTTGAAGCAACAAGCCAAGAAACTTAAAAAGCGAGGGATGGGACCCTTTGTGATTAGTGATCTATCACAAAGCGGAGCTGTCAAGATTGCTACATTAGCCGGTGAAGAAATGCCGAACTGGATAGTGGATGTCGAGCGACTGAAGAAATATCATTTACCACTCACACAGGATATGCTTCAACAAATTCATCAAGGAAAACAACGAATGAAGGAAAAACAGAGAGTACGAGAAGAAGCTCAAGCAGAAGCCAAAGAACGCATTGCAAAACAAAGACTTCTGCGACAACAACAACAAAGTGGAGCACCATTGCGAATCAATGCCATTCGACTAACGAAGTTGAATGAAGACACAGTGGAGCCAATAATTGTAGTCAAAGTGGGTAGCAATCAAGTTGAATCGACGGCATTGCTTGATTCTGGAGCTCAAGCAAATTTGATCTCTTACGGATTATACCAACAACTCAAATCCAAA
This sequence comes from Adiantum capillus-veneris, assembly GCF_014529385.1. Classification (NCBI taxonomy): domain Eukaryota; kingdom Viridiplantae; phylum Streptophyta; class Polypodiopsida; order Polypodiales; family Pteridaceae; genus Adiantum; species Adiantum capillus-veneris. The sequence goes on from NC_140959.1 coordinate 31,783,359, forward strand.
GGTCAACTTTATCCTACTCCTCAAGTGCTGGAAAGTAGTACATCACACTCGTTGCAAACATTGGGCTGGACCATATTACATGTACAACTACATCAATATATTTACCCACACAAATTCTATGTGGTGGAGGATGCAAGCAGACAACACCCAATGATGTTGGGACAACCTTGGCAAAAAGCGTACAATGTGCAGATCGATTGGAATGTGAATGCAGTCAAAATTCAGCATACACAAGAACAACAGGTAATAGACTTTGCTCAGCAATACCGGAATAATCAGCTGCCAGCAATGCAATCACTGGCAAAAGAGCCAAAAGCAAGAATGCCACCAAAGAACAACATGATACCCAAGGCCAACAGACAGGTAAAAGCCAACCATGCTGACTACATACATACGAAGTCACCGACCGCAATGCAAAGATCTAGGTTACCAAAACAAGGGAAACAAGTATGGATGCTGAAGGATAGAAATGATATGGCAGACAAACAACAATGCAATGAAAGAATTCAACCGAAGTAGATAGTTCATCCAAAAACCAAGGGCATAAAATAGATATGGATCCCAAAGAAAATGCTCAGCAATAACCCAAATGTTACTCGCATTTGGATACCGAAACAAAAACACAAGGAACTTCCTTCAGTACAAGCAACAACGGAAGGCAGACAGTTGCATTTGAAAAAGGACAACCGACTTATGTGGATGCCAATCCGCAACAAAACAGTGGCAACCAAGAAAGTAGCAAAACACCTATAACAACCGGCAAAAACAAGCTACCAATGAAAAGCAAAAGAAATACGGTCTACGGCCATTCCAGCCAAGCCACTCTTCTCCATAGAAACAACTAAGGCTATATCAACAGTAGCGGCAAGGCGACTGCCTTTTGCAAAAAAGACAATTAAACAGAGAGCAGTAGAGTTACAACTGTTACTTGCAAAGAAAACAGGAAACCTCGACGGTGAATGCCAATAAGCATCTGGCTTATTCCCTTCTCTTGCACAGCATTAATTTTTGCATGCATTGACCGAGTATGCATAAATTAGGGCCACATTAATCGGCCAAGCATTAGCGCAAAATTTTCAACCTATGCACGGCACATATCCGAGGCGATACCTTGTCGTCCTGGAGGACTCCGGCTAGGAGGGGGGGAGGCATTCTCAAATGCAGAACCAATAGCAGAAAGAGCAAAAAAGGGCATGATTTTTGACTATTTTAAGGGTTGTTGTTTGATTGTGAATTTTTCTGAACTAACCCAAGTACATATGCCCTTATATAGCATGTATCTATAGGTATATGGGGCCAAACGCCAAATCAAGCCCCTAGGTGTGTGTATATAAGTAGAAATAGCCATTTTTTGAGAAAATTTTGGTAAAAAGGAGGAATCCAACCATAAAAATTGCATGTGAGTGTATATAATATTTTGCGGTGATGTTTGTGATTTATTATGATTTTTGGGGATTTTCGAGGTTGGATTTGCTATTTTCCTTTTAATTTTACTAATTTTCGGTAGAAAAACTTTAAAAATACAAAAATCAGGTGAAAAACGGTCGTAATGAAAAACAAAAAATATGGGATTGATCAGTGACTATAGGACAACCTATGGTACAGTGGGGGTGCAATTATGAGACTGGAACGGAAAGCATGTTTTGGCTAGATTTTGACCGAAATGCCAAATTTTTGGTAAACAGAGCAAATGGAGTCCAAATCAAGAAATTTTTGAGCCTAAACCGCATCTCGCAAGAAGATGGGAGCACATGTTGAATTTCATGAAAAGTGGTTCGGGGACCCTCATTATAAGAAATTTTCACTTCATTTTTAGCTCATTTTCACTATTGACCTTTTGGAGAGAGCTTTTGCCACCTAGAGCGAACGGACTACCCAACGAGCTTCATACATGAGAGGTAGGCTCACCACCTTGAGCTTTTCGTGCATGTTTGTCGTTTTGTCACGAAAACTAGCGTAGGGTTCACACACAAAGCGGGCGGTAGAGACCTACAAGTAGAGGCGGCAACCTAACGGCTAACCCAAAAGCAACGAGACTTCATCAGCAGCTTACCCTAGCATAGGAGACCAGTCTTGGAAGCCCAAAGGCAATAGAAAACCATCGGGAAAAAACCTAATTCCTAGAATCCCGCAAGAGGCCACCAAATGGAAAATTGGCGAAAACACGCCCAAATGCTACCAAAATTCATGGGTAGGAGCATATCGACATGCTCGACAAGTCTATGTGGCCCACATGACCAAAAAATGACCCGAAGCGGCACTAAACTTCAGAAATAGCATCAGACACACAAAGCGTCAAATAGCTCTCGCGGCCAAACCGCATGCCTGTTTGCCACCAAACTTCACAAGCGGCTTTTCTAGACCATCAACAACCAAGTCCTATGGTGTTAGACCACCACAAATCATCAAAGATATGTAAATGCAACCACGGGTGCTTCTAGAGCGACAAATTGCCAGAAGCTTCGGTGAAGCCAAAGTCGACAAAAACCATATGGCAAGGATCCCCAAAGGATCGGGAAGCTATGGAGACCAACATCAAGAAATTTCACGGCCAAAAAGCACTCCAAAAGTCAGAAAATGGCTCGGAGGCTCTGAAGTCCACACAGGGAGTTACTTTCTATCCATTTGACTTTTTTGTTGAAATTAGGCTTAAAAGGGACTCAGGGGGACCAAGGACAGACACTAGTGACAAAATCCATGCAAAAATCATCAGGAGACATCCTACGCGTACGATGTCTCAAGGGCATTTCTGGGCACAGATCCCAACATTTTTCATCACACACATTTTTTGAATAACCTTTACATGCTAGCCACCAAGTTTCATCACATTTGGACCAAAATTGACCTCATATGCATGAAAAAACGCAAAGTTAGGGCATAGAGGCAATAATGGGCCATAGACCTACCAAATCTTGTCCATATCACATGAAACTTGCACAACACATCCACAAGCACATAACCAACCAATTTGTGTGGTCAGAAGCAAAAATTGGTGAAGTAGACATCCTACGCGTAGGATGTCTATTTGACATTTTTGGCGTACAGAGGATGTTTGTCCATTCCAGATCCAATCATATCATCACCAAGAGCTCATATACCAATTTTGAAGCCATTCTAATCATTTTTGACCCCCAACACCTTCAAGATACACTTTTTGAGCCCAAAAACACTACACAAGCTCTTACAAGCATCAATCCTTGCCCAAATCCATATCCAAACACATAGCCATGTTCCATAAGCCATGCACTACCAGCATGTCAAGTATCAACCAATTCTGATGAAAAAGACATCCTACGCGTAGGATGTCTAAATGGAAAATTTTGGCCAAAATTGCACTGTGAGCACATGCACAGTTTCACAAGTTCCTTTTAAGCTTTATTTTCAATTTTCAAGTCATTTGGATAGTTAAAACTTAGTTTCTCAGCTAATATGAAAAAAACGCTAACTTCGGACTACTGAGTGCAACAGGATCTATGGCAGCCGCGAAGTCACCGGCAAAGAAGAAAAGAATGATCATTAAGGATTACCTAGAAGAAGTGGAACCCTTTGTCATACGAGAAGGAACACTAAAACCCACCAGCACATGGATCCAAGAGATCTGCTAGAGTCCAACGACCTAAAGATTTACCAAGGAGTGCTCAAAGACACTGAAGGGAATGTGGTCGAGCTAACAATGCTACCGCGGGAACTCGATGAGTTTGTAAGAAGCAAGATGGCCGGGTACTTGGAGAAGATTGATCTCCACAACTATTTTGAAGCAGTGCCGGCAGGGGTTGACATAAAGAGAGTCTGGGAATTTGTAACAACAATAAAGGAAGATGGAGTGGCCAGAGTAACCGATCTGCAAGGCAGGCAAGAAACAGAAATAGTCATCATCGAGCAAGTTGTAGCAGATGCACTAGACCTCTCCAACAAGGGGGATAGTGTAACTAAAAGAAGAGATGATGTCAAGGTGTACACTGAGAAGAAAGGTAACTACACTTTTGAAGATATTGCCAACCCAAGAGTGACAATCATGAGTCAGTTGTACAACCAATACTTCCATGTGTGTACGAAGCGGCCACAAAAGTACCGAATGCTACCAGGAGCAATTTCCACGACATTCACTTGGGCAATGATGAAGAGCACTCCAAAGATAATCAATTATGTAGCATATATACATGACAACCTAGTGAAGATGGGTAACAAGAAGCCCACATATATTGTGCCATGAGAACTAATCACTAAGGTGATTTATGGGGCATTGCATGCAAAATGGAGATGGCCTGACCCCCCATCACAAAACGACTGGCTGAGGCTCAAAGAAGACAAAGAAGACGAGCCACAAAAAGCACCAAGGGCTCCACAAGATTGAAAAGACGGCTAGAGCCTGTTCAAGAAGAGCAACCAGAGCAAAAGAAGGGAAAGAAAGAATTTGCCAAAGTGCCGGAAAAAGAGACAAAGTCACAAAAAGCGGCAAGACTAGAGCGGCTGATGGAGAGCTTCAGAGCAGAAAGAGCCCTTAAAGGTGATTTGAGTGAACTCTGGAAGCCGTCTCTAGAAGCAATGTCGGGATCATCCCAAAGGGTACAAAGGGACATATTCGAAGATTATATTAAAAATTTTGAGATTCTTGATGCCGATCAGAAAATATTCCACATGTACCTTTTACAGAAGAGGAAGTGGAGCAGGTATGACAGAAACTGCTGGACGAGCAGGAGAGCCAAGAGAGAGAAAGGAAGACTAAGGCGGATCGAGATTTAAAGAAAAAGCCTACATCTCTACCGGCCAGCCCACCGCCCTCACCACCTCCCTCACCACCTCCTCGTAGCCCTCCACAAGAAGATAAAGAGGAGGAAGACAAACCAGAAGAACAAGAAGAGGCCAAGCAAGAGCAAAGCTAGGATCCGGAAGCAAAGGAAGAGGCTAAACCTCAAAGTGGGCAACCAGAGCCAAATGAGTCATATAACACATTTCTGGACCTGCTAGTAGTTGGATACACAAAAGAAGAGGCGGCCACAGTCGCATTCGACTTGGCAAGCACAGGGCCTAAGGAACAAATGCAAAGCATCAGGTTAGTAGAACTAAAGGAGATGGCCACAGATACAATGGACCTACACCCGCCCTCCAACGATTGGGATGTGGTGATGACGAAGTTAACCGGGTTAAGAGCGCAGTCCGTGGCCTCAGAAAGTAAGAGGGCAGCTCTCAAGGCCACTGAAGTGAAGATAAAGCTGGAAGTAGACTCTTTACAAGGACAAAGTCAAAGGCAGAAAGAGAGAGAAGCAAAGCTACAGGCCAGTCTAGCAAGGGCATTGCAAAGATGCCAGGAAATGGAAAAAGAAAATCAGGCAGCAGCCCAAAGAATGCAAGGAGTTGAAGAGGAGTGTAAGCAACTCAGCAAATCATTGATAGATGCCGAGAGGGAAAGGGATAACCTGACCCTACAGCTAGCTGAGGAGTCTAAAGAAGTTGAAGCAATGCGAAACGCCAAAGAAAAGGCACAGATAGATCAAGAAGCCAGCCAGGATGAGGTCCTTGAGCTCAAGGACCAGCTCAAAGTGAAAGATCAAACCATCCAGAGGCTACGGGCATCTCTTGCCAGAGTCAGAGCTACTAGCTCGACTCACATCACTACGGAAAGCCAAATTTATGAAGAACAGATGTAAGAACTTCAGAAGGAGCTGACTCTAGAGAAAAAGCAACGATTGATGATGGCAGAAGGGTCAATTGTTATGCAAACACGAATGCAAGAAGAACAAAAAGCCATGCAAGAGGAATTAGAAAGTGTCAAAAGAAAGCTTGAGGGGAGAAGATAAACGCAGAGTTGAACGACCTCCTCATGAACATGGGAGAAGAAGTTGAAACAGAAAAACAGAAACTCCTAAAGCAGATTGAGGAGCTAAGAGGAGAGCAAGCCGGAGAGCAAGAAGGCACAGGGCCAACGGCCATTGAGGGCATAGATTTAGAAAATGTGGCAGATCCTGTGGACACACCTATGCAAGAGGAAATCCTAGGAGGATCCTCTCAAGAGCCACAAGATCTGACACAGGAAGAGGAAGAAAAGATGCGTAAAGCAATAGAGGTGGAGATCAGAGAGACAAAAAAGGAAGCCTTGGAGTGGGAGCAGAGGGTTTTCAAGTCCATGACCATCCAAAAGATTGACGCCAACAACCTCAGGCGCGAATGGCTTCAACCCTCTCTCCCATATCCTTTGCTAAAATATGAAGCGGCCACCATCAATAAGAGGATTACCAACAGTGCCACTCTACAACGCAGATATCTCTCAGCCAGAAGGAGCCAGGTTAATAGTTGACTCTCAGCCAAAATGGAGGAAGGCGTGGCTGACGAAGTACCCACAATAACTAATCCATTTGGTAGAGGCACCGAAAAACATCAGAGACAACCTTAGCTTTTGTCCTCTACCAAGGATCAGGACGTGGAAGGCCTAGGAGATATTACAAAGGAGCCAACCCACTTGGCTGAATTATCCTAAGCTGCCGGGCTTGAAGGCAGGTGAGAGAATAAGTGTCCAATACATGGTGAAAACCCTAACGAGCGCCATCAAATTGTTTACACTGTCTCACCTGACCCTACGTGCATCATGATGAAGATAATCTGCAACACTCTTTTAGCAGTATTTGAGACATTCAAGCATGGCCATGTGACAGACAATATCTTCTTCTTCCAAGATACTTACAGATGTGCCTATGATCTGTCTGGTCAGCCTTCCAAGGAGGTGATACATGCGTTGTATCAAAGGATAATGTTTCTGCCATCCTATCACCTCCACGCCTTTGAAGAAGCGTTCTACACCGGCTTCTTCACAATAAACACTGATATTTTCAGCCCAACAATGATGAATCTACATGCAAGATATGAATCGCTGCTCAAGATGCGCGATACCATAAGATGAAGAAGCAGCTCAACGGCCATGTCGGGGACGACATGAGCAAGGAGGGGGGGAGTGTTAGAAGCTGGACACACCCCACAAAAACTGACTACTCGAAAGATTATCATTTTTTGTAATTATTCATTTATTGAGGAAACGTGATTTTTCACCTTGTAAATATTGGGGCTTACAGAAGTTTCAAGATTGTATCCCACTTTTGATAGTTAGATTGAGTAGATGGTTGATTTGGAACTTTAAGGTTTGAGAATTGTAAGGTATATCTACCACTTTTTGACCTTACTGAAAAAACCTTTTGTCATTTTTAAAACAAGTTTTTGAAGTCTGTGAGTGAGCGTACTATGTACGAGAGAGAGTGTGAGATTCATCTTGACTCTACGCGTGCACCAGTGGGTCAGAATCGAGTGCGGAGAAGTGCAGCGTATTGCCCCCGACAAGAGCTACGCGCCGATACCTACATTGCATGCGTACGGTCCGGTTTTGCGAGCTCCTTCTACGAGCTTCATCTGGTGATTGGGTGAGCATACGTTGTCCGATTTTGCACTGCAGCATATCCATGCGTTCACATTGAGTAGAGCTACACATTAGGCACTTTAGATTTTGGAAACGAAGACCTGAAAATTTCGGCCAAACATCCTACGTGATTTTGCACCGGGTGTTTTGGGTTGAGGTTTTGGTTCATAGACCTTAAGGAGAGCGACCTATTGGTGTTAGTAGGGTCTCCTTCAAGTTCTATGGTGTTTCGAGATTGTTTGATGGGTGTTCGGTTCTAAACAACATTGTAGGAAGTTTCCTCTTATGCACTCTTGAAGGCTGTGACTTAGACAATTGGTAGAGACCTCTGTAGGAATTAGTTAGGAGTCGGTCGAGTGTAGGTTGACACCTTATGCTTGCTTCCACGCGCCTGTAGGTCGATCTTCGTCCTTAGCTGACAAATCTTGTTAGGTGAGTTCTAGCTGTGCTGACGTCCGTCGCGGTGTATCCGTCCAAGAATAAGCTTTCCATTAAAGCTTGAGAAGGAGAGAGAGAGAGTCTTCTTGATTCACACATGAGCTTGTGTGTGAGTGTGTGAGATAATGACTTGAGAAAATGAACACCCTCTCTCTCTTGGTCTACCCCTATTGCTATTTGCTCATGCTGCCACCCCATTGGACCTCTCCAGGCTTAGCTAATAGGATTTGAGGAGCATAAGTGATAGCCTTCTGACATGTGTCCCCCTTTCCCCTTTTGTGAGAGCTTTAGGTAATTAATTAATGCAACTAAACTCTCATTGGACCACTTTGTCTCCTGGCCAAAAGGAATCAGGCAAGCCATTGGGCTGCTGAATGCTCATTGGACCCCTTGGGAGACTGTCCAATAGTCTTTTAGAGAGCTTAATTCTTATTGGTTTTTTTATTGAGTGTTTTTAAATTAATTAAACTAGATTTACTCTAGCCTAATTCTCATTGGTCCACCTCCATGGCCATCCAATAGGATTTAAGTACACCTTGTGGGGATCTGGGCTAGGGAGCTGACATGTGTCCCTCATTCCCTTTGTGTACAGGAGGCTTGTGAGTGTGTGTGTGTGCGTGTTTCTCTCCCATCCCCTACTTGCAAGGCTCGCCCCCTCCTTTGTAGGAGTTGTGAAGACTTTTTTGGTACACACACTAAGTATCCAATTTAACTAAGCTTTGACCATTGTACACAACCTTTGAATTTTGGAACCTTAGCATTTTGTAAGTCTTAATGGGTTGAACCTTAGGGTCTTTAAAGCCCATTGTTGCACATTGCTCCTTTGAAGATGCCCCCCCTTTGTATCCCTATTTTGTCTCCTTTGGATCCCTATTGTGGTCGGTCTGCCAGCTTAACCAATATTCTAGCTTTTTCTCCCCTAGCACTTCCCCATATTAAAGGATCAGTTTAACATGAGAAAATCATTTAGGAGAATTAGATATTAGCTATTATGACATTAACTCTCTCTTGAAATCATAGTCGTCCTCAACTATGGGGTAGAGAAGATAAAGCTTAGTCATTAGTCCTTTTTCCTATCAATCTTCTTTAGTAGAGTGACAAGCTCTACTTGGTGTTTGGGATACGTTGTCTCCGCAAACTTGATCTAAACATGCATACTACTTAACATTTATGCACAATAAAGAAAAAGAGAGTCTTATAAGACAAAAACTTTGTTCATTTTAAACATTTGTACATAATTTTCTTAATCTAGGGAAGCATTGTAAGCATTCACAAGGTTTAGGTTATCCTTTCATTGTTTGCCTTGCATCCATCTAGCATCTTCAGAAGGATAATTCTTAAACTTGATAAGATATCATTGGATAGTCTTACCGTCTCTTAGTACCTTGTCTTCATGTCTGAGAATGGACTCGGGCTGCAACACCTCTTCTTTGTCCTCGATCTCTGGTGGGTCTTCAATTGTTGGTTCTTGTGGTGGCTCTCCTTTGTAAGGCATTAGTAGGCTCACATGGAAAGCATTGTGTATGAGCCAATGGTTGGGCAACTTGAGTTGATAGGCCATCTCATTGATTGGCCTAAGAATTTGGAATGGACCATAGTACCTTTTCGCTAACTTAGCCTAGTGCTTTTGGTGTCCCGTAGGATTCTTGCCCATCGTGTGCCTTAATCGAGCCTTGGGAAATTTAAGTAAGACCCAATCATTTTCTTTGAAGGCTTGGGCTCTTCTGTGCTTGTCAGCAGCAGCAGCAGCCTTTTGCCTTTGCTGTGAGATAGAGATAGCATTCTTAATCTTTTGAAAAGATTCTTGTAGGTCTCGGCTATACTCATCTGCATCGAAGATCTTCCCGTGTACCTTAAGTAGCAGGGGACTTTTTGATCTTCCCTCAATTACCTCGAAGGTGCTTTTCCCGTGGAAGTATGTACAGTGTTGTTGTAGGCATACTACACTAAGGGTAAGTACTTCTCCCATTGGGATCTTTGATCTACTTCTGCTACATAGGATTTTAGTAGATCAAGAAGTGTTAGGTTAGCTATTTCAATTTGGCCATCCGTTTGTAGGTGATAGGCCGAAGAGAAATTTAGCCATGTCCCTAAATTCTAAAAGAGACCCTTCCAAACACTACTGGTCATTCTAGGATCTCTATCCGACACTATGGAGATTGGAAAGCCATGGTACTTGAAGATTTGTGAAATGAAGAGGGTTGCCATTTGAAAGGCTTTGATAGTCTTTTTGATAGGTATAAAATGAGCTTGTTTACTGAACCAGTCTACTATCATCCATATTCACGTATTCCCATGGATAGACTTAGGCAATCCAAAGATAAAATCCATGGATATGCTCTCCCATGGTGAATTAGGGATTGGCAAAGGTTGAAGAAATCCAGGTTGCTTCCCTCTATCAAACTTCGCCTTTTGGCATACCACACATTTAGAAAAATACTCTTGTATGTTTTCTTTCATGGTAGGCCAATAAAAATATGATTTAATCCCTTTTAGGGTAGATTGAATCCCTCTTTGCCCCGCATAGGGAGGAGCATGTGATTCATATATTACTTTCTCACATAGTGGGTTAATAACACATAGTCTATTGCCATAAAGAAGATAACCATCTTGTAAAGTAAATGGTTCCTCTTTCTTCCCTAGTGCAAGGGCTGAAATCACATCTCTAAAATCGGGATCAATAGCGTACTCATCTATCATTGAAGATACATCATTGTGAGTTGCTATGAAAACCGCATTCACTCTCGGCCATCTTGAGAGTGCATCAGCTACTTGATTATGCTTGCCAGTAATGTGAGCAATATGAAAATGAAATTGCGAAAGGAAATTTGCCCACCTCATTTGTTTGTTGGAGAGCTTGGTCTACGTCATGAAGTACTTAAGACTTTAGTGATCCATTCGCACAATGAAATGAGTCCCCAAAAAATACTGCTTCCATGAGTCTAAGGCATGTATAACTGCAAGGAGTTCCTTTTCATATATGCCTAGAGATTTCTCAACAAGGTCGATCCTTCGACTTTCATAGGCTATGGCGTGCCCTTCTTGAAGCAAAACATCTCCAAGGCAATCACCACAAGCGTCACATTGGATCTCAAATGGCTTTGAGAGATCCGGTAATGTAAGCACAGGTTGAGAGATAAGATTTCCTTTAAGCTTTTCGAAAGAATTGTTCTCCTTGGCAGACCATGTATACCTAACATTTTTCTTTGTTAGGTCATATAATGGTCCTGCAATTTGTGAGAGCTTTTCTATGAAGAGTCTATAGTATGCACACATACCCATAAAGCTTCTTAGTTCATGAAGATTCCTTGGTTTAGGCCATCCTTTTATTACCTCTAACTTTGATGGATCCAATTGGATGCCATCTTGAGAGATAATGTGACCTAAATACTGAATCTCTTGTAAGAAAAATTCACTTTTCTTTCGATTAACATAAAGTTTATTCTCTCTTAGAACTTGAAATATTACCTGGAGGTGTTGCTTGTGTTTGTCTAATGAATTAGATTAGATGATGATATCATCAAAGAACACTCTAGTAAAGGTTCAGTGAGGCTTGAATAGCTTCTCCATCAAGCGGTTGAATGTGGCTGGTGCATTGGTCAAGCCAAAAGGCATGACAATGTATTCGTAAAGACCAAACATAGCGCGAAATACGGTCTTTACATTGTCTTGATCAACTATCCTTATTTGATGATAGCCACTTTTTAGGTCAATCCTACTGAAGTAGGTTGATCGTTGTAGCTTATCAAATAGGTCTTCTACCCGTGGAACGGGAAACCTATTCTTGATAGTGATCCTATTTAGTGCTCTATAGTGGACACCCATACGATATGTGCCGTATTTCTTTTGCACTAATAACACATGTGAGCAAAATGGAGATGAGCTAGGCCTAACCATGCCCTTCTCAACTAACTCATGCACTTGCCGCAAAATCTCCTCTTTTTAAGCTTGAGAAACTCTATAAGGAGGTTTATTAGGCGATGAAATTCTTGGAAGAAGCAATTGCATGGTCATCATTGCCTTGTTTAGGAGGTAGCTCACAAGGGATGTCGTCAATAAAGAAATCTTGAAACCCCTTGAGAAAATTGGATAACTCTAAGTCCTTGTCATTGTTTATATTTTTTTTTGCTAAAGCATTAGGTTCATTTTGAGAATCTTTAACAAAATCATGTACATGGATATAGAGCTCTTTATTCACTTATTGAAAGCTTGCGTATGTACAATGGGTATGGTGTTACCCATTTGCTTAGCATCTATGTACATATCTTTTTTCCTGAACCTAAAGTAGGTTCTACTTTTAGGGAATTTAACATTGGCAGCCATGTGATCAATCCATGGTGCCCCTAGGTTTACATCCTCGTGCTTGAGAGGAGAGATAAAGAAGTCCTCTTTGTCCACATAGCTTTGGACATGGAGCCTCAATTTCTCAATTAAGGGAGTGACTGAAGCTTCTTGCCCCTTGAAAGCACCGTCTGGGGGTAGGACATCTCCCATCTCATAGGCTTGGATTATAGGAGGCTCATGGTGGGTGTTCTTTTGGGGACAAGCGCGGTACACATGCCCTTGCTTGCCGCACTTGAAACAGTGGTTATCCTTGCGATAACGCTCAAGATCTTCAAAAGAGAGAGTTTGTTTTTGCCTTTGTAAACTCCCTTCTCCTTAGCTTTGTTGGAATTTCCCTTAGGGGACTTTTGGACATTGTCCTTCCCCTTAGGCTCATTGGAACCCTTGTTTTCCTTGTTTTCTTTTAGCCCCTGTTTGGAAAGTGCATAGAGGAGAAGGACTATGGGTTAACCGTTTCCTCTTGGGAGGAGTTGGAGATCGTTTAATCCTCCTTCTTCGTGGAGCCACATCTTCGGAGGAATTTAGGGATTCATTGCTTTCTTAATCTTTGGATTCCTCCTCTCATATGGGAGAGAGTCTTCTTTTGGGGGTCTCTTCAAGAGACCTCCTAAGCTCTCTCTCCTCTTGGAGAGGAAAGGAAATCCCATAAGCACGAAGTTGTTGAGTAACTTCGGCTTGCAAAGCGGGGTTGCCTATAGCTTGTTGCAACCTAGTGACAGGATAATTAACAAACATGGGAGCATCATCATTGGCACCTTCATGTGCAAAATCAAAGTTATCAATGTTCATTCTCCTCTCTTGATTATTGATAGCCATGCTAATTAAACTTATGTGTTTACTTAGTGTATGTTTTGGAAATTCAAAACCTTAGGTGCTACTCCTCTTACATTAGGAAATTTCGGAGGTCATTTGGAGGGCCATATGAAGAGAGAGAAAAATAGAGCGCGTCCAATGAGCACGAAGGCTACGTTACGTAGGAAAGTACGTGGAAAGACTCAAAAAATAAGAAAATAGCATAAAACTTTCACGAATCTAGGATTGTGGCATCGTAATTTCCTTCCTTTTATCGAGCTATTAGGTGCTTGCCAGTGGTCCCACTTCTGATATTCTCTTATGGTCATTAACGTACTGGAGGGTGACCATTAAGCCCGTACAAGATATTGGAATTCTAAAACACTTTCCCTCCATTAGAATGCTTTCAAAGTGAATCTCCCTCCACTAAAGCTTTTCCTCGAGAGCTATGGCTTCCACGTCTTCTCGCCCAAGAAGCGCCAGGTGTTTACTGTCTCTCACACCAACAACCAACAGCTGCACTTTGCCTAGAAGTCCAAGTAGTAGCATATCCTCAATTACAATATCAACTTCAATAAGTGCAGAGAACCAATGGGTTGGAAAAAGGATAAACAAAGGTTCATGGGTCCTCATGCAACCAAGAAGACCCAAGAGGTCTAGTGGTATCAACGTTGTCAGGAGTTTTTTGGAGCAAGGGATTGCGCATATGTACATACCCATGCATGGTGCATCAAATAAAGTATTGCCCATTTTCCAGAGCCAGGTGGTTACGTGGGGCCCACATGTGTACAGGTAGGACACCATGTACATAGTGCATCGATTTTCATCGTTACTAGTACCATTGTGTTTTTCTACAATAAGGAGGAGTTGGTAGCGCGTAAAACTTCTCGAGGAAGCTATCCGCGGGCCGACGACGTGAGGTCAGCAGGTGCGTCAGATGGCATCTAGTGGCGTCAGGAGGGCGAACGAGGTCAATATTTGCACGCGGATGAGGACGGACACAACGTGGGTGTTTTCTTGTGAGAGTTACGCAGAAAGGTCATCATTAGGACCACTTTTTGGGGCCACTTCACGTGGTGGCGAGATGCATTATTGGAAAAAAAGCTGAGTGCCAGGTGTGCGAATGATGCAAAAAGGTGACAACTATGCACTGCGAGGTCAGTTTTTGGCCTGTTCGGGGTCCGTTTGAGGTCATCTAAAAGGCCAAGGGTGCCCAGCTAAAAAAGCTAAGTGTGGGAACTGAAAAAACTGAGAGAAGACCAGAAAAAACGTGGAGAAGAGAGGAGGAACAGCCGCAGGTGTGTTTTTGCCCATTTTGGAGCCTGTTTTGGCCGTAAACTGCTCATCCGAGGTCGGATTTGAGCACTTTGACATTGTAGACTGGGGTTTTGGACCGTTCCGGACGCGATGGCGCTGTCCATTTTGCCAAATTCCTCACTCTTTTCCTACTGTTTTTCTGTGTAAGTTTCTCCTATGAGCGAAGTTTCTGCTCTAGTTTGTGATTGTATCTGGTATCTTTTACCCTTATTGTGTGAGCTGTTTGCCCCATTGGTGTTGGCCCAAGCTCAATTGTATCTAAACATCAGAAATTCTCCTCTTTTGAGCTGAGTTTTTTGGGTGTGTGTGTGTGTGTGTGTGTCTGTGTGGAGTGGGCAAGTGGATAGTCTCTCTCCTCTCACTCCAGAGATGTGTTCCCTGTCTCGGCCAGGTGTGTTGTGTAAGCCGAGTGGTGCCCCATAGTGTGTGTGTGTATCTTCCCAAGAGTGTGTGTCGGGTCGTTATAGAGGCGCTGTGTGTGTTTTCATCCCGCTCACATTCTTTTGGTGCCCCCACTGAGGATCTTCTTCGAGTACCTTTTGCTTCGAGCTTCGAGCTTCGAGCTTCGAGCTTCGAGCTTCGAGCTTCGGGATTACAGGTTGCAGGTTGCAGATTACAGGTTACAGGTTACAGGTTACAGGAACAGGGACAGGGACAGGTACAGGTGATTCACACAGGTACAGGTAGCTGGAGTACAGTGATGTCACTTGCAGTTGTTGTGGGAATGCATCACTTGGCGCCTATTTGAGCGCATTGTCTGTTGGATTGTACGTTACTTGTGGAAACTGCCATTGTACGCCTTTGTGGAGCCATATATGGTTTTATTTGGCAGTCCCAGCCATTTCTGAGACTTGGTCTGGAAGATAGTCATTTCTGAGACTTGACTATACGCGATTTGCATTAGCCTTCGTGTGAGGGTCGATAGCGTGAGGTTTTTATTGAGCTGGGGGATTCTCAAATGTGGAGATCCTTTCGGTGATACAGGTAGCTGGAGCACCCTTTTCGTGACCTCGCCATAGGCTATGTACTAGTGAGTCCTACTTGATGCTCGGGTTCTATTGTTGACAGTTTATGCATACATAGACAGTCTATATTTTGGGTTCCTACTGCTCTACTTCTGGGGAAACTCTGTCGAAATTTTCCCAAGTTATGATGGCTGGTTTTTTGGTATTTTGAGCCATTTATGCTGTTATGCTGCTGAAATTTTGGCAAAATCAGAGGTTGAGTCAGGTGTGCCTTCTTGGGAGCTTCATGGTTGGCTTTAATGGATGATCAAAATGGCCCTCAGTTCACTCCTTTTCATTTAACGCAAAGAATTCAGATTAATGTTCATGTGTCCAGGAAGATCTTTTTCCAGCAGCGCATAGTCTTTATGTTTGGGCCAAGAAGATTGAGAGAGATCCTGGAATGTCCTTTGCCTGTTGTCATTCCGATGATCAACTATGAAAACTCATTTGATGTGCATGTGTTTGTCCTTATCTAAAGTTGAGCTCCATTGAAGTTTCTGGGGATTGGGAAGTGAAAAGTTTTGGGTTCTTGCACGTGTGTTCGAAGGGGTTCTCAAAGCATCATAATTTGGGTAGCCATGGCTTTCTCTTATCCCGAGTTTCATGGAAGAAGTGATGAAGATGTGGAAGAATTTTTGGAAAAGATGGAGGTTGCCTGCATTAGCAACCAGATTCATGACCCTACGCAAATGTTACGCCTTCTCCAAATTTGTTTGAAGAGTGATGCACGAGCTTGGTCCAAAGCATTTGAAGAGGAGTTGCGTATGGCTGATCCACCTATAAGATTGAGTTGGGACAATCTAAGGCATGGATTGGAAGTGGAGTTTGTGAAGATAGAAGACCCTGACAAAGTGTGGCAAGAAGTACAGGCTTTGGTGCAAAAGGAAGGTGAGCCAGTAGATGCGTACATACGTAAGTTTTCATTGGCATGGGAGCGAATGTGCAAGGCTTTAGCACCACAGGTACCCCCGCCTGACATGATGAAGAAGGACAGGTTCTTGGCTGGTCTTTGGGAGAATATACGTTGGAGAGTAGAGCTAAAGAAGCCTAGGACATATGAAGATGCACTAGAGGTAGCAAGGAACAAAGAGTGGAAGCTGAGGAAAATGAGCCAGTTAGGGGTGGAGTCTTTGCCAATGAGGTCTGAATTTCAGCCTATAGAGTCTTTACAAGGGCGCATGTCAGGGGTTCATCATGAACCAGTGGTTCCTGTTACTACTCAGGTTATGCCAGCAGTGGTCACTACAGCAGTGCAAGATGATGGCCTAAGGCAAGACATGAGGCAAGTGGTTGATCTGATGAAGAATCTCAGCCTAAACATGCTAGGTCAAGTGGGAAATAATCGAGGTCGAGGGCGGTTTGCAAATCAGCCAGGAGGTGAAGAAAGACCTAGGAATGGTGCTGGACAAAGTAATAGTAGGTTTTGGAGGCAGACGCCCACATGTTATAATTGTGGAGAGTTGGGTCACATCAGCCCGCAATGTGATAAGCCACCAAGGATGGGGGGAGACATGTATCCATTGCCAAGACAGGTGCTAACTAGGTCAAATGATTATGGCATCGAAATTAAGGGAGACGAAGGAACCAGTGGACTGACCCAGGAGGAAAAAGGGAAGACAAAAGTGCTAAGTGTAGTCACCTTGGAGAAGGCATCAAAGCTAGAGGATACATTAGTGATGCCTATTGGGAAGAGGACCACAGAGGATAAGGAAGGAAGAAGTGCCCCAGGTCCTAGTAAGAAGAAAGGAAAGAGCCATGAAGGCGAGGATGTCAAGGCCAAGAGGAAAAGGAGAGCTCGTCGAAAGTTTCATGTTTCAGATTTTCCACTAGGGGATGGGCAATTAAGCTATGACTTGAAGGAGGATCTGACGAGCAGGAAGGCAGATGTTACTTTTGGGCAGCTTATAGAGATGGTGCCTAAGCTAAAGCGACAGTGGAAGAGGATGGTTAACCCAATGGAGAAAGAGCCAGAGAGAGGTTCAGTGAAGGTGTTGGCAATGGACGAGCTACCAGACATTTGTCCAATAGTAGATGTGTGGCATAAAAGGAAAAATTTGGGACAAGGTTATGTGGATGGCGGAGCCCAAATATGCGTCATAACACACTCATGCATTGAGAAGATGGGTCTCACAGTGGCTGGGGTGTCAGGTTTTCGGATCAGATTGGCAAACCATCAAAAAGTAAAATGCTTGGGTGTTGTAAAGAGCTTAGAAGTGGAGGCATATGATGCAAAGGCAGTGGTTGATTTTCATGTGATGCCAGCAGGGTTGGGAGCATATCCTATTATACTGGGCAGACCATGGTTACGTGCAGTGGGAGCTGTTCAAGATTGGCGACATGGTACGATTAGCCTCTATGGAAAGACAGGTACCAAGAAGCTTTATAATATGGACACAAGGAAACGATTAGAGGAGCTTTATGAAGATGAGGATGAGTCTAGTGATGAAGACTCTTCCACGGTGACAGATGAGGATAGTGATAGCACTACCAGCAGTGATGAGGATGCTGATGTTGCATTTCTTTTGATGGACAAAGAAATCCAGGAGATTGGTTTAGTCGCATTTGCGAAGGAAGTTGAGGATGAAAGTGAAGGGCCTTATGAAGTGATTGAAGGGCTGATGCAAACCAAGGTTGAGTTGTCAAAGAAGCAGGAATTGATGACACAAATGATCAGTGGAGACCTCTCAGCTATGGAGAAGGATATATATTTGCATATGCTGGCTAGTTTTCCTGATTTGTTCATTACTTCATATGAAGAGATCAGAGGGTTCAAGGGTGAAGAGATGCATATAGAGCTGAATGAAGGTGCTAAGCCAGTGCGGCAAAGGCTAAGAAGGATGGGTCAAGAGCAAATGGAAGCCTTGCGGGTAGAGGTGGACAAGTTATCGAAGGCAGGGTTCATAGTTCCAGTGGAGACCACAGAATGGGTGAGTCCAGTTGTAGTCAGTCCAAAGAAGGATGGGAAGTGGAGAATTTGTGTGGATTTAAAACCCTTAAACGCAGCCACTAAGAAGAACCCATATCCTCTTCCATTCATCGATCAGATCTTGGATTCAGTGGCAGGTTATGAGAGGTACAGTGTGTGTGATGGTTTTTCAGGCTATTTTCAATTGAAGATTGCTCTTAAAGACCGCACAAAGACAACTTTTATTACGCCATGGGGCTGCTATTGCTACACAGTATTGCCATTTGGGTTGTCAAATGGACCATCTTTCTATCAAGAAAGAGCAAATTGGGTGTTGGAACCATTCATTGGTAGTTGTGTTAAGGCTTTTATGGACGACTTCTGTGTCTATAGCAGTAGGGCTGAGCATCATGAGAAGTTGCAGATGGTATTGGCTCGATATGATGAATGTGGAGGACAACTAAATCCAAAGAAATGTCATCTAGCACAGCCAAGGGTGAAGTTATTGGGCCATATGGTGTTAGAAAATGGCATTGAGGCTGATCCAGATAAGGTTAAGTCTATTATTCTTCTTCCATCACCTATGAGTACGAAGCAATTGGCAACCTTTATACACAAAGTGAAGTACATGGCACGGTTTATTCCATTGTCTTCGCAGCTTCTTTATCCATTACAGCAAGTGGCAAAGCATGATCCATTGCAATGGGATGACAAGTGTGAAGAAGTGTTTCAAGAGGTGAAAGAGGTGTTAGGGGGGTTGTCAGCCATGCAGGCTCCTGATTGGGAGAAAGTTTTTTATGTAAATCCATCAGTAGGGGATGATGCCATTGGAGCCATGCTATTGCAAAAGGGGAAGGGCAGCCATTATATGAGGCCAGTGTATTGTGCAAGCCGAGTGAAGTTGGTAGCGGAGAGAAAGTTATCGGAAGTAGAGCTAGTGATGGCCAGTGTAATATTTGCTTGTCGACGATTTCGTCATTACTTGCTACCACGGCCTTTTGTTTTCTTGACGAGTTATGCCTTTTTGCCACAGTTAATTAATGGTATTAACATGTCAAATGTGGTGAAGAAATGGGTAATTGAGCTGCAAGAGTTTGAGTTCTCTTTTCTAGTGGAAGATAGTACAAGGGCTACCCTAGCTGATTTGTTGACCTACAAGGAGAATCCCCTTATTGTTAAGGAAGAGGTGGTGAGAAAGGTAGTTGAAGAAGTGCCACAGATCAGCAATGCACATGTGTTGTTCTTTGATGGTTCATACAGAAAGAGCCATGATGCAGCTTCAGGGGGTATAGCACTTTATGATCCAGAGGGGAAGCTAGTATGCAAGAGAGGGTTCAAATTGGATGCTCATAGTAACAATGAGGCTGAATATGCTACATTGGAAGCCGGATTACACATTTGTTTGAAGCATGGGGTTCGAAGGTTGAGCATAAAAGGTGATGCCTTGTTAGTGGTGAAGCAAGTGTTGGGTGTGTGGAAGAGCAAGAACACCTCATTGAAGGAAATGTGCTTCAGAATTAAAGGCCTGTTAAAAAAGTTTGAAGCATGGAGTATCAGACACATTGAACGTGCTCTAAATGGAGAGGCACATGAAGCAGCTCAAGGCATGATTGGGGAGCTATTTGTGTTGAGGACCACTTTACCTCTTTATCATGGCCGGGAAAGTTTGGCTCAAGAAGAGGAGTTTTTGCTAACAGGAATCATTCCAAAGGAGATTCAGAAGTCTAAGAAGTATGGCTTTGTGCGTAGAGCATACAGGTACAAATTGATTGGTGATGTCTTATACATGAAAGGGGCTGATCTCGTGTTGAGACGTGTACCTTGGCGGGAGGAGCTTTACAGAGTGTTGGAAGAGAATCACGAAGGCGCATGTGGTGGCCATTTTGCTCTAAAGATCACCTTGCATAAGATTTTGCAAGAGGGGTATGTATGGCCTAGTTTGCACAAGGATGTTCACCATTGGTGTAGGTCTTGCAATAGGTGTCAAGCATTTGGGAAGAGAGTGTTGAAGCCAGAGCTACGAAAAACCATTATGGCGTTTGATGTGTTTGAAAAGTGGGGGATTGATGCAATAGGCCCGTTACCTATCACAAGCAGGGGCAAAAGCTATATCTTGACGGCAGTGGACTATCTCTCTAGATGGGCAGAGGCTATAGCAGTAAAACAGATCACTGCAAAGGATGTGGCAAAATTTGTGTATGAGGAAATATGTTGCAAGTTTGGGGTGCCACTGGAGTTACTTTCAGATAAGGGGCCTGGCTTTAGAGCTAAACTGCTAGATTTTTTATGTGCAAAGATGAAGATTAGGCACCAGCATACCACTCCTTATTACCCGCAGTGTAATGGCTTGAATGAAAGATTCAATGGTGAGTTGGTACAGATTCTTTCGAAAGTGACAGAGCACCAAGGAAAGAATTGGGATTTGGAATTGCCTAGTGCATTATGGGCTTACCGTACTTCGGTGAAGACAGGTACAGGGTTTACTCCATTTCATTTGGTGTATGGAAAGGAAGCACTATTGCCTGTGGAGGTAGAGTTGCCTGCGGTCAAGATGTTAGAGAAGTTGCTTGGGCCGCCTAGTGATGCATTCAAAGAGAGGCTCTTGCAGTTACAAGAGGTCCAGTTGGATAGGATGAGCGCTTTGGAGCATTATGGGCAGAGGCAGGATAAGGCTTTGACAAAGCTAAATGAAAAGGTCAAAAGTAAGGGTATCAAGCAACATGACTTGGTTTTGCGCTACAACAGTAAGCTGGACAACACCTTCCAAAAGAAGTTTCAAATTAAGTGGGAAGGCCCTTTCAAGGTAGTAGAGTGTTTTCCAAATGGCACATATCAGCTGGCTAACCTGGATGGTGTTCTACATAAGTCAAGGGTAAATGGATTGCGTCTTAAATTGTATCATGCTAGATTGATGATGGTGGAACAAGATGAGTTGTCGGTGGAGCAAGAAATGTTGGTGAAGGATGAGGAGACTTGTGATGCGGCGAGTCTCATATCTCTCTTTGCTGCTGCTGATCATGAATGATCTAGCAGGCTAGGGGATGGGCAAATTATGTCAGGAGTTTTTTGGAGCAAGGGATTGTGCATATGTACATACCCATGCATGGTGCATCAAATAAAGTATTGCCCATTTTCCAGAGCCAGGTGGTTACGTGGGGCCCACATGTGTACAGGTAGGACACCATGTACATAGTGCATCGATTTTCATCGTTACTAGTACCATTGTGTTTTTCTACAATAAGGAGGAGTTGGTAGCGCGTAAAACTTCTCGAGGAAGCTATCCGCGGGCCGACGACATGAGGTCAGCAGGTGCGTCAGATGGCATCTAGTGGCGTCAGGAGGGCGAACGAGGTCAATATTTGCACGCGGATGAGGACGGACACAACGTGGGTGTTTTCTTGTGAGAGTTACGCAGAAAGGTCATCACTAGGACCACTTTTTGGGGCCACTTCACGTGGTGGCGAGATGCATTATTGGAAAAAAAGCTGAGTGCCAGGTGTGCGAATGATGCAAAAAGGTGACAACTATGCACTGCGAGGTCAGTTTTTGGCCTGTTCGGGGTCCGTTTGAGGTCATCTAAAAGGCCAAGGGTGCCCAACTAAAAAAGCTAAGTGTGGGAACTGAAAAAACTGAGAGAAGACCAGAAAAAACGTGGAGAAGAGAGGAGGAACAGCCGCAGGTGTGTTTTTGCCCATTTTGGAGCCTGTTTTGGCCGTAAACTGCTCATCCGAGGTCGGATTTGAGCACTTTGACATTGTAGACTGGGGTTTTGGACCGTTCCGGACGCGATGGCGCTGTCCATTTTGCCAAATTCCTCACTCTTTTCCTGCTGTTTTTCTGTGTAAGTTTCTCCTATGAGCGAAGTTTCTGCTCTAGTTTGTGATTGTATCTGGTATCTTTTACCCTTATTGTGTGAGCTGTTTGCCCCATTGGTGTTGGCCCAAGCTCAATTGTATCTAAACATCAGAAATTCTCCTCTTTTGAGCTGAGTTTTTTGGGTGTGTGTGTGTGTGTGTGTGTGTCTGTGTGGAGTGGGCAAGTGGATAGTCTCTCTCCTCTCACTCCAGAGATGTGTTCCCTGTCTCGGCCAGGTGTGTTGTGTAAGCCGAGTGGTGCCCCATAGTGTGTGTGTGTATCTTCCCAAGAGTGTGTGTCGGGTCGTTATAGAGGCGCTGTGTGTGTTTTCATCCCGCTCACAACGTTTACCGCTCAGCATGGAAGGCCAGAGTGTTGGATTTCAAAGTTGAAATCGGCAAAAGATCTGTAAAGGAAGTTCTTGTTCAGCATGTGTTTACCCATCCAGACGTGATAGCAAACGATGGAAATGTATCAGATATACATCAACCACGTTGCAATTGTAAGTACTCTTGACATCTGAACTTCATTTGATCTGTAAGTACTCTTGACATCTGAACTTACTGATACTCTCATTATAACTTTTCTTATATATTTTGCAATGTTTCTCCCTCTTCTTATGAGCAATGTCTCCATTCTTCACAGCTCAATTACATTAGATTTGTCATTTTTACTTATTGATACTCTTAGTTTAACTCTTCTTATATTATTGCAGATATTTATCCCTCTTCTTATGAGAAATGGGAGCCTGTGGAGTGCATAATAGGCCTCTTCCTTGTTGTTCATGCCCACATTGGTTCTCTACAGTATCAGGGAGGAGCAGAAAAAGCCTGGCTGATGAAGGAATATTTTTTTATGACCACTTCTACCAACTCAGCTCAGGGAATAAGAATGGCATGTTGGTGAAAGTGCCTCTACCAACCGATTGGAACACTGTGGACTGGCCAGTTCCCGAGGAAACAATGGTGGAGGCAATGCGAAGTAAGCTCTACAAGGATATACAGAGGTCTCTACATAGCTCTATTCCCACCAAACTGGTTAGAATTACAAACTTTTGTCCTGATGCACTGTTCATAGAGTTGTTTCATAGCTACAACATCCGTGTTACGAAAACTATGTTCATGTGCAAGTCATTACAACATTCATCTTGTGACAAACTTCTTGACAGAGGATGGTATGTAAAGGAAGATATTGGCTTACGGTGCGAGGTCGCGCTTGATACTCTAGTTGTCAAGTACATGATTGCAAGCCAATCACTGTTAGTCTCGTTTTGGTATATGCGATCACAAATGCTCAATGGTAAGTACATTCCTATGGACCAGGTTTCTGCAGGTTTGGAAGATAATCCTTTTGTGGATGTGGAAGTGATTGAAAAAGAGCATGGCCTACTGTTGGTGGTTACAATAAGGGAGCTATGCAGTCTTCAGTAGTTGCGGCATGACATAATTGAAGAGTCAATGGACAGGGACCTATCAGATTTTTCCTTTTTCCTAGCTGGCCGTAAGGTGATGCGGCGAAGGGAAAAATATATTTTGTGCAAAGAGTTGGATTGTCGGGTTGAAGTAGTGTCAATGTAACAGATATTCTTGTGAACCCAAGTGTATACAAATGACTTTCAATACATGAAGTTTTTTGAGCTCATTTGTCAATTGTGCCCTATGAAAAAGTGTGCTTGAAATACATTTCTTTACCATGTCAAATCTCTCTCTCTCTCTCTCTCTCTCTCTCTCTCTCTCTCTCTCTCTCTCTCAATGTTAGACAAGACAAAGACATGATAGAAGAGTCATCTTAATTCATTAGAAAGTACAAACTCGTCCGTGAACAATGGACTGAGATACAATTTCTGTAAGTATGGAATCAGAATGTCTTCAAGGTAAAAATCGAAGGAATGCCCCTCGAAAGAAGGTGGTGAGATAGTTGTTCCCGGAGGATTTAGTTCTCCCTTTTCACGAGTATCATCAATCAGTAGTGTATTAGTTGCATCAAAGGGTACACCAATTTGGCTAAACGGTTTGTACAAAAGAGGTAAGTGTGGTTTTTTAGGGTGGTAGTGGCCCTCAACGGTAACACATTTTCTTTGATCATACAAAAAGGCAAAATCTGACGTGTGAGCGTTGCATACACTGCAAACTATTGTAACTAGTGGCGACAAGTTTTGCCTTTGCATTGAAGACCATATGGCAACTTTGAAGCGCGGAAGAAGAAACTGAATAAAATCCTTGGTTCCTGGACAAACCACGACTCGACAAGTTCCCATCCGAAACGTTTGCAAATCCTCAAAGGGTTCTGTGTCACCGAGAGGCACGTGCATCAGCAGCAATCCATTGACATCCAAGATAATCAACCTTTGTAAAAGTTAAAAAGTACATATAAGTAGTTAGAAGCTGAACATATTTTGCCATACTTGAATAGACATTACCGGAACAACCGTATCTATAGGTAGCAAGGGTCCATACTGGGTCTCTGTAGTGTTGATGTCGTTGTTGCTCTCCTCTGCTTTAGCTTCATCATTCACATCTTCATAGTCATCATTCACACATTCATTAGGGGTCTCCCCCATGGCTCTTTTTGTCTCATTCAAGGTTTCCTCCAAGGTCTTTTCCTCTGCCTCGGTTGACCGGCTTGCCTCATACATCCTTGCCTCATCCATCCTTGCCTGATCCATATCAGTTTGCTCATCCCTAAGCGTGCTTTCCTCATCCATATCCTTTTGCTCATCTATAGGCCTGCTTTCCTCATCTTGGGTTTCATCCATAGGATCTTTTGGCCCCTCCACTGGATGACTTGGCTCTTTTGGCTCCTCCACTGGCTGACTTGGCTCTTTCATTGTCTCCTTTGGTTGTACACTAGCACCTTCCATATGCTCATTTGACTTTCCTCATCCTCGGCTCTTTCATCTTCTGCTGATATGACCCCCTTAGCCCGTTGTGATTCCACTGTATCGGATGCAGGGGTTTGTCATGGTGGCACGTCATGTATTGTGATATCAATAGTGCGGTCATCCAAGCCTCTATCTTTAGGCTCTCTGGGGCTAGACATAGTAAGCAGGTGTTGTATTAACTTACCCGGTATCTTTGCAAATAATCATATGTGTAGTTTTTTAAAGCACTCTGCAAAATTGAAAAACCACATGGTGAGAATTCTTCTATAAACTAAACCAAAACTGACTTGATGCATTGCCAAATGGTTACCTTAGTCATGAAAGGTTTTAATGCAAAGTAGCTTTGCAGGACATATTCTGCATGGAGAAGACATCTCCAGCCGCAAGAATTTCCATCGGTTTGATTTGGGACAGGTACATCTTTGATTGGGGCCTTGTATAGTTCATACCTTCCACATAGCTTGCCATAGGCAAGCAACAACCTCTTTATACAATTGCACAAAGCAGTATCAAGATGTTAGCTTGAGGCTTCAAATTTACATGGATATCTATAAGAAACACTTTCTGATACATAACACTTACAGCCTAATTTTAGGGTGGGTTCCTTTTATTGAATTGAACACCCACACTGCTGGTTGGTCAACATCAAGGCATATGAGACTCCAGTGATGGTTGTTCTCATATGGAAAGATGATGACAGTAACTTCCAGCATAGCACAGTGGAGAAACCAACTCTCAAAGGTCCCAGATGGACTGTTCTTCTGTCTAATAATCACTGACATTTGTGGATCAAGAAGAAACACCTCCGTGTGGGTGTGCAATGGGAGTTGACTTTTGATCAAGCTACAGAGATTATACCTGAGTTAGCAAACCTATTATCTGAGTTTTCAAAGCTAGCAAGATAGTAACACTTACTTAAGACAAGCATAGATAATTGTGTCTGAAATCTGAGCATCTGGATTCTGCAATAAATTAATGTCCACTTTTTCCAGAGCTAGCTTTCTGGCTCCATCTACAAATGGTATCTCTGCAAGCAAACCATCCTTCATTGAAAGTAGAGTTTCTTGATTGCTTGCCTCTATGGACAGGGTCACATTGCATTCTATTTGCCTCTGGGACTCCACTGCTACTTTTGCTTTCTCCTTAAGCTCTGCTTCCTTCATGTCCTCTGTTTGGCGAGCAATAGTATCTGCCCTTGCCCTTGTATTCACATCATGTGTGACATCTACAACTGTGAGTTGTGGCACTAGCTCAGGGGGATATAACAAAATTTCTCTCATTTTCTTATCCCTGCAGACATTGGGGACCAGTAGTTTGTTGAGAGCGGATTTTTTGGGATGGGGCTCAACTCAAGGCTCCCACCAGACAACCACTCCGTGAGACCCTACACACGCATATTTCTTAGGGGCACCACCCTCTTTTATGGAGAAAGAAGGAAACCAAAACAAACCATATACACACACACACACACACACACACACACACACACACACACACACACACACACACACACACACACACACACACACACACTCACACCTTCCTTATGTGCTTCAACACAAAATGCCCTTCAACCATTCAACACACACTCCTTAAGCAATCCCTTTGAACACTGCACAAACTCACATGCAAAGATTGACCTTCACCATATTAGTGCTCATATACTTCTAAGAAAAGCAAGCACAAAACCTCAAAACTCAAAACACCATAATGCACAAATACTTGACAACTCCTTTCCTTTCCCAAAAGAAGAGACTACTTACACACATAAGGCGGCATGCATAGAGAGCTCTTCTCCATCTATGCAGCCCCAAGACTTACTTACACACAACATAAGAAGAGAAGCCAAGCAAATAGACACCATGGTGCACAAAAAACTTTCTCAACAAACAAGCAACCCAATGAGCACAAAATATGAGAAGCTGCCAAGATATGCTTACCAATTTTACATGCGTTTAGAGCAAAAGTGTGACGACGACACCCCAATTGCAACAATTTGTTGATCAAACCATGAGATAGATCATTGAACTTGATATCCTTGCTCTCATATAGAATCTACAATCCTTATTTAGGGATGAGTATGGTAAGAGAAATGTTTGCAAGAGAATGGTAGCAATAGCATATTGATGCTCTCTCTATGGTGCCGCTTATGATAGCGAGCTTAGGAAATGGATAGGGAGACAAGAGGAGAGAGAGATTAGGGCTTCCCTAACCTTAGAGGAGCTTATTTTCAGCAATGGAGTAGGTGTGTGTATTTTTGTGCTTGCCAAAGGGTCTTTTTATAGCTGTACAAGACCTTGGGTTAGGTTAAACTTGACTAGGGTAGGTAATTAACCATAGTTAGGTTCCCTTTTGACCATTCCTTCAATTATGCAAATAAGGGACTTATTTTTTCATTAAAAATAGCCTTTTAAGTCGTGGAGGCTCCATAAGGGTTGATAATGTATGTGGGCCCCACCATGATGTCCCTCCACTGGCTCCTGCAGAGTGTCCCCATCCTGTTTGTTGTGTCTCTGGAAGCATCTTGAGCCGACCCCTCCACATGCAAGTGGTTTTTAACTCCCCATTGGTATTTTAGAATGTTGGAGAAGTCAAGAAAACTTTTCACCTTTGTGGTTTATCTGATTGTAACTTTGACCTGCAATAACAGTGTCCGCAGCACCTTGTTTTCACCATAACTTTCAGCCTGTAACTCAGAATTGGGTGCTGTAAAAGGCAAAGTTGACCTTCTCAAAGTGTTTAAGATCATTTTGGAGTGTTCCTCAAGTATATACATGAGGTAAGGCGTTCAAGATGCATCCAAAACACCTTTTGAACCAAGTCTCCTTGTAGGGGGCCCTTTAGCATGCATCCAAGGTGTAGCATGCTTTTTTCAAAAGAGAATCCACCTTAAACAAATGAGGTAGGCTCCAATAAAGTTTGATTTATTGGGGATATACATTATATTTAAGATTTGTTGACCAACACAAGTAAATGATCCAAGAGTTGGGTCACCTAGTGGTGGGGAAGGGAAGGCCTACAAGGTTAACCCTACCCTTGAGAGAAGATGGGTAAGATAAGTGCCCATAAATTATTTATTTACAAATTATGGGATGTAGATAGCTATTTAAATTAGTAAAGGTAATTAGTTAAAAGAATATGCAGTAAAAAACTAGGAGAGTAGAATTAAGTTTACTATTTACATTTAGCATGAAGAGAGAAATATGATGTAAATGCATAAAGATCTAAGAAGGGTAAGGTGTTTGTATGGAAAAAGGCTATTACGGAAAGAGAGAATGAACACTAGGTTAAAACTTTGATAAAAAATATATACATTTGAGTAGAAATGTAGTTCAAATGCAAGGTTACCATTTAACGCTACTCATATTAGCCCTCCCCCTTCATCTAGGATCATTCATGCTCCTAGATGAAACAAAAGAGTTTTTTCCTTTTTCTTTTTTTTTCTTATTTTTCTAAAAAAAGGAGGAGTGATATTCCATTAGACCTGCTTTTCATTACCTCAATCCCATAAATCGGAGATGGGAGGGTTGCCTTGGGTATGTTGAGATTCCAAGGCTGGTTCTTCTTTGCACATCAAAGCTTTAAAAATAGGTGGAGCATTTGCCAAGCCGAAGGGAGCCATGCCAATTTGGAGCTTAGACAATGTAGGTAGATGACTTCCTATCAACGGATTGATACGTTGAAAGTAGGGCTTTAATCTCCATCCATTGACTCTGGTCTTATGGAGTTTTCGTGATAAATCTGCTAATCTGTAACTACCATTCCCAAACTTTGTTTTTATCATGAAAGGTCCCTCCCATCTTTGCAAAAACTTTTTGTCAAGTCGAGTATCAAGTCGGTTATCATAGCGAAGAACCAACATACCTTCCTTCAATCCTTTCCCCTTGAGCTTCTTGTTGATTTTGTCCCTTTGGCTTGTGGCTTGGGCAATGTAATAGTCGATGGACTCTTCTCTATCAAGCTCAAGTCGTTGAAGATCTAAAATTCTTTCCTGCAAAGCTTCTTTTGGCCTCTTTGCTCCCCGTGAGAGAATGCGTAGGCTTGCAATCTCCACCTCAATAAGAAGGAGTGCCTCCTGTCCATATACCAAATGAAAAGGAGTGAATTGAGTGGATAGCTTGAAAGATGTTCTGTATGCCCATAGAGCTGCGGTCAAATGACGATCCCAGTCGTTTGGTCGATCTGCAACCTGCTTAGAAATGATCTTGCATATCATTCCATTCACCTTTTCAACCAACCCATTGCACTGAGGGTAGTAAGGTGTAGAATGCAAATGTTTGACTTTTAACTTTGTCAAAAGATTATCTAGGAGCTCTGCTCTAAACCCTGGACCACCATCTGACAAAATCTCTAATGGTGTGCCGAATCTACTGCATATGTGATCAAAGATAAATTTTGATACCTCCTCGGCTGTAATTCGTGTTGTACTTGCTGCCTCCGCCCATCGTGTCATGTAATCTACTCCCACAATGATGAAGACCTTCCCGGTAGATGTGCGAGGTAAGGGGCCTGTTGCATCCACACCCCACTTCTCAAAAGGACCATACGAAATTATTGGAACTCGCGGTTCGTAAGTGAGTCGTCGATTTCCAACAATCTGACAACCTTTGCGTGACTTACACCAATGCTGGACATCACGGTGTAGACTTGGCCAAACAAACCTTGCTTGCAAAATCTTCCTGTTTGTAATATCATGAGAAAAATGACCCCCACAGACATCATCATGGCATGAAAAGAGGATTCTCTCTATTTCTTGAACAGAGGGCACCCTTCTTAGCACCAAATCTTTCCCTTTATGATACAGATCATCTCCTATGAGTTGGTAAGGAGTTGCCTTTTTTACCAACCTATGCCTTTGCACTTTATCCAAGTGTTTAGGGCACTCACCAGTTTGGAGGAAAAATATGATGTCCTTCAATTCCTCTTGGCCTTGGTACTTTGTTTTGTAGAGCTTCACACCTCCCACCATGATCTGAAGTTTCTCATTGGCAAGATAATCTGCTTCCTTGTTGAGGGTTCTCACAACATGTTGTACCTGTGTAGCTTCAAAGTTCTTTATCAAAGCCTTCACCTGTCTAAGCCACTCCACTAGAGTAGGGTTCTTGCACTTCCATATCCCTTGGATTTGCCTAATAACTAGTAAGGAATCACCTCTTATTATAAGTCTTTCGATGCCAAGTTTTCTGCATTCTTCAAGCCCCAACTTTAAGGTGACATACTCAGCCTCATTATTAGAATGAACATTTTCCAAGGTGATACCTTTCTTAACAAGATCTTCCCTTTGTGGACCTTGAATAAGAACCCCCCTGCTGCCTGATCGTGTTGTCGTCGGTAAGCTCCATCAAAGCACAAAATGTGTGCATTGTCCATCTCCTCCTCATTATTTTGTGGTGTAGCTTTGTCTCCTGCCTTTGGTGACTCTTTCCTTTCTCTCACTTTGTATGTGAGAATGTCTGCAAGACCTGCCCTTGTGTTATCTTCCACAAGAAAAGTGTATTCGAACTCTTGAAGTTCTAGAACCCATTTGGCTATCCTAGATGAGAGGCTCATGTGTTGCACAACATATGGTAAATTGTTTTCCATGGTGAGAATGACAAATGGTGCAGGTAAGAGATATGATCGGAACTTTCTTACCGCAAACATAATTGTGAATACCACTTTCTCCATATCGGTGTAGCCCTTCTCTGCAGCAGTCATGACTTTGATTGCAAAGTATACTGGCCTCATGTAGCATGTTTTTGGGTCTTTTTGCATGAGAACTACACCGATGGCCTCCATTCCTACACTTGGCGTGATGTAATATGTATCCTTTGGATTTGGTGGCATTATTGTTGGAAGAGAGTTGAGAATACCCTTTACTTCAGTAAAGCATAATTCGTGTTCCTCTCTCCATTCAAATGTGGGTTTGTTTGCTAGCTTGTGCAAAGGTGCAATAGCTTCCGCTAGAAGGTGAATGAAATGAGACATGTACCTTACTTTGTGGTTGAAAGTCATGAGCTCCTTGGTTGTCGTTGGTGGTTGTAGTGACAAGAGAGCATTTACTTTTGATGGATCCACTTGAATTCCTTGCAAAGAAACCACATGACCTAGCAATACCACTTGTGACTCTGCAATGTGACACTTCTCAGGATTAAGCTGTCCCCCAAATTGCTGAAACCTTCTAAGCCCCTCCTCAACTTTTTGGCAATGAAGTCTTTGGCTACTATAGATACAAAAGTCATCCATAAAAACCCTAATTGACTTTCCAAAGAAGGGCTGAAAGACAAGAGTTGTAAACCTTATAAAGGTACTAGGAGCATTTTTGAGCCCAAATGGCATCACTCTATAGGCAAAGCAACCCCAAGGTGTGATGAAAGTGGTTTTTAACTGATCTTCTTCTGCTATTCTGATTTGAAAATACCCTGAATACCCATTCACACACTGTGTAACATTCATAGCCGGCTACTTCGTTTAAGATTTCATCTTGGAAAGGAAGAGGAAAATGATCCCTCTTTGTTGCAGCATTGAGCGGTTTGTAGTCAACACAGACCCTCCATTTTCCGTTCTTTTTAGGGGTTACTACAATTGGGGACACCCACTTAGAGTTAGACACAGGGTAAATGAAACCAGCTTTGAGGAGTCGGTTAACCTCTGTCAAAAGTGCCTCTTGTTGTATTTTTCCTAGGCGCCTTAGCTTTTGAGCCACAGGTTTAGTACTTGGTTTTAATTCTATGCCATGCGCTATAACATCCACACCTCTAATTTGTGAGTAATCAGTGATAAACAAATTGGGATACCTCTTGAGCATATCGATGTAGGATCGCTTCTCCTCAGGGGTAAGATCTTTTGCAAGCATCCTCTCAAAGTCTTCAAAGTGCTTGTGGTCACCTTTGTCATCCTTTGTTTGCTCCTTTGTTGGGTCAACCTCTATTGATGGAGTTTTTGATGTGTTGAAGATGATTCCCATTACCTCCAAAGATGATTCTTCTTCACTATTGGATGTAGTGGTTGAACTTTCCTCGTCG
Organism: Adiantum capillus-veneris; assembly: GCF_014529385.1. Lineage (NCBI taxonomy): Eukaryota > Viridiplantae > Streptophyta > Polypodiopsida > Polypodiales > Pteridaceae > Adiantum > Adiantum capillus-veneris. The sequence continues at coordinate 31,815,304 of NC_140959.1, forward strand.
TTTGAGCCAAAACTCTCTTCACTTTCTTCATCAGCCATGGTCTCATAGTTGATGTCAAGCTGCTTTCCTTCATGCCAATCGTATACTACATGTTGCCCCTTTTTGAGAATCAATTGTCCTCGTCCCCATTTTTGATCTGCATTCACAGCAATGAGCCAAGGCCTCCCTAGGATGATGGGATAGCCCTCCCCCTTGGCTGGCATAACATACATGTCCACACGTACATGTATATTACATACAGAAACTTTTACATTTTCGATGATCCCTAGGCACTTCACACTTGCATTGTTGGCTAGCCTAGCTTGACAATTAGAGGATTTAGTGATTTCAAGCCCTAGTCTATTCATGGCTCTTTCCGTGATCACACACATTTGTGCTCCACCATCAACATACACATTGGATACCTTCCTACCCCTTACATAAGCATCTACAATAGGTTCCACATCTTTTTGTGGCTTTGAAGTCAATGCCTTTACTGTCACCTTTTCTTTCTTTCTTGGGAGTCTTGTGCTTACAAGTTTGGACCAGTGCTTTCTCACCTTGGGTGATAGATGTAGGAGTTGAGGCCAAGAAATATTGGGCTTTTGAGTTTGCAAATCTTCTAAGATGTTGTAGGGTTCCATATTCTTTCCTAATGGAAAATCGTTGATGCCGATCTCCCTTCGCCTTGACCCCTGCTTCTTGCCTCCTTCCTCCTTCTTTGACTTTTTCTTCCTCTCCTTCCTTGTAGGTTCTGACTCTTCATTCCTTGTGTCTTCATCCTTGTTGTGTGCTCTTGTGCGCTTTTCTGCTAGCATAACATCAAAATGTATAGGGCTCACCTCTATCTCCTCTTTCAGCTTTATGACGTTTACTCCTCTCTCTTCCTCCACTGGTGGGATAGGAGGGATGTTTGCCACTGGAGGTGGTGGTGGTCGACGAAGAATTTGCGGGGCTTGAGCATGCTCTTGCTGCATCATGAGCGGGGGGGGTCTAGGAGGGTATATGTCCCCTGGAAGCCTTCGAGGGTGAGGACAATTATACATGCCATGACCAACTTCGTTGCAATTCCAGCATCTCAACTCTTGTGCTTGACGTTGTTGATTGCGATTCCCTTCTCTTGGTTGTCGTTGTTGGGGTAGGCCCTGCACTAGATTCAAGGTGAGACTCTCTAGTTGTTGAGTTAATCTTTGCAAGATCTCTTGTTGTGATCCTTCCCCTATTTGTGAAGTTTGGGCAAGAGAGTCCCTAACTTGTGCTCCCATGCTTGGTGAAGAATCCCTCTCAATGACTTCATTTAGGTCCCTTGTTCTATGTGCTTGAAAATTTAACTTCTTGAATTTGACCATGGCCACCTCACGTGCTTCCTCAAATGTTGATGGGAATTTTAACTCTACCTTGGTCTTCAAAATTGGATACAAGCCAGCCATGAACCTATCTTTCTTTAGAAAGTTTGGTGCACCACCTTGGTTTTGTAAGGTAGCCTCCCATCTATCCCATAGGTTAAGGAAAACGGCCTCATAAGATGGGTAGTCTTCAAGGAATACCTGTTTATGTTGAAGTAGACACTTCCAAAGACCCTCTGGAGTATCTCCTTGCCCAAATTTGGCAAGAAAAATTGCACGTAGCCTCTCCCAATTGGTTTTGTTTTGAGGTTGCAAGGCCTCGTACCATGCCTTAGCTTCCACTTTGAGAACGAGTGGAAAAGCACGCAGCTTTACCTCTTCTTGATCTCTCCCAGAGATGAGGTGTGCCATCTCCAAATTATCCAGAAATTCTTGTGCATCCTCACCATTTTTAGAATGAAAGGTAGGAAAAGTGCTTGACATTTTTACAATACAAGGAGGCTTGTGTACCACAAAGTTTTGACTACGATGAGTGATCACATCAAAATGAAAATATATACATCAAGTGTTAGTTCATAATTTATCATAGGCAAAATAAAAGGGTTGATTGAGGCATTAATTTCATTAAGGCGAGTGGGTCCAAAAATTCTCCTAATGGTTGCTTGAAATCTAAATTTTGTAGCAATTATGATGTGCACAGATTGACGAGCTATGGGTGTAAAAGGAGAAGAAGCTCCAGGTTGGTTCATGTGACAATGTGTTCTCCTTTTTCTTTCTCTTGAAGAAAGTTTCCTTTGAGTGGATCGCTATCTAAGCGCCTCTTGTCCCTGCCTCAAAACAAAATAAAAACATGGACATCAAATGAATCATCATAATTAATGAATGGAAGAATGATGGGATTTGGCCAAGATTTCACCAAGTCTTTTTGCTCCAACCATAAAAAGAATGAGTTGTTGGTAATTTTTTTTTAATCTACACAAATGTTAATTCTGATGCGTTGTGAAAAATGAAAAGCATATGGTGCAACTCTATTGGTCATGAGGAGAATAGAAGGCAATTAGGAAAGTTCCTCCGTGGGGACACCACTTTTATGAGAGCGAATTTTTTGAGATGGGGCTCAACTCAAGGCTCCCACCAGACAACCACTCCGTGAGACCCTACACATGCATATTTCTTAGGGGCACCACCCTCTTTTATGGAGAAAGAAGGAAACCAAAACAAACCATATACAACACACACACACACACACACACACACACACACACACACACACACACACACACACACACACACACACACACACACACACACACACACCTTCCTTATGTGCTTCAACACAAAATGCCCTTCAACCATTCAACACACACTCCTTAAGCAATCCCTTTGAACACTGCACAAACTCACATGCAAAGATTGACCTTCACCATATTAGTGCTCATATACTTCTAAGAAAAGCAAGCACAAAACCTCAAAACTCAAAACACCATAATGCACAAATACTTGACAACTCCTTTCCTTTCCCAAAAGAAGAGACTACTTACACACATAAGGCGGCATGCATAGAGAGCTCTTCTCCATCTATGCAGCCCCAAGACTTACTTACACACAACATAAGGAGAGAAGCCAAGCAAATAGACACCATGGTGCACAAAAAACTTTCTCAACAAACAAGCAACCCAATGAGCACAAAATATGAGAAGCTGCCAAGATATGCTTACCAATTTTACATGCGTTTAGAGCAAAAGTGTGACGACGACACCCCAATTGCAACAATTTGTTGATCAAACCATGGGATAGATCATTGAACTTGATATCCTTGCTCTCATATAGAATCTACAATCCTTATTTAGGGATGAGTATGGTAAGAGAAATGTTTGCAAGAGAATGGTAGCAATAGCATATTGATGCTCTCTCTATGGTGACGCTTATGATAGCGAGCTTAGGAAATGGATAGGGAGACAAGAGGAGAGAGAGATTAGGGCTTCCCTAACCTTAGAGGAGCTTATTTGCAGCAATGGAGTAGGTGTGTGTATTTTTGTGCTTGCCAAAGGGCCTTTTTATAGCTGTACATGACCATTCCTTAAATTATGCAAATATGGGACTTATTGTTTCATTAAAAATAGCCTTTTAAGTCGTGGAGGCTCCATAAGGGTTGATAATGTATGTGGGCCCCACCATGATGTCCCTCCAGTGGCTCCTGCAGAGTGTCCCCATCCGGTTTGTTGTGTCTCTGGAAGCATCTTGAGCCGACCCCTCCACATGCAAGTGGTTTTTAACTCCCCATTGGTATTTTAGAATGTTGGAGAAGTCAAGAAAACTTTTCACCTTTGTGGTTTACCTGATTGTAACTTTGACCTGCAATAACAGTGTCCGCAGCACCTTGTTTTCACCATAACTTTCAGCCTGTAACTCAGAATTGGGTGCTATAAAAGGCAAAGTTGACCTTCTCAAAGTGTTTAAGATCATTTTGGAGTGTTCCTCAAGTATATCCATGAGGTAAGGCGTTCAAGATGCATCCAAAACACCTTTTGAACCAAGTCTCCTTGTAGGGGGCCCTTTAGCATGCATCCAAGGTGTAGCATGCTTTTTTCAAAAGAGAATCCACCTTAAACAAATGAGGTAGGCTCCAATAAAGTTTGATTTATTGGGGATATACATTATATTTAAGATTTGTTGACCAACACAAGTAAATGATCCAAGAGTTGGGTCACCTAGTGGTGGGGAAGGGAAGGCCTACAAGGTTAACCCTACCCTTGAGAGAAGATGGGTAAGATAAGTGCCCATAAATTATTTATTTACAAATTATGGGATGTAGATAGCTATTTAAATTAGTAAAGGTAATTAGTTAAAAGAATATGCAGTAAAAAACTAGGAGAGTAGAATTAAGTTTACTATTTACATTTAGCATGAAGAGAGAAATATGATGTAAATGCATAAAGATCTAAGAAGGGTAAGGTGTTTGTATGAAAAAAGGCTATTACGGAAAGAGAGAATCAACACTAGGTTAAAACTTTGATAAAAAATATATACATTTGAGTAGAAATGTAGTTCAAATGCAAGGTTACCATTTAACGCTACTCAGTGTCAACTTTGGTACAATACAGTATCAAATTTTGTACAGTATAGTATGAAATTTTGTACTTCTTGTGTCATAGTGATGCTCTGTTTTTTATGTAATGTTTGCATTGTATATTTTCCACCACTCATTTGGACTGTTGGTATTGTAGTAAGATCTTGGTGGCAAGATGAGACAAAACCAAACACAACACTTGCGGCTCATCTGGCCTAAACCTTGGCCGGCTGATTGTGTTTGACGCTAATGGGGTCTTATTGACAAGCTACACACAGCTGCCAGAAGGCCATTGGGTTTTGGCGGATGAGATCCAACCACTGATCGTCCATGTCAATAGCTCGCTGGTTTGTTGTGTAAGGCAAGATCCTGACGAGTTCATACAAACTCTTAAGAAGAAATCCAAGATAATTGTGTGGTCCTTCTGTAGAAGGCAACATTGATAGATATGTTGAACGCTTGCTTCCCCCAGCATGTGAGACAAAAGTATTTTGCAGGTAACAATGCCTTGAGTACTTTAGATGTTAAGCTACTCAGACTTCTAACTGCCTTTATGGCATGGCAGCTATACTATCACAAGAAGACCGTGAGACCTGGCGGGCAGATGTTAGAAGCTGGACACACCCCACGTCATCTAACTACTCGGAGGACTATTATTTTTTGTAATTATTCATTCATTGAGGAAAACCTGATTTTTCACCTTGTAATTATTGGGACTTACAGAAGTTTCCAGATTGTATCCCAGTTTTGATAGTTAGATCGAGTAGATGGTTGATTTTGGAACTTTAGGGCTTGAGAAATTGTAAGGTATATATACCACTTTTTGACCTTAATAAAAAACCTTTTTGTCATTTTAAAAACAAGTTTGAAGTCTGTGAGTGAGCATACTGTGTATGAGAGAGAGAGTGTGAGCTTCATCTTGACGCTACGTGTGCTCCGGTGGTCGGAATCTAGTGCGGGAGAAGTGTAGCGCGTTGCCCCTGACGAGAGGTACGCGTCGATATCTACATTGCACGCGTACGATCCAGTTTTGCGAGCTCCTTCTATGAGATTCATCAGTTGTTTGGGTGAGCATACGTTGTCCGATTTTGCATTGCAGCATATCCACGTGTTCACATTGAGTAGAACTACACATTAGGAACTTTATATGTCAAAAACGAAGATCTACAGATGTCGGCTAGACATCCTATGTGTTTGTGCACCGGGTGTTTTGGGTCAGGATTTTGGTTCCTAGACCTTAGGGAGAGTGACCTATTGGTATTAGTAGGGTCTCCTTCAAGTTCTATGGTGTTTCGAGATTGTTTGATGGGTGTTCGGCTCTAGAAAGCATTGTAGAAAGTTTCCTCTTATGCACTCTTGAAGGCTGTGACTTAGACAATTGGTAGAGACCTTTGTAGGAATTAGTTAGGCGTCGGTCGAGTGTAGGTTGACACCATATGCTTGCTTCCACGCGCCTGCGGGTCGAGCTTCGTCCTTAGCTGACATTACATGTTAGGTGAGTTCTCGCTGTGTTGACGTCCGTCGCGGCGTATCCGTCCAACATTGGCGCCGCCTGCCGGGGACGAAAACCTTAAGTAGGTCACCGAGACTAATCCTTGAGGATTGGGATTTTTGGCTTGCCAAAAGTCTCGCTTTACATTTAGATAGGATCAGAGGGTGGAGGACTCTCTAGGTCTTAGAGGGAGTCTAGGAAGCGTGTGTCTGGCCTAGATCCTTCGACTTAGGTAGATGAGGTAGACTTAAGTAGTTTTAGGTGGTAGTCGAGTTCTAGAGTAGGAGTTGGAGTGGTAGAAGCGGTGAGAGGAGAGCTTGAGAGTCCGGAGAGGCCTAAAAGAAACCAAAAACACCATCATCACCATTTCACATGATAGCTAGGAGTAGAGTAAGTAGAACTGATTCAGGATCTAGAGCATTTCATGCATGAACACTTGCTTGGTAAAGTCATTACAAGTTTGTAAAAGACGCAAAAAGACTCAAAAAGATGCAAAAGTGTGTTTGAAAGCCTAATTGAAGTCCAAAAGTTACTGTGAGTGTTTTTGATAGATCTACAGAGCATCAGGAGCATTCCTGTCAGAAAAAAAATTAATTTTAAGCCAGGAGAGATCCTACGCGTAGGATGTCTACAGGCTAATCTGGGAGGCCTTTTGGGATTTTGATTTGACCAGTGTGTTCAGAAGGTAGGGTTTACCCTAATTTCAACTGGAAAGTGGAAATTCGGCCATATCTTGACAAGATAAGGCCAGATAGACTGAAATTGCCAGACATCCTACCCGAATAGTGCCAAAACATTATTTTGAGACCAAAACCATAAGATGGCTGCATGAGCATGCCTTGCATGATATATTGAGTGACTAAAAGGGGTTTCACCTCATTTGGGTGAGAAAATTGGGTTCAAAGTGGATTTTAGCACTTTTGACTGAAAAAGGCAAGAACAGCTGAAATTTGGGACTTTTGGCATCCAAACCAAAATTTAATCATATCACTGGGTTACTGACATCAAGGGGAAGATGTGAGACAAGTCTGGGGTCAAACAGGCCAAAGAGACATCCTACACGTAGGATGTCTTTTGAGTTATTTTGGACTCCAAGTGAATTCTAAGTATACCAAAGTGATCAGCAATTCAAGGGGGGCCTGGGCTTTGAGTTTGAAGCCATTCTGATGAAAAAGACATCCTACATGTCGGATGTCTAATGCAAGAAAATGAAGCCAGACTTTGACTTTGAGAATAGTAAGGTGTTGTATAGCCTAAGGCAAGCCTCCTAGTCAATTTTGGTCCAATTTGGAGTTGATTAGACTGATTAGGATCAGCAACAGGCTATCAGAACAGACTGTGTGTCTTCGTGTGTGTGTGTGTGTGTGTCTATATGTTATATTTTTGTCTCTGTGTGTTTGTGTGTATGTTATATTTGTCTGTTTCTCTGTGTGTGTGTGTGTGTGTGTCTGTATGTGTGTGTGTGTGTATGTTATATTTGTGTGTCTGTGTGTTTGTGAGTGTGTGTGTGTGTTGTATTTGTGTGTGTTGTGTTTGTGAGTGTATGTGTGTGTTGTTTGTTAAGACAGAGCTAGATATGCAATATACTCTGACAGAAACAGAGAGAGAGATAGAGGCAAAGGCAGAGGGGAATTTCAGAAGCAGAGGGAGAGAGAGAGAGAGGGCCAAACCTTCTAAGGATGCAGACCTTCGTTATGTCGAAGATGGGTCGGCTTGCTGTCGGAGACGCAGACGACGACTCTTTCTCTCTCTCTCTCTCTCTCTCTCTCTCTCTCTCTCTCTCTCTCTCTTCCACTCACTCTCTTTCACGAGGTGTGGTTTTTCTCTCTCATGACCTCTATATATGACGTACAAAAGTATACGGTCTCAATAATGACCGCACGTGCGACAACATGCAATTATATTCTATTTTATAGTAACACGTGGGGCGCCGCCGTGTGTACCGTTATAAGTGTGATTTTGAGAGAGAGAGAAAGAGAGAGAACCATAGAGAGAACCATAGAGAGAGAGAGAGAGAGAGAGAGAGAGAGAGAGAGAGAGAGAGAGAGAGAGAGAGAGAGAGAGAGAGAGAGCCTCATTACTGCCAGAGAGTGATAGAGAGAGAGAGAACCATAGAAAGAGAGAAGGAGAGAGAGAGAGAGATAGAGAGAGGGACTCCTTACTGTCAGAGAGAGAGAGAGGGAGAGAGATAGAGTGAGTTTGATAGACAAAAAGCAATGGAGGAGACACCTCCCTTGGAGTTTGTGCAAACCCCACCAACAAAAGGTGATCTCTCACTCTTTCTCTCTGTATTTCCAACAGTTGGTAGCAAATTGTGTGTGTGTGTGTGTGTGTGTAAACAAAGAAAAACCCATACTGTTGTTCAACACACACACACCTCAACACATACTTACACACACACACACACACACACACACACACACACACACACACACACACACACACACACACACACACACACACACACACACATACACACACACACACACATACACACACACACACACCTCAACACATACTTACATAGACACACACACACACACACACACACACACACCTCAACACATACTTACATAGACAGACACACACACACACAGACACACACACACACAGACACACACACACAGACACACACTCAGAGACATACTCTCTCTCTCTCTCTCTCTCTCTCTCTCTCTCTCTCTCTCTCTCTCTCCCCTCTTTGTCCGCGTTACTAACGGCGCGCAAAGCCAACCAAACACTGACTGCAGCTCTCTCCGCGCGCCTATAGTATAGTTATGACTCTCTCTCTCTCTCTCTCTCTCTCTCTCAATTGTACTTAAGGCGCGCGTAGAGAGTTGCAAAAAGTATGTTTTCGTCCTTGCGCGCCTTTAGTACAAAGAGACATGTACACACACACAAAGAGAGAGAGAGAGAGAGAGAGAGAGAGAGAGAGAGAGAGAGAGAGAGAGAGAGAGAGAGAGTCTATGTGTGTTTTTTAATGTTCTTTGGAGATAGATAGATAGATAGATTTTATTATCGTCCTCGGAGGTCAAATATGACCTATGGGACCAAAGTTACATGTGATGTAGTATGTGTATGGCTGATGAGTGACTCTCGATGCTCCAAAATTGTAGTGATGAGAGTCGCAATGGAGAGCCCACACTTTGGCTGGGAGAGGAAAGTGTGTAGGTCTAAGTTATGGCTGAAAATGTGAGAGAAGCAAGTTTGGATGTGATCAAAAGCTGAGCACTCTAGTAGTGTGTGGTACTGAGACTCTCGAACTTGGAGTGAGCATAATGTGCACAATCGATTTGACTCTTCTCCATTGCCCCAACACCCTATCTCGCATCGAAGGAAATGGGAGCTAAGCCGAATTGCTATGATAGTGCGTATCGCGGACAAGGGAATAGGCTCAAGCATGTAAGTGTGAGTATAGTTTCCTCTCTCAGCGAAGAACATGGTTTTGTAGTTGGGGGCAATATAGGTGGTGTAATGTATGAAGCGCGACCCACCGGATTTCTCCCAAGCCGTAGTACATTGGTGTTGTAGAAAAGCTTCATTCACTCGAGAGTCAATTGAAGCATCATGTAGCAAGTGTAATGCATCCCATCTCCCAAACCACTTCTTTATGTCTTGCATCCATCCCGTGCTCAAGATCTTGCTTTTATGCGTCTTTTGAACTTTTTTGCTTGCTTCCCATGCAATTGTAGGAAGTCAATGTGAGGGGTTTTGACGCATCTTTATCATGTACTCCACAACCCTTTCCATGCCCATAACCTCAATTGGAAGAGATCCGGACTCAAGAAGTAGGAGCATATATGGTGTTTGTGTCTTAACTTGGAGAAAGTTTGTAAGAAAACGCTTTTGGACATTCTCAAACTCTTTCCAAGTAGACTTTGAGATGCTCCCGCCCCACACTTCAACTCCATAAAGAAGAACCGGTGTCACCAATGCATCAAAAAGATACTTCTTGAGAACCCAACACTTGATGTTTCCCACATTACACATGTTCTCAAATGCATAATATGCTCTCTTTCCTGCTTCCAAACGACGCATAGCACATTCATGCCACTTGTGATTGGATGGAACCTCAAGGCCAAGGTACTTAAAACTCTCAACAACTTCAAGTGTCTCGTTGTTGTACACAATGCATGGCTTCTCCTTATGGTTGGTTTTCACAAGCATAACCTTTGTTTTGGATTCATTTACAATCAGCCCACTATGCAAGCAAAAGTTCTCAAGGACAACCATAAGCTTTTGTGCATCTTCTAAAGTGTGTGATAGAAGCACTACATCATCCGCGTACAACAAAAGCATGATTACCGCATTGCAAATAGTGACCTCTTCAATGCCTTCTTCTTGCATAAAGTCAAGTACCATTTGTTCCAATTGATCGATGCATAGACCAAAGAGAGTTGGTGACAATGGACATCCTTGTTTAACCCCAATAGTGCTTACAAAAATTTCTGAAATTTCTCTTCCCATGCGCAATGGACAAATCACCTTCTCATAGATTCGAGAAACCGCATGCATAAACTCACTTGGCACTTGGAGTTCTTCCATCCTTCTCCACAAATTGTTACGTGGAATCATATCAAAGGATTTCTTAAAGTCCACAAAACAACAATACAATCGCTTGCCTTTCAACCGACTTTCCTCCATGAGAACACGAAGAGTGACAAGATGATCAATGGTGCTATGGCATCGACGAAAACCCGCTTGTCCCTTTGCACGCTTGTCATTCTCTTCAGCCCAATCACTCAATTTCATCTCCATTATTGACCCAAACAACTTTGCCATAAGAGACCCAATCATTATAGTCCGGTAGTTGCTTACATTCTTTACATCCCCTCCTTTATGCAAAGGCTTAACCCAATTAGTACTCCAATCATAAGGCATACCATGTTGAAGTGCAAGGTTGAACATATTACACATCCACTCATGGGTAAAATCTCCCGTCCATTTGATCATCTCCGGCTTGATACCTTGAAGATCTCCTGCTTTGCGAGTGGCCAACTTTTCAAGCCCACCGCATACATCCTCAATAGTAAAATAAGACGGCATACATGGGAGTGAACCATAAAATGACATTTTTTCAGTATTTGCTTGCTCATATAATTGCCTACAATGTGTGTACATATCCACTAGACTCAAGTTACCAAAACTCTCAACCCGCTTGCCTGTCAAGTTTCTCCAAAATCTTCCACATGCATGTGCCTTTTCTTGGACTTGAAATTCTTGTTGCTTTACTTCCCATCTTCTTCTCTTCTTTTGAATCAATGCCTTGTATGTATGCAAATGACTTTAATAGTTGTCTTTGTCCATAGTTGCATCAAGCTTTATCAAGGACTTTCGAGCATCTTGACATTCTTTATCAAACCACCTTTTGCGTGATCTATCTTTGTTGATACCATGGAGATGCTTTATGGCAAAGCATTCTTCCGCACAAGAACAAATAGCTTTCTTGAAAGCTTCCCATTTAGTTTCCAATGGTGCATCACATTGAAGCTTTGTCATCCATAATTTTTGCTCAACCATTTCAATGTACATTGGTGCCCATTTGAAATCCATACATAGTGACAACTTCTCTTTCCTTTGGCTGAGATTATCATGCTTAGTTGCTTCTCCACATGAAAGGTCAATACATAAGGTGCGATGGTCGGATTCCGGGGTCCATTGACCAAACATAAAACTCTTTATGCGATACATGATGGCTTCAGAGAGTAACATATAGTCAATCACACTATCCCCATTATGTCTCCTACATGTAAATCCATTGGTTCCACTCCACAAAGATACACCATTGGCAATGAGCATACCCGTGCTATTACACATGTGTAAAAGTAACTTTCCATAGTGATCCGGCTCTTTCTCATCCATTGAAGTACGATCATACAAGTGAACTTCCTCCAACTCCCTTGAAATGTATGGCATATCAAATTGTTGAGTATCATGTTGCAATGTTTTTGTGCGAGCATTCATATCCCCAAATACAATAACATCACCTTCACCTTTGACAGAAGCAATGTCCTCTTCCAAATCAGAAAATGGTTGATCTCTATCCATGCAAGCATAAAAGGGAGAATCATGATGAGGAATGTAGCAACTCGCTACAAAAATGGGTGCTCTTTTTGGTGTCATAATTTTAAGCCATACATAACGTTTGTACTTGTCATCTTTCACAATTGATACAAAATCTTCCAATCCTTTCTTAACCATACATGCTAACCCTCATTGTCCTCTTCGTTGCTTGAGATTCTTTGACCACATCAATGAATGTACATTGTAATCCTCCAAGCCGTTAATCCTTTGTGTATCATGCTCCCAAGTTTCAACAAGAAGTACAACATCGGCTTTGCTTGTTAGTTCATCAATGCCAACCCCCGCATTCCATGGGTATCCATTACAATTCCAAAAGCATATTTTCAATTGTAACTCAGTCTCATAGGTCACGCATCCCTATTTGCTTGAGAGACTTGCCTCCTCCTTGGGCACATTTTCTTCATGAGAGATCTCCTTGTTTTTATTATTCTTTTCCTCATATGCCTTGCGACGCATATTTTGTTGCTTAATAGTGCGATCTTCACATACAAAACATTTTGTATCCCTCAAATAGATCCAACTATTATCAAGGATAATCTTTCGCTTAGTCTCATCCGGCATGGTGCATACAATTGGCCGTTCTCCCGAGCGAGGAGCTCCTTGCTTCCCCACTCTATGTGCTCCATAGACCATAACTCCAGACATGCCAAAGTGGGTTTTGAAGAAATCTTCAATAACAATGGCAAGAGAAGGAGGTGTCTCTAACTTCTCTTCGGGAATTCCACGAATAACAATGTTCTTGGAACGTCGCTCCCGTTCCTTCAACTCCTCCACATCCACATTCTCAACATTCTTTGTTTGAACCATAGCTTGCATGAGTGAGGAATTAGAAACCACATTGCTACCACATACATCAGCCCAAGACTTGTTTGTGCATACATTTTTCATGTCGCATACATCCCGTCTCATAGTGTCAAATTTCTCCTCTTTCAATACATGGTCATGCTCTACTTTACTCATCCGCTCCTTCAAAGCATTCAAGTCCACAAGAGAGCGTTTAAATTCCTTGACTTCTTCTTCAAGTTGCATCAAACGTGTTGTTTGCATCTCAAGTGCCCTCTTGAGATTCTCATTCTCAACCACAAGTACCCTTAGTGTGCCATTCTCCATTGCAAGTGCTCGTAAGTCTTCGCCTTGTTTGTTTACGGTCTCTTGCAATGATACCAAGTACGCCATGATCATGGTTTCCGATGTCGTTGGTTGGGTGGTTGTGTTGCTACCTCCACACTTAGGAGATTTTGGATCATTTTCCACAATGGTTGTGGACCTTGTTGAAGAAGAAGAACCCTTGCGAGTGCCGGAAGACATTGTATGTAAAATAGGAGATGAGAATCAATTTTGTTGAACCTGTTCACTTCGGAAATGCTGCTACAGAAATGCCTTCCATAACTCTGAAAATTTCTGTCTTTACATCAATGCGTAGAGGACTTTGTGCTCTTCGATTGAGGCTATAGATCACCCAAATCGGAGTTCGGATGAAGAAGTTATGATCAAAAGAGTGGACTGCTGTCTACTCGGTCAAAAAACGGCTGTGTTTTTTTTTTTTTTTTTTTTTTGAGAGAGAGAGAGAGAGAGAGAGAGAGAGAGAGAGAGAGAGAGAGAGAGCGTTTCAAATGTCACTGAGAAAAAACAAAGGGACCTATGTGCCTTTGTGTGTGTGTGTGTGTGTGTGAAAGAGAGAGAGAGAGAGAGAGAGAGAGAGAGAGAGAGAGAGAGAGAGAGAGAGTCTATGTGTGTTTTTTAATGTTCTTTGGAGAGTGAGAGAAAGAGAGAGAGAGAGAGAGAGAGAGAGAGAGAGAGAGAGAGAGGGAGAGAGAGAGAGAGAGAGTCTATGTGTGTCTTTGTTTGTGCTTTGGAGAGAGAGAGAGAGAGAGAGAGAGAGAGAGAGAGGGTGAGACTTGTCATGTTTCCTGATGAATAGGATTAAGGTCCAGTAGGCAGAAGAGGTTGAAACCAGACCCAGAGCTTGTGCCAGGATTTCAATCTTTGCAGGCTCAGTTGCTTAATGTTTTTGCCAAAAGAACTGTTGACTTTTGTGAGGACATATCTGAAGAAGAGTCAATTGGTGAAGATCAATCAGAGAGGTCACCAGGCCAAGAGGATCCCTCACCCTACAAGGGTCCCTCACCCTGTACAGTACTTGTTAAGAAAAATACAAGAAAGAGGAATATAGACTTCTCAGATGATGCAGATGTGCCAGAAAGCAGTCCCTGTGCAACTAAAGGTAAAGCCAAAGAGGATGTGTCTTCTCTGGAAGACCCAGCTACAACTGATGAGAGGCTGTTTGATTTTGCAGCATCTTGTGGTGCTGGGGACAAGTTTGATCTAGTTCATTCTATGTTTAACCCAAAGTTTGACATTGAAGACCTGTTAGCTCAGCACAGTGAATTCTTGCAGTCCTACAGAGATAAGTTTGAAGTGATGGTGCAGGTAGGGAGGGTTGTTCTGCCCACTATGACTCTTGTGCATTTAAATGATTGTGGTGGAAAGGGACAGGGACTGAAGAAGTATAGGCAATTACCACCTTCTTGCCGACATTCAGCCTGCCCTTTGCACCAAAAAGAATGCAAACTCATTCAGGAATCCTTTGGCTTTATGATTTACCTGAACAGCCTGTTTGGATTCCTCATGCAGAATCCTGATGAGGTGTTAGAGGAGCAGGATGCAGCACCAGATGAAGAATGCGAGGAGACAACTCATATACAAGAAGTCGAGGAGGTTGAAGATACAGTTGACCTTGAGGTTGAGGCAATTGAAGTACAAAGAAGTAAGATGCTCTCTGTGAAAACCACAGAAATCAAACTTCCTTTGGATGTCAGTAACTTCACTGAGAAGCATGCTCAGATGATGCTGCCTGCTGTGCCTAACTTCAGGATTGGAGACAGGACCTATATCTTTTTACATGATGTGCAAAGCATCTTTTATTTAAGGGAGGATTTCTCCGTGGCTATTATTTCCAGAGTCCAAGAGGAGAGGAGTGGATTTGTTTCAGAGGATAGTAGTGATAATGAGGCAATGGAAACATCCAGCAATCCAATGGAATGCCTCTGAAGATGCTTTGAGAAAGCTGAAAAATACAAGGAGACACTACCTAATGAAGCCACCTTCCAAGCAATAAGACAAAGCCTAAGACCAGCAACAAGTAACAAAGAAGTGGAGGATTGGTTTAACCATTCAGGTCAGGGGTCAACTACATCTGTAGACCTGTGGCAGGAAAACCTCTTTCTGCAGGATGAGAGCTTCATGGTAACTCTCTGTGTGTGTGTGTGTGTGTGTGTGTGTGTGTGTCACTTACTCTGACATGATATGTGCAGTCTTGGATTGCTGACAAGGATGACTTCCTTCGGCGGCGGACTCGAGAGTATCGTGAAAGGGATGCGGCCCTAGCGCAGTACCTTTCAAAGCTTTGCGAGTTGCCGATAGTAGTTTTTCACAATTCCATGTCACAAGAGGGTTCAATAGCAACTTACACATTCAAGACACTATCACGCTTCTTGGGTGGACCCGTGCTGCCCAAAAGTGCAGATAAAGTCATTCTTGTGGACAAAGTGTTTGCTAGAGATTTTTTTGGTTACTGCCCGGGCTATACAGGTGGTCGGGCAGCATATTACTACACCTACACAGCAATGGCACTAGCTCTTGGTAGACAAAACCCAGATGAACTTTTAGAGTATGGCAAACATCTCATGATTCGTTACAAGGGTGACGTGCTAAAAAACAAAATTGAACCTTCAAAATCTTGATACACTTCAAGTAGCAATTGTATAAGATCATGTATTACATAAATTTTGTACAATGTCATCCACTCAAAGTATCTTTCTCCACTTGTGGTTCACATACACCATTGTCTCTCTCCACCTTCGTTGACTTTCACGAGCTCCGGAGTTGTTGTATGCCATTGATCTTTTAACTTTTTGTTGTTGTAAATGTCTGATGGCTTGTGCTGTTGCTGAATTTTCCAAGACTTCTTTTGCCTGCATTCGATGAATGATTCTACGATAGAACCATTCAAATACTTCTATCAAACTGTTAGCCTTGATTCGAGAGCCACCATGTCGTGTGTGCCTAAAATAAGCATTTCTCGCCATGTAATGAGACTTTTCCATCCCTTGGGTATTCCATATTGCCGGGTTCCCATACTTTTGTATAAAATATGGTAAATGATTGAAGATGATGTGCTGGATATGAAAACAGATTAGTTAGAATGTTTTACACTCACATAGTTGCACATAAAATAGAATCAAATACACGATAATACCATGTAGTGAGTAATCTGGGTGTCTGTCCATGCTGTCTTGAATGATTTTTTGAGAAGGTTGAGATTCTCCTTGAACTTGTTCATATCACCTTGTGACTAGTCATCTTTGTCGCACATCAAAAATAGGATGTCTATTGATCGCCAAATCTTAGCCTTCGCGTTACGAGTAGTTGGTTCTTGGTCTTTGACTGCAATATGTAGCTTTTTCTAGCTCTGATACTCTACCTTGCTAACATAAGATGTGTTATATATTTTTCCATGTTTTGTTAGCTTCGGATCTCTTGTACCTTGGGGTTTAGATAAAAACCTCCGTTCCTTCACCCCACCGATGGATGGTTTGCATGGGACATCCTTCTCAGCAGTTGATCTCTTTTCATCCCGCTGGATTTTCACATTGCCACCATGAAGCCCCATATCCGACAGTACCAATTCTAAGCACTGCAGGGCTACTTGTCGCTCTGCTGAGTTCTTAATCTTCCAAGCAAACCCAATATATAAGTAGACCAATTTCTCCACAATTCTACAAAGGGCATGCATTGTACAGATGTGGACATTCACAAGTGGTATTTTCAAAACCGATCGAAAAGCAGGATCCTCAATGTGACGTGTTGGAGCTTTTCTCTACCACTTTGGGTCCATGACCTTTGTAGAATCCATGCAAAACAAACACTTCGACTTTGCCATTGCACCCATTCCACAATTAAACATGCACTTTAATGTTTTGAGGTCACCTGCAAGATGCCACTAAACTTGAAAGTCTCCCCTTCCATCTAGACATAGTACCTCTCCTTGGTTAGTCTGTCGATCAATCACCTTCGGAATATTAGTTCGATGGAACACCCAATATAGAATCTCATGATCTTCTTTCTTTACCTGCAACACAAAATAAATGAGACTTAAGTAGATGTGAACATTTGAGCTTACCTGAGAATCTCGCTTACCTCAAACGCACCAAGCCACCATACGTTAGATTCTGATTGAACAATAAAATACAAAGGATCATCACTGGGACACTTTGATAGGGCTCTATTCATTAAAGTAATAGTAACACACTCTAGCTTTTTCTCTTTAACAAGCTCACACTCATCCAGTTTTAACACAAAATGTAATACCCCTCGTGACTCTTCAAATGTGATGTTGTAAAACTCCACCATTCTCTTCTGTAACATCTGCAGGTCCATAAAAATATTATTAAACTCATCATATGCCATGTTTTCTCCATGGCCACTGTAAGTTGCTTTAATATGAAAGGGCTGTCCAAGATAGTCTCCCTGTGCCTCGTTAAGCTGAAGCCTCTCTTTCCAAACACTTGAGGTTAATGGTAGAAGTTTGGATTTTATACCCTTCTTAACAAAGATGGATGAGACAAACTTTTGGATAGCCGAATATCCTCTTTTGCTTACACCAAGTGAATCAAGTGTGCCTTGTATCTCTTTTGCAGGCACTGAGTTCTTTGAAATAAAGCGGTCCACTACATTTCGTTGTAGGACCTTAAACTTCTTGTCATGTACTATATCTGCTGCCAGGCTTCTACTTATAAGTGGCTTCAATCTCTTTCCTATATTGGCTTTGGGGTCAATGTTTTCCTTGTCAGGATAGATTGAATCTCTACATGAAGACAATGCATAAGTAAATAACAGAAAATTCGCTTCACTAACACTATTTAGGCACATGAAAACAATGCATAACAAGAAAAAACAAAAAGATTACTTAACTAATACACTGTAGCCAACCAAGAAGCATCACCTTAATGCTCGGATTCTTTTCTTGAGACCTCCGGATGCAACCTGCAATGTTTCAAGATTGCGCAATTTCTTCTTTCGGATACGACCACCCAAGATGGTGTCCTTCATTTGACAGCTTCGCACCTTTCCTTTCATTTCTTGTACCTCTGTTTTGTGTTGCAAAATGGTTGAAGGAGTACGAGCGGAAGTGCGACGCGAGAGAGTGTGCGAGAAGAAGAGCACGATGATATGGTGAACTCGCTCTACTGTAATGTGTAGAGCATAGTGAGTTCTTATTAGGTTTTTACAAAAGAATATGTGTACATACCTGGCGGCCCGCCCACTTACCTGGGCGACCACATTGGGCTTTATACCCCAACAACCTCCCACTTAAAGTCCAATGTGGTACTTTAAGTGTGAGAGAAGCTACTATACAAGCTAATATACAAGAGATGTAGAGAAGTGATGTACTACCCTACACCTAACTGCTTGCGAAAATGCGCAAAGCTCTCTGAGGGAAGTCCTTTTGTAAGTAGATCAGCAGGATTTTCTGTGGTGTGAACTTTGACAAGCTGAAGTTGCTTATCCTTGAGCATTTCCCTGATGAAATGATACTTCACATCCACATGCTTTGTCTTTGAGTGATAAACTGGATTGCGAGCCAATTGTATAGCACTTTGACTATCACAATATAACACAGGCATCTCTTCTTTGATTCCCAGATCTTTTACTAGTCGATTAAGCCAAATTGATTCTTTGCATGCCTCTGATGCTGCAACATATTCAGCCTCTGTAGTAGACCGAGTAACACAATCCTGTAATCTAGAACGCCATGATACTGCTCCACCAGCCAATGTAAAGACATACCCTGACATAGACCTTCGGCTGTCTAAGTCACCTGCATAATCTGAGTCTGTAAAACCCTTTACACTTAGCTCTTGACTCCCATAGCATATACGCATACTCTTTGTAGCTTTCAGGTATCTCAATATTCCTTTCACTGCCTCCCAATGTTTCTTGCCTGGGTTTGACATGTATCGACTTACTACTCCCACTGCAAATGCAATGTCTGGGCAAGTAGCAATCATTGCATACATCAAACTACCCACTGCAGACGCATATGGAATCTTATCCATTTCAGCGTGTTCTTCCTGAGACATAGGAAAATCTTGTTTGCTAAGTTTCACATATGGTGGCAATGGAACACTCAATGCCTTTCCCTTCTCCATATTGAAACGTTGCAAAACCTTGTCAATATACTCTGTTTGAGATAACCAAATCAACTTCTTTGATCTGTCTCTCTCAATGCGCATACCAAGTATATGACTTGCCTCACCCATGTCTTTCATGTCAAACAATTTTTCCATCTTTGACTTCAAAGCTGAAATTTCTTCCAAGTGCTTGCTAGCAATCAACATGTCATCCACATACAAAATAAGGATCAACCAACTACCATCCTTAGCCTTCTTTGTATATAGACAGTGATCGAACTCACTACGTTTGTAGCCTTGAGAAAGCATAAACTTGTGGAATTTATGGTACCATGCCTTCGGTGATTCTTTTAAGCCATAAAGACTCTTTAACAACTGACATACCCAATCTTCCTTGCCTTTCTCAACAAACCCTTCTGGTTGCTGCATGTAAATTTCCACATCTAAATCACCATGCAAGAACGCTGTCTTGACATCCATTTGGTGCAACACCAAATCTAATATGGCAACCAATGCAAGAAAGCATCTCAATGTAGTCATTTTGACCACCGGAGAGAAGACTTCATCAAAGTCAATGCCTTGTTCTTGCTTAAAGCCCTTGGCAACAAGCCTTCCTTTGTACTTTGGCTGATTATCATGAGCGGTGATCTTATACCTGTAAACCCATTTACAGGGTAGAGCCTTTTTGCCCCGTGGTAATTTAACTAGCTTCCATGTCTGGTTTTTATGCAGAGCTGTCATCTCTGACTACATGGCCAATTGCCAATTCCCGGAGTCCTTCATTTGCACTGCTTCCTTGTAACATGAAGGCTCATTGCAATCAGTCAACATGACATAGTTCATAGATGGAAAAAACCTATCAGGAGCTCGCGTGACACGTCCAGATCTACGCACAATAGGTGGCTCAGGATCAACCACAACCTGTGGTTCCAATCTATCCTGTCCTTGCTCCTCTTGAGCCCTGACATTTTGTCTTGCACGTGCAGGTCCATCTTCTTGGAAGACAACTTTTCTAATCTCCTCAACTTTCTCTGGTTTAGAATGATATTTGGCTTCATTAAAGTGAACATCATTGCTGCAGATAACCTTTCTGGATTCCGGATCCCAAAGTCTGTACCCCATCTCACGAGAATTACCATAGCCTAGAAAGATGCACTTTCTACTCTTTGGCTCAAGTTTGTTCCTAAATTCCTTTGCAACGTGAGTATATGCCTCACAGCCAAAGACTCTGAGATGCTTGTATGAGGGCACCTTGCGTGACCATACCATCTCTGGCACTGAATCCTTCTGCAAAACCTTGCTAGGAGATCTATTTACAAGATGAACAGTTGTTGATATAGCTTCAGCCCAAAACCCATTTGGCAGCTGTGCATTAGACAACATACTTCTGACCTTCTCTTGTATGGTCCTATTCATCCTCTCAGCAACACCATTTTGAGGAGGATTGTAAGGAGCAGTAAGTTCATGTTTTATACCTTTTGACTCACAAAAGTCCTAAAAGGCCTTTGAAACATACTCTCCACCATTGTCAGTGCGTAAGCATTTAAGCTTCTTGCCACTCTGATTCTCCACAAGTGTCACAAACGTTTTGAAAACACTAAACGCTTCATCCTTGTGCTTGAGAAAGTAAACCCATACTTTCCTCGAGTAATCATCTATAAATGTCATAAAGTATGAAGCTCCCCCTAGAGATAGGTTAGGCATAGGTCCACACAAATCACTATGAACAAGTGCCAACTGTGTATCTCTTCTACTGCTTCTATGCTTATGTGGCTGCTGTGTTTGCTTACCATATAGACAATGTTCACAGAATTCAAAATCATTAAATGAAAAGCCAAGCAAATAACCAGAACGAGACAAGATTTCCATTCCCTTCTTGGACATATGTCCTAACCGGCTATGCCACAAAGAAACGTTCGGCTGCTCGGTTACATTGATTACATTTTTAGACATTTGATACATAAATCATGTAAAGTCCTCCAGACTTTACTCCATGTGCTACTGTCATAGAACCCTTGGATATCTTCCACATGTTCTGTCCAAAAATGGTGACGTAGCCAGCATCATCAAGTAAACTTGTGCTGATCAAGCTCTTTTTAATTGCGGGAACATGTCTCACATTCGTTAGCGTGAAAGAAGAGCCATTCTGAAACTTCAATTGAACATCTCCAACACCTAAGATCTCACATGTCTGCCCATTGCCTAGCCGAACATGATCTTTAGTGTTCACATAAGAAGTAAACCACTCCTTGTTTGGAGACACATGAAGTGATGCCCCTGAGTCTATAAACCAGTCACTCAGTGCATTTCCATCAGATGCTGTAAGAAGAGCTGAGTCCATTGTATTCTTCAAGAAGTAGATGTCTCCTGACACTAGACTGTCATCCTGTGCAATAGTGTTTGTCACATTTATTTCTTGAATCTTCACTGAGGACTTGTTCTTCTCAGCATGGTCTTCAGCTTTCTCTTTGCCTTTTTCTGCTTTCCATTATCTGCAGTCTCTTTTCATGTGACCCTTCTTGCCACAATGGTAGCATTCTATGTCACTCTTGCCTTTAGCACTGCGGGACTTGCTACGAGACTGATTCCTCTTTCCACCTTTGTAATTTTCTTTGGTCCTTCCCCTGACAACTAAGGCTGTTCCTTTGCCTTTGACCATTGTCTTTCTATTAGTTTCTTCAGTAAGCAGACTTCCTTCTACACCTGCTATGTTCAAACCATCTGGAGGTGCAGAATTACTCAAAGCTGTGCGAAAAGTGTCCCAACTT
Source organism: Adiantum capillus-veneris (assembly GCF_014529385.1). Lineage (NCBI taxonomy): Eukaryota > Viridiplantae > Streptophyta > Polypodiopsida > Polypodiales > Pteridaceae > Adiantum > Adiantum capillus-veneris. Next base: position 31,837,236 of record NC_140959.1, read on the forward strand.
TCCGGCAATGTGATCAACAGGAACATAGCTCTAACAGGTTCATCAAACTTGACACCTTGAGCTGACAACTGATTGTAGATTGTGTTGAATTCATTCAGATGATTGGACATAGGTGTCCCTTCTTTCATCTTCAAGTCAACAAGATTCTTAAGCCAGTATACCTGTGAAGCAGCACTCTGCTTCTCATAAAGATCACTCAGCTTTAACCATGCTTGATAAGCCGACATCTCGTCTGCTACATTGAAGTAAACGCTTTCTACCAAAGTCAGCATAATGGTAGAAAGTGCCAAATCATCCATTTCGCTCTCTTCATCTTCGTCCATATCTTCTGGTTTTATCCCCTTGAGCTTTATAGGTTTTATCTGCTTCTTTTGTACCAACACGTGCTAAATCTGCTGCTTCCACAATGGGAAATTGGTTCCATCCAGCTTCTTGATATTGTAAAGAGCAGTGTCCTGTGATCCAGCCATAGCTACGCTTCATAGTAGTTTACTTTCCTGGGAAAAATTCGGCAAAGTTTTCCCTGTAAACTAACCTCTGAACCAATATCAACCTGTCAAATGAACCAAGAAAGCTTCAGATTCTGCAAAAATTTTGGTAGAGTCTCCTTTGTAAAATGGCTCTGGTGTACTAAAAAACAGACCAAAAAACAGCTCAAAAAACCACTGTCTCTCTAACACTGTAAGCTGTGGGTAAACCTATCCTGCACTTGTACTGTCTCTGACTGTCCTATCACTGTCCTGTAAGCATAGACTGCGACAATGCCTCAACAGCAGTAAAGCAAAGATGCAATCCCAACTGTCTAACTCACAGTCAATACATCCTAGCTGCCTATCTAATGGTGCTCGAGGAATTGCTCCAAGACCTGTATCACCGAAAGGATCTCAACATTCAAGAATCCCCCAGCTCAATAAAACCTCACTCGACCCTCAACAAAGGCTGCAGTAAATCTGACAGTACATAGACTTCCCACAAAGTCATACATCCACAAATTTCCCACTGTATGTTGTAACCGCTGCGGCGGTTGTTTACTGCGTGACTCACAGCCAGCAAACCCTCAACAGACATATATAATCGCTGACAATACATCCCATGTGGAAGTACCTGCAATGTCAGGATGAAATCCGGAATATCAAGCAGCAAACACAAGCTACCTGATGAACTAGTGGATGTCGCCTACAGTCTGTGTGTAGATGCGCCCGTGTCGTATGTGACACGCCTCCAAGAACTGTGAGCCGTCCTTCGATGTGTAGAAAGCCATAAATCAACACTCTGGGAGTGTCGATATCCTCAGCACCTGCAGTCGTAGGCCGAAAACCCCAAATTTGCAGAGTCGGATTTGCACCCGCCGAGACCACGTAGTCGAAAATGGCCTGCGTAGACCTTTGTCGAAGCCGAACGGTGGCCGAGATGACCTCAGAATGAAATTCTGAGAACACCGAGCACTTCAGGCTCGCCCACAGGATTTGGGGCCGTGTCTTCGCCTGTCGAATTTCACTCCAATATGAGCTGGTGACTCTAGCCTGCTATAGTGCTGCCCTGAGCCTCGATCTGAGCTCTGATACCAGTTGAAGGAGTACGAGTGGAAGTGCGATGCGAGAGAGAGTGCGAGAAGAAGAGCACGGAGATATGGTGAACTCGCTCTACTGTAATGTGTAGAGCATAGCGAGTTCTTATTAGGTTTTTACAAAAGAATATGTGTACATACCTGGCGGCCCGCCCAGTTACGTGGGCGACCACATTGGGCTTTATACCCCAACAATGGTAACCTGATCTGTAGAATGTGAATGTGAAAGGCGAACAATCTCACATTGTTGAGCTTGGAGAATGCCCTTGTAAGTTTCAGCTTCTCTTGTAAGAGATTTACAATAACCCAGAAGGCCCTTTTCTCCATCACCAGCAAAGGTCAATAAGCTTGTAGGATTGACAAACGGTGGAGACGCATTAGTCATTGGATTCTTAGGGTAGAGAGAGCCTCTCGTCCAAATATCTATGTGTTTAGCTCCCTGATCTCTGAGCGTGTCTATGGAAGCGGGAGGTATATGTGTGTTTGTTTTACTACGCTTAATCAATGGTTGTTACTCATTGTCCAAATCAATGTGAAGGTGATATTTGGCTCGTTTCTGGGTAACATTTGTGCCATTTGAGGAGTGCGCCAATAGCCAAATGTGCAGGTTTAATGGAAAGTGAATAGCGGCGTCGCCTTCGTCCCTCCATGTTAGCCTCATTCCCTCCATATTGACGAGGTTCATTCAATGCAACTCAAAAGAGGATTATCCCTCAATCACTACCAACGAATGTTCAGAAGAGTAAGGAATCTACTTAAAGTACATTTTTTGAACTTTTACTATGAAAGACCCAGCTCTATTATTTGCCATTTTTTCTAGAGAGAGAGTGCAAAAAATACATTTTCTTAGAAGGCCCTCCAAATGACCTCCGAAATTCCCTAATGGCCTTTGAAAATAGGCACTTAAGTATCTACATTCACGGCTCGAATTGGTTAATTATAGAGAGTAGTGGAGTGAGTCTAACATAGCAAAGTTGTCGAGGGATAGCTCCTTTCGGACTTCTTATGGCTCAATAATGGTAAAGCCATAGGCAAGTCTAAATAGACTCCATTATTAAGTCCAAAGCTCCCGAGGTGTACCCCATATCCCACATAGTGCGCTCAACAAAACCGATAATAGATCCCATTCCTACTTACCCTAATATAATTAACAAAAGAAACCATTAATAGTCTACTTAAGGACCTCTCTTCTTAAGAAAGAAAAGAGAAACCAAATGCTCTGATACCAATGTAAGGGAAATTGCCTATGAACTTTGGAAGTAGCGGAATTAGGAAATTAGGTGAAGCACTTTTAAGAGATTACTTTGTGAGCATAGCGGGTGAACTTAGTTGATGGTAGCAACATAAACATGATACTTAGTTAACTTGGCATGAACAATACTTTTGCAAGAGAGAGAGAGAGTTTAGAGAACATGAAAATAGTTGAGGACCGGATTCATATGGAGCCGGTCCCCCCTCCAATAGGCATTTGCATTATAGTTTCTCCCATCAAGAGAGACTTGGTACAATACAATCTTTGTGTCCCTTGTGACCTAGGTGATGCAATGAAACTGGAAAGCCTCATGCATCACAAACATGACATAAATTTGAAGAAAGCATTAACTATTCCAAGCCTTAGTCCCAAGGCCTCAAACACCTTCGAAGGTGGAGAGAGTTGGCGGGGAATGAGGATAGGGAAGAGGAAGAAGAAACATTCCATAGGAGAAAGAAGTAGTTCCTCACTTATTATTACTCCTCTTGCTAGCATACATAATAGCATAGTACTGGATATGGAGAATATGGGAAGCTTAAGCATTGAAGCTCAAGCTTAAGCTTAAGAATATCCCATATTAAATGATCAGTTTAATATGAGAAAATCATTTGGGTTGGTTAGATATTAGATATTTGATGACATAATATGAGTGATTATGTGAGGAGATGTACATCTTTCTCGTAAGACTACTCCTTCTTCCTCTGAATCTACTCTCATAACCCGCTAGCTCTCACCATCTTCGAAGGTGTGTGAGGTCTTGGGTCTGAGACCATGAGGGAATTGGTGTTGTGTTTTATAAGTGTTTTGCTTAGTGCTTGAAGTTTCCATCTTCATTGCACTAGCTAGTATTGAAGGAACGCAAAGAATTGTATTGTAAAATGGTTCTCTTGATGGGAGAAACCATAATACAAAGCCTTTTGGAGGGGGGACCGGCTCCATGTAAATCCGGTCCTCAACTATTGTCAATAGCTTAACTTCTCTCTCTTTTGAAGTATTGTTCATGCTATCTAACTAGGTGTTATACTTTTTGTTGCTCTCTCCACCCAAACACTCTTGTTATTCTCATCAGGAATCTATTCTAATGAAATGCTCACTATGTGCATGCTATTTTTTGCTTCACACAAGTTACTAGGCCATTAAATATTACATTGGTATCAGAGCACAAGGTTTCTATTTTCTTTCTCAAGAAGGGAGGTCCTCAAGGTAGCTATAAATGGTTGGTACTATTAATTGCATTTGAGTAAGTAGAATAGGGATTTTTCAGCCATGGAGTGCGCCCGCGTTCATGCAGATAACGGGGCATCACCATTGAGAGCTATGGTCTTAATAGTGGAGTCCTACGGGGCTTGCCTATGGACTAACCACTATTGAGTTATTAGAAGCTTGACAGGAGCCGGTGTTGTTTTGGTGTTGAACGACCCTCTCTTCTATTCCTTGCAATTAATGGTATTCGAGCCACGGGTACATTAGCTTGAGTGCTTTTTCTAAAGGGGTAAAGAGGAGTAGCAGCTAGGGCTTGAAGTACCAAAGTACACCTAAAAGTTGTTAGAGTGGATGACAATAGTAAAGAGAGTGAAATTAATGTTGATAACTTTGATTTTACTAAATGAGTAGGCTACTAATGATGCCCCTATGCTTGTTAACTATCTTCTTTCTAGGCTTCAAAAAAGCTATGGGCAATCCATCCCTCCAAAGTGAAGTGCAACGACAGCTTTGTGCTCATGGGATTCTCCAAGCTCCCCACCATGAGGAGAGAGTACCTAGGAAGTATCCTTGTGAGACTCCCAAAAGAGGTCTCTCTCCGATTCAAGAAGAAGAAGAGGATCCATACGAAGGGCTCAAAATTTTCTTCTTGATGACGCATCTCCTTCTCAAAGGAGAACTCAAGAGCCTCCACCAAAGGAACAAGAAAGAAGTGAGTCTCCTGCCACCTCGACGGAGATGGCTTCACAAAGATGGCCGGCTAAACTCTCTCCATCCCCATCAAAATGGAGAAGACCATCACACACTTCTCCACACCATAATTAAAAGAGGGATGACAAAAAGCAAGAGAAGAAAAAGGCAAGAAAGAAGACACCCTCTTCTCCATCTTCTTCATCCTCTTCCTCTTATGAAAGTGATGGTGCAAACAAAGAAGATCAAGGCAAGAAAAAGGCAAGAAAGAGGTCACTCTCTTCTCCATCTTCCTCAAATTCTTCATCTTTTGAAGAAAGTGATGGTGCAACTTTTGAACCATAAAAAAGAAGAGGCCATAGGAAATACTACGCCACGCGGGGAAGAGGTCGTCCAAGCTCAAGAAGTCAAAGAGGGAGAGAAGAGAATCTCTTTCCTTACCTACGATGGAACCTTTGGCGCTACGAACAAACTCTTGGCCTTTATCCAATAGTTCAATAGGGCGTTTGGAGATGAGGGCTTCACGGAGTCCTCTAAGCTATGCCATGTAGCTATGCACTTTCAAAAGTCCACCAGACAATGGTGGTCTAGCCTATGGGCCAATGGTGAATCTCTAAGAACATGGAAAGCTTTAAGAGCTTCCATTATGAAGCAGTTTTTGGCCACCGATACCAAACACAAAGTACTCACAGAATGGCGAAGCTTGAAGCTCTCTCCCTATGAATCCATTCACAAATATGTAGACAAGTTTTGGGACCTACAACACAAAACCATTGTCTTTAAAAAGTTGGATTTTGGAGAGCAAAAGCAACAATTGTTTGCATGCTTAACTGAAGAAATGGCAGGCTATGTCAACTCCCAAAGGCCACGCACCATATCGGGGATTATACACCATACTATGGTTGCTTCTTGAATCAATTCCAAACATGGGGCTAAAAGAAATTCTAAGCCCATAGAAAACAAGGGTCCCAATGAGCACAAGGGGAAGGACAATGTCCAAAAGTCTCCTAAGGACAATTGCAACAAAGCTAAGGAGAAGGGTGTTTACAAAGGAAAAAACGAACTCTCTCCTGAAGATCTTGAGAGTTATCGCAAGGATAACTGCTGTTTCAAGTGAGGAGAGGTAGGGCATACGTACCGCGCTTGTCCGCAAAACAACACCTTCCATGAGCCTCATAGAGCTACCTTGGTCGAAATCCAAGAGGAGGAAACTCACCACAAAGGATCTCCTCTATGCCATGCTTGGGGAGAGGTAAGAGAACATGATGCTTTTATTCTCTTTGCCCCTGGTTCTACTCACATTTTCATATCCACAGAGTTGGCCACCAAGCTAGGCATACAAGCTTACGAGATGGGAGATTTCCTACCCGCAAATGGTGCTTTCAAGGGGCAAGAAGCTTCAATCACTCCCTTAAATCGAGAAGTTGAGGTTCCATGTCCAAAGCTATGTAGACAAAGAGGACTTCTTTATCTCTCCTCTCAAGCATGAGGATGTAATCCTAGGGGCACCATGGTTTGATCACATGGCTGCCAATGTTAAATTCCCTGAAAGGAGAATCTACTTTAGGTTCACGGAAAAAGATATGTACATAGATGCCAAGCAAATGGGTAACACCATACCCATTGTACATACGCAAGCTTTCAATAAGTCAATAAAGAGCTCTATTTTTGTGTACATGATTTTTGTTAAAGATTCTCAAAATGAACCTAATGTTTTAGCAAAAGAAAATATACACACTCCCAAGGAATTAGAGTTATCCAATTTTCTAAAGGGGTTTCAAGATGTCTTTATTGACGTTATCCCTTGTGAGCTACCTCCTAAACAAGACAATGATGACCATGCAATTGAACTTCTTCTAGGAAGTTCACCGCCTAATAAACTTCCTTATAGAGTTTCTCAAGATCAAAAAGAGGAGATTATGCGGCAAGTGCATGAGTTAGTTGAGAAGGGCATGGTTAGGCCTAGCTCATCTCCATTTTGTTCTCTTGTGCTATTAGTGCAAAACAAAGACAACACATATCGTATATGTGTCGACTATAGAGCACTAAATAGGATCACTATCAAGAATAGGTTTCCCATTCCACGGGTAGAAGACGTATTGGATAAGCTACAAGGGTCCACCTACTTCAGTAGGATTGACCTAAAAAGTGGCTATCATCAAATAAGGATAGTTGATCAAGACATTAAAGACCGCATTTCGCACTACGTTTGGTCTTTACAAATATATTGTCATGCCTTTTGGGTTGACCAATACACCAGCCACATTCAACCGCTTGATGGAGAAGCTATTCAAGCCCTCACCAAACCTTTACTGAAGTGTTCCTTGATGATATTATCATCTACTCTAATTCATTAGACAAACACAAGCAGCACCTCCAGGTAATATTTCATGTTTTAAGAGAGAATAAACTTTATGTTAATCGAAAGAAAAGTGATTTTTTCTTACAAGAGATTCAATATTTAGGTCACACTATCTCTGAAGATGGCATCCAAATGGATCCATCAAAATTAGAGGTAATAAAAGGATGGCCTGAACCAAGGAATCTTCATGAATTAAGAAGCTTTATAGATATGTGTGCATACTGTAGACGCTTCATAGAAAAGTTCTCATAAATTGCAGGACCATTACATGACCTAAGAAAGAAAAATGTTAGGTATACACGGTCTGCCAAGGAGAAAAATGCTTTCGAAAAGCCTATCTCTCAACCTGTGCTTACACTACCGGATCTCTCAAAGCCATTTGAGGTCCAATGTGATGCTTGTGGTGATTGCCTTGGAGCTAATTTGTTCCAAGAAGGTCACGCCATAGCGTATGAAATTTGACCGTGTTGAGCAAGCTCTAGGCATATATGAAAAGGAACTCCATGCAGTTCTACATGCCTTAGAATCATGGAAGCACTATTTATTGGGGACTCCTTTCATTCTGCGAACGGATCACCAAAGTCTCAAGTACTTCATGATGTAGACCAAGCTCCCGAAAAACAAATGAGGTGGACAAATTTCCTTTCGCAATTTCATTTTCATATTGCTCACATTGCTGGCAAGCATAATCAAGTAGCCGATGCACTCTCAAGACGGTCGAGAGTGAATGCGGTTTCCATAGAAACTCACAATGATCCATCTTCTATTTTACATCTCCCAAACACCAAGTAGAGCTTGTCACTCTACTATGGAAGATTGATAGGACTAATGTGCAGACATGCTTGCGGAAACTTAGTCTCTCAAGCACCAAATGGACTAGTCATCTATTCAGGAACAATGTCGTAGGGTAACATAGGATCCTCTACCCGCTAGGAAAAGGACTAATGAATATGTTTTGTCTTCTCTACCCCATAGTCAAGGACGACTATGATTTCAAGAGAGAGGTAATGTCATAATAATTAATATATAATTCTCCTAAATGATTTTCTCAAGTTAAATTGATCATTTAATATGGGAAAGTACCACGAGAGAAAAAGCTAGAATATTGGTTAAGCTAGCAGACCCGCCATAGTAGGGATCCAAAGGAGGGAAACTAGGGATCCAAAGGGGGGCCATCTGCAAAAGAGCAATGTGCAACAATGGGCTTAAAAGACCCTAAGGTTCAGCCCATTAAGACTTCCAAAATGCTAAGGTTCCAAAATTCAAAGGTTGTGTCCAAAGGTCAAACACTAGGGAAATTGGATGCTTTGTGTGTGTCCCAAAAAGTCTTCATGCATCCCTACATACGAGGGGGCGATCCCTAGAAGTAGGAGATGAGAGAGAAACACACACACACACACAAGCTCCCTTTACACAAAGGGAATGAGGGACACATGTCAGCTCCCTAGCCCAGATGCCCACAAGGTGTACTCAAATCCTCTTGGATGGCCATGGAGGTGGACCAATGAGAAGTAGGCTAGAGTAAATCTAGTTTAATTAATTTAAAAACACTTAATAAAATAACTAATAAGATTTAATCTCTCTAGAAGACTATTGGATAGTCTCCCAAGGGATCCAATGAGCATTCAACAGCCCAATGGCTTGCCTGATTCCTATTAGATAGTCTCCCAAGGGATCCAATGAGCATTCAGCAGCCCAATGGCTTGCCTGATTCCTATTGGCCACGAGACAAAGGGGTCCAATGAGAGTTTAGTTGCATTAATCAATTACCTAAATCTCTCACAAAAGGGGAAATGGGGACACATGTCAGAAGGCTATTACTTATGCTACTTAAATTTCATTGGCTAAGCCTAGCATGGGCCAATAGGATGTGAGCATGAGAAATTAGCAAGAGGGGTCGACCAAGAGAGAGAGGGGGATGATTTTTCAAAGGCATTATTGCTTACACACTCAGACTAGTCCATGTGTGGAGTAAGAAGACTCTCTCTCCCCTTCTCAAGCTTTAATGGAAAGCTTATCACCTACTCCAAGCTTGTGATAAGGGAGGCCTACACCAACAACTTTTGGCTTTGTGATGCAAATCCAACCAAGAGCCAAGATTCAATGCATGCTCATCTCCTCTACCATGCTAATTACTAAGCTAAGCTATGCTAAGATGATTATGTGAGGAGATGTACGTCTTTCTTGTAAGACTACTCCTTCTTCCTCTCAATCTACTCTCATACCCCGCTATCTCTCACCATCTTCAAAGGTGAGTGAGGTCTTGGGTCTCAGACCATGAGGGAATTGATGTTGTGTTTATAAGTGTTTTTCTTAGTGCTTGAAGTTTCCATCTTCATTGCATTAGCTAGTATTGAAGGAACACAAAGAATTGTATTGTAAATGTCTCTCTTGATGGGAGAAACCATAATACAAAGCCTTTTGGAGGGGGGACCGGCTCCATGAAAATTTGGTCCTCAAGTGTTGTCAATAGATTAATTTCTCTCTCTTTTGAGGTATTGTTCATGCTATCTAACTATGTGTTATACTTTTTGTTGCTCTCTCCGCCCAAGCACTCTTGTTATTCTCATTAGGAATCTATTCTAATGAAATGCTCACTATGTTCATGCTATTTTTTGCTACACATAAGTTACTAGGCCATTAAATGTTACAAGCACTAAGAAAAACACTTGTAAAACACAACATCAAGTCCCTCATGGTCTCAGACCCAAGACCTCACATACCTTCAAAGATGGTGAGAGCCAGCCGGGTATGAGAGTAGATTGAGAGGAAGAAGGAGTAGTCTTATGAGAATGATGTACATCTCCTCACATAATCACTCATAATAGCATAGCATAGATTAGTAATTAGCATGGTAGAGGAGATGAGCATGCACTGAAGCTTGGCTCTTGGTTGGATTTGCATCAAAAAGCCAAGAGTTGTTGGTGTAGGCCTCCCTTCTCACAAGATTGGAGTAGGTGATAAGCTTTCCATTAAAGCTTGAGAAGGAGAGAGAGAGAGAGTCTTCTTGCTTCACACATGAGCTTGTGTGCGAGTGTGTGAGATAATGACTTGAGAAAATCAGCCCCCCCCTCTCTCTCTCTTGGTCGACCCCTCTTGCTGTTTGGTCATGCTGCCACCCCATTGGACCTCTACAGGCTTAGTCAATAGGATTTAAGGAGCATAAGTGATAGTCTTCTGACATGTGTCCCCCTTTCAACTAAACTCTCATTGGACCCCTTTGTCTCCTGGCCACCAATAGGAATCAGGCAAGCCATTGGGCTGCTGAATGCTCATTAATCCCCTTGGGAGACTGTCGAATAGTCTTCTAGAGAGATTAATTCTTATTGGTTCTTTTATTAAGTGTGTTTAAAGTAACTAAACTATATTTACTCTAGCCTAATTCTCGTTGGTTCACCTCCATGGCCATCCAATAGGATTTAAGTACACCTTGTGGGCATCTGGGCTAGGGAGCTAACATGTGTCCCTCATTCCCTTTGTGTAAAGGAGGCTTGTGAGTGTGTGTGTGTGTTTCTCTCTCATCCCCTACTTGCAAGGCTCGCCCCCTCCTTTGTAGGAGTTGTGAAGACTGTTTTGGTACACACACCACACACTAAGCATCCAATTTAACTAAGCTTTGACCATTCGACACAACCTTTGAAATTTGGAACCTAGAATTTTGGAAGTCTTAATGGGCTGAACCTTAGGGTCTTTAAAGCCCATTTTTGTACATTGATCTTCTGCAGATGCCCCCCCCCTTGGATCCCTATTTTCCCTCCTTTGGATCCCTACTGTTGGCCGATCTGCCAGCGTAACCAATATTCTAGCTTTTTCTGCCCTGGCATTTCCCATATTAAATGATCAATTTAAAATGAGAAAATCATTTAGGAGAATTAGATATTAGTTATTATGACAATGCCCAAATTAGTGGCCAACTCTGTTGATATAAAGTTGTGAGCAGAGCCATGGTCAAACAAAATGAAGGCATCATGCTCTCTTACTTTTCCCCAAGCATAGGAGAGGGATGAGTCTTTGCAATGAGCATCTTCTTTTGCAGCTTCAACATGGAAGCTCTAGGAGTGTCATTGTGTACATTTCTTTTGGGGGCAAGAACGATAACCATGTCCTTGCTCCCCACACTTACAACATTTATGGTCTTTATGAAAGGCCTCGAATTATTTGAGAGAGAACTTATTTTTACCTTCGTAAGCTCCTTTCTGCTTGGCCTTTTTGTTGTTGGTGTTGGTGTTGCCTTGGGAAGAGTTTTGAGCATGGCTCTTCCCTTTAGCTTCATTTTGATCCTTGTTATCCATGGGCTTGAAATTTCTTCTTGCCCCTTGTTGGAAATTGATCCTTGAAGCAACCATAGTGTGGTGGATGGCTTCGGTGATAGTGCTAGGCCGTTGTGAGTTGACATACTCGGCCATTTCTTCAGGTAATTCCGCAAAAAATTGTTGCTTTTGTTCGTCAAATTCTATCCTTTGAAAGATTGTAGCTTTCAGATGTAAATCCCAAAACTTGTCTACATATTTGTGGATAGACTCGTTGAAGAGTAGCTTCAAAACTTCGCCATTCGGTGAGCACTTTGTCCTTGGGATTGCTTGCAAGGAATTGTTTCATTATGGAAACTCGAAGAGTTTTCCATGTCTTTTGGGCTTTGCCGTTTCCACGAAGGATAGCCCACCATTGACGAGAAGGTTTCTCAAAGTGCATAGCTACATGACGTAGCTTGGAGGACTCCGGTTTCCCACATAGTGGGCTCAAAAAAACCAATAATTGATCCCAATCCCACTTACCCTAATATAAGTAACAAAATATATAATTAATAGGCTACTTGAGGACCTCTCTTCTTAAGCAAAAAAAGAGAAACCAAATGCTGTGATACCAATGTAATGGAAATGGCCTATGAACTTTGAGAATAGCGAAATTAAGAGAATTAGATTGAGCATTTTTGTGAGATTACTTTGAGAACATAGAAGGTGAACTTAATTGATGCTAGCAACATAAACATAGTACTTAATTAACATGGAATGGACAATACTTTTGCAAGAGAGAGTCTTAGAAAATATGACACTAGTTGAGGACTGAATTTACTTGGAGACGGTCCCCCCTCCAAAAGGCATTTGTATTATAGATTCTCCTATCAAGAGAGACTTGGTACAATACAATCTTTGTGTTCCTTTTGACCTAGGTGATGCAAAAATGATGGAAAGACTCATGCATCATGAGCATAATATAAACTTTGCAAAAAGCATTAATTATCCCAAGCCTCAGTCCCAAGGCCTCAAACACCTTCGAAGGTGGAGAGAGCTAGCGGGGAATGAGGGTAGGGAAGAGGAAGAATAATCATTCATAGGAGAAATAATAGTTCCTCACTTATAATCACTCTTCTTGCTTAGCATATCATAATAGCATAGTAATGAAGATGAAGAAGATGGCAAGCTTACGCATTGAAGCATGGCTCTCGGCTAGATTTGCATTCCATAGCCAAGAGTGTTGGTGTAGGCTCTCAACTTCTCAATAAGCTTGAAGAAGGAGATGGAGCTCTTGCACTTTGCACTTCACACAATGACTGTGTGTGTGTGTGGGAGAATATACTCCCTCTCATGCTTGGTCCACAACTCTCTCTCTCTCTCTCTCTCTCTCTCTCTCTCTCTCTCTCTCTCTCTCTCTCTCTTTTGTATTATTTAATTATATCATTTGAACATGTGTCCTCTTTTTCCTCTTTGAGAGAAAGAACTTAATTATTTATTTTTATGCATCCAAACTCTCATTGGATCCCTTTAAAGACTATCCAATAGGATTCAAGCACATAATGATGTCCAAATGGGGAGGATCTTGACATGTGTCTTTTATGCTTCTTAAGAGATCATGTTTGAATTGAACACTTCAAGCACCTTAGTCATTTAAGCATGAGAAGCACCTCAAGCTTGGGCAAGGTTCCCACAAACACCTTAAGTTCTTTAGCTAGAAAGCACGACAAGCACCTCATGCTTGGGTAGGATTCCCACCTCAAGGTCAACCCTAGCTTGGCTAAGGTCAAATGACTTTTTAACACTAACTTTTGGAGGTCTTTAATGAAGCTAACCCTAAGGTCTTAAGATCCATTAGGTAGCATTTCTGTTTAACAGACCGTCTCTCATTTGGACTCCTTTAACCTTGGCCCCGTGTTGAGACAGATCCATAAGCACATGTCTATATTCTAACCCTTGTTCCCGTTTATTCTCCCACATTAAATGATCAGTTTAATATGAGAAAATCATTTGGGTTGGTTAGATATTAGAACCCTAAGGTCTTTAAGCTCCATTAGGTAGGATTTCTCTTTAACATACCATCTCTCATTTGGACCCCTTTAACCTTGGTTCCATGTTGAGACAGATCCATAAGCACATGTCTATATTCTAACCCTTGTTCCCGTTTATTCTCCCACATTAAATGATCATTTTAATATGAGAAAATCATTTGGGTTGGTTAGATATTAGATTTTATGACATGCTGTAAAGTGGCATGCAGGCAAGACTTTTTATCATCTCTCCTTCCTCTTTGTCCATTCTCATGATGTCTTTGTGGACAGGATGATTGAGGTCAAGAGGTATTGTTGCCTTGATTGTTGGCACTTTCTCCACCTTGGCTTTCAATTATGGGGTCCATGTCAAAGAATACATCCAATATCTATTCCATCTCAACTTCTTGAAAAGTAGCATCGATGGTTAATGGGAAAGACTCCACTGGTAGTGTTTCATTTGCTGTTCTCCTCCTCTGTTGAGGCTGTGTTGAGATTGGAGCGATATCGATATCCAAGATCGGACCAACACTCTCTTGACCATGAGATTGATAACACAGATCTTGTAGCTCCTCTATGGAAAAAAGTTTGTTGTTGTGTATGTGTAGATCACATATATTTTGTTTTTGAAAGATTTTATGCTTACATAGCATACAAGGGCATGCCATCCTATCGTCCATAATTAATTTAAAGATTCCAAAATAAATTAACAAGTAATAGTCAGTGCACACGGCTTGATTGTTATTAGAGTGCATAACATGAGCTAATAGAAATATGTGAACATACGGCTAGCTAGCCCTACGCAGACCATAAACATCTTCACACGGCTAACCATGATGACCAAACCATTTTTCACTAGCCCTAATTGTCTAAACCATAAGCATCTTCGTATGGCTAATCCTAATCGGCCAAGCCATTTTTCTCTAGCCCTAATCACTCAAACCAACAGTGTCTTTGCATGACCAGCCCTAATTAGCCAAACCAAAAGTGTCTTTGCATGACCAACCCTAATTAGCCAAACCAAAACTAGATAACAAAGTAACTACCTCACAATCTCTAGCCATGCTCGATCCCCGCACACCTCGATTTAGAGGTGCACGAAGATCAGGACCACCGAGTAATACTTTCGTTTTTATTGGTCAATGCCTATATTCATGGGTACGACATAATCTATCCTAAAACTCTTATCGATCAAACCAAAAGTTGCTAACCATAAGCGGCTAGCCCTAAGAAGACTGAAACGACCAAACGCTACACTAATCTGATTTGGAGCAGGCAAACCTAAGCGGCTTTACATGGCCTACCCTAATGCTCCAAATACAACGATCTATTAGCAGCCAAACCAAAAGTTGCTAACCCTAAGCCGCTAACTCGAAGCCGCTAACCCTTAGTAGCAACCCCTAAGCAGACTAAAATGTCCAAACACTACTCTAATTTAATTTAGAGTGGCTTAACCTAAACGGCTTTACAAATCTACCCTAACCATTCAAACATGGCATGCCATCTATTAGTGGTTAAACCCTAAGCTGCTAACCCTAAGTAGCTTTGCATGACCTACCCTAATTGTCCAAATACGGCCATATAACCAAAAGTTGCTAAGCCTAAGCGGCTAGCTCTAAGCGGAGTGGAACGGCTCTAAACGGATTGAAATGGCCAAACGCTAAGTTTAAGCTAACTAAAACATGCAGCTAGCCAATCCTAAGCGGCAAGTTCTAAACTAATTAAAATGACCAAACCCTAACACTTTAATCGAAGCATTTAGGTTTAAACGGATGTAAATGGTCAAATGTATTAAACGAACTAAGTTTTAATTTAAACATGAATAAAGTAATAAATTTTTTTGTTTAAGTATAAATCGATTTAAACCAAATCAAAACAACTTATGAATGATCCTTTTTTGAATGTATTCTTATTATCAAAATTTATTATTTTTGATTTTGAATGATAATATTTATTGTAAAAATAATATTGAATTTAATATAATTTATATATATTTTAATCTTTTTACTTAATCTGTTTGTTTATGTGTGTGTGTGTGCGCGCACGCATAACATGTTGAATTATGTGTAAATTTATGTGCATCTTTATTTATTTACATGTTTAATTATGTGCATGTATGTGTGTGTGTGTATGCAAAAAAAGAAAGGGATAGTGCACTCACAAGCGGCCTAAGTGAGCACAAAACACTAGTGTGGATGCCGTGCGTGCCAAATCTGAAAAAAAACACACACACTATGTTGCTGATGAGTGTATGAGTGCAGACCTGAAGCCCGATAAGTCTCCTTGCAGCAGATATGAAGCAAGGTAGAAGAGGAGAGCAAGAGGCTTTTTGAAAAAATGGAGCAAAACAGGAGAAGAGAACACGTGGTTCTGTTTTTGCAAGTGGCATCGATGCACGTGTCAATATGCTCGTTGATATACACATTGGTAAGCGCATCGATATATGCGTCATAATTCAAAATTTAATTTTTAAAAATTGGATCTCCCTCCAGGTTTAGCAATGCATATACCGACGCCCGCCAACGTCGTTGGTAATGAAGCCATCTCTTGTAGTGCAATAAGAATTGAGCCCCACATGAGCTAGCCTTGATCCCATTGGATAGCCTACTAGGGGAATTAATGAGAATTGATCCCATGAGCTAGTTTAGATCTCATTGAATAGCCTACCTTGAGAGCCAATAATAACTTAGCTTCATTAAAGTAAAAAATTAAGCTCTCTTTTCAAAGAGAGAATAAAGAACACTTGTCACAAGACTAACCCTCTTGCTTGGTATACAGAAAGCCATTCATAGGCTAGCCCCTGGCATGGAGAAATATCCTTTAAGCTAGTGTATTCGTTAGAAAATCAATGAGGATACTCACTCTTGCACCACACACAAGCATATTCATGAGGTGAAAGTCTCCTTCTCATTTGTGGGAGAAGTGGAGAAGCCTACACCAACATCACTTGGATATTGAATGCAAATCCAAGAAAGTGCCAAACTCCAAGCATGCTCATCTTCTCCTCCATCTCCATTACTAAGCTATGCTATGCTCTATCCCGGGGGATTCACTATTAGTAATAGGGGGATGTCACCTGCGTGCATCCAAATTAGAGAAACCCCCCTATATATGATATCTTACATGCTAGCCTACCCCCTACATACAAACAAGATATGGAGATTATCACAATGAGCCATCCCCTCTCGTACGGATTTCGTAAGGAATGCAATGACCCACTATTTTATGCATACTAGTAACAAGACAATTTTAGAAGCACATGCTTTAGCAGAAATACATTGTTGACCGTTGCGTCAACAACACAACATAACTCAAGTTTCGTACCAAAGTCTTATCTTTTGCGAGTTATGAAATGCTGCGGATTATGGCTATAAACGTCATTTGTAATGAGTAGTTATTCTAGTTTCAGAAGCCGGGGTGCAATGGCACTTCCAGATTGTAAATACAAAGCCATTTGACCCTTTCAACCCCATTTTTGGTTAAACCTAAGGTAGCCTTAGTATATAAGGTACCTAGGTCATTTTGTAAAGGAGGACTTTTTTATCATAATCAAAAAACTTAGCGCTGCCGTCTACTGTGTGTGAGAGAGAAAGAGAGTGACCGTGAGCTTCATCCTCTCGCTACGCACGGCTCGCTCAACGCATTGGAGATCCAATTGCACCATTGCTGTAGGCTCGAGGAGAGCTACGCGACAACGCCAAGCATTCCACGCGAGACGAAGCGCACACGCCGACGCATCTACGAGCTAATTGTGGCCATAAGTGTATCAAACGATGTCTGTTTTCTATGTGCTAGTAGTCTATAGAATCGTGGCGACATAAGCTACGCATAGGTACTCATAAATTTCAGTTTTGGGCACTTACAAAATTTGGCTCTGTCATCCTACGCGTTTTCCGCAGATGGGTTTAGAGTGAGGGTTTTGAGTGTAGGAGCTTAGGGACAGGTGTATCCTAGTGAGGGGATGGTGTTCCTTAAGTTTCGTATGAATCTGGCATGATTAGGTGAGTTACCTTCCGTATGTGTGTATGTGGTGAGGTGGTGTAGTTGAGAGCAGTGAGGTTCTTGATTGTGGTTTAGTTGGCCTTCTTGAGTGTTGTATGTGTAGGATGGTCTCAGCCTGACAAGCTTAAGAGATTTCCTCCGTGTGCCTATCGTGTCATCTGTGTCCTCGATTGACATTATGTTGATCTAGGTAGTGTTTGCATGCACTTCATGGGTGTGTGAGTTGCTTCCAGTCCAACATTGGCGCCGCTTCCGGGGACACAAGGACCTAAGTAGGTTTCCTACTAACCCTCATGTGATGGTTTCTTGATTTAGTTTCGGCTAAAGAATGCGTTTTTCTTAAGTGGATCCGGAAGAGGATATTCCGTGATCAAGTGGATAGCCAGGAAGCGTGTGTCTTGCCGAGGGTCTGCGACTAGATAGGTTTAGTTAGGATCTGTGGATTAGAGTAGTTGTTGGTGGTCGAGTGATTTGTGAGGTGATAAAAGCGTTTACTAGTCCGTGTGTGGCAGTGAAGCGTTTTTCTACTCATAGATGCAAAACCCCATATGATTTGTAGGAGTAGCTTTAGGTAAGTGATCCGATTCTGATCTAGAGCTATTCATCACTGAATTATTTGCTAAAGTACTTGATTGTATTTGAAATCACGGAAAAGTGTGCTTTTGACGGTAAAAATGCATTAAACAAGCTTTTGTGGACATTTTTGTATGACTGACTAATGCTGTGCATATAAAAGAGCATTTGCAAGGGTTCTGTGAAGAAAACCTGCAATTCTGTAAACATAGACATCCTACGTGTAGGATGTCTCAAAGGGGTTCTGGAGACCAAATTTTGAAATTTTGAGTTGACCAGTGGGTTCAGAGGGTAGGTTTTACCCTAGTTACATATTGACTTAAGTGTTTTTCCCTACTTTTGTTGACCAAAAGCCAAAAGGCGGAGTCAAAAAACGTAAAATTTCAGAAAAGGCTTAAATTGAGTGATTTTTGCATGTTTTTGCAATTGTGAAGCATACTTGCACTTGCTGAGAGCATAAGGAAGCATCAAGGACACTTCAGTCTCAAAAAATCAGCAGTAGACATGCTACGCGTAGGATGTCTACAGGGTGATCTGGGCACTTTTTTGAAAATCTGAGGCTACCAGTGTGTTTAGAAGGTAGGTTTTACCCTATGTTCACCTGGAAAGTGGAAATTTGACCAAATTTTGACAGATCAAAGCCAAAAGACGAGAATTGCCAGAGATCCTACCCAAATTGTGCCCAAGGCATAATTATGAGACCAAACCATAGGATGACTCCATAGGCATGTTCTAAATGTTGTATTGAGCGACTGAAAGGGGTTTCACCTCATTTGGGTGAGAAAATTGGGTTCAAAGCGGACTTTAACACTTTTGACTGAAAAAGGCAAGAACAGCTAAAATTTGGGTCTTTTGAGATCCAAACTCAAATCTAAGCATACCACTGGGTTAGTGACATCAAGGGGAAGCTGTGGGACAAGTCTGGGGTCAAACAGGCCAAAAAGACATCCTACGCGTAGGATGTCATATGTGTGATTTTGCACTCCAAACTTAATTTTGAGCATACCACTGTGATCAGCACCATAAGGAGAGTCTGTGGTTCAAATTTGGGGAAATTCTGAGAAGTTAGACATCCTACGCGTAGGATGTCTACTGCATAATTCTGAAACCAAAATTCTACTGTGACCATAGCAGGGTGTTGTATAGCCTTAGGCAAGCCTCCTAGTCAAATTTGGTCCAATTTGGAGTTGATTTGACTTAGGAATTTATCAGAACAGACATCAGGCTTTTGGAACAGATTCTTGATCATTTGACCAACCTATAGGTGTCAGAATCAAAAAGTAAAAATAGCTGTGAGTTTAGCACATCAAGGGGAAGCTACAGTGCAAGTTTGAGCTGAAAGAGAGCAAAAAGACATCCTACGCGTAGGATGTCTCCAGCTTGATTTAGGACTCCAAACCAACTTATGAGCACACCACTGTGATCAACACATCAAGGAGAAGCTAGGGTGAAAATGTCAAGTCATTATGAGCAAAAAGACATCCTACACGTAGGATGTCTCAAGGCCATTTTTAGGTCCAAATTAAAATCTGAGCATACCATTGTGTTGCTGGTCTTAAGGGGAGTCTCTGGACCAAATTTTGTTAAATTCTGAGCATATAGACATACTACGCGTAGGATGTCTCTAGGCCAGTTTTAGGGTCCAACTGTACTTTTGACCATACAGGAGTGTTCACAGTGTCACAGAGATCCCAAATATTTTTCAAAATTGAATTTGGACTCATTTTGACCAGTCTAAACTGCATTTCACTATTTTGGCCATAACTTTCACAAACAGTATCGGATCGGAAAAGTTTTTATATCAAAACGTAGCTTGAGAGCGGCTCTACAGATCTTAGAGAAAAACTTGAACTAAATGTATGCCAACGACAACCATCTAGTTCATCTTTGAAAAAAACATGGTTTGAGGCCTCAAAATTCATCCGGAAGTTAGGGGTGTCTAAAAGCGACAATTTACGAGAATTGTGACGAAACGGTTGCGGTTTTGGACATAGTTTCGACTTTTCCCTAACCAAAGCACTTGAACACAATGTACTAAGTCTACTTGAACCAAGCAAAAGCTCTTAAGCCCAGAAATCATGTCTACCCTAGATTCAAACGCAGCTTACACAAGCTTGGAGAGCCCGACGATAGAGGAATATCCTCCCACAATGGATCTTCCAAACTTGCAAGTGATAAAGACCCATCTTGTTGAGAGAGTTTGGATGATTGGTCATGAGAGTGAAGGACTATATAGATGCATTGACGACAATGAAGTCAATCTTTATAGGTGCTCAGATCCATACCTAGAAGAGATAACGGATTACAAGCTCTTATATGTCTACACATACGGAGTCGACTGTCAATGGAGATCTATAGTTGTCGACAAGTATGGACGAGAATACAGAGTTGTAGAAAGCACAAATCCACAGACTATACTAGAAAGAGGTGGATATTTAGTCAATGAAGGACCACAAATGCCTCCACCAAACACGAGAATTCCTATAGGAATTCCAAGAAGAGAGCCACCAGGATTTCCTTCAAGAGCGATAATGAGATAAGGATTGGGAGAGTCTCTGGTTAGACTTGTAGACAATCCACGAGTTAGACCATCCCAAGTCCAGAAATGGGTAAACAGAAAATACTCCGGCGATAAAGATCCGAGAGATCACGTAGCGGCTTTTAGAAGAGTGATTAGAGCAGAGGAAGTTTCAAATTTTGCGACACAGTTTGCGGGATTTGGATTGACTCTAGAAGATGATGCAGCTACATGGTTCGACTTGGTGGAAAAATGGGATTTTGAGACCCTAGATGAGTTGTTTGAGGAGTTTATTGAAGAATTCTCGCCAAAAGGAATTGCTCACAACACGGTCTCGCAAATCCATAGATTCAAACAGAAAGAGAATGAATCAGTACGCAAAGCATCATTACGGCTCAAGAGATATATTAAGCTCTGTCCAAGAGAGGAATTACCTCCGCAAGCACGACTGATGCTGATCTTTATCCAGGGAATGAGACATGCGGGACTTCAGAAGGATCTGCATATGATAAGAAGAATGACGCTAAACGAGTTGATCAAAGAAGCTCTTTATCTAGTGGATAACTGTGAGGCATACAAAGAAACGGACTTAAAGATTCAAGGAGATGACACATCCTCTCGTACAGTGTTTCATAGATAAGTGAGTCCATTGCCAAGCCAACGGCACTAATTGATCAAGAAAAGCGTATCGACAACTTGATCAAGAGGTTGATTCCTCTTGTAAGGTCTGATTCGGGAGAGCCAAAGTGGTGTGAAATTGAGAGAAAATGGACGAACCATACGGGGGAAGAGTGCTATTATAGCATGGAAAATTCTAGGGAGAGGTATGTACAACGTGTTCCAGAAGCACCTACTCCACCTAGATACATTACGGGGAATGCGCCAGGACCAGTAGAAGTTTTAAGGCCACAGCTTGTCTTAGGACAACAACCTTCGCTGCCAGGTGCTAGAATGCCAATAGACATGAGATACATGCCAATGATGGAAGTATCAAATAAACCAACGCTAGTACCAGCTACAATGTGGTATAGCAACCAAAGTGGGTACTACCCTTCAGAGAAACAAAATGTGAGAGAAACACATGGAGTGGTGAGGCCGTTACAACCTCCATCTCCTGGGTTTCAATCGAAAGAAAGAAGGTATGAAATGGACGAAAGGACATTGCGATTCATTGAAAATAGCGGCTTATCTAGGTCAAAGCTTGCTTATAGCCAAGAGGAAATGCTAAAAGAATCTCCTCAACCAGAGACAGATTGTCACAAAAGTCGTGACAACCACTTGGTCAAACAATGTCCTCATACGGAGATCACTGAAGTAAATGCCTATTGTCTTGAGTGTGGCATCACTCACTTGATCCCTGATTGCCCGAAAAAACCAAAACAAATCAGGAAAATCACGACAAATGTATTAGGGATTGTTCAGCTCCCTAGTAGCTCAGAAAATGAAAATGTCGTACCAGTTCAAGTGGTTACAAGAGCACAAGCTCAAAAGAAAGCTGATGAGAATCCAGAGACAAAGAACACGAAAAGTGACACGAGTCCAAAGACAGATGATGGACCAAAGACATACGTGCCTAGTCAGAAAACCAAGAGCAAACGAAATAGTTGGAAAGCTAGAAAGACTAGGATGAAAGCACGCAGGGAATGAGAGAAAAAATCCCTAGCTGAGAAGCTTACGGAAGCCGAGGAGAAGATAAAACAACATGAGGAAAAGGAGGCACCTTCTCTTACACAGATGGTTAAACCTCTAGAAGAACCATCCACGGATGAGAAACCAAGAAGTGCTAGTTTAGGAGGATCTGTGTTGGTAGAGAAGTTTAATGAGACATTAGATGCTCTCTTGAAAGCCTATGATGCGAGGCTCAAAAACAACCAAACCCAAGAACAGAGGTGGATGACATATCCCTATGCAGAATTAGAAAAGCAAAGGTTGGAAATGTGCAGGAAATGATTCAAACAACGCAATCTTTACTAGAACCACCAGTAGCAAAACCTGAGGATGTGATCCGCGTCATGCCTACACAAGTAATCCCACCAAACCAGGAACAAAAAGAGCCTGATTCTAGTCATGAGCACAGAACAAACCTCAAAGACCCAACATTAGAACCAAGGATAGTACTAAATACCACAGATAACTCTTCCAAGGGATTTCACCAAGCTATACCTGAGGATTGTAAAGAGATAGATGGTCTTGACGAATTGTGGAAACAAGTCAGAGAGGCCAATGAAGCCGATGACCCAAGAAGACGAGTAGACAAGACTGGTGATGAACGAGGAGTGTTTCTACCACCAATAGAGGAATTTGAGACTGGATGTCAAATGAATCTAGACGTGCAATCGTGTTGGGGTGACAAAGGATCTGTACAATCTATGGATAGTCAACCCTATTCGCTAAGAACACTACCATCCTACATGGGAGAGTACGAGACCAAGTCAGATGTGGTTGCAGTCCCATCAAAGAGACTGTCTCCCAACAAGGCCATCGACTCAAAGGGGCTAGTAGATATTCTATCTACCCCAGTCACCTGTACAATAATGTTAGCCGAGTTGCTCAGAATAAGACCAAACATGTGGGCTAATGTGGGTAAATGTCTAGAGATATTTGGTGTAAAAACCCCAATGACTCAAATCGAGGAAGGCATCAAAGAGCTTGAAATGCCTCAACTAATTACTAGGCCAGTGCCATTAAACAAGGTAGGAGAGTATTACGAGGGAGAAGATGGAAATACCACCCTTCCTATGGAATTCAATGGTGTAAAAACCATGGCAATCCTTGACAGTGGAGCTGGTGTGGCCATTGCAACCAAAGAGGTTTGGAAAAAATGGGGAAAACCTGCCTTGAGATCCACACGAATGACCCTGCAGCTTGCAGACGCACACAAGGAAAAGCCCCTAGGACTGCTAGAAAAAGTAATTGTTACTTCTTGTGGCATTGAATATGAACACACTTTTGCTATTGTTGACTTTGGCAAGAAGAACAACTATGAAATCATTCTGGGAAGACCATTCATGCGACAATTGAAAATGGTCCAAGATTGGGGTTATGACCATATATACCTGAGACATATGGAAACCATAACAAAGGTAAACTTGAGGGACCATAGCTATAGGAATGTGAAGCGAACACCGGTTGAGGAGTTTGATTCCACCACAGTTGCAGGATCAGAACTTCCAGCTTGGTTAGGTAAGCCTAAAGAACTGTGGATGTGTGGAGCTTCACAATGTGGTAGCTTGAAACGTGAGTAATGTATCCTAGAGCGAGCTATGGAGGATAGGGACTATATCCTAGAACCATTTCCTGAAGAAGATTGGATGGGAACACATCTTGGCTACTCTGGACGTGTGCGCCGTGGAGGATGCTCCCACAACAAAGTTTTGTGATGAAAATGGATATGATGTCGTTCCTTATTTTGCAGTGAGTGTAATCCAGGAAAAAGAAGAGAACCAGACATCAACAAGCTCTCGAAATAAGGAGCAAACAAAGAAATGTGGAGAATCAAAAGATGAAGAAGACGACAAGTTCTATGACTCTGTAGAACACTTCGATCTTCAAGAAGATCAACGACCCTGGAATCAATGTCATCGCTACACGAATAAAGTGCATCAAAAGTGGATTCCAAAGTCCTCCATGAAGACACAGCCACCACAAGCATCCTCATACATGGCTCCTAATAAGGATGCAAAGACTCAGCTAGGAGGAATACGACCAGAGCAACGAGCTAACAATGCTCTAATCAATGGGCTAGAAAAGTCCTCCAAGAAACTACCACCCACGAGCAAACAGATAGTAACTTTCCACTACCAGCCAAAACATCAAGCAAGAAGTCAACCTCGCTGAGGATAGTAGCGATAGTGATGAATCTTACGACATCCCCTATCATCAACTCAGGCCATCACTATCACCAACCCCTTCAGCAACAACCATGACAGGTCAAAAGAACAGGACAACAAGTCAAAGCCAAAAAGCTCGACAAATTTGGATACCAAAAAGCCAGATCGGCCAAAAACAGATATGGATCAAGAAGACAAAGATCTCTAATGACAAATCACAAGATCCAACACCAAAACAAAAACAAGGAAAGCGTGCACGAACGGGTAAGAATATCACAAAATTGCAAGCTTTCACAACTCAGGTTTGGGCTCCAAAGAAGTTGATTCAAGCACAAAAAAGTCAGGAATTCATTTGGATTCCAAAACAACCACAGTATCGACTTTCAAAGCCTAAATCCCGTCACCAACCCAGCGTACAAGGGCTGAAGCAAAGACCATTGTCACCTCACACAACCAAAATGTGGATCCCAAAGAAGTCTCTTCAAACACAAATGAAGCACGAGCAAGTATGGGTTCCCAAACGAGCGTCAGCAACAACAAAACAGCCAATAATCGCAAAGAAATGGGTCCCAAAGAAGAACAACAAAACTGCTGTCAGTGCATCGCCGCTTGAATTCTTACAATTCTTCCTACGATTACAGTACAGTTAGAAGAGAGCAAGTCGCTTCAATCAAGCAACGATACAGGAGCTTCAAAGACCATTACATTGCTTAGAATAGGAAGCCTCGCCAACAAATGCCAATAAGCAAATTGCTTATACCCACATCTTGCACAACATAAATCTTTTCCATGAATTGACTGTGTATGCATATTAGGGCTACATTACAGGCCTGCATAGGCACAAATTTTAATTGCCCAAGCACAACACATACCCTTTGCGATACCCTGTCGTAAAGGATGACTCCAAATAGGAAGGGGGGAGGCATTCTGAATGCGGACCTAATATTATGACTATTAGAGGGCAATGTTTTGTGAGATGCATGGAATTTTTGCGTTTTATTGTGATAATGTTTTTTTACAAAATTTAGAGTATATGCCCTCATAGTAGTGTTACAGAGAGTATGGGGACAAAATCCATATATGAGCCCCTAGGGACATGTGTATAGTGTACATAACATTTAGATTTCTATTTGAATGATTTTTATTTTGTTGAGTTGTTTTAAGATTTTCTTTGTTTATTATTAAGAAAAAAATTAAAAAAATCCATAATCCACATGAAGAAAAGACTGACGAGAGGCCTGAGCACTACAAAGAGAAGAAGGTACAGGGAAACGATGAAACTTCATGAAGTATGTCTCAGCAGCCACTACAACAGCCAAAGAACTTGTCACAAGCAGTGTCAACATGCAACCGACAAGTCATACAAGTCAGAGTCGAGTAGCTACGCCACAAAATGAGCGAGGTGTTAGTCCCAAAGCTTCAAGTAATATTCTCTGTGGTCTAAGCGTCTTAGCTATTCTAGGTACTGCTCAAGCTGGAAGAGTTGAGCATATTTACGTTGTGTCGCTCATGCTGGTATAGGTGAGCAAAAGAGTCAAAGTCTACTATAGTTAAGTCTGGTGAAGTGAAGGAGAACGTCCAAAAGACACTCACGTACTGAGCACTGTGAGATACGAGTGGAGAAACTTCTACATCGAAAACCCTTCTTGGAAAGGTGGAAGCTATTGAGACATCTTTTGATGTCACATGTGCTACATTTATTCCTCGAAACACCCATCATCTCCTTCTTTCACATTGTATGCTTTTGGTGACAAATTTGTCATATGCATATAGAGTGTCCCATAATTGGCACTTGCATGAGGCACTCTTTCCATGTTTCACCCAAGCACTCACCTTTCATGAACATGTACTTCACGTTCAACTTCTCAACTCCAATAAGAGCGTATACCAAAGGCATTTTTTTCCACCGGGTTTTTTCCCTTTGGTCATCCAGGTTTTAGACCCTAATCTAAAGACACCTATCACCATCCTCTTGTACATATTCCTTCTACATCAACAATAAGGAAATGCTACTCAAATCAAATGACAAATGAATTGGAACGCCGATTTCAGATCATAGCATACTTCTCCTCAATAAGCTGCAGACAACACTAACAACATGATTGCAGAGGAACAAAGAAGTCCCCAATGAAGAAGAGCATACATAAAAGTAATCAGAGGATCTCAAAAGATGAATGGTTACAATGATAGATATCCGCTCTAATGGATCATAGTTCTTGTCGTGGTTCGACAAAGATACAAGCAGTGCAACAGATGAAGCCAAACCAACAGCAAAGTGTTGACCGATGGGTCAACAACACAAGATCAGAAAGCCAATCACTCAATTCTACAGATTGTAGAAGTTGTTTCTGAGAATCACAAATACTCCGAATTGACAGATTTTCTGAATCAAGTGATGGATGGATATTTCTCTATCCATGATGATGAGAGTCACGTTAAACGACATTGGGTTCTTTTTTAATTTAGATCTGGCAGTAGACCTATAATGACAGAAACAGATGCTGCAGCTCGGAGCGTGGATGTGAAAGACATAAAGTTCGTCATCAATTATGATTTTCTTGAATCATGTGAAGACAACGTACATCGGATTGGATGAACAAGACAAGCTACTGCAAAGGCTATAGTCTATACTTTCTTTCCAACAACAAAAGGACAACAAAGACAACATCGCCATCGACAATGAGGTCATGTCGGGGACGACATGAACGCGGAAGGGGGGAATGTTGACTGCTGGGTCAACAACACAACATAAATCAAGTTTCGTACCAAAGTCTTATCTTTTGCGAGTTATGCAATGCTGCGAATTATGGCTATAAACGTCATTTGTAATGAGTAGTTATTCTAGTTTCAGAAGCCGGGGTGCAATGGCACTTCCAGATTGTAAATACAAAGCCATTTGACCCTTTCAACCCCATTTTCGGTTAAACCTAAGGTAGCCTTAGTATATAAGGTACCTAGGTCATTTTGTAAAGGAGGACTTTTTTATCATAATCAAAAAACTTAGCGCTGCCGTCTACTGTGTGTGAGAAAGAAAGAGAGTGAGCGTGAGCTTCATTCTCTCGCTACGCACAGGTCGCTCAACGCATTGGAGATCCGACTGCACCATTGCTGTAGGCTCGAGGAGAGCTACGCGACAACGCCAAGCATTCCACGCGAGATGAAGCGCACATGCCGACGCATCTACGAGCTAATTGTGGCCGTAAGTGTATCAAACGATGTCTGTTTTCTGCGTGCTAGTAGTCTATAGAATCGTGGAGACATAAGCTACACATAGGTACTCATAAATTTTAGTTTCGGGCACTTTCAAAATTTGGCTCTGTCATCCTACGCGTTTTTCGCAGATGGGTTTAGAGTGAGTGTTTTGAGTGTAGGAGCTTAGGGACAGGTGTATCCTAGTGAGGGGATGGTGTTCCTTAAGTTTCGTATGAATCTGGCATGATTAGGTGAGTTACCTTCCGTATGTGTGTATGTGGTTAGGTGGTGTAGTTGAGAGCATTGAGGTTCTTGATTGTGGTTTAGTTGGCCTTCCGTAGTGTTGTATGTGTAGGATGGTCTCAGCCTAAGAAGCTTAAGAGATTTCCTCCGTGTGCCTATCGTGTCATCTGTGTCCTGGATTGACATTATGTTGATCTAGGTAGTGTTTGCATGCACTTCATGGGTGTGTGAGTCGCTTCCCGTCCAACATACATGTTGAATTGTAAATGGACAGAAGTGTAGATTGTAGTGTGTTTTCATTTGAGAGAACAAACCATCATGAAAAGCAACAAATATAATGAATACTACATTAAAATAAACCAATGGAGTCAATGTAATTTGTCAAAAAACAGACAACATTTCCCCTGTAAACTGATAAAAATCTCAATCTCAAAACAAATGATACTAACCACCTCCTCTAGTAGGCTTCCCACATGGGATTTAAGGCACACATGTGAAATGGATTGTTCTCTAAATAACAAATGATGGCATGCTCATAAAAAACCATGAAAAAATTCACTTATCAAATCAACACACACTACTAGACAACCCATTAAAAGATTAAACTTTTCAAACAGAAACATTGCACTTGAGAGCACTTGCCGCATCAACTTAAATGATAAATCTAATGTCTACTATCTATTATTGAATTAACCATGATACATTTCATGTACATAAGTCTTTTTATGCAAGTACTCCTATCTAGGTATTGAGCACAATACTAAGTCACATATGCTTCAAAACATAGTCATCCCTCATCTTTGCCACTTGCATCTAGCAGGCAAGTGGTGGCACTGCCATTGGGAGCAATGGGAAATTAGATATGGTGTGGTGACGAAGGGAACATCAATTGGTTGTGGGGAATGAGAGTGGCATGGAATCTTCAAGAGCAAGGGCAATATGCTGATGTAATCTAGCATTGAGGCAAGCCATCAAGCAAGGAAACAGGCTGTGGGCACAATGGCGGCATGCATGGCCAACAACTAGTGTCCACAGAGTGCAAGGTGGTTGTATATGGGAAGCCTTGGACCATTGCTAGCAACAAGGGCAAGACAGAGGATACACGTCCTAACAAATGATGCAAAGGGTGCTACTCCTAACCGCAGGAGAGGCAAAAGATTTTCCCACCACAGGGACAATAGGGGGAAAAGTCTTTGCCCATAGCTAGGAGACCCAATTAGGTTTGACTTAAAGTTTTCATGAGTCGAAGAATCCTTCCTGATTTTTAGGATTTTAATTTTTGACTCATGCCTTGGGTGTACTAAAGATTTCTCTCTCTCTCTCTCTCTCTCTCTCTCTCTCTCTCTCTTAAACTTCAAATCCACCTATACCAAAGCTATACTTACTAACATAGCCATTGGGCTTGGGAGAGCTAGACGCTTACATCTACAAGGACCAGCATGACATTCATGGAGCTCCGTCATAGGATCAAGACTATTATGGCACAACATAAGAGTCGTTCAATACAACTATTTACAGAGACTGACATTAACGATGCTCTTCAAAGACTGGTGCAGTACATCCTCGGATAGCGCCCAAAGTTGGACATCCTCGAACACTCATGTTCTTTTAGCTTTCATTTTACTTTATTTTATACCCAAACATTGTATTAACTCCACTAGGATTGTATCAATTTGGTGTCACAGGTCATTTTGGCCTTTAGAAGACATTCAACATAACATTTTACTTCATTTCATCTCTCTCTCTCTCTCTCTCTCTACATTACATTACATTTCATTTCATCATCTCTCAATCCACTAGGATAGTTTCTTATGACGTAAAAATTATCTTTGTCTTCTTCTTCTTCTTATTCTCTCTCTCTCTCTCTCTCTCTCTCTCTCTCTCTCTCTCTCTCTCTCTCTCTCTCTCTCTCTCTCTCTCTCTCTTTCTATCTACACGTTACATTTCATTTCATCATCTCTCAATCCACTAGGATTGTATCAATTTGGTTTCACGGGTCATTTTGGCCTTTAGAAGACATTCAACATAACATTTCATTTCATTTCATACTCTCTCTCTCTCTCTCTCTCTCTCTCTCTACCAACCTTAAATAAACTGTTGAAAATATGAGCTTGCAGACGAATGAGCCCTTTGGTACACCTGCAACAGCTGCAGTTCATGCCTTGACCTTGGCCGGTAGATCCCGGTAAAGCAGCCATACGTCAGTAGAGTTGTGCGCGCAGCTGAGGGAGGGATAAGGAGTTGATGGTGAGGGAGGAAAATGCGGCAGTTGTGTCTTGTGAGGGAGGAAGAAGGGTGCAGCAACACGCGTGCACAAGACTTAGATTTGCAGGAGCTTTGCCATTGCAACAAGATTAACAAAGCAACAGAGAAGCTAGGGCCAAGGCTAAAAAAATACAATTTTCCTAATCAATGAAAATCAGGGCAAACTCAAAATTCTCCCCGTTTTTTTTGTCAAAATTTGGTAATTAAACTAAAACTCATGTAAATTTCCAGGTTTTCCTAAAGCCAAGCTCTCTCTTGAATAACAGGTCTTGAGTTCAACTCTCCTCGTCGGCGGATAGATCTTTAATGTCTCTTGGGATAGTTTCCTACAATGTTAAAATTCTCTTCTTCTTCTTCTTCTTCTTCTTCTTCTTCTTCTTCTTCTTCTTCTTCTTCTTCTTCTTCTTATGCTCTACCCTATACCATACTTGCCCTAACCAGGTCTAGTGTATTTTTACCGATTGAAATTGTAAAATCCTGGTTAGATTTTGAGCTTGGATTTAAGAAAACCGAGATATTTACATAAGTTTTAGTGTAATCACTGCAAAAGCTCAAATTTTGAAAAAAAAACAACAGGATAATTTCAAGTTTGCCCTTACTTTCATCAGTTAGGAAATTGTATTTTTCTAGCCTTGTTCAGGCAGGGAATCGCACGGGTGGCAATGTCAAAAAGAAATCGGGATCTAGTGTATTTTAATCGACTAAAATTGTAAAATCCTAGTTAGATTTTGAGCTCGGCTTCAAGAAAACCAGAAAATTTACATAAGTTTTAGTGTAATTACCAGCAAAAGCTTCAGATTTTGAAGAAAAACCGGGATAATTTCAACTTTGCCCTTATTTTCACCACTTAGGAAAATTGTATGTTTCTAGCCTGAATCGCGCGGGTGCCGATGGCGACCTTCAGAGCTTGGTGGAATGGTATTTGGAAAAAAAAGTTATCCAGGTATTGAGAAAAGTCAAAAGACACATGACCTAATTAAATCCTACCCAAGTGCCAACTTTCTATATAGAAAACCCGAAAACAAGTGGAAACTTCTTGTATTCTTCTAACGACCTTCTGAAGTTCGTCTCTTGCTATTTCTACTTTAGTTAGTGCCAACGCCAAACTTTCCTTACTCATTGTGGTTTTTATCTCTTGCCACCGTTTTCATACTCCGAAGTGATTCTCCTCAAATCTTCATGCAAGACAACAGCTTTGGCATTTGCTAGTTCCTTTGCTTGAGTTGTTGACCAGGCATGCTCCTCTCGACAGTTGCTCATTCAACCCAAAGGTTCCAAAATCCAAGTTGGAAAATGAAAAAGGTCTGGATTACAACTCTCCAGGGAGGAGGGAAAACATTTCCCCCAATTAGGTACACATGTGAAAGTTTTACCTCAGTAAAAGTTACACAAGCGGAGTGCAATATACTGGGGAATAAAGAGCCTTGACCTGCCTTTGTGTAAGCATTGTGCACAAGATTGGCAATAGCATACCATGATATGAAAGTACTCATCAATGTGCGCGCGCACACACACACACACAGGCTTACTAATGAATCCTAAAGCAACATCTGATGTGAGGCCAGGTCCTCCTCAATGGTAACTTTCAATCCTACTACCACTTCATTAACTCACAACATGCTACTCAAAGCACTCATTGTTTGTGAAGCCCTTTTCCAATAAGGCAAGTAGGTGGAAATTAATCTCTCTCTTTTCTCTCTCTCTCTCTCTCTCTCTCTCTCTATTGAAGAGAGTAGGAGTTGAAGTGCAAATATGTTCTTCTCCCCCCCCCTCCCCTTCCCCCCTTATGTATACGATATGAGTATGAAATAATGAGGAGCTATCCCTATTGTATACACATATGTACAAAATCCAAAACCCCCCCTCTTGTACACTCACGTGGTACTGTTTGAAAAAACAAAGTGAATCCCCTGGGTGCTCTATGAGTGAACTAATGTGAGAAGAATACTTCTTTCTAGTAAGAATACTTCTTCTTCTTCTTCTCCATTGTCACTTCCCACTAGCTCTCTCCACCTTTGAAGTTGTTTGAGGTCTTGGGATTGAGGCAAAACCAAATGTAATTGTTGGTGCATGAAGCTTTCCATATTCATGGCATCGAATGTTCTTTGAAGTGTTGGAATTAGGGTTGCAAGAAAACACATGGCATCTTGGAGAAGATGAAGGAAGCTCAAGGCACACAACAGAGAGTGTATTACTTAGTGTGCAATGGAAAGATAAGTTAGCCCTAGAGTGATGGGCATATATACAATGCATGGGGGGAAAAACCTCCTAGTGAGGGAAAAAATGCCTCGGTGGTTCTAAGTGTGTTCACACATTCACTACCACATGTACATGACAAATCCCCCTTGAGAGTGATGTGATGAACAAGAGCTGGCACATAGAGAATAGGGAAGTGCCATGCCCTGTGGCGGACATGATCAATCCACAAAGGGGAGTAAGCCCAAAGCTTTGCAAAAAGCTTTGAAATTATCACAAGATAATGCCTTTGTGAAAATATCTGCAAGGTTGTCTTGTGTTGGCACATAAGCCAAGCTGATCTCTTCTGTTGAGAGCCTCTCCTTGACATAGTGGTAATGCACCTCAATGTGATTTGTGCAAGCATGAAAAATTGGGCTCCTCGCAACTGCCAATGCGTTTCGAATGTTAGTGTAGATAGTGTTGGGCAATGTCCTGTCCAACACCCAAATAATCAATAAGGCGTCTGAGCCATACACACTCAACCATACCTGTGAAGACTACCATGTACTCAGCCTCACAACTAGAAGTGGCCACAATAGTTTGCTTCTTGCTCAACCATTGACGAAGGAAATTTGGAATGGCAGCCTCTACACCAAAACAAACTCCATTGCGCCACAAGGGAAATGAGATGAGGGCGCCACCTAGTGCTGGAAGCGTGGACTAAGGCTGCTACACAAAGAGAGAGAGAGAGAGAGAGAGAGAGAGAGAGAGAGAGAGAGAGAGAGAGAGAGAGAGAGAGAGAGCTATCACTATGAGTGAAGAATTAACCTTAGTGTGTGTACAAGGAATGTATAACTTCAAGCACTCCCAACACAAATAGCATGTAGATTACTAAACAACAACTCAAGAATTAGCCAAAATCACATCAAGCACTCTCACACACACATAAAAGATCTCTCTTAATTAACATAAGTAAGAGGAGGGGAGGTTACTAGCATAAAACAATTTCCACTCTAGAATGTGCAAGAATAGAGTGAATGAATGAGCTTTATGGGCTCATGATGAGTGATACAAAGACTCAATGGGGCTGAGGGAGACTTGAAATTACAAGGGGGGGGGGGGGGGGGGGGGGGGGGGGGGGGCTCTTTATATAGTAAAGAGAGTGATTAGGAGTGAGGTTAAGATCCAAGTGCAATTTGTACAAATGAGACTTGATTAGGGACATTCAACCAATGAAGAAGCTCCTTCCAAGTGATTTGTTGACCAATTTGCAACTAATTGGCTCCATCATCACTTGTGTTGTCTTCACTCCTTCCTCCATAGCTTTAGTCCAAGAGCTTCCTTATTTTAATATGTAAGGAATCTACATAAAATCAATACATATCTAGTAATAATAGAAAGGGGTTGAATGAGAACTTATGAATTACAACAAGATTAAGCATGATTTGAGAGGTGATTAGAAGAGGAATTTGTGATAGTTTGCTGAGCTTGAGAGAGAGGAGGAAGGAGGGGAGGGTGAGAAGACTAATGGCTTATTTTTAGAGAAGGACTCAATGTGGAAAAGGAAGGGTGTGTGTGTAAAGGTAGAGGGGGTGGTCTCCACCACAGTTGAAAAAACCTACATCCGCCATTTTAGCCATATCTCCTAGACTGTAGATGCAAAAATTATAAAAAAAATATGGTCAGAATCTCCAGCTCATCAGATACAACTTTGACGCAGACAACTTTTCTTGGATTGGAGTGGAAGTATTTTTTTAAAATCCAGCAAAATCATGTGTTTGTTTTCTTCCTTTACCAAGTCTTCCACCTGGGTCCCATCTGTTTGAATCATCATATGGCTCCAAAGCCATGATGATATGAGCCACTCATGACCCTTGAATCATGGGTGCATGGCTCCACAACCACTTCATATCTTTTCTTTTCACATTTACATATTTTCCCTTCCCTTTACCACTAGGTTCTCCCTTTCACCTCCGGTGAACTAGTCAAGAAAAAATTCCCATCAAATGATTTTTTGAAATTTTCCAAGAGGTTGTTCTCACTCTTTCTTTTATTGTAAACCTCTAGAAGCAAGGAAAACCAACAAAATATAGTAAACAAAAATTTGTGATAGGCTTGGATCATAGCCCCCCCAAACCAGGCTAGGGGTATTTATGTCTCTAGCCTACTTTCTTTGTTCTTGGGCTGACCTTATCCTGATGTGATAAGGCTTTAGACGCCATCCATTTTTCCTGGTCTTGTGCACTTTACCATCAAAGTCTTGAAGTCTATAAGAGCCATTTTTGAACTTTTTGGTGACCAAGAACAGGCCTTCCCATCGAAAAAGAAACTTTCCATCCTTACGAGTGTCGAAGCCATTGTCATATCGAAGCACCAGAGATCCATTTTTGATGTCTTTGGATGCTAGATTTTTGTTGAACTTTTCTCTGCGCTTCTCTACTTCTTGCGAATAGTGGTTGATGGCTTCTTCACGATCCAATTGCAGCCTCTCTAGATCCATGATCCTTTGATGTACTTTCTCCTTTTGAGAGCCTACCTGGCTACCCAATATTCGAAGACTTGTTAACTTCACTTCAATGGGCAAAAGCGCCTCCTTTCCATAAACCAAATGAAAGGGTGTGTACTCTAATGTTGTTTTGAAGGAGGTTGTATAGGCCCATAGAGCTCCATTCAGGTGTTTGTCCCAATCTTGGCGCCTGGCATGTACCTGTTTGGTGAGAATTTTGCAAATGATTCCATTTACCTTTTCCACCAAGCCATTGCACTGAGGGTAGTAAGGAGTAGAGTGTTCATGCTGAATATTTAGCTTCTGCATGAGTTCTCCTACCAGGTCTGCTCTAAACCCTGGTCCTCTATCAGATAGTATTTCAAGAGGGGTGCCAAACCGGCAACAGATGTGGTCAAAGATGAACTTACTCACATCCTTAGCAGTAATTCTATTGGTTGGCATAGCCTCAACCCATCTAGTCATGTAGTCTACTCCCATAATGGTGTACTCTTTACCTAAATGAGTGCATGGTAGAGGCCCTATGGCATCAATTCCCCACTTCTCAAAGGGCCCATATACCTTTATTGGGTTCTGAGGTTCAGTTATGAGCCGTCGTGGTCCTTCTTTCTGACATTCATCACATGTTTGACACCAGTATTTGACATCACAATGAAGAGTTGGCCAAGTAAACCCAGCTTGTAGAAGCTTTCTACTTGTGATGTCATGTGCAAAGTGTCCTCCGCACATATCATCGTGAAAAGCTTTTAAAGTCTCTTCAATTTCACTCTTCAAAGGCACTCTCCTAAGCACACCATCCTTACCAAGACAATACAAGTTATCATTTACTATGCGATACCTGGTAGCCTTCCTAGCTAACCATCGCCTTTCCCCTGCATTCAAGTGTTTAGGAGCCTCTCCTTGCTCCAGAATGTGCATAATATCTTCCAAGTCCTCCTTGCCTTGCTGAAGTGGAAGTTTGATGGCCATTGTTCCCACTATTGACTCATTTAACTTCGATGATGCTACGTGGTCTGCATCCTTGTTCTGGTCTCTTGGCACATGATGTACTTGTGCCTCCCTAAATCTCCTCATAAGATCTTTGGCTTCTCTCATTTTAGTAGAGAGACTGGCATTTTTGCAAGCCCATGTACCTTGCATTTGCCTTACGAAAAGCATGGAGTCACCAAAAGCATTTAATCTCTCAATTAAATTATCCAGGCACCAACAAAGGCCATGAATTAGAGCCTGATATTCTGCTTCATTGTTGGAGTGGACATCTTCTAGAGTGATCCCTTCACCATGGATCCTCTCTCCCAATGGAGATAAGACCACGATACCTGCAGCTGCCTTATCCTTGGTTCTCTTGTATGATCCATCAAAGTAGAGGATATAAGCATTGACTAGAGCCTCTAGAGCTGGAGGTGGTGGAAGTTCCTTTCTCTTCAAATGGAAAACTTTTTCATAGCACTTGTTTGTTAAAATGTCGGCTAAGCATGCTCGAGTTGTTCTTTCAACATGTATTGTATAATCAAACTCTTGAAGTTGCACCACCCACTTTGCTATTTTGTCAGAGATTTCCAAATGTTGTAGTGCATAGGGAAACATATCCTCCACAATGATAATTACAAACCTCTTCGGCAGCAAGTATGGCCGAAATTTGGTTACCGCAAACATGAGAGCTAACACTAGCTGTTCCATCAGGGTGTAGGCCTTCTCTGTGTTTTCCATGAGGCGGCTAGCCATATACACAGGCCTCATTTTGTAGGCCCCTTATGGACTTACCAAAGTAAGGTTGGAAGACCATGTTCATGAATCATTGAAAGGTGGATGCAGCGTTGGTGTGACCAAAAGGCATGACTCGATATGCAAAACAGCCCCATGGTGTGATGAAAGTAGTCTTTTTCTGGTCCTCCTCTGCAATGCGTATTTGAATGTAGCCAGAGTAGCCATCACACACTATGTATCGCTCATGGCCTGCTAGTTCATTTAGAATCTCATATTGAAATGGGAGAGGGAAGTGGTCCCTTTTTGTTGCAGCATTTAGTGGCTTGTAATCCACGCACACTCGCCATTTACCATTCTTCTTTGGCCTCACCACTACTGGGGAGACCCATTCTGAATCTTCTACTGGATATATGAATCCTGCTTCTAAGAGTCTCTTCAGCTCGGACAATAGTGCATTTTGTTGCACAACTCCTAATCTTCTTAGTTTTTGTACTACTGGCTTGATCCCTTCTTTTAGATGGATATGATGCTTCACTGCAGTGACACCTGTAATGTGAGTGTAATCAGAAATAAACAATGATGCATTCTTCTTGAGAACATTTACATAACCCTCCTTTTCTTCTTCCTTTATATCCTTGGATAACATCTTCTCTAGGCTGGCATCCCACACATTCTCCATTTGGATCCTTGGGTTGTCTTCTGATGAGGTAGTTTCCTTTATGGTGACGCCCATGACTTCGAGAGTGCTATCACTCTCTTCACTTGAACTCTCTTCCTCGTCCATGGATGAGGAGCATCCACTTGATCTCCACTCATCAGCTGACGTCTCTAGTTCAAGGTTCTCTTGTCGCCCATTCTTCAAGTTATAAACCACCTTCCGACTATGGCCACCCACGTGAGGCCTCAACTCCAAGTCTCCTGTTGCCCAATCTTGCCTAGCTCCTATACCCATGAGCCAAGGTCGTCCTAAAATAAGGGGGTATCCTTCTCCCTTTACTGGCATCACATAAGCATCAACCTCTGTAGTGATTCCAAAAACAGAAACTCTCAAAGCTTTCACTACACCCACACAAGTGATAGACACATTATTGGCCATTTTTGCCCTAAAGTTTGATGATTCCATTACCTCTAAACCCAATTGATGCATTAGCTTTTCTGTCATGACACAAACCTCTGCTCCACTGTCAATGTAAGTTTTTGGAATCCGTTGTCGCTTGATTTGAGCCTCCACCAAAGGCACTATATTCATGAGACCATATGGTTTGATTACACTTACTAGCTTACTTCGCTTTGCCCTCGTGCTCACCATTTTTGACCATTGTCGTCGCAGCTTTGGGGAGATATGAAGTAGTTGTGGCCAAGTAACCTTTGGTCCTTGAGAACTCACATCAGCTGTCAAGTCATAAGGTTGTGTCCGAGATCCCATAGGGAAATCAGAGATGTCAATTTGAGACCTAGTACGGGTCTTTCTCTTCTTGGATTCATCTTTAGTTGCCCGAGATGTACTTGCTTCATTGCTTGCATCCTTGCTTGTTTCTTTACTTACTTCATCTTGGACACGAACACGCTTGATAGGCATTGTAGCCACTTCATCTATCTTCATCTTCCCTTTAGCTATTTCTTCCTGGCTGCTTCTGCCCTTGATGACCTCCTCCATCCTTATGATGCTCACATTTTTTTGAGTAGCAGGGGCTTGAGCTTGAGCACGAGGTGGCTGCAAAATGAGGTTGCGGTTGCTCTTGTGCTTGAGCTCTAGCACGGGGAGGACTTACTTGTTGTCGAGGACCTCTGACAGGGTAGTCATATCTTCTGGGATGAGGGCAATTATACATGCTGTGGCCATTTTCCCCACAATTGTAACACAACATTTCCCTTGCTTGATGTCGCATTGGTGGCCGATTCCCACCATTCCCCTCAATAGGCCTTCTTGCACCCTACACAAGATTTACTCTCAAACCCTCTAGCTGGTTTGTGAGATTGTTTATTTGTTGGAGCATATCTTCTTGTTGACCTCTATTGAGGTTTGGTGCAGTAGGCACATTTGGAGGTGCGTGATAAGCTTCCATAGTTGTGATATTGCCTCCCAAAGCTAGCTGGCCAGCTTGGGCTTGATAGAGAATCTTTTGATTCTTTTCCCTACCAATTCTTAAGGCATCTTCAAAAGTATTTGGAAATTTGCTCTTTACCTTCTCCCTTAGCAAGGGGTACAAACCTGAGATAAATCGATCCTTTTGGAGGCAATTCGGAGATCGCTCACCAGTGTTTAGTGAGTCTGACCATTGCCCCCTAAGTTTCAGAAAACCTTCCTCATAGGTTGCATAACCATGAGGGTCAACTTGATGAAGGGCCAGAAACCGTTGCCATAGTTCTTCTGCCGAATTGGCTCGTTGAAATCTTCGTAGGAAAGCCGCCTTCAATCCCTCCCAATCAGCTCTTTGGGTTGGATCTAGAGCCTAGAACCATACCCTAGCTTCTTCTTTGAGCACCAAAGGAAAAGCTCTCAATTTCAATGCTTCTTCATCCCTCCAAGAGACAAGGAAAGCCATCTCCAAGTTATCCAAAAAATCCCTAGCATTTCCCCACTACGCCCAAAAAAATTAGGGAAAGCCATCATAAAATGGGTTGCCTTCCTCTCAATACAGCACAAAGATGAAAACGTCTAGGCCCAAATCATATCTTATTAAGGGTAGAATAAATGGATTGGTAGATGCATTAATCTCAGCTAGACGACGAGGGACTAGTAAGTTCCTTATGATGTTTTGGAACCTAAGCTTTGTGCTAGCTATTATATGCACAATTTTTCTAGCAAGAGGTTGGAAAGGTCCATATAAATCCCTATAATTCATGGAGTATGCTTAAAGCAAGATGAAGACGTGAACATCAAAAGATACATTATACTCCAAAATAGGAAATATTATAGGGTCAGGGGACAACAATATCTCTCTCAACCTCTCAGCTCCAAAATAGAAGACCAATCTTTGTTGGAAAAAAATCTTTCTATCAATGCGCACATTCACCCTAATATTCTGAACTGATTGAAAGTTGTAGAAAATAAGATTATTCATTGGTGCATTAAATACAAACTTCCATGAATCACTTCATTGAAGTTCAGTTCTCTTGGATCACACCATTTGAGAGATGCAAAGAATTTGCTCACCGGTGATTAGCCTAGCTTTGGTGTGACCATCTTCAACTTTGTAGAGTTCATAGGGTTCAATGGCTACCCTCTCAACCACCTTGAGCCTTCTTGCTAGTAGTAGTTGGAGTGCATCACCATATGTAGCCTCTTGCCAATACCGCACACCATTGATGTGTAGCTCTCCCTCCAAAAACTTGTTAATACCCGAGTTTGAGAGTGCTTTCATCACCTGAAGTCGAGGCTTCAAAGGAAGTGTCTTCACACTAGCCACGAAGCACTCAACACAATGCTTTGACCTAGGGACTTGATGACTACAAGATTTTACTTGAAGCAAAGAAGGGTGTATGTAGTTAACTCTCTTTACCCGCATACGTGCCGTTTGTTGATAAAGACGCTTCTTTTCCCGAGCTTCTTGGGAAGACAATAGTGGAAGTCTTGGAGAATTTGATGAACCCCTCCTTCATAGGATTGGCAGAGCGCTGCTTGAGAACTCCTCAGTGGGGGCACCAATTTATGACGAAGGAAATTTGGAATGGCGGCCTCTACACCAAAACAAACTCCATTGCGCCACAAGGGAAATGAGATGAGGGCAGCACCTAGTCTTGGAAGTGTGGACTAGGACTGCTACACAAAGAAAGAGAGAGAGAGAGAGAGAGAGAGAGAGAGAGAGAGAGAGAGAGAGAGAGAGAGAGAGAGAGCTATCACTATGAATGAAGCATTAACCTTAGTGTGTGTACAAGGAATGGATAATTTCAAGCACTCCCAACACAAATAGCATGTAGATTACTAAACAACAACTCAAGAATTAGCCAAAATCACATCAAGCACTCTCACACACACATAAAAAATCTCTCTTAATTAACATAAGTAAGAGGAGGGGAGGTTACTAGCATAAAACAATTTGCACTCTAGAATGTGCAAGAATAGAGTGAATGAATGAGCTTTATGGGCTCATGATGAGTGATACAAAGACTCAATGGGGCTGAGGGAGACTTGAAATTACAAAGGGGGGGGGGGGGGGGGCTCTTTATATAGTAAAAAGAGTGATTAGGAGTGAGGTTAAGATCCAAGTGCAATTTGTACAAATGAAGCTTGATTAGGGACATTCATCCAATGAAGAAGATCCTTCCAAGTGATTTGTTGACCAATTTGCAACTAATTGGCTCCATCATCACTTGTGTTGTCTTCACTCCTTCCTCCATAGCTTGAGTCCAAGAGCTTCATTATTTTAAAATGTAAAGAATCTACATAAAATCAATACATATCTAGTAATAATAGAAAGGGGTTGAATGAGAACTTATGAATTACAACAAGATTAAGCATGATTTGAGAGGTGATTAGAAGAGGAATTTGTGATGGTTTTTTGAGCTTGAGAGAGAGGAGGAAGGAGGGGAGGGTGAGAAGACTAATGGCTTATTTTTAGAGAAGAACTCAATGTGGAAAAGGAAGGGTGTGTGTGTAAAGGTAGAGGGGGTGGTCTCCACCACAGTTGAAACAACTGGCGTCCGCCATTTTGGCCATATCTCCTAGACCGTAGATGCAAAAATTATTAAAAAAATATGGTCAGAATCTCCAGCTTATCAGCTACAACTTTGACGAAGAAAGCTTTTCTTGGATCGGAGTGGAAGTATGTTTTAAAAATCCAGCAAAATCATGTGTCTGTTTCCTTCCTTTACCAAGTCTTCCACCTGGGTCCCATCTGTTTGAATCATCATATGGCTCCAAAGCCATGATGATATGAGCCACTCATGACCCTTGAATCATGGGTGCATGGCTCCACAACCAGTTCATATCTTTTCTTTTCACATTTACATATTTTCCCTTCCCTTTGACACTAGCTTCTCCCTTTGACCCTCAGTGAACTAGTCAATGAAAAATTCCCATCAAATCATTTTTTGAATTTTTCCAAGAGGTTGTTCTCACTCTTTCTTTTATTGTAAACCTCTAGAAGCAAGGAAAACCAACAAAATATAGCTAGGGGTATTTATGCCTCTATCCTACATTCTTTGTTCTTGGGCTGACCTTATCCTGATGTGATAAGGCTTTAGACGCCATCCATTTTTCCTGGTCTTGTGCACTTTACCATCAATGTGTTGAAGTCTGTAAGAGCCATTTTTGAACTTTTTGGTGACCAAGAACGGGCCTTCCCATCGAAAAAGAAACTTTCCATCCTTACGAGTGTCGAAGCGATTGTCATATCGAAGCACCAGAGATCCATTTTTGATGTCTTTGGATGCTAGCTTTTTGTTGAACTTTTCTCTGCGCTTCTCTACTTCTTGAGAATAGTTGTTGATGGCTTCTTCACGATCCAATTGCAGCCTCTCTAGATCCATGATCCTTTGATGTACTTTCTCCTTTTGAGAGCCTACCTGGCTACCCAATATTCGAAGACTTGTTAACTTCACTTCAATGGGCAAAAGCGCCTCCTTTCCATAAACCAAATGAAAGGGTGTGTACCCTAATGTGGTTTTGAAGGAGGTTCTATAGGCCCATAGAGATCCATTCAGGTGTTTGTCCCAATCTTGGCGCCTGGCATGTACCTGTTTGGTGAGAATTTTGCAAATGATTCCATTTACCTTTTCTACCAAGCCATTGCGCTGAGGGTAGTAAGGAGTAGAGTGTTCATGCTGAATATTTAGCTTTCACATGAGTTCTCCTACCAAGTCTGCTCTACACCCTGGTCCTCTATCAGATAGTATTTCAAGAGGGGTGCCAAACTGGCAACAGATGTGGTCAAAGATGAACTTACTCACATCCTTAGCAGTAATTCTATTGGTTGGCATAGCCTCAACCCATCTAGTCATGTAGTCTACTCCCATAATGGTGTAATCTTTACCTGAATGAGTGCGTGGTAGAGGCCCTATGGCATCATATACCTTTATTGGGTTCTGAGGTTCAGCTCTGAGCCGTCGTGGTCCTGCTTTCTTACATTCATCACATGTTTGACACCAGTATTTGACATCACGATGAAGAGTTGGCCAAGTAAACCCATCTTGTAGAAGCTTTCTACTTGTGATGTCATGTGCAAAGTGTCCTCCGTACATATCATCATGACAAGCGTTTAAAGTCTCTTCAATTTCACTCTTCAAAGGCACTCTCCTAAGCACACCATCCTTACCAAGACAATACAAGTTATCATTTACTATGCGATAGCTGGTAGCCTTCCTAGCTAACCATCGCCTTTCCCTTGCATTCAAGTGTTTAGGAGCCTCTCCTTGCTCCAGAATGTGAATAATATCTTCCAAGTCCTCCTTGCCTTGCTGAAGTGGAAGTTTGATGGCCACTGCTCCCACTATTGACTCGTTTAACTTGGATGATGCTAGGTGGTCTGCATCCTTGTTCTGGTCTCTTGGCACATGATGTACTTGTGCCTTCCTAGATCTCCTCATAAGAGCTTTGGCTTCTCTCATTTTGTAGAGAGACTGGAATTTTTGCAAGCCCATGTACCTTGCATTTGCCTTACCAAAAGAATGGAGTCACCAAACGAGTTTAATCTCTCAATTGAATTATCCAGGCACCAACAAAGGCCATGAATTAGAGCTTGATATTCTGCTTCATTGTTGGAGTGGACATCTTCTAGAGTGATCCCTTCACCATGGATCCTCTCTCCCAATGGAGATAAGACCACGATGCCTGCAGCTGCTTTATTCTTGGTTCTCTTGTATGCTCCATCAAAGTAGAGGCTATAAGCATTGACCAAAGCCTCTAGAGCTGGAGGTGGTGGAAGTTCCTTTCTGTTCAAATGGAAAACTTTTTCATAGCACTTGTTTGTTAAAATGTCGGCTAAGCATGCTCGGGTTGTTCTTTCAACCTGTATTGTATAATCAAACTCTTGAAGTCGCACCACCCACTTTGCTATTTTGTCAGAGATTTCCATATGTTGTAGTGCCTAGGGAAACATATCCTCCACAGTGATAATTACAAACCTCTTCGGCAGCAAGTATGGCCGAAATTTGGTTACCGCAAACATGAGAGCTAACACTAGCTATTCCATCAGGGT
This sequence comes from Adiantum capillus-veneris, assembly GCF_014529385.1. Lineage (NCBI taxonomy): Eukaryota > Viridiplantae > Streptophyta > Polypodiopsida > Polypodiales > Pteridaceae > Adiantum > Adiantum capillus-veneris. The sequence goes on from NC_140959.1 coordinate 31,880,725, forward strand.
GTAGGCCTTCTCTGTGTTTTCCATGAGGCGGCTAGCAAAATACATAGGACTCATAAAGGATGTTTTTGGATCTTTTTTTAGGAGGGCAACACCAATGGCCTCTTCTCTCACACTAGGGTTTACAAAGAATGTTTCTTCCCAACAAGGTTGGAGGATTACAGGGAGTGACGCTAACATTTTTTTAATCTCTCTAAAATGCCCATCACTTTCTTCACTCCAAACAAGCGTCTCTTGACGAGTCAGCTGTTGTAGAGGAAATATCGCTTGGGAGAGTAAGTGTATGAATCTACTCAAATATCTTAGCTTTTCCAAGAAAGAGATTAATTGTTTGATGGAAGTTGGGGAAGGTAGATTTAGCAATGTTTCTATCTTTTCAGGATCTACCTCGATTCCATCAATGGACACTACATGCCCCAATAGTGTAACCTTGATTTCCCCAATGTGATATTTGTCTTTGTTTAGTTGTCCACCCAGCTTAGCTAAACGAGTAAATCCTTCATCAATCTTACCGAGATGCATACTTTTGGAGCTGTAAATACAAAAGTCATCAATGAAAACCCTTATGGACTTACCAAAGTAAGGTTGGAAGACCATGTTCATGAATCGTTGAAAGGTGGATGCAGCGTTGGTGAGACCAAAAGGCATGACTCGATATGCAAAACAGCTCCATGATGTGATGAAAGTAGTCTTTTTCTGGTCCTCCTCTGCAATGCGTATTTGAAAGTAGCCAGAGTAGCCATTACACACTGTGTATCGCTCATGGCCTGCTACTTCATTTAGAATCTCATATTGAAATGGGAGAGGGAAGTGGTCCCTCTTTGTTGCAGCATTTAGTGGCTTGTAATCCACGCACACTCGCCATTTACCATTCTTCTTTGGCCTCACCACTACTGGGGAGACCCATTCTGAATCTTCTACTGGATATATGAATCCTGCTTCTAAGAGTCTCTTCAGCTCGGACAACAGTGCATTTTGTTGCACAACTCCTAATCTTCTTAGTTTTTGTACTACTGGCTTGATCCCTTCTTTTAGATGGATATGATGCTTCACTGCAGTGACACCTGTAATGTGAGTGTAATCAGAAATAAACAATGATGCATTCTTCTTGAGAACATTTACATAACCCTCCTTTTATTCTTCCTTTATATCCTTGGATAACATCTTCTCTAGGCTGGCATCCCACACATTCTCCATTTGGATCCTTGGGTTGTCTTCTCATGAGGTAGTTTCCTTTATGGTGATGCCCATGACTTCGAGAGTGCTATCACTCTCTTCACTTGAACTCTCTTCCTCGTCCATGGATGAGGAGCATCCACTTGATCTCCACTCATCAGCTGACGTCTCTAGTTCAAGGTTCTCTTGTCGCCCATTCTTCAAGTTATAAACCACCTTCCGACTATGGCCACCCACGTGAGGCCTCAACTCCAAGTCTCCTGTTGCCCAATCTTGCCTAGCTCCTATACCCATGAGCCAAGGTCGTCCTAAAATAAGGGGGTATCCTTCTCCCTTTACTGGCATCACATAAGCATCAACCTCTGTAGTGATTCCAAAAATCGAAACTCTCAAAGCTTTCACTACACCCACACAAGTGACAAAGACATTATTGGCCATTTTTGTTGAAGATGATGAAACAGGAAACAGAAGGAAGACAACAACTCAGAGTAGGAAGAAGATGGAGAAGGAGAAGACACAGAGCTTGCGTACGAGATCTCTGTATTAGAATAATAGTGTATACAAACTCAGAGCTACAAAGCTTATATGAAACCCTAAGAGATAAGGTGTCCTTTCACACCGGATGTCCAGGGGGAAAAACCCAGTGGGAGAAAAGTGCCCCTGGTGAAGCGCGTATACACACTAACACTACTACATGTCTACAAATCCCCCCTGTAGTGATAGTGTGAATCCGTACAAGGTAGCAGATCATCATGTGTATGAGAGTAAGCCCAAAGCTTTTCGGAAAGCTTCAAACTTTTCTCGTGATAACGCCTTCGTAAATAGATCTGCAATGTTATCCTGTGTAGGACAGTAAGTTAGTGTGATCTCCCCCGCATGTAGCCTTTCCCTGACATAGTGGTAGTGAACCTCTATGTGCTTTGTTCTTGCATGAAATACTGGATTCCTTGCAACTGCCATAGCACTCTGACTGTCAGTGAAAATGGTAGTGGGTGCCTATTGACACTCACAAAGATCTGCCAATAACCTGCATATCCATACACAATCAACTGTTGCCGTGAAAGCTGCCCTGTACTCAGCTTCACAAGTTGATGTAGCCACTGTGGGTTGCTTCTTGCTTAGCCAAGATATACATGCATTTCCCAAGAAAAAACAATTGCCACTTGTGGAATGTCATGTGTCAAAATCACCAGCCCAATCTGAATCGCTGTAACCAAGAAGCTGCATAGAACTGTGCTTTCCATACATATCCCCCCTTGGAAAGAACATGGCAAGATTAGGGGTACCTGGAAGGTAACGAAGTATGCGCTTCACAGCCTGCCAATGATGCATACCTGGGCTGTGCATAAATCTCCTTGCTTGTGAAACCCCAAATTGAATGTCTGGACGAGTGTTTCCTGCCAAATATATCAAGCAACCAACCGCTGCTACATAAGTATGTACATCAAAAGGTTCTCCAGCATCGTGCATGCTCAACTTTGATCCAGTTTTTATGGGTGTAGAGATTGGTTTACAATTTTGCATACCAAACTTGTCCAAAATTTTATGCAAATATTTCATTAGGAGATTCGGAGGTCTTTTGGAGGGCCTTTTGGAAGAGAGAGGAAAATAAGCTTCTCCAATGAGAGAAGAGCTTACGTTACGTAGAAAAATAGATTGATATTAACAAAAATATAAAAGGTGTCCCTCTCCTCATTTAATAATCTAGTGGTCCCTGAAAACGATCACTCTCTTTCATTTAATGCGAGCACCTTTTTCAGAAGTTAGATGCGGTGCATTTGATACGGCTTACGTCATCACTAGAAGTCAAAAAGTCACAAAACTATCAAGTGGTGGAAAATCTTGAAACTTTTGATACTGTCAATGCGTCCGAAACGCCCAAATATCCTAGAAATGAATGTCCAATTGCCTCACTCCGACATCCAAAGAGGCAAAAAATGTCAAAAACCCCTAAAAGAACATTTTACTAACGGCGCGCGAAGAGGCATTCCAAAATTTTGGAATGCCTCCTCGCGCGCCGTTAGTAAAAAGCCTCTTTTTTCCTCTTTTTAGGGAGCTTTTTGAGAGGAAAATGTCAAAAAACCTCTAAAAGGGGCTTTCTTGAAAGATAAGTGTCCAAAAACCACTAAAAGGAGCTTTGTACTAACGGTGCGCAGGGGGCCATTCTAGAATTTTAGAATGCCTCCTCGCGCGCCTTAAGTAAAAAGCCCATTTTTTTGGGTTTTTTGACATTTTTTGCCTCTCCGGATGTCGGAATGAGACAAGTAGACATTCGTTTTTAGGGTATTTTGGCGTTTCGGACGCATTGGTGGTGTCAAAAGCCTCAAAATCTATCACTATTTCACAGTTTGTGACTTTTCAAGTTCCAGTGATGACGTAAGCTGTATTGAATGCGCCGCACCTGCCTGCTGAAGAAGACGCTCACATTAAATAAAAAAGTGACCGTTTTCAAGGATGATTGGGAATATAAATCTAGTTTTTAGAGTGTCTGCTTGTCTTTTTGGACGTACTCACAAGGTGCAAGTGCATTTAAAAAAAAAGTTTCTAGAGAGAGAAATACAATTTCTTACAAGGCCCTCCAAATGACCTCCGAAATTTTCTAATGTGCCTGCAGCATGTATATGCCATCCTCTGATTGCACAAACTGAATACCCAAGTAATAATGTAGCAAACCAAGATCAGACATCTCAAAGGTTTTTCTCAAAGCATCTTTAAACGCTTCAATTTCATCTGCAGTATTGCTTGTAAGAAGTATATCATCCACATAAAGTGTTAGCATAATGAGAACTCCATCTCTCTTTTTGACATACAAAGTACTTTCTGTTGGACTATTCTGAAATCCCTGGCCAATCAAATAAGTATGTATCTTATCATACCATGCTCTTGGAGCCTGTTTGAGACCATACAAAGCTTTACGCAATCTACATACCTTTTGCTCTTGACCTTTTACAACAAAACCACTTGGTTGACTTACATAAACTTCTTCCTGCAAATCACCATTCAAAAAAGTAGTTTTGATATCCAACTGATGCACTTTCCAACCTTGATGAGCAGCAATTGCAACTAGTGATCTAACTGTGGACGCACGAGAAATAGGAGCAAAGGTTTCATCATAATCTATGCCTTTCTGTTGCGCATAGCCTTTTGCCACAAGCCTTGCTTTGTACCTATCAACAGTACCATCTGGTTTCCTTTTTACCTTAAAAACCCACTTTGTACCAATAGGCTTTTTACCTGTAGGCAAGTCCACTAGATCCCATGTATGATTCTTATGAATATAATCAATTTCTTGCTGCATAGCATCTTTCCACTGAACACACTCTAAAGCTTGTTCAAATGAATTAGGCTCATCTGCATCACAAAGAGTGCTAAAGCAAGCCAAATCTACTTGCTCTCTGCCAAAAGTAGTACCAACACGTGTTTTCCGTGGCAACGATGCATCCAACTTGCTATCCTGCAAAGTTTTCTGAACCCATTTAGACAAGGTTCTTTCTTCCCTGAGAACTTCTTGCTCTTCACGCACAATTTCCTCTACATCATGAGGTGTCACATGCTGATCAAAAGATTGATCAAGATTATCAACCTATTGTGATTCTTGATTCTCCACAAAAGAAGGAAGCAAACCTTCAAATACATCATGTGTCTGCATACGAGGTACATCAAAAGCAACCATAGGTTGAGCAGTAGTTTCTGCAAAAATTACATCACGACTTTCAAAAATCTTGTTTGTAGCAGGATTGTAAAGTCTATAACCTTTACTTCCACTACTGTACCCCACAAATATACATTTGATTGCCTTATCATCAAGCTTCCCACGTAACTGCTGAGGGATGTGAGCATAAGCAAGACAACCAAAAACACGAAGATAACTGACTGATGGTTTTCTGTCATACCAAGCTTCATATGGAGTAATGGTCTTCAAGGCACGAGTAGGACACCTGTTCAAAACATGTGCTGCACAAGCAACTGCCTCCATCCATAGCTTATGAGGCAAACTCTTAGCCTTGAGCATACATCTAGCCGTCTCCATTAAAGACCTGTTCTTCCTTTCTGCAACACCATTCTGTTGTGGTGTGTATGGCATAGTGCATTGGTGTTTAATGCCTTTCTTTCCCAAACAATCCTTAAATGCACCTGACATGTATTCACCTCCTTGATCGGTACGAAGAGTTTGTACTTTGCAACGTGTTTCATTTTCAACCATGGCAACATAATTTTGAAAAACTGCAAACACATCTAACTTTGCTTTGAGTGGATACACCCAACAAAACCTGGAAAAGTCATCAATGAAGGTCACAAAATAAAGGCTGTTTCCCAAAGATGGCGTCCTCATAGGACCACATACATCACTGCGTACAAGCTGCAACTTTCGTGTCGCTCTAACTGAACCATCCTGGAAAAATGTAAATCTGTGCATCTTTCCAAGAACGCAACCTTCACATACATGTCTTGGTGGCATCTCCAATAAAGACAAATTATGCACCATATTATGACGTTGTAAAGTCATCAAACTGCCATAACTAACATGCCCAAATCTAGCATGCCACAACTCAGCATCCTGCATGGCCTGAGTCTTTGTTTCTGCAATACATACCTGAATCTGCTTTTCATAACAATCTAGCCCAAATAGTCCATTTTCCAGCGTCCCTGTAGTGATAAGAGAATAACCATTCTCTTGATCTCGTACAACACATCTGTCATCCTCAAAAATGACCCGAAGACCATTTTTTGCAAGAGAGGATACAGACAAAAAATTCTTCTTGATCTCTGGAACGTATAAGACATCTGGCAAGCATAAATCTGAACCATCTGAAATGATAATCAAAATCTTATCAACGCCTTTGATTGGATAAGAAGCATTATTTGCACATGTCACCTTCTTTCCTGCTGAAGCTGCATCCAATGAACAAAACAAATCCTTCCTTGAAGTAATATGCCTGGATGCACCACTATCAAAGTACCAAATCATTTGTGTCTCGTCAACACTGTAAGCAGAAAAATCTGAACATACTACGAAAGCATAAGAATCCTGCACAAAGTTTGCAGACTCTTCTTTGGCTGTAGAAGAATCACCAGAAGCTCAAACAACCAAACTTGACTCTTTCTTCTTTTCTTTAGCAATTCGCTTTTTACACTCACTAATGTAGTGACCAGGTTTCTTGCAGTAGTGACATTTACCTTTCTTCTTGGACTTGTCGGAATCACCTTTAGACTTCTCTGAAGATTGTCCTACACTAGACTTGGAGTGATGAGCACTCTCTTTACCCTTGTTTTTGTTATGTACAACAAGAGCATGATCCATACCATCCACCTGTAAAGACTTGTTCTTATGTGATTGATCCTCCTGAAATAGCAAAGCCACTAACTCTTCAAAATGAAGAGGCTCAGGATTAGCTCGCAAAGACAGAGTCAAAGAAGTCTGAAAAGTCAAATAAGATGGTGGTAGTGAATTGAGTGTTTTGGAAACCAAGTCCTTCTATGGAATCACTTCATCAATGATAAGCAATTGCTCTTTAAGATCCCTGATTTTTGTAAGATGCTCGACGATATCGTCACCTTCGTCCATCTGTATTTTGTCAAGTTGTTTCTTCAAAAACTCTATTCTGGCAGCGTTTCTTCCTCCAAACATAGCTTGCACAGTGTTCCAAGCATCCTCAGAAGTTCTGCAAGATCTGATATGTGGTGTGATTGTCCTCTTTATGGTTAAGGCAATCACAGATGGTTAAGGCAATCACAGCCATAGCCTGTGCATCTTTAGTATCCCATCTCTTTTTCTCTGGAGTGACTTGTGAGGGTCCTGCACCAACAGCGTCACCACGACCAGGCGTGGCAGGTGCAATGCTACCTGGACGAACTTCATCTCCAGATACATAATCCCACAATCCTTTACTAACCAAAACATTTTTGGCCATAAAAGACCAAAGAGAATAGTTGGTACCATCCAATTTGTCTTCGGATGTAAACGCACCAAAAATCTCCTTCTCCGTAGATTGAGCCATACTGTGGATGCACACAAGAGAGCAAAAGAACCTCCAAGAGATTCACAAATCTCCTCTCCAATGCAAGCAAAACTCTACACAAAATCTCAGCACAAAGCTAAGACAAGCTGCTTCCCAAAAGAACTGTTTACCTGAAGAAAATCTGTCAAAAAGCACACCCTCTTGATCTAAACACCTCCGAAAAGTAACTTCTGCTACGCTGCTTAGAACAAAATTCTGACGGCTCGAACGGCTTCCAAAGGGGGGTAAAACCGCAGCTCACCTGCTCATAATACTCCCGGAACGTCGAGGATGCTCCCACGAGCAAATTTTCCGAAAACTGCCTGAAAATTGCGATTGCGCGCGCGGACGTGAAAACGCAAGTAGAGGCTCTGGAAATCACCTTGCTCTGATACCAATTGTTGAAGATGATGAAACAAGAAATAGAAGGAAGACAACAACTCAGAGTAGGAAGAAGATGGAGAAGGAGAAGACACAGAGCTTGCGTACGAGATCTCTGTAGTCTCTCTCTCTGTATTAGAATAATAGTGTATACAAACTTAGAGCTACAAAGCTTCTATGAAACCCTAAGAGATAAGGAGTCCTTTCACACCGGATGTCCAGGGGGAAAAACCCAGTGGGAGAAAAGTGGCCCTGATGAAGCGCGTATACACACTAACACTACTACATGTCTACAATTTTTGCCCTAAAGTTTGATGATTCCATTACCTCTAAACCCAATTGATGCATTAGCTTTTCTGTCATGACACAAACCTCTGCTCCACTGTCAATGTAAGTTTTTGGAATCCGTTGTCCCTTGATTTGAGCCTCCACCAAAGGCACTATATCCTTGAGACCATATGCTTTGATTACACTTACTAGCTTACTTCGCTTTGCCCTCGTGCTCACCATTTTTGACCATTGTCGTCGCAGCTTTGGGGAGATATGAAGTAGTTGTGGCCAAGTAATCTTTGGTCCTTGAGAACTCACATCAGCTGTCAAGTCATAAGTTTGTGTCCGAGATCCCATAGGGAAATCAGAGATGTCAATTTGAGACCTAGTACGGGTCTTTCTCTTCTTGGCTTCATCTTTAGTTGCCCGAGATGTACTTGCTTCATTGCTTGCATCCTTGCTTGTTTCTTTACTTACTTCATCTTGGACATGCACACGCTTGATAGGCATTGTAGCCACTTCATCTATCTTCATCTTCCCTTTAGCTATTTCTTCCTGGTTGCTTCTGCCCTTGATGACCTCCTCCATCCTTATGATGCTCACATTTGGTTGAGTAGCAGGGGCTTGAGCTTGAGCACGAGGTGGCTGCAAAATGAGGTTGCGGTTGCTCTTGTGCTTGAGCTCTAGCACGGGGAGGACTTACTTGTTGTCGAGGATCTCTGACAGGGTAGTCATATCTTCTGGGATGAGGGCAATTATACATGCCGTGGCCATTTTCCCCACAATTGTAACACAACATTTCCCTTGCTTGACGTCGCATTGGTGGCCGATTCCCACCATTCCCCTCAATAGGCCTTCTTGCACCCTGCACAAGATTTACTCTCAAACCCTCTAGCTGACTTGTGAGATTGTTTATTTGTTGGAGCATATCTTCTTGTTGACCTCTATTGAGGTCTGGTGTAGTAGGCACATTTGGAGGTACGTGAGAAGCTTCCATAGTTGTGATATTGCCTCCCAAAGCTAGCTGGCCAGCTTGGGCTTGATAGAGAATCTTTCGATTCTTTTCCCTAGAAATTCTTAAGGCATCTTCAAAAGTATTTGGAAATTTGGTCTTTACCTTCTCCCTTAGCAGTGGGTACAAACCTGAGATAAATCGATCCTTTTGGAGGCAATTGGGAGCTCGCTCACCAGGGTTTAGTGAGTCTGACCATTGCCCCCAAAGTTTCAGAAAACCTTCCTCATAGGTTGCATAACCATGAGGGTCAACTTGATGAAGGGCCAGAAGCCGTTGCCATAGTTCTTCTGTCGAATTGGCTCGTTGAAATCTTTGTAGGAAAGCCGCCTTCAATCCCTCCCAATCAGCTCTTTGGGTTGGATCTAGAGCCTGGAACCATACCCTAGCTTTTTCTTTGAGCACCAAAGGAAAAGCTCTCAATTTCAATGCTTCGTCATCCCTCCAAGAGACAAGGAAAGCCATCTCCAAGTTATCCAAAAAATCCCCAGCATTTTCCCCACTATGCCCAAAAAAATTAGGGAAAGCCATCATAAAATGGGTTGCCTTCCTCTCAATACAGCACAAAGATGAAAACGTCTAGGCCCAAATAATATCTTATTAACGGTAGAATAAATGGATTGATAGATGCATTAATATCAGCTAGACGACGAGGGCCTAGTAAGTTTCTTATGATGTTTTGGAACCTAAGCTTTGTGCTAGCTATTATATGCACAGTTTGTCTAGCAAGAGGTTGGAAAGGTCCATATAAATCCCTATGATTCATGGAGTATGCTTAAAGCAAGATGAAGACGTGAACATCAAAAGATACATTATACTCCAAAATAGGAAATATTATAGGGTCAGGGGACAACAATATCTCTCTCAACCTCTCAGCTCCAAAATAGAAGACCAATCTTTGTTGGAAAAAAATCTTTCTATCAATGCGCACATTCACCCTAATATTCTGAACTGATTGAAAGTTGTAGAAAATGGGATTATTCATTGGTGCATTAAATACAAACTTCCATGAAGCACTTCATTGAAGTTCAGCTCTCTTGGATCCCACCATTTGAGAGATGCAAAGAATTTGCTCACCAGTGATTAGCCTAGCTTTGGTGTGACCATCTTCAACTTTGTAGAGTTCATAGGGTTCAATGGCTACCCTCTCAACCACCTTGAGCCTTCTTGCTAGTAGTAGTTGGAGTGCATCACCATATGTAGCCTCTTGCCAATACCGCACACCATTGATGTGTAGCTCCCCCTCCAAAAACTTGTTAATACCCGAGTTTGAGAGTGCTTTCACCACCTGAAGTCGAGGCTTCAAAGGAGGTGTCTTCACACTAGCCACGAAGGGACTTGATGACCACAAGATTTTCCTTGAAGCAAAGAAGGGTGTATGTAGTTAACTCTCTTTACCCGCATACGTGCCGTTTGTTGATAAAGACACTTCTTTTCTCGAGCTTCTTGGGAAGACCATAGTGGAAGTCTTGGAGAATTTGATGGACCTTCCTTCATAGGATTGGCAGAGCACTGCTTAAGAACTCCTCAGTGGGGGCACCAATTTATGTCGAAGCAAATTTGGAATGGCGGCCTCTACACCAAAACAAACTCCATTGCGCCACAAGGGAAATGAGATGAGGGCAGCACCTAGTCTTGGAAGCGTGGACTAGGACCGCTACACACACAGAGAGAGAGAGAGAGAGAGAGAGAGAGAGAGAGAGAGAGAGAGAGAGAGAGAGAGAGAGAGAGAGCTATCACTATGTATGAAGCATTAACCTTAGTGTGTGTACAAGGAATGGATAACTTCAAGCACTCCCAACACAAATAGCATGTAGATTACTAAACAACAACTCAAGAATTAGCCAAAATCACATCAAGCACTCTCACACACACATAAAAGATCTCTCTTAATTAACATAAGTAAAAGGAGGGGAGGTTACTAGCATAAAACAATTTGCACTCTAGAATGTGCAAGAATAGAGTGAATGAATGAGCTTTATGGACTCATGATGAGTGATACAAAGACTCAATGGGGCTGAGGAAGACTTGAAATTACAAAGGGGGGGGGGCCTCTTTATAAAGGAAAGAGAGTGATTAGGAGTGAGGTTAAGATCCAAGTGCAATTTGTACAAATGAAGTTTGATTAGGGACATTCAACCAATGAAGAATCTCCTTCCAAGTGATTTGTTGACCAATTTGCAACTAATTGGCTCCATCATCACTTGTGTTGTCTTCACTCCTTCCTCCATAGCTTGAGTCCAAGAGCTTCCTTATTTTAAAATGTAAAGAATCTACATAAAATCAATACATATCTAGTAATAATAGAAAGGGGTTGAATGAGAACTTATGAATTACAACAAGATTAAGCATGATTTGAGAGGTGATTAGAAGAGGAATTTGTGATGGTTTTTTGAGCTTGAGAGAGAGGAGGAAGGAGGGGAGGGTGAGAAGACTAATGGCTTATTTTTAGAGAAGGACTCAATGTGGAAAAGGAAGGGTGTGTGTGTAAAGGTAGAGGGGGTGGTCTCCACCACAGTTGAAAAAACTGGCGTCCGCCATTTTAGCCATATCTCCTAGACCGAAGATGAAAAAATTATTAAAAAAATATGGTTAGAATCTCCAGCTCATCAGCTACAACTTTGACGAAGAAAAATTTTCTTGGATCGGAGTGGAAGTATTGTTTAAAAATCCAGCAAAATCATGTGTCTGTTTCCTTCCTTTACCAAGTCTTCCACCTGGGTCCCATCTATTTGAATCATCATATGGCTCCAAAGCCATGATGATATGAGCCACTCATGACCCTTGAATCATGGGTGCATGGCTCCACAACCACATCATATCTTTTCTTTTCACATTTACATATTTTCCCTACTCTTTACCACTAGGTTCTCCCTTTCACCTCCGGTGAACTAGTCAAGGAAAAATTCCCATCAAATCATTTTTTGAATTTTTCCAAGAGGTTGTTCTCACTCTTTATTTTATTGTAAGCCTCTAGAAGCAAGGAAAACCAACAAAATATAGTAAACAAAAATTTGTGATAGGCTCGGATCACCATGATATGCATGAGCGGCCAAGCATGAAAAAAAAACCACTTGTGGATACTCGTGTGGCAAAACAACGAGCCCAATTTGAGTCCAAAAAAGCATGTAAATATCGTGGAAATTATCCCCCCTTGGGATAAAACAAGCCAAGATGTAAAGTGCCACTCAAGTAGCAAAAAATCCTATTGATTACCTGCCAATGCTTAGACCCTGGGCTATGCATGAACCTACTAACTCGTGAGATTGAAAACTGTCTCTATCCGGCCTTGTGTTGCATACATAAATGAGGAAGCCAACAACAGTTTGGTAAAGAGTGACATCGACAGGATCACTAGCATCATGAGACTCAACTTCAAACCTATTTCCATGGGAGTCGGAATAGGTTTTTAATCCTCATGTCTAAACTTACATAGCAATGTCTCTATGTAACTTTTTTTTACACAAGGCAATACCACCATCACATTGCGTAAACTGTATACCCAAGTAATGATGCAATAACCCCAAATCTTTCATCTTGAAAGTTGCATTCAAATCAGCCTTAAATTCAGCAATATGTCTCTCATTTGGTCCAGTGAGATCAGCAAATCGTCCACATAGAGAACCACAATGAGAAGTACATCACTCTCACGCTTTATATACAATGTGCTTTCTGTTGGACTATTACAAAAGCCTTGTTTGACCAAATGAGTGTCAGCTTTCTCATAACAAGATGAGGAGATTGATTCAACCCATACAAAGCTTGCTTACATATGTACACTTTATCCTCTTGTCCTTTCTCGACAAAATTTCAAGGCTGTGTTACATAAATTTCCTCAAATATGTCACCATTCAAGAAAGCAGTTTCAATGTCTGATTGATGTACATTCCAAAATGAGCTACCAATGCACATAGAAAATGCAATGTATAATAGAAATTGAGATATAGCTTTTCACTATAGCTGACAGGTGGAAAAGACTTGATCATACTAAGTCCTATGTGAAAGGATATAACATTTATGTACATTTCATTATTCAAGAGCTCTTTATGAGATTTGGCCATTTATGTTCGACCGGTTAGTTTGTACTCATTTTTGAGCATTCTACGTGCAAGAGGAAAATGCTCACTCTTGTACGGGGAGAGATTGCACCCAGTAACTGTATCTATTCTTCTCTCATCTCCTCTCCTCTCTCACCACACCGATGTAGCACTCTATTCTAGGAGGTGCATCTGCACGTGCTCTCTAGGTCTCTTCCGCTCTTATCTCTCTTAATCGCATGCAGCTGTGATTATGTGCTATGGTATGCAAAATCGTCGTTGATGGCCTATGTTGTGTTATTTTGAATATTTTGTAGGGCTCTCTATGCTTCCGTCAATAGCAGTGGTATCAAAGCTTTGGCTACATTCTTGGGTCTACGATAATCATGTCTATGGAGATTATCAGGATTAAAGATAAGTCATGCTTACTAGAATGTAACTTATCTTGTTTGAAAATATGTATGCAGAAGATTATCATTAATCTCATGAAATTGCAAATTTGCATGGATTCTTTTAGAATTGTGAATTTTCATGAGCTAGTGAATAAAAAAATCTATTCACTGATTATCATTAATCTTATGAAGCTAATTATGCATGAGGAAATGAGGAGTTTTGTTGCATATGGCTATAGAAAAGGCTAGTTGGTGATATAAATATGCATATATAAGAGAGATAATCATATATGTAGGGAAGATTTCATGCCTACAATAATAATGTCTCCCAAATCTATGGATTTAGACAAAAGGAGAAGGAAGCCTCGCTTCGTTCCAAGCAATACATAGAAAGATGCCCTACTAGAGAACTACCTCAGGATGAGAGACTGTCAGTCCTTTTCATAGAAGGATTGCAAAATGACACTCTCAAAAAAGACTTGCACTTAAAGGCATATGTTACTTTTGAGCAAGTCACAAAAGAGGCGTTGTATTTGGTAGACAATTGCAAGGCGTATGGAGAGGTGACAGAAGACACAGACCAAGGGATGAGTAGCACCTCTTCAACTACTAGTGGATCCCAATGAAACTGGGTGGGTAAAACCCAATTGTGCCGGACGTTGATCAAATGATCGAGGAAGTGATCAGAAGGATGAACCAAGGAAATAGGACGAACCCAAACACACGACAACCACCCACTCAAAAATGTGACACTTGTGGAGGAGATCATCGAGCTCATTGGTGAAACCTTCAACAAAGGCTAGGAGTAAATGTACCTTGTGTACTGAAGTGGTGTGCAACTGAACAAAAATGGAAAAACCATGAAACCCATGAATGTTTCTATAATAGAAACTATGTTAGAGAGTGACAATACGGGCCACATGGAGGGCAACAGTTTCTGCCCCCTACGAGATATCAAGTAGGGCCAAATAACGCAATCCAAGGGAAGGAAAAACTTCAACCTATGTTGGGATATCAACCTTATTTACCCCAGGAAAACAAGGCCATGGTAAGGATTTCTCAACCTATAGAAGCACCTTCTGATTAGAGTATGGTCTAGGTTGTTTCATACTGAGAAGATTTAGACAATACCTATGAGAGGGGGTTTGACAAGAATGCATATGCTTCGGAGGGACAAATTCCATGAATGGTTCTTGAAGCGATGCCAGAGCCCCCATACATAGCACAACCAATAAAAAACCATTACTTGGTCGATGAAATAATGCTTATGTTCATGGCAAACCAGAACTACAAACCTAGGGGATATCCTCCTAGAATAGGACAACCGATGGGGGCTCCACAAGCCTCTCCACCACCTGTAGGACTATGCTATGAATGCGGCGGTGATCATTGGGCAAGCATTTTTCCACACAAAGGAGAATGAACCAAACTTTTTGGGTTTTGTGAAGGGTGTACAAATGACCATCTCATTCTACATTGTCCAAAAAACCATGATAACAAAGGGAAAGCAACCATGAACAAAATTGGAATTGTGCCAAGCTCAAGTGGATAAAAAATAGAACCAACCATTCTGATCAACGCGATAACAAGAGCCCGAGCACATGAGGCTGCAAGGAACGTCCTAGCTAGTCAAACAGAGATAGAAAATTTGTCTGTTAGAACCCCTAGGAAATCCTGGAAGCCAAAATGAGACAAGATAAAAGCCAAGAGAGAGAGAGAAAAAACGGCTTTGGAAACCAAATTACTATAAATAGAGGAGCAATTGAGGATCGAAAGAGACCTTAAGGAAAATGGCAATGTAGCAAAGCCATTAGCAATATCGTCGGGAGGATTTGTCTTGGTGGACAAGGTCTTTGAACCCTTGGACGCGATCTTAGAAGCTTATGATGCTAGGTTAAAGCCTAACCAAACTCGGGAGGATAGGTGGCTAATGTACCCTCATCTAGGGTATGAAAAAGGGAGGTTAAAGATGTGCAAGAAGCTCATCCAATCCACTCAAGCACTTATGGAACCAACAATTTTCCAATTGCTCCAAAAACTGAGGTGTTAATCCGTGAAAAAATTCAAGAGTTAAAGGAACGTGGAATCGGAGATGGAGATTTTGTAAAGGAAATGCCCTTGGATACGAGGATAGCAGCCAATACGATAGATGGAATGCATTTACAAGCACCTCTACCAATTCCTGAG
The DNA here is from genome assembly GCF_014529385.1 of Adiantum capillus-veneris. Classification (NCBI taxonomy): domain Eukaryota; kingdom Viridiplantae; phylum Streptophyta; class Polypodiopsida; order Polypodiales; family Pteridaceae; genus Adiantum; species Adiantum capillus-veneris. Next base: position 31,896,176 of record NC_140959.1, read on the forward strand.
GTGGAAGAACAATGGCCCCACAGGATTTGTGGGAACATATCAGAAACAAAAAATATGGAAGCACAACTCTTGAGTCAACACCAATCATGGAGATCCACCTCGAGCATGAGCTCTACCCAAATGATATCCAGATTGTTTGGTGATGCAGGTATAGAGATATCTAAAGACAACAAACCTCAATCATTGAAGACTTTACCTTCATTTATTGGCAACCATGAAACCAGATCAAAGGTAAAGAAAGTACCATCTCAATGAAAGGCTAATCGTAAGATGATAGATACCAAAACTCTTCATGAGCTGATGTTATCCCCTATCCATTGTGCGCTAACTCTATCAGAGTTAGTGTAGATAAGACCTCATCTTTGGACAGAGGTGGATAAAAATTTGGAGAAAATAGGGCTGGTAATTCCGCCACCAAATGCTTCTCCAAAACCATTGAATAGCCAAATCTCAAAACAAGCTAAACATGAGCCAGTGCCTGTAAACAAGGTAGGAGATTATTGTAAGGGAGAAGAAGAAACTACTACCTTGCCCATGGAGTACAAAGAAGTGAAGTCCATAGCAATATTGGATAGTGGAGACGGAATAGCCATAGAAACCAAAGAAATGTGGGAAAAATGGGAAAAACCCGCTCTTCGCAAAACTAGAATGAAACTCCAATTAACAGATGGGTATTTGGAGAGACCTACTGGCATTTTTGAGCAAATGATAGTGACCTCTTGTAGAATTGCATATGAACACACATTCACGATTATGAATTTCGATGAGAGCAGCAATTTTGATATCATATTGGGCAAACCATTTATGCGTCAACTCAAAATGGTACAAGATTGGGGTTACAACTACATCTACCTAAGAAACAAGGATGTCACTACGAAGATCAATGTCATGGACCATAGCTATAGAGATGTGGAACAAACTCTAAGAGAGGAACTAAACTCCACAACTGACCAAAAAGGAGAAATACCGGCTTGGATACAAAACAAATCTCACAATTGGACAGGTGAAGCTTTTGAGGGCAATAGTTTAAAAAAGGAGGATTGCATTCGTGATAGGTCAACACAAGACGAGGCATATGTACCAGAGCCTTTTCCACAAGAGATGTTCGAACCTTTTGGATGACAGCAAATACTGGCCACTCTTGAAGTATGAATGAATGAGGTGACCCTGACCAAATTCTGTGATGAGGAAGGATATGATATCATTCCATTCCAAATGATGAGTGTTAGCCTAAACCCAAAATCAAAATTGGAAGCCCCTGACAAGGAAGAAGTTGCAGATTGTTGACGCATAGTGGATAGATCTCAGTAAGGGACCTTGACCAAACGGATGAAGAAGTATTCCAGGACTCCACTGATAAGGTATTAGAAGACAACGTAGATGACAAGATTTCTAGTAGCTCAGATCAGAACATCAAAACAAAAGCATCGACAAGTGATCTACTATGATTTTCCGAACCAAAATCCTCGAAGACAGCATAGATATCGGAATAAACACATGAACAAATGAAACAAGACGGATGAATACTCAGTACCTCTGTTAACCGACAAAACACAGTACTTAAAGTTGGTTGAAGCAACCGATTGCCTTATAGATGGGATATCAAAGAGGTACATGAAACCTGACTCAACCAAAACAAAAATGAAAAAGAAGAACACATAAAAACCACAAATGGAGAGTATTATTAGAAAAAGCAACTAAATTGTCCAAAACCGAGTGCAAAAACAAGTACAATGAAATGAAACGAGCTTGAAAGGAAGTTTGGACAATAGAATTAGAAACCGATGAGGAATCAAACGATGATAAATTTGATGCACCTTCCCACTACAAGCGGTACACTATTCAAGATAAAAAAATTGTGGTGCAGAAACCCAAACGAGACCCAAACAAGCCTGGAACATCATATGATGGGCCTGAAAAAGCCAAATGCATAAACTTAGCAGAACCAGGCAAGGAACCTAAACCGACATACATTACCACGAACCTCACCGATGAAGAAAAGCGGCTTCTGATAGATGCACTCAGACGATATAAAGATATGTTTGCTTAGTCATACAAAGACCTAAAAGGAATAGATCCAGAGGTCTGTTAGCACACGATACCCCTTAAAAGTGGTGCCAGACCACGCAGACAACGTCCTTATACATACAATGAAACTTTTGCCAAGAAAATTAAGGAAGAGATAAACAAACTGAAAGATGTGGAGTTTGTTTACGAGATTGAACATACAGATTGGGTATCCTCGATTATGGTAGTACCCAAAAACAATGGTAAATTGCGTGTCTGTGTAAACCTCAAATAGGTAAATGTTGCTACCATCCGGGACAACTATTCACTACCAATAACGGATCATGTTATTGAGAGAGTAGCGGGGAAAGAGGCCTATAGTTTTTTAGATGGGTTCTCCGGCTACAACCAGTTAACCATCAAAGCAGAAGATCATCATAAGACAGCTTTTGCAACATAGTGGGCTATATTTGCATACAGGGTAATGCCTTTTGGCTTGACCAATGCACCTACCACTTTTCAGAGACTAATGAGTCATGCATTCAAGGAATATCTCAGACAATTTTTAGAGATATACATGGATGATCTTTGTGTTTATTCTCACCTGATAAGTGATCACATAACGCATCTAGGGAAAGTCTTCGAAAAGTGCAGTACTTATCGTATTTGCTTAAACCCTGAAAAATGTGTCTTCATGGTAAGACAAGGTAAATTTTGGGCCACATTGTGTCAAAAAATGGGGTTTCCCATTGATCAAGGAAAGATACAAATAATTGCCACACTACCAAGACCAACGAAAACGAAAGATGTGCAGGCATTTGTGGGACATTGTGGGTACTACAGGTGCTTCATATACATGTATGCTATAATAGCTAAGCCGTTGCAAAGAAGTCAGCAACATACAAGGAGATGTCGTCCTCTACATCAAACAGGGGTGTGCATCGGCTATAAGCGGTGGGGAACTTCTCATCTAGCCATCTTGTGATCCATGGCACAATGACATCCATGAGATACTTCGGCTTGTTTTGATCATAATATTTTGGCTCATATGTCCGAATGTAGCAGCACGACTTATAATCATTCTTCAATGATTTGTATCTTGTGTCGTCCACAAGGAGCATGCTGGCTTCATTAAATTGAGGATGCTTGCGCCAAACTGTTCGTAGGAGCTTCAGAAAAATGGGCTTGTCACCGAACTGCCCCAAACGGCCTGCCACATCCTTCATAGAGGAAGCCCATTTTTCACAATGGGACTGGTAAAAAATATCTATGTCAAGTAAACTAAGTTGTTAGAGAAGGTATATAGTTCAGAGTACCAAAGTCTAAAAAACAGCAACAAAGTTCTGTACATAACAGTACCAAAGTACCAAAGTACCAAAATTACCAGAGGACTTAATCACCAAAGTCTGAAAAACAACAAGTTCTGTACATAACAGTCCCAAAGTACCAAAGGACTTAAATCACCAAAAATAGAAAAACAGTAAGTTCTGTACATATGAGTACCAAAGTACCAAAGTACCAAAGGACTTAAATCACCACAGTCTGAAAAACATCAAGTTCTGTACATAACAATACCACAGTACCAAAGGACTTAAATCACCAAAAAAAGAAAAACAGCAAGTTCTGTACATAACAGTACCAAAGTACCAAAGTAAGCTGTGCAAATAGTACCAGGTTGTATGGACAGTATCAAGTTGTGCAAACAGTACCAAAAGTACCAAATGTACCAAAGGACCAAAATGAATAAAAATAACCAAAAAGAACTAAAAGAAACAAATAGTACCCAATTGTGCAAACAGTACCATATTGTGCTAACATTACCAAAATTGTATGGACAGTATCAATTTGTACAAACAGTACCAAATCCTATACACGATAGTACCAAATAGTACAAAAAGAACCAATAGTACCAGAATATGTCAAATCAGTAGCAAACGTAGATACAGTACCAAAATCAGCCAAACCAATTTGGAAATTAAGGGATTCATACCTAAAGAGAGACTTTGCATCTTCATCAACTTAGGGAAGCAAGCATGCAGTATGGTCATCAGATTGTGTCTTTGGCTGCAGGACCAAAGCATCACGTCGCATCGTCTCCTCAGGCTAAGGATGAAATCCTCCGCATCAGGTCTGACCACTCAGTATTTGTGCTGGGAGACCTTCACACATCGGGGCTTACATCCCTCTAGAAATGGGATTTTCCACAAATCTTCGGGTTCTTCATGACAATCCTTCAACAGAACTCCATTCACATCCAGAATGACAAGGAGCTTAGTGCTCGCCTTTACGTCCAGTGGTATTGATGTATCCGGTTGCGCTTCATTTAGCCACCACATGTCCCTCACTGAAGTACCACGAAGCAAAATGAGTAAAGGAACACCCAGCCTTTTGGCAATAGAAAGTGTGGACATATAGCACCATTAAAGGTTACCAATTGTTGACAGCATGACATAACAAGGAATGGACACATTAACATCTGACTAACATGACACCAAACATTGACAAACGCAAAATGGGATCGTATTTCATGATAAGATAGAAGCAAGTACAAAATGATGTTAAATAGCTAATTCTTGGAGGTTCGCGGCTTGAGACCACGACCTTTGGGGCGCTTTTTACATTTCATAAGGAAGAGTTCGGAGAGTGTGTCACAGTCAATGTTATAACCCATTTCTAAGGTTTTCGCCTGCCCCGCACCTTCATCCTCCTCCATGGCTTTTGTCTCCTCCGCAAAATAAGCTACCTCCTCCGTGCCATACTCTTTCGCACCCTCCTTCACACCCTCGGCAGGTTCCGCCTCCTTCGCACTGTCAGCAAGTTCTGCCTAACTCTTTGCCTGCTTCCTCGTCTTTCTGCCTGCCTTCTCCTCTACATACTTTGGAGTTGCATCCAAACACTCAGCCACCGAAGAGGGAACTTCCATTGACACCTCCTCATTAGCCTGAATTTTTGCGTCGTTCTTCTTGCCTAGCTCTATCTCTATGTCATCAACTCCCTCAATCGGTTCGCTTTCCTGTTTATCCTTCTCCTACACTTCAGTTTCCAGTTTAGCTTCTGCCATACCAGAGCCCACATCAGCCTCAGACCCTTTCCCTTCCACTGTGCTGGCATTAGGGACTTGTTGGCTTTCTGCGCTTCGGCTTTAGTGTTATCTTCCTCCAAACTGGAGTCTAGAGCAGGCTCACCCTTTTTGTCTTCCAACGTGTTGTCACCAATGTCATGCAGTACTTCATGCACTGACTTATAAGGATCTTCTTGGAACATGTGACTGGCATCTGACTTGCCGTATCCAGGAAGATCCTTCCGATCCACAGGGGCGTTGGTGTTGTCATGGGTGTCCGCACCGAAAGATCCTCTCCCTACATATACACAAGGATGAAAGAGAATATTAGATCATAAATTCAATTGATATTATAAGCATGTAGTGTCCAACACAAACACCCCGCTTACTCTTCAATAATGACCTCCCTGAAATCCAGGCCTTTGCCTCCGAAGGGATTGCAGTGTTGCAAAGTGCCTTCACGCACGTATCTTCCATCCTCAATACACCTGCAAAACATAGTGGATGGTACTGATGCCTGCAGGGAAGCATGAAGGTACCAACCACGTAAGAAGCCTCCAAAGCCTCCCTAGAGGCAACACAAGAACCAAACACATGTATTGTGTTTTCAGGGTCCACAACATGAGGCCTTGGAGTCAATGTGTGAGTCATCCCTCTCTTCACATCAGTAGAGAGCTTGCTTACAAATTCGTACTGGTCTTGGGTTTCCAGGGACTTGTTGTAGAGCCTGGCATACTCTCTCTGCAAAACAGAATGCTCTCGTAATTTACTTACCAAAACAACCAAGATGCATGGAAGAACACATTCAATAGTAAAAATTTCTTGAAAGAGTACCAAAATAGAACAAAACAGTACCCAACAGGCACCAAAACAGTACCAAAATTGACTGCTAGCAAGGAATAACACATGCAGTACCAAAATATTATTGCAAGAGTTACAAAATAGAACCAAGACAGTACCAAATCAAACAATTAGCAAAGAAAACATTATTAGAAGAAAATACCAATGTAGTATCAAGGTACTAGAAATACCAAAAGTACCAAAAGTTTCAACAGTACGAGAGCAGTTTCAAGCACCAAAAGTACCCAAGTCATACTCAACATTACAATATAAGACAAAAACTAGAAAGTACCAAAATAAGTAATCAGACTACACAAAGAGCAGATAAATACCCAGAGTACCAAGGATTGTGCCACATAGCACCCAAGGCAAATCTGTAAACTATATGAGTACCAAAATTCTCAAGGCAGTGCCAAAATGGTCAAAGAGAGAACCAAATAAAATAAATAAGCAAAAAAGGTTACAAGGAAAGTACCAAAAGTACCAAAATAGGTTGAAGTACCAAATGTTTCAACAATATGAAATCAGTATCAAGCACCAAAAGTACCCAAGTCATACTCACCATTACAGTGTAAGACTGTAACTAGAAATTACCAAAATAAGTAATCAGACTACCCAATGAACAGATAACCACCCAGAGTACCAAAGATTGTGCCACATAGCACCCAAGGCAAATCTATAGACTACATGAGTACCAAAAATTCTCAAGGCAGTACCAAAATGGTCAATGAGAGAACCAAATAAAATAAAGAAGCACAAAAGGTTACAAGGGAAGTACCAAAAGTACCAAAATAGGTTGAAGTACCAAATGTTTCAAGAGTACCAAAGCAGTATCAAGCACCAAAAGTACCCAAGTCATACTCACCATTACAATATAAGACTGTAACTAGAAAGTACCAACATAAGTAATAAGAGTACCCAATGAGCAGATAAGCACCCAGAGTACCAAAGATTGTGCCACATAGCACCCAAGGAAAATATGTAGACTATATGAGTACCAAAAATTCTCAAGGCAGTACCAAAATGGTCAAAGAGAGAACCAAATAAAATAAAGAAGCACAAAAGGTTACAAGGGAAGTACCAAAATAGGTTGAAGTACCAAATGTTTCAAGAGTACCAAAGCAGTATCAAGCACCAAAAGTACCCAAGTCAAACTCAACATTACAGTATAAGACTGTAACTAGAAAGTTCCAAAATAAATAATAAGAGTACCCAATGAACAGAAAAGCACCTAGAGTACCAAAGATTGTGCCACATAGAACCCAAGACAATATCTATAAACTATACGACTACCAAAAATTCTCAAGCCAGTACCAGAATGATAAAAAAGAGAACCAATTAAAATAACTAGGAACCAAAAGGTTACAAGGGAAGTACGAACATAGCAGTTAGTGTTCGATTAAATACACAAATCAGTTTAAAAAGTACCAAAACAGTCCAAAAATAAGCAAACCATTTTATTAAAAAAAATTGGAAAGTACCAAGACATTTAAAGAAGATACCAAAGCACTAAGCAGCATGTACCATAGCAGTCCCAAAATAGAATTGAAAAAGACCAAATGATCAGAAAAGCACCAAAAGTACCATGGATTGTGCCATTATAGAATCCACAACAAAACAAATAGTATAGTGTAAGACTCAAAAATTAGAAACAAGGAAGTACCAATATAGTACCAAGTAGTTCAAATGAGTACCAAATGAAATAAAGCAGCAGCATAAAGTACTAACAAAAGTTCCAGCACTGCCCTTAGTGTTAAATAAAAGCACCAAAACAGTTAGAGAGAGTACCAAACCACGCCAAGATAGTACTAAAATCCATAAAAATGTTAGCAAATAAACTAGTCAAGAAGTGAAACATGCCAAATCACCAAACCTTGTGCATAATAAAAACTTTCAACAGTCGTACACAATGCAATAAGCCAGAAATACAATACCTCCTGCTGTTCAACCTCAGCTTGGAGCTTCTTGATATTTTCGAAAACCCCGTGCCGTCGTAGCAAGCACCATGCTCCGGGCTCAGCCTCCACCTCTCTGATCTCTTCATCAGGGATAGGTATTTGCTGCCACAGCACACCGATGCGTGCCTCTAGGGTATCAATATACTCCATCAAACTTTTCGCCACGCCCTCTTTACCCTCATATACTAGTAGCTGGTCCTTGTTTTCTTGAATAGAGGCCTTCAGGTCTGTTAGTTTTGATGACCCTGGATGTGACACCTGCTTTTGGAGTCTTTGGAGAAATGCCTCTAAGTTAGGCAGGTAGTCAGCCACTGCCCCTCTGACACCTTGCTCTAGTTCTGTGCAGATGTTGCTGCCACTTTGAGTCATGCGGGCCTTCTTAACTGACTGCGGGACAGTTCCAGGGGAGGAATCATTTTGCTTCCTCCATGTCTCAACTTTACGGTCAAGACCGCCAATCCTAAATGATATCATCTACAACACTCCTTCCCCAAACTGGGCCCATGCTATTCTAAGTCCTGTTCGGTCTTTTCTCGTTGCATCACATTTCTCGAACGCATGACCCTTAGCAAATTTGGTGGTCAGTTCACCGCATGAAGGGGGTCCTTGATAAACTTTGGAGAATAGAAATCTCCAATCATCCACCAGATGTGGCTGCAAATGATTTAAATAAATTTTGTTGTTCTTTTGGAACTTGCACTTGAAAATAGATAACCATTTCCGGATGGCAAGTCCTCATCAGTCAGGTCCTTAGGGAGTTTGCCTTCTAGACTAAGGCCATACTCCTCATGCAAGTCCTCTGCTGTATAACAGAACCTGGTTTGTTGAGGGTACTCCTCCATTTTATTCTTGCCTGAAATGTCAAACAAATCAGAAATTATTGTGAAACAAATCCAAAGTACCACATTTGTTACTGTACATTTAATAACTAATAACTAATAACTAATAACTAATAACTAATGTGTTTACAATATGATTTATCCATACTCTATTTCCACAAAACTTCAACAATAGTCTGCAATAACTTCAGTTTTAATCCTTAGAATATGATATACAAAGCTCTAACATAAAGCAGGGAAACTATAGAATCATGTACATTGTCTCAAACTAAATCTTTCTATCCACAAACATTGAAGCTCCACAACCACTTTTCTAGAATATCCTAGAAAAATACACTTAATACTATAGATCAAGCTGGATAATTAGCATGGTCCAAGTCAATTTTCTAATTTTTCTCTCATATGCATATGGATTACGAATGCGATGCATATGGATTATGAATGCGATGCTCCAAGGTATCAAATTTTACATTGAACATTTAAATTCAAAATTTTACACTATCTAATTAACACAAGCATGATTCCAATGAATAGACCACGTCTTAACTTGTTGGAAGATTTTGATTCATCCTCATCGACATGGTGTGAGGTCCATTCAGAGTCGATTTCAGAAGCCTTGAACTGTTTTGCACTATCCCTTGTGTTGGGACTGGTTTTGTTCTCCAGCTGATCTGTTTGTTGAGAGGCGGGGGTGGAAGAACCTTTGTTGTTGCTTCTCCCATGGGTGGGCATTCCCCCCTTGGCATTCCCTTTCTGTTTGCATGTTGAAGGTGACTCTCTGCTAGCAGCATCTCCCTTGCCCTTTGGGGTCCTCATGGTGGGAAAACTCACACAATAGCAGCTCTACTACAATGTTGACAGAGAGAGAGAGAGAGAGAGAGAGCAGCTCTGCTACGAGTCTGAGGGGGAGAGAGAGAGCCCAAGCACTGGCAGAAGCGCTCAATTCAAACGGACGCCACTAAATTTACTAATTACACCACTACTCTCACACGGGCTGGCCCACTGTGAAACTGCACGACTTGTATTTTTGAGATACAAGTATAGCTAAAAAATACAAATTCCAAAAATTTTGGGCCTCAAAACTTTCCCTCCAAAGGACCAAACAAGTGGAAAAAAAATTCGCCCTTTTTTTGTACCACCAGCCTTTGCTTTCAGCCCCCAATATGATTTCGTAATTGAGTTTTTTCCCAAAGTCTATTATGGCAAAAGTGTGTTGATATTCAATCCCATAGGAATTGACTCTCACTTTTTCAAGCAGCCCTAATGGTCTTTCAACGTGTCCGTTAGCCAATTGTAATTTCATTCAAGTTTGTCTAATGGCTGATTGTCCCCAAGATTCCCATACTGCTTTCGTGGCTATGGCTATGCCTGCTCCACTATCCAGTATTGCCATGGTTTCAATGTCATTATATTTCACTGGAAGGGTTGTGTTTCCTTCTTCCCCTTCGTAATATTCTCCAACTTTGTTCATTGGAACATATCAAATCTCTTTGTTATTCATTCGTGTTTCAATATATCCATACTTTTTACGATGGGCCCCGTTATTCCCACCTTCTTCTAGGGTTTTCTATAGGTCATTGCATAAATATGGTCTTATTTTTAACAGTTTTCCCAAAGTAAGAGTGCATTGGATGGGTGTAGACATGATTGAATGAATGTTGTCTACCTCTAGGGTTTGCTCCGCTCTTTTTACTTGAGTGGTCTTGCACACTATGGATTCATCTTTGTTATCTCCCAAGTAAGAGGGTAATGTTTTCAAAGTCAATGGTTTAGACACTCTTGAAGCTTCAGATCCACAATCCCCGTACAAGGATTGTACATCCATGTTCATATCAGGAGGTAGGTTGTCCAACCAAACTTCCTCTATAGGAGCTCACTTTAGAGTTAGGGTCCCATCGTTGGTCTCTCGAACTTTTTTCCATGAGTGTCCTGGCCAGTCTTCCTCTACAAAAGGAATTCCATCTAAGGCATCTTCATTGTTTGGCACTACAAGTTCTGGTTCTTTTGTTTCAAGCACCACTTTAGATTCTTCTTTAGTGTCTCTTACTACAAGCTCCTCCGGTTTCGCGATACTTTTGAGCTTGGGTTTTTGTTTTTCCACAATCTCTGGCGTGATTCTTACCAAATTTTGATAAGCTTCAAGCTTAGCTGCTTCCATGTATGGAGAAGGATAGTTTTTCCATTTTTCTGTCCATGTTTTGGCATGCTTTAAGTCCTGCTTGGTAAGCTTCCAAGGCTGCATTAATAGGATAAAAAAATTTATCAACCAAAATTGATCCTTTAGATTTCACAGTTGTTTCTTTGATTTTGCTTCCAGTTTCTTTCACCTTTTCTTGGAATAGCTTTTTTGTTTTCTCCTCGATTTCAACTCGTTGTTTCTGTTTTCTCAATTTGTACCTTTTTCTTCTCCTTCTTTTAATCTTTTGAGAGGCAGCTTTTGTGTTCTCCAAATATTCAGAGGAGTTATGTTTCTTTTTCTTAGCCTGAGCTCTAGTGATAACCTTGACTGGAACAATCGGTTCACTCTCAGATGAGCTACTAGGTATCACTTGGACTACATTTACTACTGTTTTCCCCTTGTTTAGAGGATTTTTAGGACAATCTTTTGGAAAGTGTCCTCCCTTTTTGCAACATTGTATGCAATAAGCTTCAATTGGCTTGAGGTTCTTGTTAGGCTTTGGACATTCATTTTTCCAATGATCATCTCCACCACAGTTGTGACAATTTCCCGTTCTTGGCTTAATCATGGGTCTTACCGTAGGAGGTCTGACACCTGGATTAGCTACATAATACATTGGTGCGAGCTCTGGTGGAGCATAAGTCACAGGTTCTTCCATTGGTGATGGATGTGGATTATACCAATCTCCTTCTACCATTACTGTAGATGGACTAGGCCCAGCATAGGGTGTAACAAGAACTAGTGCTTGTTCATCTGTGACTCCTTGTGAATGCATGTACTTTACAGGCACTTCATTATGTTCTGGATACAGAGGTTGTTGACCCAACACAAGTTGAGGTCTTTCCATACCCATCGGTGGTCTTTGAGTTTGGGCCATGTTAGGCAGGTATTTGTACATGGGTTGTCCTTGTGGCCTCATGGGCACGTACTAAACATTCCCATCATACTTTGGTCGGAAGTAGCACTCGTTGGTCTCATGGTTGGTCCATTTACCCTCAATTGCACACCATTTTTGCAGCCTAATTAGTTGTCCCTGTTGAGGTATCCCTTGTCCTGTCCCCTCATAGGTGCTTTTTGCATGTTGTTCATCATGTCATTCATCCTTTTGAGCATGTATTCTATGGTTGAAAGCAGTGCTACAATAGCCGTTCCTGCTTGTGCTGGTTTAGTGGATGCTGTTTTCTCACTTTGGTTATCCTTAGGGATATCTTCTTCATTGAAAATATCACAATTGTCTTCTAAGTCAATAGCATCTGACACACACTCTTCTAGGGTTGTATGCTTCTTGCTATAGAGTATAGCATGAAGTTCTTTGTTTAGCAATCCCTCTAGAAACAAAGATACGAGTTGTTCTTCTGTAGGTATCTCTAGCCTTTGGCATCTGTCAATTTATTGTTTCATTTGAGTTGCACAATCCCTAACAGACTCACCATGTTTATGTTTAAAGCTATAGATTTGAGCTACCGTATTATGTTTGATCCTCGTTTTAGAGAAAACAACTACAAATCCTTGAGCTAATGTGTTTAAGTCAATAATTGACCTTGGTGAAATGTTTTGGAACCATGTCAATGCTTTTTCTTCTAATGTCATTCCAAACCCCTCGAATTGAGTATGGAAATCAAATATACACTCTGCTCTTAGCACTTGCTTAAAGCTTGCTAAGTGGTCGTAAGGATCCCTTGATCCACTGTGTTTTCTGACCCATTTTTGAAAATTAGATGGTCTGACACGTCTATTTGGTTCAACTCCCGGTCTTCTGGCAGTTAGTCCTGTTCCGAGTCCTTCAAACCAGTCTGTTGGAAATAGTGATTCATGTAGCCCTGGACTGGCCTTAGTGTCACCCAGTTTTCTGCGTGATGAGGTGGTTTTTGGTTTCTTAACATTACTCTTAGAATATCTCTCACGGTGTTCGTCTCTTGGAATGGTTTCTGGTCCTTGGACCAATATCCAATCCCTTATGGAAAACCCTTGATATTTGATTTGTTTGACCTCCTCAGAAGTCATCATAACAAAGTTGTTATTATAACAATCCCTAAACAGGTAGGTTGTTACGTCTGGTGATCCCTTATCTTTGATCTTGAAGATATAGATGATCTTCATGGTCGTTAGTTGTCCTGATTTGGCATGCGAAGTCCATAGAAGATCTTTTACGTTTCTTTCCTCCCAACAATAGAATCCGATCCTAGGATTATCCGTACTAAGCCGTTTTAGAGGCTTCAAATCTACTTGATCGTATCCCTCAATTTCTAAGGTTGGTGGTCCTTCTTTGCTGACATATATGGGATTATGGTGTTTACTTCTAACCCCCATTTGTCTATCACGTCAGGGTTTTCAACTTGTAGATACTGAGTTCCGTTTCTGTTCATGTACATTTTTCCTTGTTTTTTTGTCCTCGTCTCTTCTTCAAACTCAATACCATGATCATCAATGTGAATAGCATACTCTTCGTTAAGATCTAGGTAAATCTGAGCTCCATGGTGATTAGTCTTATAAAAAGAGAGTATATGCTTATAGCACATTGTCGTGCCGATTTCCGAGTGAGTCGAATAGGAATACATTTCAGATGTTGAATCTGAAAAAGTGTCTGAGACTTCTTCAAGGATAGTGTGCAAGGAATTTCCTTGATTCATGCTTTCTTCAGTGGATACTCTACTGGAGGTTTCTCCAAATATGCCTTGACCTTAATGTCACAAAATTAGGTAAGATCATCCCTTAAAACTATTGTTAGAACAAGGCTAGTATGCCCATGGTGGTAGGGTTCTAGGCAAGGCCGATTAGCATCCTATGTTATGGGTCTCGTAAGATATTATCAAGGACCCTATAAGAGGAGGTGTTGGGTGGAGAAGGCACGTCAATAGTCCCCTCACCCTTGCAATGGTATCATAGCTCAATGAAGAGTCCTCAAGCCATGTGAACATGGATTTCATTAATGTGATCACAAATATGTGAAAACGTTAATAACGTTGAGTGATCACATTTCAAAATACATAATCATGTTAAATATTCATGCGACTTCCCCTTAACCTATAGAAATTAACCAATTCGGTAAGCCCACTAGGATTTTTTCATTTCTTGGTGGGCCCAGTTTAGGGTTCTTATATTTTCTCGATGGGCACGACAAAAAAAACACATACTCCGATGGGATTTTGGTGGGTTTCCATGTCACCACATTATCGGCTTTTTTGTGATCACGTTAATTGTGATTATGTAAATGTGATAAAAAACATTGCGGTCACAAAAAATTTCATGTGATCATGTGAATATTAAATCCGTGCATGTGAAGGACTACCGATGCTATTTTCAACATTGATGCCACACTTTGTGCAAGAAAGTAGTGGTGTGCCAGCGAACTTGCACCATTTTTGAGAAGGGTGGTAGCAAAATCATGCACAATCATCCACTTGTTTAATTTTGTTTCATGGTAGAATACCTCTATACTCTATAGAGTGCTGTGCAAATCTCTCTGCTCTTCTTCATTGCCATTCGTCACACTACCATAGCCCTTGTGTTCACAAGGTGGCCACCCTTTTTAGGAAGTTTGGCAAAAATCATGTGCTTTACCAAACCATATGGTGGTGTTATACTAGTGCAATGTTTTGCAAGGTTAGTAGAGTTGTGAAAAACCATCACCCACTAACATTTCTTAATTAGTATTAAGTTTTTTATATGAACATTTTTCCAAGGAGATGTTGTTTTTCCACATAAGAGGGTGCTTTGCATTTCTTAATGGGCTATTTTTGGGTAGAGTGTTATATAGTTTGGACATGCCTTGGGTGAGTACAGCTCACAATAATGAAATCAAATACTTGTTCTTTACTATTATTTCTTCGGCAAAGAAGCCATGGAATCATAGAATATTAATTTTTTCTTTATTGGGACACAAGCTCCACAAAGATCTAATTTGCTTATCTATCTTTGGATTATTGGTTCTTGTTGTAGATTGCTTACTTAGAATTTTGTAGAAGTTGTAGCAAAGTACCTCTATAAGCATGGATTTTTAACCAAATTTTGTCCTTACAGCAAAGTGCTCATCAAAATCTTTGTTACAGATGATGGGGGTCCAAATTTTCCAGCTATATTCTCAATGCAACATCAAGGATGCTTTATGAAATCTATGAGGATATGCAAGTATGATGCATACTGTTTGTTTATGTCTCTTCTTACAAAGTTCTATTGTGGATTTTATTAATACTTCTATGAGGTGATATTGTATGATTTATGAGTGTAATGCCTTGGTAAGTGTCCAAACCAAGATCAATTATCACTCCATCACAACACTACATGTGTGCAATTTTTATTCTAGGCTTGATCATATGTAGGATCACCTTTGGCTATTCACTTAGAGGATTGTGCAACCATTTAAGAGGAATGTTGATTGTTTCAGCATAGAGAACCATCCCCATGAGAATGTGCAGTTACTAGTCACGGAATCTGGTTTAATTTAGTAGAGGCACTCCACGCAAGGCTCATCTTCTTTTCTAGAGAAAATTACTATTTTTGGGATTTTCTCTAGACGTAGAGAAAAGTGTACACGTGGACTTAAACATAGGATGCCAAAAAAAATTATGTGTCACACACGAGTTCAACTATCGGTTGATAATTTGAGCTAGTACATAAGCATTTTACTTTCCTATGCTAGAAGAATTTTTTCTCGATGTTTTTTATTTTAAAAACTCTCCTTCAAGAGTAATTTAAAGACAAGAGTAGTAGGCCCAAGGTGGGACAAGGTCCTAGGTAAGGCCAACTAGCATGCTATTTTTAGGGGTCTTCTAAAGATAGATTTAGGAAGCCTATAAGAGGAGGTGGTTAGATAGAGAAATGCACATTGGTAGCCCCCTTTCCTTTTCAATGACCAAGGCCACATACCAAGATAAAGGTAAATCTAAAACGGATCCTTCCAAAGCCTCTATCCTCAACATCCTGTATGCATCTACATGACAGAATCCTATAGGCATCTCCACATCTAACTATGGAAAGATGACAATAGAGTCATTGCTGATAAGACTAAGGAATGGCTCACTATATCAAACTTTCAAAGGTATATCAACCAAAATATCCTTCCCTTAGGTATTTGAAGTGGAAACAAGTCAAGAAGGTGTTTATCCCTAGCAATTATAGGACTTGGCATGGCTCTAAGAATCAAAATTAGTGAGAACCAACAAGAACAAGGGATGGATATATTTTCACTATAGATTGAAAGATCAAGAATATTATGAAGGTAAAAAACAATTAAGGATCCCAAAGCCACGGGCTATAGTCTATGAAAAGAGGCCACATACAACTAAGGCACCAAAGCAACATCATCAAGGAAGGAGGTGAAGTCTGATGAAGCTAAAAGAAAGAAAAGACAACAATCAAAAGCTTTTACCTACCAATAGCCTTTCAATAGGCAATGGAAGAGGATTCCAAAGTATCATTTTTCATCAAACTAAAAAATTCATCTGCAAAAGTTCAACTAGATATTGTTTAGACATCAACATTGGATTATTCTAGTCAAACTACTTGAGGCACAAGGATTCTACCAAATTCACACATGGATATGAATTTCAAAGTCTTGTATTAAGCCAAGTCAATCTCCAAACAAAGGACATGAAGCAAGGTCTACACCAACATCAAAGGACTAGGGACTATATTATGGAGGGTAGTGGAATCAAAGTCAATCAAACAAGTATGGCAAATAAACCTCTATTGGAAAAATGATCCTTGAACAATCCTCTATTTCAGGATTCAAGCTTACAAAATATTGATGACAAGTTTGTAGTAAACTTGAGACTATAAGTCAAGTTGTAAGGATACAAACATCCTTGGGCATAGTTAGAGTTGGGTAGTTGAGCTTATAAATAAGTAAGGCACTAGTCATTGTGATTTAAAAGTCTTAGCTATTCTAGGTACTACTTCAAGTATTAAATTTTGTGGTTTAAGAGTCTTAGCTATTGTAGGTGTTACTCAAGTTTGTAGAGTTGAGCATATTTAAGTTGTGTCACTCATGTAGGTATATGTGAGCATAAGAATCAAGGTCTATATACTTCAAGTGGGGAAAAGTGATGGAGAAGAGTTCAAAAGACACTCATGCACATAGAACTATGAGGTATGAGGAGTGGAGAACCTTCTACACCAAAAACCCTTCTTGGAAATCTAGAAGCTATTGAGATGTTTCTTGGTATCACATGTGCTATGTTTGTCTCTTGAAGTACCCATCAACTCCATTCTTGCACCGCATGTGTTTTCTTAAAAAATTTATCATATGTATCTTGAATGTCCCATAATTAGTAGCTGCAATAGACCCTCTTCTTTTGTTTCTCCCTTGAACTTACCTTGCATGAACAAGTATTTTGATGTCAACTATTAAACTCAATAAGAGTGTATACCAAAGGTACTTTTTTCCCACTATGTTTCTGTCCTTTGGTCATCTAAGTTTTAAACCCTAGTTTAGAAACATTTATCGCTAAAATTGTGTACATGCTCCTTCTCCATCCAGACCTTTGCATTGTATAAAGATAATAAGGTGGTTTGCTACATATGCTCAATGGTGGAAGAATCAAAGTGATATCATATAGTTTTGAGCTATGAATTTCTAAGTGTAGATTCGTGGCTTCAATGCCAATAGAACTGTTACATTGAGCATTCCAAGCGGTCTACTACGGGGTAAGCTTCATAAAAATATGAAAACCCATGACAATATCACGCTCAAGGCTTCTCCAAAGAAGCACCAAATACCTAGCTCGATGGTTGGGCATTTAGATTTTAAAGTCAATAGGTGATCTCCAATAGAATACAAGTTAAAAGGTCTCCAAATTCCACAGAAACTCAACCATAGGATGGGAAAGGGACTTGGGACACATTGGGAGTATTCTGGGCAGGAGATGTAGGTTTTCATGGATCGTGATCCGTTACCAACCAAGTATCCAAAACATGAATTTTCCATCTTTTTTGCTACTTTATGCACATAATCATTTCATTTCATTGAAATTGGCTATGAAAAGTCAATAAGCAAAAGAAGGCTCAAGTCCTAGAAGTCTAACGAAAATTCATAAGAGTGTGAAGTGAGACCCAAAAGCTAAGTCAAAAGTGCTTGTGTCTTCAATAGTCAACTGCAAATGATAAGGGCTACATGCTCATATAATGGTACTATTTTTTTTTTAATAGCAAAACTCACAATTGTGAGTGAATTATATTGAGCAGCCCAAAAAATTACAAGGTCTGGTCATGATCATGTTAAGCCATGACAACATCCAGGGACCATAATTACATCGGCAATCAGGGCAGCCACCCCTGCCAACCCGCCCCCTCATCCTTGATACACAAGGTCCATAATCTTGTCATTCTGAGATCTTTTATTTACCGATGGCCAAGATTTTCCCCCATCCTAGGCATTCCATTTGCTGACAACAAGGCACAAGTAGTCCTAGACCAATCCTCAGAGTGTTGCTTGCACCCGAGTGTCCATATTAGCACTTTGCTTTCTTGTATAATTTCTGTGAAGCTTGCCACCTCAAAACCTCCTTCAAAAACACGGCGGTTCCTTGTCTGCCATACATTATAATCATACTTCTTAGTAGTGCTCAAAAAAAGTTCCAGTAGAAGAGCCTAGGGTGAGTAGATGAGAGCTAAATGAGTTGCTATTGAACCTATAGGACCTTAGGAATTTAATCTTTTTAGAAGTCTCTTTTAAGGTATAAAAGTCTCTTTTTTTAAGTCATTTTTGGAGGTCGTCATTTAAGCTGAGCAATACTATGTACATAGTGAGCTTTTGTCAAGAATTCTAATCAAAATTTCTTCTCATCAAAACGCCCGTAGGTACACTAGTCCAGATTGTTTGTCTATTGGTCTTAATTTGTTGTTTTTTATTCTTGGATCATTAGTCATTGTGGATAGGCCATTCCATTGTGTTTGGCAAATCTCTATAGTCTTTGTGTTCCAACCATGTCATTTCCCTTTGTATCTACATTGTCTTTGGCAAACCACTATAGTGTTCGTGTTCCAACCACATAGCTCCCTTTGCATTGACATTGTGTTTGGCAAACCGCTATTAGTGTTCGTGTTCCAACCACATCGTCTCCCTTTGTATTGACATTGGTACGTTAGTGCATAGATAGCTATGTTGCAACCCACCAACAAATTGACGCAACAATGATGGATATGCTTGCCTGATAGTGGCTAGGATATGCAAAAAATCGACGAAAGAGAAACTACCTTTATTGCAATTTCCTTATAGCTACACTCTTCATTTTGCTACATCCAAAGCATCCTCTGAAGTAGTCTAGGGTCATCTTTTGCACAATTCCCCCCCCCCCCCCCCCCCCCCCCCCCCCAATAAGAATTCATGATGCATTCCTTTAATATTAAGGGCCATCCTCCTCAAGCTCCACTATGGTGAATTTAAAGAGACTCATCGCTCTTGAAGCTACAAGTTATTTTGTCCTTTTTGGCCTACATATGGCCTTAATAGACTTTGGAACTCTTCAGAGCAATTGAGACCATGGGATTAGGCTTAATGTGAGCAATTACGAACCGTTGGATCAAGATTGTCACATAGCAAAGTCTATGTTTTGACCTCTTGTAACAAATGTGGACCCTTTGATAAAGCTTGTGGATTAGTGCCACATGGCAAGATAGTGATGGCAAACTTTTTTGCTCCCTATTTCATGTAAGGGTGGGATAAAGATCACTTGTTTTGATTTGTGTTTAGACACCAGTGACCACTATGGAATGTGCATGGAGTTTCCACTTGCCTGTTCACCTTGGCTTGCTTTTGCACGTATTCTTCAATGCAATGCATCACTTTCTCCTTCCACATGAAAGTTATTATATTTAAACACTATGCCAACAAACATTCCGTTGCACATCGGAGAAGAGCCAGAGCGCAACGGTGAAGGTTAGGGTAGAGGGGCCAGTTGTGGTACGGTCCCCCAGAGAAAGTATAGAACCTCTTATTATATTACACTTGATGACCAAAAGAAGCACGAAAAAGATGAGCCGAAACGGTTAGCTGTTTTGAATTAACGTCATGCCATTGGCCAACGCGTGGGCTCAAGCCTCTGTGGTTACATTTTACCTCTTTTGGCTTTTGTTGGTGTTCTTATTCATGCCGACTTTTTTATACACGTGATTTCGAAAATGGTGTCGTAACTATCGTCTCTCAAACCCAACCAACCCCAAATTATTTCTCTTGAAAGTTTGTGAGAAGACAATTAAAATAAGCTATGCAGCGCAAGAAATTGAGCTTTGAGGAGAGAGAATGAAGCTCCCCATGTTACCCGTCCCCCTATTAGCTCCTCTATCTTAGAGGGGGGTTGCACGTGGCTTTACCCTTGCCTACTCACACAAACAAATGAAACCTCTTCATTCTCAATTTTGCTAAAGTCATCGGAGGCAAAAACGTAGCTTCTATCCCTGTTTCCAAGTTTTGAGCAACAAAAAAAATGAAACGATTGAATTGTCAAACCATGCTATGTGTAGTGTGCAAAAGTTCCCT
Source organism: Adiantum capillus-veneris (assembly GCF_014529385.1). Taxonomy (NCBI): domain Eukaryota; kingdom Viridiplantae; phylum Streptophyta; class Polypodiopsida; order Polypodiales; family Pteridaceae; genus Adiantum; species Adiantum capillus-veneris. Next base: position 31,916,535 of record NC_140959.1, read on the forward strand.
TGTTGTACAAGACACTTCTTAAACAATTTTTTTTCTTCCTATATTTTAAAGCTAAACTAATCCAATGCTGATTATGCACTTGGAAAATTTAATCATTGATCAAGATTTGTAACCAAAATGGCCAGAATTTTGAGGAAACCCCCCCCCCCCCCCCCCCCCCCCAAACCCCCACACACCCCTCGCAGCCACGTGGTACTCTCTCCTACATCTGACAACCCCTCATGACGAGAGAGAGAGAGAGAGAGAGAGAGAGAGAGAGAGAGAGAGTAGTGAAGATTGAAATCAATGCATAATCTTCATTTTCGAACGAAAACTCCATAGTACAAATCGGGATATATACAGATCACAGTACCTACTACATGCACAACAAGCTGATGCACACACAAACGACAAATCTATACTACAAATCTATACATGTTGCACATGTACACACATCGATCTTGTGTACTCTTTTGTTTTTTTTTTGCAAAACTCACAATTGTGAGTGGATAGTATTAAGAACATCAGAAATATACACCAACCTCGAGCTCAGACCGAGCCTTGAGGGTCATAGGATTACAAGTTTTCTGCTTGACAGAGAGACCACACCTACTCCTAGGCTTTACTTATTACAAGATGTCATGTATTGTTCTAGACCAGTCCTCTGAGGCTTGTTTGCCTCCGATCATGTGGATCGTCACTCTGCTCTCTTGTATGATTTCACAAAAACTTGCAACAGTCAGATCCCCCTCAAACACGCTGCGGTTCCTTGCTTGCCAAATGTGGTGAAAGAAGTAGTACTTGAATATTTGAGTGCAGACAAGAAGAGCAGGACTTCCCAACCTATTACTACCAAAGAACAAATCATTCTTGAAGAACTTAATTTTCCATGTCCTTTGAATCCACTTGCATATTTTCCCAGCCATGCCACTGATTGCCTGACATCCCATGAAAAGGTGGGCTAGGTCTTCACTAGCTATTCTGCACCCCGAGCAACAATCGGACCCGATTCCTCTTTCTTGTATCTTCACGCCCGTCGATAGAGCACCCCACATCACTTTGCACAAAAATATCTTCATATGCTGAGGCCACCTTGGCTTCCAGATGTTCTCCATGACTCCCTCCCACCGTTTTTCTATCTAGTGTCTCTTCCATAATTTGTTGAGGGGGCTACACCAATTAGCCTCGTGCATTAATGCCTCGTAAATGCCTTTAGAATGTGGTTTCCAAAAGAGGCTACTCCCGGGCACGTCCCATTCAAAGTTGGATTCACAAATTGGCATCACCACCTTATCAAGCTCTTTCATCACCATGTAGACTAGTAAGATCTCAAAGCCATTCAGTTGAAATTGGGTGGCTAAAGAGTCAGTAGTTTTCCAGCACTTCATGTTGCCATCTTAGAATTGCTCAAGTCGAATGAGCCCCTTATTATTCACATTCCTAGCCATTTCTATCCAATAGGGACTTTGCAGCGGCCCCAATATTTTAGAGAGCCAAGGGGACCATTGCAAAATGGAGTTCTTAAAGTATCTGGCTGCTTCCCCCCATTCCAAAACCTCAGCTGCACTTTTGCACTTCCTCATCAGCTCCCATGCTCCCCTAAGAGTCCACCAGATCTTGTGTAGTTCTCTTTTTTTTTGTGCAAAACTCACAATTGTGGGTGAATTATATTGAACATCCCAAAAAATTACAAGGTCTAGTCATGCTCTTGTTGAGCCATGACATCATCTAGAGACTATAATTACATCAGCGCAGCCACCCCCAGCAACCCGTCGCCTCTTCCTCGATACACAGGGTCCAAAAAGCTGTCCTTTTGAGATCTGTTATTTACCGACGGCCAAGATTTTCCCTCGTCCTAGGCATTCCATCTGCTGACAACAAGGCACAAGTAGTCCTAGACCAATCCTCCAAGTGTTGCTTGTGCCCGAGCGTCCATATTAGCACTTTGCTTTCTTGAGTAATTTCTGCGAAGCTTGCCACCTCAGAACCTCTTTTCAAACACACGACGGTTCCTTGTCTGCCATACATTATGTCAGAAGAAATATTGACGATTTGAGTGCTGACGAGAAGGGCAGGACTTTCTGAATTGTTGCGTCCAAGGAATAGGTCAGTCTTTAAGAAACTAATTTTCCATGTTCTCTTAAAAAATGAAAGGCATATTGCATTTTATAACGGCCCACTTACTCTCCTTTCTCAATTTCCTTGTTGGAAATACTTTCCCGTGCCCACCATCACGACTTTTGTTGGCATGGATTCTCGTTCCCACTAACCAAGTGGGTAGTGTGATAAGTATAATCCAAAAGTGAAGCCTCATGCCTTCCATCTTTTTGCACGATAACGTCAACACTTGAAATTGTAACCTCAGTCTCCACTAACGTAAAAGGCTCAAGTGTCAACCCTTGAAGACTTCTAGATATGGCGAGGGACCCATTGACATCTAGCTGAGTATGCAAGGATATCAAGTAGGCTATCGTTGTACTAACCTTTGACTTCATACCCATCCCTGCGTGATTGCTTCATTTCGATTGAGCAACCTCTCCATCAAGACCCTTGAAAATAACATTATCTCACTTATCACCCACATTGCTCTAGTACGTTGTTATCTACTCAAGTAATCCACTCTTTAGGTGCCCCCCACACGCTCGGGGGTAATTCGTCACATGACAATTTTACTCATTCAACCTCACAGCCACATGCACGTGCATTGTTAAGTAGTTACTCGAGGTGGGGGGTAATGCCAACTGCACCCCTTTGAGGTCTAGTTACCTCACGACTCATTGTTTTCTACATTGGGAACCTCAATGATGAGATAGAGTCTCTCGATCAAAGGGCTTAAACAATTTTATATTTTGATTTGCAAATTTTACACCTCAAAAAGCAGACGGTCCCCTCTCTCAACATCGCCTCATTGCTTCTCTCTCTTCCCTACCAAAAGGGAGCGCTATTAAAAAATCAGAGCTTTGCAACTGTGCCTTCAACGCGTGGCCATGACAATATGTCATCGTGAGGGGGTAATTGTAATACACACAATTTTTCCAAGAGATGTCAAATGAAGTACAACAACCCCGAGTTTTAATCAATGCAAACCACATTTTGTATTTTAGTATCAACTATACATGAACCAATATGTGACTCATTTACAGACAAAACATCTACAGTACATATGCACACAATACGTTGAAACTTTACTATAGTATAATTGCGAAGAGAGTAGAGTGCCACATGTATCCATTTGTCTTTAGCTAAGTCTGGCTAGTCACCACTGTCTCCTTGCACACTATTGTCAACTCTCGCTAGTGTTCTATGAGGACCTTGCCGCTATTATTACTTTACCTCGTTGCAATTTGCATGGATGGATGGAGAGAGAGAGAGAGAGAGAGAGAGAGAGAGAGAGAGAGAGAGAGAGAGAGAGATTGGCAGGCATGATCATCAAGTTAAAATCCGCCCTTGCTTGGGCTCATACACCTAACGCATCATTCGAGTATCATCATGCTCGTCGGAATAACTTTCACACAGGTTGTCATGGGAGATGCTCTCAGAAGAAGATTTATTAGGTAGAATAGCTACAACACTTTCAACATCACCATCAATAAGTATGGGCTATCCTTGTGAAAAATGCTACGACCACCTGATCCGGAATAGTCTCGCTACCAGAAGCAGGTAGGTGCTCATGCACCTATTTAGAAACTGATTATGACATGATTTTTTGATGCTGATGCATGGTAATTTGGTAAAATTGGACTGCTTTGCATAAGTAAAGAACACTTAATTATAAGGAAACTAGATATGGCGTGCTTATTTATTTCTATTTTGATAAAATTGTTTGACATAACTTGATGGCCCAGTCAATTTTGGTTTTGGGGTTGTTTAAAGGGTATCTTAGAGGATACCTTGTTTTATTTCAAGATGAAAAGAGTGGGCAGAGTCGTGTGTAGGTAGGTTGAAAAAATAAGTTAAAAAACGAATTTCTCTCTTGAGCACGCATCTAGATCAGAGTTTGATTTATATATTTTTATTAGATATTTTTATGGCTCTCTCTATGTCTCGCAGACGCACAGCTGTGTAGGGGGTTATCTGTGTGTGTGTGTGTGTGTGTGTGCGTGCGTGCGCGCAGGCATGGGGGCAAGTGGAGGCCCGAAGCCGCTTTGGTTTGTAATTGAGGAGACAATGAAGGCGCTCAGGGAAAAGGTGGTAATGGGGCAAGCCTACATAGAGGGTTGATGGTGACGAAAGCAGGGGTTAATGTGTTCTTGTCAAATATAGAGAGAGGGAGAGGTAATGGGAGGAAGGCAGGTGGAGACGCGAACAGAGAGAAAGAGGGAGACAGGCGCAGAGAGATGGGGTCTTTTGTGTCGCCTTTGATGAGAGGCAGTCGAGGCAGTGTATCTAGGTTCCACCAAGATGCAGAGCAAGACTTGGTTGGTGCTGCAAAGCAGGGCGGAAGCTCGCACAGGGGAGCCATCGTAGAGGGATGGTGCACATCTGTGTGTGAGGGAAGCAACGGGCGAGAAGCCTGTGCAAATCCTGTGGGGGGATGATAGTGGCACATCGACTTACTTTTTGCTTCTAATGAGAAGATTCTTCGGCATCTCGGAGACAATTTAATTGGTTTTGAGAATGTAGACCCAGTAGTAGAGTGATAATTTGGGGTGAATAATCTGACAGTGTTACTTTTTGGTCTTGCTTATAATAAATGGTACTTGGAATGGTTTGTCTTGACATATAACGAACGATTGATACATGGAATACTTGTTATTTTTGTTGTTGACGCCTCAACACTCATGTCAGTGGAGGGTCTCTTTGTGAGATGGCATATACTGGTTTTTTGAAAAGTTGTCCGGTATACGATCAAGACTCTGTCCAAATTTGGTTAGACTGCTCTATTAGCCTTGCTCTCATTGGATTGTGCGGCTAATGGTTCTATTTCTCATTTAGCATTAGCATCATGAACATACTATAGTCTGCTGAAATTGGTTAAACACGAACATTTGGATCTCATTTATGCAGTCTGTAAAGAGGATTTTTGGTCTATAATCATACAATAAAGTGTGAACATTCAAAGTGGAAGTTACACTTAGTATTAGCTCAAAGTAATAGCTCGAAGCTGGTGAATCATGAGGTTTTTTTTGGCATGTTATGAGACAAAGGAATAACATCTATGTTTTTGAATGCCTTAAACCTCCCGTAAAGGGTCTCCATGGAGATGGTGATTGTTGAAATTTTTGAAAAATTGCTAAGAATACAAACAAGATGCTGTCTGATTTTTTATAGAATTGTTTATATTGTTAATAACTTGTAAGACAAATGCTAAAAGTAAGCTTCTTGAAACTCTGAGAGTGACAGGGACTGGAGATAGATTGGGGGTATACGTAATCCATAAAGTTTCATAAAGCTTGAATTGTTTTCATAACCATGACTATAAAATATCACTTGTTGCTATGGGATGCATAACATCTACTTGATTGTCTTCTCTTGGATAGCGAAAACACTGGATATCCCAGATGTGGTAGTCCATAAACACACTCTTAAATGATAAACCCCTTGTTTTTGGCATACGAACACATAGGAATTTGGTCAATTTTTGTATCATGTATGGTAGTAGATACTAGCACTATTTTGAGTATACTTGGCGAATAAAGTGGGATACACACGACTCTACACTCGGAGGTTGTTTTACTTAAATTCTCAACTTAACAGTTAATCCTAAGGGTAAGCTATAAACTAGGTCTACACGTGTGACATGGATGACAACTGGATCCAGTGTCGACACCTGCAAAACGCACAAACATAGCCAGTTCTAACTGAATGTTTTTGTATGGATGCAGGTAACAACTGGATCCTTCTCCTTGTAGGTTTAGTGGAGGCTCATCCCAAAGGTTGGACACATATAAAATATCCTATTTTGTAATGGTCAAAGACCAAAGTTTGAATCTAGATGAATATATTGGCTAGCAGATGCAGTTTGATATATTGACAAAATTGTGACAAGGTTATATGTACAAACTGTGTATACACTTTTATGATATGATAAGGTATTGTTATTTAATGTTTTATTTAATACAATTGTCAAAGTATGGTTCATATATGAAGGGATTTTTCAAATACAAACACACCCACATACACCCACCCACACACACGCACGCGCACACACACACACACACCTACTGCAAGTTGCAACATACACATCTCTCTCTCTCTCTCTCTCTCTCTCCACACACACACACACATATGTATATGTATGTATGTATGTATATATATATATATATATATATATGTATGTATGTATGTATGTATGTATGTATGTATATATATAGATCACAAAAAAACAAACAACTGCTCTCAACTTAAGACTTAAAGATTTAATAAACGATAGGCCCTCAATGTTTCAAATAGATAACTGTAAGATATATTCTAAGTTCTATGACCACCGTTCGATGGAAGATGCATACTAACCCCCCCCCCCGTCTCTCTTCTTCTCTTTCTTTTTGTTGTCTAAAGCATGTGACGTCACTTCTAGCAACAACTTAGTCACCTTGCTTAGAGTGCCAAGTAAAAATGTTTCTACGGCTTGCGAAGAGTATCGCCCCGCTTGACCTATCACATATGCATGAGGGTTACATGTGACAATCTAAACCTCATCATCCCTCATGGCATGACGGCACAGGTTGTGACATGGGATACACTGCACTCTCAATATGAAACTTGCTAGGCTTCCACTTGGAAACTTTTTGCTGATAAATGGGGCCATGATTGTAGGCGTTACATGATGATTCCTCATGCCATATCGGCCTACACCTAATGTGGTGCCATGGGCAGAGGCAAATTTTTTGTAGTTTATCATAAAGCTGTCATATCGTGACCCACCTTGCTTAAGGCTCCTAAACACTACCTTCCTTCGGGCCTATAATTGAGGTAGCCCGTTGTCGGGGGATATGTGTTCGAAACGTGAGCCGGATAGGCGTCGGGCCTCTGGCTGTGGGATGTGTGAAAGAGAGAGAATAGCAGACACTGAAAGATTTGGCAAATACCATAATCATCAATTAATTGATTAACGCTTTGAGTACAACTTAATCCTTAGCCAAGGCGGGCTGTTAACAGCACCATCACTTGGACCATCTGCTAACTAGGAGTTTAAGCTTTTGTTTTACAGGATTAATCGGGCCGTTAACGACACCGGACTTAATAGAATGTTTAATCAATTTCTAGTTGATGACGGTGATGGAAATTTTCTTTCGCCACTTTAACTGCTTCAACTGCCCCGTGGATTCTGCAAGCTTCAATTATGCTCACTGCCTCAATCATGAAGCTTTAGTTATTATCAATTATCCTGCAACTTCCTGTTTTGTGCGCTTTGCACTACCTTATTTGCTGCTCACGAGCCTCAACTTCTCCTTTAATCAACTTGATTTTTATTGCCTTCAAGCTCTGTATGCCTTTGATTACCTGTTTTCGAGTATCCTTCGCTCGTGAAAAGCAACCTCCTCAGTCAAGGCTAGACATTGCTACTGATCCGAGATTGAAGCCTACTTCCTCATGGATGAGAGAGACCCTCTTGCTTGGTTATGTATGAGAGAGAGAGCCCTTTGCTTTACTTTACCTCTTGTGTTGCTTTGCTCTCCAACACGAGAGCGCCTTTCCCTTGCTACCTGCACGTCTTCCCTTCTCTTTGCATGCTTTGTTTTGCTAGCCGAGGATGAGAGCAAGAGAGAGAGCTTGCTCCTCACTCCTTATGTTTCACAGCTTTCCCCACACCTCTCCTCTCCTCATTTTGGTTGGAAGAAGAGAGAGAGAATACCCTTTATTCAAGCTCGAGAGATTCCCTTTTCTTCCCTCTTTTCCCTTCCTCCTTTGTTAGTTGAGGATGACAGAGAGAGAGAGAGAGAGAGAGAGAGAGAGAGAGAGAGAGAGAGAGAGAGAGAGAGAGAGAGAGAGAGAGAGAGAGAGAGAGAGAGAGAGAGAGAGAGAGAGAGAGAGAGACTGAGAGCTTTGCTTCGTTATCGAGGATGAGAGAGAGTGAGCGAGAGCCTGAGAGCTTTTCTTCCTTCAGACTCCCTTCTCCTTCTTTCGTTACCTACAATAATCCTCCTTGCATGCAATTAAAAAAAACCCTATTAATATCTCCTCCCTCCCTTAGCAACGACGACACCGTCGTTGCTAGGAAGGCAAAAAAAAACCACCCCTATGATGTGGCAGGGCAGGATCCCGACCAGCATGGAATTCGACACAACTCGAACCGAATGGGTTCGCCCCGCTAGGCCGAGCATTTATCATCTCCTCACTACACTCGTTTGAGCCTCGTGCAGCCCGCTTTGTGTTCTCTCCTGCCTGCGCAGCTCGCGCTGCCCCTACCCGCCATCTCCTTCTTCTTTATTTCCTTGTTCCACAATAATGCCCTTGTTTAATATAATGGGTGGCCTTAGTTTATATTGGGCGACCACCTTTTTAGCCATCCCCTTGGGGCGGCCTTTTAATGGCTTTTGAGCAAACACCCTTTGACTCATATGGGCAGTCACTTCAAGGCGCAAGCAATGGTGACTACTCTGGGGAATCTTTGGCCTTCATTGGGCTGCCATTGGGACTTTGAGGGAACCACATTTAGCATACATATCAGCCAAAGCATTGCCAAGCTCAGTATTTTTCTCCAGCAGCACTTGGTAAATCTCGCAATCAACACGCTCTAGGTGATGACATTCAGACAAATAACTCATCAAGCACTTGCTCCTGCATTGCAAAACTTGAATGAAGCTCAAAAATTCCCAGATGGCACTCCGACCCAGTCGAACGGACTGGTACGGAACGAGTCGTCGCCCGCCGGTGAATCTTTAACGACCAATATCTTGACAACCGGAACTCCGATCGATCTGAAAAGACCGAAGCGCTCCACAAAGTGAGCACTTTAGGCCCATGCATCCACTTCATCTCTGTCACCTGAGCTGCAATTGCCCAATCCGGTACAGATTTGCAATTGACTCAAACTTCAACCTACCATAACCTCCTCACCATAGCTCCAACGAGCCGTAAAGACAGGCCGATAGAGCACCTCAAGCACTACAATTCTAGATCATAATCTCTCATATGTGCTCACTTCAAGCATACTCATTTTTGGCATCATTAAGGCATCTGCTGGCCCTTTTAAGCCGCATCTGGCATACATTAATCATTAAACTTGGCCTATTATCAAGCCCTGATTGTAAAGAATGAGGATGCAAGAGAGCTACACAAGACAAGCACAAAGCACACAGAGATGGAAAGCTTCTTCTTCTTCTCACAGAAAAGAGAGTACAAAATGACTAAGTGCTAAAACTGAAAAGTAGCACATATGTACATGCGGTCACTAAGTGTGAACTCGCTAGAAGCGTACTAGGCTGGCACTATAAGTGTAGTCCAGCTGTAGAATCACTGGCAGAGATCCTCCGTGTCGGTCACCTAACACGCCAGTGAGTAAATGTCGTAAGCGGCCAAGAACCGTAGTGGATGCCAGCTCAAGATGTAGAGCTCGACATCTCAACACTCCCCCTCGAGCTCTGCATGTCGCAGAGTCCAAGCATAGTCCGGAAACGTCGCAGCTTCTCAGCTCCGAGGGCCTTGGTAAAGATATCCGCTATCTGCTCCTCTGTGCTGACGTAGACCAAGTCGATGTCGCCCGCCAACACTTTCTCTCGAATGTAGTGGTAATGGACCTCTATGTGCTTGGTCCTGGCATGGAACAATGGGTTCCTAGCCAACTGCATGCTGGTGAGGTTGTCACAATGGATGACAATCTGCTGGTCCACCTGCACTCCCAAGTCCTCAAGTAATGTGCGTAGCCAAGCTATCTTGCACGCCGCAACTACTGCACCTCTGTACTCGGCCTCTGTGCTCGATAAAGCAACCGTATGATGCTTTTTGCTGCTCTAAGTAACAGCAGCACTCCCAAAAGAGAACATGAAGCCACTCGTAGATCTCTTATCAACAATGCTACCTTCCCAATATGCATCTGTATACCCATATAATGCTAATGGCGCATCTGCTGCATAGAACAATGCGTAGTCAAGAGTCCCTTGCACATACCAAAGTGTGCGTCGTACTCCATCCAAATGTGGCTTCCTCGAAATCTGCATGAACCGACTCTCCAAGCCTACTGTGTAGCTCAAGTCTGCTGGCCTTGTGATAGTCAAGTAGATTAGACTACCCACAATTTTCCTGCACATATTGATATCCTCAACAACATCACCCTTCTCTGCACTCAGCTTTTCATTCACATCCAAGGGAATAGAAATTGGCTTACAATCAGCCATACCATACTTTGACAACATGTCCAAAGCATATTGTCTCTGTGACAGCCATACACCCTCTGGAGTCCTGATCACCTCAATGCCAAGAAAGTAGCGCAACTCACCCAAATCTTTCTTTTCAAACTCCTATTTGAGAAGACCCTTCACATGGTCAATCTCCATAGCATTGTCACCCACAATAATAAGGTCATCTACATATATGGTAATGACCACAATCCCCACATCACTCTCACGTACATAGAGTGAATGATCAGCATGAGCTCTCCCAAACCCAATACTGACAAGATACTTGGCAATCCTGTCATACCATGCTCTAGAGCCCTGCTTCAAACAATACAAAGCTTTGAGAAGCCTGCATACATAAGCTGGGTAACCTGGATCGACATAACCAGGTGGTTAATCCATATACACTTCCTCTTGCAACTCACCATTAAAGAAGGCATTCTTTACATCCATTTGATGCATAATCCATCCTCTAGATGCAGCCACTGCTATGACAGTTCTCACAGTCGTCATCTTTGCCATTGGAGCAAAGGTCTCATCATAGTCTATGCCATACGTCTGTGCATAACCCCTTGCGACCAGCCTTGCCTTGTGACGCTCAATGTTACCATCAACCTTATCTTGGTTTTATACACCCATTTACAACCGATAGCTTTCTTGCCACTTGGCAATGGCACCAACTCCCATGTGTCGTTTTCTTCGAATGCAGTCATCTCTTCATTCATTGCATCATCCCAATACACATTTCCAACTGCATCCTCAAAACATGTGGGCTCCACATCCTGTATCACATTAGCCATGTAGGCTTGGTGATGCGCTAGATACCCATCATAAGTCAATTTCTGAACCGGATTTCTAACTCTGTTAGATCTGTGCGGTCCTGTGTCACTCCTTTGCCCTCTAGCATCTTCTTGTACTTTCCTTACACCAGGTGTCCTAACAACCAGAATTCCAAATTCCTCATCAAGACTTTGTTCAGAACCATCCGAATCCATGTCTACATGTGAAAACCCTGATGACGCATCAGCCATAAAGGGAGGTTCATCAACCTTTTCCTTTCCTTTCGTGATACATTCCGTGTACCTGCTGGTGGAGTAACCTGCGTACGTAGTCTACCATTCCATGGCTTCTCAACAGAACCACGAGAAGACGACTATTGTGGTCCACTCAAAACTTGTGAGTGTGGCCTCACATTTTGTACAACCACATCATCTTTTACATCAACCCCAATGGTGCCATGTGCATTACTGTACCAGCTGCTCATCTCATCAAAGACTACATCTCTGCTCACTCATAATTCTCGTGTAGTAGGATTGTAGCACCTTTACCCCTTTTGTTCAAGGGAATATCCCACAAGAATACATTTCTCTGCTTTAGGATCCAATTTCCTACGCAACTCATCTGGTACATGCACGTAAGCTATGCAGCCAAACACTTTCAAGTGTGCCAAATCAGACTTTGTACCTGTAAACTTTTCCTCAGACCTTACATCATGCACCGTAGCTGTAGGTGTCCTGTTCATAATGTACACAACTATATTTACAGCTTCAGCCCAGAAATGATGAGGCATGTGCTTCTCATTCATCAATGCACGTGAAACCTCTGCAATGTGCCTGTTTTTCATTTCTGCAACCCCATTCTGCTGTGGAGTATATTTGCATGTAAACTGCCTGCGTATACCATGCATTCACAGAAAATCTGAAAAATCGCTGGAGAAGTACTCTCCCCCTCCATCTGACCTCAATGTCTTGATTTGCATATCTGTCTCCTTCTCAATCATGACTTTGAAGTCTTGAAAGTGACCAAACACTTCACTTTTGTTACGCATGAAGTAGACCCATACTTTCCTTGTATGGTCATCAATGAAAGAGACATAATACCTGCAACCATGTATACTTGTAGTATCGGTTGGACCCCAAACATCTGTGTACACCACCTCAAGTGGCTTTTTACATACATTGCGCTCATGTGGAAATGAGCCCTTTGACTGTTTTCCAAACTGGCATGCTGCACACACTTTATGCATACCATCCACCTTGAATTTGGGCAAACCTTTTACAATCTGTTTTGATTGCATGCTGCGCAATATTTGCTCATTGACATGGCCAATGCGTTTGTGCCAAATGTCAACATCAGCCACAACACCTGTCCCCTGTGCAAATAATGCAGCTTTTACCTCAGGCATGTCTACATTCGGTGTAAACATTCTACTCACACATTTGCCCTCTGTGATCAACTTACAGCCATTTTGGAAATCTTCTACATAACAACCATTTGGATTGAAGCAAACCTGCAAACCCTGCTCAACCATTTGTCCAACAGAAACAAGATTCTTTGTAATGTTTGGGACATGAAGTACATCTGCTAAGTACTTTGATTTCCCACTCTTCGTATTTAGAGGTATGTCCCCTACATGAGCAATGGGGTGAGCTGTGTCATCTCCTGTCTGCACATAGCCTGACACATCTGGTTTGCGCATATCTCTAAACCACTCTCCACGACACGTCATGTGATTAAAGGCACCTGAATCCACATACCAAACATCATCTTGGGTGGAATTCTTTGCAGCCATTGTATTCATTACATACTGCATAACAAACATGCGCTCATTTTTGCTGTCATCTGAATCTCTGCTAGTAGATGCATAGTTGCCATGTTCTCTCTTTCCACTTGCTTTTCCCTTTGGACAGTCACATGACATGTGACCTCTTTCACCACAAGTCCAACATTCTCTGCTATCTGGAGTATGTTGCTGCCTGCTTGATCCTGCACCACGACCTCTTTGACTCCCCCTTCCTTGAGACTGGGTTTCCCTGCCACCTGTATTGTTTTGATTTGATTGACCTTCTTGAAATTGGCCCCTGCAACCCCTTGGGCCTTGACCACGACCTCTACCTCTACCTCTGTTGGAGTTAGAATAGAAGGCCTGTTCAGAATTATTTCTACCATGAGAAGAAGATGTGTCAAGGTTCTTCTCCTCAAGAATAAGCATAGAAATCAAATCTTGGAACACGGGGATGTCGTCTCTTGTATTCATGGAAGACCTAAAATGTACATACTCAACTCCTATACCATCCAAGCATGCACGGACAATGTCATCGTCTTCCACTGAGACTTTAATAGATCCAAGAGCCTCAATGATACTCTTGATCTTCAAGGCATAATCATTGATTGAGAGGTTGTTCCTCTTAACCTGATTTAGCTCCGACTTTAGTTGAAGCTTCCTGGCCTTGGTGTTCACCTCAAACACCCTGCCTAAGTTTTTCCATGCAATGGCAGGGGTTTCAGCATCCTGTAGATAGCCCATCATGCCATCTATGATGCTCATAGAAAGCCAATACATCACTTTGCTCTGGCCTTGTTGCCAGTCCCTCAAATCTTTCCTTTGTTCTGCTGTAGCATTTTCCTCGGGAATCTCTGGTCCCTTTTCATTGTCTCCTTCTACATAGTCTCAATAGCCTTTTCCTTTTAGGAAATTTGTTATTTCTGAACTTCCATGCAGGGTAGTTATTTTTCTCAAGCTTCTCAGTGACAATCTGACTGAAACCGTCAGACATCTTGAAGCACTAAGACAAAATAGCTGCAATCTGCAAAAACCTGCAAATCTATTGAACCTGCTATCGTGGTACCTGTAACGCTTTCTACACTCAACGAGTGTCCAAAATCAAGCGTACATACAACCACTGTACTTGTACAGTAAATCTCTGTGTACTGCACTTTGGAGACCTATTCAGAAACTTGTACGAAAAACCCCTAAAATTTTTTCCACTGCGTGGGGTGCCTTCGGCATCTGGTCGTGGATTGCGAACGAAGGGATTGTGATGCTCTTGCTCTCTTAGCCTCTCTTGCCTGCACCAGGCTCTGATACCATGTAAAGAATGAGGATGCAAGAGAGCTACACAAGACAAGCACAAAGCACACAGAGATGGAAAGCTTCTTCTTCTTCTCACAGAAAAGAGAGTACAAAATGACTAAGTGCTAAAACTGAAAAGTAGCACATAGGTACATGCGGTCACTAAGTGTGAACTCGCTAGAAGCGTACTAGGTTGGCACTATAAGTGTAGTCCAGCTGTAGAATCACTGGCAGAGATTCTCCGTGTCGGTCACCTAACGCGCCAGTGAGTAAATGTCGTAAGCAGCCAAGACCCGTAGTGGATGCCAACTCAAGATGTAGAGCTTGACATCTCAACACTGATCACTGCTCAGTAAATGTGTAGGCTTCAAAGAAGCTTAGCTTGCATTTCTTGGCTCTTTTTCTATTCATGGTAGCGGAGCTGCACAACACCGTATCTTGGTGATGGTTCTTATATCCTATGAGATTCCAAGTACCCACTCATAGGAGAAACTTTTTAAGCACTAGGGGTGCTTCAACCGATCCACACATTAACTTCACACCTTGATAATTGGCTATTTAGGTTACCAAGTCCACGCACAAACTGCAAAAGTAACCACCTAGCATGCCAACGAGGAAGTTGATGGATAGCCATTGATAGCCGTTTTTAGGCTCTCCATAATTGCCATAGTAAGTTACTCCACCCTACCAAATTCACCCAAACGCTATGGTTACCCTCACCCTTTCACTGTATATAGGTGCGTGTGAGTTAGGGGACTTTTCCCATATCTCCTTACTGAAATAAAAAACCCTCAATTAGCTAGTCATTGGGCTAGTTGAGCCAAAAATAAATAAAAATATATAAAAAATATAAGTATATTATGGCCCATGCGTATGTAAATATTTCTTTGTACATAGGGCCTAAATAAAAGATTTTTTCATAATTATTTTGGTATTTATTTAAATATTTCTACCTAGGTGTGTGTTATTTATGCTCTGTACATTGCCTCACCATTACCACAATTTTTTCTTACCATTTTTCATACTCTTTATTCCATATAGAAATATTTTCATGTAATATTCTCTTATATTTGGTGTAACTCCACCCCAACAAAAATCCAAAAAAACTAGTTTTATTTATGTGTATATTTTTTCACTATTGTGATTCTTCCCTTCCTACATCTATTTTGTTTTTTTTTCTTAAAAATTAGAACACCAAAAATTTTTATCTTTTTATGGTAGCCTCATAATGAGAGAGATTTATTTTGACCCCTTTATATTTTTTCCACTTATATTATTTATATTTGACATGTACATATTTTTTAGACCCCTCAATATTTGATTTTCTTAGTTGTACTATTCACTTATATCATGATCTCAATAATATCTTCAATTATAGACCTACCAAATAAGGTCAAGGGTAGGTGGCATGCATACATGCACTATGGAGGGCTCACTCTTGGAGGTATTCAATAGAATCATCCAAAGAAGGACCCCACAAGGACATGCACTATGGAGGGCTCACTCTTGGAGGAAAAAAACGGTCGGTTTTGCTGAATTTTTAAAGCTCACTTGCTCTCCGAATTTGAAAAGGTGATACAAACAAAAGTTGTAGCTCGTGGGCTGAACTTTTGCCTCAAATTTTTTCATATTTTTTTGAGCTACGAGCTGTGAGCTATGATTTTATTAGTGGACCCCAGTTTTTCCATGCTATGCAGCCACACTCTCTCTTCCACTTTATCATTTTCCTCTTTCACACACACTTCTCCACTCATCATCCCCACCCCTCTCACCACTCCTCTCTGCACCCTACTCACCTTCTCCTCAACCTTGAAGAATAAGAGAAACCATGGTGAACTCATACCTCCCACACACAATTCCATTCCAAAATTGACCACCTAGTCTCATTTTTCCTCCTCCAAATTACCCATATCTATCAAAAAAACCACAAAATTCAGCCTCTTCTCTTAAAAGACAGCATCATGGTGGTTGATTACTCAGCTTCAATTACCTTGTCTCTCAAGGAAGGTCAAGAGTGGAGAAAAAATGTACCGTCAAAGCTAGTGGACCGTCAACAAGCGTCAAAATTGGCCCTACTCAAGACACTTGAAGCATCAACCTTGTAAGAAATCCACCTTTTCTTACCTCTTAAGAGTTTTTCTTCCTTATTTGTATCCTACATGGATACTCCCATTGTAAATATCCAATTCCATTTGTAAATTAATACTAACTCTACTAACACTAACCCACTATGAAAAGTCCTATCACCTCCATTTCTCTCCTCTCTCTTTCCCCACCAACTTCTTGATAATTCCAAGAAAAAGAAATTAGATAAATTGCTGAAAATCTAACCCAACCATGGTTAGAGGAGTAACCCTAGCCTTCAAAATTGCTATAAAAGGAGGGTGTAGCTAGCACAAAAAGGGGGGAGCCATAAGCAAGAGCACTATGCTATAGCTTGAGAAGCCAAGCTCAACCTCTCTAGAAGGAGATCTTGAGTGGAAGCTCATTGTCTTATGCATGTGCATGTGTTGTAATAGGAGATTAGCAAGGGAACTCTATGCCATTGTAAGAGAGAGAGTGATCACTCAATTGAGAGTAGGAAATCTATCATTTCTCCTACTAGTGTAAGCCCAACATTTGCTGAATCAAGGAGGGTGGATTTGGACTAAGCTTGGATACTTTGTCTCTCTTCCCACGTGAAGTAATGGACAACAATGATGTGTAAGTGTCTTGGTGTTTTTTTTTTGTTAAGTTCTTGATAGCTTGTCTCTGGTGTTGTCATCAATTTAGCCATAAATCCCACATACTGTAAGAGGGAGACATGGTGGAGAGGACTCCCCTGGCCTTAAGACAGTGAGTGGGGTGGCTTTTCTTGTGATGTGTTGTGGTGTAATTTACTCAAGCTATGTTGAACAAATACTAATATCACTTTGATTGGTCATGACAGATTTGTAAGAAGGTATTAGTGCAACAAACACCCCCTCCCCCTTCTCTCTCTTTCTTACATATATAATTGTGTTTGCTTGATCATTGCCGATACGTTTCAAAGCAGCCCGAGCACTATCTCTCTCTCTCTCTCTCTCTCTCTCTCTCTCTCTCTCTCTCTCTCTCTCTCTCTCTCTCTCTGTCTCTCTCTCTCTCTCTCTCACGCGTCCTAGTTCGCATCCAAAACTAGGTGGTGTCCCAAATTTGTGTAGGGTTAGGTTGCGGGTTTCTGTGTGTGTTTGTTGTTTTTTCCAACCCCAACCCAATTGAGCAGCACGGGAGCCTTGAAGGGTGTCTAGAGGTTGCTCTTCTTGTTGCCCGCCACGGACCGCTTCACCATATAACAACTGATGCAAGTTGATGCAGTGGCGACTTGCCATGGTCCAGGGATGCTTAAGCTAAGAAATTCATAAGGAAGAAAGGAGAGAGAGAGAGAGAGAGAGAGAGAGAGAGAGAGAGAGAGAGGGAGAGAGAGATTAAGTCAAACCTTTGCACCTGCAGTGTGATCCTATGGATGTATACTCGGGTAACCATACAAAATTCATTTTTATGATTTTTTTCTTTAAATATGGTTTTTTTTTCTTTTCCTCTTGCTCGACACTAGCATTTTGAAAATTTAAAGTGGCCCGTTGTATGGTAGCCTAGCTTAGGGTGGTCTCAAAAACTACATGGCTGATGCCTTTCATCTTTAGAATAGTAGCCACATTGAGCAACTCATGATGACATAGAATTTTTTGTATGAGTTATGTCCAGATGCACATAGTTGTGTGTGGAGGAAGTGGAGCATAGACAAGGTGTTTGGGCATAACAAACATTCGTAGACTTTGTTCATGCACTCTTACAAATTTAGTTTTAATATGTAAATTAAAGAAATGATTATCTGCTCATGTATCTGGCTAGTGCTTTCTTGCTTGTGTTGGGGTTAGAGGTGGATATGCCTTTGCACCAAGCCAGACGTTGGCCACCGACTAACCTCTTATTCTTCTATGTTACATATAGAGAATAAGGAGTGAGACTCACTCCGACCTTCACTCCACCCACACACGGTCTCTTCTCCTTATTGCATTGCACCCGTGCACCACTTTCGCATCATTTCATTGCCCCTCAATAGGTATTAGAGCACAACAACGCCTTCCCCTCCCCTCACATGTGAATATTGGAAAGCAAAAGCTTTGGAGGAAATGAAGAAGCTTGCAAAAATAGGATGTGTGCATGAGAAATAAAATGAAATGTTTCTTGAAGCTTTTGGAAAAGGAGGAATTTTAAAATCTAAGATACATTACTTTGGAAAATAAGAAAAAGGTAAGATTCGGAAAGAAATGTGGACCTTAAAACTTTAGTTTCTCAATTTTGTGAAGTGCACGAGCGAGAGCATGTGGGTGAGTGTGCAATGATGGAGAAGTGAGAAGAAGACGATACACAACTTCTGGACTCCTATCACAATTAGTGATTAGGGCTATGAGTCCTTATTATGTTATGTAGACTGAAGTTAGTTCTCGGCTGGTGTCCAACCACCAGCACATTGGGCTTTACCACCCCAAAAATGAATTTTACGATCTCACTCCCTTGATAACTATTTCAGACCATAATGGGTTTTTTCTAACTGACACACCAAGTCTTCTTTTCCCATCTCAAGAAAACCTTTTGGTTGTTGCATATAAACTTCTTCTTGAAGACCACCATGCAAGAATTTTGTCTTGACATCCATCTAGTCAAGTTCCATGTACTCTTTTGCAATCAACACAAGTACACATAGAACACTAGTCATCTTGACAACCAGAGAGAAAATCTCATCAAAATCAATACCTTGTTGCTACTTAAATCCTTTAGCAACAAGGTGTGCCTTGTACTCCGGTTTATTACCATGAGGTGTGATCTTCAATTTGTACACCCATTTGTATGGTAATGCCTTTTTACCTTTAAGCAATCGAACCAAATTTCAAGTTTGATTCTTATATAGTGAGTCCATTTTTAATTGCATAGCTTTCTCCCACTTCAATTTACATGGCTTCCTTATAGCAGGATGGTTCTCTATAATTTATCAACATAATGTAGTCCAATGAGGGAACATATCTATCAGGAGGCCTTGAAACTTATGCAGACCTTCTAATAACTGATTAAGCTTGTTGTTCCTCAACAATATCTTGTACTAAAGGAGGATTTTGGCCTTGTTGTGCAACATTAGGAATTTCATCCCTATTGTAAACAACCCCATCTTCTTGGAAGATAACTCTATTAGCCTCCACTATATGCACATGCTTCTTATGCATCTTCTCTTCATTGAAGTATATGTCATTGTTGTGAACAATCTTTTTAGCTTCAGGATCTCATAATCGATATCCTATCTTGCCAAGATTTCCATAGCCAAGAAATATCCTTGGACTTGGAAGCCAAATTGTTTCTAAGATCCTTTGGAACATGGAGATATGGGTCACAACAAAAGACTCTTAGATGCTTGTAAAAAGGTGGCTTCCCAATCCAAAGCTCTCTAGGTAACTTCTCATCTAAAGCCTTGTTAGGAGATCTATTAATAAGATGGAAAACTGTAGCTGACTCCTATCCAAACTCCATTAGGCATCTCTACATTAGAGAGTAGCATGTGGCTATCAGGTGTGTAATGGCAATGGTCTATGAACTTTGAGAATAACGAAATTAAGACAATTAGAGTGAGCATTTTTATGAGACCACTTTGAGAACATGGAGGGTGAACTTAATTAGCGGTAGCAACATAACCATTAGATGAATTAACTTGGCATGAACAATTCTTTTGCAAGAGAGATAATTAGAGAACTTGACAACAGTTGACGACTGGATTTATGTGGAGCCGGTCCCCCCTCCAATAGGATTTTGTATTATAGATTCTCCCGTGAAGAGAGAGACTTGATCAAATATAATCTTTGGTTTCCTTGAGACCTAGGTGATGCAATGAAGATGGAAAACTTCATGCATCACAAGCATAACATAACCTTTTTAAATGCGTTAACCATCCCTGGCCTCAGTCGCAAGGCCTCAAACACCTTCAAAGGTGGAGAGCGCTAGTGGGGAGTGAGGGTAGGGAAGAGGAAGAAGAAACATTCATATGAGAAAGAAATAGTTCCTCAATTATCATCACTCTTCTTGCTTAGCATAGCATAATAGCATAGTAATGAAGATGAAGAAGATGGCAAGCTTAAGCATTGAAGCATGGCTCTTGGTTGGATTTGCATTCCATATCCAAGAGTGTTGGCGTAGGCTCTCAACTTCTCAACAAGTTGGAGAAGGAGATAAAGCTCTTGCACTTTGCACTTCACACAATGAGAGGGTGCATGTGTGTGTGAGAGAGAGTATACCCCTCAATCTAGCCCCCAAGTTGCTTGGGTCGACCCCCCTATTTTTGGCCTTGCTGGAAGCTCATTGGCTCTCTCAAGCCTAGCCAATCAAAATCCTGGGTTAGAGGCCAACCAATAGGCTTTAGGCACCTTATGAGGAAAACATGGAAGGTAGCTTGACATGAGTTCTTGCTACCTCTTTATACTAGGCTTGCCTTGTGTGAGGGTGTGTGTGTTCTCTCTCATGCTCCTACAAGTAGGGCTTGCCCCCCCATGTGTAGGGATCCTTGTTGACTTTTGGAACACCTTAAGACCCTCAATCATCTTAGTCATGGAGCACCTTAGCACCTTAGTCATTAAGCACCTCAAGCACCTTAGTCAAAGCACCTCAAGCTTGGGCCGGGTTCCCACCTCAAGCACGACCCTAGCTTACCTAAGGTCTAAGGACTTTTAACACTAACCTTTGGAGGTCTTTGATGAAGCTAATCCTAAGGTCTTTAAGCTCCATTCTAGCATTTTCTCTTTGACAGACCATCTCTCATTTGGACCCTTTGACTTTGGTCTTGTGTTGAGACAATTCCATAAGCTCATGTCTATATTCTAACCCGTGTTCCTATTTACTCTCCCACATTAAATGACCAGTTTAATATGAGAAAATCATTTGGTTTGGTTAGATATTAGATTTAATGACTTTACCTCTCTCTTGAAATCATAGTTTCCCTTGACTATGAGGTAGAAGAGATAAATACTTAGTCATCATTAGTCGATGTTTCTTAGCACTTACATGATCCCTTTTTACCCTAGGACATCATTCAAAGCTAGATGACTAATCCATTTGGTTCTTGGGAGACGTAGCTATCGCAAGTATATCTTCTCTTTAATCCATATCATAATTCCAAAGTAGAGTGACAATTTCTACTTGGTGTTTGAGAGACGTTGTCAACACAAACATGATTATAAGCATGCATACTATTTAAATTTGTGCACCATAAAAAGATAATTAGTCTTATAAGACAAAAACATTGATAATTTAAAAGAAATATTTACATTTGCTTACTCTAATGTAGCATTGTAAGCATTGACAAGGTTCATAATATCCTTAAGATGTGTTCCTTGCATCCATCTAGCATCTTCAAAAGGACAACTTTTGAACTTAATAAGATATTGTCGGATTATCTTACCATACTGTAGCACCTTGTCTTCATGCCAAAGTATAGCTTTGGGTTGTAGCACCTCTTCTTCATCGTCGATCTTTGGTGGGTCTTCAATAATTGGTTCTCTTGGTGGCTCTCCTTTGTAGGGCTTAAGAAGGCTCACATGAAAAGCATTGTGTATGAGCCAATGGTTGGGAAACTTGAGTTGATAAACCATGTCATTGATTGGCTTCAAGATTTGAAAAGGGCCATAGTATCTTTTTGCTATATTAGCATAATACTTTTGATGGCCCGTAGGATTTTTGCCCATCATTTTCCTTAATCAAGCCTTAGGAAACTTGAGTAAAACCCAATCATTTTCTTTGAATGTTAAGGCACTTATGTGCTTATCAGTAGTAGCCTTTTTCCTTTGTTGAGAGATGGATATAGCCTCCTTAATATTTTGGAAAGATTCTCGTAGGTCATGGCTATACTCATTAGCAGTAGAGCAAAGATCTTCCCATGTCCTTTAAGTAGCAAGGGACTTTTAGGTCTTCCCTCTATGATCTCAAAAGGTGCCTTTCCTGTAGTAGTATGGACAATATGATTGTACCCATAATCTACATGGGGTAAGCACTTCTCCCATTGTGAGTGTTGATCTACTTTTGTAACATAAGTCTTTAGTAGATTGAGAATCGTAAGATTGACTATCTTACTTTGGCCATCTATTTGTGGGTGATAGGCCGAAGAGAAATTCAATTTTGTACCTAGATTTTCAAAGAGACCTTTCCAAAAATTACTGGTCATTCTAAGATCTCTATCTGATATGATGGACGTTGGCAATCCATGGTGCTTGAAAATCTAAGATATGAAGAAGGGTGCCATTTGGCTTGCCTTAATAGTGTTTTGACAAGAAAAGTGTGCTTGCTTGCTAAACCTATTGCGACTATTGTACATATTCTTGTATTTCCATGGATAGACTTGGGTAATGCTCCCATCGTGAATTAGGGATTGGCAACAATGACTGGAGCAACCCAGGTTGCTTCCCTCTATCATACTTAGTCTTTTAGCATACCACACATTTTGAAACATACTCTTGTATATGTACCTTCATGGTAGGCCAATAGAAGTACGTCTCTACTCCTCGAAGAGTAGGTTGAATGCCTCTATGCCCCGCATAGGGAGGAGCATGGGATTCATACATGAATTTCTCACGAAGGGAGTGGGTAACATATAGCCTATTGCCATGGAGAATATAAACATCCCGCAAGGTGAATGGTTCTTCTTTTTTCCCCAATGCAAGGGCTGACATTATGTCTTTAAAGTCAGGGTCAGTAGCATACTCATCTACCCGGGGGGGTTCACCATGGAAAACTTACCGCACCATGTAACTGCAGGAGAGGGGTTTTTTTTACCAAGTTACATAAGCATATAAGTTAGGGGTAGGCCCCCGACAATTTATCTCCCAAGCTTAAAAATAAGGGAAGGGGGTATCATATTTATGGGGGGGGGGGGGGGGGGGGGGGGGGGGACTTGCCTTGGGTTGATTACTTGTAATGATTGGTCAATGGTGTGCACTAGAACTCATATGAATTTAGGGAAGTTTTTTTTAGGTCACACATCAAATTTTGCATCAAGTCGGTCATAGATAAGGGCTGATTTGGAGTAGGTCAAGGGTTGATTTACACTAGCTTTGGACGGGTCAAAATTAGATGAGTAGCTAGAGTGCAAGATGATTGAGCACATAGATTGAAAGTCAAACTAAGACCCATTTAGGGTACATCTAGTTATCAACAGAAGTGGTTCATTAGTACATTGCTAGTAACTATACCACACACTCTTTGACTAGTTTTACTTAGTTAGATTATGCAAGACTTAGATTTTATATGTAAGATAGGGGTATGATAGTTTTCTTCATTGATTGTCATATAAGCAAAAAAAGGGGGGTCATATTCCCTAATATGAGATATATATAGGGGTTTTATCAAAGTTTTCTGCTCGCAGGTGTGGTGTCCCGTTTTGTATAAAGAGTGAATCCCCCGGGACTCATCTATCATAGAAGATAAATCATTGTGAGTTGCTATAGGCACCACATTGACTCTTGGTTGTCAAAGTGCATTGGCCACTTGATTATGCTTACCAGCAATGTGAGCAATATGAAAATAAAATTGCGAAAGAAAAGTTTCCCACCTCATTTGTTTGTCAAAAAGCTTGGTTTGCATCATGAAGTACTTGATACTTTGATGGTCTGTTCGCAAAATAATCCCTTGATTGGGAAGTTGAGGATTCAAGTTCAAAGCTACATCGACAAAGAAGACTTTTTCATCTCTCCTCTCCAACATGAGGATGTTATCCTAGGGGCACCATGGTTCAACCGCATGGCTGCCAACATGAAGCTCCCTGAAAGGAGAATCTACTTCACCTACAGGGAAAAAAGCATGTATATAGATGCTAATGAGTCCGATCGTACTGTACCACTTGTAAATTAACCTAATTTTGATAAGTCAATGAAAAGTTTAGTTTCCTCGTACATGACTTTTGTGAAAGAGTCTCTAAAAGGTCCTAATGTTTTATCAAATGAAGATGGTAGGAATCAAGAAGTGTTAGACTTGTTTAACTTTCTAAATGGATTCCAAGATGTTTTTATCGATGATATCCCTATGGACTTACCTCCAAAACAAGGGGATGATGACCATTGAATTGAGCTCCTACCGGGAAGCTCACCGCCTAACAAGCCTCCTTATCGAGTTTCGCAAGCTCAACAAGAGGAGATCATGAGGCAAGTACAAGAATTGGTAGACATAGGGATTGTGAGGCCTAGATCCTCTCCCTTTTGTTCTCCAGTCCTTTTAGTGCAAAAGAAGGATGGTACATACCACATGTGTGTGGACTATCAAGTGGTAGAAGATTTTTTTGATAAGCTACAAGGTTTGACCTACTTCAATAGGATTGACCTTAAAAGTGGCTATCATCAAATAAGGATAGTGAAATGAAGATATCGTAAAGATCGCGTTCCTACAATGTTTAGTCTTTATGAATATCTTGTCATGCCTTTTGGTTTGACAAATTCTCCAGCCACATTCAATCGTTTAATGGAGAAAATAATTAGACCCTACCGCAAATTTAATGTGTTGGGGTATAAAGCCCAATGTGGTCGCCCAGGTAAGTGGGCGGGCCGCCAGGTATGTACACATATTCTTTTGTAAAAACCTAATAAGAACTCACTATGATCTACACATTATAGTAGAGCGAGTTCACTATATCGTCGTGCTCTTCTTCTCGCACTCTCTCTCGCGTCGCACTTCCGCTCGTACTCCTTCAACTGGTATCAGAGCTCAGATCGAGGCTCGGGGCAGCACTGCAGGAGGCTAGAGTCACCAGCTCAGATTGGAGTGAAATTCGACAGGCAAAGACACGGCCCCAATTCTTGTGGGAAAACCCGTAGGGCTTGGTGTGCTCATAATTTCATTCTGAGGTCATCTCGGCCACCGTTCGGCTTCGACAAAGTTCTGCGCATGCCATTTTCGACTACGTGGTCTCAGCGGGTGCAGATCCGACTCTCCAAATTTGGGGTTTTGTCTTAAGACTGCAGGTGCTGAGGATATCGGCACTCCCAGAGTGCTGATTTGTGGCTGTCTACACATCGAAGGACGGCTCACAGTTCTTGGAGGCGTGTCACATACGACATGGGCGCATCTACAAACAGACTGTAGGCGACATCCACTAGTTCATCAGGTAGCTTGTGTTTGCTGCTTGATATTCCAGATTTCATCCTGACATTGCAGGTACTTCCACATGGGATATATTTTTAGAGATGATGTATGTTTGTTGAGGGTTTGCTGGCTGTGAGTCACGCAGCAAACAACCGCCGCAGCGGTTACAACATACAGTGGGAAATTTGTGGATGTATGACTTTGTGGGAAGTCTATGTATTGTCAAATTTACTGCAGCCTTTGTTGAGGGTCGAGTGAGGTTTTATTGAGCTGAGGGATTCTCGAATGTTGAGATCCTTTCGGTGATACAGGTCTCGGAGCGATCCCTTGAGCACCCTTAGATAGGCAGCTAGGATGTATTGACTGTGAGTTAGACAATTGGGATTGCATCTTTGCTTTACTGCCGTTGAGGCATTGTCGCAGTCTATGCTTACAGGACAGTGACAGGACAGTGAGAGACAGTACAGGTGCAGGACAGGTTTACCCGCAGCTTACAGTGTCAAAGAGACAGTGTTTTTTTGAGCTGTTTTTTGGTCTGTTTTTAGTACACCAGAGCCATTTTACAAAGGAGACTCTGCCAAAATTTATGCAGAATCTGAAGCTTTCTTGGTTCATTTGACAGGTTCATATTGGTTCAGAGGTCAGTTTACAGGGGAAACTCTGCCGAATTTTTCTCAGGAAAGTAAACTACTGTGAAGCATAGCTATGGCTGGATCACAGGACACTGCTCTTTACAATATCAAGAAGCTGGATGGAACCAATTTCCCATTGTGGAAGAAGCAGATTTGGCACGTGTTGGTACAAAAGAAGCAGATAAAACCTATAAAGCTCAAGGGGATAAAACCAGAAGATATGGACGAAGATGAATGGAGCGAAATGGATGAATTGGCACTTTCTACCATTATGCTGACTTTGGCAGAAAGCGTTTACTTCAATGTAGCAGACGAGATGTCGGCTTATCAAGCATGGTTAAAGCTGAGTGATCTTTATGAGAAGCAGAGTGCAGCTTCACAGGTATACTGGCTTAAGAAGCTTGTTGACTTGAAGATGAAAGAAGGGACACCTATGTCAAATCATCTGAATGAATTCAACACAATCTATAGTCAGTTGTCAGCTCAAGGTGTCAAGTTTGATGAACCTGTTAGAGCTATGTTCCAGTTGATCACATTGCCAAAAAGTTGGGACACTTTTCGCACAGCTTTGAGTAATTCTACACCTCCAGATGGTTCGAACATAGCAGGTGTAGAAGGAAGTCTGCTTACTGAAGAAACCAATAGAAAGACAATGGGCAAAGGCAAAGGAACAACCTTAGTTGTCAGGGGAAGGACCAAAGAAAAATACAAAGGTGGAAAGAGGAATCAGTCTCGTAGCAAGTCCCACAATGCTAAAGGCAAGAGTGACATAGAATGCTACCATTGTGGCAAGAAGGGTCACATGAAAAGAGACTGCAAAGAATGGAAAGCAGAAAAAGGCAAAGAGAAAGCTGAAGACCATGGTGAGAAGAACAAGTCCTCAGTGAAGATTCAAGAAATAAATGTGACAAACACTGTTGCAGAGGATGACAGTCTAGTGTCAGGAGACATCTACTTCTTGAAGAATACAATGGACTCAGCTCTTCTTACAGCATCTGATGGAAATGCACTCAGTGACTGGATTATAGACTCAGGGGAATCACTTCATGTGTCTCCAAACAAGGAGTGGTTTACCTCTTATGTGCCCACTAAAGATCATGTTCGGCTAGGCAATGGGCAGACATGTGAGATCTTAGGTGTTGGAGATGTTCAATTGAAGTTTCAGAATGGCTCTTCTTTCACGCTGAAGAATGTGAGACATGTTCCCGCAATTACAAAGAGCTTGATCAGCACAGGTTTACTTGATGATGCTGGCTACGTCACCACTTTTGGACAGAACATGTGGAAGATATCCAAGGGTTCTATGACAGTAGCACATGGAGTAAAGTCTGGAGGACTTTACATGATTTATGTATCAAATGTCTCAAAAAATGTAATCAATGTAACCGAGCAGCCGAACGTTTCTTTGTGGCATAGCCGGTTAGGACATATGTCCAAGAAGGGAATGGAAATCTTGTCTCGTTTGGTTATTTGCCTGGCTTTTCATTTAATGATTTTGAATTCTGTGAACATTGTCTGTATGGTAAGCAAACACAGCAGCCACATAAGCATAGAAGGCAGTAGAAGAGATACACAGTTGGCACTTGTTCATAGTGATTTGTGTGGACCTATGCCTAACCTATCTCTAGGGGGAGCTTCTTACTTTATGACATTTATAGATGATTACTCGAGGAAAGTATGGGTTTACTTTCTCAAGCACAAGGATGAAGCGTTTAGTGTTTTCAAAACGTTTGTGACACTTGTGGAGAATCAGAGTGGCAAGAAGCTTAAATGCTTACGCACTGACAATGGTGGAGAGTATGTTTCAAAGGCCTTTCAGGACTTTTGTGAGTCAAAAGGTATAAAACGTGAACTTACTGCTCCTTACAATCCTCCTCAAAATGGTGTTGCTGAGAGGATGAATAGGACCATACAAGAGAAGGTCAGAAGTATGTTGTCTACTGCACAGCTGCCAAATGGGTTTTGGGCTGAAGCTGTATCAACAACTGTTCATCTTGTAAATAGATCTCCTAGCAATGTTTTGCAGAAGGATTCAGTGCCAGAGATGGTATGGTCAGGCAAAATGCCCTCATACAAGAATCTCAGAGTCTTTGGCTGTGAGGCATATACTCACGTTCCAAAGGAATTTAGGAACAAACTTGAGCCAAAGAGTAGAAAGTGCATCTTTCTAGGCTATGGTAATTCTGGTGAGATGGGGTACAGACTTTGGGATCCCGAATCCAGAAAGGTTGTCCGCAGCAATGATGTTCACTTTAATGAATCCAAATATCATTATAAACCAGAGAGGGTTGAGGAGATTAGAAGAGTTGTCTTTCAAGAAGATGGACCTGCACGTGCAAGACAAAATGTCAGGGCTGTGGAACCACAGGTTGTGGCTGAGCCTGAGCCACCTATTGTGCGTAGATCTGGACGTGTCATCTATGAACTATGTCCATCCTGATAGGTTTGTTCCATCTATGAACTATGTCATGTTGACTGATTGCAATGAGCCTTCATGTTACAAGGAAGCAGTGCAAATGAAGGAGTCCGGGAATTGGCAATTGTCCATGCAGTCAGAGATGACATCTCTGCATAAAAACAAGACATGGAAGCTAGTTAAATTACCACAGGGCAAAAAGGCTCTACCTTGTAAATGGGTTTACAGGTATAAGATCACCGCTCATGATAGTCAGCCAAAGTACAAAGCAAGGCTTGTTGCCAAGGGCTTTAAGCAAGAACAAGGCATTGAATTTGAGGAAGTCTTCTCTCCGGTGGTCAAGATGACTACATTGAGATGCTTTCTTGCATTGGTTGCCATATTAGATTTGGTGTTGCACCAAATGGATGTCAAGACAACGTTCTTGCATGGTGATTTAGATGTGGAAATTTACATGCAGCAGCCAGAAGGGTTTGTTGAGAAAGGCAAGGAAGATTGGGTATGCCAGTTGTTAAAGAGTCTTTATGGCTTAAAACAATCACCGAGGGCATGGTACCATAAATTCCACAAGTTTATGCTTTCTCAAGGCTACAAACGTAGTGAGTTCGATCACTGTCTATATACAAAGAAGGCTAAGGATGGTAGTTGGCTGATCCTTATTTTTTATGTGGATGACATGTTGATTGCTGGCAAGCACTTGGAAGATATTTCAGCTTTGAAGTCAAAGATGACAAAATCGTTTGACATGTAAGACATGGGTGAGGCAAGTCATATACTTGGTATGCGCATTGAGAGAGATAGATCAAAGAAGTTGATTTGGTTATCTCAAACAGCGTATATTGACAAGGTTTTGCAACGTTTCAATATGGAGAAGGGAAAGGCATTGAGTGTTCCATTGCCACCATATGTGAAACTTAGCAAACAAGATTGTCCTATGTATGAGGAAGAACAGGCTGAAATGGATAAGATTCCATATGCGTCTGCAGTGGGTAGTTTGATGTATGTAATGATTGCTACTCGCCCAGACATTGCATTTGCAGTGGGAGTAGTAAGTCGATACATGTCAAACCCAGGCAAGAAATATTGGGAGGCAGTGAAAGGAATATTGAGATACCTGAAAGCTACAAAGAGTATGCGTATATTCTATGGGAGTCAGTAGCTCAGTGTAAAGGGTTTTACAGACTCAGATTATGCAGGTGACTTAGACAACCGAAGGTCTACGTCAGGGTATGTCTTTACATTGGCTGGTGGAGCAGTATCATGGCGTTCTAGATTACAAGATTGTGTTACTCAGTCTACTACAGAGGCTGAATATGTTGCAGCATCAGAGGCATGCAAAGAATCAATTTGGCTTAATTGACTAGTAACAAATTTGGGAATCAAAGAAGAGATGCCTGTGTTATATTGTGATAGTCAAAGTGCTATACAATTGGCTCGCAATCCAGTTTATCACTCAAAGACAAAGCATGTGGATGTGAAGTATCATTTCATCAGGGAAATGCTCGAGGATAAGCAACTTCAGCTTGTCAAAGTTCACACCACAGAAAATCCTGCTGATCTACTTACAAAAGGACTTCCCTTAGAGAGATTTATGCATTTTCGCAAGCAGTTAGGTGTAGGGTAGTACATCACTTCTCTACATCTCTTGTATATTAGCTTGTATAGTAGCTTCTCTCACACTTAAAGTACCACATTGGACTTTAAGTGGGAGGTTGTTGGGGTATAAAGCCCAATGTGGTCGCCCAGGTAAGTGGGCGGGCCGCCAGGTATGTACACATATTCTTTTGTAAAAACCTAATAAGAACTCACTATGCTCTACACATTACAGTAGAGCGAGTTCACCATATCGTCGTGCTCTTCTTCTCGCACTCTCTCCCGCGTCGCACTTCCGCTCGTACTCCTTCACAATGGAGAGTCCTTTGATGATATCATCATCTACTCCAAGTCCTTGGAGGAGAACACGCAACATCTCTAAGTGTTTTTTCAAGCTTTGAGGGAGAATAATTTTTTTAATCAATCAAATGAAGAGTGAACTTTTCCTTCAAGAACAGGTCATATTATCTCTCAGGATGGTATCCGTATGGATCCATCTAAGTTAGAGGTAATAAAGGCATGGCCTAATTCAAGGAATCTACATGAGCTAAAAAGATTTATTGGTATGTGTGCATACTATAGATGCTTCATGTAGCAAAATTCTCTCAAATAGCAGGACCATTGCATGACTTAACAAAGAAGAACGTTAAGTACTCATGGACTGCTAAAGAGAAAAATGCTTTTGACAAGCTCAAAGAGAATCTTACCTCCCAACCAGTCCTTATGCTTCCGGGTCTCTCAAAACCATTTGAGGTCCAATGTGATGCTTGTGGTGATTGCCTTGGCCCCAATCTTGCTTCAAGAAGGGCATGCCATAGCATATGAGAGCCGAAGGCTCAATACTGATGAATGGGTCTTGGGCATATATGAAATAGCTTTTAGCTGTTCTACATGCCCTAGAAACATGGAAGCACTATCTATTGGGTACTCCATGTTGAAGACAACGACATCTATTTCAACAATCGTCTTTGTATCCCAAATAGTGGTCGGATAAAACTTTAAATACTACATGAAGCTATTTCAAGACATATAGGTTAAATTAAAACTTACACTAGTATAAGAAAGAGCTTCTTTTGGCCATGATTAAATCGTGATGTGTTGAACTATTTACAAGATGTTTGGCATGTCAATGTATTAAAGTTGAACAAGTTTGATACCATGGTAAGCTTCAACCTATTGATGCACCATAGATGAAATGGGAATGCATATCCATGGATTTCATTGCAAGAATTCCTACATCTCTACATATGACTCTATTTTTGTGGTTGTTGATATGGTTTACAAAAATGACCCATTTGTTCCCTATCAAAACCAAATTTACGGCTAAGGATATAGCTCAAGTTTTCATGAAAGGTGTCTTCATGGCTTACCTTGCCGTATAATTTTTTATCATGATGCAATGTTCACCTCCAAGTTTTGGAAAGCCTTATTCTCAGCTACAGGAACCCAATTTGCCTTTAGTACTGCTTATCATTCTCAAGGTGATGGGTAAATAGAGAGAACCAACCAAATCATTGAGGATGTATTGAGAGATTATTGTATGCATGAACAAAGTAAATGGATCATATATTTATATTTGGTTGTGTTTGCGTTGTTGCACGCATTTTTGACACCCCGTTTTTTGTAAATTTGTGCATACGGACATGAAGCTTGATGTCAAAAGTGTGTGTGGGCTATATTTTTGTGGGTATTTTATCTTTCTTTAGCAAGCACATGTACATGCACTGCAAGTCGCTAGTCTAGTGACAATTGTCGAGCTGCTGTAAGTGCCCGTGAGTGAGTTTTTTGAAGCGAGACTTGTATATAACTAAAAATCATGTACAAACTAAAAAACGTTCAACCAAA
Organism: Adiantum capillus-veneris; assembly: GCF_014529385.1. Taxonomy (NCBI): domain Eukaryota; kingdom Viridiplantae; phylum Streptophyta; class Polypodiopsida; order Polypodiales; family Pteridaceae; genus Adiantum; species Adiantum capillus-veneris. The sequence goes on from NC_140959.1 coordinate 31,948,251, forward strand.
CTCCAGAAATTGGTAGGTTTTGGATTGTTGTGTCTCCTTGGTGCTTTTGGATGCAGTTTTTTGCCCCGACTAGCCTTCTCTACGTGTAGTCGTGCTGGGACAGCTTTCTGTTCGTGTCAATTTTGCTCATGGCGGCGTATGGAATCAATTTTGGTCATCTTTAGATATCTCGCCAGTCATTTTTCAAGATTTATCTCAAGCTTTAAAGTGCCCCAATTGGAGTCACTGCTCTTCAGGTTACCACTAGTTCTTTGCAGGGTTATGGCTATGGCAGTCTAGTGGCAAATTGTGTGTAGACAGATTCAGAGGGCATGTATCTATGAATTGTGGAATTGATGATGAAGTTATGGGTTTGTGATGTTTGATTGTGAAAGGAGAGGCTCTTGTCTTCATCTGCATTGGTCGGCGTGTGCTGTAAATCTGTGCTTTGACAGGGTTTTGCTCCTATGTGACATAGTCTCTTGGGTGGGCGATGGCTAGTAAATTCCCAAGGGTCTACTCCTATTGGACTTGTGGTGTTTCAAAAGGATTTGGCAAAGCTTTTTGTGTCTTGTAGTTCTCTTTCAACGCTCTTGGGTGACATCACTATAGAGGTGTTTTAGTTTGCTTGTTTCCCAACAGCGTATAATTCCTCCTTCCACCACTCAATTGGAACGTCTCCTTCAAAGCAGAACTAAATATCTCCTGTAACCAACCCATCCTTGAACACCTTGTCAAATGGTCAATCACATCCTAAGGAAGACGCTACTTGGGAACGTGATGATATATTGAGACTAAATTATCCAAACTTCATGTCGAGGTGAGGACAAATTGAATTTTTCAAGTATGGAAGGATGTAAGATCTTTGATTTTTGGGTCTTTTTAAAAAATAAGAAAAATAGTTTTAATATTTGTTTTGTCAGATTTTGGTCTAGAATGCTTGTTTGGCAGTGTTGGTGCGACCAAAGTTGGTCAATATGAAAAGATGTGCTATGCTATGCTAGAGATGCTGAGAGGAATGGGATAAAGAGCTGAAGCTGGTATGTAAGGCATGGGCAGGCAAGGTGCAACTGAAATGCATGTATAATGTGGTTTCCTAGGCCAAAGAGATCTAGAAAGGGCCAATTGGGGTAGTGGGTCAAGGTGTTCAAAATGTTGGTTTCATGTTTTGGAATGCGGTGCTTGAGGAGCTCTAGTAGTTGATCCAGATGACTCCTCAAATGAAGCTCTTGTGCCAAAGTTATGATGGTTTTAATCTAGAAGGTATTGCAGATTCCTGACAAGCAGGACATATCAATATAGGTGGCTAAGGCTCATTTTGGCTCGTAAATGGCAAGTGGTTGAGTTGTGAAGAATGCTGGTCCTTCCAGATTGAGAGTTGGATCCCAATTGTGCAAGATATGGTCAATTGAATTTCACCAGGGGCTAGCTGTGTGCTCACTTGGTTGCATTAGTAAATGTTTCATCTTTGGCTTTTTTCCTCAACAAGGTTTTGGATGGTAGTATGCACTGTATGGGGCTAACAAAAAATTGAGGGCTTGTCAAATGGAATCACTAGGGCCAAGATATTGCACTTGAAACTTTGTGCTGGTTGTTTTTTTGCAGTTCGTTTGCGAGATTGACGAAGTTGAAATGCGGCAAGATCTTTAAGGGTTGAAGTGGGTGAGTGGGAGCTCCGGGGTGACTTGACAGACCGGTCATTGGACCCTTGAGCACCCGATGGCAAAGCTTGAAAGGAGTGGAAAAAAAGGTTTTGGGATTTTCTAATGAGGTTTTTGAAGGGCTTGGAGGTCCCAATGCTTGTGAGCTCACCATGTGGCCCGAAAAAATCTCCCACATGTGAAGTCAAATGCCATAGATCTTGGGTGCTTATCCTGCACAATGAAGCTCATAAGGGCATCCAAGAGAGGGAGAGAGACCTTTCTCTCCCGCTGGCTATGGTTTCCCTACTCTCGGCCTTGTGTGGGTGGCAATGGATGGAGATGGTGGTGTTTATGGGAATCCACGAGCGACGGCCTGGAGGAACTTTGTGTTGATGCTAAATGATAGTGGCGATCCGATGGCGCTTGAGAGTGTTCACGTGATAGCTTGGGTTCCCACAAGGACCTCAGGCATCCAATATTTTTATTGAAGAGAAGGTGAAACCAAAGCGGTTGACACGGCACCATGACATCCCCCAAGAGCTTAAGAAGGTGATTCTCATGTGGTGAAGTGAAAGAGGGGGGGCTGAGGTGCCGGCACCCTATCACATGTACTAAACTGGTGTGCCAAATGTGTGAAATGGGATCCCAATTCAGAAAGAAAGCACCTTGAAGTGCACAAGCAAAAAATATCACACCCTTTTTTTGATTGTTTTGCAAAGTAATACTCCCTATAAGAGGATTTTTTGAAAACTGTAAAGGGATTTTTGCCAAGAGAAGTTTTTAAACGGGTGAAGAGAGAGGATTTCTTTGTACAAGCCATGATGTCTCTATAAGCTTTTTCAAGAAGAAGCTCACCATTCCCCCCCTTCTTGGTGTCGATTCCTCTCTCCCCCTCCTTTCTTTTTTTCTCATGTGCTTTGCTTGGTGTTTCCGGTGTTGGTGTGGCTAGGTGCAACCCCAGACCGAGGTGTAGGAAAAGTGTGTGTGTGTGTGTGTGTGTCTGAGAGAGAGAGAGAGAGAGAGAGAGAGAGAGAGAGAGAGAGAGAGAGAGAGAGAGAGAGAGAGAGAGAGAGAGAGAGAGAGAGAGAGAGAGAGAGAGAGAGAGAGAGAGAGAGAGAGGATTGTGTGTACATGTGTTTGTGGTGTAGAACAGAGGTTTTGGGTGTGTGATATGTGCTGGAGCTTCTTGAGAAGCATGTGTGTGCATCGATGTATCAAAATGGGTGTGTACAAGCATGTTTGTGTTGATTTTGAAGGTGAAAACTAGTGGTTAGAGGTGTTCTATTTTCCCTTGGCTATAGACGGGTGCACATTGTGTGTTTTGGGTGTGTATCCTCCTTTCCATCTTTTAGTGCCCCCATGGAGGAGCACATTGATTGCTCCTAATTTGGTAAAGAAGCTCAACTTTTTGCATTGGTCGACATGGCGTCTCGAAGATATGGGCTAATTTTCACAGGTGAAGAGAGTCTTGACAAGTGGATTGCGGATTTTGATTTGTATATGCTATCACTGCATAGGCAAAACTTGGACATCAATATGCAAACGTTTCCATCGGTGATAAGGGATAAAGTAAAAGTGTGATACGAAGCATTGGAAAGTGAGCTGAGGCATTCTTAGCCGGCTCTACGGGCACGTTTCTTACATGATTTTTGCAGAGAGGCATCTGTTGGAATTAGGGTTGCAGGAAAACACACACAGCTTGGAGAAGGTGAAGGAAGCTCAAGGCACACAATAGAGAGTGTATTAATTAACGTGCAATGGAAAGATGGATAGCCCTAAAATGATGGGCGTATATACAATGCACTAGGGAAAAAACCTCCTAGTAGTGAGGGAAAAAATGCCCCGGCGGTCCTAAGTGTTTTCACACATCACTACCACATGTATATGGTAACAAAACCCCCCTGGAGTGATGCGGTGAATGAGAGATGGCACATAGAGTAAAGGGAAGTGCCATGCCCTGAGGACATGATCAATCCACAAAGGGGAGTAAGCCCAAAGCTTTGTGGAAAGCTTTGAACTTCTCATGAGACTGTCAATGCACTATGACTATCAATGTAGATAGTGTTGGCAATGTCCTGTCCAACACCCAAATCAGCCATAAGGCGTCTGAGCCATACACACTCAACCATAGTTGTGAAGATTGTTTAGTACTCAAAATTGGAAGTGTCCATAGTAGTTTTCTTCTTGCTCAACCATGATATGTATGAGCTGCCAAGCATGAAACAAAAACCACTTATGGACACTCGTGTGTCAAAATAACCAGCCCAATCTGAGTCCAAAAATGCATGTAAGACTGGCGGCAATGATCCCCCCTTGGGATAAAACAATCCAAGATGTAAAGTGCCACTCAAGTATCCTGCCAATTCTTAGACCCTAGGATATGCATAAATCTACTAACCTAAGAGACTGCAAACTAAATATTCATCCTCGATTTGCATACATAAATGATGCATCCAGCAATAGTTTGGTAAAGAGTGACATCTGCAGGATCACCAGCGTCATGAAGACTCAATTTCAAACCTGTTTCCATGGGAGTGATGATAGGTTTGCAATCCTCAAGTCCAAACTTACATAGCAATGTCTCTATGTAACTTTTCTGACACAAGGCAATACCACCATCACACTGCTTAAGATGTATACCCAAGTAATGATGCAACAACCCCAAATCTTTCATCTTGAAAGTAGCATTCAAATCAGCCTTAAATTCAGCAATATGTCTCTCATTTGGTCTAGTGATTTGGAAATCATCCACATAACAAACCACAATGCTTGGTACATCAACGTCACGCTTTACATACAATATGCTTTCTATTGGACTGTTTTACAAAAGCCTATTGGACTGTTTTACAAAAGCCTCATTTGACCAAATGAGTGTTATCCTTCTCATACCAAGCACAAGAAGAGGAAGTGCAAAACAGACTGGGTGGCCTCTACACCAAGACTATGCAGGATGGCCTCATCATGGGAGGTACACAATAGGGGCACCACCTAGCAAGGTATACGACTAGGACGCATACATATACACAATCAAACATGCCATGGAAACAAGATCCACGCCTAAGTCTGGGATGGGGTGGTCAAAAAACAAGATGAGAGGAATGTTGAGTGAGTGAGAATGGGCTTGCTACTCGTGCATGTAGTAAGGAAGATAATGAGGTAAGAGAGACATGCAAGTATGAAAGGTGGTCAATCCACAGACCTTAAGATGCAAGTAGCAAGATGATAGGAATATGAGAAGGAGAGAGAGTGCGTGTATGGTGGCGAATCCGCATACCTTAACATAAGCAAAATGGAAATAAAAAGCATAAACCATACTCACAATGAAGTGTATCCCAAACGACACAAGGTATGGCACCAAGATGGAGTGTGTTGATTGCTTGCAAAAGATGAATACAATAGGTAGCATAGGGCAAGAGATGAGAAGGGGACAAGATCGTAGGATGCATAATGGAGGGATGGGAGTTGATGGCAAGGAATATCATGAGTGTAGCCATCATTATTCTTCTTGAAATTGTGCCTTCAGTCCTTCATTACAAGTGTGTGGAGATATGGTGCTCATTTTGTGCATGGTGATGGTGGTTTTGTTGTGATTATGTTATTAATGTTCATGCTACTAGCATGTAACACAAGGGTGTGTATGTGTAGGTGTGTGGGTATGGGGTAGTGCATGTGAGTGTGTGTATTGTAGTGTGTGTTTAAAAGAGAGTAGGCCTCCTTTTATAGGTCAAGAGAGTGATTAGGAAAGAGATTATGAGCAAAAGGAGTTATTACAAAGTAACCTTCATTAGAGGCATTCCCCCAATGAGAGAGCTCCATGTTATTGACCAATTTCCTCCTAATCGCCTTCATCATGGCGAGCTTTGTCTCCATGCCACCTTCCATAGCTTGAGCCCAAGAGCTTCCTTACAATATTTTAGAGAATCTTGATAAAATAAGAGAAAACACATTAATAATGGAGAGAAACCTATAAGAAAATGTGTGTGTGGAGTTGGATAATTATGACTTCTTCCCATGTGGACAGATAGGCTCCGCCATTTTGGCCATATCTCCCAAAGTGTAGTTGCAAAAATTATATAAAAAAATAGGGATAGAAAGATCAACTTAATGCCTACAAGTTTGCTGTTGAAAACTTTTTCCAAGTCGAAATGCAAAAAATAGAGAAAAATCCCAAAAAATATGTGTCCGTCTTTTCTCTTCCAAAAGTCTTCCAAGTGGTCCCCTCTTGACTCCATGTGCAAGCCTTGTTTCCACAAGTGGATAATGCTTGAATTTGATATATTTTGTTGACTCTAACCAATAATACATAAGATTCTCTTCCCTTTCACTATTGACTTTTACTCTTCACATGTAGTGACCGTCGGGTAGAATCAGCATCTAGTGACTTTTTATCCCCCCTTCTCATAGGGTTTGTTCCTACCTCTCCTTATTTCCAAGATCCAAATGTTTCAAAGCCATATCTATGTACAAAATAAATACATAGATTTTTTGTGATTTTCATGCATTAGGTCCTTCCTCCTCCGCAAAGCCTTGCCACCAAGTGCATACCAAGAGAGAGGTGAAGCAAAATTTGAAAAACGGCCCTCACTGCTGCAAGCGTTGTATCTTACCCAAAATACATCCTTCACAAACATGTTTGATAGGGGCTTCAAGAGGCGGCAAAGAAGCAACCATATCAGATTTTTGCAAACGCAACAAACTTGCAAAATTCAGATGTCCAAAACGTGCAAGCCAAAGTTTTGCCACAACTGCATTTGAAAAATTCTTTCCACACTTGGTCATACAAATTGAGCTTATACAGACCACGACATAAAATGCCAGATGCAACAATTTCATCACCAAAAATGAGATCATGTACTATACATTTGTCATCCACAAATTTGACTACAAGTTCAAGTCTAGCAAGTGCAAATATAGACAAAAGATTCATCTTGATCCTATGTACATAAAGTGCATCAACAAGTGTGAAAGAATTGCTATTTGCAGTAGTAAGCACAATCTTTCCAACTTCTTGAACTGGATAAGAGGCATTGTTGGCACAAGTAACTGAATTCCCATGAGGGGCATACTCAAGAGAGGTGAACAAATCACGATGTGAGGTAATGTGCTTTGTAGCACCACTGTCAGAATACCACATAAGTGAATCTATAGAAATTGACATGCATGCATCATGGACAATAGAGTTATAAGTGCACTCTACACTAAAAGCCCATTTTGCATCAAAGCAGCATTACAGTATCCTTTCACAGAAGACTCAACAATAGGTGCATTTGTAGTGGAACCAACCTCTTTCTTCTTAGCCTCTTTGGACTTCAACTTAGGACAATGCTTGATCAGGTGATCATTAGCTTTCAATAATGGCAACGCGTCTTCTTTTTGCCCTTATCATCATAATTTCTAGACGAGTTTATGCCAGAAAAATCATTAGGAACAAGTGATTCTCCACTCGCAGAAGAACCATGAGAAGCGGCTGCACTACTGTTACCACCTTTTCTTTGAGCAACAATAAAAACCTTTTCAACACGCTATCTTGTCCTTTTTTTTCTTCTAGAAAGTGAATTGCAATAGCAATGTGCATAATGCATCAAACTTGACAACTTTAGGATTTCCTTGGGTCATAAGTCTCCAAGTAATAGGAAAAGTTTGGTAAGAATCTGGCAAGGCATTAAGAAAAGTCTGCACAAGGGAACTGTCTGAAATGACTTCGCCTGCAAAAATAAGTTGCTCATTTTTATCCTTGACACCAGCAAGGAAAGTGTCCGTATCATCTTCCTCATGCATAATCTTCGACTCCGGCTCTTTACGCAGCAATGCAAATTTTTGTCTCATTTTGTGACTTGCATAAAGACCAGCTAGAATATCCCAAGCCTGTTTTGAAAATTTTGCTGAGAAAATGTGAGGAGTAATAGTGCACTTCACAGACAATGCAATCAATGCATGAGCCTGCACATATTTTACATCCAAACAAGCTTGTTTTACCATAGGCAAAACAACTCTAATAACAGAAATCCTTGCAGCAAGACCTACAACATCCTCAATATCGTCTATATCCCCAGAACGAGGACGTACATCAATGCACTGCACAATATTCGAGACACCCTTTGATACAAGAACATGTTGCATCATGTAAGCTCACATAGGGTAATTGTCCCCATCCAATCTGTCCTCAGTAGCAAACATCTTGAACACATCTGTGTTGTTGCCGGCCATGGCGAATACCTACACCTGATGTGAAAAATGCCCAAAAAGAGGAGAAACAAAGCTGGAACAACACGTGCTATATAGCACAAATCATAGAAGACTATAAGGGACCTGTTATGAAAAAAATGGCACCGACAAAAATTTTGCACAAAATGACAAAATAACTTGCGTAGTATTGCCTGTAGAGGAAAAAGGGGCCAAATTTTTTTTCGACCTATGAACGCTTGCCAAAGTTCACTAAAATCACAGAAAGTGAGCAGGTGTGTGCTGGAGATGCTAACGACTAAGCCCAGGAGGATGAAACATGCTCTGATACCAATTGTTGGAATTAGGGTTGCAGGAAAACACACATAGATTGGAGAAGACGATGGAAGCTACAAAGAGTGTACTACTTAGTGTGCAATGAAAATATGGATAGCCCTCGAATGATGGGCGTATACACATTGCACAGGAGAAAAACCCTCCTAGTGAGGGAAAAAAAACCTCGGCAGTCCTAAGTGTGTTCACACACATCACTACCACATGTATATGGTAACAAAATCCCCACTCGAGATGGATGCCAAATTGAATGCCCTCAAACAAGATGTAAGTGAAGAATTTAGATTGTTTTTGGATCTTTTTAAAAGCTTGTTGGGTAGAGTTAGCAGAAGCCATATAGTTGGCTAATGGTGACTACTTCAAGCTGTATAAATTCATGGCGTTCCTACATCCTAAAGTGAGGGAAAAGGTGGACTTTAAAAACTCAAAGAATTATAATGGTGGCAATTGAAAAGGTGAAGAGTAGAAAAATAAAAAGGAAGATTGAGTAGGGTGTGTTGGGTTACAAAGCAGTGGTTCCTACCCAACCACAGAGTTTGAGGGATGCTGTTCATGAGGAGAACCATGGGAGCTGAGGTGTAGCCGTTCAGCCCACAGAACAAGATTTGACCTAGCAAATGCACGAGTTGTAGCTAAGTGTAATGGATAAAGGATAACCAAGAGGAGAAAGGTGCAGGACAAGGTCGTTGCCTGGATGGTTCTATAACTGTGGAGAAGAAGGAAATTATGCACTGGATTTCCCTTATCCACCGAGATAAAGGGTGGTATCTACCCATTTTTTGGTAGAGGAAGAGGCCAAGCATAGTCTAATGGCCCAAGGGAGCAGGTGGTCAAGAATACAGTGCAGCTAGCTCCTACGAATGGAGCCAAAGTCCCTAGGGTGAACATCATTGGAGTGGATAAGCAGGATGTCAAAGTATTGGCCAACAAAAGGGCTAGGGCTGAGTGGGGGACAAGGATTGAAAGGAAACTAGAGGTCGTAAAGGTAAAGAGAAAGTATGAGGGTAGAGAGAATCCAAAAACTACCAAGAAGAGAAGACATCACAAGATCAAACATGGAAATCTCCATCTAGGACGTGGCTACCCTGACCTGATAAGTGATGTGCAGAGTCAAAGAGCTAATATAAATTTTTCTCAGTCCTAAACTATGGAGATAGTGGTCTACAAGTGTGAGCATGAGGCTACCAAAAGCTAAGGGAAATGTGCATGCAGTGTAAAACATGGCATTAAGGGTGGGTAGCCCAACTCATTTTCTTCCCCTTGTGGATGCTATCGTTGAAAAGAGGATGCAACTTCAGGCCAATATAGATGGTTGAGTGCAGGTTTGCGTTATGACAGAGGCTGCAAAATGAGGGAGACATGTGTTAAAGCAGTAGCCAAATTGAATGTGCACATGAGGATGGCTAACCATGCTAAAGCTAGGTGTTTGGAGATGGCTCAAGATGTGAAGGTGAAGGTGATGGCATTGAGTGCCTAATCGGTTTCTTTGTGATGAAAGTAGGTGATAATGCATACCCTATCATCTTGGGTATGCCATGGATACTTGAAATAGGTGCTAAAGAAGATTGGGAAATCAAGGTGTTTCACCTTGCCAGACAAAGAGAGAGGGGGATATGCGGTGCTGGACCTAAAGACGAAAGAGAGTCGTTTCCATCCTATGGAGGCAAAAGACAAAGATGATATGATGAGCTATGAGTACAAGACCGAGATGGACTATGATGAGGGCTATAGAGATACAGAGGAAGAGGAAAGCAAGGATTATATGCTAAAGATTGATGCTAATTTGTGCGGTGTCATTGTTGAAGGCTCTCATGAAAAAGAGGAGATGCAACCATAGGTTCATGGCATAGGTTCAAAAGAGGTAGCCAATAGGTTGAGAAAATATTTGACCAAGCCAGAGAGAGAAGGCTACATCCAATTGTGTCCCTCCTTTCCAAATCTATTTGCAACAAAATACAAGGATCTACGAGGAGCAAAGAGTGTTGAGCACAAGAAAGTCCTCAAGGAGGGGTACAAGCCAAAAGCACAGAAGCTAAGGAGATTGGGGAAAATTCAAAATGAATCCCTTTGGCAGGAGATCAACCAATTTTTAGATGCATGTATTGTATATCCTCCTTATTTCCAAATCTATTTGCAGTTGAATACAAGGATCTAAAGGGAGCAAAGAGTGTTGAGCACAAGATAGTCCTCAAGGAAGGGTACAAGCCAAAAGCACAGCAGTTAAGGAGATTGGGGAAAATTCAAAAGGAATCCCTTTGGCAGGAGATCAACCAATTGTTAGATGCATGTATTATATACCCGTGAAGGAGTCAGAGTAAGTTTCCTTGGTGGTTATCACTCCTAAGATAAATGGGAAATGGAGGGTATGTGTCGACTACAAACCGTTGAATGCAACCACAAAGCGGAACCACAACCCATCGCTATTTGAGTATGAGATCTTAAATCAGGTATTCAGACATGAGAGGTATTCCATCATGGATGGATTTTAAAGTTACTTCCAAACAGGGTTTGCATTTGAAGACCAACTAAAGATGATATTTATCTCTCCATGGGGATGCTTTGCCTATCGCAGGATGCCATTTGGGTTGGTAAATGCCTATGCCACTTTTCATGATTGGATGAACATGGTATTTGGTTTCTACTTGGGAAAGTTCATTAGGGTGTTTATGGACAATATATGATATTATAGCTCAAGGACAAAGCACCTCTCAAAGCTACAGCTATGTTTTCATAGGTTTGATGAAGAAGGAGGTCAATTGAATCCCAAGAAGTGCAAGCAGGCACAACCTAGAGTGCAGTTACTGGGCCTAAGGTGTGGCAAAATGTAATTGAGGTGGATCCAAAGAAGTTCACGGCTCTAATTTGATGGAGCCTCCCTCTAGTACTCAAATTTTGTCTTTGTTTGTGCATAAATTGAAGTATCTCTCACGTTTATTTTGGAAGTTACCCCAGTATATATATACCCCCTTCAAAAGAGGGCACAATAGGTGCATGGCTTTGAATGTAATTAAGAAGCTCAAAAAACCTTTTATAAAGTAAAAGAATTTAATGTCAGTTACCTACGGTGTTTCCTCCCAATCAAGAGGAATATTTCTATATTGCCATGACGGTAGGTACCGTGTCTATTGGAGCGGTGTTTCTACAAAAGGTAGGAAGGATCTATAAGCCTATCTACTTTCAAAGCATGGTAATAAGTCCTGGAGAGGCGACCTAACTGAAGCCGAATAGTGGGTAATGGCTTTAGTTTTTTCTTGCAAGAATTTTAACGTGCATCTCATTGTACAAAATTTTTATGTGTTGACACCTAGAAATTTGTTGCTTGAAGTGGAGATACAGAAGTTCAAATTTGAGTTTAAGATCAACCATACTAGTCGATCGCACTTAGCTAATATCTTGGTCAGTAAGGTCATGGATTGACTAATTTATCCAAGGGTGGTGCAAGATAAAGCTCAAGAAGAGCCGGATTTGGAGGAAGCATTTATTATAGGAGGGTGATACAAAATGCAAGTGGAGGTGTGGTGATACAGGATAAACATGGAAAAGTGATTTTTTCAAAGGTCTATGATTTGGAAAATGTCCACACTAGCAATGAGACGGAGTACCTTGCACCTCTATTTAGGTTTTAAGCAATGTGTGGAGGGCCGTAGCATGTTTAGGTGGTACCAAAAAGGAGTGTATTGGACACTCCTTTGGGAGAAGATGAAATGGGTGGTGGTTTCTTATTCATTTTCGTATTATATAAAGGAAAGATAAAATATTTTTCGTCTGAGAGGTTGACATGTAGGTGGTCTGGAAATTCCATTTCACTTTAATACTAAAGCTTAAAGCAGCAAATTGCCTGCGCATTTAAATTCCCTCTCGCTAGCACTCCTCTAGGATCTCTGCAGTGCTGCCTCAATGGGTCCCTCCATCTCTTGTGCCCATCTCTCTCTCTCTCTCTCTCTCTCTCTCTCTCTCTCTCTCTCTCTCTCTCTCTCTCTCTCTCTCTCTCTCTCTATAGCCTCTGCAATCGGGCTCGTGCAGCGTCGCAGGCTTTCCGGTGTGCACTTTGCTGCACGTGTTAAAGGTTGGGAACTTGCATGTGCACTATGTGTGAGCCTCAAAGAGGCTGCAAACACAACACTAGATGTCACAATAATAAATATCTAATTCTCCTAAATGATTTTCTCATGTTAAACTGATCATTTAATATGGGGAAGTGCTAGGGGAAAAAAAGCTAGAATATTAGTTAAGCTAGCAGACCGGCCACAATAGGGATCCAAAGGAGGGAAAATAGGGATCCAAAGGGGGGGCCATCTGTAAAAGAGCCATGTGCAACAATGGGCTTAAAAGACCCTAAGGTTCAACCCATTAAGACTTCCAAAATGCTAAGGTTCCAAAATTCAAAGGTTAAACATTGGGGGAATTGGATGCTTTGTGTGTGTCCCAAAAGTCTTTAACAATCCCTACATAGGAGGGGGCAAGCCTTGCAAGTAGGGGATGAGAGAGAAACTCACACACACACACACACAGACACACACACACACACACACACACACAAGCTCCCTTTACACAAAGGGAATGATGGACACATGTGAGCTCCCTAGCCCAGATGCCCACAAGGTGTACCCAATTTTTATATGGGTGGCCTTGGAGGTGGACCAATGAGAACTAGGCTAGAGTAAATATAGTTCAATTAAATTTAAAACACTTAATAAAAGAACCAATAAGAATTAAGCTCTCGAGAAGACTATTGGGCATTCTCCCAAGGGGACCAACGAGCATTCAACAACCCAATGGCTTACCTAATTCCTATTGGCCAGGAGGCAAAGGGGTCCAATGAGAGTTTAGGGGGACACATGTCAGAAGGCTATCACTTATGCTACTTAATTACCATTGGCTAAGCCTGGGGAGTTCCAACAGGATGCTAGCAAGAAAAAATAGCAAGAGGGGTCGACCAAGAGAAAGAGGGGGCTGATTTTTCAAGGGCATTATCACCTACACACTCACACTAGCTCATGTGTGAAGTAAAGAAGACTCTCTCTCCTTCTCAAGATCTAATGGAAAGCTTATCACCTACTCGAAGCTTGTGAGAAGGGAGGCCTACACCACCAACTCTTGGCTTTGTGATGCAAATCCAACCAAGAGCGAAGCTTCAATGCATGCTCATCTCCTCTACCATACTAATTACTAAGCTAAGCTATGCTAATATGAGTGATTACGTGAGGAGATGTACATCTTTCTCGTAAGAATACTCCTTCTTCCTCTCAATCTACTCTCATACCCTGCTAGATCTCACCATCTTCGAAGGTGTGTGAGGTCTTGGGTCTGAGACCGTGAGGGAATTGATGTTGTGTTTGATAAGTGTTTTGCATAGTGCATGAAGTTTCCATCTTCATTGCACTAGCTAGTATTGAAGGAACACAATTAGAAATTGTATTGTAAAATGTCTCTCTTGATGGGAGAAACCATAATACAAAGCCTTTTGGAGGGGGGACCGGTTCCATGCAAATCCGGTCCTCAACTATTGTCAATTTCTTAATTTCTCTCTCTTTTTGAAGTATTGTTCATGCTATCTAACTAGGTGTTATGCTTTTTGTTGCTCTCTCCACCCAAGCACTCTTGTTATTCTCATTAGGAATCTATTGTAATGAAATGCTCACTATGTTCATGCTATTTTTCGCTACACACAAGTTACTGGACCATTAAATGTCACATTGGTATCAGAGCACAAGGTTTCTCTTTTCTCGCTCAAGAAGGGAGGTCCTGAAGCTAGCTATAAATGGTTGGTACTATTAATTGCATGGGAGTAAGTAGAATATGGATTTTGCAGCCTTGCAGTGCGCCTGCCTTCGTGCAGTTAACGGGGAATCACAGTAGGAAAGAAATGCACTCATTTTCGGGCCTTTCAACTCTAGTGAGAGAATGCTCCTTAGCCAATAGGAACAAGGCTAACGTTACGTTGAAAAAACATTTTTTCTCATTTTGAAAATGTCCATGAAAACCATTTTGGTGAGATTGTCACTATCATCAAAAAAGTAAGGCGCTTGATAATGACATCTGGCACAAGCGCCGAACGCCTTTTTATGACCCGTTGTTGCTATCCTATAAAGTGAAGTACTTGTACTTGTGCATCTCGCACAAGTATCAATCACCTTTTTATGAAGTACTCGCAATTTAAATTTGAACAGATTGTACTTGATAGTGATTGATAGGTACTATTTAAAACTATGAAGGAGTCAGAACCAAGAGAATAGGGGTACTTGAAGGGTCTCTGGGATCTCTATTCGCTTGGTTCTGACCTTATGACGCCCTAGGATTAAGATATATCACTTTTTAAGCCCACGGATGCATCCGGAACGTCCAAAAACCATAGGATAGCTCTTTAAAACACTGAAATCTGACGTCTCTAGCTCAAGATATAGCATTTTGAAGCCAAGGGCCTCATGAGCTCAGTACCAAGCGAATAGAGGCCCTTGAGCCCTTGAACACTTCCTCGAGACCCCTCGGGTACTCGAGTCGGAGTGTCTTTCCTTCCACTGCAAGGTTCATGGGGATAAACTGTTGCTCCTTGGTGTCCCTGATAAAGGACCCAACCTGAAGGTGTGGTAAGCGGAGCTCCTCCAAATCAGGTTCCTCGCTCACCAAGAAGATGAATGTTGCGATCCGAGAAAGGTACTCCACCCCCAACTTGCGCTTCTTGAGTGCTGACACCCCTGGGGCTTGCTCGTCCAAGTAATGGCCTACATCGGTGGCAATTTCTTGGAATCGTTGCAACCGCTTGGAGAATGGGACATCACCTTTGTGTATATAGCGCAAAAGATCGCAAGGCACTCAGATCCCTGCATGTGGGGAGATAGATACAGAATATTTTATGATGTGCTCCTCCATGAATGCAAAAATCTTGGCAAATGCATCCATGTGAAGGGCAATTGTGGCGTCAAGGTCAGGGAGACGAGTAAAAAGGGTGTGGAGGTCCAACTTCCCTTTGTATTTGGTGTCCTCGAGGAAGAGGATGAAGCGTGACAAAGGGGTGGATGTGGCTGCAGATGCAGAGGCTGTGGAAGCATCCATGGATAGCCTGGGGTGTAGATAGAGAGTGGAGGAGCTCAAGAGTTGCAAAAGTGAAAATAGTGAATGAGTTAGGTGCCCCCCCTTTTATAATGGACCCTTTTTTAAAGACATTAAAAAAAAGGCACTTTCACCAAAAAATGATTTCTCATCTCGATGCGAAAAATTATATTCAAAGGCATGATTTTCCGAAGCAAATCATGTTGATTACATCGGGGATCGTTTTGAAAATTGCAAGAGTTACAAAGTTATAAGATCGATAGCATAGTTCCATCCATCCTCCAGTCCTCCTCGACCTTCAATTTGTCTTCCATTCTCTTCCCAATCTATAGACATTCATTACAATAAGCATCCAATGATCGACAAACCATGATGTATTGAAAATGTGGTGGAAGGATTATCACCTTGTGGCATCGTTGGGCATCTTCACTGCAATGTCAAAGCTTGCAATAGCGCCGTCTACACTCTGTAAGGGAGTCCACACTCCAAGCTTGCACATCCAACGATCATAGTGAAATCGTATGTACAAGGAGGTGTGGGATTTCAAATAGCGCATTCCAATACCTGAAGCTCCAACCTTACAACGGTACCGGTCCCCGTTGTGCATGCCCTCCACAAAACCCCAGTCCTCTTCTAAAAGCCTTCCTAATTCCTCGTAATGCACATCTTTACATACAAGCATTGTGGTAGTCTCCACAAATCCAAACTCTTTAAAAATGTGCACAAAACAATGAATAGGCAAACACCAACTCAAGCCCACAGACCTAGAATCTTTAGAGTATTTCAAAGAGTTTTGGACATCTATTATCATCTTTTTCTTGAAAGATGCTACCGATCACAAATCTGGCACCGGCCACTCCATACTTAATAAGGAAGTTACTTTGATGGGTTCAAGTGTTCCAAACGCTTGTGTAGAAGTAGGGACAATATAGAGTGAGAATAGAAGAAAATCCTTCTTTGAACCAGTTTGGTTGGGCAAAGATGTGGAAACATTGTTGCTCCAATATCCGCATGTATAGCATTGAATGTGCCGGAGAGACTATGTAGTGGCTGCCTCTCCACCAACGTGGATGGAAATATGACTATAAATGCATGACAAATCTTAAGTATGAATCCATAATAACATTACACTGTGATTTCATAGCTAGCTTTGTATTCTCAAAACATGTACTTACAATGTGTTGGAAATCGAGGTGGTTGTTGCAAATGCATAGTTGAGATTGAGAAAACATGTTGCACAATGGCTACGGTCCCCTTGTCTTTACGGTTCTTGAAGCCAAGGAGCTTTCCTTTCCAATGAAGATCCAAGTTTGCACGATTCCGCACACGATGAGAGCCAATAGCAGATGGTTGCATGTATACCCAAGCACCTTTGGTGAACTCTTGTGGCACCTACTCATCATCTATACCTCTAGTGTTGTGGCATGCAAGTGTTGTGACCTCATCGTATGGCCGCCTTTGCGAAGTAGAGTTGGCCATGGTTGAGCAAAGAAATTTGGAGGAGGAGCACGCCCTTGCTTGTTGCTACAATGTAGGTGGGATAAAGTGATATGAGAAGGTGGTTAACCCTTGTGGCAATGGGAGGAGAAGGTGGATAACCCTTGCTTGGTGTGGCAATGGAAGGTGGTAGGGGAGGAGAGAGGAGCTTCCTTGCTGCAGCAATGGAGATGGTGTAGAGAGAGAGAGTGCTGGAGTAGAGGATGAGTGTGATGGTTGCAACCAAGGAGGGGTTGGAAAAGGGGTTCTAGACATAGAAATAACTTTTTGCCTAAGGACTACTTTTGGGGGAGCTCTGGATAGTAAAAAAGGATTTTTCAAAAGTTTTTTAAAAAATTTAAATTATAGGGTTTTTGGGTGCACTTTTTGACTTTTTGAGGTCAAAAAATGCTTTTTTTGACCATAAAATAGATTTAGGGGGGTTTTAAGAAGATAAAGTTTCTGTTTTGAAAAATTTGAAAAATTTCAAATTTTTGGGATTTTTTGAAATCCGGATAAAAAAGGAGGGAAGTTGGAGGTTCCATATGCACCCCCCCACCTTCTCAATAGGTAAGAGCCTATTTAATAAGTGTAAGACTACTTTGTCCCCATACATTTTTGAGGATATAGAGTGAGTCCACCACCCTCTTCTCATTGGCTGGCCTCTAATTAACCTTAATCCCAAAGGGCTTGTAGAGGGTTCATATTTTTTCTAATGTAATGCACCAGCCACATTCAACCGCTTGATGGAGAAGCTATTCAAGCCTCACCGAACCTTTATTGGAGTGTTCTTTGATGATATCATCATCTACTCTAATTCATTAGATGAACACAAGCGACACCTCTAGGTAATATTTCAAGTTCTAAGAGAGAATAAACTTTATGTTAACCGAAAGAAAAGTGAGTTTTTCTTACAAAAGATTCAATATTTAGGTCACATTATCTCTCAAGATGGCATCCAAATGGATCCATCAAAGTTAGGGGTAATAAAAGGATGGCCTAAACCAAAGAATCTTCATGAGTTAAGAAGCTTTATAGGTATGTGCGCATACTATAGACGCTTCATAGAAAAGTTCTCACTAATAGCAGGACCATTACATGACTTAACAAAGAAAAACGTTAGGTACACATGGTCTGCCAAGGAGAACAATGCTTTCGAAAAGCTTATCTCTCAACCTGTGCTTACATTACCGGATCTCCCAAAGACATTTGAGGTCCAATGTGATGCTTGTGGTGATTGCCTTGGAGCTGTTTTGCTTCAAGAAGGGCACTCCATATCCTATGAAAGTTGAAGACTCGACCCTGTTGAGCAAGCTCTAGGCATATATGAAAAAGAACTCCTTGCAGTTCTACATGCCTTAGACTCATGGAAGAACTATTTATTGGGGACTCCTTTCATTCTGAGAACGGATCAACAAAGTCTTAAGTACTTCATGATGCAGACCAAGCTCTCCCAACAAAAAAATGAGGTGGGAAAATTTCCTTGCGCAATTTCATTTTTATATTGCTTACATTGCTGGCAAGCATAATCAAGTAGCCGATGCACTCTCAAGACGGCCGAAAGTGAATGCGGTTTCCATAGCAACTCATGATGATCTATCTTCTATGATAGATGAGTATGCTATCGATCCCGATTTTAGAGATGTTAATTCAGCCCTTGCACTAGGGAAGAAAGAGGAACCATTTACTTTACAAGATGGTTATCTTCTCTATGGAAATAGACTATGCGTTACTAGCTCACTACGTGAGAAAGTAATGTATGAATCTTATGCTCCTCCTTATGCAGGGCATAGAGGGATTCAGTCTACCCTAAAGTGGATTGAAACATATTTCTATTGGCCTACAATGAAAGCAAACATACAAGAATATGTTTCTATTGGCCTACAATGAAAGCAAACATCCCCAACCCGCCAATACCAAGATCGGGATGGGATCCTTGACAGGTCTCTAGGTCTGATAAAAATCAGAGTCTCTAAACAAGAAAAATCCAAGGAATATACCTTCACCATTAACAATGGCTGTGGTCTATATCTTTAGAAGAAGACCTAATCCTGTCTCGCAGCGAAAATGGGACAACGTATTAAAAGTCCAAAAAAACTATTTCGGCCCTATAACTTCCACAAATTTGGCTAAGGTATCCTCAACCAACGCTTTTTTTCCCCTAACATATGTGAGGGCACAGCCGCCGCCGCTGGTGGACTCCTCTTCCAAGTGAAGAAGTTTTCCAAACGTTTTTAGTGCGCGGGGATGGATAGTTTCCTGACTAATCAGGTCCACCCGTCCATGATTGACAACCTTAGTCAATCCCCACTTACCACCCCGCACTCACACATGATTCTTTTGTTATTTTATTACTACCACGTTCTTATCACAATTAGAATAATGATTCCTATTATCCTTCATCACAGTTGTTTATTAAAACATCCCTTGAAAACATTCTTTTAGCAACAGACATCTTTAAACTTAAGACAGGGTACTGTCAATCAAAACATTGTCCATAATAACCATGACCAGTACTCTTCTTGTCTCAAGATCACCTAAGGGTGAAAAAACGGCACCCATTCCTTATTCACAATCCGGAGTGGATAAACCCCCACCCAAGGTTCCGGGTGCCAATCCATCAAACCAGTTGCCCATACAACCGGGCGGCTCCCCTAGGATAAAAAACGGTATCCTAACTTATGTAGAAACATGAATGCATGACACGGAGTAGAAAATCAACGTTCATGGGGGTAACCGACTTATCCGTGGCTGGAAATCCATAATTATCATCAAAATATACCAAGGAGTCGGAGGTGTCTTGAGACAAGCTGTTTTAAGGATGATCAATCATATCTTTCCTAGTTCAACCAGTTTTAACCCAAAAAATTCTTTCCTACTTTATAAACAAATGCACGTTGGTTTCTTGGAAGTTACCTTTTGACCAACTATTCCTTTTTTGATTCTTACTCACTCCTTACGTATGCAATGTTAACTTATAAAAGAACTTAAACTATTTAAGGAATTAATTGATAATGGGAAACCCACCTGAGACTGAGATTGTCCATCTGCTGCTGCGCTGGCGCCTGAAGACTCTCCTCTGTAGCCTACTACTAGGCCCGGCTTTGTCGTCATGCGACGCTCTAGTTCGTTTTGGAGCTACATCCTCATCATCAAATGTAGGATTGGCTCGGGTCCTTTTAGGTGCCATAACTTCTTATTCCTTATAAAAAGGACGTCTAATCATTAGGTAAATTATCCAAAAGCTAAACTTAACCTTTGTATCCAATTTTACCCATATCTAGGTTAAATTTATAGTCTTAATTTGTAAATTCTTGACCTAGTAATTTCTTATTTGCCTAAAATAGGCATGATAACTTTTTCCACAGCTTCCCTAAGGGTTTTCTATGCTATCCTAATTTTCTTAAAATTTTCTATATCTTTTTCTCAATTTCCTCATCGAATCTTAAGCTTGGAATCTGCTTATTTTGAGCTTAATATTTATTCTATTTATTTTCTCTCAAAGATTTCATTTCCTCAACTTTATATCACAGGTTTACACTTACTATAATTTTCCTAAAACTTTTGACCGCAAAGTCTATTTATTTTAATTAATCTTTGGAAAAAATAGGACTTTTAGTCAATTATAATTTTTTAAACTTACTAATAAATTATGGTATAATTATCACAAGGAGATAAGAATGTTTGTGACCTCTAGTAGTTATCATTTAATTTTTCAACTCAATTATCTAATTTCCATCTTTAATTTTTAGCTAAAATTAGTATAATTTGACTTAAATAAATATCTATACTACTTTTCTAACCTTGACATAATTATCATGGTCTCTTTATCATGTAATATAGCTCTCATAAATAGCATGTACTCATATAGCATAATTTACTAATTTACCTCTTTGTTTTGAGTTAGAATCAATATAATTTGACTTAGATAAATATCTATACTAAGTTTCTAACCTTGACATAATTATCATGGCATTTTCATCATATAGTCTAACTCTAATAAATAGTATGTAATCATATCACATGATTTACTAATTTCCCCCTTTACTTTATCCTAAAAAATAGTGTTTTTCTACTACGATAATTAGTAAGCTAATTATCTGTGGTTAAGATAATTATCACGCATTTTTAAAGATATAATTTACGTCTGATAATTATCTCAAAGGTTTTTAGTTTAATTTATTATCTTCTCTCATTAATTTTTCCATAAAAACAGTGTTTTTCTACTTAGATAATTAGTTAAAATAATTACCTAAAATTAAGATAATTATCAAGGATTCTCTTAAATGTGTCTTTCCTCTAATAATTATCTCAAAGCATTTTGGATTAGTTTGCTATTTTCCCCTAAAAATAGTGTAGTTCTACTAAGATAATTAGTTATTTGCTATTTTCCTCCTTTTAATTTCTCTTAAAAACAGTGTAATTATACAAAGAGAATTAGTTAAGCTAATTATTTGAGGTTAAAATAATTATCATGGGCTTTATAAGATGTGATTTACCTCGGCTAATAATCTCAAAGCATTTTGAATCAATTTACTATTTTCTTCTTTTTAATTTCTCCTAAAAATAGTATAATTATACTGAGATAATTTGTTAAACTAATTATATGAGATTAAGATAATTATCCCAGGTTTCATAGGATATGAGTTATCTCTGATAATTATCTCAAAGCATATTAGATCAATTTGATATTTTCCCCCTTTTAATTTCTCCTAGAAACAATGTAATTCTTCTAAGATAATTAGGTAAAATAATTATGTAAGGTTGAGATAATTATCACATGTTTTTTAAGATGTGATTTAACTCTGATAAATATCTCAAAGCATTTTGAATTAGTTTGATCATTTTTCCCTTTACTTTTCTCTCAAAAACAATGTAATTCTGCTTAATTAATTAGGAAAGTTACACAAAAAATTACAAGATAATTTTCCTAACATAATGACAGTTTAACACAACTCTGATAATTATCTCATATTAATCTAAACTTAATTAGTATAATTATCATTAATTTATGATTAAAATGAGTAATTTCAGCCCTAATATGATATAATAATTTATTAGCTTAGTATCCCTAAGCTTAATCACAATAATCAGCAAAAAATTTGAACTAAGAGACAATTTTTGAGTATACATAGGTTTAATCCTCAATTAATTAAGAAAATTATAAATAGGTTAACCTAGCTTTGCTAATTAAGAAAGGTTAGTGCTAATTACCGTTGATTAACTAACTAGAGCGTTGCTCTCTAGTGATTTCTGCATAGAGGTCTCTCTAGATGAGAGATAATGTACCAAGGCTCCGAGTCTCTCCGAAATTGTGAAACAAGGGGTCCTATTTATAGGTTTCTGGCACTCACAAGCTCTCATAGGCTGAAAAAAGAAGTTACTTGCAGGTCAAGAAGCCCCCAGGCTCAAGATGGCGCCCCCTGCTGCTAAAATTGGCTTGGACAGGTTCATCACAGCCCCACACAGCCCCCCCCAGCTTCCAGAATCGGTTTCTGCTATTTTTCGTAAGTTTTAATGATTAAACTTGAAAATATCTGCAATTTCTAGAACCTTAGGATAAAAAGTCTTTAGTAGTAATAATTACTGAGACCATTCAATTTTACTTAACTAATTAGATTCATGGTGTAACCTTTCAGAGCCCGTAGCTTTACCAGATTTTATGAGAATTCGGTTCTGAAAAATTCTAACCCTAGTAAAGCTCTGGTTACAGTTCCAAAAATACCAATATTTGCCATAGTTGGATCATTCTACCTTGTTTTCTTAACAACCAAGTTAATTTGATTAGGCTTTGTACAATTTCTAAGGTTTCAGAAACTGGAAACCTTACAAAATGTGTGGTATGCCAAAAGACGAAGTTTGATAGAGGGAAGCAACTTGGATTGCTTCAACCTTTGCCAATCCCTAATTCACCATGGGAGAGCATATCCATGGATTTTATCTTTGGATTTCCTAAGTCTATCCATGGTAATATGGGAATATGGACGATAGTACAGACAGGTTCAGTAAAGAAGCTCATTTTATACCTGTCAAAAAGACTATCAAGGCCCATCAAATGGCAACCCTCTTCATTTCTCAAATCTTCAAGTACCATGGCTTGCCAATGTCCATAGTTTCGGGTAGAGATCCTAGAATGACCAATAATTTTTGGAAGGGTCTCTTTGAGAATTTAGGAACAAGGCTAAACTTCTCTTTGGCCTATCACCCACAAACGGATGGCCAAAGTGAAATAGCTAACCTAACAATTCTCGATCTACTAAAAGCCTATGTAACAGAAGTAGATCAAAGATCCCAATGGGAGAAGTACTTACCCTTAGTGGAGTATGCTTACAATAACATTGTACATACTTCCACGGAAAAAGCACCTTTTTAGGTAATTGAGGGAAGATCAAAAAGTCCCTTGCTACTTAAGGTACATGGGGAGATCTTCGCTGCAGATGAGTATAGCCAAGACCTACAAGAATCTTTCGAGAAGATTAAGGATGCTATCTGTATCTCACAACAAAGGCAAAAGGTTGCTGCTGACAACAAGCACAGAAGAGCCCAAGCCTTTAAAGAAAATGATTGGGTCTTATTAAAATTTCCCAAGGCTCGATTAAGGCACACGACGGGCAAGAATCCTACGGGACACCAAAAGTACTATGCTAAGTTAGCAAAAAGGTACTATGGTCCCTTCCAAATTCTTAGGCCAATCAATGAGATGGCCTATCAACTCAAGTTGCCCAACCATTGGCTCATATACAATGCTTTCCATGTGAGCCTACTAAATCCTTACAAAGGAGAGCACCACAAGAACCAACAACTGAAGACCCACCGGAGATCGAGGACAAAGAAGAGGTGCTGCAGCCCGAGTCCATTCTCCGACATGAAGACAAGGTACTAAGAGGCGGTAAGACTATCCGATCTGATATCTTATTAAGTTTAGGAATTATCCTTTTGAAGATGCTAGATGGATTCAAGGAATACAATTAAAGGATAACCTAAACCTTGTCAATGCTTACAGTGCTTCCCAAGAGTAAGCAAATGTACAAATGTTAAAAATGAACAAAATTTTTGTCTTATAAGACTCTCTTTTTCTTTGTTGTGCACAAAAATGAAGTAGTATGCATGCTTAGATTAGGTTTGTGGAAACGACGTCTCCCGAACACCAAGTAGAGCTTGTCACTCTACTATGGAAGATGATAGGACTAATGTGTAGACATGCTTGTGGCAGCCTGAGGCTCTCAAGTGCCAAATGGACTAGTCATCCTTCCTTTGTGGAATGATGTCGCACGGTAACATAGGGATCCTCTACCCGCTAAGAAAAGGACTAGTGAATATGCTTTATCTTCTCTACCCCATAGTCAAGGACGACTATGATTTCGAGAGAGAGGTAATGTCATAATAATCAATATCGAATTCTCCTAAATGATTTTCTCATGTTACACTTGATCATTTAATATGGGGAAGTGACAGGGGAGAAAAAGCTAGAATATTGGTTAAGCAACAGACCGGCCACAGTAGAGATCCAAAGGAGGAAAAATAGAGATCCAAAGGGGGGGCCATCTGTAAAAGAGCCATGTACAACAATGGGCTTAAAAGACACTAAGGTTCAGCCCATTAAGACTTCCAAAATGCTAAGGTTCCAAAATTCAAAGGTTGTGTCCAAAGGTCAAACATTGGGGGAATTGGATGCTTTGTGTGTATCCCAAAAGTCTTTATCAATCCCTACATAGGAGGGGGTGAGCCTTGAAAATAGGGGATGAGAGAGAAACTCACACACACACACACACACACACACACACACACACACACACACACACACACACACACACACACACACACACACACACACACACACACACACACACAAGCTCCCTTTACACAAAGGGAATGAGAGACACATGTCAGCTCCCTAGCCCAGATGCCCACAAGGTGTACCCAGTTCCTATTGGATGGACTTGGAGGTGGACCAATGAGAATTAGGCTAGAGTAAATCTAGAGTAAACACTTAATAGAAGAACCAATAAGAATTAAGCTCTCTAGAAGACTATTGGGCAGTCTCCCAAGGGGACCAATGAGCATTCAACATCCTAATGGCTTGCCTGATTCCTATTGGCCAGGAGGCAAAGGGGTCCAATCAGAGTTTCGTGGAATTAAATAATTACCTAAAGCTCTCACAAAAGGGGAAAGGGGGACAAATGTCAGAAGGCTACCACTTATGCTACTTAATTACCATTGGCTAAGCCTGGGGAGGTCCAATAGGATGCTAGCAAGAGCAAATAGCAAGAGGGGTCGACCAAGAGAGAGAGGGGGCTGATTTTTCAAAGGCATTATCACCTACACACTCACACTAGCTCATGTGTGAAGTAAAAGAAGACTCTCTTTCCTTCTCAAGCTTTAATGGAAAACTTATCACCTACTCGAAGCTTTTGAGAAGGGAGGCCTACACCAACAACTCTTGGCTTTGTGATGTAAATCCAACCAAGAGCCAAGCTTTAATGCATGCTCATCTCCTCTACCATGCTAATTACTAAGCTAAGCTATGCTAATATGAGTGATTATGTGAGGAGATGTACATCTTTGTCGTAATAATACTCCTTCTTCCTCTCAATCTACTCTCATACCCCGCTAGCTCTCACCATCTTCAAAGGTGTGTGAGGTCTCGGGTCTGAGACCGTGAGGGAATTGATGTTGTGTTTGATAAGTGTTTTCCATAGTGCATGAAGTTTCCATATTCATTGCACTAGCTAGTATTGAAGAAACCCAAGAAATTCTATTGTAAAATGTCTCTCTTGATGGGAGAAACCGTAATACAAAGCCTTTTGGAGGGGGGACCGGCTCCATGCAAATCCGGTCCTCAACTATTGTCAATTGCTTAATTTATCTCTCTTTTTGAAGTATTGTTCATGCTATCTAACTAGGTGTTATGATTTTTGTTGCTCTCTCCACCCAAGCACTCTTGTTATTCTCATTGGGAATCTATTCTAATGAAATGCTCACTATGTTCATGCTATTTTCCTCTACACACAAGTTACTAGACCATTAAATGTCACACTAGACAGGCCTTTCTCTCTCTCTCTCTCTCTCTCTCT
Source organism: Adiantum capillus-veneris (assembly GCF_014529385.1). Taxonomy (NCBI): domain Eukaryota; kingdom Viridiplantae; phylum Streptophyta; class Polypodiopsida; order Polypodiales; family Pteridaceae; genus Adiantum; species Adiantum capillus-veneris. The sequence goes on from NC_140959.1 coordinate 31,973,989, forward strand.
CTCTCTCTCTCTCTCTCTCTCAAGCATACACACACACATACACACGTGAGCACACAAAGAAGAAGGAGACAGAGATGGAGCAAGAGCACTTCTTAGCTTACACCTTTGAGAATGAGGATTTTTAGGTCAAATGGACTTTTTTTATAAGAGTTTGACCCATTCACACATGGGCGCCCACAGTGGTTTGTCGTTGCAAAACTACTGTAAAAATAAGATAAGTTGTACACCTTTCATCGGAAATGACCTACAAACCTATTGGGCTGACAAGCCCGGTCCATGACTCAATCAAATAAATAATATACATCCATCGAAGGTGATAGGGTGTCCGTGAGGGTTAACATGCCCCCCTTCCTGATGTAGATTCCGTCCTCGAAATCTATTGAGATGAAGCCCGTTCGTCGAGGCAGAAGAGCATTCGAGATTAAATGTCCTTAGCCTTCTTTAATCACTACAAAATCAACCAAAATTGGCACAATAATTTGATTTTATATACAATTAAAAGCATATGCAGTTGTAGGCACACAAATTGATTGGTAACAGAATATTAAACAATTTGTTAGTAGTTAACATTAAACTATAATATAATACAATACATAAGTAGTTGTAAACTTAAAAAACTACAAAAGTATGGGGTTGCTAAATTAACGATCAAAGGCCCCTAGAGGTCAACTATTAATACCATGGGCAAGCTTCTCAATTTCTTTGGGCAATTAAGATGTTTAATCTCGGAAGAGCCAAGTAATTCATGTGCGAGGGCTGACTACAGGCTATACCTAGAAGACCTTGTAGCTAAGCTACGATAAAAGGAATTTCTCATGAAATCATCGCCTGACTTATTCCCTTTTCTTTGACCCCCAAAGTCTTTTCACATTGACTCAATTTTGATGTGTGTGCTTATTTTGTATGCCTTCGGTTTTTTGGTTTTCAAGGAAAAACGCCCACATTGGGAACCTCTAGGGCTCTAGGACCATAGGCGATACATGCGAGTGAAGTACCAAATCAAGCTGGTATTTCTCATCCAGCTTAAGATTTTACATCGTGGCACTTTTGATTTTTGTGTTGTTCATTTTCAGCATTTTAATTTTGTGATTTTGGAGGGTCATATAACAATGTTACCCTCCCTAGGCTCATCACACTAGTAAACTCCCTTTATAATACTTAAGCTAAAGGTCAATAGGGACTAAGCCCACTAGATAACCCTAGTACATTGCACACAATGCTGCCTAAATCAGATTAAGAGCCTAAAGTGTTGTTGGATAACCACACATGCAATGAATAATCACCAAAAGATTGAGTTTTAACTAATTCAGGGCTAAGTAGTACTATGTGTTGTAAAGAATGAGGATGCAAGAGAGCTACACAAGACAAGCACAAAGCACACAGAGATGGAAAGCTTCTTCTTCTTCTTCTCGGAAAAGAGAGTACAAAATGACTAAGTGCTAAAGCTGAAAAGTAGCACATATGTACATGCGGTCACTAAGTGTGAACTCGCTAGAACGCTAGAAGCGTACTAGGCTGGCACTATAAGTGTAGTCTAGCTGTAGAATCACTGGCAGAGATCCTCCGTGTCGGTCACCTAACGCGCCAGTGAGTAAATGCCGTAAGCGGCCAAGACCCGTAGTGGATGCCCGCTCAAGGTGTAGAGCTCGACATCTCAACACTCCCCCTCGAGCTCTGCATGTCGCAAAGTCCAAGCATAGTCCGAAAATGTGGAAGCTTCTCAGCTCCGAGGGCCTTGGTAAAGATATCCGCTATGTGATCCTCTGTGCTGACGTAGACCAAGTCGATGTCGCCCGCCAACACTCGCTCTCGAACGTAGTGGTAATGGACCTCTATGTGTTTGGTCCTGGCATGGAACACTGGGTTCCTAGCCAACTGCATGCTGTTGAGGTTGTCACAATGGATGAAAATCTACTGGTCCACCTGCACTCCCAAGTCCTCAAGTAATGTGCTTATCCAAGCTACCTCGCACGCCGCAACTGCTGCACCTCTGTACTCGGCCTCTGTGCTCGATAAAGCAACCGTAGGCTGCTTTTTGATGCTCCAAGTAACAGCAGCACTCCCAAAAGAGAACATGAAGCCACTCGTAGATCTCCTATCAACAATGCTACCTGCCCAATCTGCATCTAAGTGTACATCGTACTCCATCCAAATGTGGCTTCCTCGAAAGCTGCATGAACTGACTCTCCAAGCCTACTGTGTAGCTCAAGTCTGGCCTCGTGATAGTCAAGTAGATTAGACTACCCACAATCTTCCTGTACATGTTGACATCCTCAACAACATCACCCTTCTCTGCACTCAGCTTTGCATTCACATCCAAGGGAATAGAAATTGGCTTACAATCAGCCATACCATACTTTGACAACATGTCCAAAGCATACTGTCTCTGAGATAGCCATACACCCTCTTGAGTCCTGATCACCTCAATGCCAAGAAAGTAGCGCAACTCGCCTAAATCTTTCATTTCAAACTCCTGTTTGAGAAGACCCTTCACATGGTAAATCTCCATAGCATTGTCACCAACAATAATAAGGTCATCTACATATATGGTAATGACCACAATCCCCACATCACTCTCACGTACATAGAGTGAATGATTAGCATGAGCTCTCCTAAAACCAATACTGACAAGATAATTGGCAATCCATTCATACCATGCTCTAGAGCCCTGCTTCAAACCATACAAAGCTTTGAGAAGTCTGCATACATAATCTGGGTAACCTGGATCGACATAACCAGGTGGCTGAACCATATACACTTCCTCTTGCAACTCACCATTCAAGAAGGCATTCTTTACATCCATTTGATGCATAATCCATCCTCTAGATGCAGCCACTGCTATGACAGCTCTCACAGTCGTCATCTTTGCTACTGGAGCAAAGGTCTCCTCATAGTCTATGCCATACGTCTATGCATAACCCTTTGCGACCAGCCTTGCCTTGTGACGCTCAATGTTACCATCAGCCTTATGCTTGATTTTATACACCCATTTACAGCCAATAGCTTTCTTGCCACTTGGCAATGGCACCAACTCCCATGTGTCGTTTGCTTCCAATGCAGCCATCTCTTCATTCATTGCATCATCCCAATGCACATTTCCAACTGCATTCTCAAAACATGTGGGCTCCACATCCTGTATCACCTTAGCCATGTAGGCTTGGTGATGCGCTAGATACCCATCATAAGTCAATTTCTGAACTGGATTTCTGACTTTATTAGATCTGCACGGTCCTGGGTCACTCCTTTGCCCTCTAGCATCTTCTTGTACTTTCCTTACGCCAAGTGTCCTGACAGCCGGAATTCCAAATTCCTCGTCAAGACTTTGTTCAGAACCATCTGAATCCATGTCTACATGTGAAAAACCTGATGATGCATCAGCCATAAAGGGAGGTTCATCAACCTTTTCCTTTCCTTTTCGTGATACATTCCCTGTACTTGTTGGTGGAGTAACCTGCGTACGTAGTATACCATTCCATGGTTTCTCAACAGAGCCACGAGAAGAGGACTCTTGTGGTCCACTCAAAACCTGTGACTGTGGCCTCACATTTTTTACAACCACATCATCTTTTACATCAGCCCCAATAGTGCCATGTGCATTACTGTACCAGTTGCTCATCTCATCAAAGACTACATCTCTGCTCACTCGTAATTCTCGTGTAGTAGGATTGTAGCACCTGTACCCCTTTTGTTCAAGGGAATATCCCACAAGAATACATTTCTCTGCTTTAGGATCCAATTTCCTACGCAACTCATCTGGTACATGCACGTAAGCTATGCAGACAAACACTTTCAAGTGTGCCAAATTAGGCTTTGTACCTGTAAACGTTTCCTCAGGTGTTACATCATGCACCGCAGCTGTAGGTGTCCTGTTCATAATGTACACAACTGTATTTACGGCTTCAGCCCAGAAATAATGAGGCATGTTCTTCTCATTCATCAATGCACGTGCAACCTATGCAATGTGCCTGTTTTTCCTTTCTACGACCCCATTCTGTTGTGGAGTATATCTGCATGTAAACTGCCTGCGTATACCATGCATTCGCAGAAAATCTGAAAAATCATTGGAAAAGTACTCTCCCCCTCCATGTGACCTCAATGTCTTGATTTGCATATCTGTCTCCTTCTCAATCATGACTTTGAAGTCTTGAAAGTGACCAAACACTTCACTTTTGTTACGCATGAAGTAGACCCATACTTTCCTTGTATGGTCATCAATGAAAGAGACATAATACCTGCAACCATGTATACTTGCAGTATCGGTTGGACCCCAAACATCTGTGTGCACCAGCTCAAGTGGCTTTTTACATACATTGCGCTCATGTGGAAATGAGCCCTTTGACTGTTTTCCAAACTGGCATGCTGCACACACTTTATGCATACCATCCACCTTGAATTTGGGAAAACCTTTTACAATCTGTTTTGATTGCATGGTGCACAATCTCTGCTCATTGACATGGCCAATGCGTTTGTGCCAAATGTCAACATCAGCCACAACACCTGTGCCCTGTGCAAATAATGAAGCTTTTACCTCAGGCATGTCTACATTCAGCGTAAACATTCTACCCACACATTTGCCCTCTGTGATCAGCTTACAGCCATTCTCGAAATCTTCTACATAACAGCCATTTGGATTGAAGCGAACCTGCAAACCCTGCTCAACCATTTGTCCAATAGAAACAAGATTCTTTGTAATGTTTGGGACATGAAGAACATCTGCTAAGTACTTTGATTTCTCACTCTTCGTATTTAGAGGTATGTCCCCTACATGAGCAATGGGGTGAGCTGTGTCATCTCCTGTCTACACATAGCCTGACACATCTGGTTTGCGCATATCTCTAAACCACTCTCCACGAGACGTCATGTGATTAGAGGCACCTGAATCCACATACCAAACATCATCTTGGGTGGAATTCTCTGCAGTCATTGTATTCATTACATGCTGCATAACAAACATGCGCTCGTTTTTGCTGTCATCTGCATCTCTGCTAGTAGATGCATAGTTGCCCTGTTCTCTCTTTCCACTTGCTTTTCCCTTTGGACATTCACGTGACATGTGACCTCTTTCACCACAAGTCCAACATTCTCTGATATCTGTAGTATGTTGCTACCTGCTTGATCCTGCACCACGACCTCTTTGACTCCCCCTGCCTTGAGACTGGTTTCCCCTTCCACCTGTATTGTTTTGATTTGATTGACCTTCCAGAAATTGGCCCCTGCAACCCCTTGGGCCTCGACCACAACCTCTACCTCTACCTCTGTTGGAGTTAGAATAGAAGGCCCGTTCAGAATTATTTCTGCCATGAGAAGAAGACGTGTCAAGGTTCTTCTCCTCAAGAATAAGCATAGAAATCAAATCTTGGAACACGGGGATGTCGTCTCTTGTATTCATGGAAGACCTAAAATGTACATACTCATCTCCTAGACCATCCAAGCATGCACGGACAATGTCATCGTCTTCCACTGAGACTTTAATAGATCCAAGAGCCTCAATGATACTCTTGATCTTCAAGGCATAATCATTGATTGAGAGGTTGTTCCTCTTAACCTGATTTAGCTCCAACTTTAGTTGAAGCTTCCTGGCCTTAGTGTTCACCTCAAACACTCTGCCTAAGTTTTTCCATGCAATGGCGGGGGTTTCAGCATCCTGTAGATAGCCCATCATGCCATTTGTGATGCTCATAGAAAGCCAATACATCACTTTGCTCTGGCCTTGTTGCCAGTCCCTCAAAGATTTCCTTTGTTCTGATGTAGCATTTGCCTCGGGAATCTCTGGTTCCTTTTCATTGTCTCCTTCTACATAGTCCCAATAACCTTTTCCTTTTAGGAAATTTGTTATTTTGAACTTCCATGCAGGGTAGTTATTTTTCTCAAGCTTCTCAGTAACAATCTGACTGAAACCGTCAGACATCTTGAAGCACTAAGACAAAATAGTTGCAATCTGCAAAAACCTGCAAATCTGCTATCGTGGTACCTGTAACACTTTCTACAGTCAACGAGTGTCCACAATCAAGCGTACATACAACCACTGTACTTGTACAGTAAATCTCTGTATACTGCACTTTGGAGACCTGTTCAGAAACTTGTGCGTCTGGTCGTGGATTGCGAACGAAGGGATTGTGATGCTCTTGCTCTCTTAGCATCTCTTGCCTACACCAGGCTCTGATACCATGTAAAGAATGAGGATGCAAGAGAGCTACACAAGACAAGCACAAAGCACACAGAGATGGAAAGCTTCTTCTTCTTCTTCTCAGAAAAGAGAGTACAAAATGACTAAGTGCTAAAGCTGAAAAGTAGCACATATGTACATGCGGTCACTAAGTGTGAACTCGCTAGAAGCGTACTAGGCTGGCACTATAAGTGTAGTCCAGCTGTAGAATCACTGGCAGAGATCCTCCGTGTCGGTCACCTAACGCGCCAGTGAGTAAATGCCGTAAGCGGCCAAGACCCGTAGTGGATGCCGGCTCAAGGTGTAGAGCTCGACAACTCAACATGTGTGAGATAGAATTAGAAAATCAGAGAGAGAGAGAGAGAGAGAGAGAGAGAGAGAGAGAGAGAGAGAGAGAGAGAGAGAGAGAGAGAGAGAGAGAGAGAGAGAGAGAGAGAGACTCAGACAAAACTCAGAGATTGTATATCAAGAAATCACTAGTACAAGTTTTCTAAGCAAGACTCAATACAATCTGACTTCCCAAAGTTCCCCATTCCCAAGTTATAGAGCTGCGCCCTGAATTCGGTTAGAACTGCTTGATTCTTGGCATACACTAACAATATCCAATTAAGGTCTTCAGGCTTACAATATCGGACTAGCTACTAATAATCATACAGTACATCCGATATCCGATTTACTACATATCCGACTTTGTATTTACCCTTCAACACAAGTCACGTCTCGGTGGTGGATTTGACAAAATTCGACCGGGATCCACATATCCCTTGATCAATAAAGACCAAGTCAAAAAGAAAGTTCCATATTGATTACAACATTTCAGACAATGGGTTCATTAGGAAGTACTTCAAAATCTGACAAGTATTCTGGAACAAGCACAATAGGTTCAGAAACTGTCACTGATCCAACAATAACACCAACAACTACTTCATCATCTGGTAAACTAGTGATCTCCTGCTCATTTGATCTCTTAATTGCAGAAAAACGTTCACAAGTACCCATATCCATTGAAATTGGATCAACTAATATCTTCTTCTCAGCTAATGCAGATTGTGCAATATTCTTTCCTTTATAATCCTGAACCTGTTTTTTGTACAAATCTTTGTCTTTCTTTAACTGTTCCATCTCCTTTAGTAAATCAACTTCATGGTTACTGAAAACCCCTGATATGACCTTCTCATCAGGATGCTTGATAAGGGAACTCATCTTTTATCTGAAGTTGCCCATACTTCCTGCATACCTATTTCCAAATGTTGCCTAAGGACTAACATGTCCCGTTCAGACATAAGAATAGCATTGACATCTACTTCCTCTTCTCCCAACACTTGTTTCTCCAATTACTCCAAAGGTTTAATTATCTGATTCAAGATCTGATTCTCCACCTGCAACTCTTTATTGACAGTGGCCAACTGTTGCAATTCTGATTGAACTTTTGTTTCCAAATCCACTGTTCAGTCCTTAAACATATGCAAAGAAATCTTTTCCTTGGCTAGCTCATTCTGATGTGCCACCATCAGATCCTGAATCTCCTTCTGATGTGTAGCTTTGACATTCTCCAGCTCTTCTTGCAAGGCATTAGCATGGACAGTTTGATCATGCAACAATATTTTTGGAACACTAGAATCAACCATAGATTGTAACTGTATTTCCATATCCTACTGTTGTTTATGAATAAACTCTTTGACACCTAAAAGCATATTCTCTGCCATTCCAGCATCTGTTGGCTTGAAAGTCTTTGGAGAAGACAAATCATCAAAGTTCAGTTTTTTGACTATAGGTTCCACCTCTACTTTTCTCTTCTTGGACAAAGTGAAAACCTTGCCAAGCTTGACCTGATTTGATGTCCCTCTATGAGGCTTCTTTAATGAAATATCCATGTCCTTCAAAGAGTGTACAGCTTTAGGAGTATACACACTTTTGAGAGCTTCACTGTGATTATAACTTGCTTTAATCATGAACACATAAGTCTCTTCCTTCACCTGATCATTGAGTAGCTCTACAGGCAGTTGCACCCCACAAACATTATGGTGTGATACACTCTCAAAATATAGTAGCTATGTAGACCCTTCTGCTCTGCCTACAGTAGTCAAAGAAACATCACTACTGTCCAACTTTTGAACATAAGAAAACAAGGATGCCAAGTAGGCACACAACGTACTGTTTGTAGAAGATTTCCTCCTGTCAGACGTATTAATCTCCCCATTGATCCTCTCATAAACTAGATAAGACCAATTAACAGATCGTCCTTGCTCAACAAAATAAAGAGGAGCAAAATTCTCCTTGGACATATAATCAAATTTAACTAGGAAACAGATTTCCTCTAGATACCACTTCAGATGCTCTCTTCTAACATTTTTGACATTCTTCAACATGTAATAATTTCTGTCACCCTCTCTGGCTCCAAACTCCTTCTTCAAAAAAAAAGAGCACCTAGGAATCTGAGAAGTTCCATTGATTGGAAGTTTAAATACCGCAACAATCAATTGAGGACTCAAAGCTACATTGGTAGACAACATACACTTTGTCTTTCTAAGAATCTCCACTTGAGATTTAGCATACATTTTTCCTTTCCACTCTTTCCATGGCAAAACAGAAAAATCAAATAAACCTATCTTCTTTAACCACAGTGAATGTACCTCTGCAGAACAGTCAACCTCCACTCTGAAATCCACATAGGGCTCCATCAAGGTCTAATACAACTTGATAGGTGTCATTTCCGGTGGGTTGTTGGGTTCTTCTTCTCCAGAAGGTTGGTCTTCAAGCTCAAGACTACTCGCATCTATTCTCATGGATACTGGCTTTCTCCTTGAGTGCTTGCTGCTTGGATCTTCCTCATCAAGCGTTGGTCAGACAGCAGGTCCCCATTTTGTTTTGCCCATCATGCAAGCAAGAGAATGCTGAAAGAGAGTAGAGGGCCGGAGGATAGAATGGTACAAGTGAAGAGAATCAGCCAGTGAACATTGCGTGAAGAGGAAATGTGACGAGGAAGGATTTGGAAACATGAGAGACTCTCAACACGTGCACTGGAAATGTCATTTAAGTGCACCTTACACTTTTCAAGGCACTCATTAAAAAAAGACCTTAGTGGACAATCATCACTCTTCTCGATAAAATTTTGAAAAACTGTAGTAAAAAAATATCCGACCTCAAATAATCCGATCCAAAAATCAGACAAATTCCGAATTCCGACATCTTCACCAAACTGCACCTAATTTCCCAAGACTTGAATATACTCCCTTTGATTATCAGTATCTCTGCACACTGCTTCATCCACCAACTCATCTACTTGGACAACTGCTGTTGTAGGCCAATCTAAATGAGGTGGTTTACCAACAAACTTTTTCAATCTGAAACCATTAACTAGAGGTTAACTGGAGAATCCACTCTTGTCCCATACACATCAGCAACAATAAAAGTACCTTAACCCCTGTCCTCAACAATCTGATATGGTCCCTTGTATCTTAAAGTTAATTTGCTAGGATGTGGTCCCAATCTAGAGTTATAAAGCATAACCCAATCTCTCACCTGAAAAACTTTGAACTTGATTATCTGATTCACCCAAGCTTTTCTCCTCCACTGAAATATTTCAGTTATGTAAAAACTGACATGCCTATCTTCTTCCAACTGCAACAAATACATGCTTCTATGTTGAACAGACATTTTGGGACTCATTTTCTCATCACTCACCCTGAGACTACGTACCACAAACTCCATAGGGACAACTGCTTCAAGCCCATAAAATAACCTCAATAGAGTCATACCTGTAGTCATTTTGAAAGTTGTCCTAAAGGACCACAAAGCTGAATCTAACTTTTCATCCCAATCCTTCTTATTGTCCTGCACAATCTTCTTCAAAACCCTAATCAATATCTTGTTAGTACTCTTGGCTTGACCATTGGCATGAGGATGATAAGCTATGGATTTTTTGTGCATGATCATATGAGTTTTAGTAAGTTCGACAAAAACAACATTCAAAAAATGAGATCCTCTGTCACTTACCAACTCCACAGGACAACCAAACCTGGTCATGATATTATAATAAAGAAACCTTGCCACACTAGCAGTTGTATTGTCTTTCAATGCTACAACCTCCACCCATTTAGTATAATAATCAGTAGCCACCAATATGTACTTGCATCCTCTTCTAGTAGTTGGATTCACTGGTCCCACAAAATCTAGACCCCATTTCTGAAAAGGTTCTAGAGGCAAGATTGGATGATTATTCATTATTTCTGTAGAATCAGGCTAACCCACCTTCTGACATATCACACAACTCTTAGCATAATTGTGAGCATCCTTCAACATAGTGGGCCACCATAATCCTGCTTGTAAAACTTTTTTTCCAGTATTATCTCCAGAAAAATGTCCTCCAGCAGCCCCAAAATGTGCTTTCTGTAAAACAGCTGATTGTTCAAAATCAGGGACACATCTTCTAATGACCCGATCAATTCCTTTCTTATATAAAGCTCCAACAATAACCAAGAAATGTCTACTTTTTAGTGCAAACTTTATTCTCTGATCTATAGAAAAGTCTGATGGCATTGTGCCATCCATCAAAAACGCTAACATCTGATCATACCAATAATCAGAATTGACAGTTTGAACATCAAACAACTGAGCATCAGGAAGATCATCAATAACACCTGTAGGCTTTTCTCCTGTCTCAATCCGACTTAAGTAATCGGCAATAGCATGCTCCTTGCCTGGTGTATGAATAATAACAAAATCAAACTCTTGCAATAATAACATCCATCTAGCCAACCTTCATGTAAGTAATGGTTTTTTTATTAAGTAAAGCAAAGCCTCATGATCTACATGAAAGATCACCATATTGCACAACAAGTAATGCCTGAATTTGGTCAAAGCATACACCATGCCCAAAGCTTCCCTCTCTGTCACTGCATAGTTTCTTTCAATAGAGGTTAACACACGAGAAGCATAATATATAGGTCTAAACCAACCTCTGACACCTTCCTGCATCAATACAGCTCCAACAGCCACATCTGAAGCATCCACAAAAACATGGAAAGGTAAATTCCAATTAGGAGCCTGTAAAATAGGAGTAACTGATATCATCTTCTTCAATAGTTGGAAGGATCTTTCCTGAGCATCATACCACACAAAAGGTACATGCTTCTTAGTCAAATGAGTAAGAGGCATGAACACATTGTCCAAATACCTGATATACCTGCTATGCTACTTAACTTGGCCAACAAATCTACTCAACTCCTTAACATTTGTAGGAGCCTTGGTTGCTTGAATCACTTCAATCTTCTTATCATCGATGGACATCCCCTAATGAGATAACACATGACCCAATATAATAACACTCTTGACTGCAATCACACTTTTGTAAGGATTCAGACACATTCTGAACATCCTACATCTTTCAAAGCATAACCTCAAATGCTGCAAATGTAAGTCCTTTTTGCCAAAAACTAAAAAATCATCCACAAACACCCTCATGAAATCCTGCAAATACGGCTCAAAAGTCTTATAAGCTGTGTAATTGAAAGATGGTGGACCATTCTTCAGCCCAAAATTCATGACAGTAGAAGCAGAAGCCCCCCGTTCTATTATAAAAGCTGTTTTGTGCTGATCTTCCTCAACCACCTGAATCTGGTTGTACCGAGAAAACCCATCCAAAAAACTATACATTTCTTGTCCAACTACCATTAGGAAAATTTTGAACTCATTTTTGGGCCTTTTAAGAGTGCCACATCATCAAAGTTGTACAATTGAAAGCAACCGGGTAGACCCCTCTAGATATTGCTTTGAACCCCATGATATGACCTATCATTGGAAAGTTCTTGAAAAATGGATTCTAAAGAGCCAAGGTCCGAAAAGTTTGGATGAATTCTATGAAAGTTATGCCATTTTTTTTCAATCAACCAGGTTTTGTTACCATTACGGTAATCTAAAATCACCTTTTTCTAGATCTACATGAAGGCAATGTGCATGCTATATATCAATAGATAGCATTTGAAGAGTAGATTCTAAATATCCAACCTCCGAAAAATTTGGATCTTATTTGCAAAAAAATTACCGATCCCCAGTTTTTGAAAGCTATGCCACATCAACAATTCTTACAAGGCCCATTTTTGAGTCCAAACTTTTTCTAATGTGTATCCAAAATAGCATCACAAAAAGGCATAGGGAAAGGATCAGTAATGATTGCTCCATTTAATTTCCTATAGTCAACACAAAACCTTATTTTCCCATTCTTTTTGGGAACCACAATAATAGGAGACAACCATGTGACTTCATGGATAGGTTGGATAAACCCAATAGCTAACAACTTGTCAATTTCCTGTTTTACTTGAGCTGCAAAATTAGGGTTCATTCTGTACCTCTATTGAACAATAGGAACTGCATCTTCCTTGAGGTTGATATGATGTTGATGCAAATCAGGGTCAATCCCTTTAAGATCAAAATAATCCCAAGAAAATACATCCTTAAATTCCTGTAACAAATGCAACAAGTCCTGCAAAAACTGACCATCCACATGTACATTGACCTTCACCATTTTAGGATCCTCTTTAGTGCCCAAATTAAGCTCCTTCAACTCATCCTGTTCAACTCTCTTGGATTGCCCAAACCTTTTGTTGGACAACTTCTCCACCATATCTTTAGCCTCCTGCTCTTCCTGCAGACTTACCTCCTTAGAGCTACAAGCCACACTCTGATCCATCGTTCTTAATACATCAGCTCCCTAAATTTCCTGACCTGAAACAGGTGCTTCTTCCCCAGACTCTGATCCTTCATCTCTCTACAAAATACCCTCAACATCCACTTCAAACACTTGTACAATTGTAGGATTAGCCTGCAAGAATGCTTCTTCCTCATCATCCTCGACTTCATCTGATAAGTTAATTGATTGGGAAAACATTGGTCTCTCCTTGCCTGAAATTTGCTTCCTCCCAAGCATAGGAATAGTAAGAACTTGTTTACCTTTGGGAAGAACAACCTAATTCTCCCCACAATCCTGTTTCACCTTGGATAATCTAAACCAGGGTCTTCCTAGCAACATCTCATAAGAACTATGCCCTTATTTCATCCTGAGTACCACAAAGTTCACCATAAATTGCATACCTGATATTAGCACAAAAGCTTGCTGGTGTACCCTATCTCTGATCCCTTTTTGTTGTTCCCAGTCAATAAGACCCTTGGCCTTGGACCTAGTTACTGCCAAAACCTCAATTCCCTCAAATCTCGTATCTGAATAACTGTTACCTGCATCCTCATCAGGTATCTCCTCAATAATCACAGAGGAAGCTGGTCCATTTACGTGTGCTGTAAAAATTGGAATGTCAATAATGGTAACATTAGCCTGAGCCTGAGGCTGATTCTGAGGAACTGGTTGTGTTCTTTCCTGTTGATTGTCCTGATTATAAGGTGCAACAGGTATCCCCCTTTCTTCTCTGTGTTTGACCCATAAGTCACATCGGATTCCAACATAATGATTAAGATCTCCACAATACATGTGCTAGAATAAATGAAAAGAAATTTACCGCAAAATGGCTTAATTATATAAGGGCATGTGATGCTCATTGGAAGCTGGTAGATAACTAGGGTAAATACCTTCAAATCATTATGTGGTGTAGTCCAAAACCTATTGACATTGCACAGCTAGAAGCTACATTGAAAACCAAAGTTGATCCATACCATAAGGAGACAAAAAAATACGAGAGTTAGCTCAACAACAAAAGAAAGAGGATGAGAAATCACAGTCCACAGAACAACAAGACCCCTTAGACTTACACCCTACACAACCTGATCATTTCAAATCCTACACCACGGAGGAACGTAAGGTTGTGTATACAAAGTCACAGAGGACACCTATCAATGGAAGTAATGGACTCTATGATGGTCCAATGATAGTTAAGAAAATAGAGTTAGTAGACCCAGGTGAGGAGTCCAAACCAGTTTTCATTGCCCAAGATTTGACAGAGATTGAGGAGTGTGTATTTAAAGAACTTCTCAAGGAATTCAAGGATATATTTTCTTTGACATATCATGATATGAAAGGTGTTCCACCTTCCGTGGTGCAACATACAATTACCATAAATAGCATGGCTAAACTTTTCCAGCAACAACAACCCTACCCAATGAATCCTAAGTATGAAAATAAAGATTGTTCAAGACAAGATTGAAAAGCTTGTCAAATGCGGATTCATACACCCTTTTGCGCACCTAGAATGGGTGTCTCCAATAGTTATTGTGCCAAAAAATAATGGGAAACTCAGAGTGTGCGTGGCTCTCAAGAAGGTAAATGCCGCCACTAGGAGAGACCATTACCCCTTGCCATATTCCAAACAAGTGCTTGAAAGACTTGCAGGGAAGGAAGATTATAGCTTTTTAGATGGGTGCTCTAGATAAAATCAAACCACAATTGTGCTAGAGAACCAAGCTAAAACGGCTTTTATAACCAAATTTGGATTTTTCGCATTTCCCGTTATGGCTTTTGGTTTAACCAATGCCCTGCTACCTTCCAAAGATTAATAAACGCTGCTTTTAGAGAATATTTGAGAGAGTGTTGCGAGGCTTTGTTAGATGAACTTTGTGTTTATTCCTCCCGGAAAGAACATCATTCATGTTTACAAAAAGTGTTTGAGAAGTGCAGATTGTATCGCATCTCCTTAAACCCTTTCAAATGCCAATTTTGGATTAAACATGGAGTCATTTTAGGGCATATAGTGTCCAAAAATGGGATTTCCATAGATGAGAGAAAAATTAAGACCATTTCTCATTTTCCACCACTTACAAACTATAAAGGAGTTCAAAGGTTCATGGACCATGTTGGTTATTACCGGCGATATATTTTAAACTTTGTTGTGATAGCTCGTCCATCGTACAAACTTCTTATTGATTTCCACTAGACCGTGGAGTGTAACCATGCTTATGAGTCATTGAAAAAGACCTTAACCAGTGCTCCCATTCTACGAGTTCCCAATTGGAATATAGTTATCCATGTGCAAATTGATGCATCGAAATTTTCTATTGGGTGTGTTCTAGCTCAACTAGGAGAACATAAATTGGACTACCCCATTAGCTTTGCAAGTCATCAATTAAATGATGCTGAGAGAAACTACACCACCAAAGAGAGGGAAAGTTTAGCTATGATTTACGTAGTGAAGAAATTTTGCTACTACCTTCCTACTGCCAACAAGTTTGTTTTCTATGTTGATAATCAAGCATTGTTGTATCTAGTAAATAAACCTTGTTTCACAGGAAGAATTACACGATGGTTGTTAATTCCTCTTGAGTTTGATTTTACCGTTGTGGTGAGACCTGGTAGAAGACATGTCATGGGGGATCATTTGTCTCGCACACCCAATGGTGGACTCCATACTAGAATTGATGATGAATTACCTGATACTTCCCTGTTCCTAGTTGAGACCATGCCTTAATGAAGTGAGAAGATTGTAAACTTTCTAGTTAATGGTTTTCCATGCAAGGAGCTTCGTAAGGATATAGCTCAAAAATTGTTAAAAGAATGTGAACCTTATTCTCTAATTGTAGGAACTCTCTACAAGCTAGGAAGGACGATATTCTTAGACATTGTGCGCGTGAGGATGAGTATATATAAATACTGCAAGAAGCCCACATGGGTATAGCCGGAGGACATTTCTCATGGGATCTAAGTGCTAGAAAGGTGTTTCAATTAGGCTATTGGTGGCCTACCTTATTCAAGGATGCATCACTTTTTGCAAAAGGATGTGATGAATGCCAACATTACAAGATCACACAACAAAAAGATAAGATGCCCTTACATACTATTAAAGTGACTCAACCATTTGAAAAGTGGGGTTTAGAATTTGTAGGCCCAATTAGTCTAGAAACTCGTAACACTCACTCTCGATATATTATTGTTTCCGTTGACTATGTGACAAAGTGGACGGAATCCAGGGCAACACGCAAGGCTGATGCAAGGTCAACTGCCAAGTTTCTCTTTGAGAACGTTATTACAAGATTTGGTTTTCCCTTTGAAATTGTGAGTGACAATGGTACTCATTTTTTAAATGGAGTGATAAAGGAACTCACGACAAACTTCATGATAGCTCACCATAAGTCTACACCGTATTACCCACAAACAAATGGCCAAGCTGAGAGCACTTACAAGACCTTAATTTGTATCTTGACTAAAATAGTAGAAGATCATTGCACAGCTTGGGATTTGAATTTGACATCAACTCTATGGGTTTATCGTACTTCTTAAAAAGTGGCTATTAATTGTACACCATTCAAAATGGTATATGGCCAAGAAGCAGTTATGCCATGGGAGTTTGTAATTCCTAGTTTGTGTGTAGCTTCACAAGAAGTTTGGGATGGTAACCCTTTAGTTAAGCGTTTGTATATCTTTGAAAGGTGAGACAAATAAAGGCAATTGTCTATGAAAAATGCACTTGTGGATAAAGATAGGAGGAAGAAATGGTTTGGCCTTCGTCTAAAGAACAAATGTATCAATGTTGGTGATAAAATCCTTATGCATAACAAGAAGAAAAAGTTGAAATATGCAGGAAAAGGACCATATAGAGTATGCAAAATCACCCCACAAGGTGCGGAAACTCTTGATGGAGTTGAAACCATTGGATTCCTCAGTGGGAGTAAATTTAAAAGATATTATGATCCTTTAAGCCAAGAGGATCTATGTGCCATCCATCAACAAAAGGCAGCCAAGGCACAAACAGAATTGAACAAGATACAATCTCCAGCTAAGGCTAAGCAGCGACAACAACGCACACGAGGCCAACGAGAGGCCAACCTTGGAGTTACACATGCATTCCAGGTTAAAACAGAGGATGATTGGTTGGACTGTGAGACACCAATTTGAGTTAAGTAGCACATATGGGAAAGTGCTATATGTAACATTTAAGGGCCTAGTAGCTTGTGTGTAGCAGAAAATAGCATAAACATAGTGAGCATTTCATTATAAGAATAGACTCCTAATGAGCATAGCAAGAGTGCTTGGATGGAGAGAGAAAAAAAAACAATAACACCTAGTTAGATAGGCATGAAAAATACTTCAAAAGAGAGAGAAATTAAGCTATTGACAACAGTTGAGGACCGGATCTACATGGAGCCGGTCCTCCCTCCATAGGTTGCCCCCATCTAGGGGTACATTTTATAGTACAATACTTTGTGTTCCTTCAATAACTTGCCGGTGCAATGAAGATGGAAGCTTCAAGCACTTGATGGATACATTTTACAGTACAATACTTTGTGTTCCTTCAATAACTTGTTGGTGCAATGAAGATGGAAGCTTCAAGCACCATGCACACACTTATAGAACACAACATCAGTTCCCTCATGGTCTCAGAACCAAGATCTCACACACCTTTGAAGATGGTGAGAGCTAGTGGGGTATGAGAGTAGATTGAGAGGAAGAAGGAGTAGTATTACGAGAAAGAAGTATATCTCCTCTCATAATCACTCATAATATCTTAGCATAGCTTAGTAATTAGCATGGTAGACGAGATGAGCATACTTTGAAGCTTGTATCTTGTTTGGATTTGCATCACAAAGCCAAGAGTTGTTGGTGTAGGCCTCCCTTCTCACAAGCTTGGAGTAGATGATGAGCTTTCCATTAAAGCTTGAGAAGGAGAGAGAGAGAGTATTCTTGCTTCACACATGAGCTTCTGTGAGTGTTTGTGGAATAAGGCCTTTGAAAAATCAGCCCCCCCTCTCTCTTGGTCGACCCTTGTTGCAATTTACTCATGCTCGAACCCCATTGGACCCTGCAAAGCTTAGCCAATCATAATTGAGAAGCATAAGTGATAGACTTGTGACATGTGTCCCCCTTTCCGCTTTTGTGAGAGCTTTAGATAATCAAATAATGCAATTAAACTCTCATTGGAGCCCTTCGTCTTCTGGTCAATAGAAAGCAGGCAAGCCATTGGGCTGCTGAATGCTCATTGGACCCTTGGGAGACTGTCCAATAGTATTCTAGAAAGATTAATTCCTATTGTTTTTTTAATCAAGTGTTGTAAAATGAATTAACATTAAATGTACTCTAGCCTAATTCTCATTGGTCCACCTCTATGGCCATCCAATAGGATTTGAGTGCACCTTGGGGGGGGGGCAACTGGGCTAGGGAGCTGACATGTTTCCCCTATTTCCTTTGTGTAAAGGGCTTGCAAGAGTGTGTGTTTTTGTTTCTCTCTCATCCCCTACTAAAAGGGCTCGCCCCCTCTTATGTAGGGATCTAGGAAGACACAGTGTACACTTACAAAGCATCCAATTAAGGTTTGACCATTGGACTTACCCTTTGAAATTTGGAACCTTAGCATTTTGGAAGTCTTAATGGGTTGAACCTTAGGTCTTTGAAGCCCATTGCTTGCACATTGCTCTTATGCAAATGGTCCCCCTTTGGATCCCTAGTGTGACCAATATGCTAGCCTTACCAATAATCTAGTTTTTTCTCCCCTAGTACTTCCCCATATTAAATGATCAGTTTAAGATGAGAAAATCATTAGATATTAGTTATTATGACATTAACTCTCTCTTGAAATCATACTCACTGGAGAGGGGGAATAAGGAACAATCCCAGCACACAAACTACTTGCCTATCTATAGCCCAGGGATTCCATAGCACCCCTAACCTCTCAAAAAACACCTTTGCCAACACTACGCATAGGTTATTTTGGAAAGCTTTGCATGGTGGAAACCTTGGTCCTTTCCCTTTGGCCGGCCGGACTTCCTTTCTCTTGGCCTTTGAGTGTGCTTAGTCTTAGCCTTTAACCTCCACTGCCGGGCTTCTCTTCCTGCAGAGCGGGACCCCTCGCTTTCAAGGCAATAGCGATGTCGCTATTCGCGGGGGGGGGGGGGTACAATTTCACCCTCAAAAGATTTGGCCATTGGTGGGCGCGGGCACCGCCCCTACTGCCTACCATGTCATCATCGAATTCACACCACCGTGGGAGCCACCTGCCCAACCTCGCCGGCTCCGCCGCCCAAAACCGCCGCAATATGCCACACCACGGCGTGCGCGCCGTGCCCCGCAGCGCCCTGCGCGTACCCGCCATAGCCGTGGGGAGGGGAGCTCCCCTCACTCCTCTTGTGTAGCAATGAAGGGGCCACGCCCTACTATATGTATTGCAGTCCCTGCGCTCTCGCCAGCACATGTGGGTTATAGGCCCCCGCCATGTGGAATCTCCCCTAAGCCTTGAGCCTCAAGGGCTTCAAAAACTCATTATTTTTTTATTTAACCAAAAAACTTTTTTAGCTTGCCTTTTCCTGAATCTAATTCTCTGCTCCCAGATCATACTGATGAGCCGCAAAGCCCGAGTGAAATCTTGCACTGCCGCCTTGCTTCTCCATAATCCGCACCGCTATTCGACCTTTTCAGGCCCAAGATCCGAGGCCACCAAAACACGCTCAAATCATCTGCCATCAACTTTGGGCAAAGGCATCCCAACTTCCGACTACCATAACTTCTTGCTCCGGACTCCGTTTTGCATGCAGTCACTTCCTGCTAGCTCCATATGATATACTCTCTGCTCTACAACTTCGTTGAGGCTCAGAAGATGCCACATGGCACATTCTCCAATGCGGCCAAGTGGGTTCAGACCCGACCGCCGTCGAAAAAACTTCCACTGACCATATCTTGCAAACCATGCCTCCGATCCGCAATCCGAAAAGACGGGTTGGCTCCATGAATTGAGCTCTACACATCTATATCTCAAGTTCCATTTTGACCACCTATACCCAGCTGCCCTGTCCGGCAAAAATCCGCAAACCACTACAGCTTCAACCTTCAATAACTTGAGCTCCGTAGCTCGGTTTGATGAACCGTCTGGACCAATTCCTTCATCACTTCAAGCTCTTCACTCTTGGACCCAAAGGCTCCACTATGCATCTTCTTCACCTGCTACCCCAATTAGACCCTCATGGAGACTTCCTTGGCCTATAAGCCGCATTATGCATACACTTCCGCTGCTACCTGCTATCCCATGGTTTTTCCTAGATGCTCCAGTCCTTTGCCATGTTTCTGCTTGTCTATACACACCTGTCCATGCCACCTTCTAAAGCCGACACACTTTGGCTGCACCATCATTGCCCACCCCTTGTTGAGCATTTATGCTCAACCACATAAAAGCTTTATTCCACTAGAAACTGCAAAACCTGTCACACAGTATGAGAAAACTAAAACAATATGTACAATGTTTTATTGCATCCTATTATCAAACCTTCAAGTGGGTTGCCCCACCCCCTGTATAACATAGCTTCCACCTGGGTCAAACACCTGCCTTTGGTATCTTCCACCCATCTGTAACTGCCTCCAATAGTGCCCTACCCAAGCACGTAGGCATCCATGCACACAAAAGGCCCATAGCACTTTAGCACCTCTTCGGAAATCATCTTGCCTCATCAACCTTAATGGCTCTGCAAACAGATTACTCGAACAACCGAAAGAATTGGTCCTGCAACCACATCATCTATACGGACCAACACTTCTGACCCTCCCTCCCATCCATGTAAAGTAGAGCTCCTCTCAAAGGAACCCCGTATCTAACGGATAACATGCTGCACAGTTGCACTTACAAGCATACCTTTCAACCATGGGTTGCATATCTTTTTTGAAATCTTAGACACATCCTGGGAACCTCCTCCATATGCCATAGAACACATCTCTTGCACTGACTTCATGCTCTCTTGCACCTCCTCTTCGAACTCACTTACACTATCATCAAGCCCTTCATCATCAATTGGCCCTTCGAGGTCGCTCAACACTTCCTTCTGTCCAGCTTCAGTCTCTTGCTCTTCAATCACCTCTTCTACCGCTGGATCGTGCTCCTCTAGGGAAGAGAGAAACTCGTTCTCTACCGCATCCATCTCTAGTTCCTCCATAGACATGGCTGCTTTATCCCTCTTGGAAAAATTCTGCACATGTTGCACCACCATGGCACACTCCACCACTACTTTCATTATCACGGCCATTAGCATGGCACCACACACCACCTTCACCTGCATTCCATCATCTGTAGGTCTAGACCGCACCTTTTGGCTTTCGTCAAGTATCTCGGCTTGCTCTGTTCCCTACTCTTCTTACACATGTGCTATCACCATATCGTCAAACATATAAGAGGGCAACTTTATCTTTACTAGTTCGGGTTCATCAGATTCCGTCTCTTCGTCATAGGATGTGGACTCATCCACTCTATCCTCCTCGCTTGTCTCCCAGCAAATCGAGCTTGTATCATCATTGGCATCGACATCGTATACTGACTCTGTATCAGCATCTGCATCCACTTGTCGCTCCACAAAAGTTTGACCATCTTCACCACTTTGCAAATTTTCTTCATCAGCTTTTGAACCCTCATTATCTGCATCTTGATCACATTCTGCTACCTTTTCATGCAAACTTTCAACAAGCACATGCTTTACCTCTTCAATTCGTACTGGAACCTCCACATCCGCTACCCTTTTTGCATTTGGTTCCCCTCGACATGGAGCTTCTCCTCTTTGACAAGCTCTTCCACCCTTGGCACGTGCACATCACAAACTGGAAACCTCCAAGGAACATAACCAATAGTAGGTCTTACCTCCAGAGGCCTTGCATTTTGCACCACTGGAATCACCTTTGATTGGACCAAAGAGCACTTCGCTACCTCCGCAACAACATGCATATAATCTGCTGGCTTTAGCATTCCCAACTCCAACTTCCGCTTCACCTTTCTGCTCTTCATCTTTGCCATCATTTGAAATATGCTAACCAATCCTCGGCGCCCGTAAATATGGGGCCAAAAACTGGTTCCACCATCTCTCTCATCTTCAAACTTGACCATCAGCCAACCGCTTTGTCGGTTAAAAAACACCACTTTCAACCCCAAATTGGAGCATCAGACAGCTCCTCAGTGGGGGCACCAGAAGATGGAGAGGGGGAATAAGGAACACACCCAGCACACAAACTACTTGCCTCTCTATAGCCCAGGGATTCCACAACACCCCTAACCACTCAAAAAACACCTTCAAATTGGCTTATTTGCACTAACAACTCCGCTTTAGCATACAAAACAACTACCTCACACCTTGAAAAAAACATCCACAACACAAAAACACCCACACTGCTCAACTCACCCTTCCGAATCACAAAATACTCCTAATCTGCCCTCTTGGTACCACCTCTCGTGCTGCAGGCAAACCCTCTACAAGCAATGACCAATACACGAAGAGCGAGAGAAGAGGAGGGGGATGGGGAGAAGAACCACAAGAGACGGTATTATTGCATAGGGAGTAGTACAACCAATGTATGCAGCTTCAATGGCAAGCTTAGCAACACACAAGCTCAAAGCTTCCAATCACACACACCGGCAAAAAAGCCAACTGGTCAAAAAGACCCTAAAAAATGAACAAAAACCTCCTTTTATAGGTGTGTGCCTAGGAGTCCCAAAAAGACAAATGGGGTCACCTTCCATGTCGTGCACTTCACTTGGAGTTATTTTTAGCATTTGATTGCATTCCCAACACTTGGCATAGGTTATTTTGGAAAGCTTTGCATGGTGGACACCTTGGTCCTTTCCCTTTGGCCGGCCGGACAATCTTTCTCTTGGCCTTTGAGTGCGCTTATTCTTAGCCTTTAACCTCCACTGGCGGGCTTCTCTTCCTGCAATAGCGATGTCTCTAGGGGGGGGGGGGGTACAATTTTACCCTCAAAAGATTTGGCCATTGACGGGCGTGGGCACTGCCCCTATTGCCTGCCACGTCATCATAGAATTCACACCACCGCGGGAGCCACCTACTCAACCTCGCCGGCTCTGCCGCCCAAAAACGCCGCCATATGCCACACCACACCGCGCACAGCACCCGGCACCACCCTGCGCGTACCCGCCATAGCCGTGGGGAGGGGAGCCCCTCTCACTCCTCTTGTGTAGCAATGAAGGGGCCACACCCTACTATATGTATTGCAATCCCTACGCTCCCACCAGCACATGTGGGTTATAGGCCCCTGCCACGTGGCATCTCCCCTAAGCCTTGAGCCTCAAGGGCTTCAAAAACTCATTATTTTTTTCTTTAACCAAAAAACGTTTTTAGCTTGCCTTTGCCTGACTCCCATTCTCTGCTCCCATATCATACTGCTAAGCCGCAAAGTCCGGGTGAAATCTTGCACTGCCGCCTTGCTTGTCCATAATCCGCACCTCTATTCGACCTTTTCAGGCCCAAGATCCGAGGCCACCAAAACACGCTCAAATCATCTGCCATCAACTTTGGCCAAAGGCATCCCAACTTCCGACTACCATAACTTCTTGCTCCGGACTCCGTTTGGCATGTAGTCACTTCCTGCTAGCTCCGTATGATGTACTACCTGCTCTAGAACTTTTTCGAGGCTCAGAAGATGCCAAATGGCACATTCTCCAATGTGGCCAAGTGGGCTCAGACTCGGCCCCCGGAAGAACTTTCACTGACCATATCTTGCAAACCATGGCTTCGATCCGCAATCCGAAAAGACAGGTAGGCTCCATGAATTGAGCTCTACACATCTATACCTCAAGTTCCATTTTGACCACCTGTACCCAGCTGCCCTATCCAGCAAAAATTTGCAAACCACTACAGCTTCAATCTTCAATAACTGGAGCTCCGTAGCTCGGTTTGATGAACCCTCTGGACCTATTCGTTCATCAATTCAAGCTCTTCACTCTTGGATCCAAAGGCTGCACTATGCATCTGCTTCACCTGCTACCCCAATTAGCCCCTCATGCTATCCCATGGTTTTCCTAGCTGCTCCAGTCCTTTGCCATGCTTCTGCTTCTCTGTACACACCTGTTCATGCCACCTTCTAGACCCGACACACTTTGGCTACACCATCGTCCACGACTATGGGTTAGAGAAGATAAGGCATATTCATTAGTCCTTTTTCTAGCTGGTAGAGGATCCCTATCTTACCCTACAACATTGTTCCAAAATGTATGACTAATCCATTTGGCACTTGAGAGCCTAAGCTGCCACAAGCATGTCTGTGCATTAGTCCTATCAGTCTTCCATACTAGAGTCACAAGCTCTACTTGGTTTTTGGG
Organism: Adiantum capillus-veneris; assembly: GCF_014529385.1. NCBI lineage: Eukaryota > Viridiplantae > Streptophyta > Polypodiopsida > Polypodiales > Pteridaceae > Adiantum > Adiantum capillus-veneris. Next base: position 31,998,166 of record NC_140959.1, read on the forward strand.
AGACGTCGTCTTCGCAAACTTGATCCTCAGAATGCATTCTACTTAAAATTTGTGCACAATAAAGAAAAAGAGAGTCTTATAAGACAAAAACTTTGTTCATTTTAAACATTTGTACATTTGCTTACTCTAAGGAAGCATTGTAAGCATTGACAAGATTTAGGTAATCCTTTAATTGTATGCCTTGCATCCATCTAGCATCTTTTAAAGGATAGTTCTTAAACTGAATAAGATACTGTCGGATAATCTTACCACCTCTCAATACCTTGTCTTTATGTCGGAGAATGGACTTGGGTTGCAGCACCTCTTCTTGGTCCTCGATCTTCGGTGGGTCTTCAATAGTTTGTTCTTGACGTGGCTCTTCTTTGTAGGGCTTTAGTAGGCTCACACGAAAAGCATTGTGTATGAGCCAATGAGTGGGCAACTTGAGTTGATAGGCCATCTCATTGATTGGTCTAAGAATCTGGAAGGGACCATAGTACCTTTTTGATAACTTAGCATAGTACTTTTGATGTCCCGTAGGATTCTTGCCCGTCGTGTGCCTTAATCAAGCCTTGGGAAATTTAAGCAAGACCCAACCATTTTCTTTAAAGGCTTGGTCTCTTCTGTGCTTATGAGCATAGCAACCTTTTGACTTTGCTGTGAGATACAGATATCATCCTTAATCTTTTGGAAAGATTCTTGTAGGTCTCGTCTATACTCATCTGTAGCGAAGATCTTCCCGTGTACCTTAAGTAGCAGGGGAACCTTTTGATCTTCCCTTCATTATCTCAAAAGGTGCTTTTCCCATGGAGGTATGTACAATATTATTGTAGGCATACTCCACTAAGGGTAAGTATTCTCCCATTGAGACCTTTGATCTACTTTCGTTACGTAGGATTTTAGTAGATCAAGAATTGTTAGTTAGCTATTTCACTTTGGCCATCAGTTTGCGGGTGATTTTTCCTTTGTTGTGAGATACAGATATCATCCTTAATCTTTTGGAAAGATTCTTATAGGTCTCGGCTATACTCATCTGTAGCGAAGATCTTCCCATGTACCTTAAGTAGCAGGGGAAACTTTTGATCTTCCCTTTATTATCTCAAAAGGTGCTTTTCTCGTGGAGGTATGTACAATATTATTGTAGGCATACTCCACTAAGGGTAAGTATTCTCCCATTGAGACCTTTGATCTACTTCCGTTATGTAGGATTTTAGTAGATCAAGAATTGTTAGTTAGCTATTTCACTTTGGCCATCAGTTTGCGGGTGATAGGCCGAAGAGAAGTTTAGCCTTGTCCCTAAATTCTCAAAGATACCCTTCCAAACATTACTGGTCATTCTAGGATATCTATCTGACACTATGGACGTTGGCAAGCCATGGTACTTGAAGATTTGTGATATGAAGAGGGTGTCCATTTGATGGGCTTTGATAGTCTTTTTGATAGGTATAAAACGAGCTTGTTTACTAAACTTGTTTACTATCGTCCATATTCCCGTATTCCCATGGATAGACTTAGAAATACAAAGATAAAATCCATGGATATGCTCTCCTATGGTGAATTAGGGATTGGCAAAGGTTGAAGCAATCCTGGTTGATTCCCTCTATCAAACTTTGTCTTTTGGCATGCCACATGTTTAGAAACATACTCTTGTATGTTTGCTTTCATGGTAGGCCAATAGAAATATGTTTCAATCCCTTTTAGGGTAGATTGAATCCCTCTATGCCCTGCTTAAGGAGGAGCATGAGATTCATACATTACTTTCTCACGTAGTGAGTTGGTAACACATAGTCTGTTGCCATAGAGAATATGACCATCTTGTAAAGTAAATGGTACTTCTTTCTTCCCTAGTGCAAGGGCCGAAATCACATCTCTAAAATCTAGATCAATAGCATACTCATACACCATAGAAGATAGATCATTATGAGTTGCTATGGAAACGACATGCACTCTCGGCCGTCTTAAGAGTGCATCGGCTACTTGATTATGCTTTCCAGCAATGTGAGCAATATGAAAATGAAATTTCAAAAGTAAATTTTCCCACCTAATTTGTTTGTCGGAGAGCTTGGTTTGCATCATGAAGTACTTAAGGCTTTGGTGATCCGTCCGTAGACTGAAAGGAGTCCCTAATAAATAGTGCTTCCACGAGTCTAAGGCATGTAGAACTGCGAGGAGTTATTTTTCATATATGCCTAGAGCTTGCTCAACAGGGTCGAGCCTTTGACTTTCATAGGCTATGGAGTGCCCTTCTTGAAGCAAAACAGCTCCAAGGAAATCACCACAAGCATCACATTGGACCTCAAATGGCTTTGAGAAATCCGGCAATGTAAGCACAGGTTGAGAGATAAGCTTTGCTTTAAGATTTTTGAAAGCATTGTTCTCCTTGGCAGACCATGTATACATAGCGATTTTCTTTGTTAGGTCATGTAATGGTCTTGCAATTTGTGAGAACTTTTCTATGAAGCGTCTATAGTATGCACACATACCTATAAAGCTTCTTAGTTCATGAAGATTCCCTGGATAAGGCCATCCTTTTATTACCTTAAGCTTTGATGGATCGATTTGGATTCCATCTTGAGAGATAATGTGACCTAAATACTGAATCTCTTGTAAGAAAAACTCACTTTTCTTTTGATTAATATAAAGTTTATTCTCTCGTAAGACTTGAAATATTACCTGGAGGTGTCTCTTGTGTTCGTCTAATGAATTAGAGTAGATGATAATATGATCAAAGAATACTCTAGTAAAGGTTTAAATAGCTTCTCCATCAAGCGGTTCAATGTGGTTGGTGCATTGGTCAAGCCAAAAGGCATGACAATGTATTCATAAAGACCAATCGTAGTGTAAAATGCGATCTTTAGAATGTCTTGATCAACTATCGTTATTTGATGGTAGCCACTTTTTAGGTCAATCCTACTGAAGTAGGTTGACCCTTGCAGCTTATCAAATAGGACTTCTACCCGTGGAACGGGAAAACCTATTTTTGATAATGATCCTGTTTAGTGCTCTATAGTCAACACACATACGATATGTGCCGTCTTTCTTTTGCACTAATAATACAGGTGAGCAAAATGGAGATGAGCTAGGACTAACCATGCCCTTCTCAACAACTAACTCATGCACTTGCAGTATAATCGCCTCTTGTTGAGATTGAGAAACTCTATAAGGAGGTTTATTAGGTGGTGAAATTTCTGTAAGAAGTTCAATTGCATGGTCATCATTGCCTTGTTTAGGAGGTAGTTCACAAGGGATGTCGTCAATAAAACCATCTTGAAATCCCTTGAGAAAATTGGATAACCCTAATTCCTTGTGATTGTTTATATTTTCTTTTGCTAAAGCATTAGGTTCATTTTGAGAATCTTTAACAAAAATCATGTACACGGAAATAGAGCTCTTGATTGAATTATTGAGAGTTTTCATATGTACAATGGGTATAGTGTTACCCAACTCCTTGGCGTCTATGTACATATCTTTTTCCCTGAACCTAAAGTAGATTTTCCTTTTAGGGAATTCTACATTGGCAGCCATGCGATCAAACCATTGTGCCCCTACTATTGAATCCTCATGCTTGAAAGGACAGATAAATAAGTCCTCTTTGTCCACATAGCTTTGTACATGGAGCCTCAATTTCCCGATTAAGGGAGTGACTGAAGCTTCTTGCCCCTTGAAAGCACCATCGGCGGGTAAGACATCACCCATCTCATAGGCTTTGATGTATAGCTTGGTGGCCAACTCTGTGGATATGAAATTGTCAGTAGAATCAGGGTAAAAAAGAATAAAAGAATCATGTTCTCTTACCTTTCCCCAAGCATGGCATAGAGGAGATCCTTTGTGGTGAGTTTCCTCTTCTTGGATTTCAACCAAGTTAGCTCTAGGAGGTTCATGGTGGATGTTCTTTTGCGGGCAAGCACGATACGCATGCCCTTGCTTGCCGCATTTGAAACAATGGTTATTCTTGCGATAATGCTCAAGCTCTTCACGAGAGAGTTTGTTTTTCCTTTGTAACTCCCTTCTCCTTATCTTTGTTGTTATTGGAATTGCCCTTAGGAGACTTTTGGACATTGTCCTTCCCCTTAGGCTCATTGGAACCTTCGTTTTTTTGGGCTTAAGATTTCTCTTAGCCCCTATTTGGAAATTGTTTTGTGAAGCCACCATGGTATGGTGTATGACCGCAGATATGGTGCATGGCCTTTGGGAGTTGACATACTCCGCCATATCTTCAGTTAAGCCCGCACAAAATTGTTGTTTTTGCTCTCCAAATTCCATCTTTTTGAAGACAGTGGCTTTGAGATGTAAGTCCCAAATTTTGTCTACATATTTGTGAATGGATTCATAGGGAGAGAGCTTCAAGCTTCACCATTCGGTGAGTACTTTGTCTTTGGCATCGGTGGCCAAAAAATGCTTCATGATGGAAGCTCTTAAAGCTTTCCATGTTTGTGGATTTTCACCATTTGCCGGTAGGCTAGACCACCATTGCCTGGCGGACTTTTGAAAATGCATAGCTACATGGTGTAGCTCTAAGGACTCCATGAAGCCCTCATCTCCAAACGCCGCATCAAATTGTTGGATGAAAGCCAAGACTTTGTCCGTAGCACCAAAGGTGCCATCGTAGGTAAGGAAAGAGATGTTCTTTCCTCCCTCTTTCAACTTCTTGAGCTTGGACGACCTCTTCCACGCGGCATAGGATTTCCTATGGCCTCTTATTTTGGTGGTTAAAAAGTTGCACCATCGCTTTCTTTGAAAGATTGAAGAATTTGAGGAAGATGGAGAAGAGGGTGACCTCTTTCTTGCCTTGTTCCTCTTTGTTTGCACCATCACTTTCTTCATAGGAGGAAGAGGATGAAGAAGATGGATAAGAGGATGACCTCTTTCTTGCCTTTTTCTTCTCTTTTTTTTATCATCCCTCTTTGAATTATGGTGTGGAGAGGTTTGCGATGGTCTTCTCCATTTAGGAGGTGATGGAGAGCATTTTTCCCACCATCTTTGTGGAACCATCTCCACCGAGGTGGAAGGAGACTCACTTCTTTCTCTTTCTTTTGGTGGGGACTCTTGAGTTCTCCTTTGGGAAGGAGACGTGTCATCTAGTAAATTTTTGAGCCCTTCATAGGGATCATCTTCTTCTTCCCGAATCGGAGAGAGGCCTCTTTTGAAAGTCTCACAAGGAGGCTTCCTAGGTACTCTCTCTTCTTGGTGGGGAGTTTGGAGAATCCCATGAGCACGAAGCTGCCATTGCACTTCACTTTGGAGGGATGGATTGTCCATGGCTTGTTGAAGCCTAAAAACAAGGTAGTTAACAAGCATAGGGGCATCATTAGTAGCCTGCTCATTAGCAAATTCAAAGCTATCAACATTAATTTCACTCTCTTTACTGTTGTTAGCCATTCTAACAAATTTAGGTTTAAACTTTTATAGGTGTACTTTGGCACTTCAAGCCCTAGTTGCTACTCCTCTCTACCCCTTTAGAAAAGCACTCAAGCTCCTGTACACATAGCTCGCATATCATTAATTGCATGGAGTAGAAGACAGGGTCTTTCAACACCAAAATAGTACCGGCTCATATCACGCTTCTAATAGCTCAATAGTGGTTAAGCCGTAGGCAAGCGGCATAGGACTCCAATAGTAATACCATAGCTCTTGACGGTGATGCCCCGTTATCAGCACGAAGCAGGCACACAGCAAGGCTAAAAAATTCCTATTCTACTTACTCAATTGCAATTAATAATACTAACCATTTATAGTTAGCTTGAGGACCTCCCTTCTTGAGCAAGAGAAGAGAAACCTTGTGCTCTCATAACAATGCAACATTTATTGGCCTAGTACTCGTGTGTAGCGCAAAATATCATAAACATAGTGGGCATTTATTCCTAATGAGCATAGCAAGAGTGCTTGGATGGAGAGAGCAACAAAAAGCATAACACCTAGTTACATAGGCATGAACAATACTTTTAAAGAGAGAGAAATTAAGCTATTGACAATAGTTGAGGACTGGCATGGAGCCAGTCCCCCCTCCAAAAGGGTTTGTATTATAGGTTTCCCCCATCAAGGGATACATTTTACAATACAATACTTTGTGTTCCTTCAAAACCTTTCCGGTGCAATGAAGATGGAAGGTTCAAGCACCATGCACACACTTATAAAACACAAAATCAATTTCCTCATGGTCTCAAACCCAAGACCTCACACAACTTCAAAGATGGTGAGATCTAGCGGGGTATGAGAGTGGATTGAGAGGAAGAAGGAGTAGTCTTACGACAAAGAAGTATATCTCCTCTCATAATTACTTATGATAGCTTAGCATAGCTTAGTAATTAGCATGGTAGAGGAGATGAGCATGCATTGAAGCTTGGCTCTTGGTTGGATTTGCATCACAAAGCCAAGAGTTGTTGGTGTAGGCCTCCCTCCTCACAAGCTTGGAGTAGATGATGAGCTTTCCATTAAAGCTTGAGAAGGAGAGAGAGAGAGAGAGAGTCTTCTTGCTTCACACATGAGCTTCTGTGAGTGTTTGTGGAATAATGCCTTTAAAAAATCAGCCCCCCCTCTCTCTTGGTCGACCCTTGTTGCAATTTACTCATGCAGGCACCCCATTGGACCCTGAAAAGCTTAGCCAATCGTAATTGAGAAGCATAAGTGATAGACTTGTGACATGTATCCCCCTTTCCCCTTTTGTGAGATATTTCGGTAATTAAATAATGCAATTAAACTCTCATTTGACCCCTTTGTCTTATGGCCAATAGAAAACAGGCAAGCCATTCGGCTGCTGAATGCTCATTGGACCCCTTGGGAGACTGTCCAATAGTCTTCTAGACATCTTAATTCGTATTGGTTCTTTTATCAAGTGTTTTAAAATGAATTAAACTAAATGTACTCTAACCTAATTCTCATTGGTCCACCTCTATGGCCATCCAATAGGATTTGAGTGCACCTTGCGGGAAACTGGGCTAGGGAGCTAACATGTGTCCCCTATTCCCTTTGTGTAAAGGGCTTGCAAGAGTGTGTGTGTGTGTGTGTATGTGTTTCTCTCTCATCCCCTACTAAAAGGGCTCGCCCCCTCCTATGTAGGGATCTAGGAAGACTTTGTGTACACTTACAAAGCATCCAATTTGCCTAAGGTTTGACCATTGGACTTACCCTTTGAAATTTGGAACCTTAGCATTTTGGAAGTCTTAATGGGATGAACCTTAGGTCTTTGAAGCCCATTTATTGAACATTGCTCTTCTGCAGATGGTCCCCCTTTGGATCCCTATTTTCTCTCCTTTGGATCCCTAGTGTGACTAATCTGCTAGTCTTACCAATGATCTAGCTTTTTCTCCCCTATTACTTCCCCATATTAAATGATCAATTTAACATGAGAAAATCATTTAGGAGAATTAGATATTAGTTATTATGACACTATATAATGCCTTATTGGACACAAGTGCTAAATATAATCTGTTGTCATATGGGGTCTTGTGTCAGTTGGGAAAACCATCTCTATGTGAGAGTACTATCCTATTCAAGGGTGCAACGAAGAAAATGAAGGTTTTTGGAATCTAGCATACTTCTGTTAGTTATGACAACGAGGTTGTGGCTCAAAACTTTTTGGTCATGCCTGCTGGAACTAGGGAAGGTAATATAAACCTAGGATGCACGTGGATGATAGCGACCAAATGCACTGTTGATTGGGGGACTGGGAGTGTCACAATGTAGAAACTTACTCTTAGCCTTGCCACTCAAGCCATAGTCCTTGAGATATTACCTCCTAAGGATATAAAACCCAAAACATTGCATGTCCGAAGGGCTTAACCATACGTCCATATAGCCCAACTCTCTAGAGCTTAAACTTATGTATTTGAAAGAAATCTTGAGACACACAAGACCAATCCTAATAAAATGAAGAAAACATAAATCTTCTTTAGCAACCATTGCTGATGTTAAAAAACAGGAGCCTTGCAAGAAATGCCCCACTCGCTCCTAGAAATGTAAGAAAACGTTGCGTTGGATTCCTAAACAACTATTGGAAGCCCAAGGATACTATGAAGGGAATGATTGAATCTGGGTGCCAAAATGTAAATTATGTTCTTACCTGTCACCTGACCCATGTGAGTCAAATCCTGTGACAATAAAGATGATTGAACATCGTAGGAAAGGAAAGATAAGGAAATATCACATAACACTATACACCTGATCTGGAGCTAGTTTGGGTACCCAAGCGAGAAAGGATTGTTTCGCTCAGCTCAACCATAGAAAAAACAAATGAAGCTTCCTGCTCTTCATGTAGTTCATATACGGAAATAGAAGCTTCAACACAACCTCCGTCTACCATTGTACATATCCATACAAACAAGAAAGAGTTTGCACCTCCCGTTGTAAGTTCACCACCTACAACAATGTTGCAAATAAAATCACACGAGAGTACCTTACCACCCTTGCAACTAAATTAAATGCCTAGGATGATTGAAAACTATTGGTCAAAGTCTTCACTCATAACAACTTGGAAAAATTGGTTTCAAAAGGTGATGAAATCATTTCAAAAGGTATGATCTACCGAAGGAAGGGGGGAGTGTTTGCTGACATCCATCATTCACTTGCTCCCCTCTTAACCTTCCTCCCTGACCTCTCAATCTCCCAATCTTAGGGAATTTATATATAAAGCCTTATATTCACAAAAACAAAAATAAAAAAGTAAAAGAACAAGAGCCACCAAACAAAAATTTGGAAACCTACAAGTTCTATATATGACACAAAATCATTAAAACACATGATGCACAAGGACACATCATTTTGACACGACTCTTATAATTTCTACACTCTAACCATCATCTATATGTGTGTACATATATGTCTACTATGCTAGAGTCATCCACTCCTACCTTGGGTAAGAGGTACCTTCTTTACTTTTCACAAGTGTTTCACATAATCTACTCGGTGCTTGCATGTGAATGGGATTTGGTTGATACGCTAGCGTGTGAGAGGAATTTCGAGGAGTTAGAATGGCTGATACGTCTCTTGACTCCACGACTGATCCATACTTAGTAGAGGACGTCTCTCCGATTGCACAAACTTACCCTCTTGACCAAGATGACTGTACATGCCTAGCGACGTTCTTAGTGAACATTTGTGCCTCTAATGATGAGGAAGAGCTACGTGATTACACAGATGGCACGTATGGTTTCACAGATGATGACTTTGTTTTTGTATGAAGATGATGAGGATAGGGGTTTATCCTTAGGGTTACCTCCCTATCTCTATAATATTGTGTTCCCTTGACTCTCTAGGGGGGGTGCAAATAATTAGGTTAGGGTTCCTTATGTTGTTTAATTGTGCTCAATAAAGGTTGGTGCCTCTTCCCACTAATGTGCCTCCTAGAGGTATTCCTTGTGTTTTCTAGTGTGTACAAAAACGTGTTGCCGTTGTTAGGATTTTGGACTTCATGGAATCTTTCTCTTGTTCACTCTTCGAATCGAACACAATCATCAACACGAATAGGTGTTTCTTGTCCATTAGCATTTCCCCTTGTCTTTGTTTTTTCATCCATGTTTGTCTGCTTTAAATCTGATTGTTAGCAAAATATTCAACAAATTTTCTTAGATTAAACATTAGATCCTAGGCCTTTATAATTTTTTGTCATAACCCCTTGTCTACATTAAAGAATCAAGCAATCCGACTAAGCTAGTTTGACCAAGTTAGGCGTTAGAGATATTCTCTTAATACCATGGGGAATGCATTCCTAATAATCAATGGTTACTTTATGTTGAAGGGTAAATACAAAGTTGGATATGTAGCAAATCAAATATCAGATGTACTGTCTGATTATTAGTAGCTAGTCGGATATTGTAAGACTGAAGACCTTAATCGGATATTGTTAGTGTATGCCAAGAATCAGGTAGTTCTAATTGAATTCAGGGCGCAACTCTATAACTTGGAAATGGGGAACTTTGGGAAGTCGGATTGTATTGAATCTTGCTTAGAAAACTTGTACTAGTGATTTCTTGATATACAATCTCTGAGTTTTGTCTGAGTCTCTCTCTCTCTCTCTCTCTCACTCACTGTCTCTCTGATTTTCTAATTCTATCTCACACACGGTACTACTTAGCCCTGAATTAGTCAGAACTCAATCTTTTGGTGATTATTCATTGCATGTGTGGTTATCCAACAACACATTTGGTGATCCTGCTCTTTGCAAACCTCTCATTGAGGCTGTAATTCAGGTTCTAAGGGTCGTATTGTGCTTTGTGTATTATTCAGAGATGATGCATGTCCGAGAGGGGTAGGAGAAGGTCGAGGGTGTACTATACTGGTGCTCAGACTCAAGCAGGAAATATAGATCCCTTTAATTATGATTATTTCAGTGATGATAATGCACCTACTTCACCACCTGAAGTTCCATTGTTGAATCAAGGACAGGAGAGTTTAGGAGCATCAGAGGAAAGGTCAATGAGGAAATTCTTGGGGGCACTACTCTTGGCAAGAAGACCAATTAGAAGTAGACATCAACTAATATTTGACCCACTATTGGTAGCTACCACGAAAATACCTAGGAGGCTCCAACAACCTATTCCGATGGCTCAACCACCTCCTAATCCAAAGATCAAATCAGCAAAGTTCAAGGACAGGTCTAAGGAGGATGCAGATTTCCATGTGGCTCAGTTTGAAACAAGGTGGCAGGCAAGTGGATATCAGGGTATCTTCCCTGATAATATCAAATTACAACAGTTTGCAGCAACTTTGGAAGGTAAGGCTATGAGTTGGTTTAGCCAATATGGTGTTGCTCACTTTACAACTTATGATGTGTTGAAAGTTTCTTTCTTGCAAAGATTTAGAAAGGAGAAAAATCCTAGTGATATTCTGAGTAAACTCAGAAGAACTAAATAGGGTTCAATGTTGGTGGAAGATTTTGCCCAAAAATTCAGGATTTTGGTTGAGAGACTTCAAGGTAATGAGAGGCCCACTAATGAAATGTTGGCAGGGTACTTTCTCAAAGGTTAAGAACCGACAGGCATCTGAGTGGACCCAGGTGGGCGACAGAGTGACTAGTGCTTTCTTTGAGGCCGTGGGACCTCGGCATTCACATGCCAAGGTCAGTCAGTTGAGGAGGCCCGACGAGTCAGCTGCTTCTGAGCCCGACGCTATGCGTGAAGTTGCTATTGACTTCTATCGTGAGCAATTGTCTATAGAGTCCCAACCAGAGTGTTAGGATGCATGCAGGGAGCAGGTTTGGGCACAAATGCTTTGTCTTGTGACTGAGGAGATGTGTCAGAGGCTTTGTTGACCGCTGGGTCAACAACACAACATAGCTCAAGTTTCGTACCAAAGTCTTATCTTTTGCGAGTTATGAAATGCTGCGGATTATGGCTATAAACGTCATTTGTAATGAGTAGTTATTCTAGTTTCAGAAGCCGGGGTGCAATGGCACTTCCATATTGTAAATACAAAGACATTTGACCCTTTCAACCCCATTTTTGGTTAAACCTAAGGTAGCCTTAGTATATAAGGTACCTAGGTCATTTTGTAAAGGGAGACTTTAATCATAATCAAAACTTGAGCACTGCCGTCTACTATGTGTGAGAGAGAAAGAGAGTGTGCATGAGCTTTATCCTCTAGCTACGCCCAGCTCGCTCAACACATTAAAGATCTGACTTCACCATTGTTGTAGGCTCGAGGAGAGCTACGCGACAATGCCAAGCATTCCACGCAAGACAAAGCGCACACGCCAACGCATCTACGAGCTATTTGTGGCCGTAAGTGTATCAACTGATGTCTGTTTTTTGCGTGCTAGTAGTCTATAGAATCGTGGTGACCTAAGCTATGCATAGGTACTCATAAATTTCAGTTTCGAGCACTTTCAAAATTCTACTCTGTCATCCTATGCGTTTTCCGTAGATGGGTTAAGAGTGAGGGTTTTGAGTGTAGAAGCTTAGGGACAGGTGTATCCTAGTGAGGGGATGGTGTTTCTTAAGTTTCGTACGAATCTCACATGATTAGGTGAGTTACCTTCCGTATGTGTGTATGTGGCTAGGTGGTGTAGTTAAGAGTAGTTAGGCTCTTGATTGTGGTATAGTTGGCCTTCCAGAGTGTTGTATGTGTAGGATGGTCTTAGCCTGACAAGTTAAAGAGATTTCCTCCGTGTGCCTATCGTGTCATCTGTGTCCTCGATTGACATTATGTTGATCTAGGTAGTGTTTGCATGCACTTCATGGGTGTGTGAGTCACTCCCGCAACATTGTCGCAGCTACCGAGGACACAAGGACCTAAGTAGGTTTCCTACTAACACTCGTGTGATGGTTGCTTGATTTAGTTTCGGCTAAAGAAAGCGTTTTTCTTAAGTGGATCCAAAAGAGGATATTCCGCGATCAAGTGGATAGCCAGGAAGCGTGTGTCTTGCCGAGGGTCTGCGCCTAGATAGGTTTAGTTAGGATCTGTGGATTAGAGTAGTTGTTGGTGGTCGAGTGATTTGTGAGGTGATAAAAGCGTTTACTAGTCTGTGTGTGGCAGTGAAGCATTTTTCTACTCATAGATGCAAAACCCCATATGATTTGTAGGAGTAGATTTAGGTAAGTGATCCGATTTTGATCTAGAGCTGATCAGCACTGAATTATTTGCTAAAGTGCTTGATTGCATTTGAAATCACGAAAAAGTGTGCTTTTGAGGGTAAAAATGCATTAAACAAGATTTTGTGGATATTTTTGTATGACTGACTAATGTTGTGCATATAAAAGAGCATTTGCAAGGGTTCTGTGAAGAAAACCTGCAATTCTGTAAACATAGACATCCTATGCGTAGGATGTCTCAAGGGGGTTCTGGAGACCAAATTTGAAAATTCTGACTGCACCAGTGTGTTCAGAAGGGGGGGTTTACCCTAAGTATACATTGAAACTAGAGTTTTGACCAACTCTTGACACCCAAAAGAGCAAAGACGGAGTGTCAAAAACGTGAAAACAAGAAACTTAAGATTCTTAGCACAATTTTGCATAAAAACTGATAGGAATGCTTGAAAAGTAGTGCTCAAGACTTGGGGATGCCTGTGGATGAATTCTGCCAAAAATTTCATCAGTAGACATCCTACGCGTAGGATGTCTAGAGAGTGATTCTGGAAGCAAAAATCAAGTTTTGACATCATACCCATATTCTGCATGTTGTGTTGAACACACACACCAAAGCTCATGTCATTTGGACATATAGACTGAGAGTTAAGGGGATGTTACTCTTTCAGAGAAATATTTTCCCAAAAGTGGTGATTCTGAGCAATTTTGACATCCAAAATTTGCTATGATCACATATTCTTGTTATATGCATCAAGAAGCACCTTGGGTAGAAACATAAGTCCATTCTGAGAAAAAAGACATCCTACGCATAGGATGTCTACAGGGTGATCTGGTGGAAATTTTGAAATTCTGAGTTGACTAGTGTGTTTAGAAGGTAGGTTCTACCCTATTTTCACCTGGAAAGTGGAAATTTGACCAAATTTTGATAGATCAAAGCCAAAAGACAAGAATTGCCAGACATCCTACCCAAATTGTGTCCAAGGCCTAATTTTGAGACCAAACCATAGGATGACTCCATAGGCATGTTCTAAATGTTGTATTGAGTGCATGTGATAAATTTCATCTCATTTGGGTCAGTAAAGGAAGATTGAACAGACTTTAGCATTTTTGACTGAAAAAGGCAAGAATAGCTAGTTTTGGGGTCTTTTGACATCCAAACTCAAATCTAAGCATACCAGTGGGTTGCTAGAGACTAGGGGAATCTTTGGTCCAAGTTTGGGTTCATTCTGAGCAAAAAGACATCCTACGCGTAGGATGTGTACTGCATAATTTTGAAACCAAAATTCTATTGTGACCATACCATGCTGTCACATAGCCTTAGATAAGCCTCCTAGGCAAATTTGGTCCAATTTGGAGTTGATTTGACTTGGGAATTCATCAGAACCGACATCAGGCTTTTGGAATAAATTCTTGATCATTTGACGATCCTATAGGTGTTAGAATCAAAAAGTAAAAATAGCTGTGAGTTTAGCACATCAAGGGGAAGCTACATTGCAAGTTTGAGTTGAAACTGAGCAAAAAGACATCCTATGCATAGGATGTCTCCAGGGTCATAAAGTGGTCAAAATTCTATTGTAGCCATATAGAGAGGTTTTAAGTGTCTCAAGGATTCCAGAACTTTTTTCAAAAGTAAATTTGGACCTTGTTTGGCCTATTTACCAAGCAAAGACAAGAATTGTCAGACATCCTACTCTTGGAGTGCACTAGAAGCTCTTGCAGCCTAAATCTTGACCTATTGGCATCCAAATTTAATTTTGAGTATACCATTGGGTTGCTGAGCACTAGGAGAATCTTGGAATCAAGTTTGGACAAAATCTGAGCAGTTAGGCATCCTACGCGTAGGTTGTCTCCAGTTTGATTTAGGACTCCAAACCAACCTATGAGCACACCACTGTGATCAGCACATCAAGGAGAAGCTGGGGTGAAAATTTCAAGTCATTCTGAGCAAAAAGACATCCTACGCATAGGATGTCTCAAGGCCATTTTTAGGTCCAAATGAAATTCTGAGCATACCATTGTGTTGCTGGACTTAAGGGGAGTCTCTGGACCAAATTTTGTTAAATTCTGAGCATAAAGACATCCTACGCGTAGGATGTCTCTAGGCCATTTTTAGGGTCCAACTCTAATTTTGACCATACAAAAGTTTTCACAGTGTCACAGAGATCCCAAATCTTCTTTTAAAATTGAATTTGGACTCATTTTGACCATTCTAAACTGCAATTCACTATTTTGGCCATAACTTTCACAAACGGTATCGGATCGAAAAAGTTTTTATATCAAAACGTAGCCTGAGAGCAGCTCTACATATCTTAGATCTACGGAAATCGTTTAGGTCAACTTTGGAAAAACATCGTTTGAGGCCTCAAAATACATCCGCAAGTTAGGGGTGTCTAAAAGCGACAATTTGCGAGAATTGTGACGAAACGGTTGCGGTTTTGGACATAGTTTCGACTTTTCCCTAACCAAAGCACTTGAACACAGTGGACTAAGTCTACTTGAACCAAGAAAAAGCTCTTAATCCCAGAAATTATGTCTAACCTAGATTCAAATGCAGCTTACACAAGCTTGGAGATCCCTACGATAGAGGAATATCCTCCCATAATGGATCTTCCAAACTTGCAATTGATAAAGATCCATCTTGTTGAGTTTAGATGATTGGTCATGAGAGTGAAGGACTATATAGATACATTGACGACAATGAGGTCAATCTTTATAGGTGCTCAGATCCATACCTAGAAGAGATAATGGATTACAAGCTCTTATATGTCTACACATACGGAGTCGACTGTCAATGGAGATCTATAGTTGTCGACAAGTATGGACGAGAATACAGAGTTGTAGAAAGCACAACTCCACAGACTGTACTAGAAAGAGGTGGATATTTGGTCAATGAAGGACCACAAATGCCTCCACCAAACACGAGAATTCCTATAGGAATTCCAAGAAGAGAGCCACCAGGATTCCCGGGGCGGTCACTTTTTAGAATGTGTATGATATCACGTGAGTTAACTGGAGAGGATTATTAAAAGACCAAAATGTATAAAAATGTATACAAACAGAGGGGGGTGGGGTTTTTTTAAATAGGCTCACAGTGTAAGTATAGTATGTATATTGGGGTATTATTAATTACCTCTTGAATGCACGTGATATAGGGGTCTTTTGATAAGTGACTCACCCGGGCCAGGATTCCCTTCAAGAGTGATAACGAGAGAAGGATTGGGAGAGTCTCTGGTTAGACTTGTAGACAATCGACGAGTTAGACCATCCCAAGTCCAGAAATGGGTAAACATAAAATACTCTGAAGATAAAGATCCGAGAGATCAAGTAACGGCTTTTAGAAGAGTGATTAGTTTCAGATTTTGCGACACAGTTTGCGGGATTTGGATTGACTCTAGAAGATGATGCAGCTTCATTGTTCGACTCGGTGGAAAAATGGGATTTTGAGACCCTAGATGAGCTGTTTGAGGAGTTTATTGAAGAATTCTCGCCAAAAGGCATTTCTCACAACACGGTCTCGCAAATCCATAGATTCAAACAGAAAGAGGATGAATCAGTACGCAAAGCATCATTACGGCTCAAGAGATATGTTAAGCTCTGTCCGAGAGCGGAATTACCTACGCAAGCACGACTGATGCTGATCTTTATCCAGGGAATGAGACATGCGGGCCTTTAGAAGGATCTGCATATGATAAGGAGAATGACGCTAAACGAGTTGATCAAAGAAGCTCTTTATCTAGTGGATAACTGTGAGGCATACAAAGAAAAGGACTTAAAGAGTCAAGGAGATGACACATCCTCTCAGCACAGTGTTTCACAGATAAGTGAGTCCATTGCCAAGCCAATGACACCTATTGATCAAGAAAAGCTTATCGACGACTTGGTCAAGAGGTTGATTCCTCTTGTAAGGTCTGATTCGGGAGAGCCGAAGTGGTGTGAAATTGAGAGAAAATGGAAGAACTATACGGGGGAAGAGTGCTATTATAACACGGAAAATGATAGGGAGAGGTATGTACAACCTGTTCCAGAAGCACCTACTCCACCTAGATACATTACGGGGAATGCGCCAGGACCAGCAGGAGTTTTAAGGCCACAACTTGTCTTAGGACAACAACCTCCGTTGCCAAGTGCTAGAATGCCGGTAGACATGAGATACATGCCAATGATGGAAGCATCAAATAAACCAATTCCAGTACCAGCTACAATGTGGTATAGCAACCAAAGTGAGTACTACCCTTCGGAGCAACAAAATGTGAGAGACACACATGGAGTGGTGAGGCCGGTACAACCTCCACTTCCTGGGTTTCAGTCGAAATAAAGAAGTTATGAAATGGACGAAAGGGACATTGCGATTCATTGCAAATAGCGGCTTATCTAGGTCAAAGCTTGCTTATAGCCAAGAGGAAATGCTAAAAGAATCTCCTCAACCAGAGACAGATTGTCACAAAAGTCGTGACAACCACTTGGTCAAACAATGTCATCATACGGAGATCATTGAAGTAAATGCCTATTGTCTTGAGTGTGGCATCACTCACTTGATCCCGGATTGCCCGAAAAACCCAAACCAAATCAGGAAAATCACGACAAATGTATTAGGGATTGTTCATATCCCTAGTAGCTCAAAAAATGAAAATGTTGTACCAGTTCAAGTAGTTACAAGAGCACAAGCTCAAAAGAAAGCTGATGAGAATCCAAAGACAAAGAACACGGGAAGTGACATGAGTCCAAATAAAGATGATGAAACAAAGACAGACACACCTAGTCAAAAAACCAAGAGCAAACGAAATAGTTGGAAAGCTAGAAAGACTAGGATGAAAGCCCGCAGGGAATGAGAGCAAAAATCCCTAGCTGAGAAGCTTACCGAAGCTGAGGAGAAGATAAAACAACATGAAGAAAAGGAGGCACCTTCTCTTACACAGATGGTTAAACCTCTAGAAGAACCATCCACGAATGAGAAACTGAGAAGTGCTAGTTCAGGAGGATCTCTGTTGGCAGAGAAGGTAAATGAGACATTAGATGACCTCTTGAAAGCCTATGATGTGAGGCTCAAAAGCAACCAAACCCAAGAACATAGGTGGATGACATATCCCTACGCAGAACTAGAAAAGCAAAGGTTTGAAATGTGCTAGAAAATGATTCAAACAACCCAAGCTTTACTAGAACCACCAGTTGCAAAACCTGAGGATGTGATCCGGGTCATGCCTACACAAGTAATCCCACCAAACTAGGAACTAAACGAGCTAGATTCTAGTCATGAGCACATACCAAACCTCAAAGACCCAGCATTAGAACCAAGGATAGTACTGAATACCACTGATAACTCTTCCGAGGGATTTCACCAAGCTATACCTGAGGATTGTAAAGAGATAGATGGTCTTGACGAATTGTGGAAACAAGTCAGAGAGGCCAATGAAGCCGATGACCTAAGAAGACGAGTAAACAAGACTGGTGATGAACGAGGAGTGTTTCTACCACCAATAGAGGAATTTGAGACTAGATCTCAAATGAATCTAGACGTGCAATCGTATTGGGGCGACAAAGGATCTGTACAATCTATGGATAGTCAACCCCATTCGTTGAGAACACTACAGTCCTACATGGGAGAGTACGAGACCAACTCAAATGTGGTTGCGGTCCCATCACAGAGACTGTCTCCCAACAAGGCCATCGATTCAAAGGGGCTAGTAGATATTCTATCTACCCCAGTCACCTGTACAATAATGTTAGCCGAGTTGCTCAAAATAAGACCAAACATGTGGGCTAATGTGGGTAAATGTCTAGAGAAATTTGGTGTAAAAACCCCAATGACTCAAATCGAGGAAGGCATCAAAGAGCTTGAAATGCCTCAACTAAATACTAGGTCAGTGCCATTAAACAAGGTAGGCGAGTATTACGAGGGAGAGATGGAAACACCACCCTTCCTATGGAATTCAATAATGTAAAAACCATGGCAATCCTTGACAGTGGAGCTGGTGTGGCCATTGCAACCAAAGAGGTTTGGAAAAAATGGAAAAAACCTGCCTTGATATCCACACGAATGACCCTGCAGCGTACAGACGGACACAAGGAAAATCCCTAGGACTGCTAGAAAAAGTACTTCTTACTTCTTGTGGCATTGAATATAAACACACTTTTGATGTTGTTGACTTTGGCAAGAAGAAAACTATGACATCATGCGACAATTGAAAATGGTCCAAGATTGGGGTTATGACCATATATACCTGAGACATATGGAAACCATAACAAAGATAAACTTGAGGGACCATAGCTATAGGGATGTGATGAGAACATTGGTTGAGGAGTTTGATCAGAACTTCCAGCTTCGTTAGGTAAGGCTAAAGAACTATGGATGTGTGGAGCTTCACAATGTGGCGGCTTGAAACTTGAGGAATGTATCCTAGAGCGGGTTATAGAGGATATGGACTATATCCCAGAACCATTTCTTGAAGAAGAGTTAGAGCCTTTTGGATGGGAACACATCTTGGCTACTCTGGACGTGTGTGCCGTGGAGGATGCTCCCACAACAAAGTTTTGTGATTAAAATGGCTATGATGTCGTTCCTTATTTTGCAATGAGTGTAATCCAGGAAAATGAAGAAAACCAGACATCAACAAGCTCTCAAAATAAGGAGCAAACAAAGAAACATGGAGAATCAAAAGATGAAGAAGATGACGAGTTCTATGAATCTGTAGAACACTTCGAGCTTCAAGAAGATCAACAACCCGGGAATCAATGTCATCGCTACACGAATAAAGTGCATCAAAAGTGGATTCCAAAGTCCTCGGTGAAGACACAGCCACCACAAGCAACCTCATACATGTCTCCTAATAAGGATGCAAAGACTCAGCTAGGAGAAATACGACCAGAGCAACGAGCTAACAATGCTCTAATCAATGGGCTAGAAAAGTCCTCCAAGAAACTACCACCCACGAGAAAACAGACAGTAACTTTCCACTACTAGCCAAAAAATCAAGGGAAAGTACAAGAAGTCAACCTTGCTGAGGATAGTAGCGATAGTGATGAATCTTACGACATCCCCTATCATCAACTCAGGACATCACTATCACCAACCCCTTCAGCAACAACCATGATAGGTCAAAAGAACAGGACAACAAGTCAAAGCCAAAAAGCTCGACAATCTGGATACCAAAAAGCCAGATCGACCAAAAACAAATATGGGTAAAGAAGACAAAGATCTCTAATGACAAATCACAAGATCCAACACCAAAACAAAAACAGGGAAAGAGTGCACGAACAGATAAGAATATCACAAAGTCGCAATCTTTCACAACTCAGGTTTGGGCTCCAAAGAAGTTGATTCAAGCACAAAAAAGTCAGGAATTCATTTGGATTCCAAAACAACCACAGTATCGACTTTCAAAGCCTAAATCCCGTCCCCAACCAAGCGTACAAGGGCTGAAGCAAAGACCACTGTCGACTCACACAACAAAAAGGTGGATCCCAAAGAAGTCTCTTCAAACACAAACGAAGCACGGGCAAGTATGGGTTCCCAAACGAGCGTCAGCAACAAAACAGCCAATAATCGCAAAGAAATGGGTCCCAAAGAAGAACAACAAAACTGCTGTCAGTGCATCGCCGCTTGAATTCTTACAATTCTTACAATTCTTCCTACGATTATAGTACATTTAGAAGATAACAAGTCGCTTCAATCAAGCAATGATACAGGAGCTTCAAAGACCATTACATTGCTTAGAATAGAAAGCCTCGCCAACAAATGCCAATAAGCAAATTGCTTATACCCACATCTTGCACAACATAAATCTTTTCCATGCATTGACTGTGTATGCATAATAGGGCTACATTACAAGGCCTCCATAGGCACAACTTTTAATTGCCCAAGCACAACACATACCTTTTGCGATACCCTGTCGTAAAGGATGACTCCAAATCGGAAGGGGGGAGGCATTCTGAATGCGGACCTAACATTATGACTATTAGAGGGCAATGTTTTGTGAGATGCATTGAATTTTTGCGTTTTATTGTGATAATTTTTTGACAAAATTTAGAGTATATGCCCTCATAGTAGTGTTACAGTGGAGTATGGGGACAAAATCCATACATGAGCCCCTAGAGACATGTGTATAGTGTACATAGCATTTAGATTTCTATTTGAATGATTTTTCTTTTGTTAAGTTTTTTAAAGATTTTCTTTGTTTATTATTAAGAAAAAAATAAAAAATTCCATAATCCACATGAAGAAAAGACTGACGAGAGGCCTGAGCACTACAAAGAGAACAAGGTACAGGGAGACGATGAAACTTCACGAAGTATATCTCAGCAGCCACTACAACAGCCAAAGAACTTGTCACAAAGCAGTGTCAACATACAACCAACAAGTCATAAAAGTCAGAGTCGAGTAGCTAAGCCACAAAATGAGTGAGGTTTTAGTCCCAAAGCTTCAAGTAATATTCTCTGTGGTCTAAGCGTCTTAGCTATTCTAGGTACTGCTCAAGCTAGAAGAGTTGAGCATATTTACGTTCTGTCGCTCATGCTGGTATAGGTGAGCAAAAGAGTCGAAGTCTAAGTACTTAAGTCTGGTGAAGTGAAGGAGAAGGTCCAAAAGACACTCACGTACTGAGCACAGTGAGATACGAGTGGAGAAACTTCTACATCGACAACCCTTCTTGGAAAGGTGGAAGCTATTGAGACATCTTTTGATGTCACATGTGCTACATTTATTCCTCGAACACCCATCATCTCCTTCTTTCACATTGCATGCTTTTGTTGACAAATTTCTCATATGCATATAGAGTGTCCCATAATTGGCACTTGCATCAGGCACTCTTTCCGTGTTTCACCCAAGCACTCACCTTTCATGAACATTTATTTCACGTTCAATTGCTCAACTCCAATAAGAGCGTATACCAAAGGCATTTCTTTTCCCACTGGGTTTTTTCCCTTTGGTCATCCAGGTTTTAGACCCTAATCTAAAGACACCTATCACCATCCTTTTGTACATATTCCTTCTACATCAACAATAAGGAAATGCTACTCAAAAAAATTGACAAATGAATTGGAGCACCAATTTCAGATCATAGCATACTTCTCCTCAATGGCGAGTCGAAGAATGGCCTACAATGACAAAGCTGCAGACAACACTAACAACATGATTGCACAGAAACAAAGAAGTCCCCAATGAAGAAGAGCAGACATAAAAGTAATCAGATGATCTCAAAAGATGAATGGTTATGATGATAGATGTCCGCTCTAACGGATCATAGTTCTTGTTGTGGTTCAACAAAGTTACAAGTAGTGCAACAGATGTAGCCAAAATGATAGCAAAGGCCACATCGCCATCGACAATCAGGTCATGTCGGGGATGACATGAACGTGGAAGGGGGGAGTGTTGATCGCTGGGTCAACAACACAACATAACTCAAGTTTTGTACCAAAGTCTTATCTTTTGCGAGTTATGAAATGCTGCGGATTATGGCTATAAACGTCATTTGTAATGAGTAGTTATTCTTGTTTCAGAAGCCGGGGTGCAATGGCACTTCCAGATTGTAAATACAAAGCCATTTGACCCTTTGAACCCAATTTTTGGTTAAACCTAAGGTAGCCTTAGTATATAAGGTACCTAGGTCATTTTGTAAAGGGAGACTTTAATCATAATCAAAACTTGAGCACTGCCGTCTACTATGTGTGAGAGAGAAAGAGAGTGTGCATGAGCTTTATCCTCTAGCTACGCCCAGCTCGCTCAACACATTAAAGATCTGACTTCACCATTGTTGTAGGCTCGAGGAGAGCTACGCGACAACGCCAAGCATTCCACGTAAGACAAAGCGCACACGCCAACGCATCTACGAGCTATTTGTGGCCGTAAGTGTATCAACCGATGTCTGTTTTTTGCGTGCTAGTAGTCTATAGAATCGTGGCGACATAAGCTACGCATACGTACTCATAAATTTGAGTTTTGTGCACTTTCAAAATTTTGCTTTGTCATCCTACGCATTTTCCACAAATGGGTTTAGAGTGAGGGTTTTGAGTGTATAAGCTTAGGGACAGGTGTATCCTAGTGAGGGGATGGTGTTCCTTAAGTTTCGTACGAATTTGGCATGATTAGGTGAGTTACCTTCTGTATGTGTGTATGTGGCTAGGTGGTGTAGTTGAGAGTAGTGAGGTTCTTGATTGTAGTATAGTTGGCCTTCTAGAGTGTTGTATGTGTAGGATGGTCTCAGCCTGACAAGCTAAAGAGATTTCCTCCGTGTACCTATCGTGTCATCTGTGTCCTCGATTGACATTATGTTGATCTAGGTAGTGTTTGCATGCACTTCATGGGTGTGTGAGTCGCTCCCGCAAATAGGCTTGAGCTGCCACTTCAGCTTGAGGAGCTACACACGGCTCTTAGGGCCCTCCCCCCTGGTAGCTTTCCAGGTGAGGATGGACTGACTCCCAGTTTTCTCTTGGAGTACTAGGACCTGCTTGGCCCAGGTCTCTGTAGTGCTTTTTAGCTAAAATGTGGCATGTAATAGGTGTACACAAGTGATAGGTGAGGTGATGATACCATTTTCAAGCCAAAATATTGCAAAAGTGAATAATCGCGATTATTTACAGTAGTCAACTTTTTCTTGCAAAACTTGAGAATTTTGACCTAAACATATTCTTTACACCTAAAACAAGTCCTAAATTGAATGTGGTAAAGTTTTGTGTTGCCGACATCACTTCGTGCTTTGTCGACTTTGAAATCATCGATTTTTGTGGCTACATGGCCTATAGAGTTGGTTAGTCACTTTTGAGGCTATGGACTTGTTCACTACATAGTCCTGAAGCAACTCGTCCAATTTTGGCCCATTTGGAGTCAGTTTGACCTCGTATGTCAAATTTGACGCTTTGTAGCCTTTGAGCTGTTTTTGCTTTTCGAGGGCTTGGCTTCATTGATTTTATGAAACCAACCATATACATTGTATATATACCCCATATATAAGCTGTTTGTGGAGTTAGAATCCAATTTTGGCATCTGCCAAAAGCCTAGATTTTCTACTTGGGACCCCCCTTGACCCTTGCCGAATGGTCAACTGTTGATATAGAAGTGTTCTATCATCTAGGGGCATGCTACAGTTCAAGTCTCATCTGATTTGGTTGAGCTGACAGGCCGCTATGGTCAATTTTTTGTCGTTGGTATTTGTGCACTGCTCGGATCCTAGGGTTTTTTCCATGGGTTTAGACTAGCTATCGACCATATAGAAGGGATCATTGATAAGTATAGAACCTACCCCTCATGTTTTGTGTGAGACGGCGCTATAAACAGGCGACTGTGGACTCCAAAAAATGCACATGAAGAAGGTCGAAAATCTCTCTCTCCCCCCAAAGGCAACAAGTGGAAATGAGGTGATTTTAGCCTACCCATTAGGAAGAGGATGGGGTGTAGGAGGGCCTCTTTATTTTCCATGGGCTTATGGAGGTGATTAACATTTTGACGAATAGGTGTACACCATGTGTGCAAGAATGGTGGGTGTGTAAGAGATGTGTAAGAGTGGTCAAAGGATGCGCTTTTCCCCCCAAAAAGGAGGTGGATAATTTTATGATTTTCAGCCTTTCATAACTCCCACACATGGTCTCTGATTTGAGCAAAGATCATAGATATGTAATCTATGCGTCGAGCTCTTTCCATAGATTTGCTACATGATATGGTTTTACCTGCTAGATTTTAAATTCCATTTTGGGGGGAAACTTTGAATTCAAATACACTAGCCGTTTTGCATGTTTGAATTCATAAGCTCTCCTTTGATTACTTTCTGCCCTCCTAGACCCTAGTCTCTTCCTAATGCTTGGGTATCTATACTCGGACTTTTCGAACCCATTTTTTCCAAATTCCTCTGTTAGTCCTACTAGGCCGTGAAATCTATGTTAGACTCAAAAATTTCCCCAATTGGATTCCTGTAGCTCATTTTGCAAGAATTTTGCAAAAGTAGGTCTAGCCGCCCAATTTATGCCCGTTTTTGTCTGCCGATTTGATTGAATTTTTTTGTGTCTATCCGCCTTGTCCTTTTGATCATCAGCTTGTCTTCAATTTTTCCATCTGAGCTCATTTTCTCCATTTTAAAGTCTCAAAAAAATGATGATAATTAGCCAAAAAAGACTATTTTTTGATGATTTTTTGATAGTATATACACTATTTACACTCATCCGGAAGATATTATCAATTAAAATTTCCCTGTTGATGATTTATAAGGGCATTATTAGGTACTTTTGCAAAAACTCGCACGTTAACATCAAACCTTTTTCTTCCCTCTTCAAACATTGCCCTTAATTACATAGTTCCCTTCCACCCCTCCTAGATGGCGTACTCCAGGACGACTGTGTGCATGGATTGAATGGTCGTGTCTATGCATAGCCTTGGTTGGATCTACCATGCTTTGAAGATCAATGTGGTTCAAACCAGTATGTTGTGCAAGAGTTGGGTCTTGAGTAATTAACTCAAGGGTTTCTGATGTCGAGGTTTTCTGATACTGTCTTCCAAAGAGAAAATCTTGTAGCTTGTGTTCTCTTTGCTTGATTGTACCATCAGGATGCTTTGGCATGCTGATTTCTTGAGCTATTGGTATCACTAGTGATTCTTGTCGAACTTTTATCCGCCATTGATATCTTACTTTGTCTTGGGCAGAATGGTGTGGTTGAGTCTTCGGAGACTTAACTCTCCATTGTTTGATCGGTTTTGCAGTTTGCGGAGAAGATAAGTGCTCTTTCTTAGTCCAAATCTATTTCGTGTTAGGTTCCTTGCTTGGGGATGCTCGTCTCTGTGTTTTGATCCTTGGAACCATCTTTGGTATTGTTGATGATGTTTGGGGCACCCAAATTTGAATCGGCTTGTCCTTAAGCTATGCTTTTGATACCCAAATTTTCATGACTCCTTGCATGCTACTTGTAGCATTTACTTGTTGATATGATGGAGAAGATTGATTGCTTCGTGGTTTTCTCTATTGGTAACCTACTTTCCATTCCTCTTTGCTTGGTGCAATTGGAACAACGAGTTGTCCACCTTTAGGTGATAGCTTGAGCTGATTGGTCTCCCAATTTGGTACTGCCTTGTACGTCCCCATCCACGAGACTCCAAGATCATTGTCTCATTCATGTGTTCATCTGGTAAGCATACAAACTGATGAGGACATGAATATCCATGTACTAGCACATACAAGTTGATTACTCCCAATGTTGGTGTTGGGTTCTTGTTGCATCCTTTGATAGTCGCTATTCCTGCTGTCAAATACTGATTTGTTGATTTCTTATATGTGGAATAACTGACTGCATTTACTCGAGCTCCTGTATTGACCAATGCATTTTTTCTATGATTGTTGAGTTTTACTTTGATGCAAAGGTCCATTCCATCTAACCATTCATCATCTGTTGACATGGCATCTTTCGAAAATTCCCATTGTCGGTTATTTGTTTCTAGAGTGTTGATGGGAATAAGTATTTGTTGATTCTTGAGATCAGCTTTCCTTTTGAGTACTCGAAGCCAAGCTTACTCTTGGGCTTTATCAATAACCTGCTGTCTTTTATCTTTCTTTTCTTAGCTACATGCATTCTTTCTAGCAATTCATTGGTTAGTGGAAAATTGTACTTCTTTAAACGACATCCACTAATCCAATTAGCCATCGGTTCACCATCTAGGGTGGACAACTTAACTGCTTCACTTGGAGATACATCTCAATGATAAAAAATTCGTTTCCTTTTTTGTCTGAAACTTGGGAATGTCTTGCTTAAGGGAATAGACTAAAACTAAGTCCCTTTTTTTGAAGATTTTTGTAATTAGATGGGAATCAAAAAACTGCTTTTGTTTCCGCTTTTGTGCATAGATGTGAGCTACATCAATAAGCCTTTGCTCATCTTCTTTTCTAAATCTTCAAGTTTTTCTAACAGTTCATGTCCAGTCCACTCAAGATTCTTAGCTACCCTTAGGTGTCGGTTATAGAAATTCTATTGGAAATATGGCATCAAGACCATAAACAAGGTTAAAGGGTGTAGCATTTAAAGTTGTGTTGAATGAAACTCAATAAGACCATAGAGCAGCATGGATATTTATTTCCCAGTCTTTCCTTCCTGAACTAACCACTTAAGTCGATATCGAGCTAAGAATTTTATTTGTATACTCAACTTGTTCGTTTGCTTGTGGGTGATAGGGAGCTGATTTGTTATGGATGACCATAAATTCATTAAGCAGATACTCAATTACCTCATTGAGGAAATGAGTTCCCCTATCACTGACTATTTCTATTGGCATTGCATATCTTGTGAATACATACTCATATAAGAATGCGGGAGTGGTTCTGGCATCATTCTTTTGAGTTGCTTTAGCCTCGGCCCACTTAGTCAAATAGTCCGTAGCTACAATGATATATTGCGGCCCACTGATACATAGCCGATTGCTCAATTAATCCGATTGTACTAGGAAGTGGTATTTTCAAATCCACTTGAGCTATGGTCATCAATGATACCATATTTTCTGACCATCAAGGTATCGTTTCAATGGAGAACAGATATGCAACTGGTAGATCATCGTCTACTCCTCTAGGTGGTTCCCCTGAAACAATCCTTGACAAATGATCTGCTCTTTGATGAGTAGTGCCCTTTTTTACAACTACAGTAAAGTCGAATTCCAAAAGAATAATGAACCATCTCACTATTCTTCTTATGTTGCATGTCTTGTTGACCAAGTACAATAAGGCTTGGTGGTCCACAAAGAATACAAATTTGTTTGCTAATAGGTAATGTCTATACTTTTTTACGGTATATATCATTCCTAATCCTTCCCTTTTGATGGTGGTATAATTCTTTTCCTCCATGCTCAACTGTCGGCTAGCATAACGTACTAAGCCATTTCAAAGGCTTCAAATCAACTTGATCGTATCCCTCGAATTATAAAGTAGGTGGCCCTTCTTTTGCTGCCATATCTGGAATTATGGTATTTACTTCTAACCCCCATTTGTCTATCATATCAGGGTTTTCGACTTCTAAATACTGAGTTCCGTTTCTATCCATGTACATTTTTCCTTGTTTGTTTGCCCTGATTTCCTCTTCAAGCTTAATACCATGGGCATCAATGCGAATAGCATTCTCTTATAGCTTATAGATTATAGCGCATTGTTGTTCCAGTTTCTGAGTGAGTCGAGTAAGATGACATTTCAGATGTTGAATCCGAAAAAGTGTGTGAGACTTCTTCAAGGATACTGTGCAAGGGATTGCCTTGATTCACACTTTCTTTGGTGGATACTCTATTGGAGTTTCTCCAAATATACCTTGGTTTCTTAGTACACGACCAGATCTACGGTTCATAAAGACTTGTGAAGCCCTAGATAGAGTACTTACCGTTGAATTGACTTGTTGTCAATTTTTTCCACTTGATTTGAGTGCAACTTCCATCAAGCTGCCGATTCCTAGTCTGCAACCTGATTCTTGCATCAGTTTTGATCAAGCTAGCTATTCTTTTGCAAAGATCGTATAGTTTTTGCTAACTATTGTGATTGGTCTATGTGTATCACTTCAAATCAAGATAATTGAGTCAACAGTTGAGACTTTCAGACCCTAATTTTGCAAAAAGTGAAAGGACTAATCTGCAACTTGAAAACTGTGTGAACATGTACCAATTTTAGATCGATTGAACCCAAAATTGCCCATGGCCTTATATTATGTTGGTCTAAAAGTGTACAAGTTCAAAAGTAAAAAATGGTGTCTCTGTGTAGCAGTAGTAAATAATTACGATTATTTACTTTTCTCAGTTTTTTTCAATTTTTGGTTTGAATTGCCAAGTATACAACCTATTAAGATCCTTGGAAAATTTTCACTAAGTTTGGACAAAATCTATTCAAGTTTAGCAACTAATTCGTGTCCGCAGACTCTGATTTCAAGAATCTGACTTAAGTCTCACTTTTGTGATCCAGATTTCACCAAAATTGATTTATGTGGTCTACTTGATATGCTTGACCTTGTGGTATACTCAAATGTGCAAGATTATCAATTTTTAAAGCAGATGTAAATAATCGTGATTATTTACTCCAGCTATGTTTTTGCAAGTTTTTGTCCCAATCTTAACACAAATTTGTTAAGCACCTCAACTTAAGCTCCCTAGCCAAGTTCCATCAAGTTTGGACATTTTTTTGTTCAAATGGTCATCAGTTTTATGTCCGCAGATTCACTTTGCAAGTTTGGTCACAGTTTCCAATCTTATGATCCAAATCTTACCAAATTTGATTTGTGGGCTTATTATAACATGGTAAAGCTAGTAGTATATTGACTTGGTCAAAAAAGCTGAAATAAAACAGATGTAAATAATCGTGATTATTTACTTTTGTACAAATTTTTGCATCTTTTTGGTCAACTGAGCATATACACATGCCTATGACATCAATATAAGCCTATGAATCAAGTTTCGTTGAGTTTGAACAAGATTTTCTCCAATTTACACTCAAGTTGCCGGAAGTCAGTACAGACTTTTGTTTTTACCCAGTTTTTGGTCAATTTGGTGATCCAAATTCTATGGTTCTTTACAAAAGTTGTTTGTACACATGCAATGAGTCACTAGTATCAACCTTGGTCAGTTTTGAGCTGAAAGTAAATAATCACGATTATTTACTTTAGGCCTAAAATGAACACTTTTTTGAACTTTTTCAATGGACAGTCTTTTCATGAGCTATTTTAAGCCTATGAATCAAGTCAAAACTTAATTTGGCCTAAAATGTCAAGAAAAAGTAAATAATCTGAGTTTTTGCAAACTCTTGAAATTTTTACCTCAATGTGTCCTTGAGCTTACCGACTGGTTCATGAAACTTTTAAGCATACTCTCCAGTTGGATTGAGTATTTTGGAGTCTTTTTGTGCTATTTTCTAGCCGTAGACCTGAAATTTTGCAACTTCAAAATAACAACTCACAATTGATTCTTTTGGAGAGAGCAATGTTCTGAAATCCACCTCGGATTCTACTTACCCTACTCCTAGGTTCTACTGCAATGGGGTTGTGGAAAGTATCCACAAACAATCGTTTTCTCTTTTTTTATGGTTTTTTGATCATTGATCTTAAGACCTATCTCATCTATCAATTATTCTCAAAATCCTAATCTAGTTCTACAATCCTACAATCCTAAAGGCACTCAGCAAGTATGATTACTTCCAAGCTACCTCTACACAGCAAAAGACGACAATCTTAAGCTATGTGGTTCTAAACGAAAGTTTTGACTCTAGGAGATTCTAGAGGAAGTTAAAGGATAACTTTACAAGACACTCGTGTTTTTCCCTAGTTTAGGTCTCTTCGATCCCTAGAAGCAATGCCAAATGTGGGACATGTGTCTAACCTCACTCCTATCTTATTGAAGACGTAGCAAGAACCACGATTAAATTATCAATCCATGGGACGAAGCTGACTCAACTAGTGCATAGAGGCTACAAGAGGTTGTCAATCTTTTGGAAAACAACAAACAAATCACATCTAACTCAAGCTACACTCAAGTGACTGAAATCACCAAAAGCCAATCGCTCATCGCGGTAAACAAATCACATCCGTTACAACATCAAATGTCATTTGTTACAACATCAAATGACATCCAAACGTAACAAAACTTCTAGGACATGTTTATAAGACCTAACCACACATGTTTATGGTCTCAAATCCCACTTTAGGTCAAGTGCAAAAATCACAATTATTAACAGTAGTGGATTTTTGACCTAGTCGTTTTCGACCCAGAATACATCTAAATTCTTAGAAATGATGCCCCAATACCCCGCCTATGCTTAGTTTTTTATTTTGAAGTGTAAATTCCTACTTATGATAAAATTAGTTTGCGGGTCACTGACGCCAAAAGCTACAAAATACCGTGAAATGCTTACGTCAATGCGTAGAGCTCTTACTTGTGGTTGCAATGCAATAGACGACACTGCAATGTGACAACCGAGGAGGGAGTAAGAAGCGCGAGGAGGAGAGAAGTGAGCGTCGTTAGCTCTCGCTATGTATTTCATTATCCAAAACTTGAAAATAACTTACAAAAATTGGCTTTTATACCTTAGCCAAGGTTTTTGGTAGTCAAAACTAATAATTTGGGAGCTCTAACTAAGGATAGGTAGAGACAGGTCGATACAATCTAGAAGCTTGTAGCCCCGGCTCATCAATTACAAGGTTTATTCAAAAAATAGGAGTTACAATATTCCGGATTCATCAAAATAATAAATGTTTTTACAATGAGAGCTCCAAAAAATGGTATCCAAGTTGGCTTGCTATTAACATCCACCACAACATATCGGTCCTAAATTGTGTACTTTTTATAATGAGATGGTGCATTGAATTTTTTTGAGTTAGAGTCCCCCGCACTTTCCATTTTTGTAGTCCAAAATTTCTTCAATGTGCGTTTTAGCTTTTGGTATTCACTTTTGTGTTTACTTTTTGACATTTTTGGTGGTGTATCAGTCTTGTCTTTCAGTTGTTTTTTACCTTGTTTCTTTAAGTTTGCCCAAAAACTT
Source organism: Adiantum capillus-veneris (assembly GCF_014529385.1). Taxonomy (NCBI): domain Eukaryota; kingdom Viridiplantae; phylum Streptophyta; class Polypodiopsida; order Polypodiales; family Pteridaceae; genus Adiantum; species Adiantum capillus-veneris. The sequence goes on from NC_140959.1 coordinate 32,029,124, forward strand.
GTCAACTTGTCAATTTCAAGGGTTTTTTGGTTATTTTTTCTCCAACACAATCATCTGCTCCCACGAGCCTGAGATATTTCATTTTGGTCATCAACTTTTGGATTGGTTTCTCAATTTTGTTTTGTTGTTTCTTTGTTCATCTCATCTAATATCTCTTTTGTCTCCACGTTTTTTGGTTAGGAAACTCGTAAAAAATTGGCTCATCTTGTTTTGTTGTATTTTTGTTTTCAGAGCCACTTAAAAGTTCATATTCCACGTCGTTCCCTAAAATCATTGCTCCTCAAATCATGTATTCAGAGTCCTCATCATCATGTGAAATATCTCATACAAAAACTGCATCTATTATCCGTTTGCAATCGATTGTCTCTTTTGTTTCAGTCGTTTCAAATATATTTTGTGTGGTTTGGATAGTGATCACCATTAAAAAGGGCATTATGTTGTAACACGCAAAGAAGTCCTTTCAAACCAATTTCTGAGTTATCTGTCACATTTTTTGATCCAAATCACCTCAAATCTCATACATACAGTCTACATCATGCCTAGAACCAAGTTGCTTCAAAAAATGTCTATTTTGATGAAAAGGTTAATAATCGCGATTATTTATTTTTTGGCAAGGATGGGGGGAAATTACAACTTTGACTTCATGGGATCAAAGCAGATGATGTCCTAAGCCCACTAACCAAGTTTGAACAAATTTGGAGGTCAAAATCTCAAAATTCCTTAATATCTACTATTTCAGAGACGAAAAGCCTAATTTGACACCATTCTCACCCTGTGCGCTCAAATGAGCCCACACTTCACTCAGAGTAACTATTTGATATATATTTCAAGCCTATAATGCCAAAATTTGAAAAAAATCCTTAGCTGTAAATAATCGCGATCATTTAATTTTGTGTAAATTTTTGCTTGAACTTCAAGAATTTGATCTTTACATGTTTTATGCATCTATGCATGTTCAAATTTGAACATGCATCTATGCATGTTCAAAATTTGATTTGAAGCAAATTGGACTCAATTTGTTAGCAATTCAAATTGAAGGATATTTCAGAGTGAAATCTGCCAAATTTGCTAACATTGACATTCTATTCACTTAACAGGAGCCATGCAAGCTGCAGAAAAGGCCAAGAAGAGGGTCTCTCAAAAGGAGAATCTGCGAGAGCTGCCACCATACCAACTGGACCCTAGTTTGGTAAAAACAACCAAAGCAACCTATCTGTCAAAAGAACAACTTGAGGAGAAAAACACCTCGGTTTTCACACGTAGACTCAAAAGTGAAGAAGGACATCAGGTAGAACTACAAATTTTGTCAAAAGAGGTCTACGATGTCACAACAAATCCTGAAACAAAAGAAGTTAACAAAAAGCTTGGACTTAGAGAATTCTACGACCAAGAGCCATGTGGTGTAGATTTTCAAAAAGCTTATGAGCGCCTGTCCACAATCAAGGAAGATGGAACAACCCATATTATTGACCATCAAGGGCACAAAGTAGAAGTGATAATTACTAAAGAAATAGTGGCTGAAGCTCTCAAGTTGCTGACAAAAGGGATGATCATGAGGGCTAGAGACAGAAAGATAGCAGGTACCTTCACCAAGGAGACCGTTGCAGCAACCTTTGCTGATCTCATTCAAAAGTATGAACTAGCAAGATTATATCATCAACACTTCCACTTTCTAGCAAAGAGACCGCCAAGATACACAACACCCAATCATGCAGTTGCGACTACATTTACACAAGTGCTAAAGTCAACAACCAAGAAACCTATCGATCATGTGTTATCCACATTGAAGGGAATAAAGAAAGCTCAAAGAAAGAGGGCAAGATAACCTATCTGGGAGCACCTGAAGTACTCACAAGAATAGCATACCACGCTATCAGCATGGTAAACAATTTGCCACCTGCCCCAGATCAAAACTCATGGATTGTGTCTGCACAACCATCTCCTTGAGCCACAAGGTCCACAAAACGAGTTTACAAATCTGTTCAGAGAATCTTCACAGAGCTCTCATGAAGCACATAGCAGCGAAAGCTCAGACAATGAAGAGAAGAGAGTCAGGCATGAGGTGATGAAGAAGAAGACAGTGGCCGCACATCAAGAAGAGCCTCAATAGAAAAAGGTGAGGATTGAACAAGAAAATGAAACCTACAAAAGAAGCCACCAAGCTATAGGCAAGGACCCTTGAAAGTGGGTACCAAAAGAGCTAAAGGGGCTGAGAACAAAAAACCCTGCATGGAAAGAAGCAGAAGACCCAAAGGAGTTTTTTTTGGAAAGAATGTACCAGAAAGCGGAAGCATTAAAGCTAAAAGAAGCCCAAGAAGCTAAGAGAAAAGCTAGAGAAGTTGCGTCCGAGCAAGAAAAACAAGGTGAGGCCCAGCACAAAGAAAGTGAGATGTCTCCCAGACCATCCTCACTTGCTACAAAACAAAACAACCACCCCATGCCAAGCCCTCCACCATCACTAAGAGATAGACCCACAGAGGGTGAGCGAATTAAAGAAAAAGAGCACGGACCGCAAGAAGTAGCAGGATCTGAACAACAAGAAACAACCGAGAAAACCAAAGCAAAGGAGCCATAATCCGAAAGGGCAGGAAGTCCTGAACCAGAGGAGACCACAAGGTTTGAGCACACAAAGGCACAAGAATAAAAAACCCCCTCAGTTCGAGTTTTGGTAAGAGATACCCACACGCTCCCGAAGGTCATCCTTCTGCCTCGGGTGAGTGGGGGTTGGTTTAGATAGAGTGTGGAGCACTCCGGCCTCCCGAACCAGTGCTTCATTTGTTGATAGATGGGCCACCTAGCGAAGGCCTGTCTACGGAGGAGGCCAGAACCTGCACCACAGCCTCAGCCCCAGCCTCTGCTAGGGCTAGACCGCAGCCACAGTCAGCGGCACATCGCACAGACGCCAGGGGCTACAACAACAGCCAGGCACTCAGGTGCCTACTCAGCATTAGTGGGTTCCCACGGGGAACCACTTTGGTCCTCTTGAGAAGGAGGAGTCCCCTACGCCAGCCTCCACCTCCCCTTTAGAGTTCCCCTCCTCCTCCTCATCCTCCCCCCCGCCTTCTGCTCCTGTCGCCTCTCCACCTCACCCCTCTACCTCTGTCACCCCATCCCGCCCCTCTTCTCCTCCGCTCCCCCTAGCTCCTTCTATCCCCCGTCCTGCTCTAGTTCCACAGTCAACTCTGGAGACTGGTCCCTGTCCAGCAGCTAGGAGATCTCTTGGCAGTGCCTTTGCCATGAGTCGCCTAGTGACAGCCCTTCTTGCGGCCCCCTCTGCAGATTTAGACATCTTCCTTTGCAGCTATCCCTCATGGTCTGATGAGCATTGACCTCTGACACTACTGGGACTTCTTAGACTACGGGTTCACTCGCTTTCTCGGCGATTCCGCAGAGCAGACCACGAGGCAGCCTGCTTCAGGGTCCATGCTTTGTTCCTCGCCGCTAGGGGGACAGAGGCCTTGGAATCAGCAGTTGGTTTCTCCTTCCCCCTCTATGGAAGGGCCGAAACAAAGTGGTCCCTTGACTCAGTGTTGGGATGGTTGCATACACCGGTCCTTGAGTTCTCTCATCATATGGGGGAACTTGGAGTTACAGATTTGCTGCAGACTTTGTGACCATTGGCCAATTTTGCGGTGACACCCCCAGACTCAGCAGGATGTAGGCACATTGTGGTGTACTTTTTTGCTGATACGCAGTGTTTGACTTGCTATGTATACATTCATGAGGACTCGTGGACAGAGGAGGTTGCTTTACGCACGGCTCGCTCACTTGGGCTTGGGCTAGGCACTCACTGCAGTCATGCCTATCTAGAGTACGCTCGGATGCGGATTACTCCCCATCCAAGCCAGCCTCGAAGATAGACTATCTTGCTACTGCGGCACCATCTGTTCTCTCTCGCTCCCCATGAGGATCGTCTCATGGAATGTGCAGGGACTAGGTGGGCCATAGTTTCAGCGACAGCGGAGCTGATTGCGTCAAGAGCTTCAATGTTGCCTTGTGGGAGGAGAGATTGATCTCCTTATGCTTCAGGAGCCCCATCTGTGTGAGAGACGCATTCGGAGATGTGGTCAGATTTTGCGTGGACGATATGATACCTTTTGGTCAGCTGCTTTTGGACCTGGAGGAATCTAGGGTGGGGTATGTATGACTATTGCGGATTCATTGCAGCAGGCCATTGTGGGCAAAGGGATTATTGTGCTAGGCATGGCTCCGTGGATTACTATGCAGGTTCAGGGTGGCCTTGTGGGCTTCCTGAACATCTATGTGCCCAATGTGGCGAGTGCTTGTGCAGAGTTTTGGTCAGAGATTGTTGAGTCTTTTCTGCAGGCTGATCATTGGTGTGTAGGAGGGGACTTCAACATGTTGGAGGACCCTTCTGACAGGATTGGAGGCAGCCATGCTACTGTGCATGGAGTCGAGTTGGCAGCTTGAGAGAGGTTGTGTATGACTTTGAGGATCTCGGATACATGGCAGCACTCTAGCTTTGTGAGGCCTCCAGCCATTCTTGCCTTCTCTATATCGGACCGCAGAGTGGGAGGAGTGAATCTATCATGGATAGATTGCTTCTACACTAGTGACCACTTCAGTGACTTGGGGGGATCAGTGGGCGTCCTGGCAGGGACATCCTTCTCGGACCATGCACCAATGATCCTCACAGTGGGTGGCAGACATGCAGAGGAGTGGGAGCAAGATGCTTCGCATCCCAGAGCGGGTCTTGTTGGACTGAGCACTCAGAGAGAGGGTAGAGGCTCTCAGGATAGAGGGCATGGACAACAAGGTTCCACCTGCAGACAGAGTGGCCTTAGGCCTAGCTCAGCTTAGCCACTTTTTTCTTCAGGAGTCTCTGGCTCACCGGGGGCTGCAGCGAGAGAGGAGGAGCAGCGTCTCAGACGAGGCATTGCTTCACTACAGAGGATGCAAGAGCAGCATCCAGACAGTCCATGGTTGGAGAGTAGTTACAGCAGGCTCGACAGGAGCTTGCTAGCATAGAGGAGAGGCGTCATGCGTTTGCCTTCCACCGCCCCAGTCAGAGCGGTAGGGAGCAAGTTTGGGCACAGATGCCTTATCTTGTGACAGAGGAGATGAGCTAGAGGCTAGAGATGCCACTTCAGCTTGAGGAGCTGCACACGGCTCTTAGGGCCCTCCCTCGTGGTAGCTGTCCAGGTGAGGATGAGTTGAATCCCGACTTTTTCTTGGAGTACTGGGACCTGCTTGGCCCAGATCTTTGTAGTGCCTTTCAGTACATTTTTCACACAGGGGTGATGCCTGATAGCATGAGTGAGGGACTGATCTACCTCATTCCAAAGGAGGGTGGCTCCTTGGATGAGATTCAACAGTGGCGCCCCATCACCATCCTCAACGCAACCTACAAAATTCTTTCCAAGGCTCTGAGTTTGAGGATTCAGCCACTTTTGGAGAGCCTTATACATGGGACTTAGACAGGTTTTGTCAAGGAATGCAGTATCCTTGACAACATCTTCACTTTCTAGGAGGCTTCTACCCTGGCACAGCTTCGTGGGGAGGACCTTGTGATTCTACTTCTCAATTTTGAGAAGACATACAACAGTGTTGACTGGGAATTTCTAGAGGGCACTCTACGTAGGATAGTCTTCTCAAATTCTTGGATCAGAGGGGTGTCAGCTTTATACAGACAGGCTCACAGTCAAGTGCTTTTGGCAGGAGGTAGAGGTGAGCAGATTTTTGGTGTCACAGCAGGTTGGTCTGCGGGGCTTAGCACTCCCTATTCGGGGAGATGAGCTACTGGACGACGCTGAGTTTGCCGATGACTCAGCCTTGTACTTAGAGGGCCAGGAGGCCAATCTGCACAGATGTGAGCAGGCTTTGGAGACCTTTTGTTGTGCATCAAGCGCACTGATCAACTGGAGAAAGACAGTGGCTTTCTCGGTTGGCAGTGCTCCTGTGTGCCAGATTGGATGCCAGGAGAGGGTTTCAGGTGGATTCCCCCAGGGACTGTAGTTTGGTACTTGGGTTGTCAGGTTGGTTTGGACTTGTCCCCCGAGTAGAAGATTGCTCCTGTTCTCCTGTCCATCAGGAGAAAGCTGTTACATTGGAGCTCATCACGACTTTCGTTGGTCGGTAGAGTAGTAGTTGCCAACCAAGTGTTGTTGGCAACTATGTGGTACATCACTTCTTGCTCGATCTTCTCGAGTTCTTGTATCATCCAGGTAGAGAGGCTGATCAGGAACTTCCTTTGGTCAGGACGTGACACTCAGATTTCCCGAGCTAAGGTGGCTTGGTCGGTCATCACACTTCCTTGTTCTCAGGGAGGGCTTGGGATCATTGATCCAGCACAGCAGAGCAGAGCCCTTCTTGGGAAGTTCGTAGAGTCAGAGGACCTCCTCCAAGAGAGGAGCCCTGGAAGGAGTTCTTGCTGCAGAGGCTTCGTGCCAGGGTGCCTCAGTCAGGAGGCCCTTGGCAACCTTTGACCAGATGGATCTTTACAGAGTTGCGCCCAGTTGGTTTGAGCAGGAGACTGGAGGACCGCTTTGCAGTGAGTTTGCTTTGATCTTGGGAGCTCTTATGGCGTGGCCTAGAGCAGAGACAGTCGACGTGCACGGAGGAGCGCCTACGGCAGCCCCTCGTCTGGAACCCCATGGTTAGCACTCAGAGAGGCCACTTTATTGGTCGTCAGCCTCATGTTTCTTGGGGTCCCATGGCAGGAGGTCCAGCGCGCTCTCTAGTTGACTGGCTAGAGTTCACAGGTTTGTTAAAGGAGGTAGAGGGTTTCCAGCTACACAACATGAGAGGGGTGCAAAGCATGTGTCAGGACATCTCAGAGTTAGTTCCAGCTGAGTGGCTCACGCCTCTCGAGCCAGTAGCACCCCGGTGGATGGGAGCCTTCACACGACTGGAGGTTCTCATTTCAGTCAGGACCTACTCAGAGACTGTCTCAGCCCTATTCTTCGAGATTCAGAGTGGGGGACGACTACAGTGAGTTGGAGTAGAGGCCCGCAGGTAGCAGAGTGCTGTTTTCAGAGGATCCGAGTAGTGGGCATCCGTGGGAGGACCTGCGTCATAGATCCTGACCCAACAGTTCTTGAGACTAGACATTGGATGCGCTGGCACGAGTACAATGGGATCCTAGTGAGTGGCTATGGAGGGACCCCTTCTCTTCTGCAGACCACCCAGGAGTCCTGTTATTTCTGTACACTGTTCGACTGGGACGTCATATACTATCAGCACAGAGAGAGGCCCGCCCCACTGCAGCACGTCATTGGCAGAAGGAGGGTCTCACAGTCAAGTTCTTGGCAGACTTTCGGGAGAGGTTGTGGGACTCCAGACAGTCGAGACAAGTCACCTTGTTTCAGTGGCTGGTCGCACATAGAGCTACAACAGTAGGGAGTTGTCTAGTGCATAGTGGTCTCTCGGCCACATGTGCAGCTTGTGACCATTTGGTGGAGAATCAGCGTCACTGTCTTTGGGACTCTCCCTCGGCCCAGTAGGTGTGGCTATGAGTTCTTTGGCTGATGCCTGCTCTCTCCACGACTCGACAGTACACTTGGGGGGCAGCGGCTTGGTCCACCGTCACGGGCTCGGCACTTCAGTTTGAGCTATCTTCCACCAGCAGGATGATAGTGATGCAAGGGGGCAACCTACACTCCAGCCTGCTACATAGCTTACTCCACAGGAGTGGTGCAGTGAGAGAGAGGAGTGTTGGGAGCTCATCAATGTCTTGACACTTTGGTTCATCTGGCGGGCCCGCTGTTTTTGCATCATTGAGGCATTCCCTGTGCCACCAGCAGAGACTGTTCATGACTTTTGGCTAGATCTGATCCATACTCTCAGAGGACAGCTTGAGGGACTCCAGGGCAGCTCCGACTGCATGCGAGAGCGCCGCGAGGCTTTCCTTCGACTCTGGCGCCCTGAGCCTTTCTACACCATAGTCCAGGGTGTGCTCAGATGGCACTACCGTCCACCTGTGTGGCTCTTCTCACCTCCCATCTCTTGATTTAGCCTCATTGTATATATGCTGTTTTTTCATTGGGAAAGTCTCCCCATTATGTTTTTTGTAGCCCTCTCTTGCAGAGGTGGTTGTAGCCCTATGGGCACTTTTCATTAACTAATAGAAGGATCTTTTTCTCGGAAAAAAAGAAGAAGAGCTAGAAGATAGATTAAATGTCATCACCAATCTGCAGGAAAAAGTCTAAGAGTTGGAATCTAAAGCTAAACAACACCAGCTAGCCCAAGAAAAGAAGCAAAAGGAAATGGAAGAGCTAGGTAAACTTCTCATGAAGTTAATAGAGGCTTGCAAGACCAAAGATGAACAACTGACAGAAGTTACCAAAGAACTCTTAACTACAACTCTGTCACTTCAAAAGATCCAAGTGCAGCTAGATGTAGCAAATGCTTCACTACAATACTCAGCGCAGAGGATCAAGGATCAGGAAACCTTCTTGCGACAGATAAGAGAAAATCCCACAGTTGCCTCGATCACAGGTACATATGAAGTGTTTAAAGCACTGGATAAAAAGAATAAATATCTCGAGCTAGAGCTAAAGCTAGAGGAGTCACAACGCAGAGACCTCGCATTAATGCGGGTACAAAGAGAAGAAGAGCTGCTCAAGGAGATAGCAGAGCTGAAGAGAGTTAACCAACTACTGAGGGATGGACAACAAGAGACATAGGAAAATGCAAGTACATCTGAACAACCCCACATGGTTGAAAGCATGCAATGGTGGTACAAAAAAAGGACCTTTTTTGTTTGTACCTAGTTCGTAATTCTACAAAAGCAAGAGATTGTTTTGGAGGGAACCGTTTTTGGCCTCTAAAATTAAATGGTGTAGGAGGGAAGCTAGTAAAAATCAAAAATCTAGTGACTACTTTGTTTGAAGAGACATCGTGGGTGGGGCCAATGATGGATTGGAGTTACAACACGTTTGAACTCATGTGACATGGCATGTGTGTCCTGTGTAGTACTAGTGGATTTTTGTAGTGGTTCTCAACTGCGCAACACTATCACAAAGCTCTCAGGCATCACCTTCAGGATTTCCCTGTGCAACTAGCGTGGTCTCTTGTTGTGCACACGTGCCACAATGAGGACGCCCGCGAGGAAGTCTACTGCCAAGGGTTCACCCGACAAAGGCAAGAAGCCCAGAACAATGGATGCAACCTCCCCTCAAAGGCACAAAGTCTCCCCGAAGCATCAACACACCGAACACAAGGGCTAGCAAGGGGAGCATTTATGTGGAGAAATCAGCAAAGTCTGTAGCACCTTTTACCGAGGACGAGAATCGGTCTTCAATTAAAACAAGAGGTTGGTGTTTCTACACTGTCAGGTCTTGTTTACAGGATTTGATTTTGTTTTATGAGAGGTAGCTATGTCAAAGGTTGTAAGTTAATTGCATGCAAGTTTATGTAATGATTCTTGCTCAAGATCCTTGCATTATGCATTCATGAAAGCATATGTGTCTTGAACCGAACACAATTTTAGGAGAAATTTCAACAATTGCACAAGTGTATTGTTTCATTTATGCATTGCATGTAAGTCAATGTTTTGTTTCTTGCTCAAGAGATTTGCATTTCTATCCTTTTTTTGCATTGCATGCATTCATGATTCAAGCATATGTGCCTTCAGCCGAACACAATCTCAAGAGATTTTTTCAACAATTGTGAATGTATTGTTTAATCTATGCATCTATGCAAAAGGGTCTTCTTGTATCCCTATAATCATACCCTGCAGGACAAGAGGGTTTACTAAGAAAATGAGGAAGTTTAGAGTTCAAAATATGGTACTATACACTACCAAATTGGGTACTTTACAATACCAAATTTGGTATTGTACAATGATAACTCTATATAGCCTCAAATTTGATCAGTACTAAATTGTGCATTGGCAAGGTGATCTGTGTGACCAAAGGGCTGTTTAGGGTGTAGGGTTTAGTTTGACATTGTTGAAATGTTGCCAATAGAAGGTCATTTAGGAAGCATGCTTAGGTATTTTGGATTGGTAGAGCGGCATGTCTAACATTTGAGCTTTGTGTTTCCACGTTGCAGGCAAAAACAAAATGGAAGAATACCCTATTTTGACCAAGCTCTGTTATATGAGGAGCTTCACGAAGAGTATGGTCTCAGCATGGAGGGGGTGCTTGCAAAGGATCTTAGGGATGAAGACCTCCTTCACGACAAGTGGATGACGGTGTTCACGCAAAGCTACCAGAAGAATGCAAAGATCTACTTGAATCACGTGCACCCAAGACTCCTTGAAGATTGCAGGTTCCTCTTCCACAAGGTATATCAAGACCCTCCATCTTGTGGGGAAATCACTGCGAAGTTTGCGCGTTGTTATGCTTTTGAGAGATGCCATGCGGTAACAAAGGACCCTGCGTGCCATTAAGTCGCATGGGCGAGGTCTGGAGAGGCAGTACTGAACATGTGTGCCAGCCGTTCGGGAGGGTTGGAGCAGAAGATCAAAACTTGGCGAAGGGAAAATGGTGCCTCCCACGACGGTTTAGAGTCATCTACTAAGAAGTCCCGCCTTACGCAAAGTGGTAGTAACCTCTGTAAAGAGGTAGACCCCCCACAACTTCGCGTAGAGTCGCGTGATTATGTTACAGAATTGGAAAGTATTGTTAAGAGAGTGCCTCAGAAAAGTGCAGCTGCATCGGACAGGCTCAATGTAACATTAATGGCCCAAAAACTTGTGTGTAGCGGAACTTAGCATGAACATAGTGGGCATTTTCATTAGAATAGATTCCTAATGAGAATTACAAGAGTGCTTGGGTGGAGAGAGCAAAAAAAGCATAACACGTAGTTAGATATCATGAACAATACTTTCAAAAGAGAGAGAAATTAAGCTATTGACAACAGTTGAGGACCGGATTTGCATGGAGCCGGTCCCCCCTCCAAAAGGCTTTGTATTATGGTTTCTCCCATCAAGAGAGACATTGTACAATACAAATCTTTGTGTTCCTTCAAGACTAGCTAGTGCAATGAAGATGAAAGCTTCATGCACTAAGCAAAACACTTAGCAAACACAACATCAATTATCCCCGGTCTCAGACCCAAGACCTCACACACCTTCAAAGATGGTGAGAGCTAGCAGGGTATGAGAGTAGATTGAGAGGAAGAAGGAGTATTCTTATGAGAAAGATGTTTATCTCCTCACATAATCACTCATATTAGCATAGATTAGCTTAGTAATTAGTATGGTAGAGAAGAAGAGCATGCATTGAATCTTGGCTCTTGGTTGGATTTGCATCACAAAGCCAAGAGTTGTTGGTGTAGGCCTCCCTTTTCACAAGCTTGGAGTAGGTGGTAATCTTTTCATTAAATCTTCAGAAGGAGAGAGAGTCTTCTTTACTTCACACATGAGATTGTGTGAGTGTGTGTGTGATAATGCATTGCAAAAATCAGCCCCCCTCTCTCTCTTGGGCGACCCCTCTTGCTATTTTCTCTTGCTACCCTCTCATTGGACCTCCCTAGGGCTATCCAATGACAACTAAGCAGCATAAGTGATAGGCTTCTGACATGTGTCCCCCTTTCCCCTTTTGTGAGAGCTTTAGGTAATTTAATAATTCAACTAAACTGTCATTGGACCCCTTTGCCTCCTGGCCAATAGGAATCAGGCAAGCCCTTAGGCTGCTGAATGCTCATTGGACCCCTTGGGAGACTGTCCAATAGTCTTCTAGAGGACTTTATTCTCATTGGTTCTTTTATGAAGTGTTTTTAAATTAATTGAACTAGATTTACTCTAGCCTAATTCTCATTGGTCCACCTCCAAGGCCATCCAATAGGAATTGGGTACACCTTGTGGGCATCTGGCCTAGGGAGCTGACATGTGTACCTCATTCCCTTTGTGTAAAGGGAGCTTGTGTGTGTGTGTGTGTGTGTGGATTTCTCTCTCATCCCCTACAAGAAAGGCTCGCCCCCTCCTAAGTAGGGATTTATAAAGACTTTTTTGACACACACAAAGAATCCAATTCCCCCATGGTTGACCTTTGGACACAACCTTTGAATTTTGGAACCTTAGGATTTTGGAAGTCTTAATAGGCTGAACCTTAGGGTCTTTTTAGCCCATTGTTGCACATGGCTCTTTTGCAGATGGCCCCCCCTTTGGATCCCTATTGTGGCCGGTCTGCTAGCGTAACCAATATTCTAGATTTTTATCCCCTTGCACTTCCCCATATTAAATGATCAGTTTAACATGAGAAAATCATTTAGGAGAATTAGATATTCATTATTATGACATTACCTCTCTCTTGAAATCATAGTCATCCTCGACTATAGTGTAGAGAAGATAAAGCATATTCATGAGTCCTTTTCTTAGCGGGTAGAGGATCCCTATGTTACCCTACGACATCATTCCACAATGGATGACTAGTCCATTTGGTGCTTGAGATCCTAAGGTTTCCGCAAGCATGCCTGCACATTAGTCCTATCAATCTTCCATAGTAGAGTGACAAGGTCTACTTGGTGTTTGGGAGACGTCGTCTCCGCAAACTTGGTCTAAGCATGCATACTACTTCATTTTTGTGCACAATAAAGAAAAGAGAGTCTTATAAGACAAAAACTTTGTTCATTTTTAACATTTTGTACATTTTCTTACTCTTTAGGAAGCATTGTAAGCATTGACAAGGTTTAGGTTATCCTTTAATTGTATGCCTTGCATCCATCTAGCATCTTCAAAAGGATAATTCTTAAATTTAATAAGATATCGTCGCAGATAGTCTTACCGCCTCTTAGTACCTTGTCTTCATGTCCGAGAATGGACTCGGGTTGCAGCACCTCCTCTTGGTCCTCGATCTCTGGTGGATCTTCAGTAGTTGGTTCTTGAGGTTGGTCGCCTTTGTAAGGCTTTTATAGGCTCACATGGAAAGCATTATGTATGAGCCAATGATTGGGCAACTTGGTTGATAGGCCATATGATTGACTGACCTAAGAATCTGGAAGGGACCATAGTACCTTTTTGCTAGTTTAGCACAGTACTTTTGGTGTCCCGTAGGATACTTTCATGTCTTGTGACTTAATCGAGCCTTGGGAAACTTTAATAAGACCCAATCATTTTCTTTAAAGGCTTGGGCTATTCTGTGCTTGTCAGCAGTAGCCTTTTGCCTTTGTTGTGAGATATAAATAACATCCTTAATCTTTTGAAAAGATTCTTGTAGGTCCGAGCTATACTCATCTGCAACGAAGATCTTCCCATGTACCTTAAGTAGCAAGGGACTTTTTGATCTTCCCTCAATTACCTCGAAAGGTGCTTTTCCCGTGGAAGTATGTACAATGTTATTATAAGCATACTCCATTAAGGATAAGTACTTCTCCCATTGGGATCTTTGATCTACTTCCTTTACATAGGATTTTATTAGATTGAGAATTGTTAGGTTAGCTATCTCACTTTGGCCATCTGTTTGTGGATGATAGGCCGAAGAGAAGTTTAGCCTTGTCCCTAAATTCTCAAAGAGACCCTTCTAGAAATTACTAGTCATTCTAGGATCTCTATCCGACACTATATGGACATTGGCAAGCCATGGTACTTGAAAATTTGTGAAATGAAGAGGGTTGCCATTTGATGGGCTTTGATAGTTTTTTTGACAGGTATAAAATGAGCTTGTTTACTGAACCTATCTACTATCATCCATATTCCCGTATTCCCATGGATAGACTTAGGCAATCCAAAGATAAAATCCATGGATATGCTCTCCCATGGTGAATTAGGGATTGGCAAGGGTTGAAGCAATCCAAGTTGCTTCCCTCTATCAAATTTTGTCTTTTTGGCATACCACACATTTAGAAACATACTCTTGTATGTTCACTTTCATGGTAGGCCAATAGAAACATGTTTCAATTCCGTTTAAGGTAGACTGAATCCCTCTATGCCCCGCATAAGGAGGAGCATGAGATTCATACATTACTTTCTCACGTAGTGAGTTAGTAACGCATAGTCTATTGCCATAGAGAAGATAACCATCTTGTAAAGTAAATTCACTTTTTTTTTTATTAACATAAAGTTTATTCTCTCTTAAAACTTGAAATATTACCTGGAGGTGTTGCTTGTGTTCATCTAATGAATTAGAGTAGATGATAATATCATCAAAGAACACTCCAGTGAAGGTTCGATGAGGCCTGAACAGCTTCTCCATCAAGCGGTTGAATGTGACACCAAATGTGGTGCGAAATGCGGTCTTTACAATGTCTTGATCAGCCATCCTTATTTGATGATAGCCACTTTTTACGTCAATCCTACTAAAGTAGGTGGATCCTTGTAGCTTATCAAATAGGTCTTCTACCCGTGGAACGGGAAACCTATTCTTGATAGTGATCCTATTGAGGGCGAGCTTTTTGAAATGGGGCCTCTAAACCCAAACCAATGGCCCTACCCTCACAAAATGTTCGTAAAGAGGTACGCACACTACTTGGAGCACCACCTTCTTTTGGGAGTGGAGAAAGAAACCAATCAAAATAACACTTGCACTCACCCACTCAAGAAACACACTTTGAAAACCCCCTTACTCTATATACACTTTGGACACTTGAACACCATCAACGATTATGCAACCCAATGCCGTGCATCAAATGAAATATGCAATTTGTGGAATAGCATTCACCTTCTCCCCATAAGAATACCCATAATACATCCAAACTCTTACTCTCTCAAGCACTCATCAAAAAATCACGCGCACAAGACTTGCCTCTCAAACACACAAGAGAATCACTTACATCAAACTAACACACTTTGCATAGAGAGCTCATCTCCATCTATGCAATGCCGTGACACAAATAAAATCACCATGAGAGGTACCACATGCATATGTAATGAAGCAAAAGAGATTTGGAGTGAGAAATTTCTTTAGACCAATTGAATAAGTGTGGAGAAACAAACCAATGGTAAATTGAGAATAGAACACTTACTTGATTTCTCGCACACCTTTTAAGGGGAGGACAGACGCTGGCTAACCATCACGAATTGTGACACTTGAAAGTTTTGAAGATGATTTAATGATCATTAACATAACCATGAGAGAGATCATGATGTATTTACAAGTTATTGAGGTGCTACAAATGATTTATTGGGTTGATGGAGTAAGAGATTGTAGAATAGAAAGAGTGGAGGATAGAGTTGTACTTCCTCCAAAGAGGAGGGTTAGGAGGGAGGATGTGAAAGAGGGAGAGTTGGGGTTTTCTCTACTATTGATCAAGAAACAACATGAAGTTGAAAATATAGGTGTGTGTCCTTGAGTCTCTCCAAGGGGGGCTATTTATAGTTGTGTACGAGTGGGATTATGCTACACTTAATTAGGGTAGGTGATTAGCCCTAATTAAGTGTCTTTTGACCACTCATTGAATATTGGACATAAAAGGGACTATTTATTCACCAAAAATATCATTTTAGACCGTGAAGGCTCCATAGGGGTGCATAATGTAGGTGGGCCCCACCATGAGGCCCTACGGGTGGCTCCTGCGGGGTATCTCAACTTGTCTATCTTGGCATTTAGAAAGCATCTTTAGGTTGGTCCCATCACATGCAAGTGACCTTGAACACTCATTGCTCTTCTAGAAGATGAGTAGGGGAAAAATAAGATCTCACCCTCTTGATTTACTTGATTTACAGTTTCCTTTTGCTGCGAATCTTACAGACTTACACTATTTTGACCATAACTTTTTACCTGTAGCTCGGAATGACATGCTTCAAAACGAAAATTTGACCTTCTCAACATGTTTGATATGAATTTGGATTATTCTTCACGCCCATGCACCAAGGAATTCGGTTTGGAAGGTCCACACTAGGCTAGGGAACCTTTTGCTTCCAAGTCTTCTTGTATGGGTCCTTTGCTTGTATGCATCCAAGGGGAATCATGCTTTTTCAAAAAGCTATGATGCTTAAACAAATAGAGGAGGGCCCAATATTATTTTCTTGTGAAAAGAATATACAATTGGAGTCTTTTTGAAAGGAGAAAAACTATATGTATATTCTTAAGAGATATTGGGCCACCTATGTAGGGGGCATAGAAGACTTGTAGAGATGGACCATAATCTTTGGTAAAAACAAGTGGAGAGCTGATTTCCATGGTAATTTATCTATATGGGATGGAAGATGGATATATTATTTTTCTACTACTAATTCACAAGAGGTAAGAAAGTTTGGGGGTAGATAGTTGGTTATTGTATGGTTACTTTTATTTACAAAGCAAAAAAGAAAACGGTGGTAATATAAATATATGACTAAGGTGACATTTTTGGGAAGAGTACAATGTATGTGTCGCCACAAAGGTTAAACAAAGAGGGGGAATTTACTCTAGATAGCTTAATAGCGTAGAAAAATATATACACATGAGGAAGAGGACGTTGAGTAGGCTGAAAAGTGTTGCAAAAAGATGGTTACCATTTTATGCCACTCGTATTAGCTCTCCCCCAAGCCTAGAGATATTCATATCTTTAGGAGGACGGTGTTTCTTCTTTTTTTTTCTTTCTTTTTTTCTCTTTTTTTTGTCATTTTTCCTTTTCTATGTTTTTTTTTGAATAGGAGGAGTGTCATGCACTCTTTTACTCCATTAGACTTGCTTTTCATTACCTCAATCCCATAAATCGGAGATGGGAGGGTTTCCTTGGGTATGTTCAGATTCCAAGGTTGGTTCTTCTTTGCACATCAAAGCTTTAAAAATAGGTGGAGCATTTGCCAAGCCAAAGGGAGCCATGCCAATTTGGAGCTTAGACGATGTAGGGAGATGACTGCCTATCAACGGATTGATACGTTGAAAGTAGGGCTTTAATCTCCATCCATTGACTCTGGTCTTGTGGAGTTTTCCTGATAAATCTGCTAATCTGTAACTACCATTCCCAAACTTTTTTTTTATCATGAAAGGTCCCTCCCATCTTTGCAAAAACTTTTTGTCAAGTCGAGTATCAAGTCGGTTATCATAGCGAAGAACCAACATACCTTCCTTCAATCCTTTTCCGTTGAGGTTCTTGTTGATTTTGTCCCTTTGGCTTGTCGCTTTGGTGATGTAGTGATCAATGGACTCTTCTCTATCTAGCTCAAGTCGTTGGAGATCTAAGATCCTTTCATGTAGAACCTCTTTTGGTTTTTTTGCCACTCTTGCAAGAACGCGCAAGCTTGAGAACTCTACCTCAATGGGGAGAAGTGCCTCCTATCCATAAACTAGATGAAAAGGGGTGAATTGGGTAGATACCTTGAAAGATGTCCTATACACCCAAAGAGCAGCCGTCAAATGGCGATCCCAATCATTAGGCCGGTCCAGAACCTGCTTAGAAATGATCTTACATATCATTCCATTCACTTTTTCCACCAATCCATTGCATTGAGGATAGTAGGGTGTGGAATGCAGGTGTTTCACTTTTAACCTCCTCAAGAGATCATTCAGAAGGTCATCCCTAAAACCCGGGCCTTGATCTAATAAGATTTCTAGGGGTGTTCCAAACCTACTACAAATATGATCAAAAATAAACTTTGTTACCTCTTCAGCTGTGATTCAAGTTGTGCTTGTTGCTTCCGCCCATCGTTTCATGTATTCAACACCCTTGAGGATGAAAAACTTCCGAGTAGAAGTACGAGGTAGGGGACCTATTGCATCCACACCCCACTTTTCAAAAGGGCCATAAGATATTATTGGGACTCGAGGCTCATATGTTAGTCGTCTATCCCCAGCAATTTGGCATGGCTTACATGCCTTACACCAATATTGGACATCATGATGTAAGCTCGGCCAAATAAACCCTGCTTGTAAAATCTTCCTACTTGTAATATCTTGAGAAAAGTGACCACCATAGACATCATCATGACATGAAAGAAGAATTTTCTCTATCTCTTGCACACCTGGTACTCTCCTCAAGACCAAATCTTTCCCTTTGTGATATAAATCATCCCCGATCAACTGGTAAGGTGTGGCCTTCTTAACTAGTCTATGTCTTTGCACCTTGTCTAAGTGTTTGGGACACTCACCTGCTTCTAGAAAGAAGATAATGTCTTTTAGCTCCTCTTGACCTTGATATTTGGGTTCATATAGTTTCACACCTCCTACCGCCATTTGAAGCTTTTCATTTGCGAGTAAGTCTGCTTCCTTGTTATGAGTTCTCACAATGTGTTGTACCTGTGTTGCTTTAAAACCCTTCATCAAAGCTCTTACACTACTAAGCCACTCAAACAATGTACGATTCTTGCACCTCCAAGTCCCTTGGATTTTCCTGACCACTAGCAAAGAATCACATTTTATAATAAGTCTTTGTATGCCTAATTCTTTGCATTCTTCTAACCCAAGGGTTAGAGCAGCATACTCAGCCTCATTGTTAGAGTGAACATTCGGTAGAGTGATACCTTTTCTAACCATTACCTCCTTTTGTGGGTTCAAAATGATGATCCCCCCTGCTGCTTTGTCTTGTTGGCGTTGATAAGCTCCGTCTAAGCATAAAGTATGGGAATTATCAATCTCCTTCACTTTGAACTATTTTGAGCCTTCCTCTCTTTGTAGTCGTGATCCTTCCCTTTCTCTCACTTTGTAGGTGAGAATGTCTGCAAGTCCTGCTCTTGTGCTATCTTCTACAAGGAAAGTGTATTCAAATTCTTGGAGTTCAAGCACCCACTTTGCTATTCTAGATGGGAGGCTCATGTGTTGTACTACATATGGTAGATTGTGCTCTAAGGTGAGAAAAACAAATGGCACAGGGAGAAGATACGATCGAAACTTCCTTACCGCAAACAAGATTGCAAAGACCACTTTCTCCATTTCAGTGTATCCCTTCTCGGCCGGAGTCATCACCTTGTTTGCAAAATAGATCGGCCTCATGTATGATGTTTTAGGATATTTTTTTATCAAAACAACACCAATTGCTTTGAAACCTACACTTGGAGTGACATAGTAGGTCTCCTTTGGATCTAGTGGCATTAGGATTGGGAGAGAGCTAAGAATGCCCTTCACTTCCTCAAAAAAATTTTCATGTTCCCTCCCCCATTCATATGTAGATTGGCTTGCCAACCTATGCAAAGGGGCGATGGCTTCTGCTAGGAGATGATGAAGCGAGACATGTACCTCACTTTGTGGTTGAAGGTCATTAGCTCCTTAGTTGTTGTTGGTGGAGATAATGACAAAAGGACCTCTACTTTAGAGGGATCCACTTGAATTCCTTGAGATTCACCGATATGACACTTCTCTCGGTTGAGTTGTCCCCCAAATTGATAGAGCCTCTTAAGCCCCTCTTCAACCTTTTGGCAGTGAAGTGATCTACAACTATAAATACAGAGATCATCCATAAAGACTCTTATAGATTTTCCAAAGAATGGCTGAAATACAAATATTGTGAATCTCATGAAGGTGCTAGGAGCATTGGTGAGCCCAAAAGGCATTACTCTGAATGCAAAACATCCCCAAGGTGTGATGAAGGTGGTTTTTGGTTGGTCCTCTTCTGCTATTCTAATTTGAAAATATCGTGAATACCCATCACACACAGTGTAGCATTCGTGACCTGCTACTTCATTCAAAATTTCATCTTGGAAAGGGAGAGGGAAGTGGTCCCTCTTTGTCGCATCGTTGAGGGGTTTGTAATCCATGCAGACCCTCCACTTACCATTCTTCTTGGAAGTGACTACAATAGGTGATACCCATTCGGAGTTGGATACTGGATAGATGAAGCCAGCCTTCAAGAGTCGATTCACTTCTTTTAGGAGAGCCTTTTGTTGCACAGATCCTAGTCGCCTTAACTTTTGAGCCACGGGTTTGGTCCCTGGTTTCAATTCAATTCAATGCTCTATTACATCTACACCTCTTATTTGTGAGTAGTCAGTGATAAACAAATTGGGATACCTCCTTAACATATTGATATAGGACCTCTTCTCCTCACAAGTAAGATCTTTTGCAAGCATCTTCTCAAATCCTTCTTCAAGGTGGTGGCATCTTTCATCCCCTCGTGTGTGATTGTCTGTTGGCTTTTCTTCTACAGGAACATCTTGGGTGTTGGCGTTGAATACAATTCCCATTACCTCCAAAGAAGACTCCTCTTCATTGGTTGATGCACTGGTTGATGCTTCCTCATCACTTGAGTAAGGACTCTCCTCCTCGCTCTCTTCATCTGTCGTGGTTTCATAGTTGATATCTAGTTGCTTTCCTTCTTGCCAATCATACACCACCGGTTGACCCTTCTTAAGAATCAAACGACCACTTCCCCATTTTTGATCTGCATTCACAGCAATGAGTCAAGGCCTCCCTAGGATGATGGGATAGCTCCCACCCTTAGCTAGCATAACATACATATCCACTCGTGCATCTATGTTACATACAGAGACTTTTACATTTTCAATGATCCCCAAACACTTCACACTTGAGTTGTTGGCTAGCCTAGCTTGACAATTAGAGGACTTTGTAATTTCAAGTCCTAACCTGTTCATTGATTTTTCCGTGATCACACACATTTGAGCTCCACCATCAACATATACATTAGACACCTTTTTACCCTTTATGTAAGCATCCACAATGGGTTCCACATATTTTTGTAGCTTTGAGGCCACAACCTTAATGGAAAGATTTTCTTTCTTTTTTGGAATTCTTGTACTTACCAACTTTGGCCATTGCCTTCTTACTTTGGCTGATAGGTGTAGAAGTTGAGGCCATGAAATGTTTGGCTTTTGGGTTTGTAAATCCTCCAGGATGTTGTAGGGCTCTAGCTCCTTTCTCAATGGGAAGTCGTTGATACCAATTTCCCTTCGCCTTGATCTTTTCTTCCTGCTACTTTCAACTTCTTCCATCTTTGACTTCTTCTTCTTGTCCCTTCTGGCTGAATTTGTTCCTTCACTTCTCATGTCTTCATCCTTATCATGTGCTCTTGTGCGTTTTTCAGCCGGCATAACATCAAATTTTAGAGTATGATCATCTATTACCTCTTCTAGCTTGATGATGTTGACTCCTCTTTCTTCCTCCTCATGTGGGACGGGAGGTATATTTGCTGGTGGTGGTGGTCAACGAAGGATTTGTGGGCCTTGAGCTAGTTCTTGCTGCACAGTGAGAGGAGGCGGTCTGGGGGGATATATGTCTCCCGGAAGTCTCCTTGGATGTGGACAATTGTACATGCCATGGCCCATTTCATTGCAATTCCAACATCGCAACTCTTGAGCTTGTCTTTGTTGATTGCGATTCCCTTCTCTTGGTTGTCGTTGTTGAGGTAGGCCTTATACTAGATTCAGAGTGAGGTTCTCAAGCTCTTGAGTTAGCCTTTGTAAAACCTCTTGTTGAGAGTTATATCCTATTTGTGAAGATTGTGCAAGAGGGGCCCTAATTGGTGCTTCCATGGTTTGTGAAGACTCCCTCTCACTCACTTCATTCAAACCCCTTGCTCTATGTGCTTGGAAGTGTAGTTTTCTAAACTTGATGATGGCTACCTCACGTGCTTCTTCGAAGGTGGATGGGAATTTTAGCTCTACTTTAGCCTTTAAAAGTGGATACAAGCCAACCATGAATCTCTCTTTTTTTAGAAAGTTAGGTGCACCACCATGATTTTCTAATGTAGCCTCCCACCTACCCCATAGATTGACAAAGGTTGCTTCATAAGAGGGATAGTCTTCAAGTGATACCTGCTTATGTCCAATAAGACATTTCCATAGTCCTTCAGAAGTATCACCTTGCCCGAACTTGGAGAGGAAGCTTGCTTGTAGTCTCTCCCAATTGGACTTGATTTGGGGTTGCAAGGTCTCATACCATGCTTTAGCTTCTGCTTTTAGAACCAACGGGAAGGCTCGTAGCTTTACTTCCTCTTCATCTCTCCCGGATATGAGATGTGCCATCTCCAAGTTGTTAAGAAACTCTTGCGCATCTTCCCCACTTCTTGCATAGAACGTGGGAAAAGAACTTGACATTTTTTTTAGACTTTTTGAAATTTCTTTTTTTAAAAGAAACTTTTCTCTTACGGGCCGCACAAGATTGTTGACACTATAAATCTGATTACATTAAAATGAAGATGTACACATCCATTGTTAATTCGTACTTTATCATAGGTAGAATAAATGGATTAATTAAAGCATTGATTTCATTGAGACGAGTGGATCCAAATATCCTCCTTATGATAGATTGAAACCTAAACTTAGTTGCAATGATTATATGAATGGATTGCTGAGCAATAGGCCTACAAGGTTCATTGTTTTGATCGTGATTCATGTGCTACTCCTCGTTGTTGGTTTGAAGACCTCGTTCCTTCATATGGCCCTTGAGCACCCCTTCACCACTCCTTGTTCCTGCCTTTAAAACAAAATGAAAATGTGAGCATCAAAAGAAGTTTCATAATTGATGATTGTAAGTATAATTGGATTGGGTGATGCCAGTATTTCTCTAAGTCTTTCTGCACCAAACATAAAAACAATGCGTTGCTGGAAAAAGATTTTTCTATCTATGTGAACATTTACTCTAATGTGTTGTGCAAAATGAAATGGATAGATGGGAACTCCATTGTTCATCACTAAAAAAATTGAAGGTAACTTGAAAATATGTTCCTCAGTGGGGGCACCACTTTATGAGGGCGAGCTTTTTGAAATGGGGCCTCTAAACCCAAACCAATGGGCCTACCCTCACAAAATGTTCGTAAAGAGGTACGCACACTACTTGGGGCACCACCTTCTTTTGGGATTGGAGAAGGAAACCAATCAAAATAACACTTGCACTCACCCACTCAAGCAACACACTTTGAAAACCCCCTTACTCTATGTACACTTTGGACACTTGAACACCATCAACGATTATGCAACCCAATGCCGTGCATCAAATGAAATATGCAATTTGTGGAATAGCATTCACCTTCTCCCCATAAGAATACCCATAATACATCGAAACTCTTCCTCTCTCAAGCACTCATCAAAAAATCATGCGCACAAGACTTTCCTCTCAAACACACAAGAGAATCACTTACATCAAACTAACACACTTTGCATAGAGAGCTCATCTCCATCTATGCAATGCCGTGACACAAATAAAATCACCATGAGAGGTAGCCACATGCATATGTAATGAAACAAAAGAGAGTTGGAATGAGAAATTTCTTTAGACCAATTGAATAAGTGTGGAGAAACAAACCAATGGTAAATTGAGAATAGAACACTTACTTGATTTCTCACACACCTTTTAAGGGTAGGACAGACGCTGGCTAACCATCACGAATTGCGACACTTGAAAGTTTTGAAGATGATTTAATGATCATTAACATAACCATGAGAGAGATCATGATGTATTTACAAGTTATTGAGGTGCTACAAATGATTTATTGGGTTGATGGAGTAAGAGATTGTAGAATAGAAAGAGTGGAGGATAGAGTTGCACTTCCTCCAAAGAGGAGGGTTAGGAGGGAGGATGTGAAAGAGGGAGAGTTGGGGTTTTCTCTACTATTGATCAAGAAACAACATGAAGTTGAAAATATAGGTGTGTGTCCTTGAGTCTCTCCAAGGGGGGCTATTTATAGTTGTGTACGAGTGGGATTAGCTACACTTAATTAGGGTAGGTGATTAGCCCTAATTAAGTGTCTTTTGACCACTCATTGAATATTGGACATAAAAGGGACTATTTATTCACCAAAAATATCATTTTATACCGTGAAGGCTCCATAGGGGTGCATAATGTAGGTGGGCCCCACCATGAGGCCCTACGGGTGGCTCCTGCGGGGTATCTCAACTTGTCTGTCTTGGCATTTAGAAAGCATCTTTAGGTTGGTCCCATCACATGCAAGTGACCTTGAACACTCATTACTCTTCTAGAAGATGAGTAGTGGAAAAAATAAGATCTCACCCTCTTGATTTACTTGATTTACAGTTTCCTTTTGCTGCGAATCTTACAGATTTACACTATTTTGACCATAACTTTTTACCTGTAGCTCGGAATGACATGCTTCAAAACAAAAATTTGACCTTCTCAACATGTTTGATATGAATTTGGACTATTCTTCACGCCCATGCACCAAGGAATTCGGTTTGGAAGGTCCACACTAGGCTAGGGAACCTTTTGCTTCCAAGTCTTCTTGTATGGGTCCTTTGCTTGTATGCATCCAAGGGGAATCATGCTTTTTCAAAAAGCTATGATGCTTAAACAAATAGAGGAGGGCCCAATATTATTTTCTTGTGAAAAGAATATACAATTGGAGTCTTTTTGAAAGGAGAAAAACTATATGTATATTCTTAAGAGATATTGGGCCACCTATGTAGGGGGCATAGAAGACTTGTAGAGATGGACCATAATCTTTGGTAAAGACAAGTGGAGAGCTGATTTCCATGGTAATTTATCTATATGGGATGGAAGATGGATATATTATTTTTCTACTACTAATTCACAAGAGGTAAGAAAGTTTGGGGGTAGATAGTTGGTTATTGTATGCTTACTTTTATTTACAAAGCAAAAAAGAAAAGGGTGGTAATATAAATATATGACTAAGGTGACATTTTTGGGAAGAGTACAATGTATGTGTCGCCACAAAGGTTAAACGAAGAGGGGGAATTTACTCTAGATGACTTAATAGCGTAGAAAAATATATACACATATGAGGAAGAGGACGTTGAGTAGGCTGAAAAATGCTGCAAAAACATGGTTACCATTTTATGCCACTCACTATTTTGTGCTCTATAGTCGACACACATACGATATGTGCCATCTTTCTTTTGCACTAATAGTATAGGTGAGAAAAATGGAGATGAGCTAGGCCTAACCAAGCCCTTCTCAACTAACTCATGCACTTGCCGCATAATCTCTTCTTGTTGAGCTTGAGAAACTCTATAAGGAGGTTTGCTAGGCGGTGAACTTCCTAGAAGAAGTTCAATTGCATGGTCATCATTACCTCGTTTAGGAGGTAGTTCACAAGGGATGTCGTCAATAAAAAATCTTGAAACCCCTTGAGAAAATTGGATAACTCTAATTACTTTTGGTTGCATTAGGTTCATTTTGAGAATCTTTAACAAAAATCAAGTACACGGAAATAGAGCTCTTTTTGACTTGTTGAAAGCTGGTGTATGTACAATGGGGATAGTGTTACCCATTTTCTTAGCATCTATATACATGTCTTTTTCCCTGAACTTAAAGGAGATTCTCCTTTCAGGGAATTTAACATTGGCAGCCAGGAAATCAAACCATGGTGCCCCTAGGATTACATCCTCATGCTTGAGAGGAGAGATAAAGAAGTCCTCTTTGTCCACATAGCTTTGGACATGAAGCCTCAATTTCCCAATTAAGGGAGTGACTGAAGCTTCTTGCCCCTTGAAAGCATTGTCTGCCGGTAGAACATCTCCCATATCATAGGCTTGTATGCCTAGCTTGGTGGCCAACTCTATAGATATAAAATTGTGAGTAGAACCAGGTTCAAAGAGAATAAAAGCATGGCATAGAGGAGATCCTTTGTGGTGAAGTTGGTGAGTCTCCTCCTCTTGGATTTCAACCAAGGTAGCTCTAGGAGAATCTTGGCGGTTGTTCTTTTGGGGACAAGTGTGGTACGCATGCCCTTGTTCGCCGCACTTGAAACACCGGTTATCCTTGCGATAACGCTCAAGCTCTTCAGGAGAGATTTTTTTTTAACCTTTGTATACTTCCTTCTCTTTAGCTTTGTTGGAGTTTCCCTTAGGAGACTTTTGGACATTGTCCTTCCCCTTAGGCTTGTTGGAACCCTTGTTTTCCGTGGGCTTATTATTTCTTTTAGCCCCCGTTTGGAAATTGATTTGAGAGGCCACCATAGTATGGTGTATTACCGCCGATATGGTACGTGGCCTTTGGGAGTTGACATACTCCGCCATTTCTTCGGTTAAGCCCGCACAAAATTGTTTCTTTTTCTCTCCAAAATCCAACTTTTTGAAGACAGTGGCTTTGAGTTGTAGGTCCCAAAACTTGTCTACATTTTTGTGGATGGATTCATAGGGAGAGAGCTTTAAGATTTGCCATTGAGTGAGTACTTTGTCTTTGGCATCGATGGCCAAAAACTGCTTCATAATGGAAGCTCTTAAAGCTTTCCATGTTTGCGGAGCTTCACCGTTGGCTCGTAGGCTAGACCACCATTGCCTCGCAGACTTTTGAAAGTGCATATCTACATGGCGTAGCTTAGAGGACTCCATGAAGCCCTCATCTCCAAACGCCACATCAAATTGTTGGATAAAGGCCAAGACTTTGTCTATAGCACCAAAGGTGCCATCATAGGTAAGGAAAGAGATGCTCTTCCCTCCCTCTTTGAACTACTTGAGCTTGGACGACCTCTTCCACGCGGCATATGATTTCCTATGGCCTCTTCTTTTTTATGGTTCAAAGGTTGCACCATCACTTTCTTCAGAAGGTGAATAATTTGAGGAAGGTGGAGAAGAGGGTGACCTCTTTCTCGCCTTTTTCTTTTCTTGATCTTCGTCCTCTTCACCATCACTTTCATAAGAGGAAGAGGATGAAGAAGATGGAGAAGAGGGTGTCCTCTTTCTCGCCTTTTTCTTCTCTTGCTTTTTATCATCCCTCTTTGAATTATGGTGTGTAGAAGGGTGCGATGGTCTTCTACGCTTTGGTGGTGATGGAGAGCGTTTAGCCCGTCGTCTTCGTGGAGCCATCTCCGCCGAGGTGGCGGGAGACTCACTTCTTTATCGTTCCTTTGGTGGAGGCTCTTGCGTTCTCCTGATGCATAATCAAGAAGTAAATTCTTGAGCCCTTCGTATGGATTCTCTTCTTCTTCCTGAATCGGAGAGAGACCTCTTTTGGGAATCTCACAAGGAGGCTTCCTAGGTGTTCTCTCGTCATGGTGGTGAGCTTGGAGAATCCCATGAGCACGGAGCTGCCGTTGCACTTCAGTATGGAGAGATGGATTGCCCATGGCTTGTTGAAGCCTAGAAACAAGATAGTTAACAGGCATCGGAGCATCATTAGTAGCTTGCTCATTAGCAAAATCAAAGTTATCAACATTATTTTCACTCTCTTTACTATTGTCAGACATTCTAACAACTTTTAGGTGTACTTTGGCACTTCAAGCCCTAGTTTCTACTCCTCTTTACTCCTTTAGAAAAAGCACTCAAGCTACTGGACCCGTGGCTCGAATGCCATTAATTGCAAGGAATAGAAGAGAGGGTCGTTCAACACCAAAACAGCACCGGCTCTTGTCAAGCGTCTAATAGCTCAATAGTGGTTAAGCCGTAAGAAAGCCCCGTAGGACTCCACTATTAAGACCATAGCTCTCGACGGTGATTCCCCGTTAATTGCACGAAGGCAGGCGCACAGCAAGGCTGAAAAATCCCTATTCTACTTACTCACAGGAAATTAATATTACCAAGCATTTATAGCTAGCTTGAGGTCTTGAGCAAGAAAAGAGAAACCTTGTGCTCTGATACCAACGTAACAATTAATGGCTTAAATACTTGTGTGTAGTGGAAATTAGCATGAACATAG
This sequence comes from Adiantum capillus-veneris, assembly GCF_014529385.1. NCBI lineage: Eukaryota > Viridiplantae > Streptophyta > Polypodiopsida > Polypodiales > Pteridaceae > Adiantum > Adiantum capillus-veneris. The sequence goes on from NC_140959.1 coordinate 32,056,453, forward strand.
TCGGCATTTCATTAGAATAGATTCCCAATGAGAATTACAAGGGTGCTTGGGTGGAGAGAGCAACAAAGAGCATAACACCTAGTTAGATATCATGAACAATACTTTCAAAAGAGAGAGAAATTAAGCTATTGACAATAGTTGAGGACCGGATTTGCATGGAGCCGGTCCCCCCTCCAAAAGGCTTTGTATTATGATTTCTCCCATCAACAACGACATTGTACAATACAATTCTTTGTGTTCCTTCAAGACTAGCTAGTGCAATGAAGATGAAAGCTTCATGCACTAAGCAAAACACTTAGCAAACACAACATCAATTATCCCCGGTCTCAGACCCAAGACCTCACACACCTTCAAAGATAGTGAGAGCTAGCAGGGTATGAGAGTAGATTAAGAGGAAGAAGGAGTAATCTTACGAGAAAGATGTACATCTCCTCACATAATCACTCATATTAGCATAGCTTTGCTTAGTAATTAGCATGGTAGAGGAGATGATCATGCATTGAAGCTTGTCTCTTGGTTGGATTTGCATCACAAAGCCAAGAGTTGTTGGTGTAGGCCTCCCTTATCACAAGCTTGGAGTAGGTGGTAAGCTTTCCATTAAAGCTTCAGAAGGACAGAGAGTCTTCTTTACTTCACACATGAGATTGTGTGAGTGTGTGTGTCCTAATGCCTTGCAAAAATCAGCCCTCCTCTCTCTCTTGGGCGACCCCTCTTGCTATTTGCTCTTGCTACCCTCTCATTGGACCTCCCTAGGGCTAGCCAATGACAATTAAGCAGCATAAGTGATAGCCTTCTGACATGTGTCCCCCTTTCCCCTTTTTTGAGAGATTTAGGTAATTTAATAATTAAACTAAACTCTGATTGGACCCCTCTGCGTCCTGGCCAATAGGAATCAGGCAAGCCATTGGGATTTTGAATGCTCATTGGACCCCTTGGGAGACTGTCCAATAGTCTTCTAGAGGACTTTATTCTCAGTGGTTCTTTTATTTAGTGTTTTTAAGTTAATTAAACTAGATTTAATCTAGCCTAATTCTCATTGGTCCACCTCCAAGGCCATCCAATAGGAATTCGGTACACCTTGTGGGCATCTGGCCTAGGGAGCTGACATGTGTCCCTCATTCCCTTTGTGTAAAGAGAGCTTGTGTGTGTGTGTGGATTTCTCTCTCATCCCGTACAAGCAAGGCTCACCCCCTCCTAAGTAGGGATTTATAAAGACTTTTTTGACACACACAAAGCATCCAATTCCCCCATGGTTGACCTTTGGACACAACCTTTGAATTTTGGAACCTTAGCATTTTGGAAGTCTTAATGGGCTGAACCTTAGTGTCCTTTTAGCCCATTGTTGCACATGGCTCTTTTGCAGATGGCCCCCCCTTTGGATCCCTACTGTGGCCGGTCCCCTAGCTTAACCAATATTCTAGCTTTTTCTCCCCTGGCACTTCCCCATATTAAATGATCAGTTTAACATGAAAAAATCATTTAGGAGAATTAGATATTGATTATCATGACATGACCTCTCTCTTGAAATCATAGTCGTCCTCCACGATGGTGTAGAGAAGATAAAGCATATTCATGAGTCATTTTATTAGTGGGTAGAGGATCCCTATGTTACCTTGCGACATCATTCCACAATGGATGACTAGTCCATTTGGTGCTTGAGAGCCTGAGGCTATCGCAAGCATGTCTGCACATTAGTCCTATCAATCTTCCATAGTAGAGTGACAAGGTCTACTTGGTGTTTGGGAGACGTCGTCTCTGCAAACTTGATTTAAGCATGCATACTACTTCATTTCTGTGCATAATAAAGAAAAGAGAGCCTTATAAGACAAAAACTTTGTTCATTTTTAACATTTTGTACATTTTCTTACGCTTGGGAAGCATTTTAAGCATTGACAAGGTTTAGGTTATCCTTTAATTGTATGCCTTGCATCCATCTAGCATCTTCAAAAGGATAATTCTTAAACTTAATAAGATATCGTCAGATAGTCTTACTGCCTCTTAGTACCTTGTTTTCATGTTGGAGAATGGACTCGGGTTGCAGCACCTCCTCTTGGTCCTCGATCTCCGGTGGGTCTTCAGTAGTTGGTTCTTGAGGTGGCTCTCCTTTGTAAGGCTTTAATAGGCTCACATGGAAAGCATTGTGTATGAGCCAATGATTGGGCAACTTGAGTTGATAGGCCATCTGATTGATTGGCCTAAGAATCTGGAAGGGACCATAGTACCTTTTTGCTAGTTTAGCATAGTACTTTTGGTGTCCCGTAGGATTCTAGTACCACTAAACCCTTCCAGGTAGTTGTTGGCAGTTTTTGGTAATGCTTTGGTAGTTTTTGGAGTGGATCTAACAATGTTCTTTTGGTAGTTTTGATTGCTTTTGGATAGTTTATTGGTGGACTTGGGTGTATTCCTAATGCTTTTGGTACTAACTGGTAGCATTTGGTACTATCCTGGCACTCCCTTTGGTAGTTTATGGTTATTTTGTAACGACACTACTTTGAATGTATTGGTACTTTTAGGGTTTTAGGGTAGCTTCTTACAATGGCTGTTAGGATTTTTGGTACTAATTGGTAGCTCTTGGTTATGATTTGGTACTAATTGGTAGCTCGTGGTTATGATTTGGTACTAATTGGTAGCTCATGGCTATGATTTGGTACTAATTGTTAGCTCCTGGTTATGATTTTGGTACTCATTGGTAGCTCATGGTTATGATTTGGTACTAATTGGTTGCTCATGGTTATGATTTGGTACTATTTGGTAGCTCATGGTTATGATTTGGTACTAATTGGTAGCTCTTGGTTATGATTTGGTACTAATTTTGGTAGTTTACGGCTGTCTTCTTGCATTGATGACCTGCTAGTTTTTGGTATTAATTGGTAGTATGATAGCTTTGGTACTGTCTGCTAGGTTCTGCTACTGATTAGTAGTATGATGGCTTTGGTACTGTGTGCTAGTTCTTGGTACTAATTGGTAGTATGATGGCTTTGGTATTGTCTACAAGTTTCTGGTACTAATTGGTGATGGCCTTGGACTGTCTGCTAGTTTTTTGTAGTAACTGGCAGTATAATGGCCTTGGTACTATCTGCTATTGTTTGGTACTAATTGGTAGTATAATGGCCTTGGTACTGTCTGCTACATTTTGGTACTAATTGGTAGCATGATGCCTTTGGTACTGTCTGCTAGCTTTTGGGTTCTAATTTTGGACTGTTTGTATTGGTATTGGTTGACAACAGCTGAGTATGATGTGCTGGAGGCAACATGGAAGAAAGAACAAGTCCATGTTCTTTTTGTGAAGCAGATGAGTGTTGATGTTAAGTGCGGGAAGAGATTTATGTTTATACCCTAGGCCCTAGGTTGTTGATTCGGGGGAGATGATACATGTGTTTAGAATGTGTGTTGTATGTGGTGAGCTCTTGGAGTCTACACGAGTTGTAGGAACCTTTATGCTTGAGTGCTGACATCAGTATCATCCCCTTTTATTTAGTGCTTTGCTACTAAGCAGGGATCTCTTTGCAGAACTTGGTTGTAACATGGTGATCCCCGAGGTATCAAAGTCTTGGGTTGGTGGGCATCGTGGTGTGAAGATTAAGTATGTGTGTGTTCTGCAAATCATATGATTACCTGCACTGGATGTGAAATTGTTTGTAAGTATGTGCTGTCTTTCTATGTTTTTGCAGAGGAAGAGGATACTACAGTGCCTGGGCCCGGTGGGAAAAAGGGACAGGCACTCAAGGATGGTGGACCACATGCCACAAAATCTTCTGCAAGTCATGCATGGGAGGAGGATGAGGATGCTACAGAGATAAGGGATGTTCTCCGGGATTTAAAGCATGGTGGTGTGGAAGGGAAAGGGACTAAGAAGGGACAACATTGTGATACCATGCGGGACAACAAAGAAAATAGTGACTGTGAGGACAAAGATGCTAAAAGGAATAAAGACAATGTTGAAGGTAAAGTGCCTCACATAGTTGAGCTGGATGGATCAGATGTTGCTTCCAAGGGGCTTGAGGATCGAGTCACTAGCGAGGACGAGAACACAAAAAGGGAAGGTGCAGTGGAAGAGGCCACTATGGGGGAGGAGGACAAGAAGGGGGTTGAGGGGGAGGCCAAGGGGGGGGTGGAAGCCAGGGATGACAAATGTGCAGAAGATGCCAAGAAAGGGGATGACCGGGAGGCCAGGAAGGGGGAAGAGGCAGAAATGGAAAAGGCAGGCAATGCAATGAAGGGGACGGGCCCGAGGATGCCAAGAAGGAAGTGGCAGTGGAGGATGCAAAAGTGGACAGTACTCACGGGAGTGCGGATCTTGAAGCTAGAGATGCTGTGCAAAAGATGTTAGGTGATTCCACTGATTCGGTGACCCTATCGGAGCTTTTTAGTCTGCAAAGAAAGAAGCACAACCATGCCCATGACCAGTTTTCTCGTGCATGCAAGTTGTAGACCTTCTCATATGTTTATGTATTTTGCACAATGTGCTTTTTATTCTACCAATAAAATCAACTTTTGGCCTTTGTCTTTCATCAGTTGTGTTCCAATGTAACTGTTCACTATGGTACAATACAATTTTCCAATGTTACTGCTCACTATGGTATAATGCAATTTTCCAATGTTACACTTCTACAATGCAATACGGTACCCAATTTGGTATTGTATAGTACCAAATTTAGTACTGTATAGTACAATGCATTTTTCCAATGTTACACTGCAGTTTGGTACAATACATTTTTCCAATGTGTTATATTGTACCACAATATGATACTGTAAAGTACAATGCAGTTTTAAAATGTTACACTTCTACTGTGCAATATTTTACCACAATATGATACTGTATAGTACCCATTTTGGTGTTGTATAGTACCCAATTTGGTACTATATACTACCAAATTTGATACTGTATAGTGTTGAGAGCGGATTTTTTGAGATGGGGCTCAACTCAAGGCTCCCACCAGACAACCACTCCGTGCGACCCTACACACGCATATTTCTTAGGGGCACCACCCTCTTTTATGGAGAAAGAAGGAAACCAAAAAAAACCATATACAACACACACACACACACACTCACACCTTCCTTATGTGCTTCAACACAAAATGCCCTTCAACCATTCAACACACACTCCTTAAGCAATCCCTTTGAACACTGCACAAACTCACATGCAAAGATTGACCTTCACCATATTAGTGCTCATATACTTCTAAGAAAAGCAAGCACAAAACCCCAAAACTCAAAACACCATAATGCAAAAATACTTGACAACTCCTTTCCTTTCCCAAAAGAAGAGACTACTTACACACATAAGGCGGCATGCATAGAGAGCTCTTCTCCATCTATGTAGCCCCAAGACTTAGTTACACACAACATAAGAAGAGAATCCAAGCAAATAGACACCATGGTGCACAAAAAAACTTTCTCAACAAACAAGCAACCCAATGAGCACAAAATATGAGAAGCTGCCAAGATATGCTTACCAATTTTACATGCGTATAGAGCAAAAGTGTGACGACGACACCCCAATTGCAACAATTTGTTGATCAAACCATGAGGTAGATCATTGAACTTGATATCCTTGATCTCATATAGAATCTACAATCCTTATTTAGGGATGAGTATGGTAAAAGAAATGTTTGCAAGAGAATGGTAGCAATAGCATATTGATGCTCTCTCTATGGTGCCGCTTATGATAGCGAGCTTAGGAAATGGATACGGAGACAAGAGGAGAGAGATATTAGGGATTCCCTAACCTTAGAGGATCTTATTTGCATCAATGGAGTATGTGTGTGTATTTTTGTGCTTGCCAAAGGCCTTTTTATAGCTATACAAGACCTTGGGTTAGGTTAAACTTGACTAGGGTAGGTAATTAACCATAGTTAGGTTCCCTTTTGACCATTCCTTCAATTATGCAAATAAGGGACTTATTTTTTCATTAAAAATATCCTTTAAAGTCGTGGAGGCTCCATAAGGGTTGATAATGTATGTGGGCCCCACCATGATGTCCCTCTAGTGGCTCCTGCAGAGTGTCCCCATCCTGTTTGTTGTGTCTCTAGAAGCATCTTGAGCCGACCCCTCCACATGCAAGTGGTTTTTAACTCCCCATTGGTATTTTAGAATGTTGGATAAGTCAAGAAAACTTTTCATCTTTGTGGTTTACCTGATTGTAACTTTGACCTGCAGTAACAGTGTCCGCAGCACCTTGTTTTCACCATAACTTTAAGCCTGTAACTCAGAATTGGGTGCTGTAAAAGGCAAAGTTGACCTTCTCAAAGTGTTTAAGATGATTTTGGAGTGTTTCTCAAGTATACCCATGAGATAAGGCGTGCAAGATGCATCCAAAACACCTTTTGAACCAAGTCTCCTTGTAGGGGGCGCTTTAACATGCATCCAAGGTGTAGCATGCTTTTTTCAAAAGAGAATCTACCTTAAAGAAATGAGGTAGGCTCCAATAAAGTTTGATTTATTGGGGATATACATTATATTTAAGATTTGTTGACCAACACAAGTAAATGATCCATGAGTTGGGTCACATAGTGGTGGGGAAGGGAAGGCCTACAAGGTTAACCCTACCCTTGAGAGAAGATGGGTAAGATAAGTGCCCATAAATTATTTATTTACAAATTATGGGATGTAGATAGCTATTTAAATTAGTAAAGGTAATTAGTTAAAAGAATATGCAGTAAAAAACTAGAAGAGTAGAATTAAGTTTACTATTTACATTTAGCATGAAGAGAGAAATATGGTGTAAATGCATAAAGATCTAAGAAAGGTAAGGTGTTTGTATGGAAAAAGGCTATTACGGAAAGAGAGAATGAACGCTAGGTTAAAACTTTGATAAAAAATATATACATTTGAGTAGAAATGTAGTTCAAATGCAAGGTTACCATTTAACTCTACTCATATTAGCCCTCCCCCTTCATCTAGGATCATTCATGCTCCTAGATGAAACAAAAGAATTTTTTCTTTTTCTTTTTTTTTCTTATTTTTCTAAAAAAAGGAGGAGTGATATACACTCTTTTACTCCATTAGACCTACTTTTCATTACCTCAATCCCATAAATCGGAGATGGGAGGGTTGCCTCGGGTATGTTGAGATTCCAAGGTTGGTTCTTCTTTGCACATCAAAGCTTTAAAAATAGGTGGAGCATTTGCCAAGCCGAAGGGAGCCATGCCAATTTGGAGCTTAGACGATGTAGGTAGATGACTTCCTATCAAGGGATTGATACGTTGAAAGTAGGGCTTTAATCTCCATCCATTGACTCTGGTCTTGTGGAGTTTTCCTGATAAATCTGCTAATCTGTAACTACCATTCCCAAACTTTGTTTTTATCATGAAAGGTCCCTCCCATCTTTGCAAAAACTTTTTGTCATGTCGAATATCAAGTTGGTTATCATAGCGAAGAACCAACATACCTTCCTTCAATCCTTTCCCCTTGAGCTTCTTGTTGATTTTGTCCCTTTGGCTTGTGGCTTGGGCAATGTAATAGTCGATGGACTCTTCTCTATCAAGCTCAAGTCGTTGAAGATCTAAAATTCTTTCCTGCAAAGCTTTTTTTGGCTTCTTTGCTCCCCGTGAGAGAATGCGTAGGCTTGCAATCTCCACCTCAATAGGAAGGAGTGCCTCCTGTCCATATACCAAATGAAAAGGAGTTAATTGAGTGGATACCTTGAAAGATGTTCTGTATGCCCATAGAGTTGCGGTCAAATGACGATCCCAGTCGTTTGGTCGATCTGCAACCTGCTTAGAAATGATCTTATATATCATTCCATTCACCTTTTCAACCAACCCATTGCACTGAGGGTAGTAAGGTGTAGAATGCAAATGTTTGACTTTTAACTTTGTCAAAAGATTATCTAGGAGCTCTGCTCTAAACCCTGGACCACGATCTGACAAAATCTCTAATGGTGTGCCGAATCTACTGCATATGTGATCAAAGATAAATTTTGATACCTCCTCGGCTGTAATTCGTGTTGTACTTGCTGCCTCCGCCCATCGTGTCATGTAATCTACTCCCACAATGATGAAGACCTTCCCGGTAGATGTGCGAGGTAAGGGGCCTATTGCGTCCACACCCCACTTCTCAAAAGGACCATACGAAATTATTGGAACTCTAGGTTCGTAAGTGAGTCGTCGATTTCCAGCAATCTGACAACCTTTGCATGACTTACACCAATGCTGGACATCACGGTGTAGACTTGGCCAAACAAACCCTGCTTGCAAAATCTTCTTGTTTGTAATATCATGAGATAAATGACCCCCACAGACATCATCATGGCATGAAAAGAGGATTCTCTCTATTTCTTGAACAGAGGGCACCCTTCTTAGCACCAAATCTTTCCCTTTATGATACAGATCATCTCCTATGAGTTGGTAAGGAGTTGCCTTTTTTACCAACCTATGCCTTTGCACTTTATCCAAGTGTTTAGGGTACTCACCAGTTTGGAGGAAAAATATGATGTCCTTCAATTCCTCTTGGCCTTGGTACTTTGGTTCGTAGAGCTTCACACCTCCCACCATGATCTGAAGTTTCTTATTGGCGAGATAATCTGCTTCCTTGTTGAGGGCTCTCACAACATGCTGTACCTGTGTAGCTTCAAAGTTCTTTATCAAAGCCTTCACCTGTCTAAGCCACTCCACTAGAGTAGGGTTCTTGCACTTCCATATCCCTTGGATTTGCCTAATAACTAGTAAGGAATCACCTCTTATTATAAGTCTTTCGATGCCAAGTTTTTTGCATTCTTCAAGCCCCAACTTTAAGGTGACATACTCAGCCTCATTATTAGAATGAAAATTGTCCAAGGTGATACCTTTCTTAACAAGAACTTCCCTTTGTGGACTTAGAATAAGAACCCCCCCTGCTCCCTGATCCTGTTGTCATCGGTAAGCTCCATCAAAGCACAAAATGTGTGCATTGTCCATCTCCTCCTCATTATTTTGTGGTGTAGCTTTGTCTCCTGCCTTTGATGACTCTTTCCTTTCTCTCACTTTGTATGTGAGAATGTCTGCAAGACCTGCCCTTGTGCTATCTTCCACAAGAAAAGTGTATTCGAACTCTTGAAGTTCTAGAACCCATTTGGCTATCCTAGATGAGAGGCTCATGTGTTGCACAACATATGGTAAATTGTTTTCCATGGTGAGAATGACAAATGGTGCAGGTAAGAGATATGATCGGAACTTTCTTACCACAAACATAATTGTGAATACCACCTTCTCCATATCGGTGTAGCCCTTCTCTGCAGCGGTCATGACTTTTCTTGCAAAGTATACTGGCCTCATGTAGCATGTTTTTGGGTCTTTTTGCATGAGAACTACACCGATGGCCTCCATTCCTACACTTGGCGTGATGTAATATGTATCCTTTGGATTTGGTGGCATTATTGTTGGAAGAGAGTTGAGAATACCCTTTACTTCATTAAAGCATAATTCATGTTCCTCTCTCCATTCAAATGTGGGTTTGTTTGCTAGCTTGTGCAAAGGTGCAATAGCTTCCGCTAGAAGGTGAATGAAACGAGACATGTACCTTACTTTGTGGTTGAAATTCATGAGCTCCTTGGTTGTCGTTGGTGGTTGTAGTGACAAGAGAGCATTTAATTTTGATGGATCCACTTGAATTCCTTGCAAAGAAACCACATGACCTAGCAATACCACTTGTGACTCTGCAATGTGACACTTCTCAGGATTAAGCTGTCCCCCAAATTGATGAAGCCTCCTAAGCCCCTCCTCAACTTTTTGGCAATGAAGTTTTTGGCTACTATAGATACAGAAGTCATCCATAAAAACCCTAATTGACTTTCCAAAGAAGGGCTGAAAGACAAGAGTTGTAAACCTTATAAAGGTACTAGGAGCATTTTTGAGCCCAAATGGCATCACTCTATAGGCAAAGCAACCCCAAGGTGTGATGAAAGTGGTTTTTAACTGATCTTCTTCTGCTATTCTGATTTGAAAATACCCTGAATACCCATCACACACTGTGTAACATTCATAGCCGGCTACTTCGTTTAAGATTTCATCTTGGAAAGGAAGAGGAAAATGATCCCTCTTTGTTGCAGCATTGAGCGGTTTGTAGTCAACACAGACCCTCCATTTTCCGTTCTTTTTAGGGGTTACTACAATTGGGGACACCCACTCAGAGTTATACACAGGATAAATGAAACCAGCTTTGAGGAGTCGGTTAACCTCTGTCAAAAGTGCCTCTTGTTGTATTTTTCCTAGGCGCCTTAGCTTTTGAGCCACAGGTTTAGTACCTGGTTTTAATTCTATGCCATGCTCTATAACATCCACACCTCTAATTTGTGAGTAATCAGTGATAAAAAAATTGGGATACCCCTTGAGCATATCGATGTAGGACCGCTTCTCCTCAGGGGTAAGATCTTTTGCAAGCATCCTCTCAAAGTCTTCAAAGTGCTTGTGGTCACCTTTTTCATCCTTTGTTTGCTCCTTTGTTGGGTCAATCTCTATTGATGGAGTTTTTGATGTGTTGAAGATGATTCCCATTACCTCCAAAGATGATTCTTCTTTGCTATTGGATGTAGTGGTTGAACTTTCCTCGTCACTTGAGCCAAAACTCTCTTCACTTTCTTCATCAGCCGTGGTCTCATAGTTGATGTCGAGCTGCTTTCCTTCATGCCAATCGTATACTACATGTTGCCCCTTTTTGAGAATCAATTGTCCTCGTCCCCATTTTTGATCTGCATTCACAGCAATGAGCCAAGGCCTCCCTAGGATGATGGGATAGCCCTCCCCCTTGGCTGGCATAACATACATGTCCACATGTGCATCTATATTACATACATAAACTTTTACATTCTCGATGATCCCTAGGCACTTCACACTTGCATTGTTGGCCAGCCTAGCTTTACAATTAGAGGCTTTAGTGATTTCAAGCCCTAGTCTATTCATGGCTCTTTGTGTGATCACACACATTTGTGCTCCACCATCAACATACACATTGGATACCTTCCTACCCCTTACATAAGCATCTACAATAGTTTCCACATCTTGTTGTGGCTTTGAAGTCAATGCCTTTACTGTCACCTTTTCTTTCTTTCTTGGGAGTCTTGTGCTTACAAGTTTGGACCAGTGCTTTCTCACCTTGGGTGATAGATGTAGGAGTCGAGGCCAAGAAATATTGGGCTTTTCATGAGTTTGCAAATCTTCTAAGATGTTGTAGGGTTCCATATTCTTTCCTAATGGAAAATCGTTGATGCCGATCTCCCTTCGCCTTGACCTCTGCTTCTTGCCTCCTTCCTCCTTCTTTGACTTTTTCTTCCTCTCCTTCCTTGCAGGTTCTGACTCTTCATTCCTTGTGTCTTCATCCTTGTTGTGTGCTCTTGTGCGCTTTTCTGCTGGCATAACATCAAAATGTATAGGGCTCACCTCTATCTCCTCTTCCAGCTTTATGACGTTTACTCCTCTCTCTTCCTCCACTGGTGGGACAGGAGGGATGTTTTCCACTGGAGGTGGTGGTGGTCAACGAAGAATTTGCGGGGCTTGAGCATGCTCTTGCTGCACCATGAGCGGAGGGGATCTAGGAGAGTATATGTCCCCTGGAAGCCTTCAAGGGTGATGGCAATTATACATGCCATGACCAACTTCGTTGCAATTCCAGCATCTCAACTCTTGTTCTTGACGTCGTTGATTGCGATTCCCTTCTCTTGGTTATCGTTGTTGGGGTAGGCCCTGCACTAGATTCAAGGTGAGACTCTCTAGTTGTTGAGTTAATCTTTGCAAGATCTCTTGTTGTGATCCTTCCCCTATTTGTGAAGTTTGGGCAAGAGAGCCCCTAACTTGTGCTCCCATGCTTGGTGAAGAATCCCTCTCAATGACTTCATTTAGGTCCCTTGTTCTATGTGCTTGAAAATTTAACTTCTTGAATTTGACCATGGCCACCTCACGTGCTTCCTCAAATGTTGATGGGAATTTTAACTCTACCTTGGTCTTCAAAATTGGATACAAGCTAGCCATGAACCTATCTTTCTTTAGAAAGTTTGGTGCACCACCTTGGTTTTGTAAGGTAGCCTCCCATCTATCCCATAGGTTAAGGAAAGCGGCCTCATAAGATGGGTAGTCTTCAAGGAATACCTGTTTATGTTGAAGTAGACACTTCCAAAGACCCTCTGGAGTATCTCCTTGCCCAAATTTGGCAAGAAAAATTGCACGTAGCCTCTCCCAATTGGTTTTGTTTTGAGGTTGCAAGGCCTGGTACCATGCCTTAGCCTCCCCTTTGAGAACGAGTGGAAAAGCACGCAGCTTTACCTCTTCTTGATCTCTCCCAGAGATGAGGTGTGCCATCTCCAAATTATCCAGAAATTCTTGTGCATCCTCACCATTTTTAGAATGAAAGGTAGGAAAAGTGCTTGACATTTTTACAATACAAGGAGGCTTGTGTACCACAAAGTTTTGACTACGATGAGTGATCACATCAAAATGAAAATATATACATCAAGTGTTAGTTCATAATTTATCATAGGCAAAATAAAAGGGTTGATTAAGGCATTAATTTCATTAAGGCGAGTGGGTCCAAAAATTCTCCTAATGGTTGCTTGAAATCTAAATTTTGTAGCAATTATGACGTGCACAGATTGACAAGCTATGGGTGTAAAAGGAGAAGCAGCTCTAGGTTGGTTCATGTGACAATGTGTTCTCCTTTTTCTTTCTCTTGAAGAAAGTTTCCTTTGAGTGGATCGCTATCTAAGAGCCTCTTGTCCCTGCCTCAAAACAAAATAAAAACATGGACATCAAATGAATCATCATAATTAATGAATGGAAGAATGATGGGATTTGGATATGCCAAGATTTCACCAAGTCTTTCTGCTCCAAACATAAAAACAATGCGTTGTTGGTAAAAGCAAATTATCTACACAAATGTTAATTCTGATGCGTTGTGAAAAATGAAAAGCATATGGTGCAACTCTATTGTTCATGAGGAGAATAGAAGGCAATTAGGAAAGTTCCTCCATGGGGGCACCACTTTTATGAGAGCGGATTTTTTGAGATGGGGCTCAACTCAAGGCTCCCACCAGACAACCACTCCGTGAGACCCTACACACGCATATTTCTTAGGGGCACCACCCTCTTTTATGGAGAAAGAAGGAAACCAAAACAAACCATATACAACACACACACACACACACACACACACACACACACACACACACACTCACACCTTCCTTATGTGCTTCAACACAAAATGCCCTTCAACCATTCAACACACACTCCTTAAGCAATCCCTTTCACTACAAGAGGTTGTGTGCTCTTGTGACGCTGTTAGCGACGGAAATACACTAGGTTTTTATAACCCCCGGCGTCGCTAAAACCGTCGCTACGAGCGTCGCTACGAGAGCGTCGTTATATGCGTGGCTATATAGAGACGCTCATAGCGACGCTCATAGCGCCGTTTACACAGAAGACTATAGCGACGCTCATAGCGACGCTACAGAGCCATAAATAGCGACGATTATAGCGACGCCCGAGAGAATTTTTTTTTGGTGGCAGGGTATGGAATGCCCTGCCACCCATCAACCATATTGTACTTGATTCACTTTTTAAAAAAAGTGCAAGGGTAGATAATAGACCCAAAATAGTCACCCACAAGACACATTGTTTGCAAAATTGACAATTGTACACATCATAGGCAAAATGAATTGATTGGAAAATGTAATAATGACAATTGTACAACATCATAGGCATAAAGAATTGATTGGCAAAAGGAACTCCGGTGAAAAATGTAATAATATACATGGTTCAAAAAGACGTATAAAATCTGTCTCATGATACATAAGCTATGAGAAACCCTAAACTAATGCTATCTAGCTATGGCTAAACTGACGTCGTCTAGTCAGACGTCTCATCGCGTCCAAGTGGCGTATCTGTCGGATTCTGCAAAAAAAGACAATAAGACAGCTTTCAGTAAGTATAAACATATAAAGACATTTATAAAACAATACAAAAACCCTAATACTAACCATGCCGCCGCGAGAACTGAGAATGTCCATCAGGGCGTTTAAGCCCTTCCTGCTTGCGTACTCGCGCTCGTACGGTGTGGGATCACGTCCTGTCATCGACCACTGTCAAAACATACAAAGATTTCATTATGTTAGAATTAAAAAACTCATAAACCCTAAACTATCGAACATAAAGAGCAATGCGAAAACACTTACAAAATCGGCCTCAAATGATGCCCATCCACCGCTCCCCAAGTGGTGCGAGCTCCCTGCCTCTACTCGCGCTCTGGCTGCATCCTTTTGTTTCTTCCACTTGTCGGGATTCTCGCGCGCTGCTTTCTTCGCATTCTTCCAATCTTCTTTGGCCAGCCAATCTGGCCTGTTCCACCCATTCTTGATTGCTTTTTGCACTTCTGAACGCTTGTGTTTGCAGTATTCGCGCATTCGAATCTTCATCAGGTCTTCATTGAAGCGCTGATCCCATGTTGGAACGGGAAACTCATCATGAAGTATGCTGATGACTCTGTTTTTTAAATCACTTGGTACTTCACTCCATTTGTTTAGTATGTAGTGTCTAAACAGCTGAGAGCAAAGACCACGCATGCGCGAGATCACCTTCTTGCTGTCATCATCCATGATGATGCCGCCGCTGAAGTCGACGGAGTAAGACAAGCCCTCTGGCCGGTGACGCGTGAACCTGGGTGTCCCGCCAGGGGTCTCTAGCGGCGTGTCGATGGGGGTACGGACGTCAGGTGTCTCCACCGGCGTCTGCGCCCCAAAGCGAGGAGTGTCGAGTGGGGTGGCTCCTGGCGGAGTAGGTAGAGGTGTGTAGCTTCTAGGAACAGTCAGTCGTGCAAAACCTGGCATAGATGGCGATGCTGTGGTTGGTGTGGGGGCGGGCAAAGAAGGGGAGGGTAAAGAGCCTCGTCGAACACGAGGCGGTGTGGAGGCATCGGTGGCGGAATCCCCACAACAACCGCCACCGCCACCACTAGAGCGCCGATGTCTAGACGAGTGTGAAGCTCGTCTCGTCGACGCCGAAGCTTCGGAGCGCGCCGAATGCTCCGAAAGACACGGAGATGCAGATGGAGTAGGAACGCGCAGAGCGATGACGCTCCACGTACCACTGTCTCTGCTGCGGTGACAAAGAAGAAAGAAACTCCTCATCATCCATACCTGCATTAAACACACGAATATTTAAACTTAATATTGAATGAATAGAGTAGACAATGACGCAAAGACCATTAAATACAATGACGTAATGACGCATATAAATACAATGACGCAATGAATTGAGTGATAGAAGAGGCAAGTCAAAAACTCAGAATTTTCAATCAAAAGATGTGAGCGCGAGTAGAAAAGAGCGTTATACAACATGGAAGGTACTTAGAGAGCCAGAGCTTTTACAACACGGAGCAAAATTGTTCAAATACAATATTTGTGGCTTTAAGAGATCTCTCTCTCATCCTCGCATAACTCAGCATAACTTCCTATATCTATATAGAGCTCTCCGTTTAAACACATATCCTCTGTTTCATTTTGTAGCTCCTCTGCATGCACCCCATATAGAGTAGTAGCATCTTGATGCTCGTCTGGCACCACCGCAGCGGCTTCTGATTGAGCATCTTCTCTGATCTCCTCCATTGATGCCGTTGTGATTGGCACATGGTAGCCTTCATACGTCCTTGCACTACGAGGGGCTACCTCTATGACATACCACCAGTTTGATGTAAACTTTGTAGGATGAAATATTACCTGCCAGAGCCACATAACTTACATGAGAGCTTTCAAGCACATAACTTGTAAAAGGGGGATGTTAACTATTTACATACTTACTTGTTCACAATGCTCGGGTAGTACGAAAGTGTCTCTTAGGTCAGTCCATTTCTTAGTAGAATCCACCTCAAGAAAACCAGACTCTCCTCTACGCACAGTAGCGTTGCGACCCTCCATGATTATCTTGAACCATTGCACGTCGAACAAGTCGACAAAAAATCCTCTGTAATTGATCCTCAAAATCTCTTGCAACGTGCCGAAGTAAGTGAGTTCCACCACCACAGGATCTGCATCAGAGGAACGTCGTCGACTAGACTGTTCAAATTTTTCCATGATTCCACAATCTTGAGTAAAACGCTTTTTGTCGATTCGTTCCACCCTAAAATGTCGAACTTTACACCATGCTGCTGTGTATGACTTATACTACAACGAACAAAGATTATGAGTGGCCGTTCAAACGTTTATAAATAAAGTCACTTGCTAGTCGTGTAACACATGATTCTCTGGAAGATACGCTTGATGACCTTCGTAGATTTTCTTCTTCAGTGAGGGTGCCCTACGTGCATTCAGTCTAGGTCCACATGTGACACATGCTCTGTATCCGCTTGTTTGAAGCCTTGCATGTATACACATGATAATAGATCAACTATGGGAAAAAACAAGATTTACAGTGTCTGAGTGAGGAGTGTCAATAGATCACCTGAGCATTCTGTTAGCCCGGGATAGTCATGCATGGTCCACATTAGAATGCCTCTGATCAAAGCATTCCGTCATCCTGTGTGTCGGCTCATATCCACCACCTCTATGCCAATCCACAATTGTTGTACCTCTTCCAATAGTGGACGAAGATACACATCCATATTCCCCACTTTATATCGCCCTGGCACAATCAAGCTTAGCCATAGGTGCCCCTTCTTCGTAGTCAACCACGGGGGAATGTTGTAGTTGACGATGACAACGGGCCATACACTGTAAGATGTTGATCTTTGACCAAATGGATTTACGCCATCCATAGCCAGGCCTAAGCGCAAATTTCGAGCTTCCCTGGCAAAATCTGACCATGTTCCATCTATATGTTTCCAGGCTGCGCAATATGCAGGAATTCATAGCACACCATCCGAAGATTTATTCTCCTCATGCCATGATGCTAGGGTGGCCATGGACTTACATTCGAAGAAATGCTTGATGCGAGGAAGCAGAGGAAAATGTCGCAAAACCTTTTGTGGAATTTTTGTCCCGTGGAGATCTACTCGATATCTTTCGGAATCACATTTTGGACACTTCTCCATGTCTATGTATTCCCCTCTGAAAAGAATGCAGTCATTAGGACAAGCGTGGATAGAATTGTAATCCATCCCCAAGTTTCGCAAAATCTTTCTTGCTTCATCTCAGGAATCTAGCATCACATTGTCAGCTGGTAGTATGTGCTCTTTAAGCAATCTACACAACATAAAAATACGATACAGTCGTGTAAAAATCTATCAGATCATTATACATTTAGAGTTTTATTAAAGTAAACTAATTGTAATAGATCACCTGAAAAGCGCTGTGACGCTAGTGTCACTCCATCCAAACTTTGCCTGCATGTTGAGAAGAACCAGGAGTGCTTTCAATCTAGACATACGTGCTCCATTATACAATGGCGTATCGGCTTCACTTTTCATATCATCATAGATAAGCCTTTCTGAATCCATGATCGTCTCGATCATTTCATCAATCTCGGGCTCAAACATTGCCTTGTTGGGAATGCGCTCTGCATGATCATCCCCCGAGCTGTCAGAGGCTACATCTTGTGGCCTCACATATGCTGCTTGACCAAAGCGCCTGCGAACACGTCTATTGGGTTGCAAGATTGCTGCTTGTTGGCCAGTGTCAGAGTCCGGCGAGTTATAATTGGCAACAACTCGATCTATAATAGATGGATCGAACTCGCCAAATTCGTGAACGTGCTGCAAAGAAACACGTCTTGTCCATCGCACAGCATGCTTGCATTGATTACAAGGACATAAGACCCTCGTTGAGAGATAGGTGTTTCGGTTGGACGGTCCCACATCCTCGTCACTACTCATAATGAGGATAAAAATCTTATAACCTGGACAACAAATTTAATATTCTATTGGCATTCTTTGTCTTCTCTCTCTCTCTCTCTCTCTCTCTCTCTCTCTCTCTCTCTCTCTCTCTCTCTCTCTCTCTCTCTCTCTCTCTCTCTCTCTCTCTCTCTTTACCTCAAATTCTCTAGTCATGTCCAATCCCCGCACACCTCGGTCTAGAGGTGCACGGAGATCAGAACCACCGGGTTATAATCTCGTCTTTATTGGTCAATACCTATATTTGTGGGTACAAGAAATCTACACACCCATGTCTACATGATACTGCATGTAGTGGACAAAACCCCTTTGCCTCTTCTCTAGCTGTAGCACTTCACAGCATCTTAACATCTTTTCACAGTAGATCTTTTCATTGTTCGTCTAGCTCTAAACCCTAAACCGTAAGTAATTCTTGCGTAGACTCGATCTAACGTAAATAAGCGTAAATCTAAATAAACATAAATCTAACTAAAAATAAACCTAAATCTAATTTAATGTAAGTCTACATCTAACCTAATCTTTAACGTCTTTTGGGATAGTTTCCTACGACGTTAAAACTCTCTTCTTCTTGTGTGTGTGTGTGTGTGTGTGTGTGTGTGGGTAAACCTAAATAAACCTAAGTCTAATCTAATATAACATAAATCTAAATCTAACGTAAATTATGTTATATTAAAAACAAAGAACTAAACTAACAGGGATTATAAGAACCTTAAAACTGATTTAACACATAATTTTTGACATAACTCAGCAAGAGTTGGCATTCTCATCACTAAAGATGTGAGAGTTAACTTCCGGCGGTGACGCTGCCTCATCTCCATCCACATCTGACGACAGCAATTGGCCCTTTAGACCGTTCTTGCTCTTGTTACTAACTTTGAAGTTGCTGTTGAATGACTAGAGGTTGTCTCGATGGTCATTGTGTCGGGGATGTAGTGACTCTTGCCGCCCTGAAGATCCACCTTCTTCCCTATCTTCTGAAGACATTTCACCAGTACTTTTGGATCGACGGAGCCCACCATGAGTGAAGGCAGCAATACCCTATATTCCATTGAGGGCTTTCTTCACCCGCTTCATGCAGGCATCGCAGTCTATGGAGACCTAAATCTAATCTAATATAACGTAAATCTAAATCTAGCGTAAATAAACGTAAATCTAGTTAAAAATAAACCTAAATCTAATCTAATTTAACTTAAATAAACCTAAATCTAATTTAATGTAAGTCTACATCTAACCTAATCTTTAACGTCTTTTAGGATAGTTTCCTACGACGTTATAACTCTCTTCTTCTTGTGTGTGTGCGCGTGTTTGGATGTGTGTGCCAATAAAAAGAGATAAATGGTATAACCTTTCTATCACCCATGCCAAGTATGATAGATTGATTATGCCATTTCCGTCTTGAATAATAGGTCTTGAGTTCAACTCCTCGTCGGCTAGATCTTTAGGTCTTTTAATTTTAATTAGTTTCCTACGACGTTAAATTAGTTTCTCTCTCTTTCTCTCTCAATGTGTGTGCGTTTTTTTGGATCGTATGCATGTTTTCTCTCTCTTTTCCTCTCTCAATGTGTGCGTTTTTTGTTTATGCATGTTCTCTCTCTCTTTTCCTCTCTCAATGCGTGCGTTTTTTGTTTATGCATGCTCTCTCTCTCTTTTCCTCTCTCAATGTGTGTGTGCATTCTTTGTTTATGTATGTGTGTGTGCGTTTTTGTTTATGTTTGTACTCTCTCTCTCTCTCTCTCTCTCTCTCTCTCTCTCTCTCTCTCAAAAACACTATGTGTGTGTGAGAGAGAGAGAGAGGGAGAGAGAAAGAGGGGACGGGAACATTAGAATGAGGAGAGGGAAGGAGCATACCTGGCTCTCCTTCCTCTCCTCGTGTGTGTGTGTGTGTGTGTGTGGAGAAGAAAAAGAGAGAGAGAGAGAGAGAGAGAGGGAGAGCGTTACCTGCTCCTTGCATGAGGGCGCTGAAAAACTCAGATCTGAGATCTGAGTTTTTGGGCGCGCTCGGTTATTTTTTTAGCCCAGTCGGCGTCGCTATGAGCGTCGCAAATTTACAAAGAAATTTGCGACGCTCATAGCGACGCTCATAGCAACGCCGGGAATTTTTTTTTTGAGCGTCGCTGTGTGAGCGTCGCTAATACGAATAGCCTCTTGTAGTGTTTGAACACTGCACAAACTCACATGCAAAGATTGACCTTCACCATATTAGTGCTCATATACTTCTAAGAAAAGCAAGCACAAAACCTCAAAACTCAAAACACCATAATGCAAAAATACTTGACAACTCCTTTCCTTTCCCAAAAGAAGAGACTACTTACACACATAAGGCGGCATGCATAGAGAGCTCTTCTCCATCTATGCAGCCCCAAGACTTACTTACACACAACATAAGGAGAGAATCCAAGCAAATAGACACCATGGTGCACAAAAAAACTTTCTCAACAAACAAGCAACCCAATGAGCACAAAATATGAGAAGCTGCCAAGATATGCTTACCAATTTTACATGCGTTTAGAGAAAAAGTGTGAGGACGACACCCCAATTGCAACAATTTGTTGATCAAACCATGAGATAGATCATTGAACTTGATATCCTTGCTCTCATATAGAATCTACAATCCTTATTTAGGGATGAGTATGGTAAAAGAAATGTTTGCAAGAGAATGGTAGCAATAGCATATTGATGCTCTCTCTATGGTGCCGCTTATGATAGCGAGCTTAGGAAATAGATAGGGAGACAGGAGGAGAGAGAGATTAGGGCTTCCTTAACCTTATAGGAGCTTATTTGCAGAAATGGAGTAGGTGTGTGTATTTTTGTGCTTGCCAAAGGGTCTTTTTATAGCTGTACAAGACCTTGGGTTAGGTTAAACATGACTAGGGTAGGTAATTAACCATAGTTAGGTTCCCTTTTGACCATTCCTTCAATTATGAAAATAAGGGACTTATTTTTTCATTAAAAATAGCCTTTTAAGTCGTGGAGGCTCCATAAGGGTTGATAATGTATGTGGGCCCCACCATGATGTCCCTCCAGTGGCTCATGCAGAGTGTCCCCATCCTGTTTGTTGTGTCTCTAGAAGCATCTTGAGCCGACCCCTCCACATGCAAGTGGTTTTTAACTCCCCATTGGTATTTTAGAATGTTGCAGAAGTCAAAAAAACTTTTCACCTTTGTGGTTTACCTGATTGTAACTTTGACCTGCAGTAACAGTGTCCGCAGCACCTTGTTTTCACCATAACTTTCAGCTTGTAACCCAGAATTGGGTGCTGTAAAAGGCAAAGTTGACCTTCTCAAAGTGTTTAAGCTGATTTTGGATTGTTCCTCAAGTATACCCACGAACTAAGGCATTCAATATGCATCCAAAACACCTTTTGAACCAAGTCTCCTTGTAGGGGGTCCTTTAGTATGCATCCAAGAAGTAGCATGCTTTTTTCAAAAGAGAATCCACCTTAAACAAATGAGGTAGGCTCCAATAAAGTTTGATTTATTGGGGATATACATTATATTTAAGATTTGTTGACCAACACAAGTAAATGATCCAAGAGTTGGGTCACATAGTGGTGGGGAAGGGAAGGCCTACAAGGTTAACCCTACCCTTGAGAGAAGATGGGTAAGATAAGTGTCCATAAATTATTTATTTACAAATTATGGGATGTAGATAGCTATTTAAATTAGTAAAGGTAATTAGTTAAAAGAATATGCAGTAAAAAACTAGGAGAGTACAATTAAGTTTACTATTTACATTTAGCATGAAGAGAGAAATATGATGTAAATGCATAAAGATCTAAGAAGGGTAAGGTGTTTGTATGGAAAAAGGCTATTACGGAAAGAGAGAATGAACACTAGGTTAAAACTTTGATAAAAAATATATACATTTGAGTAGAAATGTAGTTCAAATGCAAGGTTACCATTTAACGCTACTCAGTGTCAACTTTGGTACAATACAGTATCAAATTTTGTACAGTATAGTATGAAATTTTGTACTTCTTGTGTCATAGTGATGCTCTGTTTTTTATGTAATGTTTGCATTGTATATTTTCCACCACTCATTTGGACTGTTGGTATTGTAGTAAGATCTTGGTGGCAAGATGAGACAAAACCAAACACAACACTTGCGGCTCATCTGGCTGCTAAACCTGGCCGGCTGATTGTGCTTGACCCTAATGGGGTCTTATTGACAAGCTACACACAGCTGCCAGAAGGCCATTGGGTTTTGGCGGATGAGCTCCAACCACTGATCGTCCATGTCAATAGCTCGCTGGTTTGTTGTGTAAGGCGAGATCTTGACGAGTTCATACAAACTCTTAAGAAGAAATCCAAGATAATTGTGTGGTCCTTCTGTAGAAGGCAAACATTGATAGATATGTTAAACGCTTGCTTCCCCCAGCATGTGAGACAAAAGTATTTTGCAGGTAACAATGCCTTGAGTGCTTTAGATGTTAAGCTACTCAGACTTCTAACTGCCTTTATGGCATGGCAGCTATACTATCACAAGAAGACTGTGAGACCTGGCGGGCAGATGTTAGAAGCTGGACACACCCCACAACATCTAACTACTCGGAGGACTATTATTTTTTGTAATTATTCATTCATTGAGTAAAACCTGATTTTTCACCTTGTAATTATTGGGACTTACAGAAGTTTCCAGATGGTATCCCAGTTTTGATAGTTAGATTGAGTAGATGGTTGATTTTGGAACTTTAGGGTTTGAGAAATTGTAAGGTATATATACCACTTTTTGACCTTAATAAAAAACCTTTTTGTCATTTTAAAAACAAGTTTGAAGTCTGTGAGTGAGCATACTGTGTACGAGAGAGAGAGTGTGAGCTTCATCTTGATGCTACGTGTGCTCCGGTGGTCGGAATCTAGTGCGGAGAAGTGTAGCGCATTGCCCCCGACGAGAGGTACGCGCTGATATCTACATTGCACGCGTACGATCCAGTTTTGCGAGCTCCTTCTACAAGATTCATCGGTTGTTTGGGTGAGCATACGTTTTCCAATTTTGCATTGCAACATATCCACGCGTTCACATTGAGTAGAACTACACATTAGCAACTTGAGATTTTGGAAACGAAGACCTGTAGATTTCGGCCAAACATCCTATGTGTTTGTGCACCGGGTGTTTTGGGTTGGGATTTTGGTTCCTAGACCTTAGGGAGAGTGACCTATTGGTATTAGTAGGGTCTCCTTTAAGTTCTATGGTGTTTCAAGATTGTTTGATGGGTGTTCGGCTCTAGAAAGCATTGTAGAAAGTTTCCTCTTATGCACTCTTGAAGGCTATGACTTAGACAATTGGTAGAGACCTCTGTAGGAATTAGTTAGGCGTCGGTCGAGTGTAGGTTGACACCTTATGCTTGCTTCCACGTGCCTGCGGGTCGAGCTTTGTCCTTAGCTGACATTACATGTTACGTGAGTTCTCGCTGTGTTGACGTCCGTCGCGGCGTATCTGTCCAACATTGGCGCCGCCTGCCGGGGACGAAAACCTTAAGTAGGTGACCGAGACTAATCCTTGAGGATTGGGATTTTTGGCTTGCCAAGAGTCTCGCTTTACATTTAGATAGGATCAGAGGGTGGAGGACTCTCTAGGTCTTAGAGGGAGTCTAGGAAGCGTGTGTCTGGCCTAGATCCTTCGACTTAGGTAGATGAGGTAGACTTAGGTAGTTTTAGGTGGTAGTCGAGTTCTAGAGTAGGAGTTGGAGTGGTAGAAGCGGTGAGAGGAGAGCTTGAGAGTCTGGAGAGGCCTAAAAGAAACCAAAAACACCATCATCACCATTTCACAAGATAGCTAGGAGTAGAGTAAGTAGGACTGATTCAGGATCTAGAGCATTTCATGCATGAACACTTGCTTGGTAAAGTCATTACAAGTTTGTAAAAGACGCAAAAAGACTCAAAAAGACGCAAAAGTGTGTTTGAAAGCCTAATTGAAGTCCAAAAGTTACTGTGAGTGTTTCTGATAGATCTATAGAGCATCAGGAGCATTCCTGTCAGAAAAAAAATTAATTTTAAGCCAGGAGAGATCCTACGCGTAGGATCTCTACAGGCTAATCTGGGAGGCCTTTTGGGATTTTGAGTTGACCAGTGTGTTCAGAAGGTAGGGTTTACCCTAATTTCAACTGGAAAGTGGAAATTTGGCCATATCTTGACAAGATAAGGCCAGATAGACTGAAATTGCCAGACATCCTACCCAAATAGTGCCAAAACATTATTTTGAGACCAAAACCATAAGATGGCTGCATGAGCATGCCTTGCATGATATATTGAGTGACTAAAAGGGGTTTCACCTCATTTGGGTGAGAAAATTTGGTTCAAAGTGGATTTTAGCACTTTTGATTGAAAAAGGCAAGAACAACTGAAATTTGGGACTTTTGGCATCCAAACCAAAATTTAAGCATATCACTGGGTTACTGACATCAAGGGGAAGATGTGGGACAAGTCTGGGGTCAAACAGGCCAAAGAGACATCACACACGTAGCATGTCTTTTGAGTGATTTTGGACTCCAAACTGAATTCTAAGTATACCAAAGTGATCAGCAATTCAAGGGGGGCCTGGGCTTTGAGTTTGAAGCCATTCTGATGAAAAAGACATCCTACATGTTGGATGTCTAATGCAAGAAAATGAAGCCAGACTTTGACTTTGAGAATAGTAAGGTGTTGTATAGCCTAAGGCAAGACTCCTAGTCAATTTTTGTCCAATTTGGAGTTGATTAGACTGATCAGTATCAGCAATAGGCTGTCGGAACAGATTTTTGACTCATTGATCAGCTAACAGGTGTCCAAATCAAAAAGTAAAAGCATCTGTAAGCTCAACACAACAAGGGGAAACAATAGTGCAAAAATCCAAGCAAAACACAACAGGAGACATCCTACGCGTAGGATGTCTATTAGGGCCTACTGTAAGGAAAATTTGACTTGGCATAGACAGTGAGATTCCATTTGGCTCAAGGGTTCCAAAACTTCTTTCAGAAGTGAATTTGGACCTTGTTTGCGTATTTGACGAAGCAAAGACTGAATTCAGACTATTTGGACCTTGTTTGCCTATTTGACAAAGCAAAGACTGAATTCAGACTATTTCGCGTAAATTGACCAACATCGGAGGGTAGTACTGTTTCAGATTAG
This sequence comes from Adiantum capillus-veneris, assembly GCF_014529385.1. NCBI lineage: Eukaryota > Viridiplantae > Streptophyta > Polypodiopsida > Polypodiales > Pteridaceae > Adiantum > Adiantum capillus-veneris. Next base: position 32,081,346 of record NC_140959.1, read on the forward strand.
CAAACCTAATCCAGAACATCATCAGTGTATAAAATACAGTAATGGTTGAGATTAACTCTCTAGTTATACCAATCATTATTAAGATAACCTATAGCAGATAAATGCTTCGATTTAATTGCCAAAATTAAAACGCTTGTGTACAGGTAGGTATATTCAGCAACAAAGCAAGAAGTTGCGCACAAACTGACCCTTTGCCAGGTGAGTGGTTGGATTTGTGATAAATTGCATTGGAAAGTTTGATGAATTTAAGATCAGGAAGATACATTGATTAAGACCAGAAGGTGGCACGTGACCAAGGTAGCTTAGTGTCCACCTAAGAGAGTGTAACTCAGGCAAGGCTAGATCCACTAGCACCGATTATTGAGGAAGGTAGTGATACTGACACTTCTTCAGACAGATCTTTCATCATGATGGGTAGTCAACAGCCAGGAGGTTTCACCTATGATGGACCTATGCGAGGAGGAAGCACCTCCCAAAATCCTTTGAATGATTCCAAGCTCACGGTGATCTTCTTAGAGGGAACAAACTCGAGAGGAGCCCTAGTCTATTCTGACTATCGAGGCCGCAAGTGCATTTGTATCGAAGAGAGGTGAGCTCAAAGATTGAAGATAATCTGAGTCTATGATGATGGAGATAGATTTGGAGACGAAAAGGGGAACCACTACTTAATACTTAGTAACCCTGAAGATTACAACATATAGGGAGATAACGTGGCAAAAGGGAAAATGGTTTCAAAAACTCAAGAACCGCCACCAAACATTGATCGGACCGGAGCTATTTTTATGTATGATAAGAAAACAACCAGGGTTCCAACTTATAACGAGAATGTGGGAATCTACAAATATGAGAGTGAGGGTATAGTCTCTTACTTTCGTAGCAACAAAGAAACATACGTAAACAAATTCAGCAAAGACAAGGTTCTTTACTTATTTTATTATGAAGCTACGGGGAAGGGCATAGTTTTTGTTGATAGATACGGGCGAGAATACCAACGTATTCTCCCAGAGGAATAGAGAGAGCAATAGGTCCATGAGCATCATCATATGCCCCTGAGGAAGTGCCAAGAGCCATCTACACCCCAAGCAAGTCTACGAATCCTTTTTCAGATGAGTATGATGCAACCTCACATTCCACCCGACCGCAAGCATTCAACAACCAAGACCAACCAGCAAACCAGCCATCATTGCAGGCATGGCTTCGACAGAGCGCAACAATGGAATCAGACCGAAACCGAGATGGTTATCAAGCCACACGAGGGCTCAGGGATTTGCAAGAACCACCACTATATTCAAGGTATCAGGCAGAGAGTAATCCAAAGATTCAAGGGTCAACAAAGCCTGGAGGACCACCCATAGAACAAGTTCGAAGAGAAGAACCACCTCCAGCGAGAACCGTTAGAAATTATGGCTTAGGAGCACCACTGGGAGAGGAACTAGCCTATTACAGAAGGCCTGAGGAGGTGTATCGACTAGGACGGGGTGATCCAATGATTAGGTTTGTAGAACATCGAAGAATTAGACCTTCTCAAGTGCAAAAATGGGTAAACAAGAAATACACAGGAAGCAGAGACCCAAGAGATCATGTAGCAGCCTTTGTGCATGTAATTAGAGCCGAAGAGGTGTTAGATTGTCCTACCCAATTTGCAGGGTTTGGACTAACCCTAGAGGATGATGCTGCCACTTGGTTGACTCTGTAGAGTGTAGAGACTTTGAGTCGATGGAGGAAGTGTTCGAGGAGTTTATCGAGGAATTCTCTCAAAGGGGGATAGCTCATAATACCGTCTCACAAATCCATAAATTCAAATAGAAAGATGGATAATTTGTACAAAAGGCAACCATAAGACTAAAAAGATATGTTAAGCTCTGTCCTGTAGAAGAACTGCCAACTTAGTCGAGACTTATACTGATATTCATCCAAGGACTAAGGAATGCAGATCTCCAGAAAGACTTACATATGAAGAGGAGCACGTCGTTGAATGGGTTGACCAAGGAAGCTATGTACCTTGTGGACAATTGTGCGGTCTACAAAGAAGGGGATTTCAAGGACCTTGATGACGATTCATCTTCACAACAAAGTGGAAGCAAGTCTTCTAGGACAGCACCGAAAGGAGAAGTAACGGTTAAGTCAGGAGCAGCTTGTAGATGAAGTGCTGAAAAAGATCAACTTGTACGTCAAACCCCAGGCTAAACAGCCCAAATGGTGTGCTACTGAACAAAAATGGACAAACCATGGGACCAAGGAATGTTATTATAACAAGGGATATGTGTGAGAGAGACCTTACGCTCCCCAAGCTCAGTAGCTTCCCCTCAAGTTCCACCGATGCCTAGATATCAACAAGCAGGCAATTTACCAGGACTTGTAGGAGTAGAAAGACCACAACCGGTGCTGGGGCAACAACCACCCCTACCAGGATTACGACCAGTTGGTATAAGATACACACCAATAGTAACTGAATCAGAGGATAAGGCTTTGGTGCCTATGCATGCATATTATGAAGATCCCAATGGATATGCGACAAACCTTGTCTATTATCCACCGGAAGAACCCTCGACACCAGAAATTCATATTTCCCAGAATGTTGAATTACTCATTTTATTCCCGATTGCCCTAAAAACCCGAGCAAAGGAGGAAAAACCACCTTGAACATGTTAGAAACAGTACCTTCCAATGGAGGATCAGAAAAAGAGACAATCATACCTATTCAGGCGCGCGGTAACACGAGCCCAAGCTCAAAGAAGGACGAATGAACCCATAGTTGAAGAACCAAAAACCGATGCCCGAAGTTCAGAAACGAAAAATAAAAGAAGCACTTGGAAAGCTAGAAAGGCGCGTAGGAAAGCTAGGAAAGAACGAGAGCAAGCAGCCCTATCCGAGAAGTTGAAACATACAAAGAACAGATTGGAGCGGTTAGAGGATCTAGCTAGCTTAAGCTCACACACCACATCAACCATAGCACCCAAGGAAATAGCAAAACCCAAAAGTGTAGAATCAGGAGGATCTGTACTGGCAGACATGGTAAACGAGCAGTTGGATGCGCTTCTAAAAGCTTATGAAGCTCGACTTTAAAAGAACCAAACCTAGGAGCAAAGGTGGATGACTTATCCATATGCAGAAATAGAAAAACAGAGGTTGGATATGTGTAAAAAGATGATTGAGATGGCTCAATCATTGATGGAAGACCCGCTGGGTAAACCTGCAAATTGGCATGAAGCACCAGCTCCAACCCCTATCCAACCAACTTTAGAGAAACATGTGGAAACAAAAGAAAGACTCACTAGTGCCTATGAGTCTAGAGGAGAGCCTATCATAGTGCCAAATACCACCGTAAGGGCAAGTGACGGGTTCCAGCCTAAAATATTGGCAAAAATGGGTAAGGACTGTAACGGTCTATACGATCTGTGGAAGAAAATCCGAGAGGCCAACGAGGCTAATAGGATGAGTAACCACATGAATAGCACGAGAAAAGAAAATAATGTGATCTTACCTCCTATTGAAGAATTTGAGGCAAGGTCGCAATTGAACTTTGAGATACATTCACAAGGGGGAGACCAAGGATCAATTAGTTCGGAGCACAGCCAACCAGACTCGTTGAGAACTTTACCCTCTTACCTGGGAGAGTACGAAGCTAAGTCGGAAGTGAGAGCAATCCCATCTCAAAGACTTTCTTCTAAAAAGGTGATGGATTCACAAGGATTGATTGAGTTGTTATCCACTCTAGTGGCATGCACAATCACGTTAGAAGAACTCCTAAGGTTAAGGCCAAACATGTGGACCATAGTAGGAAAATGCCTAGAAAAATTTGGAATGAAAGACCCTACTTTGAAGCTACAAGAAGGGATAAGAGAGTTGGACAGGCCTCAACTAAACACTAGACCAGTACCATTGAATAAGGTTGGAGAATATTGCGAAGGAGAAGATGGCAACACTACGCTACCAGTAGAATTCCAAGGAGTAGTTTCCAAAGCTATTCTTGACAGTGGAGCGGGGGTTGCTATCGCCACCAAAGAAATCTGGAAAAAATGGGGAAAACCGGCTTTGAGGACTACCAAAATGAAACTGCAATTGGCAGATGGGTTCATGGAGAAGCCTCTAGGACTCTTAGAAAAAGTGATTGTCAGTTCGTGCAGAATCAAGTATGAGCATACATTTGCAATAGTCGATTTCGACAAGAAGAACAATTATGATATCATCTTGGGACGACCATTCATGCGACAATTGAAGATGGTCCAAGATTGCGGTTATGACCACATATACCTCAGACATGGCAAGACAACAACTAAAATACACCTGAAAGACCATAGTTACAAAGATGTGAACCAAACACCTGTGGAAGAGTTTGATTCGGCTACAGTAGCAGGATCAGAACTACCAGCATGGCTAGGGCAACCAGAAGAGCTATGGATGTGCGGAGCTTCTCACTAAGAAGAGAGGAATGCGTCTTAGAAAGAACAATTGAGGACACGGGGTATATTCCGGAACCTTTCCCTGAAGATGCCTTGGAACCTCTACAATGGGAACACGTACTAGAAACATTGGATGTCTGTACCATTACCGACAATCCAACAACAAAATTTTGTGATAAGGATGGCTATGATGTGTTACCCTATTGCATGGTAAGCGTTATACCAGAAAAAGAGATGGTAGAACCACCAGAACAAGAAGAGTTTTACAACTCCTCTGAACATTTAGAAGTAAAAAATGATGTAGATAATGAGTGTTTAGACACCTCAAGTGAGCGTGGAAATGAAACCGAGAATATCAAGTTTTATGATTTTTCTAATCAACACCCTAAACGCCAAGAACGCTATAGGACAAAACGAGCAGGAAACAAAGCGAGAGAGAACCTGATGCCCAGGATAAAAGGTAAAACTCAATATTTGATTCTTGTAAAAGCAGAGGATTGTGTAAAAGATCAAATATCATGAAAATTCTCAAAAAATCGAATAGAAATAACGCGAGAGGAAATAAAGCAGGTACGAAAAGCTAAAACCAAAACAAAATCACAAGAATCTCAAAAATCAAAAAAAGAAACAACGAAAGACCAATAGTGGAGCAAATTGGAGCGTAAACAAAAATACCAAGAACTGAAACGGTCTTTGAGAGAGATATGGACTACTAAAGAAGATAGTGATGGTAAAGGGGAGTCAGAAAAGGGGAACATGAACGTACCATCACACTATCGAAAATTTACTATCTAGGACAGAAAAATCATCATGACACCACCAGTCAGGGAAAGAACCAACCAAGAATCTTACGATGGGTTTGAAAATGCAAAAAACATAGACCTCTCAGAACCAGGTGAAAAGGCTCAGTTGGTCTATATAGGTAACGATTTAGAGCCTGAGGAGGAAGAACAACTAACACAACTTCTCAAGAAGTATAAAGATTTGTTCGCTTGGTCCTATAAAGACCTCAAAGGAGTTGATCCATTGATATGCCAACATACAATTCCTTTGAAATCGGATGCAAAACCTAGCAAACAACGTCCTTATACATGTAATGACACATTTGCTAAGCAAATCAAAGAAGAGATTGACAAACTAATGGAAGCTGAATTCATCTATGAGATTGAACATATAGATTGGGTGTCACCCATTGTGGTAGTTCCCAAAAAGAATGGAAAACTGCGAGTGTGTGTAAACCTCAAGAAGGTGAATGCAGCAACCATAAGGGATAATTATCCCTTGCCAATCACAGAACATGTACTTGAGCGAGTGGCCGGGAAACGGGCTTATTCCTTTCTAGATGGGTTTTCAGGATACAACCAGCTGGCAATAGCAAGGGAGAATCAACACAAAACAACGTTTGCCACAAAATGGGGGATTTATGCGTATCGAGTTATGCCATTTGGCTTAACCAATGCACCAGCCACTTTCCAAAGGTTAATGACTCACGCATTCAAGGAATACCTAAGAATATTCTTAGAAATTTACATGGATGACCTGTGTGTACACTCTCTTCTACGAGAGGAACATATTGACCATTTGCAAAAGGTCTTTGAAAAGTGCAGGACATATCGAATCTCTCTTAACCCGGAAAAGTGTGTATTCATGGTTAAGCAAGAAGGAATCTTAGGACACATTGTCTCAACAAACGGCATAACCACAGACCTAGAAAAATTCAAAGTCATTGTAGACCTTCTTAGGCCTACTAATGCGAAACAAGTGCAATCCTTCATGGGACACTGCGGATATTATCGAAGATTCATCTACATGTATGCGGTTATCGCACAACCTTTGTATCGTTTGCTTGTCAATTTTGAGTGGACCGAGGAGTGTGAAACTTTATTCCAAAAGCTGAAGGAAAACCTTATATCAGCACCTGTACTAAAGGCACCAACTTGGGAAAAGATATTTCATGTGCACATTGATGCTTCCGCATATGCAATTGGAAGTATTCTAGCTCAACCTGGGGATGGAACAATGGATTTTCTGGTTTGCTATGCGAGTCGATAGTTAAACAGTGTAGAAAAGAACTACACAACAACCGAGCGGGAAGGGTTAGGAATGATTTATGCTATAAAGAAATTTCAGCATTATTTGCTTGCAAACAGATTTGTGTTCTTCACAGATCATCAAGCTCTTTTGTACCTAGTAAATAAACCTTGCAATACAGGGAGAATCGTACGGTGGTTTATTATATTGCTAGAATTTGACTTCACAGTGGTGGTCAAAAAGGGTAAAACCCATCTACGAGCGGATCATCTTTCAAGGATACACAACGGGGAAGCTCCTGAAGGAGTAGATGATGACATACCAGATGCTTATCTTTTCAACATTGAAATGGTACCCAAATGGTCTCAGAAAATTGTTAGTATTCTTTCATTTGGAAGTAGGTTTGATAATACGGAATGAAGATCCAAACAACAAACAATTCGACAAACAAAAAACTTCGAGTTGATAGCAGGACGGCTGTATCATCTTGGATCTGACCTAATCCTACGATTATTTATAAATCTGGAAGAATTCGAGTGCTACCTTGAAGAGGCACATGTCCAGGATTGTGCATTTCATTGTTCAACAGTGAAGACACACCAGAGACTGAAACAGTTAGGGGTTTATTGGCCAACCATGTATGCGGACACACATTCTTATGTTACCAATTGTACTATATGTAGTGCCAAACGACCAGTGGATCACACAACTTTGTTTCAGGTAAACATAGCACCTGCATGGAGTCAATATATCATTGACTTCTTAACCACCAGGACGTTCCCTGAGAACATCACAAGAGCACAAAAAAAATCTATAGAGCTGGAAGCTCGTGACTTTCAGTTAATTGGGAACCAACCCTATAAGCGAGGTAAGGACAATTAACTTGGAATCTATGCCAGTGAAAGCAAATACCTGCTGATTCTAGAACATGCACATAGCGGAATAAGTGGAGGCCATTTTTTGGACGATAAGACGGAAAAAATTGTCTTAACCGTAGGAATTTGGTGGCCTACATTGCGCATGGATGCTGAAGAGTTTGTAAAGCGTTGTGACGCACGTCAACGAACCAAGGTGCCAATAAAAAGAGATGAGATGCCATTACGGCCAATGATGGGAGCAAGAGCATTTGCAAAATGGGGCATTGATTTTGTGGGACCTATATCACCCCCTGCATATCGTACCCATACCCAATATATCATTGTGGCTACGGAGTATCTCACAAAATGGGTCGAATCCAAAGTACCACAAAAAGCTGATGCATGCACCACGACACAATTTTTGTATGAGTGTTTTTGTACGATAAGGGTTACCAATAGAAATTGTCAGTGACCGTGGAACACATTTTCTCAATGAAGTCATTGAATATGTGCTAGAGGAATTCATGGTCATACATAGGAAATCCGCACCATACCATCCACAAGCCAATGGGCAAGCTGAGGCCACTAATAAAACACTATGTACGGTTCTCACTAAAAAAGTGTCAGAATCAAGAACAGATTGGGATCAACAGCTACACTCAACACTATGGGCATACAGGGTAGCTTACAAAACATCAATAGGAACAACACCATACAACATGGTGTTTGGCCTGAATGCTATACTACCCATAGAGTTTTTAATTCCAACCCTACGAGTAGCAAAAAGATTAGAATGGACAGGGCATGAGCTCTCTTCAAGAATTGATGATCTTGAAAAGCTAGATGAACTCTGCTTACGAGCTATCGCTTCAATCTATGCTAAAAAGAGAAGACAAAAGGAATTTTTTGACAAACATGTGCGAACCAAAGAGTTTAAAACAGGTGATTACGTACTTGTTTATACCTTGAAGCAACATGCCAAGAAACTTAAAAAGCGAGGGATGGGACCATTTGTGATTAGTAATCCATCACAAAGTGGAGCTGTCAAGCTTGCTACATTAGCAGGTGAAGAAATGCCAAACTGGATTAGTGGATGTCGACTCAGGAGGTATCATCTACCACTCACACAGGAGATGCTCCAACAAATTCATCAAGGAAAACAAAGAATGAAGGAAAAACAGAGAGTATGAGAAGAAGCTCAATCCGAAGCACAAGAACGCATTGCAAAAAGACGGCTTCTGCGACAACAACAACAAAGTGGACCACCATTGCGAATCAATGCCATTCGATTGACGAAATTGGAGTAAGAAACAGTGGAGCCAATAATTGCGGTCAAAGTGGGCACCAATCAAGTTGAATCAGCAGCATTGCTTGATTCGGGAGCTCAAGCAAATTTGATCTCTTTCGGATTATACCAACAGCTCAAAGTTAGAGGTCAACTTCATCCTACTCCTCAAGTGCTGGAAAGTAGCATATCACACCCGTTGAAAACATTGGGATGGACTATATTGAATGTACAGATACATCAATATATTTACCCACAAAAATTCTATGTGGTGACAGATGAAAGAACACAACACCCAATGATGTTGGGCCAACCTTGGCAAAAAGAGTACAATGTGCAGATAGATTGGAAAGCAAAGGCAGTCAAAATTCAACATGAACATGAACAACAGGTGATAGCTTTTGCTCAACAATACCAGCATGATCAACTGCAAGCCATGCAATCACTGGAAACAAAGCCAAAAGCACGAATGTCATTAAAGAACAACATGATACCCGAGACCAACAATCAGGTAAATCCAACCATGCTAATTACAGACAGATGAAGTCACCGGACACAATGAAAAAATCTAGGCTACCAAAACAAGGTAAACAAGTATGGATGTAGAAGGATAGAAATGCCATGGCGGACAAAAAACAATGCAACACCAATATTCCAACTAAGCAAAAGGTTCAACCACAAACCAGGGTCATAAAATAGATATGGATCCCAAAGAAAATGCTTAGCCATAACCCAAATTTCAATCACACTTGGATACCAAAGCAAAAGCAAAAGGAACTCCCTTCAGTACAAGCAACAACGGAAAGAAGACAGCTGCATTTCAAAAAGGAAAACCGACATATGTGGATGCCAATAAAAGACAAACCAGTGGCAAACAAGAAAGTGCCAAAACATCTACAAAAACCGGCAGTAACAAAATACCAATGGCAAGCAATGGCAATACAGCCCATAGCCATTACGGCCCAGCCAATTCTATCCTTTGAATCAGCTATGACTCCATCAACAGTGTCGGCAAAGCAATTGTCGTTTTCAAAAAAATAAAATTAAACAGAGAGCGGTAGAGTTACAGTTGTTACTTGCAAAGAAAGCAGGAAACCTCGATGGCGAATGCCAATAAGCATCATGCTTGTTCCCTTCTCTTGCACAACATTAATTTTTCCATGCATTGACCGAGTATACATCACGTAGGGCCACATTAATCGGCCAGGCATTAGCACAACTTTTTCAACCTATGCACAACACATTTCTGAGGCGATACCTTGTCGTCCGGGAGGACTCCGGCTAGGAGGGGGGGAGGCATTCTCGAGGCACTCTCAAATGCGGAACCAATAATAGAAACAACAAAAAAGGGCATGATTTTCCACTATTTTAAGAGTTTTTGTTTGATTGCGAAATTTTCTGGAGTAACCCAGGTATATATGCCCTTATACAGCATGAAGTTACAGGTATATGGGGCCAAACGCCAAATCAAGCCCCTAGGTGTGTGTATATAAGTAGAAATAGCCATTTTTCAGGAAAAATATTGGTAAAACAGAGAAATCCGGCCATAAAATTTACATGTGAGTGTATATAATGTGTTGCGGTGATGTTTGTGATTTATTATGATTTTTGGAGATTTTATGGGTTTGATTTGCTATTGTTCTTTTAATTTTGCTAATTTTTGGCAGAAAAACTTCAAAAATACAAACAGCAAGTGAAAAACAGTCGTAATGAAAAAAAAAATATGGGGATGACCAGTGACTATAGGACAACCTATGGTACAGTGGGGGTGCAATTATGAGATTAGAGCGAAAAGCGTGTTTTGACCAGATTTTGACCGAAATGCCAAATTTCTGGTAAACAGAGCAAATGGAGTCCAAATCAAGAAATTTTTGAGCCTAAACCGCATCTCGCAAGAAGATAGGAGCACATGTCAAATTTCATGAAAAGTGGTTCGGGGACCTCCATTATAAGAAATTTTCACCCCATTTTTAGCTCATTCTCACTATTGACTTTGTGGAGAGAGCTTCTGCCACCTAGAGCGGATCGTCCTTCCAGCAGCTTCTACGATGTGCACGACTACCTGACGAGCTCGAGACATGAGAGGTAGGCGCACCACCTTGAGCTTTTCGCGCATGTTTGTCATTATGTCGTGAAAACTAGCGTAGGGGTCACACACAAAGCGGGCGGTAGAGACCTACAAGTAGAGACGGCGGCCTAGCGACTAACCCAAAAGCAACAAAGCTTCATCGGCAGCTTACCCTAGTCTAGGAGACTAGTCCTGGATAGCCAAAGGCAGTAGGAAACCATCGGAAAAAACCCTAATTCCCAGAAACCCGCAAGAAGCCAACAAATGGGAAATCGGCGAAACGGTGACCAAATGCTACCAAAACTCATGGGTAGGAGCATCTCAACATGCTCGACAAGTCTATATGACCCGCATGACCAAAAAGTGACCCGAAGCGGCACTAAACTTCAGAAACACCATCAGACACACAAAGCGTCAAATTGCACTTGCGGCCAAACCGCAAGTCCGTTTGCCACTAAACTTCACGAGCGGCTTTCCTAGACCATCAACAACCAAGTCCTATGGTGGTAGACCACCACAAATCATCAAAGGTATGTAAACGCAACCACGGGTGCTTCTAGAGCGACAAATTGCCAAATGGAGCTCCGATGAAGCCAAAGTCGACAAAAACCATACGGCAAGGATCCCCAAGGGATCGGGAAGCTATGGAGACCAACATCGAGAAATTTCATCGCCAAAAAGCACTCCAAAAGTCATAAAACGGCTTGGAGGCTCTGAAGTCCACACAAGGAGTTATTCTCTATCCATTTGACTTTTTTTTTGAAATAAGACTCAAAAGGGACTTAGGGGGGCCAATGGCACAAACTCCAACATTTTTCATTATGCACATGTTCTGAATGACATTTACAAGCCATACACCAAGTTTCATCACATTTGGACAAAGTTTGACCTCATATGCATGGAAAACTCAAAGTTAGGGCATAGAGGCAATAATGGGCCATAGACCTACCAAATCTTGTCCAAATCCCATGAAACTTGCACAGCACATTCACCAACACATCAAGAAACAATCTGTGTGGTCAGGGAGAAAGATTGATGAAATAGACATCCTACGCGTAGGATGTCTAGTTGACCTTTTTGGCATGCAAGGGATGATTTATCATTCCAGATCCAATCACCTCATCATCAAGAGCCCATATATCAAGTTTGAAGCCATTCTAATCATTATTTGATCCCAACACCCTCAAGATACACTTTTTGAGCCCAAAAACACCACACAGAGCCTTACAAGCATCAAATCTTGTCCAAATTCAAATCCAAGAACATGGCCATGTTCCATAGGCCAAGGACAACCCACAGAACAAGTTTCATGTCATTTTGATGAAAAAGACATCCTACGTGTAGGATGTCTCCAGCATAAATGTGGCCTTCTATGCAAAGAATGACATCATGGGAGCCAATACCATGGTGCAATGAGCCCATATACCAATTTTCAACCCATTTGGACATCAATTTCTACCTATGATGGACATTCTACACAAATTGTGACCTAAAGCCTGAATCAGCCCAAAAATCCACTTTTTGATACCCAAATTCAAATCCAAGCATATATCCATGTTCCATGAGCCTTACACTACCTGCATGTCAAGTATGAACCAATTCTGATGAAAAAAGACATCCTACGCGTAGGATGTCTAGATGGAAATTTTTGGCCAGATTTGCACTGTGAGCACATGCACAGCTTCACAAGTTCCTTTTAAGCTTCATTTTCAATTTTCAAGTCATTTGGATAAGTAAAATTCAGTTTTGCAGCTAATATGGAAAATCGCTAACTTCGGACTACTGAGTGCAACAGGATCTATGGCGGCCTCAAAGTCACCGACAAAGAGGAAAAGAATGACCATCAACGATTATGTGGACGAAGTGGAACCCTTTGTCATTCCAGAAGGAACACTAAAGCCCACCAGCACCTGGATACAAGAGGATTTGTTAGAGTCCAACGACCTAAAGATCTACCAGGGAGTGTTCAAAGAAAATGAAGGCAATGTCATAGAGCTACCAATGCTGCCAAGAGAACTCAATGAGTTTGTACGAAGCAAGATGGCCGGCTACTTGGAGAAGATTGATCTCCATAACTACTTCGAAGCAATACCAGCAGGAGTGGACATCAAAAGAGTCTGGGAGTTTTTAACAAGCATCAAAGAGAATGGAGTGGCCAAGGTAACAGATTTACAAGGCAGAACAGATACAAAGATAATAATCACTGAGCGGGTTGTAGCCCATGCACTAGACCTCTCCAATGAGGGAGACAGTGTAACAAAAATAAGTGATGAAGTCAAGGTGTACAAAGAGAAAAGGAAAATTACACCTTTGAAGACATTACCAACCCAAAGGTGGAAATCATGAGCGAGTTATACAACCAGTACTTCGACATGTGCACAAAGAGGCCACAGAAGTACAAGATGCCACCAGGTGCAATTGCCACAACGTTCACTTGGGCAATGACAAAAGGCATCCCAAAGATAATCAACTATGCGGCATACATACATGACAGCTTAGTAAAGATGGGCAACAAAAAGCCAACCTACATAGTGCCAGGAAAACTGATCACCAAGGTGGTTTATGGGGCACTACACGCTAAAGGAAGGTGGCCTGACCCCCCATCTCAGAATGATTGGCTGAGAGTAAAAGAAGACAAGGAAGATGAGCCGCAAAGGGCACCAAGGGTGGCTATGAGGTTGAAAAGACAGCTAGAGCCAGTTGAAGAGGAGCAACCCGAGCAAAAGAAAGGAAAGAAGGAGTTTGCTCAAGTGCCGGCCAAAGAGACAAGGTGACAAAAAGCGGCAAGACAAGAGAGGCTAATGGAGAGTTTCCGAGTAGAGAGAGCCCTCAAGGGTGATTTAAACAAACTCTGGAAGCCATTTCTCGAGTCTATGTCTGGATCATCCAAAAGAGTGCAAAGGGACCATTTTGAAGATTATATCAAGAATTTTGAGATTCTTGATGCTGCGGCAGAAAACATTCCTCATGTCCCTTTCACAGAGGAGGAAGTACAACAGATAAGGCAGAAACTGCTAGATGAACAAGAGAGCCAGGAAAGAGAAAGAAAAACAAAAGCAGATAGGGACTTAAAGGGGAAACCTGCCTCTTTACCAGCCAGCCCTAAACCCAGCCCACAGCCATCACCACCGCCCTCACCACCTCCTAGAAGCCCTCCACAGGAAGACAAGGAGGCTGAGGACAGACAAGAAGAAAGGCAAGCATAAGGTCAAGTGCAAAGACAGGAACCTGAGCCAAAAGAAGAGGCCAAGCCTGAAACTGAGCAAAAAGGATTAGATGAGGCTTAATATGCATTTTTGGACCTGCTAGCTGCTGCTGCAGGCTATACGAAGGAAGAAGCCGCCACAGTTGCATTCGACTTGGCAAGGACAGGGCCTAAAGAACGGATGCAAGGCATCAGGCTAGTGGAGCTAAAAGAAATTGCTACCGACACGATAGACCTGCACCCGCCCTCCAATGGACTGGGACGTGGTGATGACAAAACTAGCTGGATTGAGGGCACAATCCATGGCTTTAGAGAAATAAGTGACGACTCTCAGAGCCACTGAAGAAAAGATCAAAAGGGAAGTAGATTCTCTGCAGGCACAAAGCCAAGGGCAAAAGGAGAGAGAAGATGACCTCTAGGCTAGCTTGGCAAGGGCTCTGCAAAACTTCCAAGCAATGGAAGACACAAATGAGGGAGCAGCAAAATGAATACAAGCAGCTGAAGAAGAGTGTCAGCAGCTCAGCAAGTCATTGCAAGATGCCGAAAAAGAACGTGATAATATGATGCTGCAGTTGGCAGAAGAAACGAAGGAAGTAGAGGCCATGAGGAATGCCAAGGAAAGAGTAGAGATTGAACAGGAAGCAAGCCTGGATGAATTCCTTGAGCTCAAGGACCAACTAAAATTCAAAGATCAAACCATCCAGAGGCTGCGAGCATCACCTGCTAGAGTCAGAGCTACGAGATCGACTCAAATCATTTATGAGAGTCAACTCTACGAAGAGAAAATGCAAGAACTTCAGAAAGAACTGACTCTCGAGAAAAAGCAGAGGTTAATGATGGCTGAATTTTCTATAGTCATGCAAACTAGAATGGAAGAGGGCCAAAAAGCCCTGCAAGAAGAAATGGAAATCATGAAGATAAAGCTCGAGGAGACGGAAAGAATAAATGCCGAACTTAATGACCTCCTCATGAATATGGGCAGACAAGCTGAAGTGGAAAAGCAAACACTCCTCAGACAAATTGAGGAGTTGAAAGGCCAGTAAGGAGGAGAGGCATAAAGCTTAGGGCCAGCCACCAATGAGGGCATCGACCTCAAAAATGTGGCAGATCTTGTGGACACACCCCTGCAAGAGAAAAGCATAGCAGGATCCTCTCAAGAGCCACAGGATCTAACACAAGAAGAGGAGGAAAAATTGCGTAAGGCAATAGAGGAAAAGCTCAGAGAAACCACGAAGGAAGCCTTGGAGTGGGAGCAGATGGTCTTCAAATCTATGACCATTCAGAAGATCGACGCCAGCAATCTCAGGCGCGAGTGGCTTCAACCCTCTCTCCCATATCCATTGCTGAAATATGATGTTAAGTATGGAGCCTGATTTACCCTTGTAATTTTCTGTGGTAAAAGCACACATTTGTAAGGCCCCCATTATGAGGAGAAGCCATCGTGCGTAAAGGAAAATCACTCACCGGAAACCAAAATTTTCACGGACAAGAATCAAGGGCAACTTTAGAGGCCTTGGGAACGGAGGCCCCCGAGACTTTTTTTTCCGGAATATTCTCTTTTGCCGGAATATTATGGCCGGACGGCGGCCGGAAAGTGGTCGGAAAAGGTCGGTTGGCCGGTGGCCGGTGGTCGGAAGTCAATGGCCGATGGCCGGTGGCCGAATTCAAAAGCGGACTTGTCTTCTCAAGGGCGGCCACACATGGGCGGATTGGAGGGTCCGATTTGGACTTATTCGCACAAGGGCGGCTACACATGGTTGTCTCTCATAAGAGAGGGCAACCCTTTTGGCCTATAAAAGGAGGCCATTTCTACACACATTTCATAGTGTGAAGTTGATGCAACAAGGTGAGTGTGATGTGGTGAGAGTGAAGCAAGGCGGGAGCTCTATCAAGGGTTTAATCCCTTTGTAAACTACTTCTTCTTTTGAAGTGCTAAAGCCATTGAGTGGCTACTTTCCCGTGGACGTAGCCCATATTGGGTGAACCACGTATATCGTGTGTACTCTCTCTTTCTCTCTACTCTATAATCTCTTGTGTGTGAAATATATCTCTCTCCATTAAGTAATCTACTCAAAAATCTATTTAGCTACGTCTTATTTTCTATCAACTGGTATCAGAGCAAGGTTTGCTTGTAGCTAAATTATCTCAAGGAAAGGATTCCTTGAATTGAGTGGGAGTTATGGCGGAGGAAGGGAACCTCAAGATTGAGAAGTTCAACGGCAAAAACTACCAACATTGGAAGATGCAGATTGAAAACTATCTCTACCAGAAGGACCTCTATTTGCCACTAGGCAGTCTTACGAAGAAGCCCGCAACAATGGAAGATAAAGCATGGATTGTCCTTGATCGAAAGGCACTGGGAACAATCCGGTTAAGCTTGGCGTCAACGGTGGCCTTCAATGTTTCGGAGATGAAGACCACGGAGGACTTGATGAAGTCACTTGACGACTTCTACAAGAAACCATTGGCATCCAATAAGGTATTTCTTATGAAGCGCTTGTTCAATCTAAAGATGGCAGAGAATGGTTCACTTGCAGAACACCTAAATGACTTTAACACAAACATAGGTCAACTTCGATCAGTGAAAATCAATTTCGATGACGAAGTGCGAGCTCTCCTTATACTATCATCTCTACCGGATAGTTGGGACAGCCTTGTGATGGCTGTAAGTAATTCTATCTCTGGCACAAATACTCTTAAGTTTGATGATGTTGTGGGTGTTCTCCTAAGTGAGAAAATGCGAAGGAGAAGCACAGGAGAATCATCAAGTGCTGCACTATCAGTGGAAACAAGAGGAAGGCCTAAGGAGAGGTTCAAAAAACAAAAGGGTCGTGATCGCTCAAGGCAGAGCAAGTCACGCACAAAGTCATATCTTGAATGTTGGAACTGTGGCAAGAAGGGCCACGTCAAGAAGGATTGCTGGTCCAAGAAGAAGAAGGAGACAGAGTCTCAAAACAACAAGCCAACATCGGAGGCCAATGTGGCAGGTAAAGTAGAGCAAGATTCTCTAATTCTCTCATTAGACAATGTGTCTAATTCCTAGATAGTAGATTCCGGGGCTTCATTCCATGCGACACCACACAAGAAACATTTCCAAGACTACACCAAAGGTAATTTTGGGTATGTATACTTGGGAGATGATGAAGCTTGTGAGATTGTCGGCAAAGGTACAATTTCTGTCAAAATTGCTAACGGAAATGAATGGAAGCTTAAAGATGTTAGGCATGTTCCTTCTCTTCGCAAAAATTTGATCTCTACAGGACAATTGGACGATGAAGGTCACAACATTGCATTCGGAAACAAACGGTGGAAGATATCAAAGGTATCTTTGGTGGTTGCCAAGGGAGAAAAAATCGCTACACTTTACTTGTGTACTGTTAGCACGCAACCTTCAGCTTGTGCAGCAACTACAAAAGTTGACAGTGCGGTGTGGCACTACGGACTTGGGCATATGAGTGCCAAAGGAATGCAAATCCTTCAAACAAAGAAGCTTCTACCAGGTTTGAAAGAAGTGGACTTAGAGTTCTATGAAGATTGTGTTTATGGTAAACAAAAGAGGGTAAAATTTCAAAAATCAGGAAATAAAAGAAAAAATAAAAAACTTGAGTTGGTTCATTCTGATGTTTGGGGTCCTGCAAGTACACCATCACTTGGTGGCTCATTGTACTATGTAACATTCATAGACGATGCGACTAGAAAAACATGGGTTTATGTCATGAAGAATAAATTCGATGTATTTTCCATATTTCAAAGGTGGAAAGCCTTTGTGGAGAATGAAACAGGTACCAAGGTTAAATGCCTTAGATCCGACAATGTAGGCGAATATTGCAGCCAAGCTTTTGAAAGATTTTGTGCTAGCAATGGCATTCGGAGGCAAAGGACAACCCCAAGGACACCTCAACAAAATGGGATTTCGGAAAGGATGAACAAGACAATCATGGAACGAGCACGAAGCATGCGGCTAGAAGTAAGCCTACCGCTTGAGCTGTGGGCGGAAGCTGTAAGTACGTCTATGTACTTAATCAATCGGTCACCCTCAACGGCATTGGATGGGGGAGTTCCAGAAGAGGCATGGACAGGTAAACCGGTGAATTATGCATTTCTCAAAGTGTTTGGGTGTGAGGCTTTCATGCACATAGATAGAAGCCTAAGATCAAAGCTAGATGCAAAGTCCAAAAAGTGTTTCTTCATTGGCTATGGAGAAGGAGACTTTGGGTATCGCCTATGGAATCCTGAAGATGGTAAAATCTCATGGAGTAGGGATGTAATTTTTAACGAACAAAATATGTACAAAGATTACTTGGAAAGAAAACAAACAAAAGAAACAGGTGATAAGTACATGGAGCTTGAGGATGGTGAAGAATCAGGGACTGCAAATGGTGACAATGTGCAACAACGTCAACCAAATGAGGAGCCTCAACCTATTCCCCGAAGATCTACAAGAGCAAGTAGACCTCCAGAAAGGTTTGTTCCTTCCTTCAACCATCTCTTGATCTCAGATTCTGGAGAGCCGGAATCATACGAGGAAGCTATGCAACATGAATCCAAAGAAGAATGGATGAAGAGCATGCAAGTGGAGATGGACTCACTACATTGCAACCAAACATGGGAGTTGGTTGAGTTTCCTAAAGGTAAGCAGGCACTTCAAAAAAAATGGGTGTACAAGATGAAGGAAGAAGAAGGTGGGAAGAAAAGATACAACTCTAGGCTTGTGGTAAAAGGTTTTTCTCAAAAGAAAGGTATTGAGTTCAATGAAATATTTTCTCCTGTTGTAAAAATGAACTCAATTAGGCTTGTCTTAAGCCTTGTGGCTGCTCATGATCTAAATCTCGAGCAAATGGATGTAAATACGACATTCCCTCACGGTGACTTAGAGGAGGAAATCTACATGCTTCAACCAAAGGGGTATGAAGTAAAAGGTAAGGAGAAAATGGTTTGCAGATTAAAGAAGAGCTTGTATGGTTTAAAGCAAGCATCAAGACAATGGTACTTGAAGTTTGATCGATGGATGTTGGATCATGGATTCACAAGATGCAACTTGGATCACTGCATCTACACAAAGAATTTGGGAGATGGGAAACTCATCATCCTAATGTTGTATGTTGATGACATGTTGATTGCAAGTGCTAACATGCAAGACATCAAAGATCTAAAAGAGGAGCTGTCCAAATCTTTTTCAATGAAAGATTTAGGTGTTGCAAAGAGGATACTTGGTATGAAAATATCAAGGGACAGGACGAAGAAGACAATAAAGCTATCTCAAGAAGATTACATCAAGAAGGTACTAGAAAGGTTTGCAATGCAAAATGCAAAACCAGTTTCTACACCTTTGGCTGGTCATTTTAAACTAACGAAGGATATGTGTCCAAAGACACAAGAGGAGATAGCCTATATGTCTAAAGTTCCATATGCTGCAGCGGTAGGTTCTCTAATGGATGCTATGGTATGGACAAGGCCAGACATTGCACATGCAGTGCGAGTTGTGAGTAGGTTCATGGACAACCCAGGTAAAGAGCATTGGCAAGCTATGAAGTGGATACTTAGGTATCTAAAAGGGACAACAACAAATGCTTTGTATTTTGGAGGAACTGATATTTTTCTAGAAGGGTATGCTGATGCAGATATGGCAGGTGACAAAGATACTCAAAGGAGCACTACTGGCTATGTGTTCACGGTTGGAGGCACAATAGTAAGCTGGGCTTCAAAGCTGCAGAAAGTGGTTTCACTTTCTACCACGGAAGCAGAGTATGTAGCAATGACGGAGGCAAGCAAAGAAATTATGTGGCTTCACAGATTCTTACAAGAGCTTGGATTCAAATAAGACAATTGTGTCTTGTACAGTGATAGCCAAAGCACTATCCATCTTGCGAAGAACTCAGCCTTTCATTCAAGGACAAAGCACATTGAGGTGAGATATCACTTCATACGCACTCTTTTGGAAGAGGGACAACTAAAGCTAGGAAAGGTGCATACAAGTGAAAATTCTGCAGACATGTTTACAAAGGTGGTCAACAAGGAGAAGTTGAGCTTTTGCTCATCTTCAACCGGCATTCAAGGATAAGAAGCCAGAATGGAAAGCAGTCACAGGTTTGGTTTGGAAATCAGTCTCCAAGTGGGAGATTGTTAAGTATGGAACCTGATTTACCCTTGTAATTTTCTGTGGTAAAAGCACACATTTGTAAGGCCCCCATTATGAGGAGAAGCCATCATGCGTTTAGGAAAATCACTCACTGGAAACCAAAATTTTCACAGACAATAATCAGGGGCAACTTTAGAGGCCTTGGCGGCGGAGGCCCCCGAGACTTTTTTTGCCAGAATATTCCTTTTCACCGGAATATTATGGCCGGACGGCGGCCGGAAAGTGGTCGGAAAACAATCGGTCGGTTGGCCGGTGGCCGGTAGTCAATGGCCGATGGCCGGTGGTCGGAAGTCAATGGCGGGTGGCCGGTGGTCAGAAGTCAATGGCCGGTGGCTGGTGGCCGAATTCAAAAGTGGACTTGTCTTCTCAAAGGGCGGCCACACATGGGCAGATTGGAGGGTCCGATTTGGAGTTATTCGCACAAGGGCGGCTACACATGGCTGTCTCTCATAAGAGAGGGCAGCCCTTTTGGCCTATAAAAGGAGGCCATTTCTACACACATTTCATAGTGTGAAGTTGATGCAACAAGGTGAATGTGAGGTGGTGAGAGTGAAGCAAGGCGGGAGCTCTATCAAGGGTTTAATCCCTTTGTAAACTACTTCTTCTTTTGAAGTGCTAAATCCATTGAGTGGCTGCTTTCCCGTGGACGTAGCCCATATTGGGTGAACCACGTATATCGTGTGTACTCTCTCTTTCTCTCTACTCTATAATCTCTTGTATGTGAAATATATCTCTCTCCATTAAGTAATCTACTCAAAAATCTATTTAGCTACGTCTTATTTTCTATCATATGAGGAAGCTACAATAAACAAGCGGATCAGAGAAGAGCCAGTTGTACCTCTCTACAATGCAGACACCTCAAAGTACCCACAATACCTAGTCCACTTGGTGGAGGCACCTAAAAATATCAGAGACAACCTCAGCTTCTGTCCTCTACCAAGGGTTAGGACGTGGAAGGCACAGGAAATTTTTCAAAGAAGCCAACCCACTTGGGTGAACTACCCAAAGCTGCCGGGCATGAGAGCAGGTGAGAGAATAAGTGTCCAATACATGGTGAAAACCCTAACCGGCGCCATAAAGTTTTTCACTGGCTCACCTGAACTTACATGCATTATGATGAGAAAAATCTGCAGAACCATCTTAGCAGTGTTCGAGATCTTCAAGCTAGGCTAGGTGATCGACATCATATTCTTCTTCCAGGATACATACAGATGCGCCTATGATCTGTCAGGTCAGCCTTCCAAGGAGGTGATGCATGCGCTGTATCAAAGGATCATGTTTCTACCATCCTATCACCTCCAGGATTTTGAAGAAGCATTCTATACAGGGTTCTTCACCATAAATACGGACATCTTTGGCCCAACAATGCTGAACCTCCATGCCAGGTACAAATCACTGCTAAAGATGCGGGAAACGATAAGATGAAGCAACAAATCAAGGCCATGTCGGGGACGACATGATCAAGGAGGGGGGGAGTATTAGAAGCTGGACACACCCCACGGCATCTAACTACTCGGAGGAGTATTATTTTTTGTAATAATTCATTCATTGAGGAAAACCTAATTTTTCACCTTGTAATTATTAAGACTTACAGAAGTTTCCAGATTGTATCCCAGTTTTGATAGTTAGATTGAGTAGATGGTTGATTTTGGAACTTTAGGGTTTGAGAAATTGTAAGGTATATATACCACTTTTTGACCTTAATAAAAAAACTTTTTGTCATTTTAAAAACAAGTTTGAAGTCTCTGAGTGAGCGTACTGTGTACGAGAGAGAGAGTGTGAGCTTCATCTTGATGCTACGTGTGCTCCAGTGGTTGGAATCTAGGGCAGAGAAGTGCAGGGCGTTGCCCCCGACGAGAGCTACGTGCCGATATCTTCATTGCATGCGCGATCCAGTTTTGCAAGCTCCTTCTACGAGGTTCATCGGTTGTTTGGGTGAGCATACGTTGTCCGATTTTTCATTGCAGCATATCCACACGTTCGCATTGAGTAGAACTACACATTAGCAACTTGAGATTTTGGAAACGAAGACCTGTAGATTTCGGCTAGACACCCTACGTGTTTTTGCACCGGGTGTTTTGGGTCGGGATTTTGGGTCCTAAACCTTAGGGAGAGTGACCTATTGGTATTAGTAGGGTCTCCTTCAATTTCTATGGTGTTTCGAGATTGTTTGATGGGTGTTCGGCTCTAGAAAGCATTGTAGGAAGTTTCCTCTTATGCACTCTTGAAGGCTGTGACTTAGACAATTGGTAGAGACCTCTGTAGGAATTAGTTAGGCGTCGGTCGAGTTTAGGTTTACACCTTATGCTTGCTTCCACGCGCGTGCGGGTCAAGCTTCGTCCTTAGCTGACATTACATGTTAGGTGAGTTATCGCTGTGCTGACGTCCATCGCGGCGTATCCGTCCAACAACAAAGTATGGCGGAGGTGCTGCACGTGCCCGACGATGTGGCCAACAAGACTATTTTTTTGAAGAACCTACGGATAGTGTGGGCAAGGCACCCCCATTTTGATGCTAGCAACACAATACTGGTGGATGGCTACGGATACAAGTTGCTGAAAAACGACTATGAGAATTGTATTTCCATTAGATCATATGAACCTCTAGTGGTTGAAAAAGATTACCCTTTTTCCCCGTATTTTTCCCTGGTTGCAAGGATGGATACATGATTGGTACCAAATAGCATACACTCCCAAAAACCCAATTTTTGAGACACACGATGATGTCTCTGCATACGTTACTAATTACTTCATACAGATGGAGGGGTACTCTTAGAGATTAGATCCCCCTGACCTAGGAGATTCCTTAAGTGTTGTACTTGGTGAACTTATAATAGAAACCCGCTATTTTTGCACATTGTCTTGGAGCTTGAACTGTGCTGTCTTTTTTTTCTGGTGTTGTCTAGTAGTTTCTAGTCTAAAAGAATCTTTTTTAAGATCCGTAACATTGGTGTTAATACTATGGTATCAATAAGTACTAGTACTGTGTGTATCTGGGTGTTACACAGTACCTGATTTGGTACTCACAGTACCAACTTTTGGTACTTACAAAGTACCAAATTGTTTATTTGGTACTTGAACTGTAGTGTCTTTTTTTTGGTGTTGTCTAGTAGTTTCTAGTCTAAAAGAATCTTTTTTAAGATCCCTGACATTGGTGTTAATACAATGGTATCAGTAAGTACCAGTATTGTGTGTATCTAGGTGTTACATAGTACGTGCTTTGGTACTCACATTACCAAATTTTGGTACTTCCAAAGTACCAACTTGTTTGTTTGGTACTTGAACTGTACTCTCTTTTTTTCGGTGTTGTCTAGTAGTTTCTAGTCTAAAAGAAACTTTTCTAAGATCCCTGACATTGGTGTTAATAGAAATGGTATCAGTAAGTACCAGTACTATGTATCTAGGTGTAACACAGTACCTGCTTTGGTACTGGTACTCACAGTACCAGCTTTTGGTACTTCAAAAGTACCAAATTTTTTGTTTGGTACTATTTGCTCTCTGTTATTGGTACTATTAATATTGTGTTACAATACCCAATTTGGTAGTCTACAATACCCAGTTTGGTAGTCTGTAGTACTAACATTGTATGCCAAGGTTTCTTCTCATTAATAAAGATATTTCTTTAAGTATATCATTTTCTCTCTCATACATTTCCGTTATATACTTGTCATTCTCACATATGGCACAAAGATCGCTTCATTCCCCTATTTTTCACATGGTATCAGAGTGAAGGGAAAGTTTTAAGAGACAGTGAGTAATTGGAGACCCTGTTGTGCATACTTGTATTTGGTAGCCTAGGGTTGCAGCTTGGATCCATGGTCTTGTGATTATGCAAAGTTGGCTAAAGTACCAAATTTTGGTACATCTTGTCATTATTTTGGTATTGGTTATCACCCTTTTGGTACTAGTTAGTATTATTTTAGTTCAGGTTAGGGGCAAGTATTAAGAGACAAATAATAATTTGAGACCCTGCTGTGCATACTTGTATTTTGGTAGCCTAGGGTTGCAGCTTGGATCCATAGTCTTGTGATTATGGAAAGTTGGCTACAGATCCAAAGTTTGGTACTTCCTTGCATCACTTTGATACTGGTTAGGACCCTTTTGGTATTGGCTATAGTACCAAATTTTGGTACTTCTTGGCATCATTTTGGTACTGGTTAGGACCTTTTTGGTTAGTATTATTTTGATACTGGTTAGGGTCAAGTTGGTGCATATCCAGGCAATTATTTTACATCAATCTCAAGTACTGAACAGAGGAAGTGAAGGATAGAAAGAAAAACATTAAACCATGAGGACAATAAGATATATCCAGGCAGTTATTTTACATCAATCTCAAGTAAGTACTGAACAAAGGAAGTGAAGGATAGAAAGAACAATAGTAAACCATGAGGACAAAAAGATATATCCAAGCAGTTATTTTACATCAATCTCAAGTATTGAACAAAGGAGGTGAAGGATAGAACGAAAACTAGTAAACCATAGGAAAAAAAGATATATCCAAGCATTTATTTTACATCAATCTCAAGTACTAAACAGAGGAAGTGAAGGATAGAAAGAACAATAGTAAACCATGAGGACAAAAATATATATTCTGACCAAGAGGAAAATCATGGACTTACCCACTTAGGGGTTTTGGCATTGTGTAACTTCAAGTACCATGGATGCACCATCATCATCATATGGCATGCTATTGTATATGTTCTCATATACTTCAACAAATAACTTGAGCTGATAAGGGACTCCAACAATAGGCTAAAATGTTGCGTTCAAAAAGTTCACCACATCAGCCGCACACTTCATAGTCCAACCATCTGGTTTCAATTCCTCATGTGTCAAGGTTATCTTGATGACTGCCCCTACCCCATTATGCTCTCCTTTTCCATGCCAGGATGCTGAGAAGTTATGCATCATGTGCAAGCCTATCATCTGATAGTACCTGGCCACGAAATAGTAAGGTCTACGTGCTTTGAATTGTGAAGCCTCACCATCAAACCACACCCAATGGTGCTGCAAACAATGTTCTTGCAGTTTCATCTACCTGTCATGAAGCAAGAGACAACGTTGTACAAACAATGTATCATGTTGCTTGTTATCGGATATGTAAAAGTGCAGCGTCTTTTGAACACCACTTGCTGCATTTCTTACATAAGTGATGTGCACAAGTATTGTGACTTGGGTAGACCACCAATGCATTGACTGGATCTCATTCTAAATTTTAAAAGAATAATTCTCTGCAAAGTCAATAAATCATACAACAACATTGCTAGGAAACTCGAGCAAACAATCCTTGAACTGTTGGGCTTGCCAACTAAAGACAAAGTTGTGCTTGATGAAGCTTGTGAGGTGGGCTGAAAACAGGCTAAGAAAAGCAGCACTTTTCATTTGTCGCACAATCAAGTCCTTTCTCTTCTTCTCACTCCCACCTGCATCAAGTTTTCCTGTTCCAACATCCATGAAGACCTTCACAGACACCTCCCTACTATCCTCTGCTATCTCATCGAGACAAAATGTCAACTTCCGTACACCACATTGGGAGCAGTCTCCCATCAAGCATTTCTTGGCATGTGCCAAAGATTGTACTATAGAACCAAAATTGGTTGTAAACAGTACCAAAGATAGTAATGTACCAAAATTGGATGTACACACTACCAAAGATTGTATTGTAGAGCCAAAATTGGTTGTAAACCGTACCAAAGATAGAAATGTACCAAAATTGGATGTACACACTACCAAAGATTGTATTGTAGAACCAAAATTGGTTGTAAACAGTACCAAAGATAGTAATGGACCAAAATTGGATGTACACACTACCAAAGATTGTACTGTAGAACCAAAATTGGATGTACACACTACCAAATATTGTACTGTAGAACCAAAATTGAATGTAAATAGTACCAAAGATAGTATTGTAGAACCAAAATTGGATGTAAACAGTACCAATTTTAGTAATGTAGAAGCAAAATTGGATGTAAACAGTACCAAATATTGTACTATAGAACCAAAATTGGTTGTAAACAGTACCAAAGATAGTACTATAGAACCAAAATTGGTTGTAAACAGTACCAAAAATTGTACTATCTATCTGCTTTTGACTCATTTTAGAATTGTTTGCAGAAGAGTACCCATATGGAAACTTTGCAAATGCTTTGGTGATAAACAAGAATGTTTTCTAGTACAATACAGGGAATAGTTTTGGTACAGTACAAAGAATTTGGTACTACAAAAGTAGGATTTGGTACTAAAGATTGAGGCTTTGGTGCCTGCAGGGACGGAAAAGGTACTATACAGAGGCTTTGGTACTATACAGATAGGATTTGGAATCACTAGTATGCAGTAGACTACGAAATTTGATACTGCATAGGGGATTTGGTTCTTTACAAGATAGCTTTGGAACTACATAGGAGTGCATTAGTACTGTATATAACCTTTGTAAGGTACTCTATACCACCACTACCATATAGCACACTACCAAATTTGGTACTGCACAAGGGCTTTGGTTCTATAAGGGATAGCTCTGGAACCACCCAGGAATGCACTAGTTTTGTATATAACCTTTGTAAGGTACTATATACCACCACTTCCATATATCAAACCACCAAATCTGGTACTGTCTTGAGCAAGTCAGCCTCAAGAATCACCAGATAAATTACAATTGCTAAGATTTATTGGTACCTAAGAGTCATCGAGTAGATGCACAGGATGTTTGACAACACTTTTCCTTCCAATTCTCTTCTTACATATGTGCTTCTTGTTAGGTGAAGCTCTGGTTTCTGATGTCCAAAAGGCATACACCAAATCTCTGGTTTCATTAGTGATAATGGTTCCTTGTGGCAATTGTCTCTCACAAGCACTCAATGGCAACACTTCATCCTCATCTTTATTCTCCAGCCTTGAAGTTGCAGCAGGTATATTCCTTCGATGGACACCCAAGGCACTAGCAATTTTGGATTGGTTTACTGAGGCTACACCTATACTATTGTTCTAAATCATTGTCAGAGAGGTTCTCTTAACAAAAATCTCACTTGCTAAGTGCGGGACCTTAATTTGAGCCAAAGTGTTACGCACACCTGATAGAACGGTGTCTTCGACATTGTTGAAATTTGATTTTTTCAACTCGAAAAATGTTTGGTGGTCCAATAGTTGCTGAAATATTTCCTTTTGCTCATTCCTTGACAGCCCAAGTGTTTTCTTGCACCAACATCGTGCCACCGCTGCACAAATGTTCTTCCTTGACCTGGCTTTCGATAATCCAAGTGAAAAAGAAGGATGTCGTTCTTTCCTTCTCTGTTTGCGTTTCTTTGGAGCCCAATAATCACGAAGAAAAGCTTGATTAGTGACACATGTCTCAATGGAACTGAAAATGGGATGGTTTTGTATCTGTTCATCCATGCGTGATTCCTCCTCATCTAGCTCATCGAAAGAGAGTAGCTGTGAGTCACCCAAGCAATAAACTCTTGTAGTATTTTCCATTGTTCAGGAGCAAGAGAGACACACACACACACACAAAGAGAGAGAGAGAGACACAGAGAGAGAGAGAGAGAGAGAGAGAGAGCTGGTGTAAAGCCAATAACCATAATGTGGGTCCAGCCCTCTCCCCCCACCTCCTCTGTTGGAGTGGCCCCTCAAAATAGTGAAACGTCTAAAAAAAAAGAAATATATGGCCCCTCTCCATTTCCAATTAAAAGGTCCAATTTATACACAAATGAACCACCAAGCCCATATTGTGTTAAGGACAGTCCTTTTTGTACCACCATTGCATGCTTTTAGCTACATTGATATTCCCTCAGTCTCATTCGCTGACATAGAAACACAGCCGGTAGAAGGGCTCGGGAGAGAAGAAGAATTTCAAGTACCACTAACAAATGACGATCAAGAGCTGATGGTCCAACTGTCAAAAGCTGAAGAAGATGCGCTTAAGGAGAAGGTTGCTCAAGAGACGGATGACCAATGGAAGGCAGCAATGGATTAGGAGTTGAGAATTCTTCATTCTGTCAATGTTACTCAACTCACTCCCAACCAAATCAATGCACAATGGCATCAACAATCAATGCCATACCCCTTGATCAAGGTCGAGCTGCTACTATAGGTCAAGGAACCACTATACAAAGACATGCAAGCAGAAGGCGCAAATGAAGTCCACCCCAAGTGGAGAAAGAGCTGGCTGAACAAGAATCCTAGATACTTGATTCTGTTCACAAGAGCAACTGCGGCACCTCAAAGAGACACAACTTTTTTTCATGTACCAAGAGTAAGGACGTGGCAAGCACACGGGGCAATGACAAAGAAGCGGCCTACATGGCTGATTTATCCAAGATTGCCAGCTCAAGAGAAGGGAACACCGACAGAGAAATACATGGTGAAAACCTAATGGGCGCCATGGAATTCTTCACAAGTCTCCCTGATCTCTCATGTGCTATGCTCTACAAAATTTATTGAATGATGCTCACATGCATTGAAGCCTTTCATGAGCTAGAGCAAGCAGGAGCATCATGGTTGTCCTTCCTTGAGGGCAATAAGGATCTATGCTACGACCTAAGCGACCAAACTTCTGAAGGGAGTCCTCTATGGATTCTACGCCCACTGCATGTTCTTGCCATCTCATAATATGTTGGTGTTTGAGGAAGCATTATACACAGGGTTCTTCACTTGGTGGATGAAGATTTTTGGGCCAATGATCAGCAACCTGACTTCCAGATTCCTAGGCTAATCCACCGTCAAGCTAAAGAACAGAGTCACTATGGGTGAAAGCGTGTTAACCTGTCGCGCTTTTTGTGCTAGTTAGCAGTTTCAAGTTAGCACATCTTCGAAAAGTTGGGCATCCGGTAGATTTTTTACAAAAAATATCAAAATTTGTCGGAGGTTGTACATTTGGATTCCTTGTTTCAAGTGCTTTCTATTGATATATCATATGTCATAGATCTTGGAGATGTAGCTCAAGTTATTGTACTAATTAGTATATGTCAAAATTGTGCTAGTTAGCATTGTCCGGGACATGAAAAAGCATGACATGTTAACATGCTTTCACCCCTATGCAATGTTTGCAGGTTCCAGACAAAGAAAGAAATATCAGAAATAAAAAAGCTTTACATGCACTTAAGGACCGCCTCACCAACCATCAACCCAAAGATTATTTTATCCCATAAATATGTTTCAAGGGACAACACAGGCAAGGGGGGGGGGGGAGGATGTTAGTAGCAAGCCAACTCGGATACCATTTTGGAGCTCTCATTGTAAAAAAATCTATTATTTTGATGAATCGAGAATATTTTAACTCCTATTTTCTAGATAAACCTTGTAATTGATGAGCCGGGGCTACAATCTTCCAGATTGTATCAACTTGTCTTTACCGATCTTTAGTTAGAGCTCCCAGATTATTAGTTTTGACCACCAAAAACCTTGGCTAAGATATAAAGCCAATTTTTGTAAGTTATTTTCAAGTTTTGGATAATGAAATACACAACATGAGCTAATGGCGCTCACTTCTCTCCTTCTCGCGCTTCGTACTCCCTCGCCAATTGTCACATTATAGTGCCATCTATTGCATGCGTTGCGACCACATGTAAGAGCTCTATGCATTGACAATGCATTTCACGATATTTTGTAGCTTTTGACGTCGTCGACCTGCAGCCTAATTTCATCATAAGTACACTTCAAAATCAAAAACTAAACATAGGTGGGGTATTGGGGCATCATTGGTAAGCATTTAGATGCATTCTAGGTCGAAAACGACTAGGTCAAAAATCCATTGTTGTTAATACTCTTGATTTTTGCACTTGACCTAAAGTGGGATTTGAGACCATAAGCATGTGTGCTTATGTCTTATAAACATGTCCTAGAAGTTTCGTGATGTTTGGATGTCATTTGATGCTGTAATTGATGTGATCTGTTTGCCGATGAGCGATTGGCTTTTGGTGATTTCAATCACTTGAGTGTAGCTTGAGTTAGATGCGAGTTTTTTGTTTTTTTCTAATAGATTGACAACCTCTTTTAGCCTCTATACACTAAGCGAGTCGGCTTCGTCCCATTGATTGAAAATTCATTTGTGGTTCTCGCTACGTCTGCGATAGGAGTGAGGTTAGACACCTGTCCCACAATGGAGCAACCAATGCGAGATCCTTAAAAACCGGAAACTTCATATGATGGTCTTGAAAATGCAAAGAAGATTGATCTGATGGAACTAGGAGAAGAATCAAGACCAGCTTACATAGGCACAAAT
This sequence comes from Adiantum capillus-veneris, assembly GCF_014529385.1. NCBI lineage: Eukaryota > Viridiplantae > Streptophyta > Polypodiopsida > Polypodiales > Pteridaceae > Adiantum > Adiantum capillus-veneris. Next base: position 32,111,549 of record NC_140959.1, read on the forward strand.
CTCACTGAGGAAGAGGAGTAACTGTTGATAACTAATCTCAAACAATATAAATATGTGTTTCCCTGGTCATACAAAGATTTGATGTTCGAAATTTGTCAAAACTTTGTCGTATTTGGTTAAAATTTCTTTAATAGAAACCCTACTTCAAATTTTGCTATGCTGCATATCGATAGTACTGCATGCGTACTTGCTCCGTGCGTGAAGAATCTAAACATTGGACTCATGCCAACTGCTATTGATCCTTGAATCAGATGCAAGAAAAAGCAAAGTTAACAAACTGTCGTTAATTTTTTTATTTTTACAAAAAAAATTAGCCCCTCTAACACTAGAGGAAAAGCATAAGTCCCCCTTCAACACTAGAAGGGATAAAAGTGGTAGGGGAAGGGCACATTCCTTACGGTATTATAAACAATGTTGAGAATTGTGCCAACTCCACACCATACTATGTATGGTTTTTTTTTCCACAACACACCCGCATTCCGTGCACGATATTTGCACAAAAAACACTAGCATTTTGCACGTGCATGCTACTTCGTTGGACAATATACCGTAACAAATAATTCCATCTTCTCAATAAACGCATAACTTTAACATTGTCTTTTATTACCAAGACATATTTGCTTAAATGTATATTCAGTATTTTTCAGTACTGTGAATTTGTTGTTGCAAGATTAGAGGTCGTTGTTGTGTACATGTCAATTAAGGGTATTAAGAAGAAAAATGAATTTTACTTTTGTTATTCAATAGATGTGAAGTACTGCATCACTCTCCAAAAACCTGATCGCTTCAACATCAATCATCCTCTCGATTGAAAATTTCGTCATCTCCCATTCACAGATTGCGGTCATCGTTTCATTTTTATACGCCTCTGTCTTAAAATGTAAAATTGAATTTATTTCTGTTGTAGCGTAGATATAGAGATCTATATGACACTCCAAAAGCTTGATCACTTCAACATCAATCATCCTATCAATTGCAAATGTCGTCATCTCCCATTCACACACTGTGGTCATTGTCTCATTTGGGTATGTCCCCGTCTTAAACTGTGAAATTGAATTTATTTATGTTATAGAGTAGATATGGAGACCTGTATGGAACACCAAAATAATGATTACTTTGACACCAATAGTTCTCTCAATTGCAAATGTCATTGTCTCCCATTCAGACACACTATGGTCATTGTCTCCTTTGTACACACCCCCATTTTAAACTATAAAGTTGTATTTATTTATACAATTCCATGGTGTAGCCTACCCACTGCAAAGATCACGTCCCGTACTGCAACATTTGCTATCACTTTGTGCTTAACTGAGCCACTTTATGTATTTAGTATTGTTGGAGACATGCCAAAATGTGTTGTCGACTTGCAAGGTGACTTACTAGAGGACATACAAATGGAGAAATTACAACATTGGTATAACTGTTGGAAGCTTGAATATCCAGAAAACTGTGTTGAACTCATTTTGCTGTGTCACCTTTGGCATTCCATTTGAGGCTATAAAACGAGGAATGAAATCATGATCTAGGTCATATATGGAGACACTTATGAATGAAAAATCAAAGGGATTTCTTTCCTTCCATCCAACAACGTGTATTACTGTAAGGAACTCAAAGGTCAAGCAAAACAACAATTCAAATCATTCGCAATTGAGAGCAGTGTTGACCTCAACCACCAAGGTATTGTGCGTGCTCTTGCACATACAATTCAATCACCATGGGTACTTATATTTCCTTATTTCAATGGACCCTCCCTTGGTGATTTAATGGAGTGTGTGCCTGCACCTTCTAGAAGCATTAGTGAAATTGTAGTTGCCATGGTGATGAAAAACACAAAAAACCAATTGAGCTGGAGTTGCAACAATGAAAGCTCATGATCAATCATGCTTCGTCTTTGATTCATGCACTAATAAAAGCTTTGGAATTTTCACATGACAATGGTGTTATTCACAATGACCTTCACCCTTGGAACATTATGCTTGACTTCACTAGAGAGGGAATACCAAGAGTAGGCATTATAGACCCTTCGACCACCATATGAGAGAAGACCAAAAAATATTTTGAAGCCGAAAGAGCATGCCATAAGGCCTTGGAAAGTAGTTGAACTCTTGAATATGAGATCTACGTGCCCTTGGAGCAAATCAATTGATGTGTATGCACCTACATGGGTCATCAATCAGCTTGATATTTTTTGCAACCAATTCTGTGTCTATTACAAACTTGACTTGATGCAAACAAGGACTACTATCGAGGTTCATGCCATACATAACATAATCAACAATGACTACCTTCTAGAGAATCCGTCTGAAAGAAAGGCACTAGTTGATTTAGATCAAGAACTGGAACATCTAGATATGCACCCCGAACAATGCTTGCGTCCCATCTCTAAAATGTGTATTTCTTTCTTCCACTATTCCTAGAAAATTCATCGTAGCTACCAAGCTCTTTTTATTTATAGAGATTTTGTCCTTTTATTCCAACTTATCTCCAACATTGGCATGCCCTTCTCCAGTATTAGCTAAAGGTTCCACTATGATTTGCAATAGTTTTTTGAACATTGATTTCTCGCCTAATTCCATTATATTAATCCCTTTGAATTTTTTTTTTTGCCCAATTTCATTATATTAGCGCCTTTTAATTTCAATCAGACTAATTTGTATCAGTTGTATTCATAGTTGCATTTAAGTGTAGGCCTTCTCAATGGCAATTGCAAGTACGTTGCGTGCTAACCGCAAAAGTTGTCGGAAACACGCCACTTTTCAAACTATGAATAGACGGAAAGTAATACTCTGTCTTGTTGCTTCTTCATGGTTTAGTGTGCAACATATTTATGAGGCTTGGCAAGAGGAATGCAATATCACAGCTCACAATATTTCCATCTGTGAAAGCTGTGGCATTTTCAATCTATCAAAAAAATATACCCAGAACAATGGTCTGAACACCACCCACATGAAGCTAGCAAGCACAACATTATTACAAACAACTGCAATGCATAATGTCAAAGTGAATTGGAATTGTTGTCCTGCCTACCTAAAAAGTTCAAGAACAAGCAGTGTTGTCATCTTGCAGCCCAACTACATATAAGCCATCCTAAACACAAATCAACTAATTGTGTAGCTCCTTAGCGTCATCGATGTCATTATCAGCATCAGAAAAATAGCAACTGCGGTTGCAAAAGGCCTACTTGATAGAAGGTCGTTACTCGCCAATCCACTAATGTGCTAGTAGACAAAGCAAAACATGTGTCAACCAACTTCTCTACTTGCAAACACGCCACTAGAAGTAGTGCTAGCATACAACATAAAGAATAATCCAATCTCAAGAGGTACCGGTGCATTGTTGAGCAACCAAACAAAAGGACATCTATTTGTATTCTATCAACATCAGATATACAGAATATCGTAAGGGACCACTCGGAGAACAATCCATTTGAGCTTATCCTGGAAGCAGAAGCACAATGTGAAATTAGTATATTGCAAAATTTGTTCACCACAACAAAGAGAACTCCATTTACTGCAAAAGACAAACACAAGTTTGGTTCCATATAGCGCTTATCTAAGCGAGCGGACAGTTATCTTTCAATACAATGGGCTTCCAACCCATGAATCTGAAGTGCATAATATCACATTAGAATCAAGGATATTCCCTTTCCTCTTTCCCACAAGAAAAGGAAACTACCAAGGAGAATTTGACTTTAGTGAATACATTAGAATGAGAATCAGAACTTTCTTCTCTATGTACACATTGTACAAGCCATATTTGCTCATGATGTACCAATTGAAACAAGCTATCATGATTGCAAACTCCACAAATAGTACATTCTTGCAAAGGAATATTGATAGCTATAAACAAACACACACCACTTCATCTACACATGATGCAATAAAGCATATTATTTGATACAATCTCCCAGCCACAATGCTAGGTACTCCATCATGGCATCGATGAAACTTGACAGACCTCATAACAATGGTGGACACATGGACGTCCACATCTATTCTTGACATTCATTGCTAATGAGGTTTCCCAAACAAGATGGCAAGAACTCATCACAAAAAACTTGCTCAAGGCTACAACCGAGACTTCAAGTGGAACGATTGCCCTGTTGAGTGTGCATCACTATTTTATCTCCTCTTGCACACTTTCTTAAACAAATACATCATCAATGGAAGCAACATACTTGGCCATGTAGAGCAGCACATGGTGCACTTTGAAGTGCAAAATCGAGGCTCATTGCACGCACATATCATACTGTGGATCTCTAACAAAGATTTGTGCCGAGTTACGAATGAGATTGTTGCATACATACCAGCAGAATCACAAGACATCTTCACCACCGTGCTGCAAAACCTCGTTATCACAAAACAAATACACACACAACACAACTTCAACTATGGATGCGTGTACTGCTAGATGGCTTTTTTACCGTCCTGGGCATGAACATCGAAATGTTGTCCCGTACCATCCCACAATCTTGCTCCTATGGAAGGCACACATGAATATTCAAAGAGTCACAAATTAATATATATCGGATAACCTTCTCAAGTATGCAATGAAACCGGAACCTCTCTACAGATGATGCTGTAGGGCTTAGACTTCATGGCTTAGACAAAGTAAAGCTTCAACTAATTGCAACCTCTGTATTATCAAAGTCAATATCTACAACAAAGGCAGCAATCAATTGTTTGAAGATACCAATCATCACAAGGAGTGAACGGGTTGAATACATCGACTCATCTCCACCATCACTACGACAAAGGTTGCTATCTTGCATCCAAACTATAGTCATGCATCTAGTTGATTTATATTGTGCAAGGCCATTTCTTCTTGAAAATATTATATTCTATGACTACCACAAAAGATACAAAATCCTTAAGCCACACAAATATACTCCTGTAGTGAGTTTTCGTGATGCGTACAACAACAGCATCAGAGAGAAACAACACCTCGTCAGATTTACAGAATATGATCGTGGCCATCAAACAGAGGGATTCTTCTTTAACATCTTATTGCAAAAACTTTCCTTTAGGAATGAGATGGAGCTACTATCATCAACCAACACACCCTCTTCTTACTTCCTGGAGTGCAGAATCCGTGGGATGATTCTTGATGGATGAATACTTGGAGATGTATATAAATGAGCACACCCAACAAAATATGCTCGTCTTTGAAAATAGAGGACACACTTTAAACATCATAAAACAAAACTTCATCCTCAATCGTGAAGATACACTCACTTGTACGATGAATGACACAGTCGATCCAAGAGTATCTCAAACTCGTGCTAGAATACTGAAGCTACTGCTGGAGTTCGTTGAGACCAACAATGTAGTTCTGACCTCATAACAACAAACAATTTTTGATCGTATATCAGGCCTAAGTAATGGCATCCATGTCATTATAGGCATTCCAGGATGTGGAAAAACATTCCTCATAAAATTCTTCACCTCAAGCTTCATAAAAGATAATAAGACAGTTATCCTCACTGCATCAACTCAAGTAGCGACTACCCACCTTAGCAACCTGGAAACTACCGTCCATTATCAATTCAGGATTCCTTATTCCAAACAGCATTTTTTGCAAGCAATTCATCCCACAGATGAAAGATCTATCACCATACATGGTGCCAACGTCATTATCATAGACAATATATTAATGCTAATGAGTACAATCTTCAATATGGTCATTCGCCAGATAGTTAACATCAGTAATGGAACACTTCTCGATCCATTCGGTCAAAAACTCATCTTGCTATTTGGGGATTTGGTGCAACTTCCTCCAGTGTGCCATCACCAGGAGCCATTATGCCATGTTTGCAACATACAAAACTCAACTTACATCGCTACAACCACTACCCACAACATGACCTTCTCAGTTCACCATGCAACAGACCCCGCTTACATTGAATTCTTGGATACGATCCGTGTTAAGCAACCAACAGAACAATAGATAGTAAAAATGCGTTTGCAATGTGTAATTAACAAAATTGAACTCTTAAGAGTAATCAACGATGCTACTACATTGATATGCACTCATAGGGAGGATGTATATAAGTACAACAACTTGATTCTACAAAAGGCCTTCTCGGCATCTAATATTGTTTCCATTCCACTGAAGACCGATTCTCTCATTGATCCATTACTACAGGAATGGCTCCAAGACAAGGCATTCCATGAGATGGAAAATACTGCAATTGGGGCTAGATGTATGATTACAGAGAACATTAACTTGGCTATAGGTGCCACGAATGGCTCCACCTATCGTACACTTTCTTATTCATATGATTGCATAGGTCAAATTTATGCTATAGAATTAATGTTGCTTTCCACTGGTGCCACCATGACAATACAAAGGACTAAGCACGCTACCAGGGCAATCAACTGCAAATGGTTCCACAAAAGCACATTCCCTTTGTCACTCGCGTACGCAATCACTGGACACCAATCTCAAGGAGCGATGATATCAAAGAAATCCATCCTCATTGTAAAACAAGCTTTCACCATTAGATTGACATACATCACGTTCTCTCATGTGACAGAAAGACCATCTCAAAATATTGAACATTCCAACCCCAAGGATGTTCTGGCCGGTCGGTAAAACACTCCCCCAATGGTTAGACATTTCCCCCGTCATTTTCAAAAACAAGTCCTCTACTTATTTGGGTCTTTCATCTCATTTGGTGCATGGACTATACAATCAATTCTCTGACGACAGTTTTCTTGAATGTAGATTTCCTTCACAACAAGTAATAACCTCCAGTATCTCCTCATGGATACCGACCAGGTAACAATTCCTTGCATTAATCTATTTCATAGCTATATTTTGTGCCAATATTTAGAAGACTTAGCCATGATATATTTCTATCATTCAGATATTTGATAGGTTCATCAACATCGCAGCTACCTCAAAACCAAAAAACAATTCTTCCGTATACCCAACTTCAAATCAAACACGACTAGCAACGCCACGGTTGCATTCATTGAAGGGTTCCGCATGACTCAGCTACTCCACTCATACATCCACAAATGCACCAATCAAAACAAAGAATATAGAAATAGCAAGCTAAAGTTGGCAACAGGTACTTTGAACTCTTCATATTATTGTATTATAAACACTAAACGTTAACAAATCTGGTTGCTCCTACAACCTCTATCTTTTTTTACAGGGTTACAAAAAGAGATACTGCTATCCTTAGGCATTGATTTTGATGAGTCAAAGAAACTACTGCTAGACACAGAAGCACAAGAAATATTGAACACAAAGACTGTTGGAATCACCACCTACACAATCGAGATGCTTCACTACGGTTACAAAATTGCCCTTGATAAATTGGTCGTCCTCGACAAGAATACAGCAAGCCAGGCACTTTCAAACATGTTCAAAGAGTTTGGAAACAAATTCAAAGGGAACGAGAGAGCAATCTTAACTGATGAGAAATTCACATGGCATTTTAATAGAGACCTTTTTTATGCCCGGTTTGGTGAGACAACCGATCCATTTTGAAATCTTGAACCACTATATAGTGAGCATTTGTACCCCTTTAAGAATATAATTATGTGATTAAATACTAACTGAACACACCACTGCAGTACAGGACAACAACAACGATACAAGCAAGGAGATCCCCGACAATATAACAACTTCACAAGAGGAAGCAGTCCGTTTCGACGCCGCTCCAACTCCTAAAAGACAACGACATACGAAGCGAGCTACATAGTATACTCTATTAGATGTAAAATCAATAACCATGTTTATATAGGCATGACATCCAATTTTGAAGCTAGAAAAAAGGCGCACATGACAAATCCAACAATACACGCGATAGGAGCACTACTATTGCACTACAAGCACAAGAGACAATTCCTCAAGATGCAACTTCCACCAAAGGATACAATAATTTGAAGGGATATCCTCTATACTATAAGAAATACTATTATTTAAAACACCATAGAAAGATAAAGCGTGCAATGAAATTCAATCTTTGTTCTAGGGTAATATCTCTCATTGAGATCTCTCTTGTGTATTAAACTACTTCTCAAGAGTCTTTTTCTCTAATATCTGTGATAATTTTTAAGTTATGTTTCTCTATTAGTAGTGAGACTTTTTAAGTTATGTTTGTTAAGTATGGAACTTGCTTTAACCCTTGTAATTTTCTGTGTGAAAAATGGACATTTGTAAGGCCCTCATTATGAGGAGAAGCCATCGTGCGTGAAGAAAAATCACTCGCCAGAAAATAAAATCACTCGCCGGAAACCAAAATTTTCACACAGAATGTTCCTTTTTTCCAGAATATTATGGCCGGACGGCGGCCGAAAAGTGGTCGAAAAACGACTGGTCGGTTGGCCGGTTGGCCTGTGGCCGGTAGTTAATGGCCGGTGCCTAGTGTTCGAAAGTCAATGGCAGGTGCCCGGTGGCCGAATCCAAAAGCGGACTTGTCTTCTCAAGGGCGGCCACACATGGGCAGATTAGAGGGTCAGATTTGGACTTATCTACACAAGGGCGCTACACATGGTTGCCTCTCATGAGAGAGGGCAGCCCTTTTGGCCTATAAAAGGAGGCCATTTCAACACACATTTGATAGTGTGAAGTTGATGCAACAAGGTGAGTGTGAGGTGGTGAGAGTGAAGCAAGGTGGGAGCTCTATTAAGGGTATAATCCCTTTGTAAACTACTTCTTGTTTTGAAGTACTAAAGCCATTGAGTGGCTGCTTTCCCGTGGACGTAGCCCACATTGGGTGAGCCACGTACATCGTGTGTAGTCTCTCTCTCTCTCTCTACTCTATAATCTCTTGTGTGTGAAATCTATCTCTCTTCATTAAGTAATGTACTCAAATATCTATTTAGCTACGTCTTATTTCCTAACAGTGTTCTGTTTAACTTATGTTCTGTAATTTTTTCTACAACAACATCATTCAGCTTCCAAATTTTAGGGTTCAACAGCTACATGTACTGCAACTCAACGACTTATCAAGATACTGGTATGTCCACATGACCTAGATGTCTTGCAATAACATCAAGAGAAATAGACAATCCATTCCAGCAACCAGCTACGCTACCACAATACCATTTATAGACAATTCTTCAAGCTCACCTTCTATAAACTTCCATGTCTAATAATTCTATAAAAAATCAACAAATAAGAAACAAACCATGTAACTTATATAATTTACAACAAACTTATTCATGTATCAATGCTGCACCTTGCCTTCAGCACAAATTAATAGTATTCCTTGATATTGCTTCTCAATAACTTATACAGTATACATATCAGAATTCATTCCAACGAAACATCAGCAAATTCCTTGTCTTCCTCCAACCTCCCCTTTTTTCCTCCAGTCAGCTACTTTCACTATAACCTTCAAGCTCCTTTAGTGCGTGCTCCAATGTGTTTCAATATCTCAAGACACCAAGAACAACTACCTTCTGCACTCTCCAACTTTATGCCTTGCTCTATCTCCTCCAAAGCTTGGCAATCAAGGCATACTAGTTACTTTGCGGGAACACTTCTTTTACTATTGCTTGCCATGCCAATTCTTAGTGGTTCCCTTCTCACACACAAAACATTTTTCCTAATAGTGACTCGAACTCTGGTTACAAGGCCAACTTGTCTTCCTATTCTTTGTTAATATCTTTCCACAAGGGATCTCATGTCTCACTAATGTCTTCTATGTAAAATGATGCATAACAACAAAAAACAAGGTTATCCAGAAAAATCATGATGCCTTCTTGCAAAGCTCCAAATTATTAACAAAATAATTAATACCATCGTAAGAATGTTATCATTTCAAGTTGTTGCATTTTTACTAATAGAGTAAACTTCCATGGGTGTGCTCTGTGTGTATGCACATGTTGTCTCTGGAAAAGCTTTCAAGGATTAAATGCTCACATCGACAGACGATTGTTTGGGTTGCATTTGGGGAGGCATCAGGCATGTATACAAACAACAAGTATGCTTGCTTCAAAGTTGAATAAGCTTTAGTAGCTATAGAAGATAAACACAATAGTAAAAGGATATCAGGCTACCTAGTGCAAGCGTGAAACTTCCCACAACACCAATCTATCAAAATGAGGAGCATGGAAAATAAGTTCAGCATATAATTTCATGAAAAATCCATAGCTATCCGTGCTACATGCCATCACCCTCAATCCATAGCACCCAATATAGTCAAAGAGGGATGCATTCCATGACGTGAACCACTCTTCTATAGCCGCCGTCCTCTCTCTTCCCTCCTACTCCTGCATCAGTAGAGATGATAAAATTATCTCAAGCATCGAAAATTGTCAAAAAACCCTATTGCACAATCAACCCCAATGACAACAATTGAACAGTATGTATATCCACAAGGGATGTCATATAATTGGAAAATGTAAACATATTAGAGAGACCAAGATAAGGGTGAGATTCATGTGCCCAGGTGAGTGTACAATGGGTAGCGCGCGCACACACACACACACACACACACACACACACACACACACACACAAAGAGCAAGGACTTTAAAAGGCATCTTTAACCGATAGGCCTTCACAAACCCTACACTAGTCTAAACTCTAGTGGCTTCGTCTTGAGAGAGAAAAGAGTAGCCCTCCGAGGACTTTCCCTTAAGCTAGGGACAATTTTAAAAGCTTGCATTGTGGATGACCTAGCTTTTAAGATGTTTGCAATCAACAAGGTATGGCATTGTGAATTGAAGTTTGAATCGGCTTATGCAATTGCAATCATTACAATGATAACTTTAACATTGCCCCTACCCCCAATGCTTCTAGCTCTCCCACACTGTTCCATCTTGTCATCCCCAAAGGTGATTTTATAAATAAAAACAAAAAAAAACTATGCAACATTGCCGAATCCACCGTTGTCGATGGTGGCACCACCCCGTGCTGGAACTGGTCGGCACCGGTGCGGACTAGTTTAGTGCTTGAAAAAAAACTAGGTTTAGTGTAATTTATCTACAAATTTTGAGATTTGCATCTCAAGTTTAAATTTGAAAGTGAGGTAACCTACAAAATTTAGTGCAAAAACTTTCAAATTTATTTAATTTACTTGTACTGCTATTCATATGTAGTGAAGTTTTTGGGAAAAAGTTCTTTTGAGCACTAGATTTTTCTTTTCGAGCACTGGATAATTTTTTTTGCTTTTCCAAGACGGCCATGGTCTGCATGAATTGATTATATAATAAAGAATTGCTTTGTATAGCAGTGCTCATAACCTTCATAAAGCATGTTAAACTTACTAGAACCACTCTGCGCCGGCGCGGACTGGTTTCGACAAGTTTCAACATGGCTACCCAATCCTTGAGCTCCTAGAGCATGGTGCAAATTCAATTCGGGTGCAGGGTGCATGTGGTCTCTTGATGTTGTCCTTGTTACTGAGATCCCCCCCCCTCTCTCTCTCTCTCTCTCTCTCTCTCTCTCTCTCTCTCTCTCTTTGTGTGTGTGCACGCGCGCGCGTGTGTGTGTTTGAGAAGTTTTTGAAAAAAGTTATTTTGAGTACTCTTTGTGTGTGTGCACGCGCGCGTGCGTGTGTGTGTGTTTGAGAAGTTTTTGAAAAAAGTTATTTTGAGTATTGGATAATTTTTTTGTTCTTCCAAGGCGGCCATTGTCTGTGTGAGTTGATTATTTTAAAAAAAGTTCTTTGTATAGCGTGATCATAACCTTTGTAAATCATGTCGAAGTTGCTCAAACCTGTTGCGCCGGCGCGGACTGGTTTCGACAGGTTTCAACAAATCCTCGAGCTGGCTTGTAGCATGGTGCAAATTTGTGCACAGGGAGGCCCTTGTGATTGAGATCCTTCTCTCTCTCTCTCTCTCTCTCTATGTGCTTCGTCGTGCGGCATCTCAAGCTGCTCTCACAGCCCAAACTGCATGGGTTGTCTTACACACAGTTGGCATAACGCCCTTCATGTTCGAGTGCTGAAGACTTTTGATCGATTTTTTTGATTTTAAAATGGTCTCGAAGGTGATCAGTGAGTGTTCTTGCATTCTTGAAGGAACAAAACGAACCAAGGCAACGACAAGAGGCCTTTATGGTTATGTTATTTATCTTCCAAATGGAAGACGAGTAGGTGGAGATTAAGGCATGTCGGATGCTAGTTGCCTCTAGGTCTCTACTTCTTATCACTGGCATGGCAGAATCATAGTGCATGCGCAAATGATTAGATCTCTCATCCCATCTCTGCTCTGTGACGCTCCCACGTTGCACAAATCTAGGCGTTGATTAAACATTAAAATTGAACAACTACGTAGCCTGCCAACAAGCCGTTGTCTGCTTTACTCTCACCCGTAGCTTAGCCTGCTTTAATCAATGTGCAACAATTTTACTCGCATGACTGTTAAGATAAGCCTCGAATCCCTGGGCTATTGACAACAAAATGCGAAGCGAGGGCATCTCTCCAAATTCATCACCAGTGCCTTTGTTTTGAAGGCATGTACTGTGCAAGCCGTTGATATGGGCAACAAAATTCACGATGATAATTGTTAGTGAGGGACTAATTGACTGATATTGAGGAGCTTTTTGTACGGAATGGCGACTCTTGGAACACATTGATTGCAAGTATGCAGAACACGGGAAGACCAGGAAGCTCTTGACTATTTTCAGCAAATATTGCAAAGTAAGAGCGTCTCTCCCCATGAGATAACATATGCCTTTGTCTTCAAGTCTATGCTTACATCTTGAGAAAAACTTCAAGCTTTGTTGCCTACGACATCTTCTTGAAGGCTCCACAACAAAACATCCCGAATGAGGACTTGGTCTGATCTCTAAATGGTGGCTCATCAGTAGAACTTTCCCTGCAAAATCACTCTGCTTTTCCTATTCCGACAGCTTCCAGAGTCATTGGGCAGCCAGCTTGTTGGCTACTATAGAAAGCACATGAATGAGACCCTACATGTTCTACCTCATCAAACGCATGTGAATTCTTGCCGTGGAGTACATGGAGCACACCGTGCGGTATGAGTGCAAGAAAGATGTGACATGGTGTGGAAGCCTGGTTAGCGATTACAATCTTGGTGTTGAGCTTATCTAGAGTCACTCAATGAAAGCACAAGACATGCAATGATGTCGATATCAATTTCTTTACACTTTTGTCAATAGCACAAAGGTGCACCTTGCGGGTTGCAACAATGTGTAACTCTTCTCCGCATTTGATCACAAGCTCAACTTCTACAAGAATCTCATACAGCTTGCTTTATATTAATTTATAAATAGAGTTTGTGAGCTCAAGTATGGAACTTCCTTCACTTATTACTTGTTTTTTCTCCATGTGGTGAGATGGAGTGCCTATTGAGTTCTTGTCAATGAGCCTTCCTTTGATGAAGATGAATTTGAGGATGTTCTAACCAGGTGCTTTCCCCTATCATGGCAGGCAATAAAAACTATGTTTGCCATCATGTGTCAACATCCCCTTTGATGATCCTAACATCTCTAAAGGCATGAAGATTTTAGTTGGTCTCCTTGGAGTTTGTCTCACAAGAGCTTCTCTCAACTTTGCCAAGATGCCTCCACAAGTATTGTACAGATTGATTGAACCTCTGGTCATTACTCATAGTTAGAGAGATAGAGTTGTTTTGAAACTATTTTTGAACCATGTGATCAACTTTGAATTGGTTTTTGCATGTGTAAATTCCCATTCACATATTTTGAATTCCAAATGTGAGTGTTGGGAGATATATGATGGAGTTGGTGATTGGGTGCTGATGGATTGTTTTGCAGAATATTCTCTGTCAACGTTACTCATAGGTTACAAATTTAAAGGGATTCATGTGCCGCATTGAGATAGATGGGATGAGCTTGCTCATGGTATACATAACACTATACGTAACTCTAAGCCCACCCACGATTGCGTCCTCAAGTTTAGAATTGTACGGCTTTGCAAGGTGCAATGCATGTTTAAACACTAAGATAGAGTTGTTTTGCAACTATTTAATTAAGAACCATGTGATTGGCTTTGAATTGGGTTTTGCATGTGCAAATCCCCATTCACATATTTTGAATTCAAAATATGTGTGTTGGGAGATATAGGATAGAGTTGGAGATTGGGTGTTGATGGCTTCTTGTACAATTAAGGTAAAAAGAGTTCTACTGCTTATGTCAGTGCCTTTTTCAAAAAAAAAAAATCGTTAAAGTGCATCTTGACATGGTAAACAAAAGTTGCTCATTTTGCATCAATAACAAAGATAAGGGTGTTGTGTGGAGAAGTCTCCCGTTAGCTAGTGCTTAAACTAGCCTGATGGGATGATATCCAAAAATCTCTTTAATGTCTCGATGAAAATCTTGCCTTTGATTGCTACATCACGGAATTATCTCTCTCTCTCTCTCTCTCTCTCTCTCTCTCTCTCTCTCTCACACACACACACACACACACACACACACACACACACACACACACACACACATTGTGGTGCATCAATTTGTCAAGGGTGTTGCTTATATTTGCTCGGTTTTCTTTGCTCATTGATTGGAAACCCCCAGTGAACAAAGCATGCAACATGGGCCGCATCGCTTGATGGCTCCTACTATCGTGGAGTTTTTATTTCACTGTAGTAGTTAAGTAGGGGACTACACATGAGAAAGCTAACCATTTATCGCGATTACTGTACAAGGAGGCACATTTAGGGGTCAAGGATGATTAACGTGACGCTTATCTTTTCAATATCCATATGGTACCAAGGTGGAGTGAACATGCTATACCATTTCTCAGCATTGATTCTCTGAAAATTGAACATCAATCAATTAGAAATCCTACTTCCTAGTGTTGATACTCGGACAACTATACAATGGCATACTCAGGTTATGCATCGAGCCATCCAAAAAAGAAATGTATTTGAAACAAGATCATGTACAAACTATGGAAATTCACAATGCCAAAATGCAAACATACCTAAGACTAATGCTACTTGGGGTGTATTGGCCTCACATGCAAAAAAGCTTCTACGACTGTAGGGATGCGTTGTAGGACGACCTAATCGCAACCCACAAAATTTTCAAATCGTGGATCGAGCAACCGGGCTAGGGCATGGAAGCATGAGCGTAAGATGTATAGACATAGAGGATTCAAGGGATCCTTCTACTCATCATAGAGAGAAGCCATGGAAAGGGCTTCCTCTAATCAACAACACATTCCTACTCACTAATCACTTGCACATAATCATGCGGTTGAAATTAACCTCTCACATCAATCACTCTTATTCACAACTCTTAATCACAACTACACAAGCATGCAATTAACATACCTACTCCGCATTAGTGCGTCCATTCCAGCACAACCCCTCAATACGACTACGTATGCACACACACTAACCACACCTTGTAGAGAGATATGAAGAGAAGGAAGGCATAGCCCTCACACACCATGGCCAATGGTGTGGATAGAATATATTAACATAAACAAGGGATTAGAGATCTACCATCACACTAATACAATTTCACTCCACATAATCAAACCAACAAAATAATAAGAAAGAAAGAGTAATTGATTATTAGAAATAAAGAGCTACATGGGCATGGAAATCCCATGAGCCTCATGACCATCCACTCTACAAAGAGGAGTCCTCACCCAAAAATGACTACTCATTAAGCATAGGGCTCTTTTATAGCTTTGGGCCTCAAACCCTTCAACTATGGGATAAAGTTGAGCTCTCTAGCTTAGACTCATACAACTTTGGAATTCCTAAATGAGCCCAAGCCCTATACAATGAACATGAAATATTGTGCACTATAGCACATTCACAGCTTGGTCATAATTGGTGTAGCCTGTGTTAGCCGCTGCTAGCATTCCCCCCTTCTTAATTTGGTGCACGTCCTCATGTGCCGGTGAAGCAAGACACTGTGACATGGTAGAACCAAGTCCATGGAAGAAATGTTGAGCTGGAAAACATAAGAACAAGTAATGAGCATCAAAGGCCACCAAGAATGAATAAAACATGAAGCACTAATGAACAATCAGGCAAAGTGATTTTTTGCTTCTAAAAGATGGGTCAATCATAGTAAAAAACTAGACAACATAAAGCAAAAAAGACACCTAGACTATTGTGAATATTAAACCACTTGAAATTTCAGTTTTATGCATGAAACACAAGCAATCGATTATGACCCTAGGCTAATGCAAGTTCATAAACCTACTAGCCTAAAAACTATGTGAACAATCTTAAAAAATCATTCAAGTCTATCATGTCTATGGGCTATAAAAAAGCTCCTAATATATTAGTACATTATCATAGCTTTTTTGAAGCTCAAAAAAATTTTGATTTTTTCATTCATTGAAAAAATTTAAAGCACAATCACAAGGTTACCACCCCAAGGCAAGTCTAGATACGACTCTCAGCTCCTTGAACCCTCAAGAAGGTGTTCCAAAAACCCACTAGCTTACTAAGGCGACGGCAAACCCCTATCAGTCCAGGGCATCGGTTTAGGGCCTTGACCAAGCGAGCTAAGGTGATTCCCCTCGCATGCCAAGTGCCAATAAGGTGCTAGGCCTCACAGAGACACAACATAACATAGAGTTTTCTTTTCATGTGTCTAGTAGCATTTTTGCTACTTTTTTGGACACTTCTTTGCTTCATGATTCATTTTTTAGTACATTTTTATTCTTCCAACATGAGATGCTAATGGCAATTGGACTAGAGGACTAAAGCCTAATCATAGCCCTAGGTCATGACAAAAATGAATAGAGTATTAAGACTATCACTAAGAGTCTAGGACTAATGAGAAATAATCATACATTAACCTAAGGTCAAGGCCAATTACCTATGATTAGCACACATAAAACCTAATTTTTTGATGAGCTAATTTTTACAAAGCAAAGTGTTGAAACTTTATTATGCCTAGCTTTTAAACATGAAAAAACCATAGCTTAAAAGCAAAATTTCACTTAATCCAAGCATAGAGAATGAAGAGATGAACAAAAGAGCAAAATAGTGGAAGGATTACACCTATTCATGCTCTTTGTACATCCTTGAGCAAGCATCTCCCTTCGTGTAGAGAAGCCTCTTGATCTTTTTATTTGCAAAAGAAGTTTTTTGAAGCTAAGTGTAAACACAAGCTACAAAAGCCAATTATTAAAAAGCCACACAAAAAACATTAATGAAAACCTAAAGCTAGGGTCTTGCATACCCGAATTTACCAAAGGGAAAAAAGTGCCTTTGGTTATGCACATGATGCTCTTTGATAGCAAATGTATGCATACACAACAATGATGAGAGAGGAAAAAATGCTTCTACAAAAGTAAATTTAGCAGTTTGTACTACCTCTCATGCATGATTCAAAGTGGATTAGTTTCTAGCTCACTTGAAGCATGGAAAAAACAAGTCAAGAGCTGAAAAAAATTCAACTTTTGAATGAAATGAAGTGGCTCTCCAAAGCTGAATTTACATTTAAAAGCTTTCCAAAAAGTTGGCTAACAGCTAGCTCACATGAAATTTTACATTTTTTAGTGCAATCTATGAGCTAGAGATGACTGCAACTTGATAAAATGAAATTGAATGGCTCTCAATAGACAAATTTGTACTTGAAATATCTCATAAAAGTTGGGTAAACACTAGCTCAAAATGGAAAAAATTAACTTTTGACCAAGCTATGAGCTAGCATTTATACAACTGTTAATCCAAATAATTGGAATGGCTCTAAATAGCAATATATTGCAATGATAACCCCTTCTTGGATCAATGAAATTACACACTTGCCACATCCCTTTAAAATGAAGCTCAATTGTTAGTGCTTTTAAGCATTTGGTCATTTAACACAAGCACTAAAAGCATGCTAAATTACAAGCCCAAAAGTTTTGGTGCTCTCTTTTGGCCATCAAACAAGCTTAAATTTAGTGCCCTGCATGGTTTTACATTAATATCAAGCACTAAAATTTAAAGAAATGTCAAATCCAAGCACAACTTTTCATCCAAGGTAGCTCTCAAAATCGAAAAATTTCACATGCAAATTACAAGAATTTCTTTTATTTATTGCAAGGACAATCTTTCAATTAAACCAAGCACCAGATCATGCATAAGCCAAAAAGCATTTGTGCATTGATATTCATTTATGCATGAAATAGGGTCCAACCATTAGTTCATGAGAGAATTTAACATTCGAAGTAAGCACTAAAAAGAGTTGGCATGATAAGTTACAAACGTCAAACATTTATTGCATTTTATGAAAAGAACCGCAATTCATAGATGCACCAATATGCTCTCATGTAGAAAGTTTCTTTCATACAAAGCAATATATGGTCAATGAATGTATAAAATGGTAGCTTAGACTATTACACAACCAATAAAACGTCCATAATTGAGTCATCCTGTAAAGAAATCCTCAGATTTTAACCCCTTCATGAGTGGTCAAAATAATCCCCTTTTTTTTTCAATCATAAGCCAATTCCTTGTCAAAAATATGCTCAATGTTAGTGCTACTCAAGGATTTTGCAATTATAATAAGCACTAAAAAATTATTTCGCCACGTTCCCAAAAAAATTAATGGAGTCCACACTCTCCATGAATGATTGGAATTTACATATTGGACGATACTCAATGGATGCTACATGCCATGATTTCAATGAAGATTATGTTTTTTTTTTCAAAAATATATGATCACAAAGGTCAAATGTAGTGAGGAAGAGCTCACTCTATTTCTATTTTTTAAAAAATGGCCTGTGGATTTCTTGATTGTAGAGACAATCTTAGTGCGCTATGGGACGAGAGAGGGAGAAGTTTATGAAGGTTTGGTAGGAACTCCTATTTAAAACATTAGTTAAAGAGGAAATTGGGGAGGTTTTAAATTGATTTTCAATGTTTTTTTTTCCCGTGACAGAGCATTTAACTGTCGATGCGGCGAATTTGAAGGGCGACAGAGAGGCCCTGAGAGGTTGAGTAGGGAGCCGTCGATGAAGCAAGCCAGCGTCATCATTTGTAGTGACGGCAAGTGGTGTTGAATCGGCAGTAGAGGCAGGGATTAAGAGCTATGAGCATAACCCGACTTCCCAAGCAAGAGGGCAAGGTGAGGTCAGGCCGCTATAACTCAACCCGGGTCTCCCTGCCGTCGATGCAAGTGATGTGACTAGGCGACTCGCCGAGACAAGACCTCCTGGAGTTTCATAACCACCAGTTGATGTAGCCAGTATGCACTGAGCAACGTGGCAAGTGGGTCACCACAAGCGGGACTGACATCAATGCTACAGCACGGCATGGTAGCTAGGGAATTTCTAACCTTGGTCGGAACTGTCATGAGAAATGTTTGTGTGTGATGGGATCATGGGAGGGTCCAAGTGCAAAGATTGCAAGCAGAAAGTGGCCAAGGCAGGTGCAGAAGCATCAACCGAGCAGGACCGAGGGTTTTGAGCAATCATAAAATCGGACTCAGATGAGAGAGAGCCAAAACAGCCAGTCCCCAGTGTGTGTGTGCGAGGTGCTCCGACTTTCATTACCAACTTTCATCGATAAAAATTGCTCCATTGCTCCATTGTATTTAGTATTGCATGCTTGATGTTTTCAATCATGCACCAAGGCATCCTATAATTTGACTTGAATTCGATTAATTTTAAACTCCAACCCATCTTCGTTTCTCATGGCTTCAATTCGGTGCATCTTCTTGAGCACATGCATTGGAAATCCAAGTGTGCGTTCAAAATTGAATCAATTTACAATCACATGTTTATAAGAGGTATACATGCTTAACAAGCACACAAATCTCTTCATTAACCCAAATCCAATTTGTAATCAAATCTTCCATTGATCAGTTTTTTCAATCTCAAATCATTCAAATCCAATCGGACTTGTCATTTGGTATGTGAGGCGACACACAATAAATTATGGCATTTTCACATATCATTGAAATTCTTACCATTTCCAATCAAATAGACATACACGACAATGGTATTACACCAAATCATCCCCAATTGGCATATCAATTGAGTCATCAACGATGCACACACCGATTTTTTGTTGGTCTACTAATCATCATAATTGGTAACCGAGATCAATTATTCATCCCAATTTGGATATCAAATGCCATTGAGTAGGGACACACCCCCAAATTTAGACCAAATTTATATGAAAAAATTCCATCAACTCCTCATTGCATAGCTCAAATTGCAAACCCAATCAAGCATTTGTGAATGCATGCATGCTCAATTTCTAAAAATTAGCATTATTTTTATCCAATCAAGCAATGCACACACTCAAAATTTAAGCACAAATGATGAAATTTGACTCAATTGGCAATGCTTTTAGACTTAGACCTAATGATTACACATGCTTTTCATAAAAATTTCAAAATTAAAAACCATTTAGGTGTCCCAATTGACCATCAATCATTAAAAATCAAGTGGTCATTGATGGGCACACACACTCAATTTTTGCCCAATTTTTTGTCAATTAGGCTTATCCAATGTTTGAATTAGCCTCACATGATCATCATTTACATAATTGCATACTCATGTATCATCAATTCCATCACTTTATATGCATGCACACACTAAAAATTAGGTGCACACACACTTGAAATTTCTGACAGTTTTTTCCCTCTTTGGTGTGTGCACACACACAATGATTTTTATGCACACACATGAATTCTTGATGAGAATTAAACATTATTTAGATACACACAAGTTCATTTGTCACAATTTGACTATCAATTTCATTCAAAGTGTATCAAATTAGGTGCAAAGTGTAGGTCAATTTGTGTTACACACCTAATTTTAGAAAATAATTAGCAACATTGAATCACATTGATCATTCAAGAATTGACATAGCAAGTAAGTGAACTTACATTGTAATTACACTCCAAGCTATTCCTTTGCTCCACGCAAAGTCGCATTATTGCACAGACAAGTGTGTGCACCATCAATTCGGCTCCAAAATTGACCATTTGTAGGTCAAAAAAATCACACACTCAAATCATCAAATTAGGCATAAATTGGTACAATTAACTTGATTAGAGTGACGATTCCACCTCTTACAAGGGGATTTCACAGACTTTACACTTCAACCATTAGTGGTTAGGTTAGCAAGGTTAGTCAAAATTAGTAAAAATTAGCATGAAATTAGTACAATTAGCATGGAAATAAGCGAATTAGTAAGGGTTAGCATGAAATTAGTAGAATTGGGGGTGGAATTGGAGGTTTGGGGTATTCATAACTCAACATTAGTATCAACTTCTTGCACAACATCATCAAATCAAACCCAAAATTAAGTTACACACACTCAAAAACCGAGAAATTAGTAATGAAATTACTCTATTCTACACATCTTAAACTCACTAGCTTAGGTTATCGATCCCCGGCAACGACGCCAAATGTAGGGATGCGTTGTAGCATGACCTAATCACAACCCACAAAATTGTCAAATCGTGGATCGAGCAACCTGGCTAGGGTATTTTAGCACGAGCCTAAGATGTATAGACATAGAGGATTCAAGGGATCCTTCTACTCATCATAGAGAGAAGCCATGGAAAGGGCTTCCTCTAATCAACAACACATTCCTACTCACTAATCACTTGCACACAATCATGCAATTGAAATTAACCTCTCACATAAATCACTCTTATTCACAACTCTTAATCACAACTACACAAGCATGCAATTAACATACCTACTCCGCATTAGTGTGTCCATTCCGGCACAACCCCTCAATACGACTACGTATGCACACACACTAACCGCACCTTGTAGATAGATATGAAGAGAAGGAAGGCGTAGCCATCACACACCATGGCCAATGGTGTGGATAGAATAGATTAACTCAAAAAAGGGATTAGAGATCTACCATCACACTAATACAATCTCACTCTACATAATCAAGCAAAGAAGATTAATAAGAAAGAAAGAGTAATTGATTATTAGAAATCAAGAGCTACATGGGCATGGAAAGCCCATGAGCCTCATGAACATTCACTCTACAAAGAGGAGTCCTCACCCAAGAATGACTACTCATTAAGCATAGGGCTCTTTTATAGCTTTGGGCCTCAAACCCTTCAACTATGGGATAAAGTTGAGCTCTCTAGCCTAAACTCATACAACTTTGGAACTCCTAAATGTGTCCAAGCCCTATACAATGAACAGGAAATATTGTGCACTATAGCACATTCACGGCTTGGTGCCTATGTTAGCTACTGCTAACAACGACTATGTTAGTTCTTGTGATGCTTGTGCAATCAGAAAGCCAATGAAGCATGCTAGACCATTCAAGATAGCAGCATCACCTAAGTGGGAAAAGTATATTGTGGAATATTTGGAACATGGAGTTTTACCAACAACCTTGAGCAAAAGCTTGAATACATTGAATTCAACAAGAGGCTGAAAGAAATTATGTTATTGTAAAATATAAACTTTATCGAGGAGGGATAGATGATATTTTGAGGATTAATGGGGCAGAGCATAGTACCTTTTGATACTTAAACAAGTGCATGCCGATCCAACAAGAGGACACTTTTCAGCTGCCAAAAACGCAAAAGTGATACTCCTTGTAGGAATCTGGTGGCCTACTCTGCTGATGGATGCAGAGCATTATGTCAAATGATGTGATTCTTTCCAACACACTATAGTACCGATGCGACATGATGAAATTCCTCTGATATCAATGTTGGGAGCACAAATCTTTGCCAAATGGAGAATAGCCTTTGTTCGGCCTATCTTGCCATCGGCATATCGAAAACACATTATAGAGGCCATAGATTATTTGACCAAATGGATGAATGCCAAGGCAACACAAAAGATAACACGGGTCCTCATATTCTTAGCTCAAAGAAATATGGTTGACTGAATGAATCTTCCACATGAGATTTTAGAGGACTCACTCGTAGTTTTTAATCGTGTTGTTTCTGAGCCTCTCCGGATTTCGCTTCATTGAATATACCTTTGATCAATTGCCACCCTGAAGTGAATTGTGAGTCATGTACAGCTGTTTCAGCAATAAGATGTTGTTCCACTCCATCATCCTCCACAAATCCCATGTCTGCCTCACAAAAATTTGCAATTGCAGCTAGGCAGTAGCCCTCCTGTATATTCATCTCATGCATGATATCTGTGAGCAGAACGTAGTGGGTGTCGCCCGCCATAGCAAAGCTGGGAGCACAATTCAGAGGAAAAGTCACTTCCTTATTCAGGATTTCTTGCTTGCACCTTAATGTTGCATTCGCAAGAGAAGCAAGAGTTAAGCCCGCATCAAATGTTTCCTTTAATACCTTTATCCGCTCTTCTTTTGGGTCAAATTGCACCTCCACATCCTCTACCTCTTCCTCCGGAACCAATGGATAACTACCAAAAGTTGACTGGGAAGTCTTTGACTCACCATCCGTTTACAAGTACAAGTAACAGACAAACCCATGGTTGAATTCCACTAAGCAACACTTTTTTAAGTGCTTCATACACCTGTCTTGTACAAGCAATGCATTGGAGGGACACTTTTCTAGACAACAATTCAGTCTCCTTGCCACACTCTTGTCAGGGTCAAGGTCTGTTGGGTGCACATATCTCTTCCCATCAATTGTCATGGAATTGTCTCAAATGACTGCCTCATATTGTTGCAAATGGGATTGTAGGTACTCAAATGAGCAATCTATAATCCTCTGTATAGAAAACTCTGCATTAAACATTCCTGATAGTTCTGGTGCACGGTGATGAGCACGGGTGTTGTATAAGATGCTGATAGCCGTTTTTCGGCTCTCCATAATTGCCATAGTAAGCTACCTCACCCTACCAAAATCACCCAAACACAACGGCTATCCCTACCATTTCACTGTAAATAGGCGTGTGTGAGTTAGGGGGCTTTTCCCATATTTTCTTAAAAACCCTCAGCTAGCTAGTCACTGGGCTAGGTGAGCCAAAAAATAAAAAAATAAAAAAAAATAAATAAAATAAAAGTATATTATGGCCTCTTTGTGTGTAAATATTTCATTGTATATATGGCTTAAATATAGGGATTTTTTATAATTATTTTGGTATTTTATTTAAATATTTCTACTTAGGTGTGTGTTTTATTAAACCTATGTACACCTTCTTTCATTCTCTTACACCATAATTATATTTTTTGCCAATATGTACATACTCTAACCTCATATTTTTTCTTTATACAAATCACTCCCACATTTTCACCCTCACCCTCGTGAAAACAAAAAATTGATTTCTACTCATTGGTTACTTTTATTATATTATTTACTTGCATACCTTTTCCTCTTTCACCCAAAATAATTCAAGGAGGGACCATATCATATGATTCCAATATCTTTCCATATCCATAACTCCTCCATATTTTTATTATTATTTTTACTCATTATTCTAACACCATGTGCTCATTGAGCTAAAGTCCATGAATAGTCCATACACTAGTCCCACCATGTATATATTTCTTATTTCACCAATAATCCTCCTCCATGCATGAGTCAAGGGCGACTTGAATGCTTTGTATTATAATATGACAAAGGAGGGGCTCACTCTTGGATGCATTGTACAAATTCAACAAAGGAGGGGGCCACTAAAAGACTTTTGCAGGCATAAAAAACAGGCTTTTTGGTGAGAATTTTGGCACCTATCTCCACTCCGAATTTGGAGCGGTGGTCAAAAGAGAAAATGTATCCCACACTCTGAATAATCACCTAAAATTTTTTCATGATTTTTGGAGCTACCAGCGGTGAGCTATGATTTTTTGAGTGGACCCCAATCTGCCCACTTTTCTCACAAGTAGCCCTTAGTCTTCTCTCACCCTTCCACACACCTACTCACTCTTACACATCCCTCCCTCTCCTTCCCTCACTCAAACCTGCAATTTCCATGGCTTCTCCCACCCTCTTCACCATTACCCTTCTCTCTCATCCCTATAGTTCTTTTATGAACCTCTACATACATACACCCTCTCCATGTCTCTCTCTATTGCTTCTATGTTACAATTTCATTTACCTCTCCTAAAATATCTAAAATTCAGCATCTTAACCATGATAACTTCTGCAAATTGAGGATTTTTCATCAACAAATCCTCTTTTCATCGTGGTGGTCAACCGTGGCGGCGGCGTAAAGAAGCGAAGAAGAAGAAGAAGACCAGCGGTCATTTTTTCCACAATCTACACAAGGGTGAGTTCAAGCTTCTTCAAAGCTTCACCATCTCAATGATTCTCTTTTAATTCACCCCTCTTCCTTCATCAAATCAACTCACTCTACCCATTGTAAATGTAACATTAACTTTCTAGTGATTACTAACGACTAACATACTAACACAAAATAGCATTGACCTAACCATAAAAGACACCTCACCTCAAGACATGTATAGTAACTCTCTCTCTCTCTCTCTCTCTCCCTTCCTTAAAACTTACTTTCACCTTATCTACCATCAATAATGCTCTCTTTTGAGCCCACACCCATGACTCAAGCAGACAAAGAAGGCCCGCAATGTTTTGATATTCAAAAAAATCATAATCCTGATTTGTTAGCTTGTAAATTAGGATTTCCAATAATCTTAATGAGGGGTCTCCAACCTATAAATAGGCCCGTCTCCTTCTTGTAAAACAACCTCCAACATCTCACATAACACCCCAACACTCTATGCGTGAGGAGAGACTTAGGTGTAGCAACCACTTGTGAGCTTCACTCTTGGTGTGAGAGAAGCTTTCAAGCTACACATTGCAAGTGAGAGAGAGTGAGTTTCACAAATCTCAAAACCACTATTGTATATGCTCCTTTATCATCAATAAATTGAGGTTTGGTGCATCAAAGGCGTGATTCGACGTTCAAATCTTCGTCCTTCCATTTGTGCAATACGGTTTTGTGAATTCAAGGTGACTTGTGTATTTTGAGTTTTTATCGGTTGATCTTGATTTTAGAAAGTGTTTTAGTGTGTTTTTTCATTGCCAGTTTTGTGTCCATTGTAAGAGGGTATTGTGGTGAGAGGTCTCCCACACCCTAAGACAGTGTGTGTGTGTTTTGGCAATGATTAGCAATCACTAAGCATTGAGTGAGTTTTGTACAAGTTCTACGATAGCATCATAACAAACCATCTCCATTTGCAAGTCACAAATAAGGTATTACGCAAGATCCTTTCCTCTCTCTCTTCCCTTTTCTCTAGCTCTCTCTGGTCCATTTCGTGTGTGTCTTGGTGTGAGGTTGCTTGTGTGTGTTGTGTGGTGCATCTTCTTGGTTGTGCCAAAATCTCTCTTGCGTCCTAGTTCGCATACCATAACTAGGTGGTGCCCCTATCTTGTTTGGGTTTGGCTGTGGGTTTGTTGTTTTGTTGTGCTTGTGGTTGCCCCAGCCCCAATTGAGCATCACGGGAGCCTTGAGGGGTGTTTAGAGGTTGCCTCTCTTGTTGCCCGCCCCGGACCGCCTCAATGCTAAAGTAGGTGGTCCTTCTTTTGATTTCATATCTGGAATTATGGTATTTACTGCTAATCCCAACTCGTCTATCACGTCAGGGTTGCCCTGGGTAGAGTACTTACTGTCAGATGGACTTGTTGTCATTTTTTTCCACTTGACTTGATTGCAACCTCTGTCAAGCTGTCAATTCCTTGTCTACAACCTAATTCCTGTGTCAGTTTTAATCAAGTTAGATATTATCTCACAAGGACTGTATACTTCTTGCTAACTATTCTGACTGGTCTATGTGTATCACTTTAAATTGAGCTAATTGAGTCAGCAGTTGAGACTTTTAAATTCTACTTTTGTAAAAATCAAAGGATTAATTTGCAACCTAAAAATTGAGTGAACATGTACCACTTTGGATCTGATTGAACCCCAAATTGCCGGGTGGCCTTGTATTATGTTGGTCTAACACTGTACAAGTTCAAATGTCAAAAATGGTGTCTCTGTGTAGCAGTAGTAAATAATCACGATTATTTACTTTTCTCTATTTTTTGCACTTTTTGGCTTGATTTGGCAAGTATACACCCTGTTAAGGTCTCTAGATAAATTTCACCAAGTTTGGACAAAATTTGTTCAAGTTATCCAGCTGTTTTGTATTCGCAGACTCAGTTTTTGAGAATCTGACTCAAGTCTGACTTTTGTGATCCAAATTTTACCAAAATTGATTTGTGTGGTCTATTTGATGTGCTTGACCTTGTGGTATACTCAAATGTGCAAGATTATCAATTTTGAAGTAGATGTAAATAATCGCGATTATTTACTCCTAAATTTTCACTGGACAGTCATTTCATGAGCTATTTTATGCCTCTGATTCAAGTCAAAACTTAATTTGGCCTAAAATGTCAAGAAAAAGTAAATAATTTGAGTTTTTGCAAACTCTCTGGTTCATACAACTTTTAAGCATACACTCAAGTTAGATTGAGTGGTTGGCAATCTTTTCGTGCCATTTCTAGCCATAGACCTGAAATTTTGCAACTTCACATAACAACTCACAATTGATTCTTTCGGAGAGAGCAATATTCTGAAACCCACCTCCGATTCTACTTACCCTACTCCTAGGTTCTACTGCAATGGGGTTGTGTAAAGTGTCCACAAACACTTGTTTTCTTATTTTTTATGGTTTTTTGAGCCTTGATCTTAAGACTTCTCTCGTCCATCAATCATTCTCAAAACCCTAATCTAATTCTACAATCCTACAATCCTAAAGGAACTCAGTAAGTACGATTACTTACAAGCTACCTCTACAGATCAAAAGCTTGACAATCTTAAGCTATGCGGTTTTAAAAATAAAGTTTCTACTCTAGGTGAACCTAAAGAAAGCTAAAGAATAACTTCACAAGACGCTCGTGTTTTTCTCTAGTTTAGGTCTCTTCGTTCCACGACAGCAGAGCCAAATGTGGGACAGGTGTCTAACCTCACTCCTATCTTATTGCAGACGTAGCAAGAACCACGATTAAATTGTGAATCCATGGAACGAAGCTAACTGAACTAGTGCATAGAGGCTACAAGAGGTTGTCAACCTCTTAGAAAACAACAAACAACTCACATCTAACTCAAGCTTCACTCAAGTGACTGAAATCACCAAAAGCCAATTTCTCATCGCGGCAAAACAAATCACATCCGTTACAACATCAAATGGCATCCAATCGTAACGAAACTTCTAGGGAATGTTTATAAGACCTATGCACACATGCTAATGGTCTCAAATCCCACTTTAGGTTAAGTGCAAAAATTACGATTATTAACAACAGTGGATTTTTGACCTAGTTGTTTTCGACCCAGAATGCATCTAAATGCTTAGCAATGATGCCCCAATACCCCACCTATGCTTAGTTTTTATTTTGAAGTGTAAATTTCTACGTATGATGAGATAAGCGGCGACGCCAAAAGCTACAAAATACTATGAAATGTTTACGTCAATGCGTAGAGCTCTTACCTGCGGTTTTGCAATTCTACAGACGTGATTGCAATCTGACAACCGGGGAGGGAGTAGGAAGCGCGCGAAGGAGAGAAATGAGTGTCGTTAGCTCACGCTGTGTATTTAATTATCCAAAACTTAATAATAACTTACAAAAATTGGTTTTTATACCTTAGCCAAGGTTTTTGGTGGTCAAAACTAATACTCTGGGAGGTCTAACTAAAGATAGGTAAAGACAGGTTGATACAATCTAGAAGCTTGTAGCCCCGGCTCATCAATTACCAAGTTAATCCAGAAAATAGGAGTTAAAATATTATTGATTCATCAAAATAATAAATGTTTCCACAATGAGAGCTCCGAAAAATGGTATCCGAGTTAGCTTGCTGCTAACACTAGGGTAAGACTGGGTTGCAAGCCAAGGGCTAGGATGAACATGCAGTCAAAGGGGACCTATTAATAGCTAGGCAAGGCCTATATAGTGTGTGGTTGGGTGGAGAGTTTCATGCTCTAGTTCTCTCAATCTTACAACATACCCCACATGAACTTGTGATTGACAAAGCTTGGTGGCTACGACATACCCATAGAGAGCAAGATATTGGTGAATGCATGATTTGTGGCCAACAATCTAGAATGGGGGGTAAAGGTAGAGGTCTTCAATCTAGAGCATTTTCTAAATGAAGAGGCAATGAAATCTAGTGGGAATGATTTCATGTTTTTTCCATTTTGGGTCAAGAGAAGAAGTTGCGTATGAATCATCCTAGCAATCCCTGTTGTTCTATTTTCACTTGGGCATTTTGTGTAGTCCTTTAAGCTCCTTCCACCTCCTAGGGAAATCAAGATAGAAATAACTTGCAAAGGAGGGAAATTCAGCTTACAAATCGCAAAACACTCATGCATAGTATGAAAACCCATCTATTAATCATGATCAATCTCTCAATCAATTGCACCTATCTGTAGCATGAAAAAACTTATTGATTCCGTTACAACCTAGTCAAAGCTAATGAGCACCCATATCTCTAATTATGTGTATATAAAAATAGTAAATAAATTCTTGATGTTTAATTGATTAATGAATAGAGGATTAATAGATTTTTAAACAACATACTCAATGCTTGTCTCAGCTTGCAAAATTTATCACATGAACATTGTTAACACTAGAATGGTAACCTAACAGGACATAAAAGTGTCATTTCAGGGTTTTGGAAAAAATTTCCAAAACCATAGTAGATCCACTCATTTTGAAAAATCCTTTCATAAGCTTATAGTTCAATAACTACTACATATGGAAAAAATGAGAAACTTGTAATTTTTCTCATCACTTGGTCACTACAAGCCTCCAAAGTTGATGAAACAGTGCATTTTGCCCAAAACAGCAATTTCTTACGGTTGATTGCATATAAATAAGAATGGGGATTTTTGTAGGACATGAGATAAAATGCCCTGTTAACTTCAATGGGTTGGTGACCAAAACATATGGTTGCTTTTACCTCACTAATTTTGTTTTGGGCAAAAAAAATAGGTACAAAAAAGTTGCATTTTTGCCATTCTGCGGACCTATCATCAAAGTTTCTATAGTCACGCTCAATACATATACTATATACATGTTTTCTTGGTTCCCTTTGGGCCTTTGGATTTAAAAGGAGCCATGGAGCATGTCAAAAGGATAATGGATCTCTTAGAATTGAAACCTTGGGGGCAATGATAAGGTGCTAAATACAGCAAACATGAAAAAACTGGGTTTAGCATTATGACCTTTAGAAACCCATAGAAACTACTCAATATCTAGCCAAGTTTGTAGTCTATGATTAGATATGGTTACTACCTACAAAATACACACAATTGGCTAAGAAACTAGCAATATTGAGAAAGTTATACTTGCTACTCTAAAATGTATCATATTCTTCAGCAATAAAAAAACTCAACCATCATCATATACTATGCTATATAGCATATTAGGTCCCCCAAAACTCAAGGAAGATTAGCTTTATGTTATAAATTACACTTACACAATCAAATTTGAATTTGGATATCAAGAAAGCCACCAAAAAAATCATAAAAGTGCAAATTTTGGCCAAAAATCAGGATTATGCAATTCTTGTAAATTGGTCATAACTTTCAATTTTAACACTTAGCTCTCCCTACAAGCATCAAAACATGTTGAGAACTATGAAGGCCTAAGCTCTAGCCATATAAACCTCACAAACATGAAGTTTAGAGTGGTATAGTTGCCAAAAATTGAAAAAAGAGCCAAAAACAGGACCCGTTTTTTCACACAGTGTAGGTTCAAAAATGTTGTGCAAGAGTAAGGTTAATGGTGAGATCGATACTCCAAAAAAATTGCTAATTTTTTTTCAGCTCATAAGGAAACTTTGTGGAAATATAGCACCTAGAAATTCATTTTCATACTCTTCAAATAATTCAGGCAAAATGGTCACTTAACAGGACACAAAAGTGTCCAAGGACATAAAAGTGTCATGTTACCATTCTAGTGTTAAGTATGGATCCTAAATTACCCTTATGATCTTTATTCTAGAAACACATATTTGTAAGCCCTCCATTAGGAAGAGAAACCATCGTGTGTGAGAAAACTCACTCTCCAAAAAAAACAAAAAAACATACCAAAAAGCTTGCTAACATTAGGAAGAGAATGGGGTCTAGGAGGGTCTCTTTATTTGGCAGTTTAAGGAAGTCAAACCTTTAGTATTAAGAAAGTAATCGAAGGACAACTTTTGAATTCAAACAGGAAAAACAACTAGTTTATTTGAATTCAAAGTTTCCCCTCAAAATGGAATTCAAAATCTAGTGGGTAAAACCATATCATGTAGCATATCTATGGAAACAGCTCGACGCATAGATTGCAAATCCATGATCTCCACTCAAATCGGAGATCGGAGATCATATGTGGGAGTTATGGAAGACCGAAAATAATAAAATATCCACCTTCCTTTTGGGGGGGAAAGTGCATTCTTTGACTACTCTTACAGACCCACCATTCTTCACACATGGTGTACACCTATTTGTCAAAATGTTAATCACCTCCATAAGCTCATGGAAAATAAAGAGGACCTCCTACACCCCATTCTCTTCCTAATGAATATTCCCTTTTGCTAAAATATAATGGATGGCTAATGATCAAAAAGTGATCAAAAAATAGTTGACAGTTACTTGGCTAGTGGTCGGTAGTAGTCAATGGCCACTGGTCGGTGGCTAGTGGTCGGTAGTAGTCAATGGCCACTGGTTGGTGGCAAGTGGTCAGTGGAAAGTGGCTAATGGCTAGTGGCAGGCATTCAACAACTGATGGTAGATTTTTGGGTGGGCTCGTCTACACAAAGGTGGCTAACATGGGTCTCTCATGAGAGAGGGTAGCTGATGGAGGCTCCTTCGCATCTATAAAACGAGGCATTTTCTACACATAAAAATAGAGTGAATTAAGAAGAAGAGACAAAAAGCACCAAGTGCAAGGTAGACAAAGAATCAAGTGGGACAATCATTAATGGTTAATTTGAGTTTTAAGTTGAAAGACATTGAGTGGCATCTTTCCCATGGATGTAGCCCACACATGGATGAACCACGTCTCTCTCTCTCTCTCTCTCTCTCTCTCTCTCTCTCTCTCTCTCTCTCTTGTAAGTTTGATGTGAAAATCCATTAAGTGGTTGCTTTCCCATGGATGTAGCCCACACTTGGGTGAACCACATATATCTTGTATGCTCTCTCTTATGTTTTTTTAATCTCTCTCTTATATTAAGTACACCACACCAATTGCTACTTAATGCTCGTTAATCATAGCAAAAATCCATTTTATAGTTCATGTGTGTATATTTAGGATGATATAAATCATCTAGATGTAAGATGTGATGTTGCAAATCACATGTTTTAAGATTTTCTATTGGCAGTCACACTATACGGCCACCCGTCAACCCCTTCATTTTTTAGCCCCAAATTTTGATATCTATTATTTTTTGGAAAGCCTTTGTAATTATATGAGAGTCTCTAATTTTACTCAGATCATGTTAAGTTTGTCTACGCTACATCCGAGTTGTATAATATCTAATTGAGTCTGAGTCTTGTGAAGTCAGCTCACTAGCCAAGAGAGCCCTAGGTATAAAACTCATTATGTAAAGTGGGAAAAGAAACTTTATCATTATCAAAGTTTTGAGTTTTGGAGTGTACAAATGAGAGTGTCTACTCTCATGTGCCTTGTAACCCTCATATCTTGAGCTCTAGTAATCATATTTTGATTCCAAAACTTGCAATTTGTTCTTTGTCTATTGCTCTTCATTCAAGTATATTCATTGTTGATTTTGATGTGATTTATGACTATACGTTAGTAGACTAAATATGCTATTTTGAGTGAGTTAATGACTACTTTTTAACATTCTGACCATAGGAGAATTATCCTAGACCCTAGGGGAACCTTTTTGGTATGTTGTGTTCTAGTTTCCAGGACCTTGATCATGATGGATCGTGATTTTGGTACCTTCTCAAATTGCGACCAAACTTGGTAGGTTAGTATCTCTAACCTCCTCCCAAAGTTTCGTAGCATTTGGACTTTGTTTGAGTGCCAAAATGGGTTGATGACTAAGTGAGGGGACATAGGACATAGGAAGGTTGCCAAATCTAAGAGTGATAGGTTTGTAGGTGCTAGAGATATTCTCGTTTCATAGGTTCACTTCTTGAGGTTGACACCCTCAAAAAGTCTTTGTGCCCCATCCGAGTCGCTTCCCTGAGTATTGAAATTATGTTAGTGCCAGAAAGCTATGATATAGAATTTTGTTGCGGTGGTGACATGCTAACATTGGCGTCGGCATCGTTGCTGAGGATAGTGATCCTTAGGTGGTGAGTGACCTAGTTGTAGCTTTCTACTTATAGACTTTTGATTTTGATTTCCAATTCACTTACAATTTAGTATTCAGACATGTAGACACAATGCTTAGTGCTTAGTGGAGGTTAGAAGTTGAGAAGTTGCTAGGTCTACTCTTGAGAGTATTTGGAGTTGTGAGTGAGATATGAAAGAATTTCATTCAGCATATTCTCTGATGCTTTGAAAGTAATGTTCTATATTTTGTTTTTCTCCTAGTTTTACACCATATGTTGATGTTTAGTCCTAGGATTCAATTCTGCAATTAGGAAAAGGTTAGGTAACATCTATAACCATCAAATTGAGCATAAAGGATTAGGGAAAAAATTGTCAAAACCTTATTTTGGTTACCGAGACCATAAACTCTGAAATTTTAGAAATCTAATGATTTGAGCTTGAAAGAAAATTCAAACCCAAAAATAAATGAATAAAGGGGTTGACAAAGTTGAAGAGAGCTAATTTGGAAAGTTATGTGTCAAAAAGTGCAGGAACATGGATAAGGATACATGACCCCCTGAGATAAATTGGGCAGAAACTAATACAAGAGGGTTCTAGGGGTTCCAAATCTCCAGATACACACTTTTGGTGGGAAAATTACACATCATACTCATCCAAATCAAAAAATTGAACTAAAGAATCAAAAAACTTGGAAATAGACAGAAAATTAGGCCTTTATGACTTTTTGGTGTTCAAACTCAAAAATAAGTGAAAAGCTGACCTCTACAGGGTCTAGGTATACAACTAACCAAATTTCATGACTAGATGAGGTGGAACATGGATCGCAATCCATGAACCCCTAAAGCACCTGAGGTTTAGAATTTGATAGTGGATAGCTAACATTGTTTGGAACAACTTTGGTAAAGGTCATCAAAGAAAAATACAGCAAGAAGTTGACCAAAACATCCAAATACAAGCTGTAAGTCAAAAATTGCAAGCAACCACAAAATTTTGCTTTTGGCAAGAAGAAAGGTGTTAAAATCCAAAAATAAGTGGATAGGCAGACTCCATAGACTTCAAGTAACCAACTGACCAAGTTTGGGGTTGTGATATGTTGGAACATGGATCGCGATCCATGTCCCCCTGCTAGATTTTGGGATTGTGACCTTACAGATTTGTAGCAGAGACCAACACCAACAACTTCTCCAAAAATAGGGGTACCAAAAACTTCAAGAAGAGACTCAAACAAGGTCAGAGTCAATCAAGACCAAAAAACTAGAAAACAAAATGACAAAGTGACTTTTGGGAGACCTAAGGAAAATGAAACCAACTAAATATCAGCTAACATCTGTCAAGAGAGTATGAGAGACCTATGTGGAAAGTTTCAAGTGATTTGGACATTGGGATTCATGGATCCCGATTTGTAATGGAATTGGCCTATTAACTTTGAGAATAGCGGAATTAAGAGAATTAGAGTGAGCATTTTTGTGAGATTACTTTGAAAACATAGAGGGTGAACTTAATTGATGGTAGCAACCTAAAAATAGTACTTAATTAACTTGGCATAAACAATACTTTTGCAAGAGAGAGTATTAGAGAACATGACAATAGTTGATGACCAGATTTACTTAGAGTCGGTCCCCCCTCCAAAAGGCGTTTGGACTATAGATTCTCCCATCAAGAGAGACTTGGTACAATACAATCTTTGTGTTCCTTGTGACCTAGGTGATGCAATGAAGATGGAAAGCTTCATGCATCACAAGCATAACATGAACTTTGCAAAAATCATTAACTATCCCAAGCTTCATTCCCAAGGCCTCAAACACCTTTGAAGGTGGAGAGAGGTAGAGGGGAATGACGGTAGGGAAGAGGAAGAAGAATCATTCATAGGAATAGTTCCTCACTTATCATCACTCTTCTTGCTTAGCATAGCATAACAACATAGTAAAATGAACATGAAGAAGATGGCAAGCTTAAGCATTGAATCCTCGCTCTTGGTTGGATTTGTATTCCATAGCCAAGAGTGTTGGTGTAGGCTCTCAACTTCTCAACAAGATTGGAGAAGGAGATGGAGCTCTTGCACTTTTCACTTCGTATAATGAGTGTGTGTGTGTGTGTGTGTGTGTGTGTGTGTGTGTGTGTGTGTGTGTGTGTGAGTATACTCCCTCTCATGCTTGGTCCACACCTCTCTCTCTCTGTCTCTCTCTCTCTCTCTCTCTCTCTCTCTCTCTCTCGTATTATTTAATTATATCATTTGGACATGTGTCCTCTTTTTCCTCTTTGAGAGAAAGAACTTAATTATTTATTTTTATGCATCTAAATTCTCAGTGGGCCCCTTTAAAGCCTATCCAATAGGATTCAAGCACATCATGAAGGCCAAATGGGGACGATCTTAACATGTGTCTTTTATGCTTCTTAAGATATCATGTTTGAATTGAACACTTCAAGCACCTTAGTCATTTAAGCATGAAAATCATTTATGCCTCTTGAGAGATCATCTTTGAATTCAACACTTCAAGAACCTTAGTCATTTAATCATGAGAAGCACCTCAAGCTTGGGCAAGGTTCCCACAAACACCTTAAGCACCTTAGTTAGCAAGCACAACAAGCACCTCATGCTTGGGTAGGATTCCCACCTCAAGGTCAGCCCTAATTTGCCTAAGGTCAAAGGACTTTTTAACACTAACTTTTGGAGGTCTTTAATGAAGCTAACCTTACGGTATTTAAGCTCCATTAGGTAGCATTGCTCTTTAATAGACCATCTCTCATTTGGACCCCTTTAACCTTGGCCCCGTGTTGAGACAAATCCATAAGCACATGTCTATATTCTAACCCTTGTTCTCGTTTATTCTTTGACATTAAATGACCAATTTAATATGAGAAAATCATTTGGGTTGGCTAGATATTAGATTTTATGACATTACCTCTCTCTTGAAATCATATTAGTCCTCGACTATGAGGTAGAAGAGATAAAGTCTTAGTCATTAGTCTACCTTTTTTAGCGAGTAGAGGATCCCTTTTCACCCTACAACATCATTCCAAAATCAATGACTAGTCCATTTGGTGCTTGGAAGAGGTAGTTGTCACAAGCATGTCTTCTCTTTAGTCCATATCATACTCCCAAAGTAGAGTGACAAATTCTACTTGGTGTTTTAGTGATGTCGTCACCACAAACATGATTCTTAGCATGCATACTATTTAAATTTGTGCACAAAAGAGGATTAGTCTTATGAGACAAAAACATTGTTCATTTAGAAAGCATTTACATTTTCTTACTCTAGTGTATTACTGTATGGACAAAGCTAGCTTATAAGGATGATGGCACCATGCTCTTATTGCTATCCTTTACCATATCTAATGCCCACTTCGTTCACATCACAGGAAGCTCATTAGCACAAACCCCCCTTCCAATGACGACAAGTGCGGCATTGACCACGTGTTGGATGCAGTGAAGAATGGTGAGATTAACAAAGAGAGAGTTCTCTACATCATTGAGAACATCAATGTAGCAGGTAAATATATTGCAAGTTCTCCAAAACTAGTAAGCTAGCTACTTGGGAGAATTCAAGTGCAAGTGCATAGGCATTTCCACAGCAATAATATCTATATGACCTCTTTCTTTCTTTCTTCTTGAAGACATCGAGATGACCTTGTGGTCCATTGAATGGGGATTAGCAGAGCTTGTCAACAACCCGGACATTCAAAACAAGGTCCGGAATGAGTTGACCACAATACTCGGAAAAGTGGTGCATGTCATCGAGTTTGACTTGCCAAAACTACCATATTTATGTGTTGTGGTAAAGGAGACAATGCGCTTGCATATGCCAATCCCCTCTACTCATTCCCCACATGAAATTGCAACTGGAAAAGCTTGGTGGCTATGACATACCCACAGAGAGCAAGATATTGGTGAATGCATGGTATCTAGCCAACAATCCCAAATGGTGGGAAAAGCCAGAGGTATTCAATCCATTGCGATTTCTTGGCAAAGAGACAGTCCAAGCCAGTGGAAATGAATTTAGATTTTTTCCATTTGGAGTCAAGAGAAGATATTTCTCGGGAATCATCCTAGCAATCCCTATTGTTTCGCTTGCATTTGGGCGTTTTGTTTAGTCCTTTGAGCTCCTTCCGCCTCCTGGGCAAAGCAAGGTGTATATAACTGGAAAAGGAGGGCGATTCAGCTTGCAGATCACAAAGCACTCGGTCATAGTTTGCAAACCCATTCATTAATCGTGCTAAATCTATCAATTGATTGCACCCTTCTATAGCATGCAAAAAACCAACAATTCCCTTGTAACATCCTACTCAATGCTCAAGATGCACCCATTCCTCTTATTATGTATGTGTGTGTGTGTGTGTATATATATATATATATATGTATATATATATATATATATAATAAAAGCTCAATGTTGAAATCAATGACGAGAGGATTAATAGATTCTTAAGCAAAGTACTCAATGTTTGTTTTTTCTTGCAACATTTACCACTTGAGCAGTGCACTGTTTAGTGTATGTGTATCTAGGATAATATAAATCGTATAGATACATTAAGATAATGGGAAGCAAAAAATGGTTGTTATGCTTCTCATGTAAATATAAGTTATAATTCAAAATGGAATCCTGTGAAAAGAAATTACTAGTCTAGAGTGCAATGGAAAGTACCCTTAGTTATGTTGATGGTACTATCACAACAAATGGAAGTTGAAATTTTTTAATGTCTAGTATCACCATAAATAATTGAGGGCCATTATCTTTTACTGCTTGTTTCTTTCCAAAACATGGGAGGATGAATCTGCTTGTTTCTTTCCAAAAGATGGGAGGATGAATCTGCTTGTTTCTTTCCCCAAAATATGGGAGGATGAATTTGCTTGCTCACTTCAATCTATTGTCCGATACCTAGTCAGACTTGTTAATGTGCAAGTGTTGTTAAACAACTTTAACAGATAGTTGTTAACCCTCACGGCACACGGACACCCTATGATCTATAAACGTTGTATTATTTATTTAAGTAGAGTCAGGTATCGGGCTTGTCGGACCAATAGGGAAAGGTAGAGTGATCGTCGATGAGAGGCGCACTTTAACTTGGACATTCAAGGGATTAGTTGGTTAAGCATGGGCGCCCAAGTGTGAATGGGGTGAGCTCCTATAAAAGCCAACTAAACCTAATTTTTACTCATTCTCTCATTTGTGCAATTGAAGACTGCTCTTGCTCCATCTCCATCTCCATCTTCTTCTTCTTCACCTCCTTGTGTGTGTGTGTGTGAGAGAGAGAGAGAGAGGGAGAGTGTGTGTGCGATCGAGCATTACGAAGGCACGACGGCGGCGAAGCGGTTGAGCGCGGCACGACTGCAGCTTCTTCTTCATTGCGGCGAGGAATCCACCACGAAGGCGAGCGTAGAGCGGTGAGTGACACACCCTTTGTTTTCTTGAGCTTGCTAGTTTAGGCTTGTTGTGTGCTTGGAGCCGTTTGTGGCTCGCATACGGTGTATTGGCAAGTCCCTTGCTTCGACAGTGCGGCAAGGAGCGCACATTTTTGGCGCCGCTGCCGGGGATATGCCCTACACTAAGCTCGGTTAGCACTTTACGCTTCCTTGTGGTGCAATTTCTATCATAGGAAAGGCAGGGAAGGAGTGTGTGGAGATTTCTGTTTTTTGCGTTTTCTGCAATTGCTGTCAAGTTTCAATTTCTGCTATTGTCTGCGTTTTTCAATTTCCGCACTTTCTGCATTTTCAAGTTCGGCGTTTTCAATTTCTGCAATTTTTTGCATTTCTGCGTTTTTTTAATTTTTTGCAATTTCTGCGTTTTCTGCAATTTCTGCGTTTTTTCCTGCAATTTCTGCAATTTTCTGCAAAACGGACGGGTTGGTTTGTATAAAAGATAGATCGGGATCGGTTTCCCAAGCCCAAGCCCAAGCCCAAGCCCAAGCCCAAGCCCAGGCCTCAGTCCTCAGTCTTATGATATATACTACACTCACTCTTATATATATACCCTACTCCCTCAAGAGAGAATGAGAGCATGTGGGACAAGTCCTCCACTCTCCTCCTTTCTCTTCCCACTTGCACCCTTAGACTTTCTAGTTTGGGCCTAGTTCCCTACTGGAAATTGACAGTTTTAGGGATTCCGAGGGCATAGAGTGACCAAACGGAGGGCTGTAAAGCACGGCACGACCCTCTGACCGATACGCTCGTTTTGAGCTATCACACGGCCCATTCCACGACACGCTCTAAAAAATCTAGCAAAAAAACAAACAAAAAACACGCTAAAAACTAGTCACAAGGCCTCCTAGAGCAGCTTTTTGACACCTTAGGGTATCAAAAGCACATGCACTTACGCTCTGGGCGAGTGTTAGAACACGAGCATATTGAGGGTGCCTCTGTTCATACGGACACCCATTACCCATCCACGATAAGCTCTAGACCCTCAGCGGGGACACAAGGTAGCACCACCCAAGACCCTAAAATAGCCGCTAGTGATTCCTCCTCCGACTCAGAAATCATGGAAGCATACCCTACCCAAAACACTGAGAGAGAAGGCCATGCACCTCCCGAAGCTCCACAGCCTAGTACTAGTATGTTTAGCCGTTTCATGGAAACATTAGGTAGAGCTACTCGCTCGGAACCTGAGGCAAATGAAGCACACGAAGGGGGTGGGGAAGTGGAATCTCCTTTCACATCGCACGTGGACCCCACACCCCCAAAGAGTGTCCATGTGGATATCCTACCAACTTCTTACCAAGAAGGCCCTGTTGAGCCGCCTCCTTCAGAAGTTCCCTCTAGAGTACCGTTGGTGGCAAGTAAAACCATGGGGAGCAATATTGCTTCTACCTCACAAGAAACCGTTAACACGTCGACTCTAGAAGGATGGTTCATTAATGATCATTGGACATACGACCTCCACACTGAGGTGTTGACGGATCTACACTCTGGCCACGCCTACCATGTAGGATGGATAGAGATTGTACAATCCACCTCTAGTGCCATGAGCATCGAAGATCAACAGAAAATGATCTGTAATGTTATCCATGGCATTATTCAATCAGAAAGGCAAAACCGAGGGGTAAATATACTCTCAACTGGCCCCATGAGATTTCTGGATACGAGCAAGGCTCAACAGCCTACTCTATCACAAATGGAGACTCCTCTAATGAGTCCCATGGACCCATCTTACGTCATTTCACCTGGGGTCTCTATGCAATCTGAGCCTCCGAGCGAAAACTTTAGCTTCCCTAACTTGGCTCAACCCTCTATTAAGGAAAACCCAGTGCTCACTCCAGGGATAAGCCTGACAGAGAATGTACCGATGACATCTACAGTTAGCGCAGTGCCACTACCTAGTGTCGTAGTACCTAATATGGGGCCTCGACCGTATGTGCCTCTAGCCCCTTATGCACACATGGCCCCCAC
Organism: Adiantum capillus-veneris; assembly: GCF_014529385.1. Lineage (NCBI taxonomy): Eukaryota > Viridiplantae > Streptophyta > Polypodiopsida > Polypodiales > Pteridaceae > Adiantum > Adiantum capillus-veneris. The sequence continues at coordinate 32,151,989 of NC_140959.1, forward strand.
ACCTCCAATTGTACCACTTGCTTATGCTCCTCGAGTGGCGCTCCCTAGCTCTTATCTGAGTGGACCTATGCCCGGTTATGTTCCATATCCTGCATCATCCACACATATGCCAAGACCGGCACCCGTTCCTCTCCCACATATGATTCCAAGAGTACCTCCACCGGCCCTGCCTCCTCACATAGGTGACTTGGCAGCGTTTGCTCAAACCATAGGTCGATCTATCGCGGAAAATATGCGTCACGCATCTGATAGAGAGCCTAGAAGTAAGGCAGTACAAATTGCCAAACTCACGGAAAAATTCAATGGGGACGAAGATGCTAGGAAACACATTGAAGTGTTTGAACAAGTATGTGATTCCTTAGGGGAACGCAACGAACTACATAAGTGCAATGCCTTAAGCTTGACATTAAGTGGGAAGGCTGGAGATTGGTATAGGACCCTAAGGGTGGACGAGAAAACAATCTACCCTACCCTTCGAAGGTTGTTTCTAAAGGAGTACATACGAGAAGGTGTGCTTTGGGGTGTAGCATCTCAGCTACAGAAGGCCGAACGTAAGGAAGGAGAGTCAGTAAGGGACTTCATTAGTCGTCTAAAGCACTTAAACTCTCGTTGCCCTGTAAATGAGCGCTTCAACAATAACCAACTGCTTGATCGATTCATTCGAGGGTTGAGGAATGAAGGAATCTATAATGGACTAGTGATTAGAGGTATCACAACCTGGGAAGATGTCACTGCCAATGCAATCCAATTAGAGGACAACTTGATGATAGCAGGCATGAGGGTGTCTACTGACACGAGATCCACTAGCTCACAAGCCATTGAGTATGAACCCATGACTGCAAAGCCCATTGCCAATGAGCCAAAGGTATTTGAGACATTCTTGACAGACCTCACCAAGGCAATCCAAGAGTCTCTTAAGGATAATCGACCCCCTCAAAATAGTCACATGTATCCAAGAAGGGAGCAACAATGGTGTTCCATTTGCTTAGGTCCACATAGCACTAGTGAGTGCCCTACGTTTAGAGTAAAATTTAATGGAACTTGCAACGCATGTGGTAGGTATGGTCACCAAGCTAAGGATTGTTTAATGATCAAACGTATGATGGCAAATAGACCACCTGTAGCCTGGACGGATGTGCCTCGAGCTCCTGTATTGATGCCTACTCCACCGGTTGAGCAACTACCGCAACACATGGTCCCTAGATCTCAAAATGTTGTACAAGCTACACCGTTACCACCTCCTGTGCTAGGACCGCAGCCCCCGCATCCAAGAGTCGCCCCTATGAACCAAGTGGGTTGCGAGCCATCAAATGCTTATGCAGATGGCTGTGAGGAGGAAATAGACACTAGTATTGCCTACGGACTTGATACATTGGAAGAATGTCCTATATACTACATGGAAGATTGTTGGGGACAAGTCAAGCCGGTTTATCAAGCTGCTGCTCTCGCATCCAGAGGTCAAAATATCAACACCCAGGCTAGGAGGCCACCTCTTCAATGCTACGAGTGTGGTGGACCACATCGAGCAGCGGAGTGCCCTATTAGGCTACAAAAGAATGCTGCACAGATGCAAATGAATCAAGGGAGCACGTCTGCAATACCAATACTCACATTTAATCGTTGTGGCATAGATCACTTGATTGCCCAATGCCCCTATAACCCAAATGCGCCTAAAATCACACCCCTAAATTTGGTCGAAATTGCTAGTGTGACATCGCCAATACCACCCGTCGCACCCGCTTATGCGATTACACGGTCCATGCTTCAAGGGCCAGGACATATCCTCGAAGAGAGAGATACCGCGTCAATTATCCAAGCAAAGAAAAAGAAGACACGAAGGAAGAAGTCGCAGAATACGGAAAATTCAAAGCCAAGTTCCAAAACAAACATAGGAACAGGAGATGACCCCGTGTATATGAATGACCTCGAGGATGATTCAGATTCAGTCGAGACAATGGAGACTAGAACCAATACCACAAAGGGAAAGACCGACAAAGAAAACCGTAACATGGAACCAAATGAAAACCGAATGAGAGAAAACCATAAAGAGCCTCTGAAAACACCACAAGTGTTTCCAAATCCAATCCAAGATCCCCAAGATAAACCGCAGGGGGCAAAAGGGAAGAATCGTAAAAAGAAGATTGGGACGTACCCAAACCCTGTAGACGAGATTAAGCAGGTGAAACATCTAAGAGGTTTAGTGGAGGAGACTCAAAGGAAACTAGAACCAGAACCCATGCATGTAAAAATTCATGACACAGTGTTTCCCACGCAAGTTCATCCACCCCACATGAACCATAGACCGTTAGCCATATCTAGTATCATCCAAGAAGGGAGTGAGGACAGGACATCAGAAAGTGAGCATACACCCTTCTTGTTGGAAAGGATGTTTAACGAAGGAATACCTGATCCCATTGAGGAATATGAGATTCCATCCTCACCAGTTCCTAGTCAAGGACCTACACCCTGCAAAACGCCAATGAATGTTGCCAAACTAGTGGACTTCATGTCTTCTGAGGTCCGAACCACGATCATAGCAAAGGTGTATGGAGATCCTGAGTTATTCCTTGCACTTCGAGCATTCCTTAACGGAGAGCTACGAACGGGATTACCGCAGTTTGCGCAACCAAATAGGCCTGACTCGATTATGATTGATGAGGAAAATCATGTGCAATCACTTGACTTAGATGGACACGAGTCTGTGATCGAGGTACCCATTAACGAATTAGGGCAGTATTTTGAAGGCGACGAGTCTAATGCGACCCTACCCATCACTACCAAGGGATTAACTATAAAGGGAATTCTTGATGGTGGTGCGGGAGCTAGCATCGTTACAAAAGATTGTTGGGAATCCATGGGAAAACCCCGCCTCAGTGTTACTAACATTGTGGTAAAGATGGCAAATGGTACCATAGCCAAACCTATGGGGATGCTCAAGGATCTTAAGATCAAAGTTCTAGGACACAAAGTACGACATACGTTCATTGTAATGGATTTCTCTAAACACCTTATGTCATATGAAATGATTTTAGGACGACCATTCATGAGGGAAGCACAAATGGTTCACGATTGGTCTAAAAATCATGTCTATTTGCAATTCCAAGACTCTGTCCTTAGAGTGGATTTGGTGACTGGTAAGGTACACCCCTTAGGGAGTAAAACCATTATTAATCATCGCTCTAACACCACAGTTCACTCGGCCCCACTACAATATTGTTACACTTGTAAGAAGGATACAGACATTGGCCAAGATTCTGTATGACAGAATCAGACAATGTGGATTGGGTCCACCTAGCATCAACCATAGACACTTGGGGAAATAGGGGGACGACCTGGGTAACACCTGAGGGGGATGAAATGCCTATACCCTTAAATATGCTACAAGCAATGTATATCGCTTCCGACAAGACTCATCCTAAGGTAACAAAGAAAACATACAAGTGGGTCCCTAAAGCTTCTTTAGTGACCATAGCTAGTGCTAAAAAACAGAAGCCTTGTAAGAAACGTACCACTCGCTCCAATAAAAGTAAGAAAATGTTGCGATGGATCCCTAAACGACTATTGGAAGCCCAAGGCTACTATCAAGGAAATGATCAAATCTGGGTGCCAAAACGTAGATTGTGCTCTTACCTAACACCTGACCCAAGTGAGCCCAATCCCGTAGCTCCAAAACGAATCAATGATCGTGAAAAGAAAAAAATCACAGAATGCTACACACCCGCTCCCGAGCTAGTTTGGGTACCAAAGAAAGAACGATTTGTTCCACCTAGCTCAGGAAGGGGGGAGTCCCATGAAGATTCTAGCTCCTCATGTAATACATCCATAGAGGTAAAAGATTCTACACAGTCTCCATCTATAGTAGTGGACCTCAATGAAGCTACAAAAGAATCCACACCTCCCAGTGTTCAAGAATCACCTGATGAACCACTTCAAGTTCAATCCTGGGAGAGTACCTTACCACCCTTGCAGCTTGACGAGGCACCTAGGGTAATAGAAAACTACTGGCAAAAATCCTCACCTATTACCAACTGGAACAATTGGTTTCAAAGGGTGACAAGATCATTTCAAACGGTATGATCTACCCAAGGAAGGGGGGAGTGTTTGCTGACAGTCATCATTCATTTGTTTCCCTCTCAACCTTTTTCCCTGACCTCTCAATCTCCGATCTTAGGGAATGTATATATATAGCCTTATACTCGCAAAAAAACAAAAATAGTAAAGAGCAAGAGCGCCTAGCAATGAGAGAGCACCCTATCAGATCTTATATATAAGTCCAAATTCACCGTGTCAAGTCAAGCAACACACAAAAACAACTCTTATGTTTTAAAGGCCTAACCAAATCTATCTGTCTTGTCAGAAATGGCTACTTCACCAGAGGCATGCACTTCTATTTTTGATGAAAGGTACCCCTTGTCTTTGCAACAAGTGTTCTACGTATGCTACCCTATACTTTCTTGCGAATGGGATTTGATAGAGAGCCTTGCATGTGAGAGAAATTTTGAGGAGTTAGAATGGCTGATACGTCTATGGCTAACTAGTGATCCCTACCCAGTGGCGAATGTGTCTCCAATGGCACATGCTTATTCTTTTGCACAAGATGAGTATCCACGCATCACGAGGTTCTTGATTAGCATGCTTGCACAAGAGGATGATGAAGAGGAACTAATAGAGACCAAGGAAGACTATGGCCTCACGGACAATGATTTTATTTATCTAGATGATGAGGATAGAGGCCTAGCCTTAGGGTGGCCACCCGGTTTATATAATATCCTCTTTCCTTGATTCTAAAAGGGGTGACAGATAGGTAGGTTAGGGGTCTAGATTGTGTTTTGAGTTTGTTTTTTAGGAGTTTTAATTTTTCCCACTGATGTGCCTCCTGGAGGTATTCCTTTTGTTTCCTAGTGTGTACAAGAGCGTGTTGCTATTGATAGGATTTGGACCTTCATGGAACCTTCAAATCAAGCGCGACCATCAACACAAACAGGTGTTTCTTATCCATTAGCATTGCCCTTATCTTTTTTGCATCCATGTTTGTCTGCTTTGATTGTGATTGGTAGCATAATATTCAGCGCATTGGCTTAGTATCAAACATTTAATTCAATGTAATGTTTTGTCATAATCACTTGTCTAGGTTTAAAAATCAAGCAGTCCGACTAAGCTAGTTTGACCAAGCTAGGTATTAGAAATCTTCTCTTAATACCATGGGGAATGCCTTCCTAATAAGCAATGGTTACTTAGGTTCTTAATCCGATTTAGGCAGCATTGTATGAAATGTACTAGGGCTTTCTAGTGGGCTTAACCCTAGTGACCTTTAGCTTAAGTATTATAAAGGGAGTTTACTAATGTGATGAGCCTGGGGAGTGTAACAATGTTATATGACCCCCCAAAGTTACAAAATTAAAATGATGAAAATGAACAAGCAAAAAATCAAAGTGCCACAATGTAAAATTTTAAGCTGGAAGAGAAATCTCAGCTTGATTTGGTACTTCACTCACATGTATTGCCTATGGTACTAAAGCCCTAGAGGTTCCCAGCGTGGGCGCTTTTCCTTGAAAAGCAAAAAACCCAAGGCATACAAAATAAGCACACACATCATAATTGAATCAATGTGAAAAGACCTTGGGGGGTCAAAGAAAAAGTAATCAGTCAGGCGCTGATTTCATGAGAAATTCCTTTTATGGTAGCTTAACTACAAGGTTTTCTAGGTATAGCCTCTAGTCAGCCCTTGAACATGAATACTTGGCTCTGGTGATTAAACAACTTAATTGACCACAGAAAGTTAAGAAGCTTACCCATGGTATTAATATTCGATCTCTAGTGCTTTTCGACCGTCAAATTAGCGACCCCAGATTTGTTTAATTTTATACCTTTACATCTGTTTATGCATTTGATTACGTTGAAATTTAATGTTCATTGCTGACAAATTGTTTGAAATTCTTTTTCCAATCAATGTGTCTACCTAAAACTGCATATGCTTTTTAAGAGAATGCAATTACTGTGCCAATGTTGTTTGATTTTGCAGTGACTGAAGAAGGCTAAGGACATTCATCTCAAATGCTCTTCCACCTCGATGAACCAGCTTCAACTCAATAGCTTCCGAGGACGGAATCTACATCAGGAAGGGGGGCATGTTAACCCTCACGGCACACGGACACCCTATGATCTATAAACGTTGTATTATTTATTTAAGTAGAGTCAGGTACCGGGCTTGTCGGACCAATAGGGAAAGGTAGAGTGATCGCCGATGAGAGGCGCACTTTAACTTGGACATTCAAGGGATTAGTTGGTTAAGCATGGGCACCCAAGTGTGAATGGGGTGAGCTCCTATAAAAGCCAACTAAACCTAATTTTTACTCATTCTCTCATTTGTGCAATTGAAGAGTGCTCTTGCTCCATCTCCATCTCCATCTTCTTCTTCTTCACCTCCTTGTGTGTGTGTGTGTGAGAGAGAGAGAGAGAGAGAGGGAGAGTGTGTGTGCGATCGAGCATTACGAAGGCACGACGGCGGCGAAGCGGTTGAGCGCGGCACGACTGCAGCTTCTTCTTCATCGCGGCGAGGAATCCACCACGAAGGCGAGCGTAGAGCGGTGAGTGACACACCCTTTGTTTTCTTGAGCTTGCTAGTTTAGGCTTGTTGTGTGCTTGGAGCCGTTTGTGGCTCGGATACGGTGTATTGGCAAGTCCCTTGCTTTGACAGTGCGGCAAGGAGCGCACAATAGTTGTTTATACATGTATCAACTCTCTGTCTTGATGAACATGTTTCATTGGAACCTAGGTGTGAATGATTTTCACATTCTATTATGGTTTAGTGCCAAGCCAAGCACCAGGATGGATGGACATGGATATGCATGTTCGGATTTGTTTTTGCTAAATGCATGTAAACTAAGTGTTATGGGCCCTAGTGTTTAGCAAAGGCTGATTTGGAGTGGCATGTACATTGATGACATCCTTCTAACAATCACCAATAGAGGTAATGGCTCAATTTGGGTGATTGTGGATCTTTTATGTTAACCAAGATGGTTAGTATTAACATTGTTGATTCGTCTGCACTCTTGTAAGGTATTGTGATACCTGTTTACCTCTGTCATTTTGGAAGACTGTATGTAAACGGTGTGGAAACACACTACAATATTTTCATTCATCCAAATGGGATATACACATTACAAGTGTATTCTTTGCTAAAGGATATGCGAAGTACGTACGTTAGCACAAAGAAGTCCAATTAGAAAGCATGTATTGCTCTATTTTTTCTTACCAGTACGTAAAGTATGTTTGCGACTAGGTTTAGTCTCTTTATGTGTAAGTGAGATTATCAACCTTGAACACTAATTATGGTGGGGTTCTTTACTGATGACAATTAACAAGTCAAGGACTTATACTTTTGATAAGTTAGGTCAGCTAGTTACTTTCATGGAAAGTGAAAAGAGGTACTCTTTTGGGTACATCTTAGTTGTGATAACTTTTTTAGCATACTCAAGTGAGTTCTAAATGGATTCTACGTGCTATGTTGAATATAGGCTAGTTACACAATGGTTGCAAAGAGACAACAATGTGAAAAATCAAGATGTTATTCTTGATTTCATTGAACCTCCTACTGAGCTGTGTTCTGGTAAAATGAATAGATGGATCCATGAAGGATTCCACAGTGGAAAACATAAGTGTTCTTATGAAGATACGACCACTTTTGTTTTGGAGGACGCAAATGCTTCTCCAAGGGGGGAGTAATGCCAGGCCTAGGGTAAGACTAGGTTGCAAGACAAGGGATTGGACGGACATGCTATCAAGGGCCCCTATTAATAGCTAGGCACGGCCTATATAAGGCGTGGTTGGGTGGAGAGTTGCATGCTCTACTTCTCTCAATCTTACAACATACCCCACATGAACTTGCGATTGACATAGCTTGGTGGCTACGACATACCCTGAGAGTGCAAGACATTGGTGAATGCATGATATTTTGCCAACAAACTAGAATGGGGGGTAAAGACAGAGGTCTTCAATCTAGAGCGGTTTCTCGATGAAGAGGCAATGAAATCCAGTGGGAATGACTTCAAATTCTTTTCATTCTGAGTTGAGAGAAGAAGTTGCATACAAATCATCCTAGCAATCTGTGTTTTTTTGTTTGCACTTGCGAATTTTGTGTAGTCCTTTAAGCTCCTTCCACCTCCTAGGGAAATCAATACAGAAATAACTTGCAAAGGAGGGAAATACAACTTACAAATTGCAAAGCACTGGAGCATAGTATGAAAGCCCATCGATTAGTCATGATCAATCTCTCAATCAATTGCACCTATCTGTAGCATGCAAAAACTTATTGATTCCCTTATAACCTACTCAAGGTTGAGATGAGCATCCATATCTCTAATTATGTATATATAAAATATTAAATAAATTCTCAATTCTTAATTGATTAATGAATAGAGGATTAATAGGTTCTTAAAGAACGTACTCAATTCTTGTCTCTGCTTGCAAAATTTACCACTTGAACATTGTTAAAAATGGAGCCTAGTTTACCCTTGTGATCTTTATTCTAGAAACACACATTTGTAAGACCCCCGTTCGGAAAATAAACCATCATGCGTGAGAAAACTCACTCTCCAAAAAAAAAAAAAACTTCATACCAAAAAGCTTGCTAGAATATTCCCTTTTGCTTAAATAGCATGGTTGGATCGTAAAGTGATCAAAAAATAGTTGACAAATACTTGGGTCGTGGTCGGTAGTCGATGGCAAGTGGCTAATGGCCAGTGGTGGGAATTCAGTGGGTGGCTAGTAGGTGGAATTCAACAATTGATGGTAGATTTTTGGGTGGACTCGTCTACACATAGATGGCTACACATGGGTGCATCTACACATGGGTGGCTACCTCTCATGAGAGAGGGTAGCTGATAGAGAATCCTTTGCATCTATAAAAGGAGGAATTTTCTACACATAAAAATAGAGTGAATCAAGAACAAGAGACACAAAGTAGCAAGTGCAAGGTAGAGAAAGAATCAGGTGGGAAAATCATTAAGGTTTAATGAAAGTTTTAAGTTTACATCCATTGAGTGGCTTCTTTCCCATGGATGTAGCGATACATGAATGAACCATGTATACCTCTCTCTCTCTCTCTCTCTCTCTCTCTCTCTCTCTCTCTCGTTTAAGTTTGATGTGCAAATCCAATGAGTGGTTGATTTCCCATGGATGTAGCCCACACTTGGGAGAACCACATATGTCTTGTATGCTCTCTCTTTATGATCTCTCTTAAGATTATTTTTATCTCTCTCTATTAAGTACACCACTCTAATTGCTACTTAGTTCTCATTAATAATAGAAAACATTACACTTTGTAGTTCTTGTGTGTATATTTAGGATCATATAAATCATCTAGATGTAAGACGTGATGTTGCAACTCACATGTTTTAAGATTTTCTATTGGCAGTCACACCATACGGCCATCCTTCAAGTCAACCCCTTCACTTTTTAGCCCCAAATTTTGATATCTATTATTTTTCAAAAAGCCTTCATAATTATATGAGAGTCTCTAATTTTACTCAGATCATCTTGAGTTTGTCTACGCTACATCTGAGTTGTATAATTTCTAAATAAGTCTGAGTCTTGTAAAGTTAACCCCACTAGCCAAGAGAGCCGTAAGTATAAAATTTATTTTGTAAAGTGGAAAAAGGACCCTTATCATTATCCAAGTTTTGAGTTTTGGAGTGTACAAATGAGAGCGGCTATGCTCATGTGCCTTGTAATTCTCATATCTTGAAATTTGGTAATCATATTTCGATTCCGAAACTTGCAATGTGTTCCTTGTCTATTGTTCTTCATTCAAGTATATTCATTGTCGATTTTGATGTGATTTATGACTACACGCTAGTAGGTTAAATTAACTATTTTGAGTGCATTAACACTAGGTTGGTAATGGGACACTTTTATGTCCTGTTAAGTGACCATTTTCCTTGAATTATGTCAAGAGTTTCAAAATGGATTTTGAGGTGCTATCTATCTAGAAAGTTGTCTCATGAGCTGAAAAAAACTCGACATTTTTTTGGAGTATCAATTCCATCTTTAACCTTGTCCTTGCACAACATTTCACAACCTAAACTGTGTGAAAAAACGGGTCCTGTTTCTGGTTTTTTTCAACTTTTTGCAACTATACCACTCTAGAACTCATGTTTGTGAGGTCTATAATGATAGAGAACTATCTTTAGTAGTCCTCAACATGTGGTGATGCTTCTAGGGAGAAATAAATGTTAAAGTTGTAAGTTATGACCAAATCACATAAATTGTCAAATCCTGTTTTTTAGCCAATTTTAGCTCTTCTATGATTTTTTTGGTGTCTTTCATGTTATCCAAATGCAGTTTTGATTTTCTATGTCGCATATTGTAACATAAAGCTAATATTCCTTGAGTTTTGGGGCATCTAATACCCTATTTTGCATAGTAGACAACGATGGTTGATTTTTTCAATTATAGAAGAAAACGAAACATTCTAGTATATCAAGTATAGCTTTTTCAATATTGTTAGTTTCTTGTGACAACTACATGCATTTTGTAGGTAGTAACCATATCTAGTCATAAGGATCAAATTTGGCTAGATATTGAATAGTTTGTATGGGATTCTACAACTCCTAATGTTGAACCCAGTTTTTTCATGTTTGCTGTATTTGGCACTTCATCTTTGTCCCTAGGATTCCCCTTGGTAAGAGATGTATTATTCTTTTGACATGCTCCATGGCTCCTTATGAACCTAAAGGACAATAGGGAACTAAGAAAACATACATATATTATTTGTATTGAGCGTGGCTATAAAAACTTTGACGATAGGTTTGCAGAATGGTAAAAATTCAACTTTTTTGTACCTATTTCTTTTGGCACAACAAAAAATAGTGAGTGAGAAGCAATCATATGTTCGGATCACCAACCCAGTGAAGGTAACTAGGAAATTTATCTCAAGTCCTGCAAAAATCCCCAATCTTATTTTTATGCAACAAAACGTAAGAAATGACTGTTTTGATGAAAATGTACTGGTCCATCAACTTTGGAGGCTTGGTGTGACCAAAAGATGAGAAATTTTACAAGTTTCTTATTTTTTCCATGTGTAGTAGGCCTTGAACTATAACCTCATGAAAGGATTTTACAAAATGAGTGGATCTACTATGGTTTTGGAGGTTTTTTTCAAAACACTGAAAGGACACTTTTATGTCCTGCTAGGTTACCAACCTAGTGTTAATGACTTTTTTTTATATTTTGACCATAGGAGAGTGTTCCTAGATCCTAGGACGACCTTTCTAGTATGTTCTATTATAGTTTCCAAGACCTTGACCATGATGGATTGTGATTTTGGTACCTTCTCAGATTGCAACCAAACTCGGTAGGTTAATATCTCTAAGTGTATTAGACCTCCTCCCAAATTTTTGTAGCATTTGGACTTTGTTTGAGTGCCAAAATGGGTTGATGACTAAGTGCGATGACATAGGACTCAGGAAGGTTACTAAATCTGAGAGTGATAGATTTGCAGGTGCTAGAGATATTGTCGTTTCATAGGTTCATTTCTTGAGGTTGACACCCTCAAAAAGTCTCTATGTCCTATCCAAGTCCCTTCACTAAGTATTGACATTATGTTAGTGTCAAAACGCTATGATATAGAAGTCCATTGGGGTGACCCGCTAACATTGGCGTCGTTGCCAAGGATAGCGATCCTTAGGTGGTAAGTGACCTAGTTGTAGCTTTTTACTTATAGACTTTTGATTTTGATTTCCAATTCACTTACAATTTAGCAGCCAAACACCTAGACATGGTGTTAAGTGCTTAGTAGAGGTTAGAAGTCAAAAACTTTCTAAGTCTACTCTTGAGAGGTATTCGGAGTTGTGAGTGAGATATGAAAGGATGTCATTTGGGATATTCTCCGATGGTTTGAAAGTATTGTTCCATATTTTGTTTTTCTTCCAGTTTTGAACCATTTTTTGATGTTTAGTCCTAGGATTCAATTCTGCAATTAGGAAATGATTCAGTAACATCTATAAGTGTCAAATTGAACGAAAGGATCAGCGAAAAGACTCTCAAAACCTTATTTTGGTTATATCGAGACCATAAACTCTGAAATTTTAGAAATTTGATGGTTTGAGCTTTAAAGCAAATTCAAACCCAAAAAAAAAGTGGGTAAAGGGGTTGAAAAAATTGAATAGAGCTAATTTAGAAAGTTTCATGCCAAAAAGTGCAAGAACATGGATCACGATCCATGACCCTCTGAGATAAATTGGCCAAAACATGATACAAGAGGGTTCGGGGGGTTCCAAATCTCTAGATACACACTTTTGGTGGGAAAATTACACATCATTCTCATCCAAATCAACAAATTGGACAAAAGACTCAAAAACCTTCAAAATAGACAAAACAATCAGTCTTTTTTAACTTTTTGGTGTTCAAACTCAAAAATAAGTGAAAATTTGACCACTACAGGGTATAGGTATACAACTGACCAAATTTCATGACTAGATGAGGTGGAACATGGATCATGATCCATGACCCCTGAACCACCTGAGGTTGAGAATTAAGTAGTGGATAGCTAACATCATTTGGAGCAATTTTTGTAAAGGTCATCAAAGAAAAATACAACAAAAAATTGACCAAAACATCCAAATACAAGCTGCAAGCAAACACAAAAGTTTTGTTTTGGCAAGAAGAAAGATGTTCAAATCCAAAAATAAGTGGATAGGAAGACTCCATAGACTTCAACTAACCATCTGATTTGGGATTCTGATCTATTCAAACATGGATTGCAATCCATGCCCCCCTCCTAGATTTTGGGATTATGACCTCACGGATTAGTAGCAGAGACCAACACCAATTACTTATCCAAAAACAAGGGTACCAAAACCTTCAAGAAGAGCCTAAAACAGGGCCAACATCAATCAAGACCAAAAAACTACAAAACAAACTGACAAAATGACTTTTGGGAGACTTTGGGGGAATCAAAACAACTAAATATCACTTAATAGCTATCAAGAGACTCTGAGAGACCTGTGTGCCAAGTTTCAAGTGATTTTAACACTAGGGTACATGTATCGTGATCGATGACCCCTTGTCACAGAAATAGCCCAAATTGATACTAGAGTTAGCACTAGTCCCAGGTAGCATAGTGGTGTTTTCAAATTTCAATTTGGACTTGAATTGTACATGTTACAAGCAAAATAGGATTTTGTGTCAAAAGTTCGATAAAGATTTGAATCCAATATATTTTGACTAGCCCAATGGGTGTGAAGCTATAGCCACCAAGTGATTTTTGTACAGGTTATGGGAGTTAGATTTGGAGTAAGTTGCTTTTGAGCAGCGGGCTAAAAGCACCATAAAAGGTAATTGGTCAGGGTTTTTCGCGCTTCATTTCTTGATGTATTTGTGGCTAAGAAAACTTAATCAAAGTAAAAACCCTGCAATATAAACCAATCAAGCCATATCTCAACCAAGGGTAGTGTTGATCAAGGGACTATATCTACCTTAGAGCCGATCTTGGAGGAAAGTTTGTCTGATACTTCTTCGGAGAGATCATATACCTATAGGGCTAAGGGATCCAAAAGTGTGAGTTTCAAGGAATAAACCAAAATGGGAGAGGGACCATCGTAGCCTACACCAAACCTAAAACTTTTGCATCTGCAATATCTGTTTGAAAATGAGGAGGGCGCTCAAATCTATAAAGATGGTATGGATCATTACTCTCTTAAAATTGAAGAGAGGCCTACTGAGCTTAAGCTCGTAGTGCCCATAGAATATAGTGGCAATCAATATTTTGATGAAGAGGAAAACATGTATATGGATGTGCTTGATCCTTTTATTGTGGACAAGTGGGGATTAATAGGCACACAAAGGAAAAGGTTAACATAGAGCCTGAGGAGAAGCCGTTGAAGTTGGACATTCCTAATGCCAAGCTTTGACAATTAAACATGGCTACTTGTTTCAACACCGACAAAATGCATGTGGGCTAATACAAGTATGATAACGGAGAACAAATACTCTACTACAGGTGTGAGGAGCCCAATGTGAGGGAGCTAAGTAAGCAAAAATTCTTGTATGTATTTATGTTCGAAGTAGAAAGAGATCCACAGAAAGTCATGCTAGACAAGTATGGTTAGAATTATTTGGCAGAGAGCCATAACGAGCGCGAGGGATATACTTACTTTGGGGGTCCACTTCATAAGTACTATGTCACCCCTAGCATGCATAGACCTACTATCTCAAAAACAACACGACCAAAAACTACTAGTGAGTCCTCTAAAACATCATGTGGGAGATTCATTCAATCAACCACATCTCTCTGAGCTAAGAACAATGGGATCCTTGGATTCCCGACTTCTTATGTCTACACATTGAGGTAGTGATATCTCAAAAATGATTGTCAGCATAAGGCATCGAATATCAAAACCAAAAGCCAAGATGTAAGACCCCAGGAAAGGGTGACTGACTGAAACCCTTCCAAAGCAGCCATCAGTGGTTACAAGATAAGAGATATATTGGTAGGAGAACCTAGATGATGAGAATGGTAGAAAAAAATTAAGGAATGCAACCTTCTCAAGGGGCTAAGTGTGTACCAAAAAAGTACAGTGGACCAAGGGATCCATATGCACATGTTTTCATTTTTAAGAAAGTCTTAAGAGAAAACAAGTAGTGGATTTTCACACACAATATGAGGGATTGAGTTTAACATTGGAGGGAATGTCATTGACTTGGTGCTTGAACATTGATTAACTCTTACCAGAGTGATAAGCAGACGAGTTAACTAGATGGGTAATGAAAGAGGAGTGTCTCTTCCACCAATAGAGGAATTTGAGGCTGGATCTCATATGAATCAGAAGTGGAATCATATTGGGCAGACAAAGGATCTGTACTATGGACAGTCAACCCCATTCATTAAGAACACTACCATCCTATACGAGAGAGTACGAGGCCAAGTCAGAGGTTGTTGCATCCCATCATAGAGACTGTCTCCCAGCAAGGTCATCGATTCAAAAGGGCTAATAGATATTCTATCTACCCTAGTCACCTATATGATAATGTTAGCTGAGTTGCTCAGAATACAACCAAACATGTGGGCCACTGTGGGAAAATGCCTAGAGAAATTTGGTGTTAAAAAACCAATGACTCAAATTGAGGAAGGGATCAAAAAGCTAGAAATTCCTCAACTAAATACTCAGCCAGTACCGTTAAACAAGGTCAGAGAGTACTATGAGGGAGAATATGAGAACACCACTCTTCCCGTGGAATTCCAGGGTGTAAAAACCATGGCAATCCTTGAAAGTGAATCTGGTGCTTCCATCACAGCAAAAAAGGTTTGGAAAACATGGGAAAAACCAGTAGTGAGGGCTACAAGGATGAAACTGTAGCTTGCATACGGAGACATGGAAAGGCCCATAAGACTACTAGAAAAAGTAGTTGTCACTTCTTGTGGCATTGAGTATGAGAAAACCTTTGCTATTATTGACTTTGGCAAGAAGAACAACTATGACATCATTCTAGGAAGACCATTCATGCGACAACTAAAAATGGTCCAAGATTGGAGATATGACTATATATCTATCTGAGACATATGGAAACCACAGCAAGGATAAATATGAAGGACCATAGTTATAGGGATATGACGATAACACCTACGGAGGAGTTTCATTCCGCTACTGTAGCAGGATTAGAACTTCCACCATGGTTGGGTAAGCATTAGAAAGTTGGACTCACTTTTGGGCCTTTCAATTCTAGAGAGAGAGTGGCGCTCGACCAATGAGGAAGAGGCTAACGTTACATTGAGAGTCAACATTTTGGAGCCAAGCTCTTTTTGAAAAAAGGGAGAAAATATCATTTTTGTTCATCAAATTGCACAATTTCACGCTTTCAAGGCATAAATTCCATAAGTCGTACTAACTCTGTACCGACAAATTTCAGAACTTTCATTGAAGACTCTATCTAGTATCTATGTTCCCGCCCAAATATGACTTTGAGTAGCTCTACTTCCCTCTCAAAACTTTCTTCCCTTTTTCATATTTGCACTAAATTTTTTGTGTATTCTAGTGCACACCATGACTACTTCTTGAAGGCCTAGCACTACCATTGACTCTATTAGCATTTTTAATAGTTATACTACAGAGGATCAAGCATGGATACCATCTCGAATAACTATTGGAAGTTGGGTACTATTGCAAACTAGGAGGAGGAATAGGAGGCAACGCAATGATTTTGTGGAGGCTTTCAAGGGACAAGTTAAAGAGTTTAAAGTGTGTGCACAAAGCAAGCGGGTGAAAGAGGTCCTCATACAACATGCTTTCCAGCATGCAGACTTAAGGTTGCAAACATGTCCTCCAAGTTTTCCACGGCATCGACCCAACTATAAGTTATTTTGAGCATCTCACTAGGTGCATGATTATATTCAAAGGTTAAGTGGTGGATATCATATTTGGTATGTTTCATATATTTATCCATTGAATAGGATGGATTGGCAACCAGTTGAGAGCATAGTTGGGATTTTTTACGCTTTCCATGCATTTATTGGTGAGCAAATGTACCGAGGAAGACAACACAAGCAACTTGCAGATAATGGAATATTCTTTCCATGCATTTATTGGTGAGCAAATGTACCGAGGAAGACAACACAAGGAGCTTGCAGATAATGGAATATTCTTTTATGATGTGTCATATTTGGAACCGAGAACTTCCTTTGGTTGGGGTCACGGAGCTCCTTTATCACTTCCATCCTTTGACAGTAAGGATTGGTCTTGCCAGCTTTGCAAACTAGTGAAAGCTTTAGGAATAGGTTGTTTCAAGATATACAAAAGTCCCTCAAGTATTCAATTGCCACAAAAATAGTTCAGATTGCACTAGTTATGCCAAGTTGAAGTGTTTGTAGATTTCTTCTTCGATGAGAAAATAAGAACTACCACAACAATGTTCATTTGCAAGTTTGAGAGCTGTTTGGACTTTTTAGATGATAATTGGGATAGGATATAGTCACAGGGCAAAATCTGTATTTTGAAAAAGAAGTCCATAATTTGCAAGTTTATTATAAGCTCTCAAAATTTCATAGTATCGTTTTACTATTTTAGATATCATCTTCTTAGTGTGCAGCTTATGCCACTCGACCAAGATACAGAGTCTATCCTCGAGAACAAACCTTTATCAATGGAGCTCTACTTTTGAGACAGCCTACTTACTTTGATGGAGACAATGTCAAGCACAACTCTACACAATTCAGGGTAGATCTTACATGTGAAGAACTTCCACTTTTGCCGGAATTGTATGCATTCAGTCTCAACAATAGAAAGGTGCTTACTAAATGGATGAATTTTGATTGCCTTTAATACATTGAGACATAGAATCTAACTCTTTCTTCTTCTCAAATTCCAAGATGCAAGGAGAAAACAACATTGTGCAAGGAGTCCCTCACAAATACACTTCACTTAATTGCTTCCACCGGAAGCTAGGTCACATACATTGTGCACGCAATGAGATTTGATGCCATGCAAACCATGATGTACTCTTCAAAATGACTAGTACAGAGACATTTTGTGCCGCTCAAATAATGTTTAAAATATGTATACTTTTCATTGTCTCAAAACTTTACAAATTGTGTTGTTTCTATGTATACAAAGAGAGGTAGTTATTTCTCCCTTCCCCTACTACTTCTCCCCTATCCTCTCCCCCGGTTGGTGTCACTGGTCCCCTGTCCTCTCCCTCGGTTGTTGCCACTAGTCCCTTGCCCTCTCCCCCGATTGCTGCCCCTGCTACCCTGCCCTCTTTCCCGATTGTGCTGCTTCTTCTCCCTCGGGGGACACTGGTATCGGGCATCTTTTTGCGTCATTCAAAATCATGGGCCCCTTCCATGGCTTCCCATGCATCTTGCACTTGTGAAGCTTCCCTCTATTCTTGCTCTTGCCACTGACGTGTAGCCCATTCCTCTACTTTTGTGGTTTCCGCATAATATTGATTGATTGCTTCTTGCATATTTCAAACCCCCTCTTGAGTCTGATGGTAGCGCTGCGTCATTTTGTCAATGCGAGCCTTTTCAAACTCCTGAGTTCTCACCCTTTCCTCTCTTGTACGTCTATTTACTGAGATTATAATATGCTGGATGGCCATTATAGAAAAATGTTGCACATTGTCGGGGGTGTAGTTATGTAATTGAAGTTCCTGTAGAAGCGTGATAATAAGAAGGTAAGTAAAGATGTTGCTTCTTTTAATACAAACATTGCAGCAAACAAACAATGAAACAACATAATTACTTACGTTTGGTACATCCAAAATTTACTGAGGAGCAACAAGACATTCAAACAAGTTTGTCAGCCACAGCTATAGTCATCAACCTTCGTGGGCAGGATGACACATTCGTGCCGGATGGTAGTCTCTAGATCATGTTCTAACAAAACATGCTTTATAGAGCATACAATTTTTTTCGCGGCACTATATACGTAACCACTTGAGTCAGTAACACATTACAAAGAGATACTATTTCTAAATGTATCCAGATGTGCCTTACGTTTTTACACGACCATGAAACAACCTCCTTTGCCTAGATTTTGCGTAGTAAACAATCTCTTCAAGGTCAAATAACAACAAAATCTAATGATCACTACACCAAAACCATCAAACATGAGAAGAAAGATCCTAAATCCAACATGGTTTTTACAAGGCAAGAAGAAACTCACGATTGATTGTATGAAGTAACCAGAAAACGCACTAGATCAAAATTGACTCTGCTAAACCAGCCCAATAGAGCCAAAAAGGAAACTCCATTGTTTGCAGTATAGGCGAGATTAGCGGATATATTACGTATATTTTTTTCTGAACATCAATGGGCAGAAGCAAGATAGCGTGCCGAACATGAATCAATGGCAGAGATTAGGTTTTAGATATTTCAACAGGCTGTCACTACCACAAACACATGAGTCAATACCGAGCGATTGGGGCACCTATCGAATTCCATAAGCCACTAACTCACTTGGTATTGACCCATGTCTTAGCGGTAGTGAGCCATCTAATGAACCAAGCGTGACTTATAAAGAGAAGCTTGATACGTAACACATAGCAATGTTGACAACTTTCGCAAAGGCATGAGTCAATACCTAGTGGTATAACTATCCAATTCCATAAGCCATTGACTCACTTGGTATTGACCCATGTATTAGTGGTAGTGAGCCATCTAATAAACCAAGCATGACTTATAAAGAAAATCATGAGACGTAACACATAGCAACGTTGACGACTGCCGCTAATACATGGGTCAATACGGAGCGAGTGGTATAACTATCCAAGTCCATAAGCCACTGACTCGCTTGGTATTGATCCATGCCTTAGCAGAAGTGAGCCATTTAATGAACCAAGTGTGACTTATAAAGAGCTTGAGAAATACCACATAGCAATGTTGACGACAACATCTGTTGCGTTGGAGTTTGAGAAATTGCACATGCATAGGAAGTCTTGTTGATCGAGGTTGAAAAGGCAGGCCTCCTTTGACCTTCCAGGCAGCAAAATCTGTGCATGCAGAGATGCTGCGTTGATCAGAACTTGCAACTCCTCTTTGTTTTATTCATTGATTTGCTATAAAATAATCAACTCCTCTGATAAAGGCTCCTTGTTGGATGGCCCTTGTGAAGTAGAGGCTTTCCCTTGACTTTCTTGAGCTTTATCCATGGTTGCCTCATTCTGCTCCCTTAATGGCACAGGCTCCTCCCTTTACTGGCATAGGTTCCTCCCTAATAGGCATAGGCTCCTCCCTTACTGGCACAGGCTCCTCCCTAACTGGCTCCAGATCCTCCATGCCTTGCTCATTTTTCTTTGTAATTGGTTCCTCCATAACTGTCTGTGTTTCTTCAATGACCACCTCAGGGTCTACCTTGGCCTGCTCATGCCCCTCATCGACTGGCTCAACCTACCCATCTGTGTCATTTCTCTCGACCCGTGATCGTGTCCTTCTGCTATTTAATTCAGCCCTAGAAGGCTCTGTCTGTCATGCACGAGAATGGAGATGGGGGATGTTAAGAATATCCATGGTTCTACTATCCGGGATAGGTACTGGCTAAAGCAACCCATTGTAGCAGAAGCATAGCCTCCGAAGAGTGTCAAAATCCCGCGGCATGATAGTAACGTGGTGTGCATGGGCATGCAGGATATATCCATTGTTGAAGAATTCAACGAGGTAGTCTTCTGCAATTTCTTGTAGACAGAGAAGTGCACTGTTGGCCCATCGCATGCCCACTCTCCACTGATTGAAAATCTCTCACACTACTCACTAGAAAAGAAGATGTGGAATGGCCAGTTGCATGTGTCATTTGATCCTTTGCATCTCTTGCAGGACACCTCTGTGCGCCTCATATCGGCTTCTTCTTGCTTGAGCATGCAAAGAGTCATGTGTTTCCCTTCTAGGCATGGCCTTTGCACGAGGCATCTCTACAAATAGCATAACAAAAAGCGACATGTCATTTGTTGCACAAGGGACTTAAGATTTCTAGGATCAGCACAAAGCGAAGAAGTGCCTCTACTAGCTTGGTACTGACCTCAAAAAATTATAATAGCAAATATCATTAATAAAGACGATGGTCAGTACCAAGTGAACATGTGCAATTAACAGAGTTTGCCTTCCCTTATTCACTTGGTATTGACCTCAAAAAAGTATAATAGAAAACATCATTAATAAAGACGATGGTCAGTACCAAGCAAATATGTGCAACGAGAAGAGTTTGACTTCCCTTATTTGCTTGGTACTGACCTCATAAAAGTATAATAGCAAACATCATTAATAAATACAATGTTCATTACCAAGCGAACGAGTGCAATGAACAGAGTTTGCCTTCCCTTATTCACTTTGTATTGACCTCAAAAAAGTATAATAGCAAACATCATTAATAAAGATGATGTTCATTACCAAGCGAACAGGTGCAACGAACAGAGTTTGCCTTCCCTTATTCGCTTGGTACTGACCTCACAAAATACAAGTGCACAAAAGTGTAGTAGCATACCTCTTCACTGTGTGTAGAGTTCTGTGTCACTAAAGCGTTGTAGAACAGGAGTAAGAGGAGGACGTGTAAAACGGAGGAGCACTAGAGAGTAAGAGGAGGATGTGCAAAAAGGGTTTGGAGCACAAAAGAGATGGTTTGCTTAGTGCGTAGCGTTGACGGGGACAGAGTTAAAATGCTGGGCAATAGAGGATGCGAAAAGAGGTAGAAGTGCGCTCAAGCTTTTATTGTTTTCTCATTGCATGAGCGCTCATCTGGGATGAGGGTATAGCTAAAATATTTGGTAGGGGTACTGCCTCTAAACTTTGTATGCTTACCTCGGCGAGGGTGACAACTTCACTTATGTGCATGATTACACCCGAGATTGTTGTTGATAGATTGTACTACATGGGAAATTGAGCCCGTTCATTACTCCCAAACTGGTTGTCCTTGGGAGGACAACCCACATGCCTTTTTTGAGTGACCGTTTAGAGTCAAACGTTGATCGTGTTGCAGTCGCCATCTACATCTCCAAGTAGAACAAATAGCCCGCCCTTGCCTTCGCCTTTTTTGCACTCTTCCCCTTGGCCACCTCTCGCGATCCTGTGTTGAGAGACCTCCACTGGTTTTAGTCCTTTGCTGCCACGTCGCCATTGCCCTTGCCTTTTTCTTTTTATACTCTTCCTCCTGGACACCTTCTGGTTCTTGCTCCAGCGACCTGCGACATCACCATCCAACTCGAAGCCATTGGATATTTCAGAGACAGGTTCTCTCTCTCTCTCTCTCTCTCTCTCTCTCTCTCTCTCTCTCTCTCTCTCTCTCTCTCTCTCTCCCCCTCCCTCCCCCCCCGCCCCGCTTGTGTGTTGTTAACTGTGTGCGGACCGAAGCCACTACGGTACGGGGTTAGGGCACAAGGGGAAGAACACTCCAAGGATCAAGAGTGGTTGTTAGGGTAAGATTAGAAGTCTCGCAACCTCAAGATTGGCATAGCTACAAATTGTACGTATTAGTTGAGATTCTCTATGCACCACATGGTTGGAATAATTACTCCTTATGTGATCGTGCTTGAGTTGTTATTCAATGCTATGTTTGGGCATAGTGAGTGAGTAGGCATATATATATTCTATTGATAACATTAAATTCTCTGTTCCAATCCACCTATTCCGAATGGACGTGGGTACATCGTAAATTCAACTGGATCAGAACCAAGAATAGGGACCTTTGAAGATTATTGGGGCCCCTATTCGCTTGGTTTTGACTCTAGTCACGTCACCTATTATGACATTAGCACATGGGGTAGAACCAAGCGAATAGAGACCTTGAGGCATACTCCAGGCCCAATATTCGCTTGGCTATGACACAAAATACAGACCAATTTTCAATAGTAGTTTTGGATTGCTTTTTCTTTCAGACATGGGGGTCATAGTCCTAGAGATAGACGATGTGCGCAAGGATCCATAGCATTTAGATAACATTAAATGCTTTGTTTAATCCACCTGTTCTGAATGGACGTGGGTACAACGTAAATTCAACTTGGGTCAGAACTAAGCGAATAGGGCCCTTGAAGGTTTCTTGGGACTCTTATTCACTTGGTTATGACTCTAGTCATGTCACCTATTATGACATTACTGCACGGGACAGAACCAAGTGAGTAGAGACCTTGAGGGATACTCCAGGCTCAATATTCTCTTGGTTATGACACCAAATACATACCAATTTTGAATAGTAGTTTTGGCTTGCTTTTTCTTTCAGTCATGGGGATCATAGTCTTGAAGACAGACGATGTGGGCGAGGATATATGTGAAGAAAAAATATTCACATTCGAGGGATACGATCAAGTTGATTTGAAGCCTTTGAAACGGCTTAGTACGGATAACTCTAGGATCGGGGTCTATTGTTGGGAGGATAGAAACGTCAAAGATCTTCTATAGACTTTGCATGCCAAATAAAAAAAAACTAACACCCATGAAGATCATCTATATCTTGAAAATCAAAGATAAGGGATTAGCAAATCTACCAACCTACCTATTTAGGGATTGTTATAACAACAACTTTGTTATGATGACTCCTGAGGAGGTGAAACAAACCAAATACCAAGGGTACTCCATAAGGGATTGGATATTGGGCCAAGGATCAAAAACCATTCCAAGAGATGAACACCGTGAGAGATCTTATGAGGGTAATGTTAAGAAACCAAAAACCACCTGATCACGAAGAAAACCGGATGACACTAAAGCCAGTCCAGGGCTACACGAGTCACTATTTCCAACAGACTGGTTTGAAGGACTTGGAATGGGACCAACTGCCAGGAGATTGGATATACGTGTCACACCAGTTGATTTTCAGAAATGGGTCAAAAAATACAGTGGATCTGGGGATCCATATGACCACTTAGCAAGCTTTAAGCAAGTGCTAAGAGCAGAACGCATATTCGATTTCCATACTCAATTCGAGGGTTTTGGAATGACATTAGAAGGAAAAGCATTGACATGGTTCCAAAACATTCCACCAAGGTCAATCATGGACTTAAACACATTAGCTCAAGGATTTGTAGCTGCTTGTTCCAAAACGGAGATCAAACAAAATACGATAGCTCAAATCTACAGCTTTAAACAGAAACAAGGTGAATCTGTTAGGTATTGTGCAACTCAAAGGAAATAATACATTGCAAGATGCCCAGAGCTAGAGATGCCTGCAGAAGAAAGACTAGTATCATTGTTTCTAGAGGGACTGCGAAACAAATAACTTCATGATATACTATATAGCAAGAAGCATACGACCCTAGAAGAGTGTGTGTCAGATGCTATTGACTTAGGAGACAATTGTGATATTTTCAACGAAGAAGATGTCCCTAAGGATAACCAAAGTGAGAAAACAGCATCCACCAAACCAGCACAAGTGGAAACGATTGCTGCAGCACCGCTTTCAACCATAGAAGACATGATCAAAAGGATGAATGACATGATGAATAACATGAAAAAAGCACCTATGAGGGGACTAGGACAAGGGATACCTCAACAGGGACAACCAATTAGTTCGCAAAAATGGTATGCAATAGAGGAAAAATGGACCAAAAACAGGAGACCAATGAGTGCTATTACCAACCAAAGTATGATGGGGATGTTCAATACGTGCCAATGAGATCACA
This sequence comes from Adiantum capillus-veneris, assembly GCF_014529385.1. NCBI lineage: Eukaryota > Viridiplantae > Streptophyta > Polypodiopsida > Polypodiales > Pteridaceae > Adiantum > Adiantum capillus-veneris. The sequence continues at coordinate 32,176,082 of NC_140959.1, forward strand.
AGGACAACCCATGTACAGATATCAACCTAATATGGCCCCAGCTCAAAGACCATAGATGGGTATGGAAAGATCTCAACCCATGTTGGGTTAACAACCTCCATATCCGGGACATAATGCAGTGCCTGTAAAGTACATGCATCTAGAGGGAGTCATAGATGAACAAGCAGTAGTGACTGTTACACCCTATGCTGAGCCTTGTCCATCTATAGTAATGGTAGAAGGAGATTGGTATAATTCACATCCACCACCAATGGAAGAACCTGTGACTTATACTCCACTAGAGCTTGCACCAATGTATTATGTGGCTAATCAAGGTGTTAGACCTCCATTGGTAAGACCCATTATCAAGCCAAGAACTGGAAAGTGTCATAATTGTGGTGCAGATGGTCATTGGAAAAATTAATTCGAGAGCCTAACAAAAACCTCAAGCCAGTTAAATCTTATTGCATACAAAGTTGCAAAAAGGGAGGACACTTCCCGGAAGATTGTCCTAAAAATCCTTTAAACAAGGGTAAAACAGTAGTGAATGTATTCCAAGTGATACCTAGTAGCTCATATGAGAGTCCCGGGGGATTCACTCAATATACAAAACGGAACGCCACCTACGAGCGGACAACTTTGATAAAACCCCTATATACGACTCATATTAGGGAATATGACCCCCCTTTCTACGCTTATACGACAATCAATGAAGAAAACTAGCATACCCCTATCTTACATATATTTAGGTCTCACATGATCTAATGGAGTAAAACTAGTCAAAGAGTGTGTAGCATAACGGCTAGCAATGTAGTAAGCAACCACTTGTGTTGATAACTAGATGTACCCTCAATGTGTCTTTGTTTGACTTTTAAACTATGTGCTCAATCAACTTGCAATCTGGCTACTCTCCAATTTTGACCCATCCAAAGTTGGTGTAAATCAACCCTTGACCTGCTCCAAATCACCCCTTATCTAACTATGACCGGCTTGATGCAAAATTTGATGTGTGACATGATAAAAAACTTTCCCCAAATTCATCCGAGTTCTAGTGCACATTAGTGACCAATCGTTACAAGTAATCAACCCCGGGCAGGTCTTCCCCCCTTCCCCCCCAAAAAAAAAACATGATACCCCCCTCCCTTATGTTTTATCTTCGGCGATAAATTATTGGGGGTCTTCCCCTTACTTATATGCTTATATAACTTGTAAAAAAACCCCCCTCCCCTGCACTTACGTGGTGCAGTAAGTTTTCCATTGTGAATCCCCCGAGATGAGAGTGAACCGATTGTTCCAATCAAGGTAATCACCAGAGCCTATGATATGAAAAAGAAACATAACTTCTTTGATGACTCGGAGAATACAAAAATTTCCTCTCAAAAGACCAAAAGAAGCAGAAACAAAAGGTATGAGATGAGAAAACACAAACAACGGGCTGAAATCGAGGAGAGAAAAAAGGCTATTCCATGAAAAGGTGAAAGAAACTAGAAGTGAAATCAAAGAAACATCTGGGATCAATTTTGGTTGATAAAATTTTTGAGCCTATTAATGCAACCTTGGAAGCTTACCAAGCAGGACTTAAACCACGCTAAAACATGGAAAACAAATGGAAAAACTATCCTTCTCCAGACATGGAAGCAGCTAAGCTTGAAGCTTATCAAAATTTGGTAAGAATCACGCAAGAGATGATGGAAAAACAAAAACCCAAGCTTGAAAATATGCCAAAACCTGAGGAGCTTGTTGTAAGAGCCGATAAAGAAAAATCCGATGTGGTGGTAGAACCCCACCTTGAAACAAAAGATCCAGAACTTATAGTGTTGGACAACAAAGATGCCTTAGACGAAATTCCATTCGTAGAAGAAGACTGGCCAGGACACTTATGGAAAAAAGTTAGAGAGATTAATGATGGGAGCTTAACTCTAAAGTTAGCTCCCATAGTGGAAGTCTGGTTAGACAACCTACCTCATGATATGGACATGGATATACAATCCTTGTATAAGGATTGCAGATCTGAAACTTCACGAATGTCTAAAGCATTGACCATGAAAACATTACCCTCTTACTTGGGAGATAACGAAGATGAATCCATAGTGTGTAAAACCACTCAAGTAAAAAGAGCTGAACAGACCCTAGAAGTAGACAACACCCATCCAATACACTCTTACTTTATAAGAACTATTAAAAATCAGACATATTTATGGAATGATCTATAGAAAACTCTAGAGAAGGTGGGAATAACGGGGCTTATTGCAAAAAAATTGGGAAAATTGAAACACAAAATGGATAACAAAGAGATTCGATCTATTCCAATGAATAAATTCAGAGAATACTACGAAGGGGAAGAAGGAAACACGACGCTTCTAGTGAGGTATAATGATATAGAAACCATGGAAATACTAGATAGTGGGGCAGGCATAGCCATAGCCTCAAAAGCAGTATGGGATAATAGGGACAACCAGCCAATAGTCAAACTCGAATGAAGTTGCAATTGGATGATGGACACATCAAAGACCCTTAGGACTGCTTGAAAAAGTGATAGTTAATTCTTGTGGAATTGAATATCAACACACTTTTACCATAGTAGACTTTGGAAAGAAACTCAATTACGAAATCATATTGGGAAGACCTTTCATGCGACAAGTACAACTCATCCAAGATTGGAGAAATAATTATCTGTACTCGAAGCAAGTGGGATCAATAACAAGGGTTAATATAAAAGATCACACTTATAGAAATGTCATGAAAATGCCCATACAAGAGTTCGATTCAGTCTCTTCGGCTAAAACTTAGCTTCCATCTTGGTTGAACAAAGACACTCCTATTTGGATGTGTGGAGCTTCAAAAAATGGGAGCTTAAAAAAAAGAAGAATGTATCTTAGAAAGGGATTGCACAGATGAAGCCTATATACCTGAATCCTTTTCTGAGCATTTGTTTGAGCCATTTGAGTGGACTCAAATTTTAACAACAATGGATGTATGTGTAAATCCATCTATGCCAACTCAATTTTTCCAATGAAGATGGCTATGCCATAATTCCCATACAAATGATCTCAACCCTCCACATTGAAGATGAAATTCTAGAATCCAAGGACTTGATGAAAGCTCAACAAGTCTTTTCAGACATCTAGTATGATGCAATAGATGAGTTAGAAGAACAATCAAGTACCTCAGATGATTCGAGGTTAGAAAAAGACAATGCTAGAGCTAGAACTGCTCATGAAAGGAGGAGAGGAACAATTTTTTGACTTTCCAAACTAGAAATGGAGAAGACAAAAATGGTATAGACGAAAAAGAGACACCAGAAACTTGAAAGCTAGACCTATGCCATCAGTCTCCAGTAGAACACAGTTCTTGATGCAGCTAAATGCACATGATTGTGTCAAGGGTAAAATCACAGGTAGTTATACTTCAAAAAAATATCCAAAAATGTCACAAACATTGAGAAAAATGAGAAAGGAAACTCAAGTAAAACCGAAACACCAGGACAAGAACTTGATCATGACACGAGTTGAACAGAAAAAGAAATATCAAGAGTTGAAAAAAGCTATAAAACCACAAAAGAGGATGGTACAGATGTAATGAGCGTTCCATCCCACTACAAGAAATATACTCTCCAAGATTGGAAAATCATAGTCGAACAACCTGTGAGGGAACTACGAAAATAGGGTGAGTCCTATGAAGGACCTGAAAACGCAAAAAAGATAGATATGGAAGAACCAGGAGAAGAGCCTAGACCTGCCTACATTGCAAATGACCTGACAAAAGAAGAAGAGCTTTTCTTAAGCTTACTGAAAAAATACTGATATATTTTTGCTTGGTCTTATAATGATCTCAAGGGTATTGATTCAAAAATCTGTCAACATACCATACCCATGAGAGACAATGTGAAACCAAGTAGACAAAGGCCATACACATATAATGAAACATTTTCCAGAAAGATCAAAGAAGAGATTGAAAAGCTAAAGGAATCCAAATTCATTTATGAAATTGAACACACAGATTGGGTGTCTTCAATTGTGGTAGTACCCAAGAAAAATAGAAAACTACGGGTGTGTGTCAATATTAAGAAAGTGAATGCAGCTACCATTAAAGAAAACTTTCCTCTTCCATCACTGAGCATGTGTTAGAACGAGTTGCGGGTAAAGAAAATTACAACTTTTTAGATGGCTTTTTGGGATACAATCAACTTTTGGTTGACCCAAAAGATTGGCATAAAACTGCCTTTACAACGGTATGGGGTATTTTTACCTATCGGGTTATGCCTTTTGGGTTAACTAATGCTCCTTCCACCTTTCAAAGATTGATGAGCCATTCTTTTAAAGAATATATTAGGAATTTCTTAGAAGTATATATGGATGATCTATGCGTACATTCATCAATCCGGGATGATCATTTTGAACACCTCAAAAAGGTATTCAGAAAATGTAGACTTTATAGGATTTGCTTAAATCCTGAAAAGTGCACATTTATGGGTAGACAAGGAAATATTATTGGACATATAGTGTCTAAAATTGGCATAGCTACTGATGTGGATAAAATTCATCTTATTGCTAATTTTCCTAGACCAACAACAGTCAAAGGGGTTCCAGCCTTCATGGGACATTGTGGATATTACAGAAGGTTCATTTACATGTACTCTATAATTGCAAAACCCATGTATAGCTTCATTACACACTTGGAATCGATTGAAGAGTGTGAAGAATCCTTCATGAAGCTTAATCAAGCTCTCACCTCAGCTCCAATATTGAAAGCAGTGGATTGGAATAATATATTCCACATACCTGTAGATGATTCAAATTTTTCCATCGGATGTATACTAGCTCAACCAGGAGACGAGAAAATTGATTTTCCTATTTCTTATGCTATCCAACAATTGAAAATGGTAAAAAAGAATTATACCACCACTAAAAGGAAAGGATTATGAATGATATATGTTGTTAAAAGTATAGACATTACCTATTAGCAAACAAATTTTTATTCTTTGTGGACCACCAAGCCTTATTGTACTTGTCCAGGAAGACATGCAACACAGGAAGAATAGTGAGATGGTTCATCATTCTTATGGAATTTGATTTCACTGTAGTTGTAAAAAAGGGTACTACTCATCAAAGAGAAAATCATTTTTCAAGGATTAAGTTCAGGAGGGCCACCTAAATGAGTAGATGATGATCTACCAAATGCATATATGTTTTACGTTGAAATGATACCTCGATGGTTGAAAAATATGGTATCATTGATGACCATAGCTCAAGTGGATTCACAAATACCACTTCCTATTAGAATTGGATTAATTGAGCAATCAGATGTGTATCAATTACTAGCTGGTAGGCTATAAAAAAGAAATCAAGATGGAATATTGCTATTGTGCATTAATCCTGAGGAGAAAACTCAATACCTAAGTCAAGCACATATGACCATAGTAGGACTTCACTTTGCAAAATACCAAACTATGCAAAGGATCTTGAGACTTGGAGTATTTTGGCTAGCTCACGAAATGGATTTGGAAGAAAAAGGAGCCCTTATCTTTTCCAAAAACTGTAAAACCAATCAAGCAATGGAGAACTAAGCCTCAAAAGACTCAACCGCACCATTTTGCACAAAACAAACCAAGATATCAATGGCGGGTAAAAGCTCAACAACTATCAATATTGATACCAACTCAGGAAATCAACATGCCAAAGCATCCTGATGGGACAATCAAGCAAAGAGCACACAAGCTACAAGATTTGCTCTTTGGAAGACAGCATTAGAAAACCTCGACATCAGAAACCCTCGAGTTAATTACTCAAGACCGAACTCTTGCACATCATAATGTTTTGAAGTGCATTGATCGTCAGATCATGGTAGAGCCAACCAAGGCTATCCATAGACACGATTATTTAATCCATGCACACAGTCGTCCCGGAGTACGCCATCTAGGAGGGGTGGAAAGGAACTAAGTAATTAAGGGCAGTGATCGAAGAGAGAGGAAAAAAATTTGATGTTAATATGTGATTTTTTGCAAAATAAACTAATAATGCCCATATAAATCATCCACAGGGAAACTTACTTGATAACATCTCCCCGATCGGTGTAAATAGTGTAATACTATGAGAAAATTGTCAAAAAATGATTTTTTGGTTATTTTTTTATCATTTTTTTAAATATTGGGACTTAAAAATGGAGAAATCCAATAAAAAGCAATAAAGCCGTGTTCTTAATTATTGGATTTTCACTTTTCTTTTTAAGTGCATTTTGTTTTTTTGTTTTTTTTCAATAAACATGTCAAAAATTAATAATAAATAACAAATGAGCTCAGATGGTAAAGTTGAAGATACGCTGATGATCAAATGGACAAGGTGGACATGCACAATAAATTTCAATCAAATTGGCAAACGAAAGCAGGAAGCCTAAATTAGGAGGCCAGACCTACTTTTGCAGAATTCTTGCAGAAGGAGCTACAGGAATACGATTGAAGAATTCTTTGAGTCTAACATAGATTTCACGGCCTAGTAGGACTAACAGGGGAATTTGGGCAAAATGGTTCAATAAGTCCGAGTATAGATGCCCATGGTAGGCTAACTCACCTCATTTCCACTTGTTTTCTTTGAAGAGAGCTTTTCGACCTTCTTCCCGCGCATTTTTTGGAGTCCACAGTTGCATGTTTACGGTGCCGTCTCACACGAGGCACGAGGGGTAAGTTCTATACTTATCAATGATCCATTCTGTACGGCTGGTAGCTAGTCTAAACCCCAGGAAAAAACCCTAGAACCCGAGCAGTGCACAAAGACCTACGACCAAAAACTAACCATAGCGGCATGTCAGCTCAACCAAATCAGACGAGACTTGAACTGTAGCATCCCCCTAGATGATATAACACTTCTATATCAACAGTTGACCATTCGGCAAGGGTCGAGGGGGTTCCAAGTAGAAAATCTAGGCTTTTGGCAGATGCCAAAATTGGATTTTGACTCCATAGACAGCTTATAGACTGCGCTATACACAATGTATATGGTGGGTTTCATAAAATCAATCAAGGCAAGACCTCGAAAAGAAAAAAATTGCTCTAAGGCTACAAAGCGTCAAATTTGACATACGAAGTCTAATTGACTCCAAATGGGCCAAAATTGGATGAGTTGCTTCAGGACTATGTAATGGACAAGTCCATAGCCTCAAAAGTGACTAACCAACTCCACAGGCCATGTAGTCACAAAAATCGGTGATTTCAGAGTCGACAAAGCACAAAGTGATGCCGGCAACACAGAACTTTACCAAATTCAATTTAGGACTTGTTTTAGGTGTATAGAATATGTTAAGTTCAAAATTCTCAAGTTTTGTAAGAAAAAGTTGATTGCTCTAAATAATTGCAATTATTTACTTTTGCAATATTTTGGCTTGAAAATGGTACCATCACCTCACCTATCACTTGTGTATACCTATTACATGCCACATTTCAAGTATGAGCCAAATTGATCAATGATAACTTGTGTATACTTGTGTATACTTGTGTATACCTATTACATGCCACATTTCAAGTATGAGCCAAATTGACCAATGATAACTTGAAACATTACCAAAAAATGCAAAGAAGTCCTTTCAAACCAATTTCTCGGTTATCTATCACATTTTTTGATCCAAATCACCTCAAATCTCATCCACACAGTCTACATCTTGCCTAGAACAAAGTTGCACCAAAAAATGACCATTTTGAAAAAAAAAGTTAATAATCATGATTATTTACTTTTTGTCCAAGATGGGAGGAATTAAAAATTTTCCCTCATGTGACCAAGCCACATGATGATGTCCTAATCCCACTAACCAAGTTTGAAAAAATTTGGAGCTCAAAATCTGAAAATTCCTTTCTATCTACTGTTTTAGAGACGAAAAGCCTAAACCTGGCACCATTCTCACCCTGTGCACTCAAATGAGCCCACACTTCACTATGAGCATCTAATTGATGTCTATTTCAAGCCCATGATGCCAAAATTGCAAAAAGTTGAAAAAATTCATCAGTTATAAACAATCGCAATTATTTACTTTTGTTGCAAATTTTTGCTTGGACTTCATGATTTTGATCTTTACATGTTTTTATGCATCTATGCATGTTCAAAAATTGATTTGAAGCAAATTGGACTCAATTTGTCAGCAATTCAGAATGAAGGACATTTCAAAGTGGAATCTGTCGAATTTTCTAACTTTGGCACTCTATGCACTTAACAGGAGCAATTGAAGGTGCGGAGAAGGCCAAGAAGAGGGTATCCCAAAAAGAGAAGCTGCAAGAGCTTCCACCATACCAACTAGACCCTAGTTCAGTAAAGAAAACCAAAGCAACCTATCTGTCGAAAGAACAACTAGAGGAGAACAACACAACGGTTTTCATAGGTAGATTCAAAAGTGAAGAAGAACATCAGGTAGAACTACAGCTTCTGCCAAAAGAGGTCTATGATGTCGCAGTAAAGCCCAAAACAAAAGAAGCTAACAGAAGGCTTGGACTCAAAGAATTCTACTTTTTTGAGCCATGTGGTGTAGATTTTCAGAAAGCCTATGAGCTCCTGTCCACAATCAAGGAAGATGGTACAGCCTAGATTACTAACCAGCAAGGGCACAAGGTAGAAGTGGTAATTACGAAGGAAATAGTGGTTGAAGCTCTCAAGTTCCCGACAGAAGGGATGAGTACCATGAGAGCTAGAGACATAAAAATAGCAGGTACCTTCACCAAGAAAAGCGCTGTAAAAACCTTTGTTGATCTCATTCAAAAGCGAGTGGAAGAACCAGCAAGACACCCGGGGCGGTCACTTATCAAAATCTTCCTATATCACGTGCGTTCAAGAGGTTAATAATAATACCTCAATATACATACTATATTTACACTACGTGCCTATTTAAAAAACCCCCACCCCCCTCTGTATGTATACATTTTAATACATTTTGATCTTTTAATAATCCTCTCCGGTTAACTCATGTGATAGCATACACATTCTAAAAAGTGACCGCCTCAGGAATCAACACTTCCACTTTCTAGCAAAAATACCGCCAAGGTACACAACACCCAATCATGTAGTTGCGACTACATTTACACAAGTGTTAAAGTTGACAACCAGGCAACCCATCAATCACGCAGATTATGTGTTATCCACGCTGAAGGGTACAAAGAAAGAGGGAAAGAAAACCATCTGGGAGCACCTGAAGTACTCACAAGAATAACATACCATGCTATCGGCATGGCAGACAATTTTCCACTTGTCCCAGATCAAAACACATGGATAGTGTCAGCATAGCCATCTCCAAGAACCACAAGGTTGACAAAAAGAGTTTACAAATCTTATAAGGAGTCTAAAGAAAGCTCTCATGAAGCATATAGCAGCAAAAGCTCAGACAATGAGGAGAAGAGAGTTAGACAAGAGTAGATGAAGAAGAAGGCAGTGGCCGCACATCAAGAAGAGCCCCAACAGAAAAAGGCGAGGTTTGAAAGAGAAAAAGAAACCTACAAAAGAAACCGCCAAGCTGCAGGTGAGGACCCTAGAAAGTGGGTACCAAAAGAGCTAAAGGGGCCGAGAACAAAGAAACCTACACGGACAGAAGCAGAAGATCAATTGATTTTTTGGAAAGAATGTACCAGGAAGCGGAATCATTAAAGCTAAAAGAAACCCACGAAGTTGAGAGAAAAGCTAGAGACGATGTGTCTGAGAACACGACCACCCCATGCCAAGCCCTCCACCATCACCGACAAATAGACCCATAGAGGATGAGCAAACTAAAGAAAAAGAGCCTGAATAGAAAGAAGCAGTAGAATCTGCACAACAGGCAACAACTACTTGAAAGCAAGCCAAAGCAAAAGAACCAGAACCACAAAGAGAAGCAACTCTTGAACCAAAGGAGGCAACAAGTATTGACCAACCAAAAACACAAGAAACAGAGGCCACACTGTCTACCACCACTCATAGGAAACGGCCGAGGCATCCATTGAGCCTCAAGAAGACAAAGCAGTAGAAGCAAAAGCACAACCTCAAGGGGAGTAACAAGCCCCATTGCAACCATTAATTGCCACAATCCCACCCAAGGAGCCACACAAAGAGACTGCTAATCTAGGCAGATCACAGAAACTGAAGACTGGCAGACAAATGTAGAGGTAATTCTCCAAGATAATGAATATGCAAAGCAGATGCAGGAAATGACAAAAAAAATGTGATCAATAGCAATTAGCTGCAGTGATAAGGATAGAGAGTTGGAAATGGTGATAGACGCTCTTCAATGAGAGCTAGAGGACATATTAAATGTGATCACCGATCTACAAAAACAAGTGCAAGAGTTGAAAGCTAAAGCTGAAAAACACCAGCTAGCTAGAGGAAAGCAACAAAAGGAGATGGAAGAGCTTGGTGAACTTCTCATGAAGTTAACAGATGCCTGCAAGACCAAGGATGAACAGCTGACATAAGTTACCAACGAACTCTTAACTACGACTTTGTTAGTTCAAAAGATCCAAGTACAGTTAGATGTAGCAAATGCTTCATTGCAATATTCAGAGCAGAGGATCTACGATCAGGCAACCTTCTTGCGACAAATAAGAGAAAATCCCGCAGTTGCCTCGATCAAAGGTACACACGAAGTGTATAAAGCACTGAAGAAAAAGAATAAAGATCTCAAGCTAGAGCAGTCACAACATAGAGACCTTGTATTAATGCGGGTACAGAGAGAAGAAGAGATACTTAAGGAGATAGCAGAGCTGAAGAGAGTCAACCAGCTACTACGAGATGGACAACAAGAGACGCAGGAAGAATCAGGTACATCCGAACAACCCCACATTGATATTCTCTCAGTCTCCTTTGCTGAGATGGAAACACAGCCAACAGAAGGGCTAGGCAGAGAAAATGACTTTCAGTTGCCATTAACAGAAGCCGATGAAGTGCCAATGGTCCAGCTGTCAAAAGCTAAAGAAGATGCACTTAAGGAGAAGGTTTCCGAAGAAATAGATGAGCAATGAAAAGCAGAAATGGATTAGGAGTTGACAGTTCTTCATTCTGTCAATGTTACTCAACTCACTCCCAACCAAATCATACAAATGGTTGGGTTCCGATAATACCCCCAAATGCACAATGGCATCAACAATCACTGCCATATCCCTTGATCAAGGTCGAGCTGCTATAGGTCAAGGAACGACTATATAAAGACATGCAAGCAGAAGGAACAAATGAAGTCCACCCCAAGTGGAGAAAGAGCTGGTTGAACAAGAATCCTAGATACTTGATTATATTCACAAGAGCACTTGCGGCACTTCAAAAGGCCCAACTTTTTGTCCTGCACCAAGAGTAAGGAGGTGGCAAGCACACGAGGCAATGACAAAGAAGCAGCCTACATGGTTGAATTATCTGAGATTGCCAGCTCCAGAGAAGGGAACGCCGATAGAGGAATACATGGTGAAAACCCTAACAGGCGCCATGGCATTCTTTAAAAGCCTCCTTGATCTCTTATGTGTTATGATCTACAAAATTTGCCGAATGCTGCTCACATGCATTGAATCCTTTCATGAACCAGAGCAAGTAGGAGCATCGTGGATGTCCTTTCTCGAGGGAAATAAGGATTTATCTATGACATCAGTGGCCAACCTTCCAAAGAAGTCCTTTATGGCTTTTACGCCCGCTGCATGTTCTTTCCATCTCACAATATTTTGGCATCTGAGGAAGCGTTCTACACAGGGTTTTTCACTTGGCAAATAAAGAATTTTGCGCCAGTGATCAGCAACCTGACTTCCTGATTTGTAGGCTACTCCGCCGACGAGCTAAAGAATAGAGTCACTATGCAATTTTTGCAAGTTCTAGACAAAGAAAGAAATATCAGATATGAAAAATCTTTACATGCACTTAAGGACCACCTCGCCAGTCGTCAATCCGAAGATTATTTTAGCCCATAAAGCTATGTTAAGGGGACGACACAGGCAAGGAGGGGGGGGGGGGGGGGGTGTTAGCAGCAAGCTAACTTGGATACCATTTTTCAGAGCTCTCATTGTAAAAAAAATTATTATTTTGATGAATCGGGAATATTGTAACTCCTATTTTTCGCATAAACTTGGTAATTGATGAACCGGGGCTACAAGCTTCTAGATTGTATGAGCCCGTCTTTATCTATCTTTAACACTAGGTTGGTAACCTAACAGGACATAAAAGTGTCCTTTCAGGGTTTTGAAAAAAACCTCCAAAACCATAGTAGATCCACTCATTTTGTAGAATCTTTTCATGAGGTTATAGTTCAAGGCCTACTACACATGGAAAAAATAAGAAACTTGTAAAATTTCTCATCTTTTTGTCACACCAAGCCTCCAAAGTTGATGGACCAGTACATTTTCATCAAAACAGTCATTTATTACGTTTTGTTGCATAAAAATAAAATTAGGGATTTTTGTAGGACTTGAGATAAATTCCCTAGTTAACTTCAATGGGTTGGTGATCAGAACATATGATTGCTTCTCACTCACTATTTTTTGTTTTTCCAAAAGAAATAGGTACAAAAAAGTTGAATTTTTACCATTCTGCAAACCTATCATCAAAGTTTCTATAGCCACGCTCAATACAAATAACATATGCATGTTTTCTTAGTTCCCTATTGTCCTTTAGGTTCATAAGGAGCCATGGAGCATGTCAAAAGAATAATACATCTCTTACCAAGGGGAATCTTGGGGACAAAGATGAAGTGCTAAATACAGCAAGCATGAAAAAACTGGGTTCAACATTATGAGTTGTAGAATCTCATAGAAACTATTCAATATCTAGCCAAATTTGATCCTTATGACTGGATATGGTTACTACCTACAAAATGCATGTAGTTGTAACAAGAAACTAACAATATTGAAAAATCTATACTTGATATACTAGAATGTTTCGTTTTCTTCTATAATTGAAAAAATCAACCATCGTTGTCTACTATGAAAAATAGGGTATTAGGTGCCCCAAAACTCAAGGAATATTAGCTTTATGTTACAATATGCGACATGGAAAATCAAAACTGCATTTGGATATCATGAAAGCCACCAAAAAAATTATAGAAGAGCTAAAATTGGCTAAAAAACAGGATTTGACAATTTTTGTAATTTTGTCATAACTTACAACTTTAACATTTATTTCTCCCTAGAAGCATTAGGACATGTTGAGGACTACTAAAGATAGTTCTCTAGCATTATAAACCTCACAAACATAAATTCTAGAGTGGTATAGTTGCAAAAAGTTGAAAAAAGCCAAAAACAGGACCCGTTTTTTCACACAGTTTAGCTTTTGAAATGTTGTGCAAGGACAAGGTTAAAGATGGAATTGATATTCCAAAAAAATGTCGAGTTTTTTTCAGCTCATGAGACAACTTTCTAGACAGATAGCACCTCAAAATCCATTTTGAAACTCTTGACATAATTCAAGGAAAATGGTCACTTAACAGGACATAAAAGTGTCCTAGGACATAAAAGTGTCCCATTACTAACCTAGTGTTAATTAGAGCTCCCAGATTATTAGTTTTGACCACCAAAACCTTGGCTAAGGTATAAAATCCAATTTTTGTAAGTTATTATTAAGTTTTGGATAATGAAATACATAGCCTGAGCTAATGGTGCTCACTTCTCTCCTTCTCGCGCTTCCTACTCCCTCCCTGGTTGTCACATTGTAGTCGCGTCTGTTGTGTTGCAACCGCAGGTAAGAGCTCTACGCATTGGCGTAAGCATTTCACAGAATTTCGTAGCTTTTGGCATCACCGACCTGCGGCCTAATCTCATCATAAGTAGGAGTTTACACTTCAAAGTCAAAAACTAAGCATAGGCGGGGTATTGGGGCATTGTTGTTAAGCATTTAGATGCATTTTAGGTCAGAAACGACTAGGTCAAAAATCCACTACTATTAATAATCGCGATTTTTGCACTTGACCTAAAGTGGGATTTGAGACCATTAGCATGTGTGCTTAGGTCTTATAAACATGTCCTAGAAGTTTTGTTACGGTTGGTGGCCATTTGATGCTGTAACAGATGTGGTTTGTTTCCCAACAAGCGATTGGCTTTTGGTGATTTCAGTCACTTGAGTGAAGCTTGAGTTAGATGCAAGTTGTTTGTTGTTTTCCAAGAGACTGACAACCTCTTGTAGCCTCTATGTACTGATAGCCGTTTTTTGGCTCTCCGTAATTGTCATAGTGAGCTACCCCACCCTACCTAATCACCTAAGTATATTTTTTTGTCAATGTGTACATACTCTAACACCATATTTTTCTTTTATACAAATCACCCCCACATTTTCACCCTCACCCTCGTGAAAACAAAAAATTGATTTCTACTCCCTTAGTCGCGTTTATTATATTATTTACTTGCATACCTTTTCCTCTTTCACCCAAAATAATACAAAGAGGGACCATATCATATGATTCCAATATCTTTTCATATCCATAATTCTTCCATATTTTTTTATTATTATATACTCATTATTCTAACACCATGTGCTCATTGAGCTAAAATCCTTGAATAGTCCATACACTAGTCCCACCATGTATATATTGCTTTATTCACCAATAATCCTCTTCCATGCATGTGTAAAGGACCACTTGGATGCTTTGTATTATGATATGACAAAGGAGGAGCTCACTCTTGGATGCATTGTACAAATTCAACAAGGAGGGGGCCACTAAAAGACTTTTGCAGGCATAAAAGACAGGCTTTTTGGTGATATTTTTGGCACCCATCTCCACTCCGAATTTGAAGTGGTGGTCATAAGAGAAAATGTGGAAAAAGAGCTGAATAATCACCTCAAACATTTTTGGTGATTTTTGGAGCAACCACCGGTAAGCTATGATTTTTTGAGTGGACCCCAATCTGTCCACTTTTCTCACAAGTAGCCCTTAGTCTTCTCTCACTTCTTTCCACACTTCTACACATACACACACACTCATTCCTCTCAATCCCTCACTAAAACCTGCACCTTCAATGGTTTCTCTCACCTTCTTCACCATTAACCTCCCCTCTTACTCCCATAGCTCTCATATGAGCTCTCCATGTACATACACCATCTCTATGCCTCTCTCTATTACTTCCAAAGTACAATTCCATCTTACCCCTTCTCTATATACATAAAATTCAGCATGTAAACCATGCTTAACCTCTGCAAATCACGAGATCTCATCAACCAAATTACCATTTTCATCGCGATAATCAACCTTGGCGGCAGTGGCGTAAAGAAGAGAAGACAAAGAAGAAGATCGATAGTCATTTTGAGAACCTACACAAGTAAGTCAAAAACTTCTTCAAGCTTCACCATCACAAGGATTTCCTCACTTCATTAAACCATCCACCCCATTCTACCCATTGTAAATATATCATTAACCTTCTAGTGAATACTAGCAATAACCACTAACATACTAACACAAAATAGCCATTGACCTAACCATAAAAGACACCTCACCTCAAGACATGTGTATAGTAACTCTTTTCTCTCTCTCTCTCTCTCTCTCTCTCTCTCTCTCTCTCTCTCTCTCTCTCTCTCTTCTTACTTAAAACTTTACTTTCACCTTATCTACCATCAATAATGCTCTTTTTTGAGCCCACATCCATTACTTAAGCAAACAAAGAAGGCCCGCAATGTTTTGATATTCAAAAAAATCATAATCCTGATTTGTTAGCTTGTAAATTAGGATTTCCAATTAATCTTAATGAGGGTCTCCAACCTATAAATAGGCCCCTCTCCTTCTTGTAAAAAAACCTCCAATATCTCAGATAGCACCCCAACACTCTATGCGTGAGGAGAGACTTAGGTGTAGAAACCACTTTGTGAGCTTCACTGTTGGTGTGAGAGAAGCTTTCAAGCTACACATTGCAAGTGAGAGAGCGCGAGTTCAAAATCTCAAAACCACTATTGTATATGTTCCTCCATCATCAATAAATTGAGGTTTGGTGCATCAAAGGCGTGATTCGACGTTAAAATATTCGTCCTTCCACTTGTGCGATACGGTTTAGTGAATTCAAGGCGACTTGTGTACTTTGAGTTTTATGGTTTATCTTGTTTTAGAAATTGTTTTAGTGTATTTTCATTGCCAATTTTGTGTCCATTGTAAGAGGGCATTGTGGTGAGAGGTCTCCCACACCCTAAGACAGTGTGTGTGTATTGGCAATGTTTAGCATTCACTAAGGATTGAGTGAGTTTTGTACAAGCTCTACGATAGAAACATAACGAACCATCTCGATTTGCAAGTCACAAATAAGGTATTACACAAGATCCATTCCTCTCTCTCTCTTCCCTTTGCTCTAGCTCTCTCTGGCCCATTTTATGTGAGTCTTGGTGTGAGGTTGCTTGTGTGTGTTTTGTGGCGCATACTCTTGGTTGTGCCAAAATCTCTCTTGCGTCCTAGTTCGCATACCATAACTAGGTGGTGCCCCTTCATTTGTTTGGCTGTGGGTTTGCTATTGTTGTTTATTGCTTGTGGTTGCCCGAGCCCCAATTGAGCAGCACGGGAGCCTTGAGAAGTGTTTAGAGGTCGCCTCTCTTGTTGCCCGCCCCGGACCGCTTCAAATTGGTGTCCCCCACTGAGGAGGGCTTGTATATATTTTGTGTAGGCTCAACCTTTAGCATAATCAAGTAGCTTGCATGAATCATGAGAATTTGTATGATCCTTTATTCCCATTGCAAGGCAAAAGGTGCACATAATTGTTAGTACTAAGTTGCAATTTCAATGAGTAACTCGTAGAAAGTTGGGCCCTCTTAGGCTGGCCGAGATAAACGCTTCAGTAAATCCTTTTATTTTGCCTCTCATTAGGTACGACCTTAGTTTGGACGTCTATATTTTTGTTTGTTTTAAAAATTAGGTCATGCATAGACCATGGATAATGGCCCAGGAATAGAGGTTTTCCACTTCCATTTCACTCAACACGTTAGAGTAAACATTGCAATTAGTAGAAAAATCCATTTTCAACAACATATGGTGTTCATGTTTGGTGCCCAAAGAGTAGGAGAAATTCTTGCATCACCAAACCCTGTCATCCTACCTCTTATTGATTATCATAGGTCATTTGATGTGAATATTTTTATTTTGTTGTAGAATAGATTGCAATTTAGAAAATATTATTGTGTAAATCTTTTAAAGAAAGAAAAAACAAAAACGTGCGTCACTTTGAAATCAATTCAATGGAGAGCCAACGCCAAATGTCTGGATATCCTCTTTTCTTTGGAGAGCCTGGAGAGGATGCAGAATTATTTTTGGCAAATTTCAAGATGTCTTGCCGTATCAAAAGGATAGTAACTCATCAAGAACGTGTAGAAATGTTTGAGGTGGTCCTAGGAAAGATGCTAGCACTTGGTTTGACTCTTTGCCTGAGGAAGTTAAGGGGAATTACACAGAAGTTTTGAATCGTTTCAAGAAATACTTCTTTGATCCCCAAAACACTCAAAAGCTATGGCAAGACATTGTTTCACACAAACAAAAGGACTTAGATGACTACTACATGTATAAACAAGAATTTCTACGTCTTTGGGCTGTATGGGTGAGAAATGTTGCTAACCCTGGTGATGGTGCAGAGTTCCTAAAGAAGGAGACATTCATAGCCGGTCTCTTTCCCACACTCAAGATAAAAGTTGAGGCAGGTGCACCTGCTACCTTTGATGCAGCTGAAACTAGGGCTATTGAGAAGTATAGAAAACTCAAGTGTCTAAGGGGAGAGGTTCCAATAAAGGGTCGTTGACCTAAGGGAAAATTGCAACCATCAACATCCAGAGAGATTTTGGAGGTAACAACAGAGGTAATTGAAAAGTTAAATGAATCCTTAAGTAACTTGTCAAATCACCTTGCACAAGCTGTAGGTCCAAAAGGACAAGCAAAGAAGTCTAAAGAGAGAGATCCATGACCTAGGAGAGTCTTACGATGTTGGAATTGCAGAGAGTCTGGAAATGGGATGTATAATTGTCCTTGGCCCCGTGGGGAGCCAGAGAGACCTAACTTGAATTATCCAGTGATGAATGCAAGTGAAGGAACTAGCCAACAACCACGGATTCTACAAAGGCCAAATGGAGCAAGACCACCTGCACGAGGAGCGGAAGGAGTTCCACCTTTGCCAGACCCAAATGTGCATGTGGTAGAGGTGACAAATTCCAATGAGGTGGACATGGAAGCAAATGGCATTAAGCGTGGCCGTGGAAAAGGTAAGGATAAAGAAGGAGTCACGTCACAAAGTGACCATGGACGAGGCAAGAAAACAAAGGAGACCAAGGAAGCTAAGAGGACTCGACGTCGTATCAATCTCCAAGACTTCCCTCTTGGACATGGTATGGCTCCATACAACCTATTGGAATACATGAGAGGTAAGGGTCCTGATATCTCATGGCCTCCGTTTCTTGCATTATGCCCACAAGTTAGGAGGGATTTAACGAAGGCAGTTAGCACTAGGAGAAAGATAAAAGAGAGTGTTCCTGTTGTAAAAATTGCACATGCTGAAATGAATGAGGATATTATACCTGTGCTAGATTGTTACATCAAAGGAAGATTGGTTAGAAAAGGTCTAGTGGATGGGGGTGCACAAATTTGCATCATGACAGAGGGACTCATGCAGAGACTAGGCATGCACATCCATGAGACCCCTGAAATCAAAGTAAAAATGGCAAACAATAGCAAGGCTATGTGCGTAGGAATTTGTAAAAATGTCTTTGTGGAGGACTTTGGCATTAAGAAGGCGGTGGATTTTTATGTTATGTCGACCAAGAGAAATGGTTACCCATTTATCCTAGGAAGACCATGGCTAATGAAAATGCGAGCTTTGCAAGATTGGGAGAGTGGAAATCTAATTTGCAGGAACGAAAATCATAAGAAGGTTGTCGTTAACATGAAGGAGCAACGCCAAGAGGAGCTCCGTGAAGAATCATCTCAAAGTGAGACGGAAGAAGATTGGACCGATAACACTTCAGAAGAAGAAAGTAGTGGTAGCATTACTGAAGAGGAGTCTTCCATCGAAGTCATGGGGGTAAGGTTTAAGCCAATCAACCAAGAGACCTCTTGTCAAGGTTTGGAGGAGGTAGGTTCCCAAGAGAACCAAAATGTGGAAGATGAAGGAATGTTAGAAGGTATGTTTTCTACAACACTTACAAAGGATGAAAGAGAGGAGTTCAAAGGTGTGTTAATGAAATTTCCTAAGCTTTTTGCTAAAGACTACACTGACGTGCGTGGATTAGATGATGTTCAACACAAGATTGAGCTAAAGCCAGAGTCCAAACCTAAAGCTCAAAAGCTAAGAAGGCTAGGAGTCATCAAGGAGCAGGCTCTACTCAAAGAGGTAAGAAAGATTCTAGCAGCAGGTTTCATTTATCCAGTGGAGAATTCAGAGTGGGTCTCTCCCGCTGTTGTCACTCTCAAGAAGAATGGCAAGTGGAGGGTGTGTGTGGATTACCGTTCACTAAATGAGAAAACAAAGAGAGATCACTTTCCCCTCCCATTTTAGGATGAGATACTAAATGAGGTAGCTGGTCATGAGAAGTATACTGTGTGTGATGGCTACTCAGGTTACTTTCAAATAGGGATTTCATTGGAGGAACAATTGAAAACAACCTTCATCACTCCTTGGGTTTGTTATGCTTTTAGAGTTATGCCATGTGGCTTGACAAATGCTCCTGCAACTTTTCAACGTTTCATGAACATGGTGTTTCAAACATTCTTTGGAAAGTCAATTAGGGTATTCATTGATGATTTCCGTATTTATAGCTCAAAATCATTGCATCTACACAAGGTAGAAGAAGGTTTAAAAAAAATTTACGACATGGGAGGTCAGCTAGAATTGGAGCTGATCTCTTGAGACAGCTAATTCCAGTGTTGAAAGATTTCAGCTACTAGTGTGGGAAGATTTCAGACAGCATACTGGACAGGAATCAGAGACTAGACTGAAATGTGGATACTGAAATAAGAATCAGACTTATGTACTGGAAATAAGGTTCAGATTCAGATTCAGATTCAGAAGACTGGACGAGAAGTAAGTATAACTGAAATATATGCCATGATTGGGATTATAGATCAAGATTACATCGAATATGATTACAGAGAGAAAGTACAGCCGACAATACTGCCAATGATGCTCAAGTACAATTATAGCCAAAGCGCTAACCCAAGTGATAACAATTTCCAACCCGATAACAATGTAATGGGACCTATTTATACACTTCGGGCTTACTGTAGTAATTACTAAGTAATTTGCTGCCCATCTTCTGAGAAGACGTTCCCACATAGTGACTATCTAGCCGTCTACATCCTTCCCTTCTTTCTTGAATTTTGGCAAGATTCCAAAATTTCTGAAAAACTCCCCTATCTGAATCTGATGTGAGACTGAAAAATCCATCGTCTAGTTCTGATGTTGGGGTGCCAGCTTGACCACTAAGAGAATGGCCATTCAAATATTACAAGTAGGAGTTCAAGAAGGACCAGGGATTGCGAGAGGTAGCGGACGGAGAAGGCCAAGGTGGAACTCTCACCAGGCCAAGGTAGAGCTGTCATCTCTCTCTGCCTATTGAAAAGAACAGTCGCCACTGAATTCTGAGATAGAACTACCCAGTATCCTTCCATTGGACCGTTTTCTGTTTGCCTTTGCTCTTTGACCGGGACGGTGCCTGAGAAGTCTTAGCACCAGCATTCTCCTTTTGAATCATTCGGTAAATGGCCTCCTGCTCAAGCTGATCCCGCCACTCGGTGGTCATCTCTACCTCATAAGGCATGAGAGAATGATAGGTTTTGGTGTCAGGATCATAGAGTGTATGCCTGCCCTTACTTAGTCTGGTTATGGCCAGCTTATGACAATGCGAAGCAGTATGGATCCATCCTTCTGGAAGAGGCTGATTAGTTTTGACTCGAGCTTCGAAAAGAATCTCAGCCATCTCCCTGTATTGTGGTGCAAGACTCGGCTTTGCTGCAATGTCTTTTTCAGGAAATTTGGAAGATTCGACCGTAATTTGTAGCAACTGATTAGTAATCCTGGTCAATCCTCTGACTTGAATCTTCCACTGGCCCATACACAGCTGGATCCTATGCAGCTCCTCTTTCATTGCCTGAATGTCATTGATTTGGAGGGCATCATTGAGCAACGTCTGTCAAGTCTTCCATTCTACAGTTGACCGCTCATACCAATCCTGAAGCTCATCAGTAATTTTGAAGTATGTGAGACGATCAACTGGTTCTTGATGTTGAGGATACAGCGCTGGAAAGAATCTTGGCAGCTCGGTTTCTCTTGCTGGAACAGCATATAAGAGAGCTGGAGAATCAAACACAAATTCTAAGAACTTGAGAACAGCCCGGTTCTCCTGCTGCATCATCTTTTTGTTGATTCTCATTAGCTGGAGCAGTGTTCGGAGAGCAGTTTCCTGTGCTCCCACTAACATCTGCGTTTGTGGTCCTCTACTAGTGGCTGTCTGGTCCTCAAGAATGGCTTTGACTCTCTGATCCAAAACACCTCTGGCAGTTTGCATTTGTATCAAAACTTCCTTGAGTTGAATCCTAACATCCTTCATACATCGGTAAGTTGGTTTGTTACCCAGCAGAAGTTTCTGCTCCAGAGCTAGGGAGCGACAATCTGCAGTCTTCAGTCAGCGAAGCCTTCAGAGCTGTATGGTGTAGTAGAAACTTTCTAAATTTCGCCTGCTTCATCGTGAGCATTGTTTCAGCTCGCTCAGTAGCTCTCAGTGCTTCATTCCTTTGACTTTTGATGATCATGATTTCAGAATCAGACTTAGCTATCTTTTTATTTAACAACTCATGAGTCCTTTCTGATTGAGCTTCCAGTACCCTGTGTTGGATGTTCTGCACTTCCTGGGCTTTCTCCAGCGTTGCAATCTGTTGTCGTGCTTCTGTCAAGTTATCTTTGAGTTTTTTGACTTTTTCTTCTAATCCAGCAGCCTCCACCAGTTGTCCCATACAACTGACAATGGTATTCCACAAAGACTGTATAAGGACTGAACATCTGTCTTTGACTGTGGTTGGGGATCAGAATCAACAGGGTCATATATTGCCACTGGAGCGACGTAGGGTAGAGTTGCATAATCAGCTTTGTTGAGCATAAGATGCCCTCTCTATTTCTGAGTCTGCATTTGCTGCAACTTATCCTGTTTTACCAGTTTCAGAGGGTTTCCAGTATCTATAGGAACTCCACCAGGCCAAGTCGAGAACGCTGGACCTTTCCCTTTGTCTAGTTGACTCTTGCCCTTGTCCCCTGCCTGGTCTGTTATCTTCTCAACATTGATTGGTTTGACATAATCTTTCCCAGACCCAGTAGCAACTGTACTTTTTACAACTGACTGGTCAGCCAGTCGTCTGAGCAGATTGCTGCTTAGTCTGACTCACTTCACCTTTCTCAGTGCTTACTGCCTTGACATGGCTTTCTATTTGTTTCAAAAACTCACTGCTTTTAGTCAGTGTAATTTTTGGCTTCTTTGAACTGCCAGTTTCATCTGCAGTTGCTTTCCTTTTCAAGTCGATGGAAATGGTTTGACTATCTATTTCCTCGTCATCTGAGGACAATTCAATTTTCTTTGGTTCAGAAATTGGCTTCTCACTCCAAGCCCGCTTTACCTGCTCATTAACATCTGCAGTAGTAGCCCAATACAGGAATTGCCAAATATACCATGCCTTGAAAACAGTTTGAGATTTTAGCTTGGCAGTCTGCTGGAGTACATTATGTGAGAGAATTTGACAAAGGTTAATATGGACTTGTGGATCCAGTATCTTGGCCCCAACACCATAGCAAACAATTTTTCGGATACATACGTTGGGTTGTTCTTAAGGCTTACTGCTTCAGCTACAAACCTCTAAGCAGCGGAGGCTTTCAGTCCTGCTACTAGAACTCCTTGAGCACCTACCTTGTGCTTCCTTCTAGCCATTTCATCCTCCTTCAGAGTGATACTTATTTGCTGCGCAGTTGCCACAGAAGGTTTGGGCTCATTGGGAATCCGGAATGCAAATGCTATGGCTTCTGGTGTTACTGACACCTTCCTACTATTTACCATGGCACTACCACTTTCATCATCAAAGGAATCAAGAACTTGCTTGATGATATTTGTGTCAAAGCCGTTTCTTGGTGTCGCTGGCAAGACTATCCGACAGTCAATTGTCTCGTCAGAGGTTGAAGTTTTCGGCTGTAGTGAAGAAACCTCGGAGCTCGGCGATGGCGAATGGTTGACAGGAGGAAAACGTCGCGCAGAGAATTTATGAGGAAAAATGCTAACTCGCCTGAGTGTTATACGTGTTCGCGCCATAAAAGCTCCACCACTCGCCGCTCCTAGACTTGTGTGCGTCGTTGCTGTCGTGGCAAACATGCATTGGACAAGACTGTGACTCATACTTGTAATAATTACCATTGGCGTGCCATTTGACTGTTGGGTGCTTAAAAATTGGAAAGTGTGTCCATACTGGATCTGAACTGATTTCCACTTTGGCTGGACCATACTAGTGTTGATTCTAAGGTCAGCCTGATCTGGTTCTTCTGGTACTGGTTCTGAAACTAGAACTGGTTGCACATGAAAAAGTCCAAAAATATCTGATTCCGGTATTTCTTGATCAGCAACCTCCAGTTCCTTAGTCCCTTGTTCCGACCCAGTTTCTCTAGTCTCTGAATAATAGATCTTGATCTTTGCTCCATTATATGATCCCAAAAACATGAGTCCAAATAAATATTTCAATCTGACTGTGCCATTGGAGAAGACCCAATCTACCTCAAAAGGTCTTGCCCAGGCAATCTTCAAGTTCGGCTTCTTTGGACCCAGTCTAGACTGATATAGAAGCACTAAGTCCCCTTTTTGGAATTCTCAAATTTTAATCCGGCGATCATGCCAGTGCTTCCTTCGTTGTTGAACAATTTCTTATTCCAATATAGCCCTTTGCCTGAGTTCATCTAATTGCATCAGTTCATCCAGCCTCTTCTTAAGATTATGGTTGAAGTCTAATACATACTTCATAGCCATTCTCAGACTGGGGATTACAAACTCCATAGGAATCACAGCTTCAGTACCATACACCATTGTGAATGGTGTCATTCCAGTAGTTACTTTATAAGCTGTCCTATAAGCCCATAGAGCAGTCTGAAGTTTCAAATCCCATTGGTCTGGTTTCTTTTGCACCACCTTGGTGAGAATAGTCCTTATTGTATTATTACTACTTTCAACCTGTCCATTGCATGTAGGATAGTAAGGAGTAGATTTCCGATGCTTGATTGAAAGCATATCCAATAGGATTTCCATAGTGTCATTGATAAAATGTGTGCCTTGATAAGTCACAATCTCTACTAGACATCCATATCGGGCAGACAATATTCTCAAACAGAAACCTTGCAGTTGACTTGGATGTGTTGTCAGGAAGAGCCTTAGCTTCAACCCACTTGGTAACATAACAAGTAGCCATCACTATGTACTTGGTAACATAACAAGTAGCCATCACTATGTACTTGTTCTTCCTGGGAGTCACCTTCGTAAAAGGTCCCATAAAATCTAGTCCCCATTTCATGAATACTCCCAATGGTTGTCTTGGCATTAAGGGAGTCATATCTATAGCTATTGGTCGGCCCATTCTTTGGCATATGTCACAAGTTTTTACAAAAACTTATGACATTAGCAATTAGTGTTTGCCACCACAGACCAGCTTGCAGAATCTTCTTGTAGGTTACTTTGTTGGAAAAGTGTCCACCAAACTCACCATTATGCGCTTCTGAAATTACTTGCATTCTTCCTTCCATAGGGACACATCGTCAAAGTATACCATCTACACCCAG
Source organism: Adiantum capillus-veneris (assembly GCF_014529385.1). Lineage (NCBI taxonomy): Eukaryota > Viridiplantae > Streptophyta > Polypodiopsida > Polypodiales > Pteridaceae > Adiantum > Adiantum capillus-veneris. The sequence goes on from NC_140959.1 coordinate 32,200,770, forward strand.
TCGATAAAGGAATCCTCTTATGATAGTAAATTTTAGGCTTTTGATGATTAGAGCTTTCTTCTGATTCTGCTTCCAATCCTCTGAAAATGCACCTTGGGAAAGGAATTGATAAATATCATACCATTCAAGATCCACTGATTCTTTTGTCTCTAACTGAAATAAATCAGCATCCACTCGCTCATCTCTCAAGGGTGATTCTGAATATCCTTCCGTACTTCTTGAAAGAAAGTCAGCTCCACAGTGGTTTCGGCCAGGCTTATGGAAAATTCTAAATTCAAATTCCATAAGGAACATCATCCATCTTATCAGCCTCCCTTGGGGATTTAACATTTGCGAGTTTTTCATTTCAAGTTTTTCTAACAATTTTAGCAATCTTTAGAGTTTTTTTAACCAAATATGTGTCATAGCATAAAGTATCTATTTAATGTAATTTTCAATCATCATAAGACTCCATATATGTGTGGTTGACGGAGAGAGAAAGTATAAATTCTAGAGAGATAGTATTTATGCGAGTTACCATTGGAAGAAGAGATCATAAATCCTTGAGAGAGAGAGAGAGAGTGACTTCTCTTCTAGAGAGAGGAAGTAAAATCATAGAGTTGTATATCACTACGCAGAGAAAGATAGAGAGAGAGAGAGAGAGAGAGGGCATAACGACGGAAAAAATGTAAACAAATAAAATCACCATTTCACAACTCATGCCATTAGAGTCAAATATGCTCGCAACGCATGTGATCAGAGTCAAATAATCCACAACATATAAACATGCGATAAAGTAAAAAATCATGCAGAATAGAGACAACACTAATTTCAGAGTTAAATATAATCCACAGCATATATAAATGTGATGAAGTCAAAAATAATGCCAGATAGAGACAATACTATTTTTCCCAAGCAATTTCTTTTTGAAACAACATAAGTTTGAGGATGTAAGTACATTCGCAAAACTACCACAGGATAAGATCAAAATTAGAGTACAAAAAAGGATAGTTGCCATAAATGTAATGGTCACTCTAAAAGGCAAGTAATTTGCTCCCAAATAGCTTGCAAGATGCTTCATATCTTTTGCTTGAAATTTGAAATCCTTTGCTGCATAAACAATGTATTTTGAAGATAAATAATCACAAGTATAATAAACCAAAATAAATACAGAAAAACACTTTCATATCATAGATCAATATTCTAGTTGAGTGAAAGAAGCATACCAAACCAGTTGTAAGTAAATGGAGGGAGAAATCATCCTTGGTTGTCCAAGAATAAAAGCGATGTCCATTGGTGAGAGGGTTGGCTGATGAATAATCATGTGCTCCTTAGGTTCAAGTCCGAGCACTTTTGTGTACACATAGTACATATGTTTGCATGCCAAAAAGGATTTGTTGGTATTCTCTCACTTCTGAAAATCCGGACACGTGCATGCTGGACTCTGTTTTATATGAATCTCATAACTATTTTCAGTGAGAACTCGGAAAATTACATGCTCTTGAAACCTTTTCACTTCATCCAAAAATATAATTGTCATACTATTACATGCTTCCAATTTTTTCATGGCCTCTTTAGAGATTCCATGCCTCCACTTTTTCTTCCTCGAGCTGCCACCACCTTCTTTGCAGTCGCCAGCAAGAGGTTGTGGATTTAGCATTGAATTCTCTGTCCGAAATCCACTCTGATGCAGTGCGGCAAGTTCCTGTGTGGAGATATCTCTCCCTCTTGCTACTGGCCAAACATTTGGAGCAGGAGGTAAATCTTTGACTTGTCTTTTGATTGATTGGGTATGCAAAATATCATGATTACAAAACCATAACCATTGCTCGATTGTTTTACCCTTGAACATTCTTTCGGACCATATACATGGAGCAACAAGACCAATTAAGCGACTATGCAAGATATTGTCACAATTTTTTCTCCCTACTATTCCAAAACATTTTCTTTGACTTTGAATGGGCATTCTCGTGAGGGCCCACTGAGTGCGTGGCACATCACTCTCAAACACATTGTTTGTTTTAGATGACAAAGGTGTGGTTGTTTCTTTTTGAGATCCAATATCATCATCACTGTCACTAATTTGCAGTGGAATGTTAGAAATAGCTGGTCCTTGGGTATCAAACTTGATTTTTTCTGGTTGACCGCGATGGTTTCGTTGCTTAGATTCCATGACATATTCCGGCCGATGGGAGCTACTTGTTCCTGTTCTGCCCCTCTTTTTGCGTTGTACTGTTTCTTTGTCTCCATGCAAAATTGGCTGCGCATACATGGGAGTCCCTGCAACAGCCTCGTGTAATAGATGGGCCACGTTGGTTGGAGTTGGAGTTTGTTGAGACTCAACTCGAGAAAGCAAGGTCTCCATTGTGGGACCCGTTCCTATATAACACCCAGTAGTATATCCCAAACGCTTTGCACATTGAATATATGACTTTATAACATCTGTTACACATGCATCATACAAGGATATTTTTCCCTTTCCACCTTCACCTGCTAACCAACTGGCATGTACACTTTCTGATAAATTAACATTGGGAATTTGTGCCCACTCCCACGGACTTAGACCACCCTATGAAATGCAAAAAAACATGAATTAAAATTTATAAATTTCATGTATGTAAAGAAATTTTTCTAAAAATATAGATTGTCATAAAGGTACTTACATCTGTTCCAATTCCTCCCCAGTGTGAAATTTGTTGCTCCCACCATTTAAACCATCTGCTCACTCTTGTGATGCTCTCTGTAGATAGATGTTTTCTCCACCACTTTTGAATTGAAAGTGCCTTTTGAGATGCAAGCACAATGGTCTTACAAGCTCTCCAGTCCTCACACATATCAATGTGTTGATTTGTTAGATGTTGAGGTATCCACTTTTTAGCATATTTGTGGAGACTCTGCTCCCAATGAAATAGGCATGATCGTTCACGTCCCTCCATGATATTATCTGGCCCGCCATTGAAGACTGTTCGAATAGCATTCCAATTTGCACCAGCTTCATCATACATAAAACCTGCAAAGTCAACTGCACCATGTCCGTACTTTTCCATTGTTGAATTAAGGCTCTCCCAAAAAATAACTTGAGTCTTTGCATCCTCCTCTTTAGTTTCACATATAGCAATTATTTGTAGTGATCGTATGCTGCAAGATATTCAACATAAACATTTTCACACATCTTCTTTTATTTAATGATTAAAAAATACGAGATATTTAAATACTTAAAGATTACCTTGGATCATAAACTGAGCATGACATTGTTGGCCATCCATCTATTCTATGGGTAAAATCAAAATGTACCCACGCATTTCTCAAGTCACCAGTTTCAGTTCTTTTCATCCGATTTACTAGATCAATCCCAGAACCTGGTCCTTTAGTGGACATTTTAAATAGGAAGCACTTGTCATCCTCTTCACCCTGTCCAGGAAATCTACTCCCATGAAAAAAAGGAAACATGCACTTTTTTTGAAGCAATAAAATATTATCATATCCATCCCCAATAACAGCACCTTGACTCTTTCTCTCCTTTGAAACAATTGAAGAAAACCTACACGATGCATCACAAGAAGGCTAAATTTATAATAGTTAAAAAATTAACAAATTCAAGGAACCAAATTGAGTTTTCTTACCCTTTGGTTTGAACCAGTGGCATCATTTCTTCCAAAAAATCATTGAATTGTACATCGGATGTAGCTTCATCTTCCTCACCAATCAAGGAGTGAAGAACAAGTTGCTGAGCCACCAACATTTGAATTTTTCTTGGGCCACCCTTTTCTATTTTTAGTATTGCAGCTACCAGTTTCCGTACTCTTGAAATAGAAGCCCTAGAGGTTCCTGCCTTAACATTATGACAATGTTTACCAACATGTATTGCCAGTCGTGACATTGTACCATCTCTAGGCAAAACATAATAGATTTTGCAGGGACAAGCAGCAACACAAGTAACAACCTTCTGACAATAATGACAAGTTATTGTTGTATTCTCTTCCATTGCAAGGTAGTCCTTTTTCACCTGTCTGTCCAAATATCCATGAAAATCTCTACTATTGAATTCTTGTTCCTTAATATAATGAGGACACGTTGAATAATTACACTGCATGAATCCCAAACAGTGGCTTAGACGAATTGTGCATGCTATTGCCATGGTTGTCACAGATGGGCGAGTCCACAAGTGACCATCAAAGAGTTGTTCCATCCCTGTCATTCGTTTTGTTTTATCCTGAGTCGCAGGTAACTCAAAACACAAATTTCCATCATAATGTTGTGGAAGTTCAACAACTTGCAAAGGAGCTCCACATAATGTTAACAGTTCATTTAACTTTTCTGCCCCTTGATTTTGTTGAATCCAAATGACGTTTGACTGAGTTTTGAGCTGTCCTATATCGTCACCACTACTTTCAAGATGCACAATGCTTAAAACATCTTCAGATATCTCTTTGTCATTTCCTTTCTCATTGTCAGATACCTGTATAAATGTGTCTGAACGAAGCATCTCAAACAAGCTCGAAAAAGAACCATCTATTAAGAAATGATGATGACCTTCTATATCCCACTGTGGTTGCAGCAAGACTTTTGTTAGGCCACAATCACTTTCAATAAGAGCACATAGTGACTGAAAATGGCAAGATGGAGGCAGCAAACTCTGCAAATAGTAAGCACTAAGCAACAATGAGTTTCCCTTCAACTGAATGTCGCGGTTGACTATCTGACCACCAACCTTCCAAGTTATTGTTACTTTCATGTTGGACATATTCTCTCAAGCAACAGATTACAGGGTGGAGATGCGAGAAAACTGCGGTGGAATAAGTGTAGGTTAATGAAAGTTAAAGATAAAGTGAAGGTTAATGAAACAGGTGAAAGTTAATGAAAGATGTGAAGGTTAATGAAAGTGAAAGATTGGTAGGTAGACGAAAAGACAGTTGCATAAAATCTTGTGACGGCTCGAAGAATAATGAAAATCATAATTGAAGAAGTGCATTTAATATATGACGGTTCTGAATGTATGTGCAGTGGAATATGTCATCAAATTTGAGGGGCCATTTAATTTCTAAATGGTGGTTCAAGGACTGCATTTAATGCAGTCTAATAGTGTCTTCATCTTTTGTGTATGTGTGTGTGTGTGTGTGTGTGTGTATATATATATATATATATATGATTGTGTGAGTGTGTGTATAAAAAACGTAACATTCTATATGACTGACTTTGTATAAAAAACGTAGCAATTTTTTTAGTTAAGTTATATATATGATTCCATCTTGCCATTTTATATATATGTGTGTGTGTTTTTGGTAGTGTGTATATATAATTATTTTAGTTAATTTATATACATTATTGTGCGTGTGTATAAATGATTTTGTGGGTGTGTGTAAACAACGTAGCATTTTATTAAGTTAAGATATTTAAGTTAAGTGTATGTGCACATAGTTTAAGTTAAGATATTTTAAAGTTGGGTGTATGTGCATTTTTTTAAGTTAAGATATTTAAGTTGAGTGTATGTGCACATAAGATATTTAACTGTGCACATAGTTTTTACATTTTGTGTGTGTGTGTGTGTGTGTGTGTGTGTGCATGACTTAACTTTAAGAATGCTACGTTTTTTATACACACAAACACATACAATCATTTTTTTAAATATATGGTTGTGTGTGTGTGTGTGTGTAAAAAACATAGTATTTTTTTAGTAAAACTATATATATGAATCCATTTTGTGTATATCTTTGTGTGTGTATATACATATATATATATATATATATAAATGAATGTGTGTGTGTGAGTGTTAATACCACAATATCATTTTTGTAATATATGGTGTGTGTGAAAAAAGTAGTAGTTCAGATGAAAGTGGAGTGAAGTTTAAATGGAGTTTTAATTGAGATTGAAGTGGAGTGAAGTGAAAGTGAAGTTTTTCTCTGAAGAAGGAGATGAAAGTGGAGTGAAGAGAAAGTGGAGTTTTGCTGTGATTCAGAAGAAGGAGTAAGAGAAGACAAGGTACTGTGTGTGTGTGTGTGTGTAGATTTTCTACTCACGTGTGTGTGTGTGTGTGTGTGAGTGTGTGTGTGTGTGTGCTTACCTGCGCACGCTCGCCCGATCCACCGGAGGAGTTCCAATGGAGCTCCAATGGAAAACATTATTTGTGGACCCGGCTTTCGAACCTTTTCACACGCATATGAACAGGAAAACTCTCTCTCTCTCTCTCTCTCTCTCTCTCTCTCTCTCTCTCTCTCTCTCTCTCTCACACACACACACACACACACACACACGTGAGTAGAAAACGTGCAGACAACCTCCTTCTTTACAAAAAAACTCCACTTTCATCTCAATTAAAATGTAGGATATTTATAAAATTTATACATTAAACCAACACATAAACAATTCTATACCAAGTTACTAAATGAAATAATTTGAACCGGCTTGAGAACCTTCTTGCCCAAACTTTAGCCGGACTTTTTTCATTTTGAACCTATCTTTCTTCTCTCCCCCTAATCTCCCACTCTCAGTCTCTCTCTCTCTCTCTCTCTCTCTCTCTCTCTCTCTCTCTCTCTCTCTCTCTCTCTCTCTCTCTCTCTCTCTCTCTCTCTCTCTCTCTCTCGTTGTCGGTACTCTCACACCTCGATCCTATCTCTATTTCACAAGTATGTTTTTCTCTCTCCGTCTAATCCTTCTTCTCTCTCCTTCTGTTGGTACTTATTTAACATACCACAACGCCACCTTAGAGAGCATACATATGAGTGGAATCCATGCTTCTATAAACTCGAAAAAGCATCACCTGTAGCAAAAAAACACAAATTAATTAACTGGCATGTACACTTTCTGATAAATTAACATTGGGAATCTGTGCCCGCTCCCACGGACTTAGACCACCCTATGAAATGCAAAAAAACATGAATTAAAATTTATAAATTTCATGTATGAAAAGAAATTTTTCTAAAAATATAGATTGTCATAAAGGTACTTACATCTGTTCCAATTCCTCCCCAGTGTCAAATTCGTTGCTCCCACCATTTAAACCATCTGCTCACTCTTGTGATGCTCTCTGTAGAGAAATGTTGTCTCCACCACTTTTGAATTGAAAGCGCCTTTTGAGATGCAAGCACAATGGTCTTACAAGCTCTCCAATCCTCACACATATCAATGTGTTGATTTGTTAGATGTTGAGGTATCCACTTTTTAGTATATTTGTGGAGACTCTGCTCCCAATGAAATAGGCATGATTGTTCACGTCCCTCCATGATATTATCTGGCCCGCCATTGAAGACTGTTCGAATATCATTCCAATTTGCACCAGCTTCATCAGACATAGAACCTGCAAAGTCAACTGCACCATGTCCGTACTTTTCCATTGTTGAATTAAGGCTCTCCCAAAAAATAACTTGAGTCTTTGCATCCTCCTCTTTAGTTTCACATATAGCAATTATTTGTAGTGATCGTATGCTGCAAGATATTCAACATAAACATTTTCACACATCTTCTTTTATTTAATGATAAAAAAATACGAGATATTTAAATACTTAAAGATTACCTTGGATCATAAACTGAGCATGACATTGTTGGCCATCCATCTATTCTATGGGTAAAATCAAAATGTACCCACACATTTCTCAAGTCACCAATTTCAGTTCTTTTCATCCAATTTACTAGATCAATCCCAGAGCCTGGTCCTTTAGTGGACATTTTAAATAGGAAGCACTTGTCATCCTCTTCACCCTGTCCAGGAAATCTACTCCCATGAAAAAAAGGAAACATGCACTTTTTTTGAAGCAATAAAATATTATCATATCCATCCCCAATAACAGCACCTTGACTCTTTCTCTCCTTTGAAACAGTTGAAGAAAACCTACACGATGCATCACAAGAAGGCTAAATTTATAATAGTTAAAAAATTAACAAATTCAAGGAACCAAATTGAGTTTTCTTACCCTTTGGTTTGAACCAGTGGCATCATTTCTTCCAAAAAATCATTGAATTGTACATCGGATGTAGCTTCAACTTCCTCACCAATCAAGGAGTAAAGAACAAGTTGTTGAGCCACCAACATTTGAATTTTTCTTGGGCCACCCCTTTTCTATTTTCAGTAATACACCTACCAGTTTCCGCACTCTTGAAATAGAACCCTAGAGGTTCCTGCCTTAACATTATGACAATGTTTACCAACATGTATTGCCAGTCGCGACATTGTACCATCTCTAGGCAAAACATAATAGATTTTGCAGGGACAAGCAGCAACACAAGTAACAACCTTCTGACAATAATGACAAGTTATTGTTGTATTCTCTTCCATTGCAAGGTAGTCCTTTTTCACCTGTCTGTCCAAATATCCATGAAAATCTCTACTATTGAATTCTTGTTCCTTAATATAATGAGGACACGTTGAATAATTACACTGCATGAATCCCAAACAGTGGCTTAGACGAATTGTGCATGCTATTGCCATGGTTGTCACAGATGGGCGAGTCCACAAGTGACCATCAAAGCGTTGTTCCATCCCTGTCATTCGTTTTGTTTTATCCTGAGTCGCAGGTAACTCAAAACACAAATTTCCATCATAATGTTGTGGAAGTTCAACAACTTGCAAAGGAGCTCCACATAATGTTAACAGATCATTTAACTTTTTTGCCCGTGGATTTTGTTGAATCCAAATGATGATTGACTGAGTTTTGAGCTATCCTATATCATCACCACTACTTTCAAGATGCACAATTCTTAAAACATCTTCAGATATCTCTTTGTCATTTCCTTTCTCATTGTCAGATACCTGTATAAATGTGTCTGAACGAACCATCTCAAACAAGCTCGAAAAAGAACCATCTATTAAGAAATGATGATGACCTTCTATATCCCACTGTGGTTGCAGCAAGACTTTTGTTAGGCCACAATCACTTTCAATAAGAGCACATAGTGACTGAAAATGGCAAGATGGAGGCAGCAAACTCTACAAATAGTAAGCACTAAGCAACAATGAGTTTCCCTTCAACTGAATGTCGCGGTTGACTATCTGACCACCAACCTTCCAAGTTATTGTTACTTTCATGTTGGACATATTCTCTCAAGCAACAGATTACAGGGTGGAGATGCGAGAAAACTGCGGTGGAATAAGTGTAGGTTAATGAAAGTTAAAGATAAAGTGAAGGTTAATGAAACTGGTGAAAGTTAATGAAAGATGTGAAGGTTAATGAAAGTGAAAGATTGGTAGGTAGACGAAAAGACAGTTGCATAAAATCTTGTGACGGCTCAAAGAATAATGAAAATCATAATTGAAGAAGTGCATTTAATATATGACGGTTCTGAATGTATGTGCAGTGGAATATGTCATCAAATTTGAGGGGCCATTTAATTTCTAAATGGTGGTTCAAGGACTGCATTTAATGCAGTCTAATAGTGTCTTCATCTTTTGTGTATGTGTGTGTGTGTGTGTGTGTATATATATATATATATATATATATATATATATATATGATTGTGTGAGTGTGTGTATAAAAAACGTAACATTCTATATGACTGACTTTGTATAAAAAACGTAGCAATTTTTTTAGTTAAGTTATATATATGATTCCATCTTGCCATTTTATATATATGTGTGTGTGTTTTTGGTAGTGTGTATATATAATTATTTTAGTTAATTTATATACATTATTGTGCGTGTGTATAAATGATTTTGTGGGTGTGTGTAAACAACGTAGCATTTTATTAAGTTAAGATATTTAAGTTGAGTGCATGTGCACATAAGATATTTAACTGTGTACATAGTTTTTACTTTTTATTTTTGTGTGTGTGTGTGTGTGCATGACTTAACTTTAAGAATGCTACGTTTTTTATACACACAAACACATACAATCATTTTTTTTAAATATATGGTTGTGTGTGTGTAAAAAACATAGTATTTTTTTAGTAAAACTATATATATGAATCCATTTTGTGTATATCTTTGTGTGTATATACACATATATATATATAAATGAATGTGTGTGTGTGAGTGTTTATACCACAATATCATTTTTGTAATATATGGTGTGTGTGAAAAAAGTAGTAGTTGAGATGAAAGTGGAGTGAAGTTTAAATGGATTTTTAATTGAGATTGAAGTGGAGTGAAGTGAAAGTGAAGTTTTTCTGTGAAGAAGGAGATGAAAGTGGAGTGAAGAGAAAGTGGAGTTTTTTTGTGAAGAAGAAGGAGTAAGAGAAGACAAGGTACTGTGTGTGTGTGTGTGTGTGTAGATTTTCCACTCACGTGTGTGTGTGTGTGTGAGTGTGTGTGTGCTTACCTGCGCACGCTCGCCCGATCCACCGGAGGAGGTCCAATGGAGCTCCAATGGAGCTTCCATTGGACCTCCTCCGGTGGATCGGGCGAGCGTGTCCAGGTAAGCACACACACACACACACTCACACACACACAGTGATACACACACATCAAAACACTTGCACACATAGCACAAACACACACAGAGTCATGTATACGCACACACATTACACTTGCATACACACACATACATACATACATACACCCACATATATAAACACTTGCATTCACAACATCAACACACTTGCATACATACACACATACACATATAAACACTTGCATTCACAACATCAACACACTTCCATACATAGCACAAACACACACACAATCATGCATACAGACACACACATATTACACTTACATTCACACACACACATAATCATGCATACATCCACACACACACACATATAAACACTTGCATTCACACACATCAACACACTTGCATACACACATATTAAACACACTTAGAGTAACAATTACAATGATGTAAGAACAGGTCGTTGTAGAGAAGAGGTATACAAATGTCAAAGTGGATTTGTATTTTTCCTTGCCATGAGCAAGTTGAGAATGGTTTTTTTTGTAATTTGCATTTTACGCCGTTATGCTGCCAAAATTTAGATTTTTATATTTGTATTGTCAAGCATATACACACATACACATATATAAACACTTTTATTCACAACATCAACACACTTGCATACACATACATATTACACTTACATTCACACACACATAATCATGCCCACATCCACTTGCATACACACACATACATACATACATACACCCACATATATAAACACTTGCATTCACAACATCAACACACTTGCATACATACACACATACACATATATAAACACTTGCATTCACAACATCAACACACTTGCATACATAGCACAAACACATACACAATCATGCATAAAGACACACACATATTACACTTACATTCACACACACAATCATGCATACATCCACACACACACACATATAAACACTTGCATTCACACACTTTAACACACTTGCATACACACTTATAGTAACAATTACAATGATGTAAGAACAGGTTGTTGTAGAGAAGAGGTATACAAATGTCAAAGTGGATTTGTATTTTTCCTTGCCATGAGCAAGTTGAGAATGGTTTTTTTTTTTAGTTTGCATTTTATGCCGTTATGCTGTCGAAATTTAGAATTTTATATTTGTATTGTCATTGCTAAGAAGATTTTTGTTGTTTGTGGTTAATAGATTATGGCTCGTACACCATCTAAACGTGGCAGGACAGGTATCTCTCAAAGTAAGTTCAAATACATTAAGCTATTTGTTTTCTTTTCTTTTGTCTCATCATACTCACTAAAATATTTGTGTTCTTATTGTTTTTTGCTTGTAGGAGTAGGATACACATTAAGGTCTGGCACTACAGGGCATATGGCCAATGCACGATCTTCCAATGCTTCTTCCAATGTCCATCGAAAGGAGGATATTTTGGGTGATGTGCATGAAGAAGAGGATATATTGAGTGATGTGCATAAAGAAGAGGTGTTCATAGATATTCATGCTACACAAGGTGAATTGGTGGCTCACAGCTTGTCTGAAGCAACAACAATTGTTGCTAAACCTCCCGTGTCTGAAGCAACAACAATTGTTGTTAAACCTCCCGATCATCCAACAATATTTGGAAAGGATGTTCATGATCGAATATTAGAGGAGATTGTAGAGGGTTTTATTGTAAAGAGAGGTGGGGAACCTCCTCTTATTCCTCTGTGTAGATTGATGGAAAATGAAGCCATTAGAGCGATGGGTCCAGGCACTGAGGGCTTGGTGAAAAGGTTTGAGATGTCTTGATACAGTGTGCTTGGAGCTCCATTTCTTGTGTCATTTAAGAAGCTAGGCCATGATCAACATTATGTTTCCGACTTAAACAAAGATGAATGGGGGCCTATTTGGCGAGAAATAAGCGATGATTTTGATAATTCCCTTCCCCTTGAGTGGGAAGACTTAAGGGGAAAAAAATTTATCGTTTGGGATGGTAATCACCGTTTGAAAACTTGGATGCGCTTCATAAAAACACGTAAGTGATTTCTTTTTTTTTTTAATGTAAAGTTGACTTGTACTACTCTATGCTTTCTAATTTTCTTTTTTGTTGTTGTAGAATTTTCAATGATAAAGTGAAGACATTGTTCTGTGAAATGTCAATTTGTCTTTGTTGGTAGAAGTGCAGAGGGGGAGCTTATGCTAGCTTTGTGCTCTCAAAATGAGTAAGTACATTTGTTGTTTTGAACGTTATTGCTATTACTTTATCGATGTCATTCTACTGCCATTTAATTTAAGATATTGTGGTTTAGGATTGGTAGAACCATTGTGAGCACAAATTTTGGGCAGGAGATCTTCTTGTTCCAAAAACTGGTTGTGGCAAGCAAAGATTCTTTAATGAAAGACTTTCCTCAAGATTGGATTCGATGGATAGAGGTAGAGCTTGCTTGTGAGAAGAAGGCATCTAAAGGGCGTTGGTACAACGCTCCTGCTCTTTTATTAGCAATGCGAGTATGGAAGGTATATTTTATTGCCTTAGAGTACACTTTTTATGTAATTTCTAAAGCTTGACATTATTTTGTAAAATCTTACTTTTTTTTTCATTTGCTCTACAAAAGGAAGACTTTGACTTGTCTCTTATCAAAGAGATGCAAGAGATCAATGATCCCTCGATTTCACTGCCAGAAAAGGAAATGGTTGCTCGAGGAAGAGTAGAAAAAATATTCAAAGAAAGAGCTTATAAGGTAAACATTTTCTCTTCTCCCTGTTTATGTTTGAATTTCTACAAAATTGTAAGTTGACATGTCATTTGAATTTGATATATTTGATTGAAAATTTGATTTGATTTGATCTCGTGCTAATGTAACATAGATGTTGGCCATTGCCAACCCCGCCAATGGCCAAGGGTTCTTCTCTTTATTATTTAACTTCAATTGGATAAGAGAAAAGGATCAAGTGGGCCTTACAAGAGACAAAGTCCACTCTTTGGCAACTTCTAAAATATCACCAGAGAGGTAATAATTTTTGGATAAAAAATACACATGAAATCATCAAATGAATCAATGCATTTATGGTTTGTTTATTGTTTGCTCTATAGGAAAAAGGAAATATTGCACTCTTTGATGCATTGCCGTGTAGATGATGTTACTTCTGAGCGTTATATTAGTGCAATGAAATTTAGAATGTACTTGCGTAAAGAGTGGTATTGGGGAAGTATCTTGAAGCAATGCTTGAGGATCAAAGGGAAAATGATTGAAGAAATGCCGGAGGGCTTTGAAGCATGGTTTCATCACCAATCGAGGGACCACATTGATAAAGCTTTTGTGGAGCTTTGGAGTAAGCTCAACACAAAAGAGTCGGATGAAAAAATTCCAGAGCTTATGGAATCTTCAAGAAGAGTATTATTCAGGTAATACAATTGATATCTTTATGGTTGTTATAATATTTTTTACTTAGAGTTTGTATAATAAATAAGTCACTTAGGAAAGGAGCTCAAATAAAGTTAACTGCATTTTATGTAGATGGCTAATTCAGCTTTACGATCAAACTTTGTTGGAGAAGTTGCCAATTGTTGTTGAAAGTTGGAGGGACCTCTCTTGTGAGGAGTGTATGTATCCACTATGGATGAGAGATTATGGTTTGATTGCTTGGGAAATTGAGTATTACCGTGGTGGCTAGATTACACTCGAGGCACCTACCCACGTGATGAAGGGAACTTATATAAAGGTTATTTTTGGCATTTATAAAAACTACAAAATTGTTAAAGTGCTCATACTATTTAGATTATGTTTGTGAGAAATATATTTTTGTTTGCTTTAGAGCACGTTCTTGAAAGAAATGAAAATGGTATTGAGGAGATTGGCTCAGCTTCCAAGAAAGCCACCTCTTCGAAAAGAGTAAACAATAGTACAATCTCCTCTATAGAGAAACGATTGGATTTTGTTAGATCCAAGAAGCCCAAGAAGTCTCCCAAAAAGAACCAAAAAGGTGCTCAAGGCTCCACAGGTAAACTTGCTTGTATAGATATCTAGCTGTCACTTTCTTTCTACTCAACAATTCTTGATGAAATATTTTATTTTCTGATTATGCAGTGCCTTCCATAGATTGTGATGTGAACGTTATTGGGAACATGCTAGATAATTACAAAATTTCTCTCGATGATGAGAAATGGTAAAAACATGTGAAAAGAAAGACTAACTATGTGTGGTGTGTGTTGTGAATGTTTGAAATACATTTATTTGATCGTATGCAGGATCTTGGATTTTCTTCATTCAGCCCATGTTGATGGGGAAAAGAGAAATGAAGTGGCCTCTCTTTTGTTTGCGGATTTTTCAACAAACTTTAAAGTTGAAAATTTTTTAGAGAACGAGGTATGCATCCTTCAAAACCACAATGGACAGTCTATGATAGTTTTGGAACTTTAATTAAATTAACAATGCGTATTATGCAGGTCCCTCCATGGAATCAATTCTCTCAAAAATTAAGAAAGTGGCCGTAATAGCTTCAAAGTATGTGGCAGACAATGGGTGGTACATCACCCTAAGCTCCACTGATCACTTTGGCATTGTGTCTAGCCATGCCATCGAGATGGGATTCAAAATGATGCACACCATCCTTATTTTGATCCCCGATGGTTATGTGCGAAAGACCATTGAGATTGAGAGAGTAAGTAAATTTATTTGTTGATTGAAAAGCATGCTTGTAGTTTTCTTCAATTAGATCACATTCTAGTTGTAATTTGTAGGTGGAAACACTATTGCTAGGATTGTTTTATCGTAAGGGTCAACGTCCTATCTACGATCGACGAGATGGAGAGAGCGTGGACAACAACTCTTTCGATGCCAAGTCCGGAATACTGGTGGAGCGCGTCGACGGAGAGTACATTGGAGGACACGCTCTTAGAGGTGCCGCCGAGCGTAGCCTTGACTTCTTTCCGTAAGAATATATGCTTCCTACTATGCGTTATTGGACTATGTTACATAAAGTAAAAATACGCATATTTTTTGCTTTTTTTAGCTGGCTTGTGCGGACATTTACTGCGGAGCACACCTACATTGTTGATATGTTTTCTGGATGTGGTGGCTTGGGCAATGTTTGCGTTGAGTTGTCTAGACACTGTCTCTGCATAGATAGTGATCCAGAGGTCTTCCATCAACATCTTTCACGCTTCAAGGCTCCATGTGTACGTGCTATTTCAGCAGTTGATGCAGATAGCGATGAGGAGACTGATTGGCAACAATTTGAGCCCGGATCACATTGCCCTTGATTGACATCAACATTGGTATTATCTATCATTTTTTCTAGTTTGTGATTTTTATGGAACGACGTGTGACCATGGTGTTTGGGTGCCACTTTTTTGGTATTACTGAAGACATGTTGTTGGTGTTGATCGTCCTTATCAATTCAGCCATGATTTCATATTTATTATACTAGATAGAAGTTTGTTGAGAGCTTTGGATTTACCAAAGTAATATACCAACATATGCTTTTTTGCTTATGTAATTTCTTCTTCCCGTGAGCATTCGCTGCTGCACGGAAGCAAGTATGGAATGGGAATTTTTTTAGTTTGAATTTTCATACCGTTATGCTACCGAAATTTTGATTGCTAATCAATATCATCATGCTTTTTGTTCATGTTTGAAAACATAATCATGATTTCACGTATACAGAAAAGTTAGTCAAGCTTCACGGAAGCAAGTAAGGAATGGAAAATTTTTTTGTTTGTATTTTCGCGCCGCTATGCTGTCGAAATTTTGATTGCTTGTGAATATAATCATGCTTTTTGTTCATGTTTAGAAACATAATCATGGTTTCATGTATACACAAAAGTTAGGCAAGCTTCACGGAAGCAAGTATAGAATAGGAAAGCTTAACAAAAGTTAGGCAAGCTTTCACAGAAGCAAGTATGGAATGGTTTTATTTTTATTTTTCACGTTGTTATGCTGTCAAAATTTCATTTGCTTGTCAGTATTTCTTTACACTGTCGGTCTAAGAATATATATAGTTTTATATATAATATTTATATTATATATATAATATCTTTTTATTTATTTATTTATATGTGTGTGTTTATGTACGTAAGGAGATCTTCAACTCGGTAAAGTGTTTTTAAGTACTTATTTATACAATATATATAGTTATTTATACGTGTGTGTTTATGTACGTATGCAGTTCTTCAACTCAATAAAGTGTTCTTAATTACTATTTTATATGCAAGAGTCTATGCGTGTTTCATTACTTTGAGGTCTTCGCCCAAACAAGTACAACCATCAATATTTTTTAGATTCTTAGTTTCAAATTGGCTTATTAGGCATTCATCCTTGTTTGCAACAACACCTACATGGACAGGAAAGTATATTCTACTAAAAGTAGGGTAAATACTAAAGACATGCTCATCTTTTTCTTGCATTATATAAAAAACTCACATAGATTTTCTTTACATTTTTGGCTTTCAAACAGCTTGTAGTTACATTTGACGGTTCAGTTTAGCTACAAGATATCAACAATACCCTAAATTATGACAGATCTTGAAGATGTGTTAGTAGACCAGGCCGATTAAAAGTATCACAGCTACTTCAATAATAATAAGTCAGACAGAGACATATTAATTATTCTCGCCAAGGCACTGAAGAGTGGAACACCATCATATAGTTAAAATAAGCATCATATAATTAAAATAAGTTGTTTACATGATTATGTAGGGAATCAAACCTGCACACACACACACACACACAGTACAACTTGCATCACACTAGTACAATTTATCATGTGCTAGTGCATATTTATTTAACTATATTATTTAGTGCATAATTATTTAAATCTTGCCTCAATCTTCTACCACATTAGAGCCAGAGATGTCGACCAGGTTGATTGTGCGTTTGCAGACAAGCAAATGGTCAATCTCCGCCTGTAAAGCGGCCCTTCGAGAGCTATCTATGTACCCCCATGTCTCCCACTTTCCCAGAGCTTCTCGCATTGTCTCAAAGCCATCATTGAGTTCCTGGTCTCCGGTGTTGCGAGTGCGATTGAGGTGGTTGAACATCCGGATCGCCTTGTTTGTGTCACACTCTCTTTGTGTAAACGTCTTCTTTTCTTCAAGGGGTGCGTTGGGGGGGAGTTTGTGAAGCTCTTCATGGATTTTTGCAACTACCTCATTACCAGTACTAGCATATCCTATAGGCATTGTATAAGTACAGGGAAAATGAAAAAATCTCTCTTGATTAGCACCTCCGATTCACTTGTGCAGCATATGGTGCTTGCCTTGTAACATTTATATAGGCTAAAGCACCATGCTCTCAAAAACCATTGATAGTGATGGAAGAGTGGCATGTGTTAGTGACATGAGGGGTCCCACGCAGCATATGCTAACTGCTAAATTGGAGCGTGCAATAATATATGCATGATTTGTCAATATGAATATTATAATCGTCTACTACTCCACCACTAACTTTTAAAGTGGGGTGTGCAATAAAATATGCATGATTTGTCACTACGATTATTATTCCCCTATAAGATTTATAAGCATCTAAAAGTGCAATGAGTAGACAACACTAATTGCCTCTCTAAGGGCTCAGGAAACACTATGATTATTATTCTTCTATGAATACTATAGGCATATAATAGTGCAATGAGTAACCACCACAAACTGCCTCTCTAAGGGCTCGGAAAACATTATTTGTGGACCCGGCTTTGGAACCTTTTCACACGCATATGAACAGGAAAACTCTCTCTCTCTCTCTCTCTCTCTCTCTCTCTCTCTCTCTCTCACACACACACACACACACACACACACACACACACACACACACACGTGAGTAGAAAACGTGCACACAACCTCCTTCTTCACAACAAAACTCCACTTTCATCTCAATTAAAATGTGGGATATTTATAAAATATATAAATTAAACCAACACATAAACAATTCTATACCAAGATACTAAATGAAATAATTTGAACCGGATTGAGAACCTTCTTGCCCAAACTTGAGCCGAATTTTTTTCATTTTGAACCTATCTTTCCTCTCTCCCCCTCATCTCCCACTCTCTCTCTCTCTCTCTCTCTCTCTCTCTCTCTCACACACACACACACACACACACACACACACACACACACATGTGAGTAGAAAACGTGCACACAACCTCCTTCTTCACAACAAAACTCCACTTTTACTTAACTCCACTTTCATCTCAATTAAAATGTAGGATATTTATAAAATATATACATTAAACCAACACATAAACAATTCTATACCAAGTTACTAAATGAAATAATTTGAACCGGCTTGAGAATCTTCTTGCCCAAACTTTAGCCGGACTTTTTTCATTTTGAACCTATCTTTCCTCTCTCCCCCTCATCTCCCACTCTCAGGCTCTCTCTCTCTCTCTCTCTCTCTCTCTCTCTCTCTCTCTCTTGTTGTCGTTACTCTCACACCCCGATCCTATCTCTATTTCACAAGTATGTTTTTCTCTCTCCGTCTAATCCTTCTTCTCTCTGCTTCCCTCGGTACTTATTTAACATACCACAACGCCACCTTAGAGAGCATACATATGAGTGGAATCCATGCTTCTATAAACTCGAAAAAGCATCACCTGTAGCAAAAAAACACAAATTGATTAACTCGCAAATAAAATTAACCCGCCTGCCTTGATGGTCCACATAAAAATGGAATAACTTTCCCAACAGGTAATGCCTGAACTTTGTGGCGCTAAAAACCATTCCGAGAGCTTCTCTCTCAGTAGTCGTATAGCCTTGTTCAGCCTGACTGAATCTGCGACTAGAAAAATAAACCGGATAGTCTGTTATGCCATCTCGTTGATCTAATATTGCCCCCATTGCCAATCCTGAAGCATCCACGTGTACGTGAAAAATAATATCCCAATTCGGCTGCCTAAGGATTGGTTTACTAGTAATGGCTTTTTTCAAATTCTGGAAACTCTTCTCACACTCAGCAGTCCAGTTGAACTTACTGGTCTTCTTTGTAAGCTCATATAGTGGTACTGCTTGAGAAGTAAACTTGTGTACAAATCTTCTATAGAAATTCACATAACCCAAGAAAGAACTCAACTCTGAAGCAGTTATGGGTGCTTTAGCTTGCTGGACACACTGTATTTTGTCATCGGCCATCTCTATTCCATTGCGGGAAACCACATGTCCTAGTAGATGTCCCTTCCATACTAGAAAACTAGATTTGAATGGATTCAAACAAATCCTCTTCTCCTGACAGCGTTTAAAAACCATCTCTAAGAATAGAAGGTGCTGGTCCTCATCTGAATAGACAGTGAAGTCATCCATGAAAATGGCAAGGAATCGATGAAGAAATTCATTAAACATCTCCATCATACACCACTGAAAAGTAGCTGGTGCATGTGAGGTCCCCACCCCATCGTCTCAACAACGGATCTGATGGTAAACCTGGTGGCCACTACATCTATAGCGGAAGCAAACAAAGTGGTCTGGGTTCATCTAGCGGACGATCTCTCATCACAAAGTGAATTGAGTTCAAGCCTACTAGCAAGGAGATCTAGCTCCACCTCGTAGGGGAAGCGTGATTTAATCTATGAAGAGATCCTAAGACCCACCTTCCAAGAGGAGAGAAACCTCAAGTGCCTTTTTCCCCATGTTTTAGAGGCACGTACTCTCGAGATTTCACCGCTCTAGGGGCAATGAGTATTACTAATATCAAAGTAACTACAATGGGGACAGAGAGTTCCCGACCAATCGGGACCACCCATCTCGTAGGCATTGGCAACCCGAGACAAGCCCCCACTTTCCACCCCCACACTCACACTTCCTTGTGTGATCTAATTACTACCACAGAGGTTGTTCAACATAAAGATTCCTTGTTTAATTCTGAATCACATTGTTCGTTAAGACAGCCTTTCAACCAGTATTGCAAACAACACCAAGACAGTATTCTAGTAAAAATTCTACTCAAACTTATTCATTAAAATTCCAATCTTCTGGAGGTACAACATCCCCCCTCCAGCGAGAGTTCACTCCTCCCGTTGTCGCCTAGCTGCCCATACAACTAGGTATGTCCACCGCATAGAAATCACGTCATGGACACTCCCACCGCATAGAAAGAAAGACGTGGGTTCCCACCGCATAGAAAGCAAGTCGTGGGTATCCACCGCATAAAAAGCAAGTCGTGGATTCAAGAGCCCTTAACGAGGAACTCTGCCCCCTGTGATCAGTAGGGGGGTCAGGACTGATTCAACATTGGAAATAAAATGAGCATGTCGAGCTAAATTTTCCCTAGCAGACATTCTTTCCTATTGCAAACAGCATACCCATCAATCATTTCCTTCCTACTTTAGAACTTAATGTACAATGAATTCAATGCCGAGGTTTCCGTCGGATTTCTCCAACATGTTTGGGGATATGTTCATTCCTAACTAAACGTGTGCAATGTTAATTCAGACGACTTAAATAAAATTATGACCTACCTCTTCCATTTCTTCGTCAATGGCCCGTGAGATGGCCGATATTTGTTCCTCCATGGGAGCTTTTCCCTTTCCGTTCACCTTGCTCGTTCCTGCCTCGTGGTCGTGGGCTCCACCAAAGCGAGTCCTCTTAACCGGATCCATTTCTCACTACTTTAAATAATTATCTTGGAGAAAAAGCTAAGGTTCGCAAGCGTCATAACAATCCGATAAATATATTAGCAACATTAATTAATCCCTCCTATAGGAGAGGTTTAGATTTTTCATATAGCAATCATTAAGGATGACACATAATCCTATGGGAACCGGCTCTAAAGATAATTACCCGGCTTACATGATTAAGAATAATAGGATTTCACTAATGGAATTACCAGAGAGATGAATTAAGTATGATTAATCTCTTTCCTAGCAATTAGATGGTGCAGATTCACCGCATGCATAGGTGTGAGAAAAGTCAACTCTTAGAGACTTAACGACGGATTAATTATTCCTTAATTACATCTTAATGCATAAGAGAATGGGTCTAATTTAGCTACAATGTTAATAAAAAGTGATTTTTATCAATCTATACAATTACCAGCTTACTGATTAATTACTATGCTACCTAGAGAGAGAAAATTCTAATAATCATGCACTTATTCATTAATTAAAAGTGATGAATGGCTGATAATTCAGCTATGGGATGATGATTACATAATAGAATATGATTAAGAAGAATTCAGAGAGTAAATATAGAGAATTATGACTAGGAATAAGCATAATAGACGAGGAATTTAGATGGTAATGAAAAGGATTTCGGGGTCCGAAAATGCATTTTTTCAAATTCGGGGTACGGGTGCAATTTTTCAAGACGATCAAAACTAGACGGGTCGGGCGACCAAAAACTTTCTATTTTTGGATTTTTTTTGCAAAAATTATTTTAATTCACATTTCGAAGCTTTAAAACATTTTGAACATCATGGCACTGACAGAATTTGAAAAACTGCTAAAAATAGTAACTTATTCCATTATGTTCATTTCATGGTACAATGGTGCTCTTTTGATCGGGGTCAGAGACCTTACAACCTCCCCAACGTGAAAAATTTGAGATGTCCTCATCTCAAGAATGTCTTTGGGTAATCTTTTATGAGCGTTGGTTTGTCCTCCCAAGTTGCATCTTATTCAGGGTAATCCTTCCACTTTACCAGATGCTCCTTGATAGTTATGTTGCGTAACTTCCTTTCCCTTGTTTCCAATACGTAGTCAAGTTGGATCTCGAGTACTCCTTGTGCTGGCATGTCTATCTGATCTGAGTCCAAGAACTGATCAGGGTTAGGAATATAGGGTTTGAGTAAGCTGACGTGGAACACATCATGAACCTTCAAGTTTGCAGGTAACTTTAGCTTGTAGGCTTCGTCATTTACAACTTTAATGATCTCGAATGGTCCACAATACCTTGGGCTAAGCTTCTTATATCTGCCTAGAGATAAGTTGCTTTTCTTTGATCGGACTCGCAGAAAAACCTTATCCCCTTCTTTGAAAGTTCTTTCCGAACGGTTCTTATCTGCATAGTGCTTCTGTCTATCCTGAGCGGCCTGAATGTCCTGGCGAATAGCTCTAGTCTGTGCTTCCATATCTTCTAACATCTTCCTAGATGCTTCTACCCTGATGGTTGGATCTGAGAAGTTCAGTGGTGCTAAACAGTCCTGTCCATAAAGAGCTTTGAAAGGTGACATTCCAATGCTTCTGTGTTCGGAAGAGTTATAAGCATACTCCACCAAAGGTAGATACTGTAACCACTTCTTTGGCTCTTGCGAACAATAGGCTCTGAGAATGTCCTCGATGGCTTGATTAACTCTTTCAGTTTGCCCATCTGTATGGGGATGATATGCTGTACTGAAAGCTAATTGTGACCCAATAGATTGGAAAAGAGAAGTCCAAAATTTTGATGTAAACTTGGCATCTCTATCACTGACGATACGCTTGGGTAGACCATGTAGCCTAAAAATCTCCATGATGAATACCCGACTAATATCTGAAGCAGTAAAGGTTGTCTTTACGGATATTAGATGAGCCACTTTTGTGAGCATATCAACAACCACGAAAACAGAATCGTAAACTCCTGTAGAAGGTAATCCTGTAACAAAATCCATACTGATGCATTCCCATTTCATCTGGGGTATGTCAAGAGGTTGAAGTTGTCCGGGTAACTTGATCCTTTTGGCCTTTATCCACTGACAAGAAAGACACTGCCTCACATAGAGAAGTATGTCTCCTTTCATTCCAGTCCAAAAATAACTCCTCCTGACAGCATGAAGAGTCTTAGCATAGCCTGGATGTCCGGATGTAGGGCTATCGTGTGCTTCATACAAAATGGCCTTCTTTAAGGCTGGATCTCTGAGTACACAGAGTCTATGTCTGTAGTAAAGACATCCTCCCATAAGAGAGTAATCTTTAGCTTCGGGCATCTTATTTTGTTGAACTAGTGATACTATACGCTGGTACTCTGGATCTACTAGAGATGCTTCTTTGATTCTATCCCAGATAGGGTTATTTGGAATAGAGATAGCTCCGAGAAAGGATTTTCGGCTAAGACCATCTGCAACTGCATTTTCCTTCCCTGGTCTATACGTTATGTCAAGGTCATATTCCTGTAATAGCTCTATCCATCGTCGTTGTCGCATATTGAGAATACGTTGAGTAAAATCCATTTTAAGCTCTTGTGGTCTGTAACCAAATGAAACTTGCGCCCAAGAAGATAATGTCTCCATAACTTCAGCGCATGAATAACTGCTAAAAGCTCCAAATCATGAGTAGGATAATTCTTCTCATGATCTCTCAGCTTTCGCAAAGTATACGCCACTGGTCTTTCTTCTTAAGTAAGAACTCCGCCTAGAGCGAATTTGCTAGCGTCGGTCGCTACTTCAAATTCCTTAGTGAAATCTGGAAGCTTTAAAATAGGAGCTGAGACCAAGAATTATTTTAGCTTAGCAAAGCTAGACTCGTGCTTGGTCTTCCATTCGATCCTCATTCCTTTCTTCAGGAGTTCCGTCAAAGGTGCAGCAATTCGAGCATAATCCTTGACAAAAATTCTGTACCATCCCGTTATCCCAAGAAACCCTCTAACTTCACTGACGGTAGATGGTTGAGGCCAATCAAAGATGTCCTTGACTTTATCTGGGTCCACTAAAATTCCTTCAGCCGATATGACAAATCCAAGATAGTTGACCTGTGGTGAGAAAAAAGTGCACTTGCTCTCTTTAGCGTAAAGTTGGTGTTCCCGAAGAAGATCGAGTACTTTGCGAACATGTTCTTCGTGATCTGCCTCGTTCTTAGAATAGATCAGAATGTCATCAAAGAAAACCAAGAAAAAATCATCCAGGTAAGGTCTGAAAATATCCTGCATAAGTCGACTGAAGCTTGCAAGAGCATTTGTTAGACCAAAAGACATTACTGTGAACTCGTAGTGCCCATACCTAGTATCGAAAGTTGTCTTTGGAATATCTGATTCCTTGATCCTGATTTGGTAATATCTTGACCTTAGATCAATCTTAGTAAACATTTTGGCGCCGTGGAGCCTGTCCAAGAGTTCGTCAATCCTTGGAATTGGATACTTGTTCTTGACAGTTACTTGATTCAGTCCACGATAGTCTATGCATAGCCTTAAGGTTCCATCCTTCTTCTTCTGAAAAAGAACTAGAGCACCCCAAGGAGAAGTACTGGGTCAAATGAATCCTTGCTCAATGAGTTGCCTAAGTTGTTACTTGAGTTCGATGGCCTCTGGAAGTGACATCTTATAAGGTCTTTTTGAGATAGGTTCACATCCAGGGATAGTCTCAATCCAATGATCTACCTCTCTACGTGGAGGAAGATTCTTAAGGTCTTCTAGGAACACATCGTCATATTCCCTCAACCAGTTTGGTCGAAGTGAGGTATCCGATTGGTCCACTTTGTTGAGTTTTACCGCATAAATTTACTGACCCTTCCTTAGTCCCTTCAAAAGTCTGCTGGCCTTAACTAGAGTAGCCCTAGGTCTCCCATTTTCCCCCTGGATTAAGGGTTCATTACCCAAGTTATCTGTAAAGGTAAAATTCCTTTGTGCACAATGTATGTGAGCCCTATTTTGCTTTAGCAAGTCCATCCCTAGTATCCCATCAAAGAATCCTAAGGGTAGGGTTCGAAATTGGGCAGAAGTTGGGTGTCCCCCTAAATCAAAATCGATTTTTCCTGCAGAATGTTGAGATACTACTTCCTTGTCGTTTGCTAACTTTACAACTAGCTTGCTTGTTGGATACTTATCTAGCTTTAGCTTCCTCATGCATCTGGGTGAAAGAAATGAAAGAGTACTATCACAATCTATAAGGAAGTTAACTTGTTCACCTCTGAGAGATCCTGGCGTATGAATGATTGCGTATTGCTCGCAACCATTGGGATTGTCAATTGCAGCATGTAGGGTTTCTCTCTCCACTGCTTCGTCACCCACAGTTGGTTGTACCACTGCGGCATTTACTCTAGCGGTAGCTCCACGCCCTCGCCCTCTGTTCATCCTTCCTTGACCTCCTCTTCCATTAGCTTGGCCATGCCCACGGGTATTCAAGGGTATGGCATTAGCATTCGTTGCCTGAATGTTCCTGGGGAAATTGGATCTGTAATGCCCATGCTCGTTGTAGCCATAGCATCGGACATCAGGGAACTCCATGGTTGTGGTGGTAGCCACAATAGGGCGCTGGTTATATGCTTGGTTGACTGGTCTGTTATCCCAAGCAGTGGTCCTTGCCCTCTTTGCCCAATGATTCCTCCTGTTCTGATTAGCCCTTTGTACTTCGAGAGCTAGAGGTTTGGCCCTCAACAAGGCATCCTGTAGCGTCATCGACCTGAGAGCTTCCAATCGAGTATTCAAGGGATCGATTAGTCCTTGGCACAACCTCGCCACCTGTTGTTCCAAGGTCATCTTAGGAGCATATCTCCGAAGAGTGACAAACTTTGCATAATATTCTTCGACAGATGAATTTAGCTGCCGAAGAGAAAAGAATTCATTCATCCTCAAGGTTCTATAGGCAGGCTGTAAATATCGCCCCATTATTGCAGCTTTGATGTCTTCCCAGGACTGGGAAGATCCCTTAATATCCATGTCCCTGCAATGTTGCTTCCACCATATCTTGGCATCGCCAGTCAAGCGGAACATCGCAAGCATGGTCTGATTTACGGGTTGGGTCCCCGCAGCTTCAAAGTAGTCGTCCATGGCTTCCATCCTTACTTCCGCAGCTCTCTCCACATTTTCCCCCTCGCCCTTAAAGATCGGAGGTTGGGCTTGCTTAAGGAGGAGTTTCTTCTCTTGCGCTGCGAGTAAAGAGCAACAGGCGGTACCTACATGGATTATACGAATTCTTGATACCATTACTTGGATTTCAAAATAGACACGAGACTTTAAGTAAAATTCAAGATTGTACTTTATCAAGAGACAGAGATTCAGAGACAAAAAGCACTTTATTGATGAAAATTTATTACAATTGAAACCCCTCAAGACTTAGGATAACCGATGATCAGCTTATTACATGGCTTTATGGATTTGCGTATAACATACGCCTAGGAGATGGTATTGACATGATGCACTACTTCATTTGTGTAATAGTTCCTATACTCATTCTTGAGTGGATAATAAGCTAAGATATCGAGCCGGAGTTTCGCTTTCAGTAATCCAAAGGTTTTGACTCTGTTTACTGGGATCACATTGGTGACCTTCTCTAACAGCAAGTCGTTGATGGTTTGATTGGAGTTGTCTGAAATAGTCTGGTGCAATCGAGTAGGCACCAAGTAGAATATCTCTATTACTCTCAACTCTTCTCCCCAACGTATCTTCTTCAAGTCAGTAGCCAGGCATCCTAGCTTCCGAGCGTTGATGTAGTAAACCCCTCCTGGAAATGTCCAATCAAGTTCCCATCCTCTATCAATGCGAGTGGAGTGTGGCGTATAAGCCTTCAACAATATCTCCATGACATCTCGCCTCAACTGGTAAACTGGGGATCTTTGAGCTTGCTCATAAATAAGCTCAAACACTTGGAACTTCTGATATTCGACCACGGGGTCTTCCTGCAACACCAATGCAAGGAATTCGGATCAACTACCTATATACTTTCAGTTCCTTTTAAATGTTCAAACAATACGACTTTATTTTCCAATACGCTCTGATACCAGGTGTGAGGTCCCCACCCCGTCGTCTCAACAACGGATATGATGGTAAACCTGGTGGCCACTAGATCTATAGCGGAAGCAAACAAAGTGGTCTGGGTTCATCTAGCGGACGATCTCTCGTCACAAAGTAAATTGAGTTCCAGCCTACTAGCAAGGAAGGTCTAGCTCCACCTCGCAGGGGAAGCGTGATTTAACCTATGTAGCGATCCTAAGACCCACCTTCCAAGAGGAGAGAAACCTCGAGTGCCTTTTTCCCCATGTTTCAGAGGCACGTACTCTTGAGATTTCACCGCTCTATGGGCAATGAGTATTACTAATATCGAAGTAAGCACAATGGGGACAGAGAGTTCCCGACTAATCGGGACCACCCATCGCGTAGGCATTGGCAACCCGAGCCAAGCCCCCACTTTCCACCCCCACACTCACACTTCCTTGTGTGATCTCATTACTACCACAAAGGTTGTTCAACATAAATATTCCTTGTTTAATTCCGAATCACATTTTTCGTTAAGACAGCCTTTCAACCAGTATTGCAAACAACACTAGGACAGTATTCTAGTAGAAATTCTACTCAAACTTATTCATTAAAATTCCAATGTTCTAAAGGTACAACATCCCCCCTCCAGCGAGAGTACACTCCTCCCGTTGTCGCCTAGCTGCCCATACAACTAGGTATGTCCACCGCATAGAAAGCATGTCATGGACACTCCCACCACATAGAAAGCAAGATGTGGGTTCCCACCGCATAGAAAGCAAGTCGTGGGTATCCACCGCATAAAAAGCAAGTCGTGGATTCAAGAGCCCTTAACGAGGAACTCTGCCCCCTGTGATCAGTAGGGGGGTCAGGACTGATTCAACATTGGAAATAAAATGAACATGTCGAGCTAAATTTTCCCTAGCAGACATTCTTTCCTATTGCAAACAACATACCCATCAATCATTTCCTTCCTACTTTAGAACTTAATGTACAATGAATTCAATGTTGAGGTTTCCGTCAGATTTCTCCAACATGTTTGGGGATATATTCATTCCTAACTAATTGTGTGCAATGTTAATTCAAACGACTTAAATAAAATTATGACCTACCTCTTCCATTTCTTCGTCAATGGCCCGTGAGATGGCCGGTATTTGTTCCTCCATGGGAGCTTTTGCCTTTCCGTTCACCTTGCTCATTCCTGCGTCGTGGTCGTGGGCTCCACCAAAGCGAGTCCTCTTAACCGGATCCATTTCTCACTACTTTAAATAATTAGCTTGGAGAAAAATCTAAGGTTCGCAAGCATCATAACAATCCGATAAATAGATTAGCGACATTAATTAATCCCTCCTATATGAGAGGTCTAGATTTTTCATATAGCAATCATTAAAGACAACACATAATCCTATGGGAACCGGCTCTAAAGATAATTACCCGGCTTACATGATTAAGAATAATAGGATTTCACTAATGGAATTACCAAAGAGATGAATTAAGTATGATTAATCTCTTTCCTAGCAATTAGATGGTGCAGATTCACCGCATGCATAGGTGTGAGAAAAGTCAACTCTTAGAGACTTAACGACGGATTATTTATTCCTTAATTACATCTTAATGCATAAGAGAATGGGTCTAATTTAACTACAATGTTAATAAAAAGTGATTTTTATCAATCTATACAGTTACCAGCTTACCGATTAATTACTATGCTACCTAGAGAGAGAAAATTCTAATAATCATGCACTTATTCATTAATTAAAAGTGATGAATGGCTGATAATTCAGCTATGGGATGATGATTACATAATAGAATATGGTTAAGGAGAATTCAGAGAGTAATTATAGAGAATTATGACTAGGAATAAGCATAATAGACGAGGAATTTAGATGGTAATGAAAAGGATTTGCAGAAAGCATTAATTAAACCGTGGTTATCGTGATTAAGGACTGAAAATCCTCTCGATTCTCTGATCTAATTGAGCTTCTTGAGGTGAGA
Source organism: Adiantum capillus-veneris (assembly GCF_014529385.1). Lineage (NCBI taxonomy): Eukaryota > Viridiplantae > Streptophyta > Polypodiopsida > Polypodiales > Pteridaceae > Adiantum > Adiantum capillus-veneris. The sequence continues at coordinate 32,229,641 of NC_140959.1, forward strand.
ATTCTACAACACCTCCCTCCTTGCTTCTCCTTCAAAAGGTGTGTGTACCGGCTGCACCTTCTCAGAGTGTGTGTATGTGTGTGTGTGTGCACTGTGTGTGTGAGCATATGTGTGTGTGTGTGTGTGTGTGTGTGTGTGTGTGTGTGTGTGTGTGTGTGTGTGTGTGTGTGCAGGCCTTTAAATAGGCTGCTACAGGCTGAAAATTGACCAGCTTTGCTAAATGCAACTGCAGGAGCACTCAGTCTCTACATTGGCAAGTCCAGTTCCCCTACCCACCAAGTGTTAGGTTGGCTTGGTTAACTGGCTCTGAGACTTAGTTACTGGCTTAGAAACTCTCCCAAGACTCCCACAAGGCAAGAGGGCGTCCCCTAGCTGCTAAAGCTGGTCTGGAGTGGCCTGGAACCTGTTCCCACACAGTCGAGGGCCCCCGGTACCTCCCCGGACAATTTTATGAAAAATTGGTTTTAGGCTAAAAACGGGTCATACGAGTCGAATTTTGATGCCATAAATTGCTATATGGAGCTATAACTAAGACGTACTGGCCTGAGTACCTGCCATATTTAGCAGCTCCCGGGGTCCGAAAATGCATTTTTTCAAATTCGGGGTACGGGTGCAGTTTTTCGAGACGATCAAAACTGGACGGGTCGGGTGACCAAAAACTTTCTATTTTTGGAATTTTTTTTGCAAAAATTATTTTAATTCACATTTCGAAGCTTTAAAACATTCTGAACATCATGGCACTGACAGAATTTAGAAAACTCCTAAAAATAGTAACTTATTCCATTATGTTCATTTCATGGTACAATGGTGCTCTTTTGATCGGGGTCAGAGACCTTACAGTGCATTGCACATGCCAAAAGGCATCACCAGATACGTGAAAGCTCCCCATTCAGTGATGAAAGTGGTCTTAGCTCTATCTTCAGGAGCGATCTGTAACTGGTTATAGTCGCTATAACCATCCACGAAGCTATACATCTCATACCCTGCGATCTCATCAAGCAACATATCAGTAAAAGGTAAGGGAAATGGATCCTTAATAGTCTGGGAATTTAGTTTCCTATAGTCAACACAAACTCTTAATTTCCCATTATTTTTAGGAACAACGACTATGGGAAATAGCCAATCACTGCTTGCTACTTCCGTAATGAACCCAGCCTTGAGAAGATTATCAATCTCCTCCTTGACCTTCTTTGCGTAATTGGGGTTCATCTGGTATCTTCGCAATCTTACTGGCCTAGCATCCGGTTTCAGTGGTATTTGGTACTGACAGACTTCAGGATCTACTCCCTTCAAATCTGTATGTTCCCAGGAAAACACATCTTTATAGTTCTGGAACATTTTCTGAGCCTTTTCCTTCATTGCCGGGTTGATATGCTTGTTGACCTTGATCATTTTGGGATTTTCCTCTGATCCCAGGTTCCACTCTTCTACTTCCTGATCATCTGGAAGCAACCAGTTTGGTCCGCCTCCTTTTCGTTTGGTCGATTCTTCAGAATAGTGCCAGGATGGTCTATTCATTTCTAAATCATTATTCTGATCCAGTGGGTACTCTTCAGAACATACTGGTTCCTCTACTATACCAGTATCAGTTGGTTCCTCCATCCTTCCAGTTAGCTGAACTGTTCTTTCCCCTGCATTGAATTCGGTAAACTGATCAGGAAATTGTCTCTTCTACTTGGTCAGCTTGCTCTTTGTTCAGCAATACTGCATTCAAATCGATTTCTGCCAAAGGGAATATGTTCATAGCCGCTAGCATCCACTCGATTTTCTTGGCTCTGTACTTCTGACACAACTCCTTCGGCCTTAGTTCCTTTTTCCAGCTCCTGGTGTTGGTCTGGATTTGGATTCTGCCACTGGCCCCTTCTATGGTCAAAGTTTTGTTTGCATAGTCATGAACAGCATGTGTTGTTCTTAACCATGGGCGCCCTAGTAGCATTCCATATGCTCCCTGCACATCTAGAACTAGGAAACTGGTTTTGAATTTCTCCCTCCCAACTCTTATCTGCATGTTTTCAATCATACCCGTCGCTTGTACGACTCGATGATCAACCATTCTTACTTTGAATGGTGCTGGTTTCATATTAGTGATACCCATTCTTTGTTGAAGATGGGCTCCCATTATGTTGACTCCTGCCTCTCCATCCAGTATGACGCTTGAGAGAGGTTCCCACTGCTTCTTGACCTTGTAGTCTACCTGAATAAGTGAAATTAATCATCCCGGACAGCCGTCAAGTCCACTTCTCTGGCCTCTGCTTCAGTCTTCCTGCGTTGTCTGATAAAGTTGGCCACCTCTGGTAAGGTCTTTCTTATATCCTCCAGCTCTACAGTCAGCTTCTGTATTCTATCACAAATTTTCACATGAATTTCTTCTCGCTCTTTGTCAGACTGATTGTCAAAGCTTGAAGAACTAGTATCTTCACACTGCCACTCTTCTTTTGCAGTGCTTCTACTCTTTCCATCCACTCCCATTTCATCAGCTAGTCCATGTACCACAGCCAGCATTGTCTCTGTCATGGCCGGTACTGACTAATCTTTATTAGTTGATCGGGCTGGTAACCTCTGAATGACTCTAGCTTCAGAACTTTCGCTCTGGCAGCTTCTTAGCTAAATCGTCCGTGATTCTAGCTGCTAGTTCCCGCTGCTCTTGCCACTCATCCACCACCTTTTCTTTACCTTTGGCCTTCCAAAATTCCCTTTGTTGAGCCCACTTGCTGTTGTTAGGATTTACTGGTACTTCTGAAATGTCTGGAATTTCTTCAATGACTACTCCCTTCCTCCTGGTAACCACCCTGACTGGGATTGGCTCTAGTGCCTTAGCCTCAGTAGCAGTCATTATCGGTGCATCTGGACATTGGGCTACAAAATGACCATACTTCCCACAAGTATAGCAATTCATACTCCTATTCTGGAAGTTTCCTCTTCCTCTTCCTCTGCCCATTCCTCGTTGGTATCTGCCACATCCTTGACCAGTACCACTGGTACCTGGTCTCTCCTCTTGAGTTACTTTGACTGGTTCTACCTTCACTGGTTTAGTGTAGGCAACCACTGACAGATCCTTTCCTTTCTTAAAATGGTGAATTCTGATGCCACAATTATTCCATAGGTGACCAAAGGCTTCGCAGTAGGTACATTGTGGACATTCAATGGAGATGTGGTCCTTTGATTTGCATCTTGAACACCAAGTCTCCATCTTTCGAACTGGCTGTTTTGTGTGGCTAATTTTTGCAATCTGCCTAGCCATCTCTTCAATTTTGTTGGTCCATGATCCCTTCTTTGATTTCTCCTTTGTTCGTTCATTGGAGCTTCTCTCGGAGCTACTAGATATTTCATTGGAATCAGAAGTTTCAGTAGCAGCGCTACTGCTACTGGTCCTTCGCTTCTTGTGGCTCTTCTCCTTCTTAGCCTGCTGTTCCAGCTTTAATTCCCTTTGGACCAGATCATTGAATTTTTTGGTAGGGGCTGGTACTTCTTGTTCCCTAAGCTTCTTGCTTCTGAACCCATTCCGAAACCATGCCCTCAATCTCTTCTCAGACAGCGGTTCTTGCAACTGCCTGGTTAGCTCCTTTATCTTTTCTACCTAGCTGCGGACTGACAAATTCCTCTGTTTGATCTTATCTAATTCACAGAGAATATCCTCGTCCCCTTGATTGTCGAAATATTCCAACCTGAAGGACTTAAGAAATTCGCTATATGATCTCAGTTTTTTGAGACGATCAAAACTGGACGGGTCGGGTGACCAAAAACTTTCTATTTTTGGATTTTTTTTTGCAAAAATTATTTTAATTCACATTTCGAAGCTTTAAAACATTCTGAACATCATGGCACTGACAGAATTTGGAAAACTCCTAAAAATAGTAACTTATTCCATTATGTTCATTTCATGGTACAATGGTGCTCTTTTGATCGGGGTCAGAGACCTTACAGTGCATTGCACATGCCAAAAGGCATCACCAGATACGTGAAAGCTCCCCATTCAGTGATGATAGTGGTCTTAGCTCTATCTTCAGGAGCGATCTGTAACTGGTTATAGTCGCTATAACCATCCACGAAGCTATACATCTCATACCCTGCGATCTCATCAAGCAACATATCAGTAAAAGGTAAGGGAAATGGATCCTTAATAGTCTGGGAATTTAGTTTCCTATAGTCAACACAAACTCTTAATTTCCCATTATTTTTAGGAACAACGACTATGGGAAATAGCCAATCACTGCTTGCTACTTCCGTAATGAACCCAGCCTTGAGAAGATTATCAATCTCCTCCTTGACCTTCTTTGCATAATCGGGGTTCATCTGGTATCTTCGCAATCTTACTGGCCTAGCATCCGGTTTCAGTGGTATTCGGTGCTGACAGACTTCAGGATCTACTCCCTTCAAATCTGTATGTTCCCAGGAAAACACATCTTTATAGTTCTGGAACATTTTCTGAGCCTTTTCCTTCATTGCCGGGTTGATATGCTTGTTGACCTTGATCATTTTGGGATTTTCCTCTGATCCCAGGTTCCACTCTTCTACTTCCTGATCATCTGGAAGCAACCAGTTTGGTCCGCCTCCTTTTCGTTTGGTCGATTCTTCAGCATAGTGCCAGGATGGTCTATTCATTTCTAAATCATTATTCTGATCCAGTGGGTACTCTTCAGAACATACTGGTTCCTCTACTATACGAGTATCAGTTGGTTCCTCCATCCTTCCAGTTAGCTGAATTGTTCTTTCCCCTGCATTGAATTCGGTAAACTGATCAGGAAATTGTCTCTTCTACTTGGTCAGCTTGCTCTTTGTTCAGCAATACTGCATTCAAATTGATTTCTGCCAAAGGGAATATGTTCATAGCCGCTAGCATCCACTCGATTTTCTTGGCTCTGTACTTCTGACACAACTCCTTCGGCCTTAGTTCCTTTTTCCAGCTCCTGGTGTTGGTCTGGATTTGGATTCTGCCACTGGCCCCTTCTATGGTCAAAGTTTGGTTTGCATAGTCATGAGCAGCATGTGTTGTTCTTAACCATGGGCGCCCTAGTAGCATTCCATATGCTCCCTGCACATCTAGAACTAGGAAACTGGTTTTAAATTTCTCCCTCCCAACTCTTATCTGCATGTTTTCAATCATACCCGTCGCTTGTACGACTCGATGATCAACCATTCTTACTTTGAATGGTGCTGGTTTCATATTAGTGATACCCATTCTTTGTTGAAGATGGGCTCCCATTATGTTGACTCCTGCCTCTCCATCCAGTATGACGCTTGAGAGAGGCTCCCACGGCTTCCTGACCTTGTAGTCTACCTGAATAAGTGAAATTCATCATCCCGGACAGCCGTCAAGTCCACTTCTCTGGCCTCTGCTTCAGTCTTCCTGCGTTGTCTGATAAAGTTGGCCACCTCTGGTAAGGTCTTTCTTATATCCTCCAGCTCTACAGTCAGCTTCTGTATTCTATCACAAATTTTCACATGAATTTCTTCTCGCTCTTTGTTAGACTGATTGTCAGAGCTTGAAGAACTAGTATCTTCACACTGCCACTCTTCTTTTGCAGTGCTTCTACTCTTTCCATCCACTCCCATTTCATCAGCTAGTCCATGTACCACAGCCAGCATTGTCTCTGTCATGGCCGGTACTGACTAATCTTTATTAGTTGATCGGGCTGGTAACCTCTGAATGACTCTAGCTTCAGAACTTTCGCTCTGGCAGCTTCTTAGCTAAATCCTCCGTGATTTTAGCTGCTAGTTCCCGCTGCTCTTGCCACTCATCCACCACCTTTTCTTTACCTTTGGCCTTCCAAACTTCCCTTTGTTGAGCCCACTTGCTGTTGTTAGGATTTACTGGTACTTCTGAAATGTCTGGAATTTCTTCAATGACTACTCCCTTCCTCCTGGTAACCACCCTGACTGGGATTGGCTCTAGTGCCTTAGCCTCAGTAGCAGTCATTATCGGTGCATCTGGACATTGGGCTGCAAAATGACCATACTTCCCACAAGTATAGCAATTCATACTCCTATTCTGGAAGTTGCCTCTTCCTCTTCCTCTGCCCATTCCTGGTTGGTATCTGCCACATCCTTGACCAGTACCACTGGTACCCGGTCTCTCCTCTTGAGTTACTTTGACTGGTTCTACCTTCACTGGTTTAGTGTAGGCAACCACTGACAGATCCTTTCCTTTCTTAAAATGGTGAATTTTGATGCCACAATTATTCCATAGGTGACCAAAGGCTTCGCAGTAGGTACATTGTGGACATTCAATGGAGATGTGGTCCTTTGATTTGCATCTTGAACACCAAGTCTCCATCTTTCGAACTGGCTGTTTTGTGTGGCTAATTTTTGCAATCTGCCTAGCGATCTCTTCAATTTTGTTGGTCCATGATCCCTTCTTTGATTTCTCCTTTGTTCATTCATTGGAGCTTCTCTCGGAGCTACTAGATATTTCATTGGAATCAGAAGTTTCAGTAGCAGCGCTACTGCTACTGGTCCTTCGCTTCTTGTGGCTCTTCTCCTTCTTAGCCTGCTATTCCAGCTTTAATTCCCTTTGGACCAGATCATTGAATTTTTTGGTAGGGGCTCGTACTTCTTGTTCCCTAAGCTTCTTGCTTCTGAACCCATTCAGAAACCATGCCCTCAATCTCTTCTCAGACAGCGGTTCTTGCAACTGCCTGGTTAGCTCCTTTATCTTTTCTACCTAGCTGCGGACTGACAAATTCCTCTGTTTGATCTTATCTAATTCACAGAGAATATCCTCGTCCCCTTGATTGTCGGAATATTCCAACCTGAAGGACTTAAGAAATTTGCTATATGATCTCAGTTGGCATGCAGGGTAATGGTAATACCATTTCCTCAATTGCCTCCTTCAAGGTTTGTGGAAAATATTCCGCCCAATCATATTCATCAATGTTTTTTATTTTTAGTTCAGCATACTGCTCGAAAGCTTGTATGTGAACATTTGGATCATCCTTTTTCTCTTCTTTGAATATTGGAAAGGAAATCTTCAGGGAAGCTATGTAATCATTTTGATTACTTCTGATCCCTCCACTTCTCTTCTTGGCTTCAACATGATGCTTCGGAGCCTTCTTGCAATTGTTAGTGTCAGCATCCCAATCAATCTCCGTCTCTGTCTCAGTATCAATGTCTTCCCTGTTTTGTCTGCTAGAAGTACGGTGACTTCCCTTACTGCCCTTGGTATGCTCATCTCTCTGGCGAGACTGAGAACTCTTGGAACTCTTTGCCTTTTGTGCTTCATGTTCTGCCCGTCGGCGACGAGAATGACAGGAGTGCTCTAAGTCCTGCGCCTCATCAGCGTGACTATGCTCCTCCTGAGCCTCAGTATCAGTCATTTTCTCTTGCTTGGGGTCAGACTCTCTTCCTGACTCCTCGGTAATGGGGTCCACATGAATGGTAGATTTCCGGCCACGATTGGATTTTGGTGCCATTGCTGAAAACTTCAACTGGGAGAAGAGTCTTTCAGTCAACGAGCTTCAACTCGAGCCACCGTGATCGCCAAAATGGAATTGGAGTTGATCTCTTGAGACAGCTAATTCCAGTGTTGAAAGTTTTCAGCTACTAGTGTGGGAAGATTTCAGACAGCAGACTGGACAGGAATCAGAGTCTAGACTCAAATGTGGATACTGAAATAAGAATCAAACTTATGTACTGGAAATAATGTTCAGATTCAGATTCATATTCAAAAGACTGGACGAGAAGTAAGTATAACTGAAATATATGCCATGATTGGGATTATAGATCAAGATTACAGCGAATATGATTACAGAGGGAAAGTACAGCCGACAATACTACCAATGATGCTCAAGTACAATTATAGCCAAAGCACTAACCCAAGTGATAACAATTGCCAACCCGATAACAATGTAATGGGCCCTATTTATACACTTCGGGTTTACTGTAGTAATTACTCTAGTAATTACTAAGTAATTCGCTACCCATCTTCTAAGAAGACGTTCCCACATAGTGACTATCCAGCCATCTACATCAGCTGAATCCCGACAAATGTCACATTGGTGAAGATGAAGTGATCTTGCTCGGTCACAAGGTTTCCTATGAAGGCATTGAGGTGGATCCTTCAAAGGCAAAGGCTCTTATTGAGCTCCCATCACCCAAGAATCTCAAAGAGGTCATCTCATTTATTCAAAAGGTGAAGTATATGTCACGCTTCATTCACTTAGCTTCGGAGTTGCTTCATCCTTTGCAAAAGTTGACACAACAAGTAGAATTTGCATGGTCTAATGAGATTGAAGAGTACTTTTGTAACATTAAAGTCATTTTGTCAGATCTACCAACACTCATGCCTCCTTGTTGGGAGTACACAATCTTTGTTAACTCTAGTGTTGAAAGGGAAACAATTGGTGCTATGTTGCTACAACAAGATCCGCACATTACCAGGATGCGACCCATCTACTTTGCTAGTAGGGTCATGAATGCCTTGGAGAGAGGCTACATAGAAGTAGAACTCATGATGATTTCTCTCATGTTTGCGGTGAGAAAGTTTAGATCCTACCTACTACCAAAACCTTTTGTAATTCTCACTGCAGAAAATTTGTTCCCTTGGGTGTCATCTCAAATGAATCTTAGTACTAGGATCTCAAAGTGGATTATGGAGTTGCAAGAGTTTCAATACTCTTTCAAGGTAGAAGATAGTGTGCGTTGCACAATTGGCAGGGATTCTCACTTATAAGGTACATGAGAAGGAATTAAGGTGCCTGAAGTAAAGACCCTACCATTGCCACCACCTAAAATTATTCCTAATTCTTTTACCTTGTTCTTTGATGGAGCTTTTCGATGAGCCACAGGAAAAGTAGGGGGAGGGCTAGTATTGCTCAACCCAATTGGAGAGGTGGTCATGAAAGAGAAGGTCAATCTACCAGGTTCAACTAGCAAAAATGAAGCAGAATACGACACACTACTTCATGGTTTGAAGATGTGCATTGGCCACGGGATAGACGTCTCATGGTAAAGGGGGATGCACTTCTCATTGTTAAACAGATTTTAGGCATTTGGGCATGCAAGAATGAAAGCTTAAGGAAAAAATTTCATGCCATTCGTAGGATGTTTAATCAATTTGAAGAAGTGCAACTATATCATATTCCTAGGAAACAAAATGAAGATGCCGATTTACTTGCACAACAAGAAGTTACATGTATTGAGAAAGAAGTGCATGTCATCATGGTGGCAACAGCTGTCAAGAAACCGAGATACCAGGGATTGGAGTCATTGGCTCCCATTATTGGCTACATTTTGGAGGGCGAGTTTCCAGAAGACTTCACTAAGCTCAGAAGAGGAGACTCATGAAGAAGGAAAGTTTCTATCTCTTGCTAGAAGGCTCCCTCTATCAAAGAGGGAAGGATCAAGTGTGCAAAAGAGTACCAACTATCGAGGAAATTCCAGCCATTCTGAAAGGTTTGCATGAAGAGGCATGTGGTGGTCATTTTGCCCAAGAATTAACTGTGAAGAAGATTTTTCTTGTGGGGTATGTTTGGCCAAGCTTGCATGTGGATGTCCAACATTGGTGTAAAAGCTTTCACAATTGTCAGATAAATGGAAATAGTAGGTTGGTGCATGGCCCGAGGCAAATAGTGCTTGCAAATGGACCCTTTGAAAAATGGGTCATTGATGCTATGGATCCTCTGCCTAGAACAAATAATGGTAAACTCTACATTCTAGTGGCTGTTTACTACATGACTAGGTGGGTAGAGGCTCAAAGTGTGGCAAGGGTAAACGGGAAAACAGTGAGCAGGTTTGTCTACACTAATATTTGTTGTAGATTTGGCACACCTCTAGAGATTGTTTCGGATAATGTTCCGGGGTTCAAGAAGGGTTTACTCACAGAAGTTTGTGAAGAGCTTCACATTCTACATCGTCATAACACACCATACTACCCACAATCAAATGGTTTGGTGGAGAAGGCTAATGGTGTCATTGCAGGAATCATTAGAAAGATGGTGCAAAACAAGTCAAAATTATGGGATGACTTCTTGGATGGTGCCTTGTGGGCATATCGAACCACATGTAGGGAAGCCACGGAGTTCACACCATTTCACTTGGTCTATGGTCAAGAGGCTTTAATACAACCAATTGAGCTCGACATTCCAACAATGCGACTTCATGGCAAAGCAACACAAGATGATCAAGAAGAATGGATGGATAGACTTCTTACCTTAGTTGAGCTTGAGTGGAAAAGAGAAGCAGCATGCGAGTGCTACAAGAGGAAAGCTACACAGGTGAAAGAAAAGCTTGACAAGAAACTAAAGGACAAAGGAATTAATGAACGAGATCTTGTGCTAAGGTATGACAATCGGATCGATAATCGTTTTGATGCCAAATTTGAAACTAGATGGCAGGGACCATACATAGTTAAGAAGGCTTTCAATTCAAGTTACTATCAACTTATGGACTTGAATGGGAAAGAGCACTCCAGGAAGGTAAACGGGTATCTCTTGAAGCCTTATTTGAGTCGCCTTCTACCAAAGGATCTACCAAAGATCTGTCAAAAGGCAACTATCTCATGTAAGTATTGTTCCATGAAGCATGAGTGTAACTCAAGCCAAAATGCCAAGGGGCCAAACAATGAAGATCTCGTCAAGGACTCTAAAGCACTCCCTTTGGAAAAGATGCTCTATGATGGTACATGAATATACCATCATCCTGGGGGAGGGCTAATGATAGCCGTTTTTCGGCTCTCCATAATTTCCATAGTGAGTTACCCCACCCTACCAAAATCACCCAAGCACTATGGTTATCCCTACCATTTCACTGTACATAAGTTGAGTCAAAAAAAAATTATATATATATATATATTATGACCTTTTGTGTGTAAATATTTCATTGTATATTGGCCTAAATATAGGACTTTTTAGAATTATTTTGATATTTTATTTAAATATTTATACGTAGGTGTGTGTTTTATTAAACCTATATACACCTTCTTTCATCCTCTTGTACTATAAGTATATTTTTTGTCAATGTGTACATACTCTAACACCATATTTTTCTTTTATACAAATCATCCCCACATTTTCACCCTCACCCTCATGAAAACAAAAAATTGATTTCTACTCCCTTAGTCACGTTTATTATATTATTTACTTGCATACCTTTTCCTCTTTCACCCAAAATAATACAAAGAAGGACCATATCATATGATTCCAATATCTTTCCATATCCATAATTCTTCCATATTTTTTTATTATTATATACTCATTATTCTAACACCATGTGCTCATTGAGCTAAAATCCATGAATAGTCCATACACTAGTCCCACCATGTATATATTGCTTTATTCACCAATAATCCTCTTCCATGCATGTGTAAAGGGCCACTTGGATGCTTTGTATTATGATATGACAAAGGAGGGGCTCACTCTTGGATGCATTGTACAAATTCAACAAGGAGGGGTCCACTAAAAGACTTTTGCACGCATAAAAAACAGGCTTTTTGGTGAGATTTTTGGAACCCATCTCCACTCCGAATTTGAAGTGGTGGTCAAAAAATAAAATGTGGAAAAAGAGCTGAATAATCACCTCAAACATTTTGGTGATTTTTGGAGCAAACACCGGTGAGCTAAGATTTTTTGAGTGGACCCCAATCTGTCCACTTTTCTCACAAGTAGCCCTTAGTCTTCTCTCACCTGTTTCCACACTTCTACACACACACACACACTCATTCCTCTCAATCCCTCACTCAAACCTGCACCTTCAATGGTTTCTCTCACCTTCTTCACCATTAACCTCCCCTCTTACTCCCATAGCTCTCATATGAGCTCTCCATGTATATACACCATCTCTATGCCTCTCTCTCTTACTTCCAAAGTACAATTCCATCTTACCCCTTCTCTATATACATAAAATTCAGCATGTAAACCATTCTTAACCTCTGCAAATCAAGAGATCTCATCAACCAAATTACCATTTTCATCGCGATAATCAACCTTGGCGGCGTTGGCGTAAAGAAGAGAAGACAAAGAAGAAGATCGATAGTCATTTTGAGAACCTACACAAGTAAGTCAAAAACTTCTTCAAGCTTCACCATCACAAGGATTTCCTCACTTCATTCAACCATCCACCCCATTCTACCCATTGTAAATATATCATTAACCTTCTAGTGATTACTAACACTAACCACTAACATACTAGCACAAAATAGCCATTGACCTAACCATAAAAGACACCTCACCTCAAGACATGTGTATAGTAGCTCTCTCTCTCTCTCTCTCTCTCTCTCTCTCTCTCTCTCTCTCTCTCTCTCTCTCTCTCCTTACTTAAAACTTTACTTTCACCTTATCTACCATCATTAATGCTCTTTTTTGAGCCCACATCCATTACTTAAGCAAACAAAGAAGGACCGCAATGTTTTGATATTCCAAAAAATCATAATCCTGATTTGTTAGCTTGTAAATTATGATTTCCAAATAATCTTAATGAGGGTCTCCAACCTATAAATAGGCCCCTCTTCTTCTTGTAAAACAACCTCCAATATCTCACATAGCACCCCAACACTCTATGCGTTAGGAGAGACTTAGGTGTAGCAACCTTGGTGTGAGAGAATCTTTCAAGCTACACATTGCAAGTGAGAGAGCGTGAGTTTAAAATCTCAAAACCACTATTGTATATGTTCCTCCATCAATAAATTTAGGTTTGGTGCATCAAAGGCGTTGGAGAAGGGGAATGGGGGAACACGCCCAACACAAACAAAAGGGCCTCTCTATAACTCAGGGTATTCACAGCACCCCTATCCTCTCAGAAAATAACTTAAAAGAAACACTTAACACTAGCAGACCACCACTTGCTCCATTTCCATTGCTTACACACTCCACAAAACCGCCACACAAGATACACCTACTACCACTGCATGTCTCCACCCTTACACACGCACACAACCACTCAATCTCACTCTCTCACTCAAAAAACCATCGGTCCGGAGGGGGCACACACTTCCACACAGCCGGCATCGAGGAGAACCATGAAAGCAGGAGAAAGAGAAGGGGGGAAGGGGAAACAACGACACAGGAGGCAACTATGGCTTGATTGCACTTCAAAAAACACATAAACCGGCTTGTAATGCCATCACCATGGCCATTTTCAAGAAAAAGTTACAAAGGGGCTAGCTTGCTAGAGAACTCCACTTTGCAGGCTTCAAACGGCACCTCAAAAGGCCAAGAAAAAGCCCCCAATTTGATTCATTTTTGACTTTTATAGGGGGGCCCTTTAATTTGGGAATTTTTACTTTAATTGGTCCACTTGGCATCTTGAATTGGTATCTTTTGGGAAAGAGGGCACCGCTTTGCTCTATCTCCCTCTTCTTCACTCTTTGCACTTTTGGGGGGGCATTAGCGAGTCGCTATTGCCCCCTAGATTTTTATTTTTCACCTTTTATCCTCTTTTGGTTTAGCCTTATACTGCTGAATATTTGACTTTGACCTTCACTCCTTATCCGGCTCCTCTTTGTCCTCTTTGGCCTTGCACTTGGTTTGGCTTTGCACCTTTTGATTTTTTCCTGAAGGCCATGCCCTTTGCTCCTGCCCACCTTTGATTTGTTCGGCTTCTTTGGTCTTCCCCTTTGTCCGGCCACTTGGCCTTGCTTGGCTTTTCCCGGACCTTCCCTCTCACTCTCTATGCCGCGGGACTCATCTCTTACCTGAGAGGGGGAGGCAATAGCGATGTTGCTATTGCCCTCCCTTTCTACTTCAAAAGCTCGACAATCGAAGGTCTACATCAGGGTATGTCTTTACATTGGCTGGTGGACCAGTATCATGGTGTTCTAGATTACAAGATTGTGTTACTCAGTCTACTACAGAGGCTGAATATGTTGCAGCATCAAAGGCATGCAAAGAGTCAATTTGGCTTAATCGACTAATAGCAGATTTGGGAACCAAAGAAGAGATGCCTGTGTTATATTTTGATAGTCAGAGTGCTATACAATTGGCTCGCAATCCAGTTTATCACTCAAAGACAAAGCATGTGGATGTGAAGTATCATTTCATCAGGGAAATGCTCGAGGATAAGCAAATTCAGCTTGTCAAAGTTCACACCATAGAAAATCCTGTTGATCTACTTACAAAAGGACTTCCCTTAGAGAGCTTTGCGCATTTTCGCAAGCAGTTAGGTGTAGGGTAGTACATCACTTCTCTACATCTCTTGTATATTAGCTTGTATAGTAGCTTCTCTCACACTTAAAGTACCACATTGGACTTTAAGTGGGAGGTTGTTGGGGTATAAAGCCCAATGTGGTCGCCCAAGTAAGTGGGTGGGCCGCCATGTATGTACACATATTCTTTTGTAAAAACCTAACAAGAACTCACTATGCTCTACACATTAGAGTAGAGCAAGTTCACCATATCGTCGTGCTCTTCTTCTCGCACTCTCTCTCGCGTCGCACTTCCGCTCGTACTCCTTCATCCCCTTTGGTAAGGTCTTCACTTATCATGCTTGAAACCTCCTCTATGCTTAAACCATGAGGTTGAGACTGCATACCTACTTCTTTAAGTGGAGAGTCGTCTATGGTGACCCCAAACAAGTCTGCATCTATCTTTAGCATGCCGTCCTCTCTCTCCTCTTCCTTTGTGCTAGTATAGCCTTCATCATAGCCTGTCTCGGTCTCTTACTCATAGCTCGTCGTATCGCCCTCATCTTTAACTGCCATAGGACGAGAACTGCTCTCCTTGGTCTTCAAATCAAGCACAATTTGTTTGCCTCTCTCTTTGTCAGGCAAAGTGAACACTTTTCTCTCCCAATACTGCTTTGCTCCTATCGCCAAAAGCCATGGCCTACCCAAAATGATAGGGTAAGCATTATCCCCTGCTTTCATCACAAAGAAGTCAATTAGGCACTCTATGCCCATCACCTTGACCTTCACATCCTGCGCCACCCCCAGACACCTGGCTTTAGTATGGTTAGCCATCCTCATGCGCACATTTGACCTGACTACTGCCTTGACTCCCGTCTCTTTCATGGCTGCTTCCGTCATGACACAAACCTGTGCTCCACCGTCTATGCAGGCTTGTACCTGCATCCTCTTCTCTATAATCACATCCACCAACGAAATGTAATTAGTTAGAGATGTTCTCACCTCCAAGGCTGAGGTATATAAGCCAAAGTTTTTGTAACCTAAAGGGGATTCAGATTATTAATCAAAGTGAGTTTTTGGAGCGCCGTGACTGTGTCTGAGAGAGAGAGAGAGAGAGAGTCTTATCTACTTGCTACGCGAGCTACGGAGCCGCCATTGGAGAAGCGACACCGCCATTGTGTTAGCAATGGCGAGAGCTACGCACAGATACCAAGAGTGCGCGCTATCGGCTTCTATGTGTGGTAAGTTTCTACGAGCTTCGGTGTGAGTTTTCTTCCAACTCGTGTGTCGGAATGGAGCGTGCAGCATATCTATAGAACCACAACGAGTAGAGCTACACATTGGTACCATCGGGGTCAAGTTTCGATCACCTGTATTTTTCGACCTGTCTTCATACGCGTTTACCGCACGGAGTGGTTATAGGTTGATTTTGCAGTTCAAGTCTTTAGGGTGTTGTTCTTACCTAGTGTATAGACTTTCCCTTACGTTTGAGATCGATTCAATGACTCTAGATCCTGTTTCGTATAGCATTCGTTCGTAGTACGGATTTTAGTCACTTGCGAATTTTAGAACTTAGATTTGATTTCATTAGTAGTGATTGTCATTAGAAGGTCGAGTAGGTGATTTGACACCCACCTAGTTGTTTCCATGGGCCTGCGGGTCAAGCTCCGTCCTCGTCTGACAAATTCTGTTGTTGGTTGAGTTCTCGCTATTTAGCTTCCACTAGCGGCGTAACCACCTTAACATTTGGCGCCGCTGCCGGGGACAAGAGCCCTAAGTAGGTGACCTTAGACTAATCCTACGAGGTGAGTCGTATAAACTACTTTGTATACTTTAGTTAGAAAAGATCTAGGAGTGGTGGACTCTGAAGATCTCGAGAGATACTAGGAAGTGGGGTATTCCTGGGTCTTCCGTGTTGACAGTATTTTTAGTTTAGCTTAGATTTGTTTGTTGTTTTGTTGGTGTTGAGTAGTTGTTGATAGAAGAAGAATTTGCTAGTCCGTGAGTGGCAGTGGATCTCTTTAAAATCACAATTACCAAACCCATTTTATGATTAGGAATAGCTTAGGTAGGACTTCATTTGATCCTGATCTAGAGCTAGTAATCATTGGAGTATTTGCTTGATATGGTTGATTGCATGTTAGATCACTAAACCGTCAAGTTAGTAGTGAAACTTGAAATAAACAAAAGTCAGAGAAATTTTCTGTGCATCTGGGAGTTGCTGAGCACTTGAGAAAGCTTTAGGAAGGATTCTGTGCCAAAAAACAGGAAATCTGCAACTTTAGACATCATACGCGTATCATGTCTAAATGACCAAACAGAGACCAAAACAGAAATTTTGACTTTACCAGAGTGTTCAAAAGGGGAGTTATACCCTAATTTCAACTTAAAACAAGAGCATTAACACTCAAAGAAACCCAAAAAGACAAGTCGGAGTCCAAGAAACGCAAAGAATAGGAAATTTTGGATTCAGATCTTGTTTTTACATTCAAACCTGACAAAAACACTTGAAACTCAATTATAAACATTGGAGAAGGCTTAAAACCAAGAATAGTCCAAATCTATGAAAGAAGACATCATACGCGTATAATGTCTTTTAGCACATCCACTGCTTATTTTTTATATCTGACCTGACAAGATTGTTACAAACACTGTAGAAAGCATAAATATCAAGTCTTGACCCAAATTGATGAAAAAGACATCATACGCGTATGATGTCTTTTACCTAATTTTGGACATATTTTGATACTTTGCCAACACAGATCCATTGTAATAGCTGTCTAGAGGTTATATTTCAAGTTTCATCCCATTTGGATCACAATTGACCCAAAACAAGTCAAAAGCGGAAAATTGCCAAGAAAAGCCTAAATTAGCCATAACTTGCTCAAACAGAGTTCAAACTGAATTTTGTGAGTGGAAAGAGCATAAGGGGGCTACTGAGAGTGAGCATAACCAAAATAGTACAAATCTGTGAAAAAAGACATCATACGCGTATAATGTCTTTTTCAGCATAACTGCAACAAAATTCTCACTTGATGAAACAGAAGTTGTCCAACTGACAAGATTAAACAATTGACCAAGTATCAATCAGTTTAGATCAATTCTGACCACAAAAACTTGGGGAAAACAAATTGCCGAGACGGAAAAGTTAAAGTCCTTTAGGGGAATTGATGAATTTGAGATCGGGCAGGAATCTCCAGAATAACCAACCAAGACAAGGAGAACAAGCAAGTGTCATATCAACCGAGGGAAGTGTAAACCAAAGTTGGGTGCAACCAATAGAGCCGATCTTTGAAGGAAGTGTTTCTGATACTTCTTCGGAGAGATCTTACAAGATTTTCACCGAACACTTGGAACACTTGAACCTGAACAACAGAGAAAATATGGCAGCAGGATCATCAAACCCTTCCGCCACAATGAAGCTATTGTTCATAAAATACCAATACGACAATGAGCAAGGTGCCAAGATCTACAAAGATGGAATGGACCGCTATTGTGTAAAGATAGAAGAGAGACCTAGTGAGTTCAAGGACTTAGTGCCTGTGAGCTATAGCGGAGATAGATATCTAGATGACGAGGGTACCATGTACTTGGTAGTCCTAAACCCTAACATTGTGGACAAGTGGGGATTGATGGGCACCAAAGCCAAAGTAGATGAAGAACTTGAGGAGAAGGCACCAATAATGAACTTCCTTGATGCGAGGTTAAGAAGAGAGAATGAAACTACAAGGATCAACACTGATAACATCTATGTGGGGCTATACAAATATAATAATGGGGAGCAAGATCTCTATTATAGATGTGAAGAACCCTACACCGGAGAGTTGACAGACCAAAAAAGACTTTATGTCTTTACCTACACAGAGGGATCGGAAGTGAAAATTGCTGCTTACGACAAGTATGGGAGGCAATACTCAACAATGGGCAAGAAAGAATTAGAAGGATATACATACTTTGGGGGACCACTACATCAGTATTATGTTACTTCTAGCTCACAAAGACTAGCACCAACAAATGGAGTGCAAAACCCAATGACGACAGGAGGACAAAGAACTCAAGCTGCTGACTCTTTCAGTCAACCTCAGTACTCGAAGCCCGGACCAATGGGATCATTACATTCCAGAGAGTCAATGGATACGAATCGAGGTAGTGCAGCTCCAATCCCCACATATACCACTCCAGGTCCAAGGTTCGAAGCGGAACCATCACATTTACCTCCTAGTAGTAGATTCAGGGCAGGGGAACCGACAAGGGTAACCCATGAAGTCCATGATGCTAGAGAAAGCTTTAGCCGGGACGCAGGATCAATGAGATTGGTAGCAGACCATAGACGTATGAGACCATCTCAAGTAGCGAAGTGTATGCCAAAGAAGTATGGTGGTTCGGGAGATCCGTATGCACATGTGTCACTCTTTAAGCAAGTCTTAAGAGCTGAGCAGATAACAGATTTCCATACACAATACGAGGGATTTGGTCTTACTCTAGAAGGTACGACATTGACATGGTTTCAACCAACCACTGAACATAGGGGGATGCCATGACATTGACCATTTGCTAAGAGAGTTTGCTGAGGAATTCTCAAAACGAGGGATTAAGCACAATACGGTCTCACAAATATATGCTTTTAAACAGAGAGAACACGAAAAAGTGAAGGAAGCTTCACTTCGCTTCAAACAATACATTGAGAGATGTCCAGTACGTGAACGACCACAAGATGACAGACTATCTGTTCTCTTTATTGAGGGACTGAGAAACGACACTCTCAAGAAGGACTTGCACTTGAAAGCTTGTACAAGTTTCGAGCAAGTAACGAGAGAGGCATTGTACTTAGTGGATAACTGTACGGTTTATGGAGAGGTGTCGGCGGATACAGATTTTGCATCCAGTAGCTCTTCCTCCGTAGTGAGCGAGACTACCACTAAAAAGAATGTTCAAACAACAAACATGCCAAATGTAGAGCAAATGATAGAAGAGGCTCTAAAAAGGATGGCACCATACCAAAAACCATTGCCAAAACCACTGAAATGGTGTGCTATTGAACAAAAATGGACAAACCATCCAACAGAGGAGTGCTATTACAACAAAGGGTATATAAGGGAGCGTCAGTATGCACCTCCTGCTCAATTAGCACCACCTCAAGTACATCCAGTACCTCGATACCCAACGGGAAATGTACCAGGACCTATGGGGATAGAAAGGCCACAACCAGTATTGGGACAACAACCACCTTTACCAGGAGTAAGACCAGTGAGCATTAGATATGCACCAACCTTAGATAATCAGGAAGAACAAGCCTTAGTACCTGTTCAAGCCTATTATGAAGAATCTGGTGCACACATGTCTCCAACTGTGTATTACCCACCAGAAGAACCCAAACAACCAGAACCATGGGGCATGATTGGGAATGTTGGAATACCAACAGTTATAAGTGCTTCTGATGAAGAGAGATACAATTTGGACGCAAGAACATTAATGTTCATAGCTCATGGAGGGTTAACAGGACAAAGACCATCCTATCCACAAAGGACGAATCAAATGGGACCAAGACCAGCACTAGGACCCTATTACAAGTGTGGAGGTGACCATCTGATGAATGTTTGTCCACATACGGAAATCATTAGAATTAACTCTTATTGCACTGAGTGTGGGGTTACTCACTTCATTGAGGATTGTTCAAAGAATCCAAACAAAGTGCAAAAGAAGACATTGAATATGCTAGAAACTATTCCTACTAGCAGTGGGTCTGAAAATGAAACTCTGATACCAACGCAAGTTGTTACTAGAGCTCAAGCTAACAAAACCACTAGAGAACCTGAGAATGGAAAGTTAGTGACTGAAGTGGTTAGTCAAGGACCGCGGAGTCAGAGAAACACATGGAAAGCTAGAAAAGCACGCATGAAGTTGAGAAAAGAACGTGAAGACGCTATTCTAGCTGAGGAACTAAAGAGAACTAAAGATAGATTAGAAAAACTTGAGAGTCAAAACGGGAAACGAGAGATGAGCCGTGAAAGAACGAAACAAAAGAGTATCAAAGAAACAACGAGCTTAAGCTCAGGGGGATCAGTGCTAGTTGACAAAGTACACGAACCACTGGACGCACTGATGAGAGCTTACGAAGCTAGGTTAAAGAACAACCAAACACAAGAACAGAGGTGGATGATATACCCAAACGCGGAATTGGAAAAGCAGAGACTTGAAATGTGCCAGAGAATGATCGAGACTGCACAAGACTTATTAGAACCACCAAAAGAAACAATGAATTGTGGAACGGAAAACCCAATTCAGCAAGAGACTGTCGTTTCACGGGTAGCTGAAAAGACTCCCAGTGCACAAAAGCCTGAAAATACACACAAGGATGACCGCATAGTATTGAACACAACCGATCAGGAGATAGAGAGTTTTCATCCAGTCATACAGAGGTCTTACAGAAGAGATGAGGATTACAATGAATTTTGGAAACAAGTGAGAGAGGCAAACTTTGCAAACGAGCTAAGTTGCCAAGCTAATCAGACAAATTGGGAAAAGGACATCAGGAATCCTCCCATAGTGGAATTTGAGGCAGGATCTCAAGTGGACTTGGATCTGCAATCTTACTGTGGAGATGGGAGCTGTGTTAGAACAATGGAAAGCAAACCTCACTCACTGAATACCTTACCTTCATACTTAGGAGAGTATAAAGCAAAATCCGAGACTAGAGCACTTCCCTCACGAAGAATCTCATCAGAAAAAGTCATGGACTCGCAAGGATTGATAGAGATCTTGTCAACACCAGTGACATGCACTATCACTCTAGCTGAGCTTTTGAGGCTAAGACCACATATGTGGACCACTGTAGGAAAATGCTTGGAGAAATTTGGGATAAAAGACCCAACATCGAGACTGCAAGAGGGTATACAAGAGCTGAGCAAACCACAAAAGAACGCTAAGCCTGTACCCTTAAACAAGATCGGAGAGTATTGCGAAGGTGAAGAGGGGAATACAACCCTACAAGTTGAATTCCAAGGAGTGAACACGATGGCAATACTAGACAGCGGAGCTGGGGTAGCCATTGCTACAAAAGAAGTCTGGAAAAAATGGGGGAAACCAGCAATAAGGAAGACTAGGTTGAAACTCCAATTTGCAGATGGACACATGGAGAAACCTATGGGGTTATTAGAGAAAGTCGTAGTGACTTCTTGCGGCATTGAATACGAACATACTTTTTCTATTGTCGATTTTGGCAAGGAGAATAACTATGATATCATATTGGGAAGACCATTCATGAGGCAGCTGAAAATGGTCCAAGATTGGGGTTACGATCACATATACCTGAGAAATATAGAAACCACTACACGTGTGAACCTGAGAGACCATAGCTACAAAGATGTGAACCGAACACTGGTAGAGGAGTTTGATTCAGCTACTTTGACGGGATCCGAATTTCCAGCTTGGTTAGGTAAGCCCAAGGAGTTATGGATGTGTGGAGCCTCGAAATGTGGAAGTCTGAGGCGAGAAGAATGTGTTTTAGAAAGGGCTATCGAAGACGAAGCTTATGTAGGAGAACCCTTTCCAGAGGACATGCTTGAACCATTAGAATGGACACACATTCTAGCAACCCTAGATGTTTGTGCAATTCCGGATGGTCCCACAACAAAATTTTGCGACAAGGACGGGTACGACGTGGTTCCGTACTTCATGTTGAGAACTGTACTCGAAAAGAAACTGAAAAGAAACTGAAAAGGAAGATGAAGAAGAGGTGTTTCACGACATTCCCGATCATCCAGAGTGAGGAAATGAAGCAGACAATGAGTCAACGGACAGTTCAAGCGGAAACGAAGAAACTATAACGGATGTCAGATTTTATGATTTTCCGAACCAAACTAAACCACGCCAGAAACGCTATAGAGCAAAGAGAAAAACAAAGGGGGTTAGAACCAATCCGATGCCTAGAATAAGAGGAAAAAATCAATTCCTAATGCTAGTAAAGGCAGAAGATTGTGTTAAGGACAAGATTTTTGGAAGAATGAGAGGCAATGATCAAAAGAGCTTACGAAAAGACAAAAGAAGCTCAAGAAATCAAGTTCAAAGGAATGAAATGAAAACTGAAACAAAAAATTCAGAAAAGAACAAGCACAACAAAGAACACACGGAATCCAAGTTAGAACGTAGAAACAAGTACAGAGAGCTCAAGAAAACTCTGAAAGAAGTTTGGACGACAGAAATTGAGAGTGGAGAGGACGAAAACGCCAAAATCAAGGAAAACATGGATGTTCCCTCTCACTATAGGAAATTCACAATAGAGGATAGGAAGGCGGTATTAACCCAACCTATTCGAGAGAGAAGGGAGAACGAATCTTATGACGGACCGGAGGATGCAAAAAAAGTTGATTTAGCAGCTCCAGGTGAGACACCTAGACCGGTGTACATAGCCACAGATTTGTCTCCAGGCGAGGAAGAGAGACTTTTGAGTCTTCTCAGAGAGTATAGGGATGTGTTTGCATAGTCTTATAAGGACTTAAAGGGAGTTGACCCATCGATATGCCAACACACAATCCCACTGAAACAAGACGCAAAGCCTAGCAGACAGAGACCATACACATATAATGATACATTTGCTAAGCGAATCAAAGAAGAGATAGATAAGCTAATGGAAGCTGAATTCATATACGATATTGAACACACCGATTGGGTATCTCCGACTGTGGTAGTACCCAAGAAGAAAGGAAAACTCCGAGTGTGTGTCAACTTAAAGAAAGTGAATGCTGCAACAATCAGGGACAATTATCTCCTGCCAATAACTGATCATGTTCTAGAGCGTGTATCAGGGAAAACAGCATACTCTTTTCTTGATGGTTTTTCAGGATATAACCAGCTAGCCATAGCACTGGAAGATCAACATAAAACAGCTTTTGCAATGGAGTAGGGAATTTATGCTTATCGGGTTATGCCTTTTGGTCTAACCAATGCTCCCGCAACCTTCTAGAGGCTGATGACGCATGCTTTCAAAGAATACTTAAGGTTGTTTCTAGAAATATACATGGATGACTTATGTGTACATTCTCTTTTGAGAGATGAGCATCTAGAACACCTAAGAAAAGTATTTGAGAAATGTAGGACATATCGCATTTGTTTCAATCCTGAGAAATGTGTGTTTATGGTCCGACAGGGCAGAATTCTGGGACATATTGTCTCACAAAACGGAATATCCACGGATTTAGAGAAGATAAAAGTTATAGTGGATATGCCTAGACCAACCAATGCGAAACAAGTACAGAGCTTTATGGGACATTGCGGATATTATAGACGATTCATTTACATGTACGCTATAATAGGCCAACCACTTTACAGGCTAATAGTGAACTTTGAATGGACAGAGGAGTGTGAGAAATCGTTCAAGAAATTGAAAGAGGCACTCATTACTGCTCCAGTCTTGAAATCACCAGATTGGGAGAAGATATTCCATGTGCATATAGATGCTTCGGCATATGCAATAGGATGCATTCTTGCTCAGCCAGAAGAAGGAAACATGGATTTTCCTATCTGTTACGCCAGTCGACAGCTCAACAATGCAAAGAAGAATTACACCACAACAAAGCGAGAAGGATTAGGAATGATATATGCTGTGAACAAATTTCGGCATTATCTTCTAGCCAACAAGTTTGTGTTTTTTACGGATCACCAAGCCTTGCACTACCTAGTGAATAAACCATGCAATACCGGGAGAATAGTGAGATGGTTCATTATCTTACTGGAATTCGACTTCACGGTAGTAGTAAAGAAAGGAAAAACACATCTTAGAGCTGATCATCTTTCGCGATTGACGAATGGAGAAGACCCTATAGGAGTAGATGATGACATGCCAGACGCGTACGCGTTAAACATAGAAATGATACCGAAGTGGTCTCAAAATGTCGTTAACCTATTAACCTATGGAGGAGAGTTCGATAGAAGATAATACAACCAGAAACATATTGCTATTCAGCAATCCAAGAATCTTCAATTGGTTGTAGGAATGTTGTATCAATTGGGAAATGATCATGTTTTACGACTATGCATCAATCCTGAGGAATATAATATATATCTGCGCGAAGCACATGTTCAGGAATGTGCATTTCATTGTTCAACAAGGAACACATATAGGAATTTGTTACAATTGGGAGTCTTTTGGCCAGGAATGAAAGAAAGCGTACATGAATATGTCACTGTATGTATTGTATGTTTATCAAAACCGCCAGCAGAGTATTCGACATTATATCAGATAATGATCGCTCCAGAATGGAGTCAGTATATTGTTGAATATCTCACAAATAGAACTTTCCCAGAAGGAACGTCAAAAGCTCGTCAGAAATCTGTAGAGACAGAAGCTAGAGATTACGCTTTAATAGGAGATCAACTCTATAAGAGAGGTAAAGACAACCAGCTTAGGATTTGCGCATCAGAGACTGAGTATGTGATAATACTAGAGCAAGCTCATGGAGGAGTAGGTGGAGGCCATTTCTCCGGTGATAAGACAACAAAACTTGTCTTAGCCGCAGGAATATGGTGGCCAACATCACATATGGACGCTGAGGAATACGTTAAACGGTGCGATGACTGTCAGCGGACCAAAGTACCACTTAAAAGAGATGATATGCCGCTTAGACCAATGATGGGGGCAAGAGCTTTTGCAAAATGGGGGATTGATTATGTCGGACCCATTTCACCTCCTGCATATAAGACTCATGCACAATACATCGTTGTGGCTACAGACTATCTAACAAAGTGGGTCGAAGCAAAGGCAACTCAAAAAGAAGATGCCAGGACCACGACACAATTTCTATATGAATACATCTTTGTACGATATGGATTGCCAATAGAAATTGTGAGTGATCGAGGCACACATTTTATAAATGAAGTGATAAAGATCCTTCTAGATGAATTCATGGTAATCCATAGGAAATCAGCCCCGTATCATCCACAAGCAAACGGACAAGCTGAAGCAACAAACAAAACCATATGCACGGTCCTTACGAAGATTGTATCTGAGTCGAGAACTGACTTGGACCAGAAGTTGCATTCAACATTATGGGCATATAGGGTAGCATATAAAACATCAATAGGAACGACCCCATATAACATGATTTTTGGGCTAAATGCTATCTTACCAATAGAATTCTTGATTTCAACCTTAAGGGTGGCTAAGGATCTAGAGTGGACAGGGCACGAGCTTTCTGATAGAATAGATGACCTGGAAAAGCTAGACGAGCTTCGCCTAAAAGCAGTAGCTTCTATCTACGCTCAAAAAAGGCGACAAAAGGAATTTTTTGATAAGCATGTGCGGACTAAAGAGTTTAAGGTTGGGGACTATGTCCTAGTTTACACTCTGAAACAGCATGCTAAGAAGCTTAAAAAGCGAGGGATGAGACCTCTGGTGATTAAAGATCTATCACCAAGTGGAGCCGTCAAGCTTGCTACATTAGACGGAGAAGAAATGCCCAATTGGATTAGTGGATGCAGAGTGAAAAAGTATCTTTTGCCGCTAACCTAAGACATGCTTCTCAAAATACATTAAGAAAAGTTGCGTGTCCAGAAAAAGAAAATGATTTTGGAGGAAGCGCAAGCCGAGGCGAAGGAAAGAATGGAGAAAAGAAGACTACTACGTCAGAAACAGCGCAATGAAGGAGCAATACGAATAAACGCAGTCAGTATAACAGAAATGGATAATGACAAAGAAGAACCCATCATTGAATGCAAAGTAGGAACCAACCAAATCAAAGCCAGAGCACTATTGGATTCAGGAGCTCAAACTAACCTACTTTCACTCAGTTTGTATAGACAATTGACAAATGACACTAAACTACAAACTGCCAAGCAAGAGTTAAAGAGTTACTCTGAGAATTCAATCAAAACTGTCGCATGCACAGTTTTACATATACAAATTAACCAGTATGTGTATCCTCATATGTTTTACGTGGTTGAAGGCTAAGCTACACAACATCCATTATTGCTAGGACAACCATGGCAGAAGCAATACAATGCAATGATTGACTGGAGTTCTAAATCAGTGCTTATCAAATACGAAGGTGAAAGTCAATCAGTTAAGTTCACCAAAGGATCGGAGACAACTCCAAAGGAAGAATCCAAGAACAAAGGTAAACAACAACCAGAGAAAAAGAAGAAGCAATGGAAACCAAAAGTTTCTATACAACTGGATTGCTCTTCGACGAGGAATTCTCAACAGTGGATAAGGAAGACAAGCAATAATATAACAGCTCAACCTTGGGAAAAAACGGAGTCAAAGTTGGTATGGAGACCAAAAAAGGTTGTGCCAGAGAACACAAAGGTGGAAAACAGAGTCTTCAATACCAGACAACAGAGTGATTCCAGACAATCAAGGACAGTGAAATAGATCTGGATTCCAAAGAAGTTCATGACGGCACAAAGCTATAGCAAGCAAATTTGGATCCCAAAGATTTGTAAACAAAAACTCCCTTCAGTACAATCAACGGAAACTCCTAGGTATTTCAAGTCGAGGAAATCAACACAAAAAACAAAGCAGGTTTGGGTCGCAAAGAGTTTGTGGCAAGCACAAGTGAAGCGGAAGCAGATTTGGATTGTAAAAAAGAACAACAAAGTGAAGAAGAATCCATCTACTGATTCTACTACCGAAGTGCCAAAACCAATCCAAAACCCGACCACCAATCCTTCAATCAAACAAAGAGCAACTTTATTGGAAAGACTGTTGTATCATCGCTCTACAATTGCATTGGGAAATTATGACAAAAACAACTACAATGCTTTGCCCACAGACACTTCATAGTCGTCCGGGAGGACTCAGACTAGGAGGGGGGGAGGTATACAGGTATACAGGAGTTACAAAGCAGCTACAAGCGCCAAAAACAAAGAAAAACAAAAATTATATTACAAGGGCAGTGTCTTACATGATTTTGCAATTTTTATGTTTGATTGCGGATATTGATAATATTTATGCCCTTATATACCTTGTTTTGCAACAAGAAGAGATCAAATGATGAATTTGGGTCTCTAGACATGTAAATATCACTAAACAAGCGTGTTTTTGGAGCTAAAAAGTGGAAAAAAGAGGTAATCCAAGTCCAGAAATCACAAATAAGTGTATATTCATATACACAAGGTTACCAGCTATTTATCGTGTATGTTTGGAATTTTTTGGCTTCAATTTGCTATTTTCCTTTATTTTTTATGATTTTCTTAATAAAAATAAAAGAAAAATAAAAAAGCAGGTGAAACGAGATCGGAAAAAAGAAAAGAATAGACGGTGATGGTCCTAATGACAAGGGAAACCCATGGTAAAAATTGGGTACAATTCTGAAAAAGTTGCAGAAAGCCCGAAATGACAGAATTTTGGCAAAGTGGACAGATTTCTCAGAAACAGGTCAAACGGAGTCCAAATTGAGAAATTTCAAATCCTAAAGTGCATTTCACGACGAGATAGGAGCACATGTCAAATTTAGTAACAAGTGATCCGAGAAGTCCGAAGTTAAGTATTTTTCACATCACTTTCAAGCTCATTTCCACTATTACCTTCTTGGAGAGAGCAAGGAGCACACAGAAGCATCCAACCTTCTACAGCCTTCTACGACTGCTACGAGAGCTCAGAGGACACCAGACATGAGAGGTAGACTCGTTGCCATAAGCTTTTGATGCTTATCGTTAACTTTTGTCGCGAAAACTGACCAAAACCAAGAAACAAGAGCAGACGGGGAATGGGGAAGAATGCTAGGTAGGGGCACAAACGCCTAACCAAACCTTGCAGGAACTTATAGGTGGGTTACCCTAGTATAGAAGATGGGTTTCTAACACTCAAAGCTCGAGAAAGAACGACTGGAAAAACCCTAGGTCAACAGAGCCTGCAAGAGGCAAATAGGAAAAAGTTGTCGAAACGACACGAAACTTCACAGGAAGTTCAACCACATCAAGGACAATGCAACCATAGAGTATCTCCAGGTTGGGACCACCAAAAGTAGGTCGGAACAACCGATTCAGCTACGGACACACAAAGCGTCATTTTGGCATAACGGCTGAAATTGACGACCAAATGAAATGAAACTTCACAAGCAGCTTCAAATATACATGGATGACTTATGTTTGCAAGCAAAACCCAAAAGAAAGCTGATTCACTTACTGATGGTGAAAAAGACGCTTTCGGGCAACCAAATAGAGAAAGATGGAGAACGGGGAGCCAAAGTCAAGTTCAACCAAATAGATGGATTCACAACATATCCAATGAGCTGGAAATGCAACTCTCGAGAAGAAAAGTTGAAGAAATTCAACCCCACGGCAAAGAGACGACTTCGGAGACTGAAATGCCTATAAGGGGGCTTTTTAGCTATACTGATGACTTTTTAAGTTGAAAACTAGTTAGCAGGGCTTAGGGCACTAGCACAAAGCATTCTTTGCACAAAAAGACCAACATTTCAAGAAAAGACATCATACGCGTATGATGTCTCACAGAATGAATTTCACATCCATTTCAACATTTGAGTGCATAGCCTCATTCCACATGTTAATCACATCCTATGAACCAAGTATCATGAGAATTGGAGTTAGAAAACCCAAGGAAAACCAAAAAGACGCAAATTAGGCCATAAAATTGATTTTTGGTCCTAATTTTGTCAAAATAACTCCAAACTCAATGAAACTTTGTAGGATTGTTGATTAACACATCTACAAGCTATCTGGAACCAAAAAGCACCATTTTGACACAAAAGACATCATACGCGTATGATGTCTATTTGCACTTACAGAGCCAAAACTGCTCATTTGTCATCATACATCCATTATATATATCTAATACATGCTACCTATGAAATTTAGAACCATTTGGTCAAGAGGATCACCCCATTAGCCCAATTGAAGGAAAATCCTTTACCTAAAGCCTATTTTTGGCCCAAATCCAACATACTCAAGGCCAAACCAAGATTTGAGTAGATATAGTCCTTTAGTAGTACATGGGGAGTCCACAGAACCAATCCCATGCAAAATTGATGAAAAAGACATCATACGCGTATGATGTCTCCAGAGCCATTTTTAGCCCAAAATCTATCCAAAATTCATAAATCCACTGAATAAGCCTATCTAAAGCCAAATCCAAGCTTATAGAGAAATTTGGTCCAAAAATACACTAAAAGACATCATACGCGTATGATGTCTCACTATGTGATTTTGGCACCTCAGGGCTTCAACCACCAAACAGAAGTGATCTACATGCCATTTGAAAGTGAACCACCAAGTTTTATCCAATTTGGATCATAAAATCCAAATCCCTTTCAAAATTTTGCCAAGAGCCGGAACTGGACTAAACTGGCCAAAACTTGACCAAATGGTATCCAAACTCAAATCCAAGCATATGATACTCATGTATACACTATCAGCTACAAGCACAACCAATATGAAGTTATTTTGACACAAAAGACATCATACGCTGTCGTGCTGTGACATGTACATAGTGGGAACACATGCTACAAGAGATATCTTGTAACTTTTTAGATACATAATTATATTTCCTATAATGTACATATGCATATGTAAGTATAAAAATAAGCTTTCTATCTCATCTTATTATTTATCTCAAGGGTAATGTATTCCTACTTTACCATCAAAAAAATACTATATGAAAAGTGTCAATAGCTCCACCTCTTTAACTTGGGGCAAAAAGCATTGATTCTTTCTTTCTACCATCTCATTATTATCTCACACCCTATCTAGATCCTATATCTAGGGTAATTTCCAATCTATATATATTCTATGTATTTTTCATATTTTTCTTATATTTCTTTTTAAATAGCTACTAGGAGGGAATCAAATCCTAGTGGGACACTATGTGGCATGATTTCAAAGATACACTTATTTTAATGCATTATTGCAAGCATGGTTACAAAACTTTGTCAAGGAGAAATGTCATGCTTTCATATGGCATGAGGTGTCCTTGGGAATTAAATGAAAGTCAAGGCTAAGGAGACCACATGAAGACTTTTGCTGCCATAAATGGATCCTATTTTGATGAATTTTTTACACAAGGTTCCAATCCAAATTGGAGAATACTTTTAAAATGAAAATCGTAGCTAATGAGCTGAAGTTTCTGCCCATATTTTTACTTTTTTATTTGGAGCTACGGTTGAGGAGATATGATCAAAATACTGGACCCCAGTCTGCCCACATCATGCAGGGACAGCTCATTTCCAACTTTTCCAATTCCTGTTCACACTGGCTCCTCTCTTCTTGTGTAAACCCTTGTGGGTTCCCTTCACCTATAAAAGGAGACCTCTTCTTCCTTGGAAGCAACTCAAGCATTCAAGCCATTGATGAGAGGAATTCTCGAGGGAGTGAGTAGTAATGCCTAATTATACTTAGCCATTAACATAAGCCCAAGCCTACACTTTCTTCTAGAGGGAGACTAGCCATTCTTACAACAAGCTAACCTTGGAAGATCAACTCTAATCAAAGAAGGTCTCACACTTGGTGTATCAATCAAAGTGGAATTCTCCACTCTTCTTCTCTCTCTCATCAATAATGGTGCCGAAGGGTTTCAAGTAAGATGTGTTCTACATTGATGTTTTCTTGATTTCTTGTTGTTTTCATTTTCATCTCTAATCCAACATATATATATATATATATATATATATATATATATATATATATATATATATATATATATATATGTATCTAATCTCATCTCCTTAACCAAGCCATTCTCTCTCATTCTTAGTAATTTATCCTCTCTAGGTTCTCTTTGCTACAGGTACATCTCTCCCCGCAGTATCCTTATTGCCTACGGGCAAGAATAGGGCTTGGGAGGGAAACTTCTCATCTCTTCACTTCTCTCATATCTACATTTCTCACATACTATCCTAGATGAATAACCCACATGATGATCATTTCTATCGCTTTCACTCTGTACGATCTATTAGAATTAACGTATGGATTAGCCGTAAAATACACTTTCAACAACGTATAGTGTTTCTCTTTGGCCCAGAAAGGCTCAATGAAATACTTCTATCACCGGATCCCATCATACTACCTCTCATAGACTATAACTTTTCTTTTGACGTAAGCATAGTTATCTTGCTATGAACCAAGAGGATTTGTACACACAATTAATCCCAATCACTAGACAAAATATATATATTATGGTAAGCACAAAACTACAATTCCAAAGAACAATTCGTAGCCTATTTGGCCAGCCAAGATTGAATGCCATTAACTCATCCATTAACCCTTTCATATTACCCATGATACAATATGACCATAGCCTTGATGTTTTCATCTTCGTATTGTTTTGACATTCTCTTTTGCGTTCTTTCTTTGTGTGTGTGAATGCAAGAGAGAAAGAGTGAGTCTTCTTTGATTGCACTTCTTTCCAAACCCTATTCTTCATGGCATCTATGGTTTAACTCTTTCATATAGTTTTTGTTGAGTTCTCTCACAAACTCTCACAGCCATAAGCTCGGTGCTTTCCTGGCAAGACCGCAAGTTTCTCGACATGTTTTTGGTGAACCCGACGCGAATCTGCTAGGGTGAGAGTTTGTGGGTAACCATGGGTGATCATGTTGAGCAACAGGGTATGCATTTTGACCCAGCAACAATGCAAATGTTTCAAGCATTTGCAATGTTCATGCAACAAGAACATGCCACTGAAAGAAGGGAGATTTCAGCAACGAAGGCCATACAAGCGGTCGTCAACAGAATGGATCAGTTCAATGGAAAAGATGTAACCAAGTACTTACGCGAGTATGTGAAGGAGATGGAGCTGCATCGCGTGTCACAAGGTGAGATGATTCAAAGCTTTGAGCTAGTTGTTGCTCCAGAAATTAGGGAGCATGTTAGGGCAATTAAAGATGGGCATGGGAGAAATTGGGAAGAACTCAAAGTAGCTTTAAAGGAGGAATATTTTATGGAGGACTCTGAGAGAGTGACCAAAAGGACATTCTTAGAATGGGTAGTCAAGCCAAAGCAAGGACTATTAATAACATAGCTACTTAGGGAATTTGAGCGGCGCTATGCACAACTCACTAGGACCGAAAGGGCCACACTAGATGCAGAGAAGACAGATCTTTTCTTACAAGCTGCAGGTAAAGAGTTTCAAGAAAATTTGGAGCTTCTTCTTGAAGATAAAGATGCTGAGCAAGGACTAAAGACCGACTGGAATGAGGTTGAAGGTGCTGTCTCACTGCTTGCCAAACGACAAAGAAGAAGGGACAAGATGGTAGTAAACACTACAAGTCCTTCCACCTCAACTTCTGACAAAATGGTAAAGCCTACTTTTATTGCTCCTAAGTTTGATGAGTCCATGCTAGATGAGCTTGTGAAGGGGATGCGTGACTTGAAGGTGAAGTTTGCAAAGCTTGAAGAAAAAGGCCAACCATCAGGGCCACTTCCTAGGCAAAGACAACAGCCCAAAGAAGGGTTTGTTAATAGATGTATTTGGTGTGATAGTACAAACCATGTAAGAAGGGATTGTGATGATTTTAGTGATGCTTTGTCAAAAGATGTTGTCTTTTTTAAGGATGGTAAAATCCACTTAAGAGAGACAGGTCTACCCTTGAGAACTAACTTTGGGAAGGGGGGAATGCAAACCTTAGTTGAAGATATGGCAACCAAGCATGCCACCTCTTCAGTTGAGGCAGCTACTTATGGAGTAAAAATTGAACATTTTTGTGATGAAGAAGTGAGTGACCATCATGGTCAAATTTGGCCAAATGTCATGCAATTAGCTAAAAAGGGAAAGCTTACAAAAGAGATTCTACATGAAGTAGGTGATTGCATACGTCTAGAAACAGGATGGAATGATCCAGTGGACTCATTGTCAGTGCATGCCTACTTTACAAAATGCCAACAAAATGAGGCAATTGTAGAAGAGAAGCGCAGACGTGAGAATGCTGATGAAGGACCATCAAAAAGAGCTTCTAGAAGTGGGGGAAGAAGCGACTCAATGCCTTCTCAAACACCCTCAACACAAGGAGCATCTCCACCTGAAGTACTCATGGAGGAGTCTACAACAGGAAAGAAGAAAGAGACAATGAAAGGTAAGACAAAAGGCCCAACTTATAAACTACAATCTGATATTGAGGTTGCTACAGATTTAAAGAAAGTCTTGGAGGAAAGGATCTTGAATAGCAAGATTGAGTTTACTCTGGGAGAAGTTCTTGGCATTGCAAAGCGTGAATTCCATGAGGAGATCATTGACATCATCAAGAGAACGAGGCAAACCCTTGCTGAAGTTTCTCGTCCACAGGTTGAAGGGGAAACCTCAAAGACACAAGGGATGCAACTGCAAAATAAGGAGAATGATGGAGCTATGGTAGGATGCTACCAATCTAGTGGGAGAGTGAAGCAAGTGCATTTCTCAAATGATGATGAAGAAGTTGAAGATATTCCTAGGAGTTACTATTCACAAAGTCATTGGGCAAGGGCTACTACAGAAACTTTGGTCAAGGTAGGTGATCTTGAAGAGCCATTTGTTGCCTTGATTGACCATGGTTCAGAAATAAACATAATGTCAAAGAGTCTCTACAACAAGTGCAAATGGCCAATGGACACAGATCATGGTTGGATGGTAAAAGTGTCAAACAATTAATCCGGTGAATTGTATGCAGCATGTCCAGGTGTGAAGGTGACAATAGGTGATGTAAAGATTGACCAAAACTTCTTTGTACATGATACATCTTCATATCATCTCATCCTTGGACAACCCTACATTGTGGGAGTTCGAATGGAAACAAAGGTAATGGACGATGGTTCAGCATATGCTAGGATACGTAGCAAAGATGGTAAACGTGCTGTCCAATTCCTCACAGTTTGTGTAAACCATGAAAGAAATCGTGACAACCTCAGAGAACATCCTCTACCAAAGGTGAGCAAAGAGTTTCATGATCATAGAGAAATGATGGGTTTTGGCCAAGTACCATTGTAAAGCGGGATTGCAGTGGTACAGAAAGAAAAAGGGTCTCGCCTGATCCAAAAATAGGTGAAGCATTTTCGATGAGCTCCTTGGTAACAAGGAATGGATCAGTATGTTTTACAGAACTTGAAGATTTGAAGAGATATGAGAGGCAATATGTGCATAATGTACAAATAGGCATGAAAAAGAGTGGGTTGCTAAAGCCTACTGAAAATGTTTTGGGTTTGTGTGAACAAGTTTCTTTTGTAGATACTATGGGTGAGCTTGATGCTATAATGAGGTCTAGTTTGCATCTTGAAAATGAAGTTGTGGAAGTTTGCTCTATGGAAATGTATCAAGTAATAGAAGCCTTTAAAGAAAGCCAAACAGTAGGCCCAGAAGTCCATGTTGAAACTAAATACAAGAGTGTAGCAAAGAAGGTGAAACCAGTAGCTTCACCCTTACCACCCAACAACAGAGAAAAGATTGAACAGGCTTCTTTACAACCAAGTTTGCGGAATCCTAAAAAGATCGGGCATACCTTCACAAAGGAGTCTTTTCAAGAGTTGCAGATTGGTTGCGAGGAGTTTCTAACACAGGAGGAGACAAAGTGCTTCAAAGAAATGCTTTCAAAGCATGGTAAGGCTTTTGCATTTGAGCCACATGAGATAGGATGTGTTGATCCTTATATTGTAGCTCCTATGGTAATTTTCACAATACCTCATGTGCCTTGGAATCTGCGGCCTATTCCGGTTCCAAAGGCTCATTTGCCAAAGTTAGTAGAGCTACTGAATGAGAAAATCAAAATGGGAATCTTGGAGCCTTCTTGTGCTCCATACTCAAACAGGTGGTTCACAATTCCAAAGAAGAATGGTTCTCTACGCTTCATCCAAGATATGCAACCAGTGAACAAAGTGACAATTAGAAATGTAGGTACAGGTCCAATTGTGGATGAATTTGCAGAGGCGTTTGCAGGGAGAGCAATCTACTCAATGGGGGATCTCTACTCAGGGTATGATCAATTTCAGCTTGCAATCGAAAGCAGAGACTTGACAACCATGAGGACACCTTTGGGTTTGGTAAGGATGTGTACCTTGCCACAGGGAGCAACCAACTCGGTTGCACATATGATGAATGCGATGAATAAGGTCTTACGTGACTTTATTCCTCAAATCACAATGCCTTTCATTGATGATTTGCCTATCAAAGGATGTGAAGAAAGTGACAAAGATGAAGCTTTGGATCTCAAGGGATGCCGCAGGTTTGTGGTAAATCACATAAATGATTGTGATAAAATTTTGTCTAGGTTGGAAGAAGTGAATCTTACATTGTTAGGGAAAAAGTCTATGTTTGGTGTCAATGAAGTGCTTATTGTGGGGCACATGTGCACGCCATATGGTAGGAAACCTTGTCCATCAAAGGTAGATGCCACCCAAAAAATGAAAGAAACATGCACTAGCATCACTGAGGTTAGAAGGTTTCTGGGAGCATGTGTCTTCTATGTTATTTGGATTCCACATTATGCACATGTAGCTGATCCTCTTTATCAGCTACTTAGAAAGAATCAAAAGTTTAAATGGACAGAAGCACATGTAAAATCCATGAAAAAGCTAAAGGAGTTACTCCAGTCAGCAACGACTTTGAGAAAGGTAGACTATGAGTGTCAAAGGCTGATTATGACAGTAGATACCAGCCCTACAGGGATTGGATGGGCAATAGGGCAAGATGACAAAGAAGGACACAGGTATGTGGTAAGATTTGGAGCAAAGGTACTAAGTGCTCGCCAAAGAAACTATCCACAGATAAAGAGAGAGTTATGGGGTATGGTTACAGCCTTGAAAAGTGGAAAAGAGTACCTAATTGGTGCATGTGTGGTTGTAGAAACAGATTGTCTACCACTTCTTGGGATGATTACAAGCTGCTCAACACCAGACATTGCTATGTTGCGGTGGATTGCCTACATTAAGTCCTTAAATCCCGAGTTTAAGCACATTGCAGGTAAAGACAATACAGTGGCAGATATGCTATCAAGGGCAAGGTATGAAGATGAGTCACAAATGATTGATGAGGGAGATAATGTAGGCACAAAATTCTATTCTATCTCTCATGTCAAAGGTAACAATGTCAACATGACTAATCCACTTGAATTGTTCTTGAAAGATCTTTATGAAGGTGATTGGCTTCTTATTGGAAGCTACTTGAGTACTCTAACAAAACAGGATGATTGGTCTGAACATGAATTCAAGAGGATACGCAGGAAAGCATATGGTTACTTTTTGAGGGATGGTTACTTGTGGAAGCATCCTAAACAAAAGGGTGCTACACCACAAAGGGTTATATGTAAAAAAGAGACTCAAGTAAAGCTCATGCAAGAGTTTCATGAGAGTCTATGGGCTGGACACAGGGGTGTGTGGGCAACCTTCTCCAAGTTGAAAGAAAAATACTGGTGGAAGGGTATGTATAAAGATGTATCTCAGTTTGTAGAGTCATGTGTAACTTGTCAAATGTATTCAAATGTTCGACATCGTGATGGATTGCACCCTACATATCCACTAGCCATGCACTATAAATGGGTTGTGGATCTAGTCACGATGCCTTTAGGACTCTGGCAGATGAGATACTTGGTTCTTGCACGAGAGGACCTAACTAACCAAGTTGAAGGAAGAGAATTAAGAGCTAAGACCACAGAAGCTGTGTGCAAATTCCTTCTTGATGAGGTGATTTGCCTTTATGGTTGTGTGGGAAAAATCACTGCAGATCGAGGTGAATTGGATGCCGAAGAAGCAAGGGAGTTCTTTTCTAGATTAGGGATCAAGCTTTCTCTTACTACAGCTTACAACCCTGAAGGCAATGGAAAGAGTGAAAGAGGGCATCCTCCTATCATCAAATCTTTGGCCAAGGCTTGCGAAGGAAGAGTTGGTGACTAGCCAAAACTGTTACCATATGCTTTATGGGCTGATCGTACAACACATAGCTCAGTAACTGGCTACATACCTGTGGAGCTAATGTATGGTCAAAAGCCAGTGATGCCGATTGAGGATACAATTCCCACATGGAATGTACTACCTTGGCAAGAGGGGCTTAGTAGGGAAGATCTCCTTGCATTGCGCATAAGGCAACTAGAGAGAAGACCTGGAGACATTGAGGCTGCAAAAGAACGACTCAAAAATGCAAGATTGAAAAACAAGGACTGCTTTAATAAGCGACATCGGCTCAGGAGCAAAGCAATTGACAAAGGTGACTGGGTTTTAGTGTATGATAGTAGCCTTGATAACCAGCATACAGTCATGCGTAAGTTCTCAAAAAGATGGTTTGGACCGTATATTGTAAAGCATGTGCATGAAAATGCTACTTACAGCTTGTCTGAACTAGATGGTACAGAAGTAAAGATTCCCATTGCAGAAAAAAGGATCAAAATGTTTAAGAGAAGAGGAGACAATGATCCAGAAAATGCTGATGAGGAAGAAGAGCAAAACACAGGTGAAGATCAAAGTGAAAATGAAGCTCTGGAATCATCCAGTGAAGATGAAGACAAGGAAGATGTACAAGAGGTTTAATCTTACAAAGAGACAATGTGGCACATACCAGAGGATGTGCAGGTTTAGAGGGGTTGGATGTCGTGCTATGACATGTACATAGTGGGAACACATGCTACAAGAGATATCTTGTAACTTTTTAGATACATAATTATATTTCCTATAATGTACATATGCATATGTAAGTATAAAAATAAGCTTTCTATCTCATCTTATTATTTATCTCAAGGGTAATGTATTCTTACTTTACCATCAAAAAAATACTATGGGAAAAGTGTCAATAGCTCCACCTCTTTAACTTGGGGCAAAAAGCATTGATTCTTTCTTTCTACCATCTCATTATTATCTCACACCCTATCTAGATCCTATATCTAGGGTAATTTCCAATCTATATATATTCTATGTATTTTTCATATTTTTCTTATATTTCTTTTTAAATAGCTACTAGGAGGGAATCAAATCCTAGTGGGACACTAGGTGGCATGATTTCAAAGATACACTTATTTTAATGCATTATTGCAAGCATGGTTACAAAACTTTGTCAAGGAGAAATGTCATGCTTTCATATGGCATGAGGTGTCCTTGGGAATTAAATGAAAGTCAATGCTAAGGAGACCACATGAAGACTTTTGCTGCCATAAATGGACCCTATTTTGATGAATTTTTTACACAAGGTTCCAATCCGAATTGGAGAATGATTTTAAAATGAAAATCGTAGCTAATGAGCTGAAGTTTCTGCTCATATTTTTACTTTTTTATTTGGAGCTATGGTTGAGGAGATATGATCAAAATACTGGACCCCAGTCTGCCCACATCATGCAGGGACAGCTCATTTCCAACTTTTCCAATTCCTGTTCACAATGGCTCCTCTCTTCTTGTGTAAACCCTTGTGGGTTCCCTTCACCTATAAAAGGCGACCTCTTCTTCCTTGGAAGGAACTCAAGCATTCAAGCCATTGATGAGAGGAATTCTCGAGGGAGTGAGTAGTAATGCCTAATTATACTTAGCCATTAACATAAGCCCAAGCCTACACTTTCTCCTAGAGGGAGACTAGCCATTCTTACAACAAACTAACCTTGGAAGATCAACTCTAATCAAATAAGGTCTCACACTTGGTGTATCAATCAAAGTGGAATTCTCCACTCTTCTTCTCTCTCTCATCAATAATGGTGCCGAAGGGTTTCAAGTAAGATGTGTTCTACATTGATGTTTTCTTGATTTCTTGTTGTTTTCATTTTCATCTCTAATCCAACATATATATATATATATATATATGTATCTAATCTCATCTCCTTAACCAAGCCATTCTCTCTCATTCTTAGTAATTCATCCTCTCTAAGTTCTCTTTGCTACAGGTACATCTCTCCCCGCAGTATCCTTATTGCCTACGGGCAAGAATAGGGCTTGGGAGGGAAACTTCTCATCTCTTCACTTCTCTCATATCTACATTTCTCACATACTATCCTAGATGAATAACCCACATGATGATCATTTCTATCGCTTTCACTTTGTACGATCTATTAGAATTAACGTATGGATTAGCCGTAAAATACACTTTCAACAACGTATAGTGTTTCTCTTTGGCCCAGAAAGGCTCAATGAAATACTTCTATCACCGGATCCCATCATACTACCTCTCATAGACTATAACTTTTCTTTTGATGTAAGCGTAGTTATCTTGCTATGAACCAAGAGGATTTGTACACACAATTAATCCCAATCACTAGACAAAATATATATATTATGGTAAGCACAAAACTACAATTCCAAAGAACAATTCGTAGCCTATTTGGCCAGCTAAGATTGAACACCATTAACTCATCCATTAACCCTTTCATATTACCCATGATACAATATGACCATAGCCTTGATGTTTTCATCTTCGTATTGTTTTGAAATTCTCTTTTGCGTTCTTTCTTTGTGTGTGTGAATGCAAGAGAGAAAGAGTGAGTCTTCTTTGATTGCACTTCTTTCCAAACCCTATTCTTCATGGAATCTATGGTTTAACTCCTTCATATAGTTTTTGTTGAGTTCTCTCACAAACTCTCACAGCCATAAGCTCGGTGCTTTCCTGGCAAGACCGCAAATTTCTCGACAACGCGTATGATGTCTCCAGCATGATTTTGAGCCCATTTTGCATATTTTTTCACCTACCTTGCATCCTTAGGCCCTGAATATCTCATGTTTCAATTTTCAAGTCATATGGATAGTTAAAAGCTTCATTTCAGCTTTCAGTACTAAAAAGACGCTAACTTCTAAAATTGGAGTTACAGGATCCATGGATTCCGCCAAGTTATCGGCAACGAAGAGAAAAAGACCGACAATCAAAGATGCTCTTGCAGAAGCAGAACCCTTTGACATTCCAGTAGAAACCCTCAAGCCAACCAAAACTTGGGTGGAGGAAGCAGTATTGGAGAAAGAGGGAATAAAGATCTACCAGGGAACTTTCAGAGATCCTCAAGGGCAAGCGGTGGATGTACCGATGATCCCACAGGAATTGGTAAATTATAGCAGGTCAGAAGACATCAGCAGGTACCTGGAAAGGGCAGACTTGCACAGTTTCTTCACCTCGAGACCATCAGGTGTGGATACAAGAAGAGTGTACGAGTTGGCAATATCCATTCAGAAGGATGGGAAAGCCACATTGACAGCCATGGATGGAGAGAAAGTAGAAGTACAGATCACTCCACAGCTCATTGCAGACGCATTGAAGCTGCACAACAAAGGGAGCTCTGTCAGGGAAAGAAGGGAGGCCATAGAGGTCTATGGATCCAAGAAACAGAATGCAACCTATGGAGATATGGCGGACCAAAGAGCGGCAACCCTTTGCCGACTGTACAACCAGTTTCTCCATGTTTGCAGTAAAAGACCGCAAAATTATACGACACCGCCCCATGCCATTGCGACCACCATCACATGGGCATTAAAGAGCAATATGCCAAAAGAGGTGAATTACGCTCAACACATCCACGAGCAAGTAATTGCCATGCACAACGAGAAGCCAAGGTACATAGGAGGAGCGGAAATTCTGACAAGAATAGCTTATGAAGCTATTGGAGCTAGAGATCAGTGGCCAAAGGTTCCCTCCCAGAATGAGTGGCTTAGAGAAGCCGACGAGGAGGAAGAACAGCCCGAAGTATCCAAGAGGGCGTCCACAAGAGCACGCCGGAAACTAGAAATAGTTTCAGAACCTGAAGAGGAGGTGGACGAGCCGCTTATGAAGAAAGTAAAGAAGAAGGGTGCTCCCAAGCAAACCAAAAGTCAGAAAATGGCAAGAATGGAAAGACTAGTGGAGCAGTTTAGAGCAGAAAGAGCTCTAAAGGGTGACTTTGAAGAAAAGTGGGTGCCAGACCCCACCAAAGTCGGAACTAGCTCAGCCAGGCCACATGTTGATCAATACGATCGATATATTAAAGCTTATGAGGAGTCAGAGGCTATACTGGAGCAGCAACCTGTCGAGCCATACACTGAAGAGGAGGTACAGCTTTTAAAAGCTGAGCTGAAAAAGGACGACAAGGGGAAAGGAAAAGTAGATAAGTCTACTAAATCTCAAGAGAAAGATGGGCGAGCCGACAAGGGGAAAGCCAAGGAAGCTAAGGACAGATACCCCTCTATGAATGATGTACCAAGCCCGAAGAAGACGAAAAATATCATGGAAGAGACCACAATAGAGATGGACAGAGATGATTTGGAAAAGCCGAAGGCCGAGACCAAAGAAAAGGAAATAGATCCAGTTCAGCAAAAGAGAAATGATTATGAGGATCTGGTAGCGATAGGATACACTGAAGCAGAGGCCCTTGAGGCAGTTTATGGGATCACCCTACACAAACAAGATGATCGGAGAGGGACGGAGGAAAAAACAAAGAGTACAAAAGAGAGTGAAGAGAAACTGGACGAACAGAACGTACTAGAAGAGCCAAAGCCAGTGGAGGTGGTGGCAGAAAGAGCTTTAGAGTTGACAGATGAAGATGAAAAAGACATGCACATGGTGCATGAACTGCTAGGCAAGATCAAAGAAAGATCCAGGGCAAAGGAAGTAGAGATTGAGACAGCCAAACAAAGGGAAGCAGAGTTGCAGAGGAAATTAGAGAATGCTATGACTGAATCTGAAAGTCATAAAGCATCACTCTATGATGCGGAAAACGAGAGAGACGGCTTGATACTCCAGCTAGCCGAGGCTTCAAGAGAGGTAACAAGTGCACAGGAAGCAAAGGAGCGGATAGAAGATGAGTTGGAGGCAGCCAAGGATGAGCTCATTGAGCTAAGGGAAAGAGTCAAGCTCCAAGAAAGAACAATCACTAGACTCAGGACTACCCCTAGAGCTAGCAGAGCAGGAACCGAACAAGAGGGAGTTATCATACCAGCTTTGGAAGACCAGGTCCGAAGCTTACAAAGAGAGCTGAGATTAGAGCAAGTGCAAAGGTTGCACACTGCGGAGGGATCATTGGCCGCAGAGGAGAGGCTCACATTAGAAAATCAAACACTACAGACAGAGAATGAGGCCCTCCGCAAACAGCTCCAAGATCTACAAGAGCAACAAAGAAGAGAGACAGAGACACCACACGAAGAATTAGGTGGAGCAGTCATAGAGCTACCAGAAACTGGAGAGGCAACCACAATTGAAGATCCAGCCCCAGCTCAAGAAGTGGTCTCGACTTCAGGAATCTCTGAAGAAGAAGAACAAAGGCTCCATGACCAAAT
Organism: Adiantum capillus-veneris; assembly: GCF_014529385.1. Taxonomy (NCBI): domain Eukaryota; kingdom Viridiplantae; phylum Streptophyta; class Polypodiopsida; order Polypodiales; family Pteridaceae; genus Adiantum; species Adiantum capillus-veneris. The sequence continues at coordinate 32,271,807 of NC_140959.1, forward strand.
AGAAAAGTCAGCAGAGGAGAGTGCCAAGGCGGAAATGGAATGGGAGAGGAGACTCCTAATCTCCATTAGACTTCAGGGACTAGACACAAAAGTGCTCCATGAACAGTGGATGCAACCCAGCCTGCCTTTCCCTTTGATGAAATTTGAAGTGCTAAAGACGAAAAAGAGAATAGAGGAGGAGCAGTATGTCGCTCTTTACGAAGGCGACATCACAAAGGAGGAACATTCAAAGAGGATAGTAGATTCACAACCTAGATGGAGGAAAGGTTGGCTGAACAAATACCCAGCCTACCTCATCTACTTGGTGGAGGCACCAAAGGAGATTTGGGAGAATGCAACCTTCTGCCCGGTGCCAAGAGTCAGAAACTGGAAAGAGCATGGCAAGATTGCAGAAAAGAAGCAAAATTGGCTTAATTATCCCAGGATGCCAGGACCAAAGGCAGGAGAGAGAATAGGTAAAGCCTACATGGTGAAAACCCTAACGGGAACCATCAAGCTCTTTACTGGCTCTCCTGACCTTTCGTGTCAGATGCTCAAGAAAATCTGCAGGACTCTCTTAGCTTGCATTGAAGTGTTCGCGCCAGATAAAGCCACGACCTCGAGTCTACTATCGACGGCCGACACAGTGACTGATATGATATATGATCTTTCATTGCAGCCTTCTCCAAAAGTGTTGCACCTCCTATACCAAAGGATTATGTTTTTGCCTAGCTTCCACATGCAAACATTCGAAGAAGCTTTCTACACCGGCTTTTTCACCCACGAAAGAGAAATATTCGGCCCAACCTTGACCATCGGCAACCTACGATACGAATCACATTTGCAGATGCTCAAGACGACAGGAATTTATTGACCAAGCATAAAAGTCATGTCAAGGACGACATGAACGCAGAGGGGGGGAGTGTTGAGCCAGTAGAGGATCACACCCACATTTTTGCTCACACTCATCATTTTTGTAACCATTGATTGTAATAAATGTCTTTCCGACATTAATTTTGATTTGAGCCATTCATTAAGTAACGGGACTCAATTGAGTTTCCAGCTTGTAATTCCGAAGTAATTTCACTTGCTGATGTAATTAGTTAGAGATGTTCTCACCTCCAAGGCTGAGGTATATAAGCCAAAGTTTTTGTAACCTAAAGGGGTTTTAGATTATTAATCAAAGTGAGTTTTTGGAGCGCCGTGACTGTGACGTCTGAGAGAGAGAGAGAGAGAGAGAGAGAGAGAGAGAGAGAGAGAGAGAGAGAGAGAGAGAGAGAGAGAGAGAGAGAGAGAGAGAGAGAGAGTCTTATCTACTTGCTACGCGAGCTAAGGATCCGCCATTGGAGAAGCGCCACCGCCATTGTGTTAGCAACGGCGAGAGCTACGCATAGATACCAAGAGTGCGCGCTATCGGCTTCTATGTGTGGTAAGTTCCTACGAGCTTCGGTGTGAGTTTTCTTCCAACTCGTGTGTCGGAATGGAGCGTGCAACATATCTATAGAACCACAACGAGTAGAGCTACACATTGGTACCATCGGGGTCAAGTTTCGATCACCTGTATTTTTCGGCCTGTCTTCATACGCGTTTACCGCACGGAGTGGTTATAGGTTGATTTTGCAGTTCAAGTATTTAGGGTGTTGTTCTTACCTAGTGTATAGACTTCCCCTTAAGTTTGAGATCGATTCAATGACTCTAGATCCTGTTTCGTATAGCATTCGTTCGTAGTACAGATTTCAGTCACTTGCGTATTTTAGAACTTAGATTTGATTTCCTTAGTAGTGATTGTCATTAGAAGGTCGAGTAGGTGATTTGACACCCACCTAGTTGTTTCCATGCGCCTGCGGGTCAAGCTCCGTCCTCGTCTGACAAATTCTGTTGTTGGTTGAGTTCTCACTATTTAGCTTCCGCTAGCGGCGTAACCGTCTTAACAATGACATTCAGCCGCAACTCTTGCATCTGCTCGGATAAATCTTGCACTATGCGCACCCAATTTTGCGGCACAACAGCTACACCTCGAATTCCCTAATTTTCTTCATGTGCAGCCTCTCTCGAACTTTGCGGTTGAACATGGGCCATTGTCTCGTAGCCTGACACGCCCTGCTCTATCTTCTTCTTTATCTTTCTGCTCTTTGATCGTGCAATGGCTACCGCACCATTGTAATTCTCTGGGCTCTAGAAATCAAATTTCTCTCTCACCTTGGGATGTATACATGCCATGAATTTGTCGAGCTTGAAATAGTCTCCATTAGCCAATTGCATGGCTGCCGCTAACTCTGCCCAACACTCTTCAAAATGACCCAAAAAAAAATAGAACTCTTCACTTACATCTTGCTTAAGTGCCTTCAGCTTTGCATCCATTTCGATTGGGGAAGTCTCCTTGCGAAAGTCGTGAAGAAACCTCACCTGTAGAGCCGGTCATGCTTGCTTCACCTCACCTTCCAATGCATCGTACCATGATTTATCTCTACTACGCATCACCAAAGGAAAAGTCTGTATCTTGCTATCCTCGTTCGGCATACGCAACGATAGCATATACAACTCGAAATCTGACATCCACTCGTCACGGCTCTCTTCTCCTGTGAAAATCGGTCCATAGCTTCTACCTGCCATGACTTCGAACGCTAAAACCGCTTCTTTTTCAATTAATTAGGAGCAATCAGTGTGGTGCTCAGTGGGGGCACCACAAGATGGAGAGGGGGAATGGGGGAACACGCCCAGCACAAACAAAAGGGCCTCTCTATAGCTCAGGGTATTCACAGCACCCCTATCCTCTCAGAAAACACCTTCAAAGAAACACTTAACACTAGCAGACCACCGCCTGCTCAATTGCCACTGCTCACACACTCCACAAAACCGCCACACAAGATACACCTACTACCACTGCATGTCTCCACCCCTACACATGCACACAACCACTCAATCTCACTCTCTCACTCAAAACACCGTCGATCCGAAGGGGGCACACACTTCCACACAGCCGGCACCGAGGAGAACCATGAAAGCAGGAGAAAGAGAAGGGGGGAAGGGGAAACAACAACACAGGAGGCAACTGTGGCTTGCTTGCACTTCAAAAATCACATACACCGGCTTGCAATGCCATCACCATGGCCATTTTCAAGAAAAAGTTACAAAGGGGCTAGCTTGCTAGAGAACTCCACTTTGGAGGCTTCAAACGGCACCTCAAAAGGCCAAGAAAAAGGCCCCAATTTGATTCATTTTTTACTTTTATAGGGGAGGACTTTAATTTGGGAATTTGCACTTTAATTGGTCCACCTCGCATCTTGAATTGGTATCTTTTGGGAAAGAGGGCACCGATTTGCTCTATCTCCCTCTTCTTCACTCTTTGCACTTTTGGGGGGGCATTAGTGATGTCTCTATTGCCCCCTAGCTTTTTTTTTTTTTCCACCTTTTACCCTCTTTTGGTTCGCCTTATACTGCTCAATATTTGACTTTCACCTTCACTCCTTATCCGGATCCTCTTTGTCCTCTTTGGCCTTGCACTTGGTTTAGCTTTGCACCTTTTGATTTTCCCGACGGCCATGCCCTTTCCTCTTGCCCACCTTTGATTTGTCCACATTCTTTGGTCTTCCCCTTTGTCCGACCACTTGGCCTTGCTTGGATTTGCCCGCTTTGGTTTTCCCGGACCTTCCCTCTCACTCTCTATGCCGCGGGACTCATCTCTGACCTGAGAGGGGGAGGCAATAAGGTATTATGCAAGATGAATTCCTCTCTCTCTTCCCTTTGCTCTAGCTCTCTCTGGCCCATTTTATGTGAGTCTTGGGGTGAGGTTGCTTGTGTGTGTTTTGTGGCGCATCCTCTTGGTTGTGCCAAAATATCTCTTGCGTCCTAGTTTGCATACCATAACTAGGTGGTGCCCCTTCATTTGTTTGGTTGTGGGTTTGTTGTTGTTGTTTCTTGCTTGTGGTTGCCCCAGCCCCAATTGAGCAGCACGGGAGCCTTGAGAGGTGTTTAGAGGTCACCTCTCTTGTTGCCCGCCCCGGACCGCCTCAGTACTAGTCGAGTCAGCTTCATCCCATGGATTGATAATTTAATCGTGGTTCTCACGCTACGTCTGCAATAAGATCGGAGTGAGGTTAGACACCCGTCCCACACCTAGGTATGACATTACTCCCTCTTGGAGAAGGTTTTTGTCCTCCAAAACAAAAGTGGTTGTATCTTGATAAGAACACTAATGTTTTCCACTGTAGAATCCTTCATGGATCCATTTGTTCTTTTTTCTAGAACACGGCTCACTAGGAGGCTCAATGAAATCAAGAATATTATCTTGATTTTTCACATTGTTGTATCTTTGCAACCGTCTTGTGTAACTAGCATATATTGCCCAAAAGAGTACCTCTTTTCACTTTCCATGAAGCAACTACCTGACATAACTTATCAGCAAAGTATAAGGGCCTTGACTTGTTGTTAGTTTTGAACAGTAAACAACCCCACCATAATTAGTGTTCAAGGTTGAGAACCTGACTTACACATGAAGAGACTAAACCTAATTGCAAACATGCTTTACCTTATGGTATGAAAACTCCAACTAGAGAAATATATGATTTCTAATTGGATTTCTTGGTGCTAATGTACGCACTTTGCATAACCTTTAGCACAGGATTACACTTGTAATTTGTCTATCCCCTTTGGATTAATGACAATACTGAAGTGTGTAAACACACCGTTTACATACAGTCTTTGTTGGGGGCAATCGTAGCATAGCCTAATCAACCCAAGACCAACAAAATTATGAATCCTAGGATTGGCAGCCCGGCTAGGGCATGGAAGGACGAGCATCATCGCATGTGTCGAATGAGAGGATTCAAGAGAATGCTCTTCCAATGCAATAGAGATTAGCCATGAATCACTAACTCTAATCACATCATCAATCAAGCATCACTTACACACATTAAGCCCACCAAAGTCCGACTTGCCATAGACTAGAATCCCCAAGCACACTCATGACAAACACACACTAATTACATTGAAGTTGGATTCTCCAATCACCACATGCCAATCAAGGTGCTTCATCAAAATCTACACACACAAGGTGAATGGTGCTAGAGTTTCATTAAACCCATCCACACACAAGCAAACAATAGGGCACATGCACTAATCAAAAGATTAAGAACCACTTGATCAACCTAATTAGAGATGTTAAATATCGCAAATCGAGTGCTCGTAGAAGGATAGGACTGGTCAATAATCAAGAAGTCATCACATACACTCAAATCTAGAATAATGAGGAGGTGAAACTACTTGATGACATAATACAATATAGAAGAATTAGAACTAATGAAGAAAGTAGAGATTGGACTAAGAAATGATTCTCTAATTACAATGGATTAGCACTAGCCTTCTTTAAGCATGGGCATTAAGCTCAAGGCTAAGCCATCCATAAAGTCAACACTCAAGATAGAGAGAGCTCTCAAGAATGGATCCTCAGGAATGAAGCCTCCTTACATATAGGCTTCCTTATAAAGGCTTGCACCACAATCACTTCTACTACGGGTTTAAGTTGAGCCCTTTAGCTAGCATATACAACTTGGAACTCCCAATGAGCACAAAAACTTTTACAATGTGGATAGGAAATATTGTGCACATCCATAGCATATCTCCAACTTGGTGCATTATCGGTGTAGCATGAGTTAGCCGCTGCTAACATTCCCCCCTCCTAATTTGGCACACGTCCTTGTGTGCTAGTGAAGCAAAACACGAAGACATGGGTGAAAACAAGTCCATGGATGAATGTTGAGCTGCAAATCATAAGAACAATTAATGAGTATCAAAGGTCAACAAGGATAATAAAACATGAAGTACAGTGAACAATCATGCAAAGTGTATTTTTGCTCCTATAAGATGGGTTAAATATAGTCAAAACTAGACAACATAAAGCAAGAAAACACCTATACTATTGTGAAGGTTAAACACCACTTGAAATTTCAGTTTTATGCATGAAAGACAAGCAATCACTTATGACACTAGGCTAATGCAAGGTCATAAACCTACTAGCCTAAACACTATGTGACCAATCTTAATAATGCATCCAAGTTTCAAACACATATCCCCTGAAAATGCGTATGATGTCTATTGTGGGGCCAAATCAAGTGATTTTCACTCCAGAGGATCTTTATCACTTCGGTAATTCTCAACAAGTTTCAAAATTGAATTTGACTGCATTTTGAGCAAGTTATGGCCAATACAAGCATGAATCTGTCTAGATCTTTCTTCTGACCTTTACAAGCTCAAATGAGCTCCAAATACAAAGAAATTTTGGCTAGGGACTTCTTTTATGCTCTATGACACTGAGGTATGCTCAAATGTATGTTTTGACCCAGATTTGACCACCAAGACATTATACGCGTGTAATGTCTTTTGGCTCAGAATGACATGAAATTTTGCAAACATGCTTAAAACATCATTTCCAACCCTCCTATGTGGTCAAAGGTGAATTTTGACTTTCAGATCTTGGCATGAGACATTATACGCGTCTAAAGTCTATGTGGTCAGATTTTGACAAAATTTGGTATGTGAGCATTTCTTGTGGTGCTTAACTTTGGGTCTCTAAAAGTGCCCTTTAGACATCATACACGTAAAATGTCTAGCTGGTCAATTTGAAGTGAATTTCACTCCAGAGGTTCCTCACTACACTGGCAACTCACAACAAGTTTCAAAACTCAATTTGACCAATTTTTGTGCAAGATATGGCCAATACAAGCATTGACTTGCGTAGATATGTCTTATGGTCTTTGCAAGCCCAAAATGGTTCAAATTGGATGAAATTTGGCCTATATGTTTCCTAAATGCTGTAGATGACAAGGGTACACTGAGCTTTGTAACTTTTGACCTCTGATCTGGCCTCTAAGACATCATATGCTGTTGAGGGCAATCGTAGCATAGCCTAATCAACCCAAGACAACCCAAGACCAACAAAATTATCAATCCTAGGATTGGAAAACCGCTAGGGCATGGAAGCACGAGCAACGGATGTATTGAATCACAGGATTCAAGAGTATGCTCATCCCATGTAATAGAGATAAGTCATTAGTCTCTAACTCTAATCACATCATCAACCAAGCATCTCCTACACACATTAAGCCCACCAAGGTTCGACTTACCATAGACTAGAATCTTTAAGCACGCACTAATTGCATTGGTGTTGGCCTCTCCAATCACCACATGCCAATCAAGGCACTTCATCAAAAGGTACACACACAAGGTGAATGGTGCTAGAGTTTCATAAAACCTATCCACACACAAGCAATCCATAGGGCACACAAACTAATTACAAGATTAAGAACCAACTTAATTAACCTAATTAGAGATGTTAAACATCACAAATCAAGTGCTCAGAGCAGGATAAGAGTGGTTAATAAATAAGAAGTCATCACACACACTCAAACCTACATTAACCTAAAGTCAAGGCCAATTACCTATGATTAGCACACATAAAACCTAATTTTTTGATGAGTTAATATTCACAAAGCAAAGTGTTGAAACTTTAGTATGCCTAGCTTTTGAACATGAAAGAACCATAGCTTAGAAGCAAAAATTACTTAAGCCAAGCATCGAGAATGGAGAGATGAACAAAAGAGCAAAGTCATGGAAGGATTTCACCTATTTATGCTCTTTGTGCATCCTTGAGCAAGTAGCCACTTGGTAGAGAAGTCTCTTGATCTTTTTATTACAATCCAAGCTTATTGAAGCTAAGTGTAAACACAAGCTACAAAAGCCATTTATTGAAAGCAAAAAGCACACAAAAAAACATTAATGAAAATATAAAGCTAGGGTCTTGCATACCCAAATATGCCAAAGGGAAAAAACCCAAGGGAAAAAAGTGCCTTTGGTTATGCACATGGTGCTCTTTACTTTGTTAGCGTAGTGTCCGTTTTCCTCTCCTTGGCTCAAAAGCTAAAAATGTGGGTCTGTAAAGCTCTAAAAAAACGTGGCCTAGCTAAAAACAACGGCTTTTGCAGTCGTTCTCTCTCTCTCTCTCTCTCTCTCTCTCTCTCTCTCTGTTGCATTGACAGAAAATCCGTTTCTCTGCGACGTTAAAATACTCTCTTTCTTCTTCTTCTTCTCTCGCCATCTCCCTCTCTCCGTTGATAGAGCTGTGGCGACTATTTCTTCCGGTAATGATGTTGCCATCGACAACGTTGGTCTAGATGGTGTGTTGTCATTGAATCATCATCGTCCTTTGAGACGACAATCACAGTCGAAGAAGGAATGGAGATCGACAGGGGGTATATCTCCCCTCAATTCGTGTCTAACCAGGAAAAGCTCATTGTGGAATTTGATAATGCAAGAATCCTTGTCACTGATCAGAAATTAGCCACAATCAAAGACGTTCTAGCAGTTCTAGAGAAAGTTTCATAGCTGAATGCTCCTTTGGTGATTGTTGCTGAGGATGTATCAAGAGAAGCTTTAGCAACTCTTGTGGTGAATAAGATGAGAGGAATCGTGAAAGTGACTGCTCTCAAAGCACTAGGATTTGGTGAGAGACGGAAAGTCTTACTGCAGGACATTGCCATCGTCATCACTGGTGCTGAGTTCATAGCCACTGATCTTGGCTTGAAGCCTGAAAGTGTTATTGTTGAGCAGCTGGGGATTTCGCAGAAGGTGACAATGACCAACAACTCAACGACCATTATCGCGGATGCAGCCACCAAGGATGAAATCCAAGCTCGCATTGCTCAAATCAAGAAAGAACATGCAGAAATCGACTCTGTATATGACCAAGAAAAGTTGTCGAAGAGAGTAGCAAAGCTCTCTGGTGGGGTTGCTGTCATTACGGTGGGAGCAGCCTAGAGGCTGAGCTAGAAGATAAGAAACTCAGAATTGAAGATGCAAAGAATGCTACTTTTGTTGGTGGAGGGGCAGCCTTTGTTCACCTTTCTGCCTTGGTCCCTGGTATCAAGGACACAGTTGTAGATCCTGAAGAGAAGCTCGGTGCTAATATTGTACAAAAGGCTCTACCAGCTCCCACTGCTTTGATTGCAGATAACGCAGGGACTGAAGGTGCTATTTTTATTGAGAAGCTTCTTTACAATGCTATGACTGACAAGTATGAGAACTTATTGGAGGTTGGTATCATTGATCCTGCAAAGGTAACCAGATGTGCATTGCAAAAATTTGGCTTCTCGTCCTCCCACGTGGCACATGACCGTTCCTTTGCTCATCTTTTTTATCGACGTCTCGCTTTCACGCAGTAATTTTAGAGCAGCGGCACATAGCGTAGCGAAGGGCTCTCTCCAGATGCAATCACCTACGCATGCATATTTTTTTATTGATGCCTTGCTTTTCACGCAGTGACTTCAGAGCATCATGGACGGACTCTTGGAATGCACTGATTGCAGTAGGGCAGAAAACTCTACTCCAAGTGCAATCACCTGTGCAGCATGGTGAAGGCATGTGGCTCTACACATGCATCTTGAAGGCATGTGGTTCTATGCAAGGTGCTGATATGGGCACGGAAATTCACAATCATATTGTTATTCAGAGGCTGTTGAAAAAAGAAGTCATGCTTGGCTTTGTCTTCGTCGATATGTGTGCCACTCAGTAGATTTAAAGTGAGGGTCTCTCTCCAGATGCAATCATCTATGCAGGATGCTGAAGGCATGTCGCTCTATGCATGCATCTTGAAGGCGTTGTGGCAGGGCACAGAAATTCACAATTATATTGCTAATCAGAGGCTGTTGAAAATAGAAGTCATGCTTGGCACTGTCTTGGTCGATATGTATGTCACATGTGGTGTGCTTGAGAAAGCACAAAAAGTGCTTGAGAAGCTTCCTATCCAGAACGTCGCCTCTTGGACTGCATTGTTTGCAGGATGTACTCAACGAGAGCAGGGCTAGAAAGCTCTGGGCTATTTTTAGCAGATGCGAAGCGAGGGCCTCTCTCCGGGTGCAATCACCTACACATGCCTCTTGGAGGCATGTGCCTCTACTCAAGATGCTGATGTTGGCAGAAAACTTCACAATCAGTCGAAGACTCTTGAAAAACGATATTGTGCTTATTACTGCCTTGGTCAATATGTATGTCAAATGTGATGCGCTTGAGAAAGCACTAAGTGCTTGAGGAGCTTCTTGTCTGGAATGCCACCACTTCCAATGAACACAATGATTCCAGAATGTGCACAACGAGAGCATGGCGAGCGTCCATGTGATTGTCCTCTTTTAATTTAACGTTTATCATCTATGTGGGCAATCTCTTGGTCGATATGTATGCCAAATGTGGTGCGCTTGAGAGAGCAGAAAAATTGCTTCAGGAGCTTCCTATCTGGAATGTCAGCATTGATTGCAGGATGTCGCAATAAGAGCAGGGCCAGAAATCTCTTGGCTGTCTTCATTGGATGCAAAGCGAGGGCCTCTCTCAAGATTCAATCACATAAGCGTGCATATTTACTGCATGTGGTTATACGCAAGATGCTGATATGGGCATAAAAATTAACTCTGAAATTGTTAGTCAGGGGCTGTTGAAAAAGATTTTCATGCTTGGCAATGCCTTGGTCGATATGTATGCCAAATGTGCTACGGGAAAGCTGTAGGTTTTTTTCAGCGGACGGAAAGCAAGTATATCTCTCCAAATTCATTCAAGGCATGTGGCTTTGCGCAAGTGCTCGAGGAGCTTCGTGTCCTGAGTGTCGACTCTTAGAATGTGCTGATTGCATGATTTGCTCCACAAGGGCAGGGCCAGCAAGCTCTATTTTGTTTTCAACAAATCCGGTACACATGCATGAAGGCATGTAGCTCCACGCAAGAGGCTGATATGGGCAGAAAAAGTGCTTGAGGAGTTTCGTTTCCGAAATTTCGCCTCTTGAAATGGATTGATTACAGGTTGTGCAAAGCAGATCGCAAGAAGGGTCTCTATCCAGACTCAATCAACTACACCTACACAGGAATCTAGAAGGCATGCGGGTCAGCAGATGCAATGACATACACAGCCATAGATATAAGAATTCAGGATATGATCACTAGTCAACGTTTGTTGGGAGTATGATTTCATGCTTGGTGGTGGTTTGATCGATATGTATACAAAATGTGGTGTTCTCACAATAGCACAAAATCTTCTTGAAGGGTATCCTCCCAGGGATGTCATCTCTTGCAACGGGTTAAGTGCAGGAGATGCCCAACATCGTTGATACAAGCAAGTCCATTGGCGATAGACATTCATCCGTGCGGTGAGTAAACATTATTATTTTCTGATTTTTGACACTCAGAATGTAGTTAATGAACACACTGAAAATTGCACGCTCCGGTGGGAATGGCACGTTCCCTCGTATTATAAAAATTGAGGAGGACTGTGCAAACTCCCCATGCATGTTTCCTTTTTTTTTTTAAACATAAAAATGGAACAACAAACAATTAATAACATTGTTTGATCATGAACATTGAGCTTGACAAAACTCTTAACACTCCTTGTGGTTTTCGGCGAGGTATCCCTCTAAAGCACTACGATCGGTAACCAATTTATGCAGAGCTACACGACTAAACCACGACGATCAGTATCCCAAACAATCTCAAGTAAAAAAACCTAACACTCTTTCATAAAATTTCTCTCTCTTCTCTCTCTCTCTCTCTCTCTCTCTCTCTCTCTCTCTCTCTCTCTCTCTGCCTTCTCGTTAACCCACATGGCGTGGCTGCTTTCTTCTAAAAAAACCACTGCGCTCTAAAAAAAACTACGACGTTAAAAGCGCAACAATTCAATCTTCTCCACAAGCAGTTCGCAAGTTTTCAAAAGCAGCTCGGAGATTTGTCTGCAGGTTTGTCTCTGGCCACTGTTTGAGAGAGAGAGAGAGAGAGAGAGAGAGAGAGAGAGAGAAGGTTCTCAACAGCAGCAACTCGATCTTCTCCACAAGCAGTTCTCAGGTTCCTAACAAGGGCCGGCGGGCCAGAAAGCTGTGGGCTGTTTTCACTAGGTGTGAAGGAAGGGCCTTTCTCCAAACGCTATCACCTATGTGTGTAGCTTGCAAGCATGTGGCTCTATGCAAGATGCCCTTGAAAAGAGATGGCGTGCTTGGCACTACCTTAGTCGATATGTATGCCAAATGTGGGATACTTGAGCAAGCACAAAATGTGCTTGAGGAGCTTACTATTTGGAACAACGTCAACTGATTGCGGAATACACACAACACGAGTAGGGAAAGAAAGATCTAGGCTTTTTTCAGCGGATACAAAGTGAGCACCATCGAATGAGCAGAAACAAGTGCAACATCACTTACCAAGCATACCCATTATCATCATCCACCTCGCATCTTGCTCTCGTGAATCTAGCCCAATTCACTCACCAAACAAAACAACTCGAATGAAACGCGGGTTGGTGCTCTCCGGAGCCTGCCCTCTTGTAATATGGTTCTTGCATTACATCAACAATCTCTTCCTCTCGTGTGTCCTTGAGCGACACCACGCCTGGTTCACAATAATCACTGAAAATTTTGCCATCCCTTTTTGTACATCCCTTGATCATCGTGATCTGCCCTCTACCACACTGGTTATTTCCATGCGCACTCATGTAGTGCTCCCACTCGTTGCTCAGCCCTCTTTGACGAGGGGGAATCCATCGACCATCCTTTTCCTATCCCGACATGCTGTCCCACTCATGCCCACATATCTCACCACACATCTTAGTTGCTCGTTGGCCCCCCGGTACATCGTTGACCATCCAATTGTGTTCCTTGTTGCCTGGTAGGCCTAGTCTTGTATCGAGCACACTTTACCCATCTTGCATCCTCTTGTAATCCACCCCATCGTGGGGGAATCCAGTGGCCATCTGAGGCCTGCATTTAAATCAGCCCCCGTTGATCCATTAGGTGTAGCATACGTCTTCCCACAATGAGTCTACTAAAATCAGCCAACGGCTCTAACTCCGCTGGCTTAGCCTTGCATCGACCAAGCGCGTTCCACTGTGTTGTTAACTCTGTACCTCCGCACATGTGGGTCATTCCATATTCAAAAGCATCCCGGCGTTGGGTACCTTCTCCTGGGTCCCATACAAGGCTACCTTGCCCTTTGTCCTTCCCACATAATTGTCCTCGAGGGGTTACTGTTCCAACCCCATGACTTCCTTTGTCAAACGTCAATACACCCTTGCGTACATCGATCCTCAACAGGGATGTCTCAGTCCCAGTCTTTGCATGTCCGTTGGTTTTAGTCACCAAAAGGGATAACCGCGCTGGCTTCCATCCTCAAACCCAAGAGCACTCAATCTCGATACATACCACGAGTACTTTACTCGGGACTCAAAGAGGGCCTTTGGCCCCCTTACCATAACCACCAATGTAGGTCTGCAACCCCCATTCTTTAGCACCACACATCTTGGCTTCATCTTCAAGCCTGCTTCCACAACGCAACCGATTCCATTGCGATAGCACAAGGCTCCCTCGGCCTTCGGGTTCTATTTCCCAAAACCCGCATAACCACATCTTTGAAGAACTTTTCAATCGCCCACTGGCAAGCACGGTCTCTCCAAAAAGCTAACCTTGGGTTACTTATGTGTGTCTCCACTGAGGACCAGATCTACTGCTGGTTACATAGGCGTGTACCAGCACTTGTTGCATCCACATCAACCCCACAGAACGGATCTTTGCGAGACCTCGATTCTGGTATATTTTATCAACCTCAATACACATACTTGACTGGCCACATTCCTAGCTATACTCCGTTGTCTTACTTCCATTCGCGACCACTCGCATCGATGCCCTCAATTCCATGTTCGTTAATCCCACACATACTCTATTTGGTCACGCTTTACCTCAAGCTGAACTCCACATGCAGTATAAAAGAAATTCACGGGTTTCCTGTTGTTCCTTCATCAAGTCTAGGGCTGAATAGGGTTCAGCCTCATGCTCATCCCGAGTACCATAAATGTTAGGCATCTTGCCTAGCAATTCCAATTGCCCCTTATTGCTTTGATTAGGATCACGTGACTTGACCCGAATCCCCACTTATTTGCTTGCATCTGGTCTCACACCTGGTTCAGACCTCGTCATCGAAGTTTCAAGTCTCTCAACCGACTCAGGGAGTATCCCCCTCTCCGAGTAGAGCGACCCTGTTTCATGGCCTAGAGGCGCATCCACCATCTCTGACCTTACATCCTGCTCAGCCATATCTTCCCACAATTGCAGCACACCTGATATTTTCTCACCAGACACCATCCAGTCCTTGGTTTTTGAATCACACATTTCTGCATATGCTGCGTCCCCCAATCATGTGAGGGGTGGGACTCGTCAGGGCCCACCTAGCGCTCCTCTAAAACTTCCTCATTCGATTCCACTATACGAGGCATGTCAACCTTCTCCGAATTCAACGTCCCCATGCATTCTTGCACTCCCCAAACACAAGCCGTTGGGCGCTCATCAACATGGCTGTCACTCGAGCAATCTTCACCCAACACATCTGACTTGCAAGCCATCAATTCCCCATCTCGAAGCATAAGAGTTACCACAAGTATCCACATCCATATTACCAGCGTCATCAAGAATAACCCCTTCGCTCGGGAACATCGCATTCAATTTCTTGGCCAAATATTGTTCCTCCATTTCAACCTCAAAAAACTGATCATCATCTCCTCTCATTTCATCCCCACATGATGCATTCGTATTCACCTCTTCTTTCGCTTGTGCTGCTTCTTTGGCCAGCTTATCATGCATAAGAGACACATTCTCGAAAAACCCTGTTATCACTTGCTCTTGCCGATAGAGTTCGTCCTCCATGTTTGTTTTCTTTCCTTCGAGTATCTTTCTCGTTCTTTTACCCTCCATCTGCATTGCATCTACATCCCGATGGTACATCTCCATGATTCTGGAGCGTGTTTGAGTCAAAGCCTGCATGGAATCTTGCACCGTATCCCATTCATATCCCTGTTCTCCATTGCTCCATCCATCATAACATGCTAGAAAACGGCGCATAGCTCTTTTGAAACATAAGAACGCCACGTCCACATTGAACCACGCCTTTAATGAGGCCATATCTTTAAAGTCCATCTCCATAGAGAGGCAAAAAATTCATTAACAACTCTAGGGAAGAAGCAATACTCGCAGCACAAATCAATTCCAATTACATTCACCCATGCGTGCACCTTGAAAGCTGGTCACCTTATGGAAGACCTTCACATGCGTTTGAGAATCCATGATGTAATTGCTAATCACGGCCGTTGGAGGGGAATGTCATGCTTAACGGTGAATTCATCAATATGTATGCTGAATGTGGTGCCCTCACGCAACTACAAAAAGTTCTAGATGAGCTTTTTCTATGAATTGTCACCTTTTGGAGCATGTTGATTGACATAGTTGTGGCAAGGCAGATCTCGGCTATTTTAACCACATGAAAAGTGAGGGTTTCTCAACATACAAACTCTCTTGGAGTGCTTCTATACGACCTTGTCATGTTCTTGATGACCATTTTACCCGTAATGTTGCATGTCAAATACATTGAATGATGGGAATGGCATCTCTTGGAATCCATTGGTCGTGAGATATGCACCACAAGAGAATGACCAAAAATCTCTAGGCTATTTTTAACTTCCTATCTAGAGTGTGGACTCTTGGAATGCATTATTGCAGGATTTTCCCTACTGGAGAAAGCGCCTCTCTCTAGATGCAATGACCTACGCATGCATCTTGAAGGCATGTGGCTCTACGCAAGATGCTGATATGGGCACAAAAATTCACAATTATATTGTTAGTCAAAGGATGTTGTAAAAAGATATTGTGCTTGGCACTATCTTGGATGTATGCCAAATGTGGTGCTTTTGAGAAAGAACAAAAAGTGCTTGAGGAGCTTCCTGTCCAGAATGTCGTTTCTTGGAATGCACTGATTGCGGGATGTGTGCAACAAGAGTAGGGCTCGAAAGCTCTTGGATGTTTTCAATGGATGCAAAGCAACTGTATCTCTCCAAATTTAGTGAGTTGTACTTTGGTCTTGAAGGCTATGCTTACATTTTGAAGGCATGTGGCTCTACGAAGTGCTCGAAGAGCTTCCTGTCAGGAGTGTGGACTCTTGAAATGCCATTGATTGCAAGATTTGACCCATAGGGGCAGGGCCAAAATGCTATAGCAGATGCGAAGCGGGGGCCTCTGTCCAAATGCAATCACCTATGCATGCATCTCAAGGCATGTGGCTCTTTGCAAGATGCTAATATGGGTACAAAAATTCACAATTATATTGTTAGTCAGAGGCTCGTGTAAAAGGTTTTCGTGCTTGCCACTATCTTGGTCGATATGTATGCCAAATGTGGTGTGCTTAAGAAATCACAAAAAATGATTTAGGAGCTTCCTGTCCGGAATGCCGCCTCTTCGAATGCACTGATAGTGGGATACACATGACAACAATAGGGCCAAAAAGCTCTAGGCCATTTTCAGTGGATGCAAAGCAAGTGTATCTCTCCAACTGGCAATCACCTATGCATGCATCTTGAAGGCATGTGGATCTACGCCAAGATGCTAATGTGGGTAAAAAAAATCACAAATATGGTGATGTTGAAAAAAGATGTCGTGCTTGGAACTGCCGTGGTCGATATTTATGCCAAATGTGGTGCTCTTCAGAAAGCACAAAAAGTGCTTGAGGAGCTTCCTATCCAAAATGTCAAGTCTTAGAATGCATTGATTGTGGGATACGCACGATAGGAGCAAGGCCAGAAATATCTATGCCGTTTTCACGGATGCATCTCTTCAAATTCAATCTGAATGCATATGCTTGTGCCTTGAAGGCCAGTGGCCTTACATGAGCCGTTGACATGGGTGAGTGTATTAACGAGAAGATACTTGACCACCACGCTTGGTGAAAGATGTCATGCTTGGAAATTCTTTGGTTGACATGTATGCCAAATGTGGTACTCTCACAAAAGCATGAAATGTTTGTGATGGGCTTTATCCCCAGAATGTCATCACTTGCAATATGTTGGTTGCAATATATGCCCAATATGCCTATCTCGAGGGTATCAGAATCGACAATGTGATTGCTAGTCGGGGGCTGTTGGGAGTATGATGTCATGCTTGGCGGTGGTTTGATCAATATTGTGGTTCCCTTTTACGAAACTTAATGCTTGGCACTGCCTTGGTCGACATCTATGCCAAATGTGGTAGAGCCATGGAGCCCTGGGCTCGGCTATTTCCAACAGATGCAAAGCGAGGGCATCTCTCTAGATGCAATTACCTATGCTCATATAATGTTTGATCCTAGCTCGATCTTACTAAGAAAGCTCTAAACTTTTTTTGTCTTGATGGTTTCTCACTAGGCAAAAACTCTTGGAGTGCTCATATAGAAGTTTGATGCCTAGCTCCATCTTACCAAGAAAGCTCTAAACTTTGCACGCTGCTGTGGGAATGGCACGTTCCCTCGTATTATTAAAATTGGGGAGGACTGTGAAAACTCCCCCATGCAAGGAGACTTGCATGTTTTCTTTTTCTTCCAAATATAAAAAGGGGACAATATCTAAAAATGAACATATTTTAAACGATCCATATCACTTTATATAAATTATAACCCTTCTTACGGTTCTTTTACAAGGTACACGACTCAAAATTGTTGCATCACAATCGTAACGCACTTGAGACAGAAAAACTTGCTTTGACGAAAGGTAACAAACTCTCTCTCTCTCTCCGTTTTCTTCTCCAAGAAAATATACACTTGTTGAATCTTCGAATGACGCAACGATGCTTACACAAATAACAAGAATGCACAAAATAAAGCGAGATTGAATCAAAGAGTTATTACAATTTAATGGCTAAGGACATATTTAGACATATCAAGATTGAGACATCAAGATCGTGGCATTGTAAACACAAGAAAACAAGAACATACAAGAGAAAAACTTGAGAGAGAGAGAGAGAGAGAGAGAGAGAGAGAGAGAGAGAGAGTTTTTGTGCTTTGTTTTCCACAAATCCTATTACCTTAAGGTGATAACCCTCACTTTGATTCAATACAAATGCGGCTAACAAAGCACTCTAGTTGATAGAAAAATTTATGCATACATAACAACAATGAGAGAGATAAAATGTTTCTAAATAAGCAAATTTTGCAATTTAAAGTCTCTCATGCATGACTCAAAAGTTGATTAAGTGTTAGCTCACTTGAAATATGGAATTTAAAACAAGCCAAGAGCCAAATTTCACAATTTAAAGCTTTCCCAAAAAGTTGGCTAGCAACTAGCTCACATGAAATTTTCAATTTAAGAGCAATCTACCAGCTAGAGATGACTTCAACTTTTAATGGAATGAAAGTAAACGGCTCTCAATAGCAAAATTTTGTACTTGAAAGCTCTCAAAACAATTGGGTAAACACTTAGCTCAAATGAAAACATTTTCACTTTAGACCAAGCTATAAGCTAACATGTATACAACTTTTAGTCAAAAGAAGTGGAATGACTCTAAATAGCCACATTTTTCAATTGTTTCCAATGATTACATCCGTAATTACAATGGAATCCCACTTTGCCAATCACTCTTCAAAATGAAGCTCAATTGTTAGTGCATGAAAGCATTTGTCATTCAAAGTAAGCACTAAAAAATGCATGATCAGCCACAACCCCAAAATGCTCTCTTTTGGTCGTTAAAACAAGCTCAATTTTAATGCTTTGCAATGATTTTATTCAATTCAAGCACCAAAATGTACAAGCAATGTTAAGTTTAAGCACAAAGTCCCAATCAAGCAAGCACTACTCATCATCCAATGTAACTCTCATGCCTACATGCATATCACAGGAGGGAGGTTTTTTTCCTTAATATCAATCAAATAGGAACTATCATATGCTCAACCCAAGGAAATGAAGCTCAGTTGTTCATTTCAAAAAGAGATTGCCATTTAGTGAAATGAGAACTTCAATCAAGCCGAGCACTAAACCACGCACAAGCCAAAAAAATTGTGGAATGAGAGTTTATTTCTGCATGAAAATGATTATAGAAGCATAACTCACACGAAGAAAATGCATGGCTCTTGAATAGCCAAATTTTGCATTACAATTCAATTTTTCGCCCCTTAATAAGCATTCGGATCCTCAATCTACTCCCTACCTGCCAATCACTGCTCAAAATAGCTTAACATTAAGTGCATTAAAGAATTTCTGCTCAAAATAGCTCAACATTAAGTGCATTAAAGAATTTCATCATTGAGATCAAGAAGTAACCAAAGATTTGGTTGGGTTTTAGTGTTGAGGGGACATGTTCGTTCCCGCACATAATTCCCATGATCATCATTTATCACCTTTAAGCCAAAGGAATAATTTCTCTTTCTTCTCTGATCTTGTAAAATGAAACCAACATATTTTTAGCGTTTTTTATGTTCCCCTCTATTGGTTCTACCGGTCATAGGCTAGGTGCTCACTGGTAAAAAGTGATACCCCATTTCTTACTCACATTAAGACGAGGTGAGAACCTCTATTTAACTTAAGAAATGCCCTCATTTATTTTGTTTTTCCTACTGCGAAGCCTTGGTCTGATCCATTCATGGCGGGAGTAGGTACAGGATGTCATCACCAAAGCAGCAAGTGACTTTACTAACGAGGAGAAAAAATTGGCAGTCGAGGAAGGTGGGAGAGATTCCATGGCAGCCGACATGAGATGCCGTATGTGCTTTCCAGAAAACGAATTACAAGCATTTTCGAAAGCGAGCTGTGCATCGCAGATTTGCAACTAAGTGGTCATGCAAAAAATTTGGGGCTTGGTGAATTTGATGAAGCTGGTGACTGGTCTCGATGTAGGCAAAAAGGGAAAGGGTGTGTGTGCGAATATAAGCAGGTGGAAGACCAGCGCCTCATGGCGAGAGCTCATGAGGGTTGTGGATCCATGGCAGGAAAAATAATTCGGTGAGCTAGGATAGTGTGTGTGTTTATGGAAGCGTACACTTCAACACTCAAAATCAGGAGCTAGGAGAAGAGGGAGCCTTGCAGAGGACAAGCGCTTGGCGTGTAGTTCTGCAACCGAACTTTACAACTTCAACAACGGAATCAAGAAATGTGTTGCAGGTGGGTTTTGACGTGAGGCATTAACGAATAGCGTGCATGTGTACAGGTCATGGATAGAATCTTGATGGACTCATGGCATGTGTGTCACTTTGCGAGAAACTGTGTGTGTGTGTAAGATTTCATATCGTGCATCTTTTTTGGTAGAGCAGCTGGCAGTAGCACAGTCAACGTCATCGACCCCAAACTAGCGCTCGTGTGTGTGTGGTAGCAAGTGAGGGTGCGAAGGCGTGGGCAGCTACCGCAACAAAAAGTGGTGCAGTAGGAATCATTGCATGCAGCTACAACAGGCCGGCCACGGTGGGTGGGTCACAAGAGTTCGAAAAGGGTTTTGTCACCGTGTGTGAGCTCGCAAGTAGCATCAATAGTGGCGGTATATATTGCAAAGATTCTAAGTGTATTCCTCGAGCCACTGCCTGGAGAACTCTTTCCACTTGCAGATTAAGGAACCGCATGAGCAATGTCGTATGAATGTACGTCACGTCGGCTGGGTTCTGATCTTTGAAAGATTTAAAACAATCTTGGTATGTCGAGTGGATCAGTTGGTTAAGGTGCCCTCGAAATGTCCTCCCCAAAGAGGAACCTAGATCCACCTCCTCCTCACGATGTATATAATAGTAGTAGCCACGAGCGTCCGGGGCGGGCGTATCGCGGTCCTCATCTTCATGTGGAACTCCAAAGGCTGAGCGAGGAGGTCCGGATGTAAGAGGAGGTGAATCTGTAGCACTGCCCCCTCCACCACCAAAGCAGCATGAGCCACTACCTCGACGAGAGCGTGAGCCACCACTACGGGAAGAGCGCTGGCCCGAGCCCGAACCGCTGGGTGGTGTAGGCGACGGATAACTCGACGGTGCGGGCGTGGATCGCTGCGAATGCAAGATGGAGGGAGCTACGGGTGATGGGAAAGTCAAGGGTAAGGTGGAGGGAGGCCCACTGGGAGGCACACTCTGCACGATCGGAGTGCCGACGCCTGGAGTTGCAAGTGGTGAGAGCCCATAGGCAGCCAACTGTGCTGGTGTGTACCACCCTCGAAGACTCTGCTGCGAGGATAGCCAGTCTGCCTGGGAGCGATATGTCCTCTCGAGGTCGGGGTCGTGTACTGCCTTTCGGAACCATCGAAAGCCGAAGGTGGATTGTGACTGGTGCGAGTAGTAAGCATCACAAGCGTCCTCGTAAGAAAGGCCCTCGGCGAGAAAGTCCTCTATGGATCGATAGCCGAGCGTGGAAGAGGATGCCATATCCTACAATTTCACAAAAAAAAAGGACCCTAATTAACATTGGATTATAATCAAAGTGAGATTCTTCTTTGCATAGGATTCCTCCTTGCATAAGATTCTTTTTATCTCCTATTTAAGAAATGATTTATGTGCTTATTTTTTTTGCATCCATTTAGAGTGTGTGTGTGTGCTTTTAATTAATCTATTGTGTGTGTGCGTTAGTGTGTGGCAAATAAATTAATCTAGTGTGTGTGTGTTGGACCTTAATCTACCGTTGGGCTTCTCGGTGACCATTGGGGTCTCAATCAAGTTCATCGCACACCCACATGGAGGTATGCTTTGGTATGTTAATGCTAATGGAGGTATGTTTTGGTACACTAATGCATGCACAAGCACACACTAATGCAAACGTTAGTGTGTGCTTGTAACGCATGCACACACTAATGCTTGTATTAGTGTGTGCTTGTGCACTGTCCATCTTTCTCAATTCGGCATTTGGTATAATCAAATCCAACAAACAGACCAAGATCAACAAGTCTAGCAACTGAAAGAAGATTACGTTGAAGATCTGGTACATGTAATACTCCTCGCAAAATTCGAGTGGAAGAAGATAAGGTACCAAGATATAAGTCTCCAATACCCTTTACTTGACAAGTAGTATCATCAGCAAGATAAACAACATGTTGAACTGGCAGTGGATGATAGTTATGGAGCGGAGCCACTTCGACTGATATGTCATATTTCCTGTAGCACCAGAATCGACAATAAAAAGTGATCCATCACGTACATGAAGTATTCTGTCTGGAGCAACTGAACATATGACGCAGCTTGTTTCTGGTACAATGTTGTTTTGATGTTCAGTAGCATATGCTCTATTCCGATCTGTGTCGAATCGACGCTTATAGCACATATGAGTGGGATGATCAGATCGTCCGCAATATTCACAAGAAGAAGAAGAAGAGTCTCTAGATAAACGTGGTTGTTTTGTGGTAATATTGTGTTCTTCATCATATTGACGTGCCCAACAATCATCTTCAGTATGGCCATTTCTGTTGCAGTAAGAACATTGCTTATTAGGAAATTTGAGACGAGAGAAAATATTACCGCGACGGCCACCTCTACGGTTTCCTCGTTGAAATGGACGCCTGCGAGCATAAAAAGCACGTTCCATCTGTTGTGACTCAGTCTCCTCTTGTGAAATCATAGCTGTATCGTGACCAGCATTCCGACGTTCTTGACGTTGAGAGTATTCAATTAAAGACATGCAAGCTTGGTCGAAATCAAGACCATCTTTATTAGAGAGAATAGTAACAATGTTATCATAAGAAGAGTCCTTCACCGTATCAAGGAGAAGTGTAATCAGTTGCTTTTGTGGAACAGGATCACCGGCAGCACCAAGTTGATTAATAATAGATTTGAAAGACTCAATATGTCCCGTCATGGCAGTACCAACTTCATATTGTAACTTGTTAAGCAACCCTCTCAAATAAAGTATTTCTGTAACAGATTTCTTCTGAAAGTTTGCAATAAGGTACTTCCATACGTCATGGGAAGTAGGCAGTTCATACATATCAAGCAAAAGGGAATCAGTAAGAGCAGAAAGAATATACCGACGAGCTGCTTTATCACGTCGTTGCCAATCCGTATAGGCAACATTCCAATCTTCAAATATAGGTCCTTCAGTGATAAGCACGTTATCATTATCCGTATCAACAGGCTGAGGCGGACAAACACAATTTCCAAGAACAACATCAGAGAGTTCATCGCCTTCAAGAATTAACAACATCTTTGCTTTCCAGCCTGGAAATCCTTGACCTTGGAAAGGAGGAACAGAACGTTGGCCAGAAGGAAAGCCGTTGACGAGAATATTCATAGCCATATCTTGTTGCGAGAAGACGTATAAGATAAGATCGCAGAATCTGCACACCATATATGGTGAATGCCGCAATTGAGAATGAGAGAGATATGAGTACTGCGTTCTATCAACGATAAACGTAAGAAGGATGCTCAAGGAATGTCCAAAGATGTGAGAGACGTCACCCAAAAAAGACAGGGTAAAGGAGACGTTAATAATAAACGAGTCCTCAAAATAGAGTGGCGTGAGACGCAAGATTGACGGCCACAATACGAATAGCAAAAAGCTAAATCTTCTCGAAAAAGTTAACGCCAAAATAAGAAAAACGATCGCGGACGCTTCACGAAGAAGTAGGACGAAGAAAGCTGCGTCAAGCTCTATTGCAGTAAAAACAGCATAACTTTCTGCTGCGAACTCCGATTGACGCAAACCTAGAACTCAAATCGAAGAGCTCGAGGAGACGAACAAGTTTGGATGAAAAGTGCCATTGCGCTACACTCCATTGCGCTTTTCCCGTTTCTCCAAATTTTGAGCAGAACAGCAAGAAAAATTGAGATGAAGTTCAAGGTGTCATTAAGAAGAAAACGTAATCAACGATTAGATTGATTATAAATAAACGCCACATAAAACACTAATCATATTCTTCTTAACACAAAACAACCACAGTTAACAAGAATCAACGCTCAAAAATAAAATTTGTAACAATTTTGAATCTTACATGCGAATCGCATACACATACTGTTGTCACCATGAATTGAATCGGCGCGTGATCGTTACCGCTCTGATACCATGTTAAGATGTAGAGAGAAAGAGAGAGAGACGAGACAAGAGACACACCATATACGCTCCCAAAGACTGATTCATATTGAGGACAAGATACAAATATATAGGTGAGACCAAGTTCAGTAGAGTGAGCCATATATAGCTCCAACACTATTGAGGTACGTTTAAGTGTAATAAATGTTTGTTGTGAATTTTTTTCGTGGTTATATGCAATAATGAGTGTTATTTAATTATATCATAGGCTATTAGGCAAGATGATGCCTAAAGGCAATCATCTTCCAGAAAATCGAAGGAAGGCACGATAGGTGTGACAGGGCTTGGGATGGACTATGATCGCATACATGCATGTGTCAATGATTGTGTGCTATTCCGCAATGAACATGCAGGGCTTGATGCTTGCCCCGCGTGTGGAGAATCAAGATACAAAGAGGGAATGCAAGGAACCACAATACCTCGCAAGGTTCTTCGTCATTTCCCCCTCATTCCCCGCATCAAGCACATGTTCAGCACCAAATGAACAAGCGAGCTTCTTACATGGCATATGACAAATCGCTCCACCGATGAGGTTATGAGAGTTCCGGCTGACTCGCCGGCATGGCAACACATTGATCAGACATGGCTGGAGTTTAGAGAAGAGCCTCGTCACTTGAGACTTGGTCTGGCTAGTGATGGGGTAAACCCATTTGGGCATCGGTCTACCTCATGGAGTACTTGGTCAGTGGTTGTTGTGAACTACAACATTCCACCATGGGAGTCAACCAAGAAGGGGAACATTTTGCTCTCTCTTCTAGTCCCAGGAAAACACAAGGTGAAGAACATGGATGTATATTTAGCACCTTTGATTGAAGAGCTTCAAGAGCTATGGAACGGCATAGATGTTTTTGATGTATCAAGACCACTTCGTGATTGGTGCACAATGATCAAGTGCGTTCTCATGTGGACCATGCATGATTACCCCGGGCTTGGAGAGATTTCTAGTAAGCTTATACTTTGTGACGCTCTTTAATGTTTTTGCATTGGTCACTTATATGCGGTTATGTCTTTTGTTTTTGTAGGACTATCGACATCTGGACATAGGGCATGCCCAACTTGTGGACCCTCACTCGTGACAGAGAGACCCGCTCTACTTGGTAAGGTGATGTACCCCAATAACCATCACTTCTTGCTTCCCACACATCCATCTTATGCTCCACCGTGCAATGGGATGGAGCCACTCCATTGGACCATGGCCGATTGGGCAAGACATTGGAACGAGCATCACAGCACATTGCCTCCTCCTAATGATCCACCTAGGGGTATGTCTAGGTACTCTATTTTCTTATCACTACCCTATTGGGATTCATTAAAAATCCAACACCTATTGGATCCAATGCACGTGTTCAAAAATGTTGGGCAAGCTATATGGGATCACATAGTAGGCAAGAAAGATTCATTGGGGGCTAGAGAGGACATGAGGGCCATAAGGAGGCTCCCTCCTTCGACCACACCTCGCATGGGGCCTCGGGGGAAGATGGTTCTTCCAAAGGCACCTTGGATTCTATCAAGGGTGGATCAAGAGCGGATGAAACAAGTCATTGCATCCATCCGTACTCCAACAGGTTATATGCGTTCGCTCAAGGGTGCCTTCACTAAAACTAAGAAAGGAGGATCCACACAACTGTATGGGCTCAAATCCCATGATTGGCACAAGATTCTTTAGGTAATGTGTGTGTGTGTGTATGTGTGTGTGTGTGTGTGTGTATGTGAGTGTGTGTGTGTATGTGGTTTAGGGTTCTGGATACTAAAAAGTCTTTTTGTTTGTGCAATAGTTTGTGCTTCCAATTAGCATTAGTGGATTTGCGGACATGAAGGTAAAGACTGCAATATTCAAGGTGGGAGAAGTTGTCAAGTATAGAACATTTGATCCTCCCTCCTAAACTTTACTTTGAAGACTAACTTTACTATGAAGATTATGAAGGTTTTTTTGGTTACAGGTTTGTGAGTTCCAAAGAAATCGAAGTTTCAGCCATTCCAACATCTCGACTTCTAGCGATTGAAGCAACTTTTTCTATTGAGGATACATTCCCACGTTCTATCCTTGTTAGCCAAGTTCACCTATTGCTCCATCTTGTTGAGGAGATAGCCATTTGTGGTGTGGTTCACTCCAGGTGGATGTTCTTTCTTGAGAGGTTCCTAAAGACCTTGAAAGACTTGGTAAGGCTACGATCACAACCAGAGGTATTCATCGATCTTAAGCGTTAAACCTTATTAGGATTGGATTGTATTCATAACGCTTTTCATTAGTTACTTTAATCACTAATGGTTTCATGTACATGTGTTCAGGCAAGCATGGGAGAGGGTTGGATTGTACAAGAGGCTTTTGTGTATGTCTCTCAATATCTTTTCACAATAGACCCATCATTGCCTCGTTTAAAGACGGAGGAAGAGGATCCAAAAAAACACGCAAACATTCCAAGTGGGAAAGGTTCTCTCTTGATTTTGGATAGGGAATTTCAAGCCATAGTCAACAACAATTGTCTACTCAATGCTCCCATCATGGGCAAATGGGTGGATATGTATGTGGAGGTGCGTACAACGAGAGAAAGGGAGAGGGAAGCATGGAAGAGGTCGCATGGCGGTAGGCGAGCACCTCCATTTCCTAAAGAGCTTGCCAAATACCCTGATCTAATTCCAGTTGTGGGTGGATACACAATGCCATGACCAAGGCCAAGGCACAAGGAGAACAAATAAGCCCTAAAGAATGGGAGTACGCGCGAGGATGTCTACCAAGGATAATATACTCAATGTGTTTAGTGTGTGTGTGCGAGTGTGTGTGTGTGTGTGTGGGTGTGTGGGTGTGTGTATGTGTGTCACCTCTCTCTCTCTCTCATCTATCTTGATTGGTTTTTGCAGGCCTTCACATTAAACTCTATGTGGTTCGAAGGACGTCATTTTCGAACCCGCAAGATAGATGAGCGTCGAACCACTCACGATAGTGGAGTTATGGGCAACTTTGACACGACAACACAAGAGGTGAGGGAATGTGGAATAATATAAAGGATAATCAAAGTGGATTTCAGACCATTTCACAAATATCTCTTTGACTGCTGATGGTTTGCGGGTGAGGTTAAGAGACATGAGAATGGACTCTATATGGTAGATTCCGGGAAATTTCATCGCGGGAAGACCGACAACTTGGTGCAACCTAGTAGTTGTGAGCAGGTAAAGTCCATGTGCAACTCACTAAAACATTATATGATACATACAAAACTACATTCATGTTGTTGTTTGCTCTATGACCTACAGGTGTTTTATGTGCCTTGTATGTATCGAAGAAGACTATGGTATGTTATTCCAGTCACACCATGGAGCAGATCTATCTTTGCAGATATGAACATAGAGACTTTGACAGATCCCACCATACCATCTCAAGAAGACGCCAATGACGATGATGCAGTTGAGGTCGAGGAGAACCAACCATTCCCAATAACCAACCATAGTGAGGAGGAGGACGAGGATGGAGAGGATGATGATGATTCAATAGGAGAGGCTATAGAGGATGAATCAATAGATTTATTTGTTGATTTAACTACCATGGGGTTGGACATGGATGTAAGCACTTGTAGAGATCTCTTGGAGGATGAAAATTAATAAATATCTTTTGGATTTTGACTTCTTTCTCTACTTATGCTGTACAAAAGGGCTATTTGTTTATGAACGCAAGACAATACAATTTTGATCATCGTTCTCTTGCCATTTCCATATGAATGCATAGTTGACATAAGATTTTGAGGTGGAAACAAAATATTTTTGTTTATAGAATCTCATGGAGTACAAATGAGCAGAGTAGGAGAATCATACCAATAGATGAGTCAAGCAAAGAGAAGAGAGGTACTAAAAATCCCAATGAGAGAATGGGATTTCTTAAACTCCGTGCAAAAAGGGGGTGACAATACAATTTTGATCATCGTTCGCTTGCCATTTCCATATGAATGCATAGTTGACATAAGATTTTGAAGTGGAAACAAAATATTTTTTGATATAGAATCTCATGGAGTACAAATGAGTAGAGTAGGAGAATCATACCAATAGATGAGGCAGGCAAAGAGAAGAGAGGTACTAAAAATCCCAATGAGAATGGGATTTCTTACACTCCATGCAAAAAGGGGGTACCAATTTTTGAAAAGTAACAAAATAGAATAGGATATATAGAAAGGGAAAAGTGGGAGAGGAATGGGCCACTTGGATTCTTTTCCGGTTGCGGTAATTTCGGCGGTTATGATGGCGGTAATAAATGCGTTAATACTCGCGGTAAAACTGGGAAACGCGCCAACGGGTCTGCACCATACAATCTCTCTCTTTCTTGCAGCTCTCTCTCTCCTCTTATGCGGTAATGTTGTGCGGTAACAGCACCATTCTCCTATAGTGATTCTTGCTGAGAATTAAGCATTATCTTGACACACACAAAGTTCATTAGTAAAAAATTGACCGTCAATTTCATTCGAAGTGAATCAAATTAGGTGCAAAGTGTAGGTCAATTAATTTACACACCTAATTTTAGCAAATAATTAGCACACATTGAACCACATTAATCAATCAAGAATTGACATGATCAAGTGAGTGCACTTAGTTCCTAATCACACTCCAAGCTATTCTTTTGCTCCACGCAAAGACGCGTCATTGCACACACAAGTGTGTGCACCATCAAATCGGCTCCAAAATTGACCATTGTAGTCCAAAAATCAAACACTCAAATCATCAAATTAGGCATAAATTAGCACAATTAACTTGATTACAGTGATGATTCCACCCCTTATGAGGGTATTAATCATACATTGCACAACAAATGTTAGTGGTTAGGTTAGAAAAGTTAGTAAAAAAATAGTAAACATTAGCATGAAAGCATGAAAATGAAGCGAAATTAGTAAGGGTTAGTATGAAACTAGTGAATTGGGGGTTTGGGGTATTCATAACTCAAAAATTAGCTTCAACTACTTGCTCAACACATCAAATCAAACCAAAATTGAGTTACACACACTCAAAACCAGTGTACTGGTCATGGATAATGATCTTCATGGACTCATGGAATGTGTGTCACTTTGTGAGAAACTGTGTGTGTGTGATTTCATATCGTGCATCTTTTTTGGTAGAGTAGCTGGCAGTAGCGGAGTCAACGTCATCGACCCCAAACTAGCGCCCGTGTGTGTGTGTGGTAGCAAGTGAGGGTGCGAAGGGGTGGGCAACTACCGCAACAAAAAGTGGTGCAGTAGGAATTATTGCATGGAGCTGCAAACAGGTCGGCCATGGCGGGTGGGTCACAAGAGTTCAAAAAGGGTTTTGTCACCGTGTGTGAGCTCGCAAGTAGCACCAACAGTGGCGGTATATATTGCAAAGATTCCAAGCACAAGCTAATTGTTTTCTCGTTTTGGGTGTGTGTGTATTTATTGGAAGCGAGTCAAGCAAGCATTTTTTTGGATTTGTAGGTAGCGTGTGTGCCGACGAAGCATGTGTGTGAGGAATTTGAATTAACTTTTTTTAAAATTATTATATATATATATATATATATATATATATATATATATATAATATATATATATATATATATATATATAATATATATATATATATATATATAATATATATATATATATATATATATATGTATGTATTTTTAAAGCTCACTTAGGGGGCATTGCCACCATTCCTTTGAGCGCAATTGTCATGATTCATGGCTCCCTTAAATGATAATTCTCGCAATCCCTCTCACCACATAACCCCTATGCTCATGATCCTTTTAGAGCTAACACCTACCAACACATGCTTGTCCTTACTCTCAAATTTAACTCCCAATGCCACTCAAAATGAATTTTGACTGCAAAAAACATCTTGATCATAACATGCTTATTTCAATCCATTAAGTGCCAATATCTCAAAGCTATGTTCAAATTTTCAATTGATATCAAAAAATTGGTTACAAGCTCATAAAAATATCCACATTTCGGTCTACATTGAGCATTTATTAGCCATTTGTTATAATGCATATAAAAAATTCGATCCATTGATTATCAAAATGGGTAAACCATATGAAATTGATGCATCTTATACTCTATGAGGCATAGCATAGCTCACAACATATTGCACTAATTCTCCCATTTGAAAAACCATTCTCAATTGGCATCATTGCAATCTTAAATTGCTCATGTCTAATGGCCCTCATCATCCAAATTCAATTGAATTTGTTATATGGTTTCATGGCTATATATGAGTGAGTTTGAGTATATTTAAGCACACACATTAATGAATCCTTGCCATGTTCATCACATTGATCAATCATTAGCATGGCAATACAAGAAAATTTCAAAATTGAGCTTCAATTGAGTGACTTATCTCAATTATCAAAGGAAATTTTGTGACATGCACATCAATTATTTGGCCAATTCATCATAATCCATCAATATCACATTGCAATGTTCAAATTGAAAACTCAATCAAGCATAAGTGAATGCATGCATGCTCAATTTCTAAAAAATTAACACTATTTTGACCCAAATCAAGCAATGCACACACTCACAAATTTAGCACAAAAGATCAAATTTGGCTGAACGGGCAATGTATTTAGGCTTATACCTAATGATTGCACATACTTTTCATGCAAATTTCACAATCAAAACTCATTTGGGTGTCCCAATTGACCATCAATCATTGAAAATCAAGTGATCTTGGATGGGCACACACTCAAATTTTGCCCATTTTTTTGGCATTTAAGTTTATCCAATGATTGAATTAGCTTAACATACATATCATCTACATAATTTCATACTCATGTATCATCAATTTTATCAATTTCTATGCATACACACACTCAAGAATAGGTGCACACACACTTGGATTTTTTGGTAGTTTTTTCCCTCTTTGGTTCATATCACACACAATTATTTTTATGCACACACATGAATTCTTGATGAGAATTAAGCATTATCTTGACACACACAAAGTTCATTAGTCGAAAATTGACCATCAATTTCATTCGAACTGAATCAAATTAAGTGCAAAATGTATGTCAATTAATTTACACACCTAATTTTAGCAAATAATTAGCACATATTGAACCACATTAATCAATCAAAAATTGACATGAACAAGTGAGTGCACTTACATCATAATCACACTCCAAGCTATTCCTTTGCTCCACACGAAGATGCATCATTGCACACACAAGTGTGTGCACCATCAAATCGGCTCCAAAATTGACCATTGTAATCCAAAAATCAAGCACTCAAATCATCAAATTAGGCATAAATTAGCACAATTAACTTGATTAGAGTGATGATTCCACCCCTTATGAGGGTATTAATCATACATTGCACAACAAATGTTAGCGTTTAGGTTAGCAAAGTTAGTAAAAAAATAGTAAACATTAGCATGAAATGAGTCTAATTAGCATGGAAATGAAGTGGAATTAGTAAGGGTTAGTATGAAATTAGTGAATTGGGGGTGGAATTGGGGGTTTGGGGTATTCATAACTCAAAAATTAGCTTCAGTTACTTGCTCAATATCATCAAATCAAACCAAAATTGAGTTACACACACTCAAAACCCGTGAAATTAGTAATGAAATTACTATATTCTAAACATGTTATACTCACTAGGTTAGGTTATCGATCCTCGGCAAGGGCGCCAAATGTTGGGAGCAATCGTAGCATAGCCTAATCATCCCAAGACCAACAAAATTATCAATCTTAGGGTTGGCAACCTGGCTATGGCATGGAAGCGCGAGCAACGGATGTATCAAATCAGAGGACTCAAGAGTATGCTCATCCAATGCAATAGGATAGTCACTAGTCACTAACCCTAATCACATCATCAACCAAGCATCTCCTACACACACCAAAGTCCGACTTACCATAGACTAGAATCTCTAAACACACTGTAGACGGCTGGATAGTTCACTATGTGGGAACGTCTTCTTAGGAGATGGGCAGCAAATTACTTAGTAATTACTACAGTAAAACCGAAGTGTATAAATAGGGCCCATTACATTGTAATCGGGTTGGAAATTTTTATCATTTGGGTTAGCGCTTTGGCTACACTTGTACTTGAGAATCATTGGCAGTATTGTCGGTTGTACTCTCTTTGTAAATCATAGTCGCTGTAATCTCGATCTGTAATTCCAATCATGGTATATATTCCAGTTACACCTACTTCTTGTCCAGTCTTCTGAATCTGAACCTTATTTCCAGTACATAAGTCTAATTCTTATTCCAGTATCCAAATTCCAGTCTAGTTTTTGAATTCTTTCTAGTCTTCTGTCTGAAATCTTTCCACACTAGTAGTTGAAATCTTCTAACACTGGAATTAGCTGTCTGAAGAGATCAACTCCAATTCCATTTTGGCGATCACGGTGTTGATGGAAAGAATCTTCTCCCAGTTGGAAGTTTATGGCACCAAAATCCAGTCGTGGCCGAAAATCCACCATTCGTGTTGATCCCATTCCTGAGGAGTCAGGAAGAGAATCTGACCCCAAGCAAGAGAAGATGACTGACACTGAGGCTTAGGAGGAGCATAGTCAGGCTGATGAGGCGCAGGAATCACAGCACTCCAGTCATTCTCGACGCCGATGGGTAGAACGGGAAGCACGAAAACCCAAGAGTTCCAAGAGTTCTCGGTCCCGGAGAGATGAGGGGACCAAGGGAAGTAAAGGTAGTCATCGTACTTCTAGCAGACAAACCAAAGAAGACACTGACACTGAGACAGAGACATAGATTGATTCGGATGCTGACACTGACAATTTTAAGAAGATTCCCAAGTGCCATTCAGAATCCAAGAAGAGAAGTGACAGGATCAGTGGTAATCAAAATGATTACACAGCTTCCCTGAAAATTTCTTTTCCAATATTCAAGGGAGGGAAAAATAATGATCCAGACGTTCACATACAGGCTTTCGAGCAGTATGCTGAACTGAAAAATATTGATGAAGATGATTGGGGGGAATATTTTCCACAAACCTTGAAGGAGGCAGCAAGAAAATGGTATTACCATTATCTTGCTTGTCAGCTCAGATCATAAAACAAATTGCTTAAAGCCTTCAGGTTGGAATATTTTGACAACAGAGGGGATGAAGATGTTCTCTGTGAACTAGATTAGATCAAACAGAGAGATTTATCAGTCCGCAGTTATGTGGAAAAGATCAAGGAGCTAACCAGGCAGTTACAAGAACCGCCATCTGAGAAGAGGTTGAGGGCATGGTTTCTGAATGGGTTCAGAAGGAAAAAGCTTAGGGAACAAGAGGTACCAGCCCCTACCAAGAAATTCAATGATCTGGTCCAAAGGGAATTAAAGCTGGAACAGCAGGCCAAGAAGGAAAAGAGCCACAAGAAGCGAAGGACCAGTTGCAGTAGCTCTGCTACTGAACGTTCTGATTCGAGTGAAGTTTCCAGTAGCTCCGAGAGCAGCTCTAATGAACGAGCCAAGGAGAAGTCAAAGAAGGGATCTTGGACCAAGAAAATTGAAGAAATGGCTAGACAGATTTTCGAAATTAGTCACACAAGATAGCCAGTTTGGAAGATGGAGACTTGGTGTTCGAAATGAAAATCCAAGGACCATATCTCCAATGAATGTCCACGATGTACCTACTGTAAGGCTTTTGGTCATCCATGGAACAATTGTGGCATCAGAATCCACCACTTTAAGAAAGGCAAAGATCCGTCAGTGGTTGCCTACACTGAACCAGTGAAGGTAGAACCAGTCAAAGTAGTTCAAGACGAGAGACCATGTACCAGTGGTACTTGTCAGGGACATGGCTGATTCCAACCAGGTATGGGCAGAGGCAGAGGACGAGGAAACTTCCAGAATAGGAGCATGAACTGCTACACTTGTGAAAAGTATGGCCATTTTGAAACCCAATGCCCAGATACACCTGCAACTACTACTACTAAGGCTAAGGGACCACAACCAGTCCCAGTCAGGGTAGTTACTCGAAGCAAGGGTTTAGTCATTGAAGAAATTCCAGACACTTCAGAAGCACCAGTCAATCCTCCCAGCAGCAAGTGGGCTCAACAAAGAGAAATTTGGAAGGCCAAAGGTAAAGAGAAGGTAGTAGATGAGTGGCAAGAGCAGAGGGAACTAGCGGCTAGAATCACAAAGGATTTAGCCAAGAAGCTGCCAGAGCAGCTAGAAGGTTCCATCACTAATATGAAACCAGCACCATTCAAAATACGAATGGCAGATCATAGAGTGGTACAGGCGACGGGTATGATTGAAAACATGCAGATAAGAGTTGGGAGGGAGAAATTCAAAACCAGTTTCTTAGTTCTGGATGTGCAAGGGGCATATGGGATGCTACTAGGGCGCCCATGGTTGAGAACAACACATGCTGTTCATGACTATGCAAACCAAACATTAACCATAGAAAGGGCCAGTGGTGGCAGAATCCAAATCTAGACAAACAATACTAGGAGCTGGAGAAAGGAACTGAGGCCGAAGGAGTTATGTCAAAAGTACAGGGCCAAGAAGATCGAGAGAATTCTAGCAGCTATGAACATATTCCCTTTGGTAGATATTGACTTGCATGTAGTCTTTCTGAATAAAGAGCAGGCTAACAAGCAGAAAAGACAATTCCCTGATCAGTTTACGGAATTCAACATAGGGGAAAGAACATTTCAGCTAACTGGAAGGATGGTGGAACCAGTCGATACTGGTATGGTAGAGGAACCAGTACGTTCTAAAGAGTACCCAATAGATCAGAACACTGATTCAAAAATGAATGGACCATCCTAGGATTCTGCTGAAGAGTCGACCAAACAAAAAGGAGGCGGGCCAAATTGGTTGCCTCTAGACGACCAAGAAGTGGAAGAGTGGAACCTAGGATCGGAGGATAATCCTAGGATGATCAAGGTCAACAAGCACCTCAACCCGGAAATGAAGGAAAAGGCACGGAAAATATTCCAGAACTATAAAGATGTGTTTGCCTGGGGACATACAGATCTGAAGGGAGTGGATCCTGAAGTATGCCTGCACCGAATACCACTAAAGCCAGATGCTAGGCCAGTACGACTGCAAAGATACTGGATGAACCCCAACTATGCAAAGAAGGTCAAGGAGGAGATCGATAATCTTCTCAAGGCTGGGTTCATCATAGAAGTGGCAAGCAACGATTGGCTATTCCCCATAGTCGTAGTTCCCAAGAAGAATGGGAAATTGAGAGTTTGTGTCGACTATATGAAAGTAAATGCCCAAACTATCAAAGATGAAGTCGCGGAGCGGAGCGTGGGTCGACTCTCTCTCTCACACACACACACAGTGAGCTTACACAGTACACAGTACGCAGAGATCTGTTAGAAGGGTTATCTCCCAAATCCTTAGTATTCACAAAGAATATGTTAGTATATACAAAGAGTTAGAGGTAAGTGAGTTAGGCGGGCGGCCGGCCATATCCGCATAAGAGGCCACTTGGGCTTTAATCCCAACAACCTCCCACTTAAAGTCCAATGTGGCACTTTAAGTAACTGTAAATCTATGAACATAAATGTACAAAGATTTACATGGCTGCCATCTATCCAATGCCCAATAACTCACGACAATGCACAAAGCCCTCTCCTGGAAGTCCCTTTGTGAGTAGATCAGCAGGATTGTCCTTGGTGTGGATCTTCAGCAGTTGTATCTGCTTGTCTTCAAGTACTTCCCTAATGAAGTGATACTTCACATCAATATGCTTAGTCTTCGAATGGAACACTGGATTCTTTGCCAATTGTATAGCACTTTGACTATCACAATATAACTCTGGCATATCTGCATTGATTCCCAAGTCTGCAACCAATCTACCAAGCCAAATAGCTTCTTTGCATGCCTCATTTGCTGCAACATACTCAGCTTCTGTAGTAGACTGCGTAACACAATCTTGTAATCGAGATCGCCATGATATGGCACCTCCAGCCAATGTAAAGACATAGCCTGATGTAGATCTCCTCTTATCCAAGTCTCCTGCATAATCTGAGTCAGTGTATCCTCTGACACTCAAATCCTGACTACCATAGCATATGCGCATACTCTTTGTATGTTTTAAGTATCTCATGATACCTTTCACTGCCTCCCAATGTTTCTTGCCGGGATTTGACATATATCTGCTAACCACTCCCACTGCAAATGCAATATCCGGACGTGTAGCAATCATTGCATACATCAAACTACCCACTGCAGACGCATATGGAATCTTATCCATTTCAGCCTTTTCTTCCTCAGACACAGGACAATCTTGTTTGCTAAGTTTCACATATGGTGGCAATGGAACACTCAATGCCTTTCCCTTCTCCATATTGAAACGTTGCAAAACCTTGTCAATATACTCTGTTTGAGATAACCAAATCAACTTCTTTGATCTGTCTCTCTCAATGCGCATACCAAGTATATGACTTGCCTCACCCATGTCTTTCATGTCAAACGATTTTGCCATCTTTGACTTCAAAGCTGAAATTTCTTCCAAGTGTTTGCCAGCAATCAACATGTCATCCACATACAAAATAAGGATCAGCCAACTGCCATCCTTAGCCTTCTTTGTATATAGACAGTGATCGAACTCACTACGTTTGTAGCCTTGAGAAAGCATAAACTGGTGGAACTTATGGTACCATGCCCTCGGTGATTGTTTTAAGCCATAAAGACTCTTTAACAACTGGCATACCCAATGTTCCATGCCTTTCTCAACAAACCCTTCTGGCTGCTGCATGTAAATTTCCACATCTAAATCACCATGCAAGAACGCGGTCTTGACATCCATTTGGTGCAACACCAAATCCAATATAGCAACCAATGCAAGAAAGCATCTCAATGTAGTCATCTTGACCACTGGAGAGAAGACTTCATCAAAGTCAATGCCTTGTTCTTGCTTAAAGCCCTTGGCAACAAGCCTTGCTTTGTACTTTGGCTGACTATCATGAGCGGTGATCTTATACCTGTAAACCCATTTACAAGGTAGAGCCTTTTTGCCCTGTGGTAATTTAACCAACTTCCATGTCTGGTTTTTATGCAGAGCTGTCATCTCTGACTGCATGGCCAACTGCCATTTTTTCGAGTCAACCACTTGTAATGCTTCCTTGTAACAAGATGGTTCTCCGCAATCTGTGAGCATGACATAATTTAGAGATGGCACATAACGATCAGGTGGTTTGGAGACACGCTCAGAACGTCTCACCACAACTGATTCTGCCTCTCTAGCCACTATAGGCTGTTCCTGAGCCTGACCATGCTGTCTTGATGTGCTAGCACTAGGTCCATCTTCCCTGAAGACAACTCTTCTGATCTCCTCTGTCTTCTCTGGCTTAGCGTGAAACTTGGCTTCATTGAAATGCACATCATTGCTACGAATAAGCTTTCTGGACTCAGGATCCCAAAGCCGGTAACCCATCTCGCCCGATTCTCCGTAGCCAAGAAATATACACTTCTTGCTCTTTGGTTCTAACTTATTTCTGAACTCCTTAGGAATATGGCTATAAGCTTCACAACCAAAGACTCTGAGATGCTTATATGAAGGTGCCTTGCCTGTCCATAGCATCTCGGCCACTGCACTCTTATCCAGAACCCTACTAGGAGACCTGTTGATCAAATGGACTGCTGTAGCCACTGCTTCCGCCCAAAATCCATCAGGCAACTCAGCATTTGACAACATGCTTCTGACCTTCTCTTGTATGGTCCTATTCATACGTTCTGCAACCCCATTCTGTGAAGGATTATATGGTGCAGTAAGTTCCCGCTTAATCCTTTTTTCTTGACAAAAGTCTTGAAAAGCTTTGGAAACGTACTCTCCACCATTGTCAGTTCTCAAGCACTTCAGCTTCTGACCACTCTGATTCTCCACCAGCTGCAAGAATGTCTTAAAGACCTTGAGCACCTCATCCTTGTGCTTCAAGAAGTAAACCCATACTTTGCGAGAATAGTCATCTATGAATGTACAAAAGTACGCTGCTCCCCCTAGTGACAAACTAGGCATTGGTCCGCATAGGTCACTGTGTACAAGAGCTAACCGTTCGTCCCTACAATTCCTCTTTGATCTGTGCGGTTCCTGTGTTTGCTTACCATAAACACAATGCTCACAAAACTCGAAATCTTGAAATGAAAAGCCAGGCAAATAACCATAATGAGAAAGTATTTCCATTCCTCTTTTTGACATATGTCCCAACCTACGATGCCACAGTGACACACTTGGCTGCTCAATCACATTAATTACATGGTTTTTAACCTCTGAAACATGTAAAGTGTACAGAGTTCCTGACTTGCTGCCATGTGCTACAGTCATCGAACCTTTGGAGATCTTCCAAGCGCTGTTCCCAAAAACTGTCACATAACCCGCATCATCCAACTTCCCTGTACTAATCAAGCTCTTTCGGATTGCTGGAACATGTCTGACATTCTTGAGCCATAAAGAAGAGCCATTCTGAAACTTCAACTGCACATCTCCCACTCCAAGTATGTCACAAACCTGCTCATTGCCAAGTCTGACATAGTCTTTAGTAGCCACATATGATGTAAACCACTCTTTGTGCGGAGAAACATGTAAAGATGCCCCTGAGTCGATAATCCAATCACTCATAGCATGTCCATCCTCTGCAGTCAAGAAAACAGAATCAAGATTGCTTGTAAGGAAGATGTCACCAGCTGCTATACCAGAATCACTGTCTGAACCAGATCCTGTGACATTCACCTCTTCAATCTTCACTGAACTCTTCTTTTCATCTTGCTCAAAACTCTTTGTTTTGCCTTTTTCTTGTTTCCACTTCGTACAGTCTCGCTTCATGTGACCCTTCTTGCCACAATGGTAGCATTCTATGTCATCCTTTGACTTCGAATCACGAGACTTACTTCGGTTTTGTGCCTTCTTACCCTTCTTCTCTTTAAACTGTTGTCTCCCTCCAACGACCAAAGCACTATTGCCTTTGCCTTTGTCAATGTTCTTCCTGTTCACTTCCTCTGTGAGCAAGCTGCCTTCTACATTGGCACTTGTAAGACCTTCTGGCGCGACAGAATTACTTAACGCTGTACGAAAAGTATCCCAACTGTCTGGCAAAGTGATTAAGAGAAACATAGCCTTCACTGAATCTGGAAAGACTATCTCTTGTGCTGTTAACTGGCTGAAAATTGAGTGAAATTCATTCAGATGATTTGACATGGCTGTCCCTTCCTTCATCTTCAAATCCACCAATTTCTTGAGCCAGTAAATCTGAGAAGCAGCACTTTGTTTCTCGTACATATCACATAGCTTTTGCCATACGCCATACGCTGTAGTCTCTTCTGCTACGTTGAAGTAAACATTTTCTGCCAGTGTCAGCATGATTGTGGAACAAGCTAACTCGTCAAGCTCTTCCCACTCATCTTGAGCCATAAATTCTGGTCTCTCCCCTTTGAGCTTCAGTGGCTTCACTTGTTTTTTCTGCACCAAAACCTGCCAAATCTGCTTCTTCCAGAATGGAAAGTTTGTGCCATCCAGCTTCTTTATGTTGTAAAGAGTCTCACTGTGAGAAGATGCCATATCTGCCAAACTGTTTACTCCTGAGAAAAATCCGACAGAGTTTCCCCTGTAAACTGGCCTCTGTACACAGTAAACAAGCTATAATCAACAAGCTGAACACCTCTCCTCAGGAACTGTCAGTATTTTGAAAATTTTTGACAGAGTCTCCCCTGTAAACTGAGCTCTGGGAACCAAAAGATAGCTCAAAAAACAATCATAAATAGCTGACCAATGACAAATCTAAAAAATCCATGTAATATGCTGTCCTGTAAGCATACACTGTCTCCTCTCTGGGCGATGACAGAACCTGTATCTGTCTCAAGACTGAACCCTGAACAATGCCTCAACGGCCTGACGCATAAGATGCAATCCAGTGTCTACACAAAGTCATACATCCTAAGGGATAAAAGTCGCCGAAGAGGATGCGTGTAGAGGGGAACTCCAGTAACCTAATCCACCTCACACTGGGTAACCCAGCCCCCAGTGCTTGGCTTCAAAAAACCTCACACACGACCCTCTCAGATGGCTCAGCAAACTGCCCAGAACTAGCATACATCCTATAATAGACCAATCACTGTCCTATGACCGCTGCGGCGGTCTGTCTGCTAGCGTGACTCACAACTAGCAGACCCACAATCACAGTACATCAATCTGCAATACATGCAGTGGTGTCAAACCGTCGTAATGGCCGACACCTCCCCCTGGAACCTGGCAAGCACAAGAAGTAGCAATGCAGACTGCAATATATATATCTGATGATATATATGTGTACCTGGTCTATAGATGATGCTCTGAAGACGAATAAGTGATGTATGTCGATGTCGATATTGATGTCGACCACCTCCTGCTTGCCAATCTACACAAGACGGATTTCTTTGCGGCTGAAATCTATCTTCTGCTGTAGTGCTCAGAACGAAATTCTGAGGGCATAAACGGCTTCGAAAGGGGGGTAAAACCCCAGGTCGCCTTTTGGAAAACGCTCCCGGAACGCCGAGTGTGAATTTTCGAACTCCGGATCCAGAATCTGCCGGAAAAGTGCGCGCGCGCGCGATTGCGCAAATCCGCACTGAACCAAGGCTCTGATACCAATTGAAGTCGCGGAGCGGAGCGTGGGTCGACTCTCTCTCTCACACACACACACAGTGAGCTTACACAGTACACAGTACGCAGAGATCTGCTAGAAGGGTTATCTCCCAAATCCTTAGTATTCACAAAGAATATGTTAGTATATACAAAGAGTTAGAGGTAAGTGAGTTAGGCGGGCGGCCGGCCATATCCGCATAAGAGGCCACTTGGGCTTTAATCCCAACAAAAGATCCATTTCCCTTGCCTTTTACTGACATGTTGCTTGATGAGATCGTAGGATATGAAATGTATAGCTTCATGGATGGTTATAGTGGCTATAACTAGTTACAGATCGCTCCTGAAGATAGACCCAAGACCACTTTCATCACTGAGTGGGGAGCTTTCATGTATCTGGTGATGCCTTTTGGCTTGTGCAATGCACCAGCTACCTTTCAATAGTGTATGATGGAGATGTTTAATGAATTCCTCCATCGGTTCCTCGCCATCTTCATGGATGACTTTACTGTCTATTCAGATGAGGAACAACACCTTCTATTCCTAGAAATGGTTTTCAAATGCTGTCAGGAGAAGCGGATTTGTTTGACTCCATTCAAATCTGTTTTTTTAGTCTGGAAGGGACAACTACTGGGACATGTCATTTCCCGAAATGGAATAGAGATGGCCAATGACAAAATTCAGTGTGTTTAGCAAGCTAAAGCACCCAGAACTGCTTCAGAGTTGAGCTCTTTCTTGGGTTATGTGAATTTCTATAGAAGATTTATACATAAGTTTTCTTCTCAAGAAGTACCACTATATGAGCTTACGAAGAAGACCAGTAAATTCAACTGGACTGCTAAATGTGAGGAGAGCTTCCAGAATCTGAAAAAAGCCATTATCAGTAAACTAGTCCTTAGGCAGCTAAACTGGAATATTATTTTCCACATACATGTAGATGCTTCGGGATTCGTAATGGGGGCAATATTAGCTCAACCAGATGGAAGAACTGATTATCCGGTTTATTTTGTCAGATTCAGTCAGGCTGAACAAGGCTATACAACTACTGAGAGAGAAGCCCTTGGAATGATTTTTAGCACTACAAAGTTCAGGCATTACATATTGGAAAAGTTATTTCATTTTTATGTGGACCATCAGGCTCTTCTGTTTCTGATTAATAAAGTCATTATTCAAGGCAGGCTGATAAGATGGATGATGTTCCTAATGGAATTTGAATTCATAATTTTCCATAAGCCTGGCAAAAACCATTGTGGAGCTGATTTTCTCTTAAGAAATACGGAAGGATATTCAGAATCACCCTTGAGAGATGAACGAGTGGACGCTGATTTATTTCATTTAGAGACAGAAGAATCAGTTGATCCTGAATGGTATGATATTTATCAATTTATTTCCCAAGGTGCCTTTCCGGAGGATTGAAAGCAAAACCAGAAGAAATCTCTGATCATAAAAAGCCTGAAATTCACTATCATTGGAGGATTACTTTATCGAGATTGGGTATTGATGGTATACTTTGACGTTGTGTCCCTATGGAAGGAAGAATGCAAGTGATTTTTGAAGCGCATAATGGTGAGTCTGGTGGACACTTTTCTAACGAAGTAACCTACAAGAAGATTCTGCAAGCTAGTTTGTGGTGGCAAACACTGATTGCTGATGTCAGAAGTTTTTGTAAAACTTCTGACATATGCCAAAGAATGGATCGACCAACAACTGCAGATATGACTCCTTTGATGCCAGTACAACCATTGGGAGTGTTCATGAAATGGGGACTAGATTTTATGGGACCTTTTAAGAAGGTTACCCCCAGAAAGAACAAGCACATAGTAATGGCTACTTGTTATGTAACTAAGTGGGTTGAAGCTAAGGCTCTTCCTGACAACACAACCAAGTCCAATATGGATGTCCAGTGGAGATTGTGACAAATCAAGGTACACATTTTATCAATGGCACTATGGAAATCCTGTTGGATATGCTTTCAGTTAAGCATCGAAAATCTACTCCTTACTATCCCAGATGCAATGGACAGGCTGAAAGTAGCAACAAGACAATAAAGACTATTCTCACTAAGGTCGCGCAAAAGAAACCAGATCAGTGGTATTTGAAACTCAAGACTGCTCTATGGGCTTATAGGATAGATTATAATGTCACTACTAGAATGACACCATTCACAATGGTGTATGGCACTGAACCTGTGGTTCCTATGGAGTTTGTGATCCCAAGTCTGAGAATGGCTGTGAAATATGGCTTAGACTTCAACCATAATCTTAAAAAACGGCTAGATGAACTGATGCAGTTAGTTGAACTCAGGCAAAGGGCTATGTTGGAATAAGAAATTGTTCAACAACGAAGGAAGCATTGGCATGATCGCCAAATTAAAGTTCGGGAATTTCAGAAAGGAGATTTGGTGCTTCTTTATCAGTCTAGACTGGGTCCAAAGAAGCTAAACCTGAAGATTGCCTGGGCAGGACCATTTGAGGTAGTGAGGCGGTCCGGGGCGGGCAACAAGAGAGGCAACCTCTAAACACCCCTCAAGGCTCCCGTGATGCTCAATTGGGGCTGGGAGCAACCACAAGCACAACACAACAACCAACCCACAGCCAAACCCAAACAAGATAGGGGCACCACCTAGTTAGAGAGCGAACTAGGATGCAAAAGAGGAGAATCCCTTAGCAAAACAAGCGAGAAGGAAAGGTATACTATCACTAATTTAAATGCTACAAATACACACACCAAACACACACACACACACACACAAAAGAAAGAGAGAGATCTTTGTGCAAGAATTTAGCTTCAATTTTAATGATTGATGTGGGTGTATGAACAGCTTGGAGGAGAGTCAAGAGACACGATTAAGTTTGATGATGTTGCAATCTACACATTATCTTAGGGTTATGGGAGATCTCTCACCATACAACCCTCTTATAATGTTTTCCCAAGCAACAAAAACAAACACAAGAGCTCTTGAGTCACATACAAGCAGATACTACAAAAGAATCTCAAAATGAAAACGCGTCACCTTTATAAACCAAACGAGATGAGGTTGCCAAGCGTGAATTGGAGAGACTCAAGAGAGTTTTGACCCGTGATTTGCACCCAACTTATTGATTAAATTTATGC
The DNA here is from genome assembly GCF_014529385.1 of Adiantum capillus-veneris. NCBI lineage: Eukaryota > Viridiplantae > Streptophyta > Polypodiopsida > Polypodiales > Pteridaceae > Adiantum > Adiantum capillus-veneris. The sequence continues at coordinate 32,315,264 of NC_140959.1, forward strand.
ACAAGAGTAGGTACAACTTTGATTGGAAGTTATGAATCACTCACTCCATTGCAATGTTACAACTAGCTCAAAGATGCTTTCCTATACACCACATATAATGGTGCATAGAGAGCTCACTCTCACTCCCTAAAACTAAGATGGTGAATGCCACGGTCAAAGTAGTGAGCAATAGTGTAGGGATCCTTTCCATTTACAAAGGGAGAAGGGCTCTATTTATAGGTGAGGAGATCCCTAATTAGGATTATACCTAGTCAACATTTTCATAGAAAATCATGTTTATGAAATTTTTGATATGTTCTTATGAGAGTAGGGATCTCTTGTCTCTTGAGTCACATGGATGTGGGCTCAAGAGAAGAGAATTATTGAGGTGAAATAGAGAAGATTCTAGAGAGGTGAGTGATTTTTTGTGTGAGGTTGCCTACTCCACGGTAGAGTAGAGTGGGTGCAATTTACAAAAAAAAGGTTAGCAGTTAGTGTTAGTAGTTTGAAGTTAGTAGGATGGGGTAAACTTACATGGCATATGCACTCAAGGTGCATTATATGATTTATACAACGATAAAAAGTAAGAGAAGAATGATAATATACACAATTTGGTGGAAACCACAAGATGTAAATGAAAATTTTCACCTTCTCCTCCAGTGAATGAAGCGGTCGTAGAACTTTGTCGGTGCAGTTCTTGTGACCATGGGGAAGTTGAATTCTCCATGATCAAACTCCTCCTTTTGCAGGGCTTGAGATTGGTTATTTGCTGATTTTTTCTCTTTTATGAAAGGATGAAGAGGTTATGGTAATACGAATTTGATTCTAGAGAAAGAAATTGAGCTATATGTGTGTAGAGATGATAATCTTTTGAGCTATGGAGTAAGGAGAGATGGAAATGGTGAAGAAGATGAAGTAAGCCATGAAAGTTGCAGGTTTGAGTGAGGGATGGAGAGGAATGAGTGTATGTGTGTGGAAGTGGGAAAGGAGGTCAGAGAAGACTATGGGTTACTTTGTGAGAAAAGAGGGCAAACTGGGGTCCACTCAAAAAATCATAGCTCACCGTTGGTTGCTCCAAAAATCACCAAAATTTTTGAGGTGATTATTTAGCTTTTTTTCCACATTTTATCTTTTGACTACCACTCCAAATTCGGAGTGGAAATGGGTGCAAAAAATCTCACCAAAAAGCCTGTTTTTTATGCCTGCAAAAGTCTTTTAGTGGCCCCCTTCTTTGTTGAATTTGTACAATGCATCCAAGAATGAGCCCCTCCTTTGTCATATCATAATACAAAGCATCCAAGTTGCCCTTTACACATGCATGGAGGAGGATTATTGGTGAATAAAGCAATATATACATGGTGGGACTAGTGTATGGACTATTCATGGATTTTAGCTCAATGAGCACATGGTGTTAGAATATTGAGTAAAAAATAAATAAATAAATATGGAGGAATTATGGATATGGAAAGATATTGGAATCATATGATATGGTCCCTCTTTGTATTATTTTGGGTGAAAGAGGAAAAGGTATGCAAGTAAATGAAAATAATATAATAAACATGACTAAGAAAGTATAAATCATTTTTTTTGTTTTCACGAGGGTGAGGGTGAAAATGTGGGGGTGATTTGTATGAAAGAAAAATATGAGGTTGGAGTATGTACACATTGGCAAGAAATACACTTATGGTGCAAGAGATGAAAGAAGGCATACATAAGTTTAATAAAAGACACACCTAAGTATAAATATTTAAATAAAATATCAAAATAATTATAAAACTCCCTATATTTAGGCCATATATATAATGAAATATTTACACACAAAGAGGCCATGATATACCTTTTTTAATTATTTTTTTATTTTTTTGGCTCAACTAGCCCAGTGACTAGCTAATTGAGGGTTTTTAAGAAAATACGAGAAAAGTCCCCTAACTCACACACGCCTATATACAGTGAAATGGTAGGGATAGCCATAGTGTTTGGGTGAATTTGGTAGGGTGAGGTAGCTCACTATGACAATTTATAATAGCCGAAAAACGGCTATCAGTAGACTGGGTCTTCTCTAATGGCACAATCAGACTGAAAGATTTATCAGGATTATTGTTTCCAAGAGTATATAATGGGCCAAAGATCAAGCTTTATTACTCACAGGCTAGAGAAAATAGGCAAGAACAAGGTACTAAGGAGCTGGGACTTGCTAATCAAGAGATACCAGAATCATATATTTTTGGGCTTTTTCATGTGCAACCAGTTCCAATTTCAAAACAAGTACCAGAAGAACCAGATCAGACTGATCTTAGAATCAGTACCAGTATGGTTGAGCTAGACTGGAAACCAGTCCAGTATCATGGGGACACACTTTTCAATTTTTAAGCGCCCAACGGTCAGATGGCATGCCAGTAGTAATCATTTTAAGGATGGGTTGCAGTCTTGTTCAATGCATGTCTGCCACGATAGCAACGATGCACACAAGTCTAAGAACGGCGAGTGGTGGAGATTTTATGGCGCGAACACGTATAACAGTCAGGAGAGTTAGCATTTTTTCTCACAAATCCCTTGCGCAACGCTTTCCTCCTGTTAACCATTCGCCATCGCCAAGCTCCAAGGTTTATTCGCTATAGCCGCAAACCTCGACTTCTGAAGAGATAGTTAACTATCAGCTAGCCTTGCCAGCAACACCAGGGTACGGTTTTGAAGCGTCAAGTAAGTCTTCTTCTCCTTCGCCTATTTCATTGTCTTCGCAGTGTAGGGGTAGAAGGAAACGCTCAGACAAGATGCAAGAGTCTCTTGAGGAAACCCAAGCTATAGTTGCTGCTGCAAAGGCAAGCCTTCCCATCATACCGTACAGTAAAATCGAGCGTTATGTATTCACGGACCAAGCAATGACTCTGCTACAACTATGGGATCTCCGAGTTGTGTTGCAAGCTTCAAAATTTATTTTGACGCAGAAACCATCAAGAAAGTTCTTGACTCTTTCGACGCTGAAGATGGAAGTGCCATGGTAAATGGTAGAAAGGTGTCGGTGACATCAGAGACCATAGCTTTTGCATTCAGAATGCCCAACGAGCGCAAACCATCTGTGGCGACTCCACAGCAGATAAGTATAGCCCTTAAGGAGGATGAAGCGGCTAAACGTAGGCGGAAGGCAAGTGGTCAAGGTGTTCCAGTAGTAGGACTCGAAGCTTCCACTGCTTACAGATTTGTGGCCGAAGCAGTAAGCCTTAAGAACAACCCAACGTATGTATCTGAGAAACTTTTTGCTATGCTATTGGCCAAGATATTGGATCCAAAGGTTCCTATCAACCTTTGTCAAATCCTGTCACACAATGTGCTACAGCAAACTGCCAAGCTAAAATCTCAAAATGTTTTTAAAGCTTGGTATGTTTGGCAATTTTTGTATCGGGCCACTGTTGCAGATGTTCATGAGTAGGTAAGAAAGGCTTGGAATGAGAAGCCGGTTTCTGAGCCCAAGAACATTGAGCTGTCCTCAAACGACGAAGCAAATGACAGTCAGACTACTTCAGCAGACTTGAAAAGAAAATCAACTGAAGAACAGGCTGGCAGTTCAAAAAAGCCAAAGACTACACTAACAAAGAGCAGTGAGTTTTTGAGGCAGATAGAAAGCCAAGTCAAGACAGTGAATACTGAGAAAGCTATAGTGAGCCAGACCGAGAAGAAACCTGCTCAGAAGACTGTGCCTAACCAGTTAGTAGGACAAAGTGAATACTGAGAAAGCTATAGTGAGCCAGACCGAGAAGAAACCTGCTCAGAAGACTGTGCCTAACCAGTCAGTAGGACAAAGTGCAGTTGCTACTGGTTCTGGAAAAGATCAGGCCAAGGCAGCCACTTCTGAGAAGGTAGTAGACCAGTCAGTGGACAAAGGCAAGAGCGAAGTGGACAAAGGCAAGGGTCCATCTTCTTCGACTCTGCCAGGTGGAGTTTCTACTCCAAATACTGAACACATTTTGCAACTGGTGAAACATGACAAGTTGTAGCAAATGCAGACTCATCAATTAAAAGGGCATCTTCTGCTACGCAAAGCTTATTATGCAACTTTACCCTACATGGCTCTAGTGACAATATATGAGCCTACTGATTCCGATCCAACTACAGTCAAAGATAGATGTTCAATTCTCATACAGTCTCTTGGAATACCATTGTTAGTTGTATGGGACAACTGATGGAGGCTACTGGGTCAGAAGATAAAGCAAAAAAGCTTAAAGTTGACTTGAAGGAGGCTGAAGATCAGGTTCAAAAGCTCTAGAAAGCCCGAGAAGAGCAGAACATACAACACAGGGTACTGGAAGCTCATTTAGAAAGGGTTAATGAGTTATTAAACAAGAAGCTAGCTAAGGCTGAATCTGAGATAATGATCATCAAAAATCAATGAAATGAAGCACTAAGAGATGCAGAACGGGTTGAAACAATGCTCAAAATGAAGCGGGTGGAATTCAACTCCCTTTTCATTCTCCATAGAGCTCTGAAGGCTTCTCTTACTGAAAGATACATCTATAACAACTTGGATGAAATTCTAAATCCAACAGGCAATGTTGTTTTCGATTTAGAATATTTGAAGTCCTTGATGAAAATTTTGCAGAGTGATTTGCAGGACAAGGTGACTGAGTATAATACTTCTCTGATGAATCAAGCTATATTGGATTATATTGAGCAACAAATTTCTCTGGATGAGGAAGAAGAAGACAAGGAAGATGAAGACAAGGAGGACGAAGCTGATAAGGAGGAGGATGACCAAGAAGAAGGGAATACAAATGATGATGATGATGCCCCACCACCATCTCCACCTCCGGGACCTGGTACTGGTGGTACAGGGCTGACTGAAGGAGGCCAGACCAAGCCAAACCAGCGAGGCCAGAATGAGGGCTAGCAGGAAGGACAGAACGAAGGGCACCAGACAGATAATCATCAGACTGAAGAACATTAGCCCAGTCACACTGGGAAACAACCAGCTGATCAGTCCCAACTCAGTAGGGAGGATAAAGGAAAAATGAAGGTGCAGGATGAGGGATCAACTGCTGCTGATCATCAACATTCACTGCAGCTTATTACCGTGAACAAGCAATTAAGACATCAACAGGCCTCCATAACCAGGCAGTATTTGGAGGATGAGTATCTTCTGTTTGATTTGGAAAGGTTTCAAAGGCTATATGTTGGCGCCAGGGAAATGGTGGAGCATTGGAAATCGACAGCTTTCCATGATAAAGAAGCTTGTTGTTTACCTGCGCATCCCGAGAGCCCAGGGAGGTCACCTAATAAAAATGTAACCTATCATGTGAGTTCAACAGAAGGGTATTTAAAGTTCTTGAAAATTACAAAAATATATATAATGAAGGGCATTATTTTTTCAAATTTGAAAAAAACTTACAGATTTTAAAAGAAAAGGGTACATTATATTCGTAAAAAATTTCACAGATAAGGGGTTTTACAAACATGGCTTGAACGCACGTGATATGGTAGTTTTAAACATAGTGATCCCCCTGAGGACGAGAGAGTGACAAATCCACACTTGCAGAGGCAATCTACTACAAATTGTCGCTCCATTGCCCTCGAATTAGAACTTCTGCTGGGAAACAGACCAACTTACAGATGTATGAAGGATGTTAGGGAACAGCTAAAGGAAGTTTTGGTGCAAATGCAAACTGCCAGAGGAGTTTTGGATCAGAGAGTCAAAGCCATTCTTGAGAACCAGACAGCCACTAGCAAAGGACCTCAGACTAGAATGTCAGTCGGAGCACAGGCAACTGCTCTCCAAACATTGTTCCAGCTAGTGAGAGTCACCAAAAAGATGATGCAGCAAGAGAACCAGGTTGTTCTTAATTTTTTAGAATTCGTGCCTGATTCTCCAGTTCTCTTGTATGCCTTTCCAGCAAGAGAGACAAAGTTGCCAAGATTATTTCCAGCACTATATCCTCAACACCCAGAACTAGTTGATCGCCTTACATACTTCAAGATCAATTATGAGCTTCAGGATTGGTATGAGCGATCGACTGTGGAATGGAAGACTTGGAAAAACTTGTTCAATGATGCTCTCCAAATCAATGATCTTCAGGCAGTGAAAGAGGAGATGCATAGGATCTGGATGTGTATGGGCCAGTGGAAGATTCAAATCAGAGGCCTGACCAGGATTACTAATCAGCTGCTGCAACTTACTGTCGAATCTTCTAAATTTCTTGAAAAGGATATTGTTGCAAAGGCAGGTCTGGCACCACAGTATAGGGAGATGCCTGAGATTCTTTTCGAAGCTCGAATCAAAACTAATCAGCCTCTTCGAGAAGGATGCATCCATACTTCTTTGCATTGTCATAAGCTGGCCAGAACCAGGATTACCAAGGGTAGGCGTACACTCTATGATCCTAACACCAAAACATATCATTCCCTCAAGCCTTATGAAGTAGAGATGACCATAGAAAGGTGGGATCAACTTGAGCAGGAGGCCATTTACCGACTGATTCACAAGGAGAATGCTGGTACTTGGACTTCTCAGGTACCCTCCAGGTCAAAGGCCAAACGGAAGACGGTCCAATGGAAGGATACTGGGTAGTTCCATCTCAGAATTTAGTGGCAACTTTTTTTCCTCAGCGGGCAGGTGGAGATGAGAGCTCTACCTTGGCCTGATGAGAGCTCCACCTTGGTCTGGTGAGAGCTCTACCTTGGCCTTTTCAGCTACCTCTCGCAATCTTTGTATGACCACTATGTCAGTGGTCAAGCCAGATTCCCAACATCAGAACCAGACGGTGGATTTTCAGTCTCACATCAGAATCAGACAGGGGAATTTTTCAAAAATTTTGGAATCTTGCCAAAATTCAAGAAATAAGGAAAGGATGTAGACGGCTAGATAGTTCACTATGTGGGAACGTCTTCTTAGGAGATGGGCAGCAAATTACTTAGTAATTACTATGGTAATTACTAAAATGAAACCGAAGTGTATAAATAGGGCCCATTACATTGTAATCGGGTTGGCAATTGTTATCATTTGGGTTAGCGCTTTGGCTACACTTGTACTTGAGAATCATTGGCAGTATTGTCGGCTGTACTCTCTTTGTAAATCATAGTCGCTGTAATCTCGATCTGTAATTCCAATCATGGTATATATTCCAGTTACACCTACTTCTTGTCCAGTCTTTTGAATATGAATCTGAACCTTATTTCCAGTACATAAGTCTGATTCTTATTCCAGTATCCAAATTCCAGTCTAGTTTTTGAATTCTGTCTAGTGTACTGTCTGAAATCTTTCCACACTACTAGCTGAAATCTTCTAACACTGGAATTAGTTGTCTCAAGAGATCAGCTCCAATTCCACACACTCTTGATAATCATACACTATTTGCATTGGTGTTGGCCTCTCCAATCACCACATGCCAATCAAGGCACTTCATCAAAAGCTACACACACAAGGTGGATGGTGCTAGAGTTTCATAAAACCTATCCACACACAAGCAAACAATAGGGCACACACACTAATTACAAGATGAAGAACCAGCTTAATCAACCTAGTTAGAGATGTTAAACATTGCAAATCAAATGCTCATAGAAGGATAAGAGTGGTTAATAAGTAAGAAATCATCACACACACTCAAATCCATAATAATGAGAATGGTGAAACTACTTCATGACATAATGGAATAGAAGAAGTAAGAGTAATGAGAAATTAGAGACTAGATTAAGAAAGCTTCTCTAAGTACAATGGATTAGCACTAGCCTCTTAAGCATGAGCATCCATAGAGTGAACACTCAAGAGAGAGAGATCTCTCAAAAGTGGATCCTCAAGAGTGGATACTCAAGAATTAAGTCTCCTTGCATAAAGGCTTCCTTATAAAGTCTTTCAACACAATCCCTTCTAGCTAGCATATACAACTTTGGAACTCCCAATGAGCCCAAGACCTTATACAAAGTGAGTAGGAAACATTGTGCACATCCATAGCACATCTCCCGCTTGATGCATAATCGGTGTAGCCTGTGTTAGCCGCCGCTGCTAACATACACGTATGATGTCCAGATGGTCAGAATGGACTTCTATTTCTACCAGAGGTGCCCCTTGGTGTGTTCAACAAGAATATGTGTTCACAACAAATTTTGGATGTCAAAATTGCTCATAATCAGCACTTTTGACAAGGAAATCTCTTAAAAGAGTAAAATCCCTCCAGTTTTCAATCTATAAGCCCAAATGATATGAAATTTGGTGTAAGTGCTCAACACAACATGAAGAAGATGGGTAAAATGTCAAAAGGTCAAAATTGATGCCAGAATCATCCCTCAAACATCATACACATATGATGTTTGCTTATTAATTTTTGGACAGAATTCATTCACAAGAATCCCCAAGTTCTAGCACTGGTTTCAAACACTTCATCTTTAGTCTTTTGGATGTCAAGAGTTGGTCAAAACTCTAGTTTCAATGTGTACTTAGGGTAAACCCCCCCTTTTGAACACACTAACGTAGTCAAATTTTCCAAATTTGGTCTCTAGATGCCCTTTGAGACATTATACGCGTATAGCGTCTAACTTTCCAAAATTATATTTTTTCTTCATAGAAAAATGAAAATATCCATAGAAGATTATTTATTGCATTTTTACCTTCAAAAACAGACTTTTTCAAATATTCTAAATGCAAATAAGCACTTCAACAAATAAATCAATGGTGAATAGCTCTAGATCAAAATTAGTTCACTTACCTAAAGCTACTCCTACAAATCATATGGGGTTTTGCATCTATGAGTAGAAAAACACTTCAATGCCACACACGGACTAGCAAACACTTTTATCACCTCACAAACCACTCAACCACCAGCAACAAGTACTCTAATATACAAATGCTAACTAAATCTACCTAGTTGAAGATCCTCCGCAAGACACACACTTCCAAGCTATCCACTTGATCTCGGAATATCCTCTTCCAGATCCACTTAAGAAAAATGCTTTCTTTAGCCAAAACTAAATTAAGCAACCATCACACGAGTGTTAGTAGGAATACTTACCCAAGTCCTTGTATCCCCGGTGGTGCCAATGTTGTGGGAGCGAATCACACCACCCATAAAATGCATGCAACACAACCTAGATCAACATAATGTCAATCGAGGACACAGATGACACGATAGGCACACAAAGGAAAAATCGTTAGCTTGTCAAGCTGAGATCATCCTACTGTTATCAGCGGCTAACACAGGCTACACCGGTTATGCATCAAGCAGGAGATATGCTATGGTTGTGCATAATATTTCCAGCTCACTTTGTATAAGTCTTGGGTTCATTGGGAGTTCCAAAGTTGTATATGGTAGCTAGAGGGCTCAAACTTAAACCCATAGTAGAAGGGATTGTGGTGAAAGCCTTTAAAAGGAAGCCAAAGCAAGGAAGTTTCACTCTTGAGTATCTACTCTTGAGCTTAATGCCCATGTTTAAGAGGCTAGTACTAATCCATTGTAATTGGAGAATCTTGATTAATCTAATCCCTATTTTACTCACTAGTCTTATCTTCTCTACATTTCATTATGTCATGAAGTAGTTTTACCCTCTCATTATTCTAGATTTGAGAAAGGTGAGTACTTCTTGCTTTGATCTTAACTCTCTTCTTCCATAAGAATTTCAATTAGTTGATTACTTCTCTAATTCTCTTGATTAGTGTAGTGTGTGTGCACTCTTGGTCATGTCATTAGAGTTTGTGCCTTATTGTGTGCTTAAGTGTGTGAAGGTTTAAGAGCCTTGAGATCAATTCCACTTGTGTGTGATGTGATTAGAGTACCTTGGTGATGTGAATTTCAATTAGTTGATTACTTCTCTAATTCTCTTGATTAGTGTAGTGTGTGTGCACTCTTGGTCATGTCATTAGAGTTTGTGCCTTATTGTGTGCTTAAGTGTGTGAAGGTTTAAGAGCCTTGAGCTCAATTCCACTTGTGTGTGATGTGATTAGCGTACCTTGGTTGGCATGTGATGATTGGAAAAGCCAACTTCAATGAAATTAGTGTGTGCTTTGATCATGGATGCTTATGTTTATTGTGTTCTTGTGACTCCATAAGATTGGCAAGTCGGACTTTGGTGGACTTGATATGTGTAGGAGTTGATTGATTAGTGATTAGAGTGTGTTTAGAGTAAGTCTTTCCATGGCTAATCTATACCTGCATTGGTGAGGTATTCTCTTAAACCTCTATTTCTATTGATCCGATGCTTGTGCTTCCATGCCTTAGCTGGGTTGCCGATCCACGGATTGATAATTTTGTGTGGGTTACGATTAGGTCGTTGCTACAACACCTCCCTACACCTACACATACAACACTTTGGAAGGCCAACTAAGCCACAACCTAGAATGGGCCTAGAATCTCACAGATTTCAACTACACCACCTACCCACATACAGACAACGGAAGGAAACCCATCGAATCATGCTAGAATTGTACAAAACTTAAGGAACACCATCCCCTCAATAGGATACACATGTCCCAAAGCCTCTACACTCAAAACCCTTGCTCTAAACCCAACTGCAAAAAACGCGTATAAAGACAGAGTCGAATTTTGAAAGTGCCCAAAACTAAAATCTATGAGTACCCATGTGTAGCTTATGCCTACGATTCTAACGACTACTTGCAAGCACAAAACAGACATTGTTTGATATACTTACGACCGCAAATAGCTCGTAGATACACGAGCCTGTTTGCTCCGTTCTGTGAGGAATGCTTGGCTTTGTCGTGTAGCTCTTGCCGCGGCTAGCATGATGGTGAAGTCAGATCTACAATGTGATGAATGAGTGGGGAGTAGCACCAGGATGAATCTCACGCTCTCTCTCTTTCTCTCTCACACACAATCGATGGCAGCTTGAAACTTTTATTATGATTAAGTGTTTTTACAAAAGTGACCTAGGTACCTTATATACTAAGGCTACCTTAGGTTAACCAAAAATAGAGTTTGAGGGGTCAAATGGCTTGGTATTTACAATCTGGAAGTGCCATTGCACCCGGGTTTTGCAACTATACTACCTACTTATTACAAATGATTTTTATAACCATAAACCTCAGTATTCCATAACTCTCAGAGAATAAGGCTTTGTTGAATTATGTCATGCTATTGACTTAGCAGTCAACAATGTTGCAGAAGAGGAGCAACTCAAGAATTCTTAGCCTAAGGAGATGCCCATTGCACCTGATAGTCCAAATCAGATTCCTCTAATGAAGACCGAGGCATTTCAATAGCTCAAGAACTGTAGATCTCACCCAATAAGACTGATGGTCAGTCATTTGGAAACCAAGAAGATGATGTCTTTGGCAAGGAACTCAATGAGTAGGACAACATTCAATAAATTCTCTCAATCTCCCCTAAATTCTTTGGACATCATCATCACTCAAGCAAAAGAAGAGACTTTGCCTCAGCTAGGAAACAAGCCTAAAGGAAGAAAGATAAGAGCACATGTCCTAACAGGGCCTAAGTGTCTTTTGTAAAACCTTCTAAATCTCATAAAAAATAAAGGAAGTCACTACTAGTTTTTCTTTGAACTGTCAGAGCAGTTAGTATTAATAAGTGGATGAATGACTTGTAGTTGCAGGTAGTTTTTATTTGTGTACAGGAAGACAAAGCTAAGGGATTTACTCTGGTTTACAATTTGTAAAAAATTAGGGGTCTCACAAATGGTTATGTATTGAACACACAACAAGAAAAGGAAGAGCTGTGCTTGGAATTGATCAACAACATGAGCAGGCTATCACAGAGATACACTATGGGGAAAAGGGAAACTGGGTTGGAGTATACTTGAAGGAAACCTTCAACTACACAATAATTAGTTTACATGCTTCTATTTTTGTCTCAAGAAGGACAGTTATGTGGACAAAACTCTGTAGCTTTAAAGGTCCTGTCATGGCCATTGAAGACTTTAACATGGTTACTTATGTGCAAGACAAGTATAAAGCTCAGGGTCAAGTAATCATGGGCAAGGAGAAATTGTGTTGGGAGCATTTCTCATATAAAATGACTCATGTTGTCTCATTTGAAGATATTGGTTTTAATGGACTAATAACCAAATGGGCTCCTGCTCTACAGAGATTCTAGGTTGGACAGATTTTACCTTCATTTGATCTTCTTCAAGCCCTTTGGCTGGTGAGTTGCAAATATGATTAGATTCCCTATTCCTATCTGATCATAAGCCTTGATCTTATACTGCATATATTCCTTGTATGATGGGTCGCACACTTTTGATATCCATCTTTGAATTTTTGCCCTTTCATCTGTATTGTGTTTTGTGTCATCAAAATCATGTAACCCTACCTTTGTAGACATGCTTGGCACAATGGAAACTTCCATGCTCATTTTCTCTTTTCCAATTGTCGGTTGTGAGACTTCCACTACCAATGTTTGAGTCTTTATGGAACTAATGGACACATCTTTCTATTGTAGTTGACGGGCATGTGTTGCGCTCTATGCCACCAACTCTTCTTGTGCTCTAGCTAATTGCTCTTTCAACTATTTGATCTATCGTCTTTTTGACTCTTAATTGCTTGATGCCCTGGTGTCATGATCTAACAATCAAATTTTTCTTGAGCTAGAGTCTCCCTGAGGTCTTTGAGCTCTTGTAATGTTGAGGCATGAGCTGATGAAGTAGAGGATAGGACTAGGGAATCTTGCATCACCAAAAGCTGAGTGAGTGTGCTCTTGACGACCTTGTATGACTCTCCTATATTGACATTACTTTGGCATTCTTTATCAAGCTCCTCTTCCAGACATTGTTGTTTGACTTGTAGCTAGGTGTTTTCCTCGTTGAAGTCTTGAGCTTCTTTATAGTAGTGGGCAACATTTGCTTTTTCTTTTTGTAGTTCAACGAGTAGCTCCAACTGCATGCTTTGAAGTTCTTCTTGCATTGTAGCCCTTGGTTTTCTTCTTTTATTGGTGCTTCTTTAGCTTTGGCCTCTTCTAAGTCCAATTCTTTGATGTTTTAAAGAGTTGTTTGACATTGGAATTGAAGTTTGATATATTCATTTTTCTCATCAATGTCAAAAGACTGGACTATCTTCTTACCATCCTCTATGATTGCTTTGGGTGGATGGAAGTTCCCACTTCTTTATCTTTATCTTTATCTTTTGTCTCCTCCCTTATCTTTTCATGTTCATGCTCTTGTATTACTGGTGGGGCCAGCTCCTTCTTTTCTTATTCCTTCATCTTTCCTTTTTCTTCAGTTGTTGGTGGCCTTCTTGGCATCTGTTTTGATTTGGTCTCTGGTATTTTTGCCTCTTGCTTGTGAGTCTCTTGTTTTTCAGTCTAATCATTAGATTCTTGAGCAGGAGGAGTGGGTGGTTGGTTTGAGAGTTTTGGAATATTATGAGTATGTATCTCCAAAGTCTCCACACCACTCTCCTCCTTGGGTTTTTTCTCTTCACCTTGGTTTTTGTCCTCTCTTTGAGATTGTAAGGAGTCATTCAATGATTCGAGATCATCAACTTTTTGCCTCTTAGAATCTTTTTTTGTTCTTTGGGTGGCTTTCTTCTTGAGATCCTTCTGAATGCATCACTCAATGGTGTTGGCAAGCTCCACATTAGCTGTGGCAATTCTTCTTTTGTACTGCTTGATTTTTTCAAGCTTCTTTGCCTTTTGTTGTTCTAGTGTTTTGTGCTGATCATTATCTCCTTCATGGTCAATATCATCTCCCATTGTATTCTTCTCTTCTACTATTTTCTTTTGTAATCCCTTTCTTTGTGTTGTGCATCTTTTCTGGATCTTTGTGTTTGAGAGATGGGTATTTGGTCTCTTTGGTTAGAGGATTTCCTTTTGACTCGTACCCAGCAAAGAGTATATTCTTCTTCTTCTTTTTTGTCTTCTTCCTCTTTAGACGTTTGATATTCTGAAGGCATGTCTCTGTTTTTGGGTTTGATTTCTCTGGTGAGGTTAATGTTTGATTTGTATCCAACAAGAGTATATTCTTCTTCTTCTTTTGCGTCTTCTTCCTCTTTAGAGGTTTGATATTCTGAAGGCATGTCTCTATTTTTGGGCCTGATTTCTCCGCTGAGGTTAATGTTTGATTCCGTCTCCTCACTATCAAAATTATTCTTTCTAGAGATCTATTCGGTTGATTTCTTGGGTACTTGAGCTACTGAGGACCCCTCCACTGTTCTAACAACATGCTTGGACTTGTGCAGGAGATCCATTTATGATTCAACTGGTGGTAGCTTATCTATCATTCCCAGTGCTTGATATGTGATCCTTGTTAGCATAGGTCCACCATTCATGTATATCATTTTTTTATCGCTATTTTTGAGATCAGATTCAACTAGATTTTCCAATATATAAGTGCCCAGGTCATAGTGAATCATCCTTTCCTTAGAAAATCCAATGGCCATCACTACTACAATGTGAAGGTTAGGCTCAGTGTATCTTGGTGGATTTTGAACTCTGAGGTACTGTGATATCAGAGGCAATGGAAATTTGGTCTCCGAGTACACAAAGTCTTTGAGTGTGAACTTGTGACCCTACTACTTGACAAATGCTTTGTCATTATCTACAACTTTGGTCTTGAGAAGCAAGTTCTGGCTGCATGGTGGTAAATGTAGAGCTTGATTTATCATATCTGTGGTGATCCGAACCTTTATAGCTTTGTCATTTATCTGTCATGTGGCTTCCCCATTCTATTGAATTGATGACATAAGTTCATGTGCCCTTTAGAAGTCTGTCCCCCACATTGTAAGTGAAAGAATGTGTCCATTTGTAGACACCTTGATCCTTCAATCACCTCCTGTTATTGATGCAAAGTTCAAGTCTCCCTTGGGAGGATGGTGGCCTTTACTTTAGTGCCATCTATGGCTTCAAATCTGCCAATGAATAAATTTACCGAGATTTTTGAAAACTCCTCCTTTGATATGTGAGCCTTCTCATTCGAGGAGATTTCTACCAAGGGTGGGGATTTCCACTACTTCCTTTATCGTCTGCGAGACATTTTGTGATCAGAAATTCAAGTGATTAGATCCAAAAGTTGTCAAGAAATTCAAAAAATGCAAACTTTGGCCATAAAATGAAAAATGAGAATAACTTAATCAAAACAAGTCCAAATTTGTCCAAACTTCACCAATGAAACTAGGGTACCTACAAGCACTAGGTCAGGTGGCTGCTAGTCAAATTTGGCTCAAGGGGTCATGAATCGCAATGCATGTTGGACAACATTTTCAACTTCTGGTGGTACCATTTGATTAAGCATGTGTTGGGGTGCTCTTGTTTGCTTCTTTTTGAATTTGGATCACAAGTTGAAATTTCATGCCAAATTTTGTATTTTTTCTTAGACATATGAGATTTTTGGCACTTTGGTAAGGATTTTGAAATTCAAATGACTTGAAACTCTAGACTTAGATTATCCTTGAAATTTGGGACCAGGTGGTATGGTTTTTACTTGGAAAACTTGTAGAGGGTCATGGATCACAATCCATGTTGGACACTCTTTTGGGGTAAAACTTGGAGAACTTGTTTTTATAGTCTATCCTAATACAATGGTGAAGCTATTTTCAAATTTGGACAAGTTTCTCTTTAGGTTTCCCAGTTTCCAAAGTTATGGCCTGATTTGGTATGACTTTGCTATATTTTTTTTTGACTGGTAATTTTAATCATTGATTGTGATCAATCTGGTTGGCAGTTTGCACTTCTGATGATTTGAGGTTGGAGTAATTCCGAATTCCTGGGTAGCTATAGATCTCTAGCCCATTTGGAGTCTGTTTGACTTCCCTAAGCTCCCTGGTAAATTTTGATCATTTGGTGAGCATTCCTTGGCTTTCTTTTGCACTACTTCAAGTTCGCAATTTACTTTATCTTTGCACTTAATCCGAAATCACACTTTCAAATTATGACTCTCTGACACTACTAACTTCGACAAAAGAAGCACTTTCTAGCTCCAAGAACTAAACTGAAGATGCATGGCACATTTCTCAGCTTATGCAAAAACTTTCCATTAAAAACTGACAAAATCAGCAGACCGTGGGGGTCATGGATCACGATCCATGTTTAGACACAAAATTTGACCAAAATTTATGAGTATGTTCTTAGTATGGCTACCAAGCCTCTGATGCACTTCTCCCCAAGTTTGAACTAAATTTTCATTGTGGGGGTGAAAATGACCATTTAGAGACTAATTACCCAATTTCCTTTTCTTTTTGGTGGTAACAAGGTTCAATTCACTCAATTTTATAGGGTACATTCCCCAATGCAAGGTCAAACTGTATGGACAATTATCTCTCTGTTCTGGCATGTTGGGAGGGCATGGATCACGATCCATGTTCATAAACATTTTGTAACTATAATCACATCAGTGTAAAGGTGCTTTCTCGGGGAGTCTTTGGGACAACTTGCTTTTGGGATCTGAGGTGGGGAGACATGGATTTCAATTCATGTTCCAACACCCCATCTGGAAACTTTGAATGCATAGCCAGGTTGTGCTCAGTGAATGGAGCATTGTGATGAACTTATTTTGGTTTTTGAACCTGTTTGCCCATCTGTTAGCAGCAAGCTAACACGGACACCATTTTTCGGAGTTCTCTTTGTAAAAAATTTATTATTTTGATAAATCGAGAATATTGTAACTCCTATTTTCTCGGATAAAGCCAGTCATTACCCAGCTTTGGTAGAACTCCAGATTATTAGTTTTGACCACCCAAAAACCTTGGCTAAGGTATAAAAGCCAATTTTTGTAAGTTTTTTATACGTATTTGGATAAGAAATACACAGCGTGAGCTAACGGCGCTCACTTCTCTCCTTCACGCGCTTCCTACTCCCTCTCCGGTTGTCACATTGTGATTGCGTTCGTTGCATTGCAACCGCAGGTAAGAGCTCTACGCATTGACGTAAGCCATTCACAGTATTTCGTAGCTTTTGGCATCACCGACCGGCAGCCTAATTTCATCATAACTAGGAATTTACTTGTTCAAATAAAAAACTAAGTATCGGCGGGGTATTGGGACATCATTGCTAAGCATTTAGATGCATTCTGGGTCAAAAACGACTAGGTCAAAAATCCACTATTGTTAATAATTGCGATTTTGGAACTTGACCTAAAGTGGGATTTGAGACCATAAGTATGTGTGCTTAGGTCTTATAAACTTTCCCTAAAAGTTTCGTTACGTTTGGATGTCATTTGATGCTGTAACGGATGTGATTTGCTTGTCGATGAGCGATTAGCTTTTGGTGATTTCAATCACTTGAGTGTAGCTTGAGTTAGATGCGAGTTGTTAGTTTTTTTTCTGAGAGATTGACAAGCTCTTCTAGCCTCTATGCACTAGTCGAGTCATCTTCATCCCATGGTTTGACAAATTAATCGTGGTTCTCGCTAATACTGCAATAAGATAGGATGGTGAGGTTAGACATGTGTCCCACATTTGGCGCCGCTGTCGAGGATCAAAGAGACCTAAACTAGGGAAAAACACGAGCGTCTTGTGTAGTTGTCCTTGAACTTCCTCTAGGTTCACCCAGAGTTCAAAACTTTCTTTTAGAAACCGCATAGCTTAAGATTATCGTCTTTTGCTGTGTAGAGGTAGCTTGGAAGTTATGGTACTTGCTGAGTACCTTTAGGATTGTAGGATTGTAGAATTAGATTAGGATTTTGAGAATTATTGGTAGAAGAGACAAGTCTTAAGATCAAGGCTCTGAAAAACATAAAAAAACACAAGAAAACGAGTGTTTGTGGACATTTTTCACAACCCCATTGCATGAGAAACTAGGAGTAGGGTATGTAGGATCCGAGGTGGATTTCAGAACATTGCTCTCTTTGAAAGAATCAAGTGTGAGTTTTTATTGGAAGTTGCAGAATTTTGGGTCTACGGCTAGAAATAACTCGAAAAGACTCAAATCCACTCAATCCGACTGGAGAGTAAGCCTAAGAGTTGTCTGAACCAGTTGCAATTTTTTCAAAGGTTGTCCTTATAAAAACTCTACTCAGACTTGAAGCCTTTGAAACGGTGGTGTAGCCAAATTTGGTCTGAGCTAGGAGATGGTCTGTGCCAGGCAGAGGCAGCATGTGAGTGCAGTGCAAAAGGCTAGGGCAGGCACCAAAGCCCTAGGCAGCCCAAGGATAGCGGAAGTGTATGCCTGATGCGGTTTTTTAGGCCAAAAGTGCTAACGAATGGTCTAGATGGGATGGCAGGTCCAGGTGCCCGAAATTCCAAGCCACTGCTCTAGAATGTAGAGTTTAGCGTGCTCTAGAAGGTGGTCCAGACGGCTCGTCAAACGGAGCCCCGGTGTGTAAGATACTGCAGTTTAAAGAAAGAGTGTGTTGCAGATCCCCGACGGACAGGGCAGCTGGGGACAAATAGACCGGGCTGATGTCAATGTATATGTGTGTAGTGCTCGAGTTGTGGAGCATGCCTATCTTCTGGAATTGCGAATCGAAGCTCTGGATAACAAGATATGGTCAGGTGAAGATTTTTCGGGGACCAAATTTGATCCCATCTCACTGCATTGGGAGATGTGCCATCTGGCAGTTTTTTGAGCCTCGCCAAGGTTCTCGGTGGGAGTGTTTACCATGTGGAGCTAGCACGAGTTGACTGCACGTCAATTGGTTGCACGGTCGGTCAGATACAGCGAGATGAAGTTGAGAGCATTAGGGTGGTTGCAGATGGTTTTTTTCCGTTTGGGAGGCCTTAGTTCAAGGGCGCCGAGGTATCGAACTACAGAGACAATTGGTGTAGACGGGGCCAGGAATGTGGAGTTTCGGTGGGTTTCTTATGCTTGGTGATCGGGTTCCGGAGCAACAAGGGGAAGCCTGCAGAACAAGGCCACAAGATTGGTTTTTTTAATATATGTATATATAAGGGGTCTTTTAGAGGGTCAGGGGCCTTTGAAAGGAGGTTCAAGGCGGTGCTGCCATGTGGCCTGCAGGGAACTCCCATATGCACATCTACAGGCTGGGTTCGCGCAGTATAAGAGCAGGGGCGTGTGGCCCATAAGGTGTACAAGGAGAGGGTGGAGCTCTTGGAGCTCGTGGACTATGGCGGAAGGCACCTCTCGCGTTGCGCAGGCGGAGGATGGTAGGTTTTGGCGGCGACGCGGTGGCGCGCCTGGAACGGCGGGCGAAGTCCGGCGGTTGGTGGTGATGATGTGGCGCCCAACAGGGGCACTTCCCACGCGTCGAAATTTTAAAGAAGAAGGAAAGGGGCAATAGCGACATCGCTATTGCTCCCCCCCTCATGTAAAGGTAAGGTCCCACAGCAGCACAGTAGCGGGCTAGAGAGAGGGTGAGAGAACGAGGTAGAAAACTAAAAGAGCTCGCCATGTGTCGGAAAGAGGCCAGACATGCTAAAAATGGGTGCTCCCCCTCTATAAAGGGCTCTTTTTTATCATTTTTGGGGGCTTTTTGTCGCCTCGTGAGGCTTGGGAGCCACAGGGAAAAGAGCCAAGAGTGATTTTTGTCTGCAGAGGGCCAAGAGGGCGCCTCCCCCTATGTATTTTGTGAAGCCGAGTGCGGCTATAGTGTTTTTTTGAGCAAGGAGTGAGTTCCCCCCATTGAAAACGGGCATTTCTTGTCGTGCTATCTCCTCCCCCTCCTCTTTCTCCTCCTATGTTCTGTTGCACGTGATGCCGGGTGTGTGATGGCGTGTGCGCCCCCCCGATGGGTGTGTGTGCAAAGAGAGAGAGAGAGAGAGAGAGAGAGAGAGAGAGAGAGAGAGAGAGAGAGAGAGAGAGAGAGAGAGAGAGAGAGAGAGAGAGAGAGAGAGAGAGAGAGAGAGAGAGAGAGAGAGAGAGAGAGAGAGAGTGGTATGTGTGCAGCCGTTTTGTGGGTGCGGGTTGATTGGTGGTCTATTTGAGTGCGTGTGCGCTGCGGTGCTTCAAGTTGTGTTTGATCGTGTGTGCGATAGTGTGAATTCTGTGAGTCGAAGGTGCTCACTAAGTGGATTGGGGTGCTGTGTGTGCCCTGAGCTATAGAGAGGCCCTTTTGTTTGTGTTGGGCGTGTTTCCCCATTCCCCCTCTCCATCTTCTGGTGCCCCCACGGAGGAGTATGATGATGCTCCTAGTTAAATTCAAAGCAGTGATTTTTGTGATACCAAAAGTGTGGCCTTTGAAGAGCAGGTGTTGCTAGTGATGGCTTGGGCAGGATTTCCCATTTTCACTGGGGTTGAAGATGCGGAAACTTGGCTTCAAGACTACGGTTTGTTCGTGTTGGAAAGCGGTTTATCGAGAGAAGATGGTGCGGTATAGGTATTCCCGCTCTTGGTTCGTGGTAAAGCAAAGCTATGGTTTGATAGCCTTGGTGATGAAGAAAAGGCAGATTGTGAAGCCCTGGAGGCGGCTTTTTGAAGCAGATTCATAGCAGATGCGCAATTGGATGAAGTAAAGCGGAAGCTGGATGGTTTGAAGCAAAGCTTGGTGGGAGATTTTCAAGCGTTCGAGTGGGAGTTCGAAGCCCTATGGGGGAAATTAATTAAGGTAACTGTTGCAGAAAATGCCAGTTTTTTGAAATTGTGTAAGTTTATGGATTGCCTGCATGAGGAGGTGCGAGATAAGGTGGAAATAGATAGTCCAATGTCGTATGAAGAGGCGGTAGCTCTAGCGAGAGGGAGAACCAAGAAGATTTTGAAGAAGCGAGAAGCTAAGCGGTGTTTACAAAGTGCTGTGATGCCAAAGCAGTGTGGGACGGTGGTAGCCGAGCCACAGGTGGTGCAAAGCGAAGTACAGGTGCGAGAAGAACCAAGAGTTCTTTGGTTACAAAGAGACAGGGTGGTTCCTATGCCAAAGATGCCGGCTAGAGCAGTTGAAATGGTAGAGGAAGTGCAGGTGGTTCCAGAGTGGGCAAAGGAAGTGCTACCAAGTTCAAGTGAAGTTGTTGAAGCTCCATTGAAGTGCGGTAAAGAGCAAAGAGTGCGGTTTGCAGACAAGGTTGAAGCGGTGAAGCTAGAGGAGGTTCCCGAGCTTGAAACCGAAGAAGAGATTGTGTCGAGTGACAGTAGCTCTATGGACGCACATACGAGTTGGGAGACCGAGTCATCCCAATCCAGGTATGATGAGTTCGACCTCTTGCATGTGAGTGGAGAGGCAGCGAATATGTGCAAAGAGAAGCAGGAAGGGCAAGCCGAGGTGCTTAGTGAAGACCGAGTGGAGCAGTCTAGCCCTATAGGTGGTGAAGAACAGGTAAAGCTGGTGTGCAGTGCCATGCTAATGGCTATGTTGATGAAGATAGCGGTGGAATATGCCATAGTGGTGCAACAGGTGCAAAATTTTTCCAAAAGGTGTGAAGCAGTTATACCAATGGAAGAGGACGAGGAGGAGGTGATAGAGAACGAGTTTCTCTCTTCCTTGGAAGGGATGCAGTGGTAGAAGAGCAAGTAGTTGAAGCGGACAATCAGGCGATGCTTATTGACCTTGAAGGGCCTGTTGACGAGGAGGAGCTCGACGATGCTGGAATTGAGTTCATGGCAGGTGAGAAGGGCAAAGAGGAGTCAAAGTCAGAGGTGCTTCCTATGCAGTCAGCACCTTCTATGACAGGTGATGAGGATTCCAAGGTGGTGTCCAAGCTTTGTAAAGAGGTATGTGAGTGGTGGTTGAAGGGAATGCTAATTAAGGTAGCTGTGCAGTATGCTGTTAATCAGGTACAGGATCTGCTAGATAAGGATCTAGCTTTACATGGATGGGAGCGTGGGTTAGATGTGTCAGGTATGTCGCAAGTATTGATTGAGAAGGATGGTGAGCACGAAGGTGCTCTATTTGGTGTTCTTGAAGGTAATTTGTTGCGAGTGGGCAATTTGCTAAGGAGTGCTTGGAGTGATAGAAGCATGTGGATGGCAATTTGGTTATGCAGTTGGGTGCGTGCCTTGGTGTGGCACTATGCAAGGTTGTTGCAGGTGGGTGGAAGAGACCAATGCAAAGTGTTCGACCCAAGTGGGTTAGTACAGATAAAGCAGGGGGTTGGACAACCCGCATGAGCAAAGACAACGGGTAGCAGAGACCAGTTTTTGTACATATGGTGGGTGTTTTTGCAGTGTACAGAAATTTTGTTTTTGGTGTGTTTTTTTTAGTGCAATAAGGCCATCTGTGGTTGAACATAAATGTTCAACGAGGGGGTGGGCAATGATGGTGCAACCAAAGTTGGTCCGAGCTAGGAGATGGTCTGTGACAGGCAGAGGCAGCATGTGAGTGTAGTGCAAAAGGCTAGGGCAGGCACCAAAGCCCTAGGTAGCCCAAGGATAGCGGAAGTGTATGCCTGATACGTTTTTTTAGGCCAAAAGTGCTAACGAATGGTCTAGATGGGATGGCAGGTCTAGGTGCCCGAAATGCCAAGTCAGTGCTCTAGAATGTAGAGTTTAACGTGCTCTAGAAGGTGGTCCAAACGGAGCCTCGGTGTGCAAGATACTGCAATTTAAAGAAAGAGTGTGTTGTAGATCCCCGACGGATAGGGCAGCTGGGGACAAGTAGACCGGGCTGATGTCAGTGTATATGTGTGTAGTGCTCAAGTTGTGGAGCATGCCTATCTTCTCGAATTGCGAATCGGAGCTCTGGATAGCAAGATATGGTCAGTGAAGATTTTCCGAGGACCGGATTTGATCCCATCTCACTGCATTGGGAGATGTGCCATCTGGCAGTTTTTTGAGCCTCGCCAAGGTTCTCGGTGGGAGTGTTTACCATGTGGAGCTAGCACAAGTTGACTGCACGTTGATGGAGGCTTTTCACAAGCCAAGCTCCCATACCCCTCTTCTCTCGTCCCCACCCCATGAAAACCCCCTCTTAGGGAGGGAGTGATAAAAGGCATTGGAAAAAGTACGAAAAAATAAAGTATGATTATGTAAATATATAAGAAAGGTAAAATAGGCCACCTCATGCCTGCGGGGTAGCCCATCCCCACCTTGCCTCCTTTTTCTTCATTGTTGCCCCGCCGGGTGTCCCTTTTCCTCTCCTCCACTCAAAAGGTCAACCCCCTCTCTCTTCCCCTTGTCCTTTCTCCTTTCTCTCTCCCTTGAAGCTACCCCACCCCCTGTCCTTACCAATAATGCACCCTAACTCACATGCCACCTCTCCTATCTTCCAAAACAGTATACCCCACCCCCCCTTTTCTCTCTCCTACACTCTCCCATGATCCAAATACCCCCCTCTCTCTCTAAAATTCGAAATCTCTCTTGTCTTGTAGCCAGATGGCCTCCCCCACACTCTCACACACTCAGTTTTACTGAAAAAGGTGCCCACAGATCCATCCCCACCCAGTGGTTACCTGATTTTCTTGTGTTCACACACATCTGCACACAGATTCACCTCTGAACACACTCCCCTCTCTCCCCTCTTGTAGTTACTTTATTCTTCATGTCACCTCTCTTTTTTCCATTCACCCATCTCTCTCTCTTAGTCTCTCTCTCATGAGACTGCTGTTCTGGCACATATACACACAGCCAGACAAGTGGGGCCCACAGTCACATGGCCTGTGTAGATAATGATTTCTTCATTTCAAAATTCTAGAATTTCTCCCCCCTCCTACCCTATATAAAGAGGGTTCACCATCACACACACACACACACAACATCACCAAAGAACACACTATGCACTGTGTGTGCCTAGTGCACACACACACACACACCCACACCATCACCATCACCGCAATCACCATGCTTGTCTTGAGCATGACCTCTACACCCTTGGGCTATGGAAGATGAAGGGAAACTAAATGAGGATGATGGCCATAACCCTAGTGCGAGTCTTCGCCATCAAATCCCACCTATCCGCCATGTGCTCTACCACACTCTCCCTTCTCATTCCCCTACCCTATGCCCCCCATTTCATCGCCTTATTCTCTAAATAAAGCTTGAGGTTTTGTGAGTATGTTTTCTTGCAATGTTTTGCCCATGTGAGCTGTGCGGAATCGCCACCTAGTCTTGTGTTTGGAGTGAGCTTGTGTATGTGTGAAGGGTGTGCGGATTCACCATCCTTTTGTGGTGCCTAAGTACTAAGCCGCTATACCCCCTCCCTCTCTCTCTCTCTCTCTCTCTCTCTCTCCCTCTCTTTCACTTGATCTCATTCACTTTCCTCTTCATCATTACTCCCAAGAATCCATGTCTCTTGGATGAAAACTTTGTTATGGTGGTGTGTTGTTTGCGTCCTAGCCGCTGAAGCTAGGTGGTGCCCATGTTTGCTTTACTATGACAGGCTTGAGGCGAGCCATTCGGTCCCCGGTGTTTTAGAGGCTGTCGGGGTTCGAGGTTCGCTTTGCTCCCGTCAACGTCAATTGGTTGCACGGTCGGTCAGATATAGCGAGATGAAGTTGAGAGCATTAGGGTGGTGAACAGTTGTAGATGGTTTTTTTCCGTTTTGGAGGCCTTAGTTCAAGGGCGCTGAGGGATCGAGCTGCAGAGACGATTGGTGTAGACGGGGCCGGGAATGTGGAGTTTCGGTGGGTTTCTTATGCTTGGTGATCGGGTCCGGGAGCAACAAGGGGAAGCTTGAACAAGAAGGCCACAGGAGTGGTTTTTTTCATATATGTATATATAAGGGGTTTTTTAGAGGGTCAGGGGCCTTTGAAAGGAGGTTCAAGGCGGTGCTGCCATGTGGCGCGCAGGGAACTCCCATATGCGCAACTACGGGCCGGGTTCGCGCAGTATAAGAGCAGGGGCATGTGGCCCATAAGGTGTACAAGGAGAGGGTGGACCTCGTGGACTATGGCGGAAGACGCCTCTGGCGCTGCGCAGGCGGAGGATGGTAGGTTTTGGCGGCGACGTGGTGGCGCGCCTGGAGCGGCGGGCAAAGTCCGGAGGTTGGTGGTGATGACATGGCGCCTGACAGGGGCACTTCCCACGTGCCGAAATTTTAAAGAAGAAGCGAAGGGGCAATAGCGACATCGCTATTGCTCCCCCCCTCATGTAAAGGTAAGGTCCCACAACAGCACAACACCGCGCTAGAGAGAGGGTGAGAGAATGAGGTAAAAAACTAAAAGAGCTCGCCATGTGTCACAAAGAGGCCAGACATGCTAAAAATGGGTGCTCCCCCTCTATAAAGGGGTCTTTTCTATCATTTTTGGGGGCTTTTTATCGCCTCGTGAGGCTTGGGAGCCACAGGGAAAAGAGCCAAGAGTGATTTTTGTCTGCAAAGGGCCGAGAGGGCGCCTCCCCCTATGTATTTTGTGAAGCCGAGTGCGGCTATAGTGTTTTTTTGAGCAAGGAGTGAGTTCCCCCCATTGAAAACGGGAATTTCTTGTCGTGCTATCTCCTCCCCCCCCTCTTTATCCTGCTCTGTTCTGTTGCACGTGATGCCGGGTGTGTGATGGCGTGTGCGCCCTCCCGGATGGGTGTGTGTGCAAAGAGAGAGAGAGAGAGAGAGAGAGAGAGAGAGAGGAGAGAGAGAGAGAGAGAGAGAGAGAGAGAGAGAGAGAGAGAGAGAGAGAGAGAGAGAGAGAGAGAGAGAGAGAGAGAGAGTGGTATGTGTGCAAGGGTAGGCGATGATTGCAGCCGTTTTGTGGGTGCGGGTTGATTGGTGGTCTATTTGAGTGCGTGTGCGTTGTGGTGCATCAAGTTGTGTTTGATCGTGTGTGCGATAGTGTGAATTCTGTGAGTCGAAGGTGCTCACTAAGTGGATTGGGGTGCTGTGTGTGCCCTGAGGTATAGAGAGGCCCTTTTGTTTGTGTTTGGCGTGTTCCCCCTCTCCAACGGCTTAGTACGGATAATCCTTGGATCGGAGTCTATTGTTGGGAAGATAGAAACATAAAAGATCTTTTGTGGACTTCTCATGCCAAACCAAGACAATTAACGACCATGAAGATCATCTATATCTTCAAGATCAAAGATAAGGGATCAGCAGACCTACCAACCTACCTGTTTAAGGATTTTTATAACAACAACTTTGTTATGATGACTCCTGAGGAGGTAGAACAAACCAAATACCAAGGGTATTCCATACGGAATTGGATATTGGGGCAAGGACCAGAAACAATTCCAAGAGATGAACACCATGAGAGATCATCCTAACAGTAATGTGAAGAACCAAAAACCACCTCATCACGTAGAAAACCGGGTGACACTAAGGCCGGTCCAGGGCTACATGAGTCACTATTTCCAACAAACTGATTTGAAGGACTCGGAACAGGACCAACTCCAAGAAGACCGAGAGTTGAACCAAGCAGACGTGTCAGACCAGCTGATTTTCAGAAATGGCTCAAAAAATACAGTGGATCAGGGGATCCATACGACCACTTAGCAAGCTTTAAGCAAGTGCTAAGAGCAAAGCGTATATTCCATTTCCATACTCAATTCGAGGGGTTTGGAATGACATTAGAAGGAAAAGCATTGACATGGTTCCAAAACATTCCACCAAGGTCAGTCATGGACTTGAACACATTAGCTCAAGGATTTGTAGCTGCTTGTTCCAAAACGGGGATCAAATATAATACGGTAGCTCAAATCTATAGCTTTAAACAAAAACATGGTGAGTCTGTTAGGGATTGTGCAACTCGAATGAAATAATTCATTGCCAAATGCCCAAAGATGGAGATACCTGCAGAAGAATGACTTGTATCTTTGTTTCTGGAGGGATTGCTAAATAAAGAACTTCATGCTATACTCTATAGTAAAAAGCATACAACCCTAGAAGCGTGTGTGTCTGATGCTATTGACCTAGGAGACAATTGCGAGATTTTCAACGAAGAAGATGTCCCTAAGGATAACCAAAGCGAGAAAACAACATCCACTAAACCAGCACAAGTGGCAACGGTTGCTGCGGCACCACTCTCAGCCATATGCTAAAAAGGATGAACGACATGATGAACAACATGCAAAAAGCACCTATGAGAGGACCAGGACAAGGGATACCTCCACAAAGACAACCAATTAGGCCACAAAAATGGTGTGCAATATAGGGTAAATGGACCAACCATGAGACCCATGAGTGCTACTTCAGGCCAAAGTATGATGGGAAGTTGAGTACGTGCCCATGAGGCCACGAGGACAACCCATGTACAAATATCAGCCTAATGTGGCCCAAGCTCAAAGACCACCAATGGGTATGGAAAGACCTCAACCTGTGTTGGCACAAAAACCTCCATATCCAGGACATAATGTAGTTCATGTAAAGTACATGCACTCTGAAGGAGTCATAGATGAACAAGAATTAGTGCCTGTTACACCCTATGCAGAGCCTAGTCCATCTAAAGTAATGGTAGAAGGAGATTGGTATAATCCACATCCACCACTAAGAAGAAACCATGACTTATGCTCCACCAGAGCTTGCACCAATGTATTATGTAGCTAATCAAGGTGTCAGACCTCCCATGGGAAGACCCATGATGAAGCCAAGAACAAAAAACTGTCATAACTGTGGTGTTGATGATCATTGAAATTGAATGCCCAGAGCTTGACAAAAACCTCAAACCAATATAATCCTATTGCATACAGTGTTGCAAAAAGGGAGGACACTTTCTAGAAGATTGTCCTAAAAATACTTTGAACAAGGGTAAAAACATAGTAAACGTAGTCCAAGTGATGCCTAGTAGCTCATCAAAGAGTGAACCGATTGTTCCAATCAAGGTAATCACTAGAGCCCAGGCAAAGAAAAAGAAACACAACTCCTCTGATGATTCAAAAAATACGAAAGTTTCTTCTCAAAGAATCAAAAGGAGCAGAAACAAAAGATATGAGATGAGAAAACAAAAACAACGGGTTGAAATCGAGGAGAAAGCAAAGAAGCTAGTCTAGGAAAAGTTGAAAGAAACTAGCAGTGAATTCAAGGAAACAATCGTGAAATCTAGAGGATCCATTCTGGTTGATAAAATATTTGAGCCTATTAATGCCGCCTTGGAAGCCTACCAAGTAGGACTTAAAGTAGGCCAAAACATGGAAAACAAATGGAAAAATTATCCATCTCCAGACATGGAAGCAGCTAGGCTGGAAGCTTATCAAAATTTGGTAAAATTCACTCAAGGAATGCTGGAAAAACAAAAACCCAAGCTTAAAAGTATTACAAAACCTGAGGAGCTTGTAGTAAAAGAAACGAAAGCAAAATCTGATGTGGTGGCAGAACCCCACCTTGAAACAAACAAACCAGAGCTCATAGTGCCTGACAACAAAGATGCCTTAGACGGAATTCCATTCGTAGAGGAAGAACAGCCAGGACACTTATGGAAAAAAGTAAGAGAGATCAATGATGTAGAAGAAGTCTGGTTGGATAACCTACCTTCTGACATGAACATGGATATACAATCCTTGTATGGGGATTGCAGATTGGAAGCTTCAGGAATGTCGAAACCATTGACCTTGAAAACATTACCTTCTTACTCGGGAGATAACAAAGATGAATCCATCATATGCAGGACCATCCGAGTAAAAAGAGTTGAACAGACCCTAGAAGTAGACAACATTCATTCAATCATGTCTACACCCATCCAATGCACTCTTACCTTGGGAAAACTGTTAAAACTCAGACTATACTTATGGAATGATTTACAAAAAACCCTAGAGAAGGTGGGGATAACTGGGTTAATCTCGAAGAATTTGAAAAATTTGAAAAAGAAAATGGAAAACAAAGAGATTCAATCAGTTCCTATGAACGTAGTCAGGGAATATTATGAAGGGGAAGAAGGAAACACCACGCTCCCAGTGAAATATAATGACATTGAAACCATGGAAATATTGGATAGTGGAGCTGGCATAGCCATAGCCACTAAAGCAGTATGGGAATCCTGGGGATAGCCAGCCATTAGACAAACTCGAATAAAATTGCAGCTGGCTGACGAACACATTGAGAGACCATTAGGGCTACTTGAAAAAGTGATAGTCAGTTCCTGTGGAATTGAATACCAACACACTTTTGCCATAGTAGACTTTGGGAAAAAACTCAACTATGAAATCATATTGGGAAGACCTTTCATGCGACAGGTACAGCTTATCCAAGATTGGGGAAACAACTATCTGTACTTGAAACAAGTGGGATCTATAACAAGAAACACCCATCCAAGAGTTTGATTCAGTCTCTTCGGCTGAAACAAAACTCCGATCCTGGTTAAACAAAGACACTTCTATTTGGATGTGTGGCGCTTCAAAAAATGGAAGTTTAAGACGAGAAGAATGTATCCTAGAAAGGGACTGCACAGACGAAGCCTATGTACGTGAACCCTTTCTAGAGCATTTATTTGAGCCATTCGAGTGGACTCAAATTTTAGCAACAATGGATATATGTGTGAATATGTCTATGCCTACTCAATTTTGCATTGAGGATGGATACGACATAATTCCCATCCAAATGATTTCAATCCTCAACATTGAAAACGAAGATGAGGAACCCAAGGACTTAATGAAAGCTCAACAGGTCTTTTCAGAACTCTATTACGATGCAGCTGATGAGTTAGACAAACACTCAGCTACCTCAGAAGATTTGGGCTCAGAAAAAGAGCATACAGGAGCTAAGCTACTCTTACAAGGAGGGGAGGAAAAGTTTTTTGACTTTCCAAACCAGAAATCAAGAAGACAAAAATGTTATAGACAAAAGAGAGACACCGGAATTGTGAAAACACGACCTATGCCATCAATCTTCAATAAAAAACAATTCCTGATGCAGATAGATGCAAATGATTGTGTCAAGGATAAAATAACTAGCAGATATCCTTCAAACAAAAATTTACAAATGTCTCAAACATCAAGAAAAACAAGGAAGGGTACTCAAGAAAAATCGCAGGATAAGAAACCACTCATGACCAGAGTCGAGCGGAAAAAGAAATATCAAGGGTTGAAAAAAGCTCTAAAGGAGATATACACAACCGAAATGGAAACCACGGAAGAGGATTGTAAGGATGTAATGCATGTTCCATCCCATTACAAAAAGTATACTCTCCAACATCGGAAAATCATAGTCAAACAACCTGTTAGGGAACTACGAAAACACGGTGAGTCTTACGAAGGACCTGAAAACGCTAAAAAGATAGACTTGGCTGAACCAGGAGAAGAGCCTAAACCTGCTTACATTGCAAATGACCTAACAGGAGAAGAAGACAATCTTTTGCTGAGCTTGTTAAAGGAATACCAGGATATCTTTGCTTGGTCTTACAAGGATATCAAGGGTTTTGGATCCAGAAATCTATCAACATACCATATCCATGAGAGATGACGCGAAACCAAGTAGACAGAGAGCATACACGCATAACAAAACATTTGCTAGGAAGATAAAGAAGAGATTGAAAAACTAAAGGAAGCCGAATTCATTTACAAAATTGAACACACAGGTTGGGTATCTCTAATACTGGTAGTACCCAAGAAGAATGGAAAATTACGAGTGTGTGTTAATCTCAAAAAGGTGAATACAGCTACCATCGGAGACAACTTTCCTCTTCCGATAACTGAGCATGTTTTAGAACGAGTTGCAGGAAAAAAATCTTATAGCTTCTTAGAGGGCTTTTTGAGATACAATCAACTTTTGGTTGACCCAAAAGATCAGCATAAAATTACTCTTGCAACAGAATGGGGTATATTTGCTTATCGGGTTATGCCGTTTGGGTTAACTAATGCTCTAGCCACGTTTCAAAGGTTGATGAGCCATGCTTTCAAAGAATATCTTAGGAAATTATTAGAATTATATATGGATGATCTATGCGTACATTCATCAATCCGGGTTGATCAATTTGAACACCTCAAAAAGGTATTCAAAAAATATAGACTTTATAGGATTTGCTTAAATCCTGAAAAGTGCACATTCATGGGTATACAAGGGAAAATTCTTGGACATATAGTGTCTTAAAATGGCATAGCTACTGATATTGAGAAGATTCATGTCATTGTAGAATTTCTTAGATCAACAACAGTCAAGAGGGTACACGCCTTCATGGGGCATTGTGGATATTACCGATGGTTCATCTACATGTACGCTATAATTGCAAAACACATGTATAGCTTGATTACACACTTTGAGTGGACCGAGGCATGTGAATAATCCTTCATGAAGCTTAAGAAAGCTCTCACCTCAGCTCAAATATTGAAAGCACCAGATTGGGATAAGGTAATCCACGTACATGTAGATGTTTCTAATTTTGCTATCGCTTGTATACTAGCTCAACCAGGAGATGGGAAAATTGACTTTCCTATTTCTTATGCTAGCCGACAATTGAACATGGCAGAAAAGAATTACACCACCACCAAAAGAGAAGGACTAGGAATGATCTATGCCGTTAAAAAGTATAGACATTACTTATTAGTCAACAAGTTTGTGTTCTTTGTGGACCACCAAGATTTGTTGTATTTGGTCAACAAACCATGTAGCACAGGGAGAATAATGAGATGGTTCATCATTCTCCTCGAATTTGATTTCACTGTGGTTGTAAAAAAAGGCACTACACATCAATGAGCAGATCATTTGTCAAGGATTTTTTTGAGAGAATCACTGAAAGGGGTAGACCATGATCTACCAGATGCCTATTTGTTCTCCATAGAAATGATACCTAGATGGTCGGAAAACATTGTGTCATTAATGACAATAGCTCAAGTGGATTCACAAATACCGCTTCCTATCACAATCGGATTAATCGAGCAATCAGCTATGTATCAATTACTAGCTGGAAGGCTATACAAAAGAAATCGGGACGGGATACTTCTTTTTATGCATTAACCCTGAAGAAAAAGAACAGTACCTAGGTCAAGCACATGTTACCATAGTAGGACTTCACTTTGTAGAAGACCAAACTATGCAACGAATCTTGAGACTTGGAGTATTTTTACTGCCTATGAGGAGAGATGTTAGATCTTTTGTAAAGGTTTTCCCTCAATGTAAAAAACAAACACCCATACCTCATGTAACATTGTTTTAAATGTCACCTATTCCTAAGTGGAGTAATTATCCGATTACTTACTTATCGAGCTGAACATTTCCTGAGGATATGAGTAAACGCCAACAAAGAGCAATTGAAACTGAAGCAAGAGACTATGCTCTTATGGGGAACCAATTGTATCGGAGAGGTAGAGATCAACATTTGCATCTTTGTGCAAATGAAAACGAGTATATTCCGATTATAGAACAAGTACATGCTGGGTTAGCTGGAGGTCACTTTTCTAGTGAGACCACCGCAAGAGAAATCTTGATGGCAGGCATATGGTGGCCAACACTTTTTGCAGATGCTAAAGAATATGTTTGAAGTTGTGATGATTGGCAACAAGAAAAAATGCCAACACGAGTAGATAGCATGCCCTTAAGAACAATGATGGGGACTACAGCTTTCGCAAAATGGGATATAGATTTTGCTGGACCAATACAGCCACTTGCTTATAGAACCCAAGCTCAATATATCATTGTAGCTACGGACTATTTGACCAAGTGGGCGGAGGCTAAAGAAACTCAAAAGAATGATTCCAAAACCACTGCTGCATTCTTATATGAGTATGTATTCACGAGATATGGATTGCCAATAGAGATTGTCAGTGATCGAGGAACTCATTTCCTCAATGAGGTAATAGAGTATTTGCTTAATGAGTTTATGGTCATCCATAACAAATCAGCTCCCTATCACCCGCAAGCAAATGGACAAGCTGAGCATATGAATAAAATTCTTAGCTCGATACTCACTAAAGTGGTTAGTTCACGAAGGACAGACTAGGAAATGAATCTCCATGCTGCTCTATGGGCTTATCGAGTTTCATGGTCTTGATGCCATACTGCCAATAGAATTTATATTGCCGACATTAAGGGTAGCATAGAATCTTGAGTGGACTGGACATGAATTTTAAGAAAGACTCGAAGATTTGGAAAAGCTAGACGAGCAAAGGCTAACTACTGTAGCTCATATCTATGCACAAAAGCAAAAACAAAAACAGTGTTTTGATTCCCACTTAATCACAAAGATCTTCAAGAAAGGGGACTTAGTTTTAGTCTATTCCATTAAGCAACACATTCCCAAGTTTAAGAAAAAGGGAAATGCACCATTTATCATTGAAGATGTATCTCCAAGTGGAGTGGTAAAATTGTCCACCCTAGATGGTGAATCAATGGCTAATTGGATTAGTGGATGTCATTTAAAGAAATACAGTTTTCCACTAACCAATGATTTGCTAGAAAGAATGCATGCAGCCAAGCAAAGAAAGATCAAACGACAGCAGGTTATTGATGAAGCCCAAGAGGAAGCTTGGCTTCGGGTACTCAAGTGAAAAGCTGCTCTCAAGAATCAACTGATACCGATTTCCATCAACACTTTGGAATAGATGATCAACAATGGGAATTACCTAAAGACGCAGTTTCAATAGATGATGACTGGTTAGATGGAATGGACCTGCGCATCAAAGTACAACTCAACAATCATAGCACCAATGCTTTAGTCGACACAGGAGCTAGAGTAAATGCAGTCAGTTATTCCACATATAAGAAGGCAACAAGTCAAGCATTGACGACAGGAATAGCGACAATCAAAGGATGCAGCAAGAACCCAACTCTAACATTGGGAGTATCAACTTGAACGTGATAGTACATGGATGTTCATGTCCTCATCAATTTGTATGCTTTCCAGATGAACACATGAATGAAACGATGATTCGTGGAATTCCCTGGATGCGTACATATAAAGCAGTACCAGAATGGGATACAAATCAAATTAAGCTATCACCCAAAGGAGGGCAACTCATTGTTCCAATTGCACCAAGCAAAGAGGAATGGAAAAGAAGCAATCACCAGACAAAACCACGAAGTAGTCAATCTTATCCATCCCTTCACAATCAAATGCTACAAGTAGCATGCAAGGAGTCACGCAAATTTGGGTACCAAAAGCATAGCTTAAGGATAAACCAATTCAGATATGGGTGCCTAAAACTTCACCGACAAAACAAAAGAAGATTCCAAGGGTTAAAACACAGAGACGAGCATCTCGAGAAAGGAACCTAACATGGAAATGGTTTGGAAGAAAAAGGAGCACTTATCTTCTCCACAAACCGCGAAACCAATCAAGCAATGGCGAGTTAAGTCTCAAAAGACTCCAACACACCATGCAGCACAAAGCCGACCTAGCTACCAATGGCGAGAAAAATCTCGACAACAGTCAAAAGTGCTACCAATAGCTCAAGCAATCAGTGTGCTGAAACATCCTGATGGTACAATCAAACAGAGATCACACAAGCTACAAGATTTTCTCTCTGGAAGACATCAGCAGCAAACCTCGACATCGGAAACCCTTGAGTTAATTACTCAAGATCCAGCTCTTACACAGCATATTGGTTTGAATTGCATTGATCTTCATAGCATGTTAAAGACAACCATGGCTATTCATAGACACAATTGTTCAACCCATGCACACAGTCGTCCCGGAGCACGCCATCTAGGAGGGGTGGAAGGGCACTAAGTACTAAGTACTAAGTAATTAAGGGCAATGTTTGAAGAGGGAGGAAAAAGTTCGATGTTAACGTGTGATTTTTTGTAGAATTACCTAATAATGCCCTTATAATTCATCATCAAGGAAAAATTCATTGATAATATCTTCTCGATGAGTGTAAATAGTGTATATACTATCAGAAAATCATAAAAAATAGTCCCTTTTTGGATATTTTTCATCATTTTTATTGATGATGAAGCTTAAATATAGAGAAATCCAACAAAAACAATAAAGATGTGTTTTTCAAGGGATTTTCTTAATTATTGGATTTTTACTTTACTTTTTTAGAGCATTTTGCTATTTTCTTTGATTTTTTCAAATAAACAGGTCAAAAATTATTAACAAATAGCAAAGAAGCTCAGATGGAAAAACAAAATACATGATGGTGATAAAAAAGACAAGGTGGATAAGCGTAAAATTTTTCAATGAAATCAGAAGATGGAAGCGAGAGGCCTAAATTAGGCGGCCAGGCCTACTTTTGCAAAATTCCTACAGAATGAGCTACAGGAATCCGATCAGGGAAATTTTTGAGTCTAACATAGATTTTACGGCCTAGTAGGACTAACAGGGGAATCTGGGGAAATTTGGTTCGAGAATTCCGGGTATAGATATCCAAGCTAGGCTAAAACCACCTCAATTCCACTTGGAGCCTTTGTAGAGAGAGATTTCGGTGTCTTTCGCGCGACTTTTCTTGAGCCCACAATTGACCATTTTCAGTGTCCTCTCACACGAGACATGAGGGGTAAGTTCTTTACTCAACAATGATCCATTTTTTACGGCCGTTAGCTAGTCTAAAGCCCTAGAAAAAACCCTAGAAATCGAGCAGTGCACGAAGACCTACGACCTAAAACTGACCATAGCGGCTTGCCAACTTGACCAAATCAGATGGGATTTGAACCATAGCATGCCCTAACATAATAGAACCTTTCTATACCATCAGATGACCATTCGGCTAGGGTCGAGGGGGTCCCCAGTAGAAAAGTTAGGTTTTTGGCAAATGCCAGAATTTCGACCTGGCTCCACAGATGGCTTGCCTATGAGGTCCATATACAATGTATATGATTGCAAGCAAAGCCCTCGAAAAGCAAAAAACGGCTCGAAGGTTACAAAGCGTCAAATTCGACATACGGGGTCAAACTGACTCCAAATGAGTTCATGACTATGTTGCGGACAAGTCCAAAGTCTCAAAGTTGACCGACCAACCCAACAGACAGAGTAGTCACAAAAAACGGTGATTTCAGAGTCGACAAAGCACAAAGTGATGCCGGCATGACCAAACTTGACCAAATTCAATTTAGGACTTGTATTAGGTGTACGGAATATGTCTAGGTCAAAATTTGTAGGTTTTGCAAAGATTTTGTAACTGTAGTAAATAATTACGATTATTTACTTTTGCATCAGTTTTTCTTGGAAATTATCACCTCACCTCACCTATCATGTGTACACACCTATTACATGCCAAAAATTAAGTATGAGCCAAAATGACCACCCATTACTTGGAAAATTGTCAAAAAATGCAAAGAAGTCTTTGCAAGCCAAATTTTGGGTTATGGACCACATTTCCTGATCCAAATCACCTCATATCTCATACCCAAAGTCTATACAATGCCTAGAACCAATTTGTACCAAATAATGTCAATTTTGGAAGAAAAGTTAATAATCGCAATTATTTACTTTCTAGTCAGAATTGGGGAATTTTGATATTTTGCCATCATATATCCAAAGTACATGATGTGTTAAGCCCACTAGCCAATTTTGAATCAATTTGGAGCTCGAAATATCAAATTTCCTTTATATCTACTTTTTCAGAGACCTAAAGTCAAAATCTGGTACCATTTTCACCCTATGCATCCAAATGAGCCCATATTTCACTTAGAGCATGTATTTGGTATATACTTCAAGCCTATAAAGCCAAGTTTGCAAAAAGTTGAAAAAATTCCTCAGCTGTAAATAATCGCGATTATTTACGTTGGTTGCAAATATTTGTTTTGACCACACAGTTTTGTTCCTTGCATGTTTTCATGCATCTTTGCTTGTTCAAAAATTGATTTGAAGCAAATTGGACCAAATTGTCAGCATTTCAGCCTAAAGGACATTTCATAGAAAATTCTGACAAATCTGCTAACTTTGCACTCTATTCACTGAACGAGAGCCATGTAAGCAGTGGAGAGGGCTAAAAAGAAGCTCAACCAAAAGGAGAAACTACAGGAACTGCCCACTTATCAACTAGACCCGGAGTCAGCCAAAGCAGCCAAGGCATCATACCTTTCTATAGAACAGCTGGAAGAGCACCACACTACAGTCTTCACTGGTAGATTCATCGTCAGGTGGAGTTGCAACTCCTGCCCAAAGAAGTCTATGATGTAGCCGCAAAGCCAGAGACAAAAGAGGCTAACCGCAAGCTGGGGCTCAGGGATTTCTACAAACAAGAGCCTTATAGAGTGGATTTTCAGAAGGCTTATGAGCTTCTATCCACAATCAAAGAAGATGGAACCGCACAGATATCCGACACCCAAGGGAACAAGGTCGAAGTAGTGATCACTAAAGAGATAGTAGTAGAGGCACT
Organism: Adiantum capillus-veneris; assembly: GCF_014529385.1. NCBI lineage: Eukaryota > Viridiplantae > Streptophyta > Polypodiopsida > Polypodiales > Pteridaceae > Adiantum > Adiantum capillus-veneris. The sequence goes on from NC_140959.1 coordinate 32,352,052, forward strand.
CAGACTGCCCACAGAAGGAATGAACATGCGAGCAAGGGACAGGAAAACCGCAGGAACATTTACCAAAGAGACAGCCACGGCTACATTCGCCGACCTTATTCACAAACAAGTGGAAGAGCTAGCAAGTTTGTACCACCAACACTTCCATTTCTTGGCAAAAAGGCCACCAAGGTACACTATGCCAAATCATGCCGTGGCCGCCACATTCACTCAAGTTCTCAAGTTGACAACAAGGCAACATGTGGACCACGCGCAGTATGTCCTGACCACTTTGAAGGGCACCAAGAAAGAAGAAAAAATCACTTACTTGGGTGCACTAGAGGTCTTGACTCGAATAGCATATCATGCCACTGGCATGGCCGACAACCTACTACCTGCTCCTGATCAAAACACATGGATATTGGTAGCACAACCCTCTCCAAGAGCTACAAGGTCATGAAAAAGATCATATAAAGGTCGGAAAGGCACAACAGTGAGAGCTCTGACAATGAAGAAAAGAGAGCTTGGAGAGAAGATATGAAAAGAAAAGCTATGACCGCACAGCAAGAAGAGCCAGCTCAAAAACAAGCGCGCATTGAAAGAGAGAAACATGCCTACCAGCGCAATAGACAAGCACAAGGGAAGGACCCAGAAAAATGGGTGCCTGCTAGACTCAAAGGTCCAAGAACGAAGCATCACACAAGAAAAGAGACGGATGATCTGATACAGAGTTTAGAAAGAATGTACCAAGAGGCTGAAGCTCTAAAACTGAATGAGGCAGAAGAAGCTGCTAAGAAAGCCAAAGAGGCGGAAGACCAAAGACAAGGCGAGGAAACGGCTAGAGCCAAAGCCCAAGAACAAAGTTATGGATCTCACTGACCCACCCCGTCGTCTACAGAACAACATGACCATCCATGCCTAGCCCACCACCATCACCTGCAAGCAAAGACACCAATAAAGAAGCGGAGGTTGAGAAATAGAAAGATTCAGAGTCCACCAAACAAACAGAATCTGCACAAGAGGCTGACCACCCCGACAGACAAAAAGAAAAAGAAACCGAGCAGAAACAGGGAGAAGGCCGCCGAAGATACTCAAAAGCCTGAAGAGAAAAAAGCAAGTGAATCTGAACAAGAGTCTGATAAAGAAGAAGATGAAAAAAAAGAGTCTACCACTGCACATGAGAAAGAAACCAAGCCAGAGAAGGAAGAAAGGCCGGCACCTGAAGAGACAACAAGGTCTGATCCAACACCCTCTACTTCTACTCAGCCAGAAACTACTGAGGCATCAAAGCCTCAGGATGACCAAGAAGAAGACCGACCATCTACCTCCACACAAGAACCACCAACAGTTACGACGTAGCAGGAAGCCACACATGAGGCTGCAGGCACATCTCAGCTAGCAAGACAGGAGGAGTGGCAATCAAACGACGAGGTAATAGTACAAGTAAATGAATATGCACGACAGATGAAGGAAATGACGGAGAGACTCCGCTCAGCATCACTAAACCGTAGCACGAAGGCCAAAGAACTTGAGATGGTGATCGACGCTCTCCAAGGAGATTTAGAAGACAGGATGACTGTCATCACCGATCTTCAAAGGCAGGTGAAAGAGATGAAGGCAGAAGCTGAACAACATCAGTTAGTCAGAGATAGGCAACAAAAAGAAATGGAGGAATTAGGTGAATTACTCACCAAATTTTCTGATGCCTACAAAGCAAAGGACGAGCAGTTAACAGAAGTTACAAATGAACTTCTTACGACATCTCTGTCAGCTCAAAAAATTCAAGTGTAATTAGATGTTGCCAATGCTTCTCTGTAGTACTCTAAACGGCGGATCAATGATCAGGCAATCTTCTTACGGCAAATCTGATAAAATCCAGTCGTAGCCTCGATCAAAGGAACTGACAAAGTGTACAAGCCACTAGAGAGGAAAAACAAAAGACCTTGAATTGGAATTAAAGCTAGAACAATCACAGCGCAGGGACCTGGCACTGATGCGGGTTCAGAGAGAGGAGGAGCTCCTAAAGGAGATAACAGAACTCAAGTGAATTAATCAACTCCTCAGAGATGGGAAACCAAACACACAGGAAGAGGCAGACACCTCAGAGCCGCCACAGATAGACATACCCTCAATCTCGTTTGCTGAGTTTGAGACATAGTCCACAACAGAGCTGAGTGGTGATGAGGATTTTCAAATCAATATCACAGATGCATACATAGTACCAATGGTTTAGCTGTCAAAAGCTGAAGAAGACACACTGAAGGAGAAGATCACCCTAGAAGTGGACAAGTAGTGGAAAGACACAATGTATTGGGAGTTGAGAGTTTTACACTCTGTCAATGTCACTCAACTCACTCCCAATCAAATCAACACTCAATGGCATCAACAATCCCTGCCATACCCTCTCATCAAAGTGGAATTATTACAAGTAAAAGAGAGTGTGTACAAAGATATGCAAGAAGATGGCGTAGATAAAGACCACCCAAAGTGGAGGTTAAGTTGGCTGAACAAGAATTTGAGATACCTGATTCTACTCACAAGAGCACCTGCACCCGTTCAAAGAGATCCAACCTTCTGTCATGTACCTAGAGTAAGGACATGGCAAGAGCACGAAGCATTGACAAAGAAGCGGCCAACTTGGCTTAACTTCCCCAGGCTGCCAGCTCCAGAGAGAGGAGAGGCAACAGAGGAATACATGGTGACGGGCGCCATGTCTTTCTTCAAGAGTCTACTAGATCTCTCATGTGGCATATTATATAGAATTTGCAGAATGTTGCTCACATGTATACAATTTTTTAATGAGCATGAGCAAACAGGAGCCCCATGGCTATCATTTTTGGAAGAAAACAAAGGCTTATGCTATGATCTGAGTGGGAAACCTTCAGAAGAAGTCCTTTACGGATTCTATACCTGATGTATGTTCCTGCCATCGAATAATATGATGGCCTTTGAAGAAGCTTTCTACACTGGATTCTTCAAATGGTAAACAAAGATATTTGCGTTGGTGATCAACAACCTAACATCCAGGTTTGTAGTCTACTCAGTGGTGGAGCTGAAGAATAAAGTGACAATGGAATTTCTGCAAGTACCCGACAAAGAAAGAAGAATCAAATACCAGAAGGCACTAGATGCGCTTAAAGACCGCCTCACCAGCCATCAACCTGAAGACTATTTCAGCCCATAAAGATGTGTCAAGGGACGACACAAGCGAGGAGGGGGGAATGTTAGCAGCAAGCAAACACGGACACCATTTTTTGGAGTTCTCTTTGTAAAACATTTATTATTTTGATAAATTCGGAATATTGTAACTCCTATTTTCTCGGATAAACTCTGTAATTAATGAGCCGGAGCCACAAGCTTCCAGATTGTATCAGCCAGTCATCATCCAGCTTTGGTAGAACTTCAGATTATTAGTTTTGACCACCCAAAAACCTTGACTAAGGTATAAAAGCCAATTTTTGTAAGCTTTTGGATAAGAAATACACAACGTAAGCTAACGGCGCTCACTTCTCTCCTTCTCGTGCTTCCTACTCCCTCTCTGGTTGTCACATTGCGATTGCGTTTATTGCATTGCAACCTCAAGTAAGAGCTCTACGCATTGACGTAAGTCATTCATAGTATTTCGTAGCTTTTGGCGTTGCCGACCCGCGACCAAATTTCATCATAACTAGGAATTTACATGTTCAAATAAAAAACTAAGCATAGGCGGGGTATTGGGGCATCATTGCTAAGCATTTAAATGCATTTTGTGTCGAAAACGACTAGGTCAAAAATCCACTGCTGTTAATAATCGCGATTTTGGAACTTGACCTAAAGTGGGGTTTGAGACCATAAGTATGTGTGCTTAGGTCTTATAAACTTGCCCTAGAAGTTTTGTTATGTTTGGATGTCATTTGATGCTGTAACGGATGTGATTTTCTTGCCGCGGTGAGCGATTAGGTTTTGGTGATTTCAGTCACTTGAGTGTAGCTTGAGTTAGATGTGAGTTGTTAGTTTTTTTCCAAGAGATTGACAACCTCATGTAGCCTCTATGCACTAGTCGAGTTAGCTTCGTCCCATGGTTTGACAAATTATTGGTGGTTCTTGCTAATACTGTAATAAGATAGGATGGTGAGGTTAGACATGCGTCCCACACCATCCCTAAAGTCCTTTGATAGTTTGCACAAATACCATCTTTGATTTGATTGATTCTCTTTTTTGCTCGCACTTGGTTTGTAGGTTCGGCGTTTGCTTTCAGATCTCAAATCCAAAATTCCTAGCTCTATTTATTAATTTTATAATATTATTACGTTAAAAAGAAAAAAAATTACTCTAAATTATAATTATTATGCCAATAATTTTCCAGAACGATTCCTCACACGCGCATGTACATACTCTCACTCTAAGTATCTCCTCCATCAAAATTTATTGATATGGTAGAATGCTTTGCTAGATAAGAGTAAAAATCTGGTAAAAGTGGTTTTAAAAAAAAAGATTTTAAGCATCAAACACACTGTATACACTGTATACATAATCTCTCAACATTTTGCAGCTTAATATCTTGTAACATGTTTTTCCAGTTACTGTGGCCATTTTTTACTCCCCTCTTCCCATTCGGAGCCACCCAGAAGAAGGTTTGTGCGATGTGCATGCCAAAACCAATGTGTCTATGCAAGGCCATGTAAGATGGCCCTATCATGCTTACAGAAGAGATGCATCGGGTAGCACAATGCTATGCAAGATGTGGGTATCGAACCAATTGTTCAATGGTTTATGCTGGTGGTAAGGTTTCATTGATGATGCATTTATCGAACAAAAGTTGTTGAAGCTCTAATGCCCTCTCCTTAATGCTTGGGTTGGTGATTATCCTTTGTATAGCTACTAGATGATTGGGTTGGACTTTAGGGATCCATTTGAGGATTTTTTTGAGAGACTGTGACAAGGTTTGGTTGTTTGTTTTATTTGTATGTGCGTCTTCAGCTATCTCCCCGTATGTTTTGCAATTGTGTACAATGCTTCCCTAGTGACTTGTTTGAATGTCGTGCATGCCTTTAATTGTAAGTCTTTTTTGAGAGTTTTGTTTCTCAAGTCCTTGACAAAGTGAACCGATAAGCGATCATCCTATGGTAACTCTCACAATGGACACCTTTTGATATATTTCTTGAAGCGAAGTGAACTTCTTTCACCTTTTCATTTTATTTTTGTTTGAACGCATAGATCTAAGGGACCGTGTTGTGCTTGATTCCCCTTGTAGAGAATTTCTCAAAAAACTCTCATAAGAGTTGATCAATGTTTAGGAACCAAGTCAATGTCATTCCCTCCAATGTTAAACTCAATCCCTCGTATTGTGTGTGAAATTCCACTACTTGTTTTGCTCCTAAGGCTTTCTTAAAAATGAAAACATGTGCGTATGGATCCCTTGATCCACTATAGTCCCTTGATCAACACTACCCTTGGTTGAGATATGGCTTGATTGGTCTCTAGTGCTAGGGTGTCTACTTTGATAAAGTTTTCTTGATCACCACAAATAAATCAAGAAATGAAGTGTGCAAAACCCTGACCAGTTATCTTTTATGGTGCATTCATTTCTCTACTCAAAAGCGACTTACTGCAAATCTAACTCCCAGAACCTATACAAAAATCATTGGGTGGCTATAGCTTCACAACCATTGGGTTAGTCAAAATCTATTGGAATCAAAACTTTTTCAAAATTTTGACACAAAATTCTATTTGCTTGTAACATGTACAATCAACTCCAAATAAAAAATTGAAAACACCACTATGCTACCAGTGACTAGTGCTAACTCTAGTATCAAGCTGGGCTATTTCTGTGACAGGGGTTCATGGATCGCGATCCATGTACCCTAGTGTTAGAATCACTTGAAACTTGGCACACAGGTCTCTCACAGTCTCTTGATAGCTGTTAAGTGATAGTTTGTTGGTTTGATTCCCCTTAGGTCTCCCAAAAGTCACTTTGTCAGTTTGTTTTTCAGTTTTTTGATCTTGATTGACTCTGGCCTTGTTTGAGCCTCTTCTTGAAGTTTTTGGTACCCCTATTTTTGGATAAGTTGGTGGTGTTGGTCTCTGCTACAAATCGATAAGGTCACAATCCCAAAACCTAGCAGGGGGACATGGATCGCGATCCATGTTCCAATAGATCAGAATCCCAAACTTGGTCAGATGGTTAGTTGAAGTCTATGGAGTCTGCCTATCCACTTATTTTTGGATTTTCACACCTTTCTTCTTGCCAAAAGAAATTTTTTGTGTTTGCTTGTAGTTTTTGACTTGCAGCTTGTATTTGGATGTTTTGGTCAGCCTTGCTTTAATGACCTTTACCAACGTTCTTTCAATTGATGTTAGCTATCCAGTGCCTGATTCTTAGCCTCGGGTGCTTGAGGGGTAATGGATTGCAATCCATGTTCCACCTCATATGGTCATGAAATTTGGTTACCTATATGCCTATACCCTGTAGACGTCAGATTTTCACTTATTTTTTAGTTTGAACATCAAAAAGTCAAAAAGGACTAATTTTCTGTTTATTTCCAAGGTTTTTGTGTCTGTTGTCCAATTTTTTGATTTGAATGAGCATGATGTGTAATTTTCCCACCAAAAGTGTGCATCTAGAGATTGGAAACCCCAAGCTCAAACCATCAAATTTCTGAAATTTCTGAGTTTATGGTCTTGATAACCAAAATAAGGTTTTGAGAGTCTTTTCCCTAATCCTTTTTTCTCAATTTGAAGGTTATAGATGTTGTTACCATATACATGTGGTAGTGATGTGTGTGAACACACTAGGACCGCCGGGGCATTTTTTTCCCTCTTTAGGAGGTTTTTTCCCCCGAGCATTGTATATACGCCCATCACTCTAGGGCTATCTATCTTTCCATTGCACACTAAGTTATACACTCTCTATTGTGTGCCTTGATATCTCCTTCGTCTTCTCCAAGATGTGTGTGTTTCTCTGCAACCCTAATTCCAAGCTGTGTGTGTTTCTTTGCAACCCTAATTCCAACAATTGGTATCAGAGCAGGTTGCGTCCTCCCGGGCTTAGTCAAGTTTGATGCATTATGCACATTGCTATCTTGCAAGATCACTTTCCAAAAAAAACAGGACTAGGCAGCGTGTAGTTGAACAGGCTTTTTGCTTCTCAAAGAAAGGGTGGTAACAGCAATGCAGCCACTTCTTATGGTTCTGCTGCGAGTGGCAAAAATACCGTTCCTAATGCTTCTGTTGGCAACACTTCGTCTAGCAATTTTGGTGATAAGGGCAAAAAGAAGATGCGTTGCCATTATTGTAAAGCTAATGATCACTTGATCAAGTAGTGTCCTAAGTTGAAGGCAAAAGAGGCTAAGAAGAAAGAGGGTGGTTCCACTACAAATGCTGGTTCCACTACAAATGCAGCCATTGTTGAGTCTTCTGTAAAAGGAGACTGTAATGCTGATTTTGATGCAGAATGGGCTTTTAGTGTAGAGTGCACTTACAATCCTGCTGTCCATGATGCATGCTTGTCAGTTGCTGCAAATTCACATGTGTGGTATTTCGACAGTGGTGCTACAAAGCATATTACCTCACATCGTGAATTGTTTACCTCTCTCGAGTCTGTCCCTCATGGGAATTCAGTCACTTGTGCCAACACTGCCTCTTATCCAGTTCAGGGAGTTGGAAAGATTGTGCTTACTACTGCTAATGGCAGTTCTTTCACACTTGTTGATGCACTTTATGTACCTAGGATCAAGAAGAATCTCTTGTCTGTATCCGCACTTGCTAGACTTGGATTTGTAGTCAAATTTTGTGGATGACAGATGTACAGTTCATGATCTCAATTTTGGTGATGAAATTTTTGCATCTGGCCTTTTGTGCCGTGGGCTGTATATTCTCACTTTGTATGACAAGTGTCGACAAAATTTTGCAAATGCTGTTGCAGATTCAAGGGCTATTTCATATGCAAAACTTTGGCATGCACATTTTGGCCATCTGAATTTTGCCAGCTTGCTATGTTTGCAGAAATCTAATATGGTTTCTTCTTTGCTGCCTCTTGAAGCACCTGTCAAACATGTTTGTGAAGGCTGTATTTTGGGTAAGATACAACGTTCTAAATTTCCAAAGGATGGTTCAGTTCGGGCCACATGCAGGTTGCAGCTTGTTCATAGTGATGTTTGTGGGTCCATGCAAACTCCGTCCTTGGGCAATTACCTTTACTTCGTGACATTCATTGATGATTACTCCAGGCATACCTGGGTATTTCTGCTTAAAGCGAAGTTCGAAGTTTTTATGTGCTTCAAACAATTTCTGGCTATGGCTGAAAATGTCTCGAAATGTACTATGGGCAACCTCCGTTTCGATCGAGGGGGGGAGTATATGTCTCATGAATTCAATGCATTTCTTGCTAGTCGTGGGATAAAACACCAATGTACAGTGCCTTATACACCTCAGCAAAATGGTGTTCGTGAGAGGAAAAACAGGTCAGTGATGGAAATGGCACGATGTATGGTCAAAAGTCAAGCTTTGCTGCATTATTTTTGGCTTGAGGCCATCATGTGTGCCACTTATGTACTTAACAGGTGTCCTACGAAAGATTTGCACTCTACTACTCCATATGAAGCAGAGCACGATAGAAAGCCTTCTATTGAGCACATGCATGTTTTTGGCTGTTTTCATATGCTTTGGTGCCACAAGTGCAACGTAGAAAATTGGATGATAAGGCTATCAAATGTATTTTTGTTGGTTATAGTGCTGAAAGAAAAGGTTACAGGTTGTATCATCCGCAAGAAAAACGTATTTTGGTTTCTTGGGATGTAGTGTTTGTGGAAGATTCTGTTCAGCCCTTGCTGTCATGTACTAGAGACAGTAATGTAAGCTCACAGGACATTTATGACACTTTGTTGCCTCTTTTCAGTAGTGGAAATACAAATGTAAGTTCCAATGAGGCAAATGTACAACCTATGGGGGTTTTTGAAAATGTTCTAGATCAGCCTATTACTGATGCAGATGTACATGATGTACTTGATGAGGAAAGGGCTGAAAATGAGCAGGCTAGAGGTATGCCAAAATGACTGGTGCACAGTTTGCGTGACAATAAAAATTGGATGCACCTTTGTCTAGTCGTACTCGTTCAGGCTCTCACCATGCATCTTATGCATCAGATTGTTATGCTTTGGTTGTGTCTAGCTTACATGATGTTGAGGAGCCTCTATCTTTTGATGAAGCACAGAATTCAGAAAATTGGATGGCTGCCATGCAATCAGAATATGATGCACTCATAGAAAATGACACATGGACTTTATGTGATTTTCCTCCTGGCAAAAAGGCTATTGGTACGAAGTGGGTTTACAAGTTGAAACGCAAGCTGGATGGTGAGATTGATCGCCATAAGGCTTGACTTGTTGCAAAGGGTTATGCATAGTAAAAAGGAATAGATTATTAAGAGACTTTTGCTCCCACTTGTTGTATGACTACTGTGCGTTTTCTATGTGCATTGGCAACTCATTTTGGTTGGGATGTACATCAATCAGACATTGTTACTGCTTTCTTGAATGGTGACATATTTGAGGAAGTTTATGTAACGCAGCCTCGCGGTTTTGTCATAAAAGGACAAGAGGACAAAGTGTGCAAATGTAACAAGGCTCTGTATGGGTTGAAGCAATCTCCTCATGCTTGGTATGAGAAACCTGACACTCATTTGGTCAAACAAGGCTTTCGTAATAGTCCAACAGAAAGCACATTGTATGTAAAGCGTGAGGGTGATGTACTTCTCATTGTGGTTCTTTATGTTGATGATTTGCTGATCACTGGACCAAATGAGAGACATATTGCTGAATTTAAGGCTGATTTGAATGCTACTTTCAAGATGAAATATTTGGGGCTGTTGCATCATTACTTGGGTATCCAGTTTAAGCAGTGTGATGGTGGTATTGCCTTGTGTCAGAAAAGTTACATAGAGACATTGCTATGTAAGTTTGGACTTGAGGATTGCAAACCTATTGCCACTCCCATGGAAACGGGTTTGAAGTTGAGTCTACATGATGCTGGCGATCCTGCTGATGTCACTCTTTATCAAACTGCTGTTGGCTACCTCATTTATGTATGCAACACGAGGCCGTATATTCAGTTTGCAGTCTCACAGGTCAACAGATTTACGCATAGCGCAGGGTCTAAGCATTGGCAGGCTGTCAAGAGGATTTTCCGCTACCTTAGTGGCACTTTACATGTTGGCTTGCTTTATCCCAAGGGGCGATCATTGCCGCCAGACTTACATGCTTTTTCGAACTCAGATTGGGCTGGTTGTTTTGACACTAGAGTGTCCACAAGTGGTTTTTGTTTCATGCTTGGCAGTTCATGTATATCATGGTTGAGCAAGAAGCAACCTACTGTGGCCACTTCGAGTTGTGAGGCTTAGTATAGGGCAGTCTTCACAGCTACCATTGAGTGTGTATGGCTCAGACGCCTTATGGCTGATTTGGGTGTTGGACAGGACACTGCCAACACTATCTACACTGACAGTCAGAGCGCATTGGCAGTTACGAGGAACCCAGTTTTTCATGCTCGCACAAAGCACATTGAGGTGCATTACCACTATGTCAGGGAGAGGCTCTCAGTAGGAGAGATCAGCTTGGCTTATGTGCCAACACAAGACAACCTTGCAGATCTTTTCACAAAGGAATTGTCTTGTGAGAAGCTTGAAGCTTTCCGCAAAGCTTTGGGCTTACTCCCCTTTGTGGACTGATCATGTCCTTAGGGCATGGCACTTCCCTTTACTCATGTGCCAGCTCTCGTTCACCGCATCACTCCAGGGTTTATTTGTTACCATATACAAGTGGTAGTGATGTGTGTGAACACACTAGGACTGCCGGGGCATTTTTTCCCTCTTTAGGAGTTTTTTTCCCTCGAGCATTGTATATACGCCCATCACTCTAGGGCTATCTATCTTTCCATTGCACACTAAGTTATACACTCTCTATTGTGTGCCTTGAGCTTTCCTTTGTCTTCTCCAAGCTGTGTGTGTTTCTCTGCAACCCTAATTCCAACAGATGTTACCTAATCTTTTCCTAATTGAACAATTGAATCATACGACTAAACATCAACAAATGGTGCAAAACTAGAAGAAAAACAAAATATGGAACAATAATTTCGAAGCATCAGAGAATAAGTAGAATGACATGCTTTCATATCTGTTACGGAATTAGCCACACATGCGGTCCTGCGGAGGTCTGGACACTGCGGATCAGGAGTCATGCGGTATGCGGCGGCCGTAGTGGCAGTCCTTCATGGGGTATCATGGGACAGGAGTGTGTGCACCATTCCCGATCTACGCTGGAGAAGTGGTTGTATATGGAGGGGCATACCTGTCTTTTGATGTAACTTAACCAATCTCTATGATATTCATGGCATCAACTGTTGTAACTTTGAGTCTGGATTACATGAATGAAGCAAGAGGTGTTCTATGCCTGTGTAATGTGTACTTCCTTCTCTTGTCATTCTATATGTTGATATTCATATAATGTAGTTGCGGGTAATCATTCCCGTAATGCCTATTGCTCTTGTGTGGGCAATAGCCATTACATATGGCGACCACGATGCGTGAAGGATGGCATGCGATGAATATGCATGCGCACTAGGTTGCAGGGTCTGCCTGACCCTGTGGTTCCAATTGTAGGAAGACGTCGGAGGAGAGGCGGTTCAGATGAATTTGTTTTTTCTTCACCGCAGATTGAGGAATCTGTATCTCTATCACCAAGCCCGGTGCCTGGTAGGCGGTTGCGGCGAGCGAGACGTACTTCGTGCAGTCAGTCATGTCCTCTTGTCGTACGTTCACCCTCACCCACAGAGATTGCTTCACCACCGTCTCCGGTAAGCAGTCCGGGGGTATCTCCGCCACTGTGTCCACCTCCTAGTGCTCGTCAGCTTTTTCCAGGAGGAGGAGGAACAGTCGGGCAAGGGGTGATGGCTCATCCTCAGATTAAGTATAGTCGGTTTTGAGGTCTTTCGAGTGAAGACCCTGATGCACATTTGCCCCAATTCAATAAAGCTTATTGATTGAATCATCCTGGGGTGGTGATTCCTCTCCATCAAAACAATCAGTGTTTGAATCTACACTCTCAGGGAAAGCTGCGAAATGGTTGTCCGAATACCCTGATGATCATTTCCAGACGTATGTCGACGGATCCATAGCGTTTCTAGGAAGGTTTCGAACGGAAAAGACAGTCCCTCAACATTTGGAGAAGCTTCAAACACTCCGGTAGAAGTCATTGCCAGTGGAGGATTACGCTGCAAAATTTTGGATGCTTTTGCAGAGGGTACCTCAGGCAGAAAGGCTGGCAGTCGAAGTGCTGAATGATTATTTTTTGCGACGGCTCAATAAGGATCTCAGAATGGATATGGCAACAGTGGATAAGGTAACTACTCCACTGGATAATGTAATCGCTAGGGCGGTAGTAGCAGGAGAGGCTTTAGAGGATACGGAATATCCAAAGAAGTCAAAGAAAAAAGACAGGAAGAAATCTCATCGCAAGTCGCAAGACAGTGGCAGTGATAGTTCGGAGTCGGAATCCGCAGTATCAGATTCCTCGGACTCAAGCAACAGCGATTCGGGGAAAGAATCGGAAGAGACACCGCGGAAAAAATCCCAGCGTCACGGGAAAGGTGTTTCATCCGGATCGTCGGAATCGGCTCCGATGGCTAAAAGTCTGAAGGAACTATGGTGTACCCAATGTCGGAATCCAGGCCATGCTACTCAGGAGTGCGCAATGAATCAGAAGTGGTGTACGATTTGCACGACCAATACTCATAATACAGTGGAATGTTATTTCAATGGCCGGGGTCGTCGGAGTCGAGGGGACTCTTCTACCTGGCAACAACCACAGATAGGGCAGGGACAAGAGCCTGCTGTGGCGATGTCTCATGCTCATACATCAGAGACGCCTGTGCAAGGTCCAGCAAGAAGACGGGGTCAAGGGGGAGGACGAGATCGCGGAAGAGGTGGCCGAGATCCTAATCGCCCCAAGACATGCCTTTTGTGTTTGGGGGATGGGCACTGGAGATCTGAGTGTACTGAAGCTATGGAATACGATCGAAAAAAGCAGGAACGCGCTGCAGGGAAACAGCCTAGTGTGGCTATGGTTCAGATTGAAGGAGTGGAGGAGTCTGATCCAGTGGTTTCATTAATCACGCGTTCGGGTAAAAATGTGGTTCCAACTCCTGATGTGAAAATTCGGGATTGTACGGTTCAGGAAGAAGTGAGGAAAAAGATTGTGGCCTGGTTGCCACAATCCGCACCATCAGTGAAGACAGCAGGACCATCGACATCGACTATGCAATCGACTGTGGGCCTGGAAATAGAGGAAGGAAAAGCTGGAAATAAGAATGATATTAAAGAATAGGAGGATTGGAATTCAGTTTGGCAAGAGGTCCTCATGTCACCAATTCAAGTACCTCTGGGTTCATTGCTGAAATTGGTCCCGAATTTCCATAATGCATTGCTGCGACAAACGACCACTGAGCTGAGGGAAGTCTCCATTGGGAAAGTTGAAAGAGAGGAGGATGATTCAGTCCCATTGCCGGTGGATAGGATCACGGATACCCGCATTCCGGAGCTTTCAGTTCGATACCATGGAACATACATTGACAAGGTACTATTGGATGGTGGAGCGGGAGTAAACATTATCACCCAAGCAGCTTGTGAGCGTTTTGGTCTCAGTGATTGGGAGCCTGCACCCTTTGTAGTCCGCATGGCAGATCAAAGAAGAGTGCAACCAGTGGGTTTACTTTGGGGCATTGTTTTGGATGTGGCGGGCTTATCCTTTGTTGTTTCCTTAGTAGTCTTGAATGTTGAAGATCATAATCACGATTATCACATTATCTTGGGGATACCCTGGTTATGACAAGCGAGGGTAAAGCATAATTGGGAAGCAAATATGCTTACAGTAAAGAAGGGTAGAAGAAAAGTGTGTGTGATGTTGGGAACATGCCGACAACCAGTTCAGGCAGCATGGCCGGTGATAGCAGAAACAATCAATATGGTGGAAGGATTAGAAGAGGATGAAGAGGAACAATTTCTCAAAGCTAATCTGGATTTGGTTTCTTTATATCTTGCGGATATTTCTCTAATTTTGAAAGGAATTCGGTGGGGGTTTCAGGAACTCCAGCAGGAATAGGGAGGCAACAACAAGTGCTTCCAAGTCTTGAATCGTTGGAGGACGTGATTCAGCAAGAACGAGCGTTTGAGGCGCAAATGGGTAAAATTACAAGGGTTAAAGAAGATGAATTAGAGAAGGTTTTTCTTGGGGAGCAAGCGGAGTCGCAGCCTATATACATTAATAAGCAACTAGAGGCGAGTTTTAGAGATGATTTGATCAAGTTACTGACCGAGTTTAAGGATGTTTTCGCATGGGAATATGCGGATATGCAGGGATTGGATCCTAAGTTTTATCAGCATACGATCAATCTGAAACTGAATGCGGTGCCAGTGAAGCAGCACTCATACAGGATGAATTCGAATGTGGCAAAGCAAGTTAAGATGGAAATTCATCGCCTGTTGGAAGTGGTTTTTATTACCCCTATTGATAATCCGGAGTGGATTTCTCCAATTGTGGTAGTACCAAAGAAAAATAAGCAAATCCGAATTTGTGTGGATTACCGAAAATTGAATGCAGCTTCTGTTCCAGATCCTTTTCCTCTTCCGTTTTTGGATTCCATTTTGGATGATGTAGCACGACATGAGATGTATACTTTTTTGGATGGATTTAGTGGATATAATCAAATCCGAATGGCATTGCGGGATCCACTACAACAAAAAAAGGTGTCATGGACACAAATATCGGCATACTGCATCATCGACACAAATATCGGCATACTGCGTCGCTATGTGCATCGATATCCGCGTCCCTGTGAACCTGTCGCTATTTGCGACACAGATATAGACGCAGATAGCGACGACCATAACAAAAAAAAAAAATCTTGGGTAGAGGGCAGATAGCCTGGCCTGTGCCCAGTTAAAAGATGGACACAGCCACAGCCAGACTTCCTACCCTCTGCCCAAGAAAGCGAGCAGCACCAAAATCAACCATGCTCCCGTGTGCAAAAATTTCGACAGAGTTCCCTTTGTTTTTACATAAACTTTTCAAAAAAAACCATATCATGTATACGCCTCCTACATGCTATCCATGTAGGATCTCACATGAGATTTAAGGCCAATGAAAGACAAGTACCGTACCAACTGAAAAGAATAACCATAATGAACCATAAACATAACTTAAAATCATAACCATAACTTAAAAGCATAACCATAACAAACCATAACCATAATGCAGATAACCATAACCATAAACAAAATTAACAATAACCATAAGCTATCAGGCCAAGGGCAGGGCCAAGGGCCAGGACGGACATGCGGTCAAGGGGCACTATCTTTAGAGGCTAGGAGTCTATAAATAGCACGGTTGGGTGGAGAGTTGCATGGTCCAATCCCCCGCGGTCTTACACTGGTATCAGAGCTCAGGGGGAGAGAGGAGCTATGGAGGGGAGGAAGCCTTGCGGAGGAGGAGGAAGCTTTACTTGGATGCATGTTCTCTCTCTCGATCTCTCGATCTCTCGATCTCTCTCACAGCCCTAGCGAAATTCAGGTCTCATGAAAAGCCATGCAAAGGAGGGTAAGGTCGTGCATCAAGTTGCATGGCAGAAACGGTCACCATCAGAGAATCGACAGCAAGCACGGCTATGGGATGCAGTCCCTCCAAAGTCGAGGAGGCCGCGTGTGAAGCCGACCTTGCATGGAATTGGGGAATCCGTCGACCTTCTTGGAATCGAGTGCCGTTTGGCCTGATGGGAGCGCGCCGGGATGAGGAGCAAAGCTCACTTCATGAGCGCGCTGAGTCGAGCAACGCAGGCACCTAGCATGGCGATATCTTTGCTTGTGCACGTCAGCAGCCCGCCATAGCCTTATGCATGCTTTTTTATTTTCATACCAAAGTTAATTGGGCGCCCAAGGGTGCCCAAGGGCCAACCCTAGGGGCCCATCCCATGGAGAAAACCTCCAAGCAATGCTTCCGTAAGTGCCCACAGCGCCCAGCGCTTTGGAGTCCATAGACGTCGAACGAGAGCTCTCTCTCCCATGGAGAAAACTTCCCACAACACGGCAGAAAGAGCGACTGAATCCCGTGACCACAGAATCCAATGGCATACACAACCTGAACTCGGCAAGGGTGTAGTCTAGGGCGAGTTGCAACCTAGATAGGTGCTGAAAGGCTTCTCCGTAATCTCGGCTACGGTTTCGGTTGCGGTCTAAGGTCCATGGACACAATGACTCACGGGTCGAATCGCATGATTAACCAGGTATGCGATAGTTTTTGTTTTGGGTTTGCTGACGTTTCCAAACATGCTATGTAGCTATTGCATGCAGGCACAAGCACGGCTTGTGACAGATCGGTACATATTCTACTTTTGTTGCCTACTTGGTTTGCAATGATCAACTGTTGGGTTGCGGGATCAACATCAAGCACGGCTTGAGTATACTGTTCATCGGAGAGTGAAGGTTGATACAAAAGAAACTAAGGCAGGGCCTGTGCCATATCCTAATACAATATTCGGCAAGGCTGACCAGTAGCAACACTCTTGTTCAAGGTGCACAGAGCTCGGCATGATCGGCGCACACTTTGTGTACCACCACTGGAGCCTTGAAGCTGCTCACAAGATTCCAAATTGGTTGCGAATTGGGCAAGGCCCTTGACAACATGAAGTAGAGTAATTATTGAGCAAAGTGCTTGATAATTCTCGTATACAATGGAATGAAGGATCATGGTTATCATTCATAGCGCTAATCAACTTGCTAGGAGCAGGCAATATGGGTACATGAAGCATCATGGAACAAGAATTGACATTCACAGCTAGGAGCGAGATGCAACGTTGACCACCATATGAATTTTCACACTGCCAACTTGTCAAGCAAAGGTTGCTTTGATCAAGTAGTATTGGACAGTCGCTGACAATGGATAGTTCCGCTGTAGCTGAAATCTCTCTCACTGACGAGCAATCTTATGATTCTCAATCAGTAGCAACATTTGGCAAGGCCAATTCTCCACGCAATTTTGACAAGGTCAATCTTTTTCTGCTCGGACATATGTGTATCACCAAGAGCATCTGTTAGCTATGAGCTTTCAGGTTACATTCTTGTCTCATCCATTTGATGACCTTAAGTGAAGCAAGGCTTCTATTTATGCATCTTGCATTGAGACTCCCCACATTTGGCATTTGCTAAGAGCATACAAACTAGGGAAGGATTTACCAATTTCCTTGCATTGTTATTTCATTACATGCACAAAAGGTATATATGATACACACGCCAACTCTCTCTCGTACAACAGCATAGGCTACGAGCCTGATGGGAATGAGTTTCTCCATCACGCATTCAGGAAAACCGGTTCCAGTAGGATAACCAGGTTAGCCAAATTTTAAATTTGTTTATTTTGCATGTTTTCATGGTTACTTTGGAACATGTTGTTTGTTGTGGAAAACACAATGCTTTGATAACTCGACATGAAGAAAGGCTTCTCTTGCGTGCCATGCTACTGCCCATTGCTTTGGCATCAAGGGTATTGGCACGCAAGTTTGGAGAATTGGTATGACCTGCAGTTTTCTCTCATTTTGAGTGTGGTGATATCCCGTTCTGATGTCCCACTACTAATGCAGGTTGTGCAAGGCACTTCTGGTTTTGGCTCTCGTGCTTGAGGCCTTCATAGTAGCCATGGGCTTACAAGCTTGCATGCAAGGCATGTTAGCCAGGTGGACTCACCTCCACCCCATCATGGATTACGCTTCCGCTATCACACTCGTCACTCTGTTAGCATACGTGATGGATTGTTTCACAGGATTGTTTAACATGATTGTTGGTTGTTATTAATACGCAACAACACTAAAAGGAACCTCAATCTAGGACTTATTTTATGGACAAAGTGCCATAGCTCAGCCGTACTCATACACTCACAACCCCTACAAGGTAGGTGGGTCGGAGTGAGTTTTGTGTTTCTGTTACCTCTCTCGATGAGAGCGTCATACCAGAACACTGTGGCATGCTTATAGGGTAAGCTGCACATCAGGCATACGATGCATAAGAGCACACAGCTTGGGCACCCACTCTAAACACTTAAGGTTAGTTCCTCAGCCCAGCATGCTCTTCTTCTCTCGTTCTCTCTCTCTTTAAGGGAAAAATGAAATGAAAAATCGTATGAGAAGCTTTTGATACGTGTTTTGCTCGTGAGTTAGCCTTAGCCAAGGTGCTCTAACTCTCAGCTAGCACGTAGCTAAGATACTACTCAGATTATTCTTCATCGGTTCGTCCATTGAACACTTATTCGCACAAGGGCTATGAGCCACACAGGCTAAGAGCCATTGTCCGGCCAAGGGTAAGACCCAACTATTGGCATTCTTTGGGTGATTGTTTTCAAGAGTGAACAGCTCTACCGAGGGATGTATACATCGACGTTAAGGGACAAGAAAGGGTCCTATCATTCAGGCTGTTTACAGTGTCATTTTTGCACTACATGTTTTCAGTGCGACATTCAAGTTGAGTTTTGATAAATCTTCAACTCACAGCAGCTGATCTCTACACGGAAGTATAGATGAAGCAATCAGTGGTGACAGCATGGCTGTCCACACGAGCTAGGTAGTTCACTTGTGTGGATTTCCTGCTCTCTCTATAGCACTACAGAGTGTCTATGGACATATTGTTTTGGGGTACAACCCGACGGGTGACTGCTACATCACCCCATAGGCATTGAGGATCACAGTTTGATCTCTCCCATTTAAACTTTCAAGGAAAGAATTCTGCAATCTACCACCCGGTAGCGGGCGAATTCAACTTTTTGAGTTAATTTCAATCATTATGTACACTGTTAACTATGTTGGTTACCGTTGCCTGCTAGTTGAGCAGTTTCTACAGAGGGTCTTACCAAGGGGTTTGACTATGTAGATGTTAACCAAAGGGGTTGGATTGCGTAGGCAACACCCATGGTTTCCAGTGCAATGATTTTTGCTTTTTCAGGTAGGAGACAAGCTCCTCTCCATTTGACTACGGGTACGTGAACAGAGTATTTTGGACCGTAGTGTTCACTATACCTTATGCTGTTACGAACCTAGTTGTAGGGTTTGATTTGGCACATGTTGTCACATGGGATACAACATGGTCTAGGAACTCAAGGAGTTCAGTTTAGCCAGTGTGGAGCATGATAATGAGGGTCCCTCTCACTCTTGTCGCAGAGTGTATGCAGTTACCTCCACACACAAGTACCAGCTCGTACTTGATGGATGTCGCTTTTCTTGATATCCTTACTTGAGACATATTCCACATGTGGAGAATATGAGTCTGTGGGACTAACACTGGCGCCCAATTCAAAATGATGTGTCGCAACAAAGTCCCTAGGTGCTGGTCGCATCCGTTCATTAGACCAATTGACGCACACAGTATCAGGAACAATTTTAGTGGCCAAAAATTGTCGGGTACTAAGTACAGACTTGTTGTGATTACAAGTGCTGTGAAACCACCTTAACGGAGGGTCGCTTCTACATATAGCAAAGTATGCTACGTTCATGAGAATGTCTCATGGTTGGTTCCTAGGTGTGACCGGGTTGTCACATTCTATTAGGGTCCAACTTTTGCTGCAAAGTATGCTACGTGCATGAGAAGGTCTCATGGTTGGTTCCTAGGTGTGATCGGGTTGTCACATTCTATTATGGTCCAACTTTGTTGCAGGATTTTCACGTAAGTATCGTGGAAAGTCTCGTCATGGAATTGCGGTTTGGATATGTTTGTGTTAAATGCATGCACACTAGGTGTTATGCGCCCTAGTGTTTAACACAAATTTATTTGGAGCGGCATGCAAATCCATGGACTTTATTCTTTCTGCACCCTTTTGCACTGCTAGTGCAATCTCTCTTGCAGATTTAGTATGAGTTTACACCCTGCCATACAAGGTGATGGCTGAGTATGGATGTTAGTGATTGGTTGCTAGACCCTCCAATCTACCTTCAACCTAGTTGGTTGTCTCCATTCCATATTGAGTATATGGTTGTATACTCAATGGTTGAGTCATAGTTTGTCATCAGTCGTGGAAGACTATCTGTAAGTGGTTGGGGAAAGTACCTCACTCTTACTGTTGTTATTCATCCCACGTTGGATGGGCAGCTTACAAGTATTCTATTTAGTACTAAAGGATATGCTAAGCGCATACGTTAGTAAACCGTGCTAAAGGATCTGCTAAGAGCATACGTTAGCACAATGCATTCTGAATAGGTGATTCTCTCCTTATTCTAGAATTTGCCTAGGTTAGGTTTTCAACTTTGAACACCTGTTGTGGTGGGGTTGGATACCGATAGTTTCATAAGTCAAGGACTGAGTAGGTGTGCTGACAGAGTATGTTGGCATGTAACCTTTGTTACGGGTGAACATGTGGTTCTGTGTGTTCCAAAATGTTCAGAAGTCTGACATGAGGACACTCCCTATTCTATCTTTCACTAGCTATGAGCTTTTCAAGATACTCACATGAGTTATCATGAGTTACCATTTAGATACGGGTGGTTGCAAAAGGACAACAATGTTGAAAATCAAGATGTTGCTCTTGGTTTCATTGAACCTCCTCACTGCACCAGGTATCGGTCATATGGACAATTGGCCCGTGTAGAGGATGCGAATAAGGAAAACATCAGTGTTCTTACGAAGATACTACCACTTGTGTTTTCGAGGATGAAAACGCTTCTCCAAGGGGGGAGTAATGTCAGGCCAAGGGCAGGGCCAAGGGCAGGGCCAAGGGCCAGGACGGACATGCGGTCAAGGGGCGCTATCTTTAGAGGCTAGGAGTCTATAAATAGTACGGTTGGGTGGAGAGTTGCATGGTCCAATCCCCCGCGGTCTTACATAAGCATAACCAGAAAGTTAAACATAACCATTAACAAAACCTGAACCATAACTATGTTTATACAAGAATAGGAGAAATAACCATGTCTATACAATGACAATGACAATAATCATAACCATAAGGGAAACAATAACTATCTGAACAATAACTGTCTGTACAAAAAAGAGACACAGAAGCGTGTCAGTGTCTCACAGAAATCCGGTCCACTAATGACTAGGCGTCGCAACCCGCACATAGGAAAACTCACAAAGTTAGTATTGATATTACTTCACATATACTTACTTAATTAAATCAACTCACACATATTAACGTCTCACCTCAAGCGATCAGCGAGACTGTAAGGCCTCCCAGTCTACAGGCTCTCCTGAAGCTTCAAGATCATTCAGTACTTCATAGATACCTCTGCGATATCCATCTGACTCCTCCTGGCCTGTCCAAGCTCGATGCATCGCAAGATTCTACATTTATACAAAAATCAAAGTAATAAGAATACATGATTCATCGCGTTTTAAAAAATGCCATAGTTAAGATTGGATTAGAAACTCACAAACTCATAGAAAAAGGTGTCGAAGCCTCCGCTGCCAAGATGAGATGTCCCCCTGGTCATCTATCGTACCTGCGTGGCCTCACGCTGCTGTCTGAACCGCGTGTCCGCTGTCCGTTCATCCTCCCTGATCTGCAGCCATGTCTTGTGTGGGATGCCCGAAGGCTTCGGCGAGCCGATCCTGAAAGCCTTCCGAGCTGCATCTCCTCGATGTTTCACGGTGTCGCATGCAACACCCTTGATCTACCTCCTCGGAACAATGAAAGAACCCGGAGCAGGCTGGTACTCTCTCAAGACGGTCTCCACTATGTAATTGACTTTGTCCCCATCCTGATCACCCCAAGAAGTCAAAAGGCTGGTCGAAAATTGCAGCTCCGCGAGCTGGCGAATCCGCTGTCGCATCTCAGTCCTGACTCTATCCATGTCAACAGAACCATCTGCCTGTACAGTATAGATCTTGGAGGCACTAGGATCGTGTGCCCCCCAAGGTGTTCGAGGTGTGCCAAGAGGTGTGTCGAGAGGTGTGCCTGGGTAGGACGGGCGTCGTGAGCGAGGAGGGGTCAAAGCATCTGTGGACCCTCCTCCACAGCAACCACCACCTCCACCTGACGATTGCCGAGATCGGCGATTGCGCTTGTGCTACGGAGATGAGGACGTACCCGCTTCTGTCCCACCCCTAGGTGTCAAAGCAGCCTTGATGGGAGAAGCAGGCGTCGTACCCATAGGCATCCTCCCCCCCATAGGCGTCCCCCCCCTAGGCGTCGGACCCTTCGGTGTGAAGCCCGGAGGCGTAGTACACGTGCCTCTGGCTACCCAGTACTGAGAAGCCTCTGCCATATGAGCAGGCGTCATCCGTGTAACGAATCCCATGAATGCATTTGCACTCATGGAAGCGGGATCTGGAATTTGGTCTGCCATACTAAAGTCCTGCACAAAGAAAGTAAAATAAAGCGTCAGAACACAATTGTTTAAATTAACTTTAAGCTTAATTTTAAATCAACGTCTTCACACAAACACTTACAGGCCTAGGCCTCGACGAGTGAGGCATCATCGATAAGATCTTGCACCATATCATCGTCTATCTCTAATTGCAAACATAACTCTGTCCCAACTTGTTCTGGAAGATTGTCTTTATCCATTGCATCTTCATCTACAAGTGTCAATTCTGGCTCGTCTACGTCATCCCTTGTATATCTGTCAGCTTTCTCTGCCATACCTTTGTCCATCTCATCTAATGTCACAGTAGTATGGAGGTCGTCGGACTGACTTTCCTCCAGGAGATCTTGCCCTTCAAATACTTGTTTATTTCTTGGAGCAACCTGAACCACAAACCACCATTGTCGCTCTCGAGGGTCCGGTACAAAGACCACTTGCTCGCAATGTTCGGGGAGAGCAAATGTGTCGCTTGCATCTGTCCAAATCTTTGTCGAATCTATTTGCACAAGTTTGTTTCCATCTCTGCGTACCGTTGCATTGCGACCAGAAGTAATCACCTTGAACCACTTCACATCCAACAAAAACATCTCAAACCGCCTGAAGCTTACTTTCAAGATATCTGACACCAGACCACAGTAATCCAGGTTGCTAGTGCTTTCATTCGTGTCTCTAGCACTGGCCTTGCTCTTTTGCATGAAACTAACCATTACCCCACTGTCAAACGTGTTTCTTCTGTTGTCAATTTGTTGTGTTCTGAAATGCTTTCCATGCGACCACAGTGCCATGTATGTATGATACTTCCAGTCACATCCAATAGCCAGCTCTTTCTCTTCTAGAGATATGGGTTCTCCAATCTGTCGAGGTGCTCTCACTGTCTTGTCCAACCATGCCATTGTAGGGAATTCAGGTAGAGGAGCAAGATAGTCTGGCAAGGGTAAGCCTCTAGCCATTCGACTTCGCCTAAAATCCTGTTGCTCCCTATTGCGTCTCTCTTTCTCTTCTTCGTACCTTTCAAGCCATTTTTGCATCGGCACTCAATTTAGTATACAAAAATTCATGATCTTTTCTCGCATGGCCAGGTTCATTTTCTTCGGCACCCCTTGCCCTTGCGGCTCCTCTCCCACCAGTCTTGCATCCTCCTTATCGCTCCACAGTTGAGGCATTTCTGGGTAAGAAACGGATAGAAATTCGGTCGGCAATACAAGAGACTCTTGCACCAGCCATCCTTTTTCCATGCTCCCCTCTGGACGCGCTTTTTAGCGAACAAAACCCTTAAGTGTTTTCATGAACCGCTCTAGAAAGAACATCCAATGGTTCAAGACTATACCTGCCACTGCAACCTCATCTACTACATGGACGAGCAAGTGCATTTGGATAGTTAGGCAGCTCGTGGGTAGATACTTCTCAATCATGCAAACTGCCTCAATAAGGTTAGCCCTTGCGACTGCAATAGATTCCTCCCGTATCTCCTTGGAAGAGATCCACCGCACTAGCTCTGAAATCTTGTATATGCAGGTCCGCACTTCCTTCGTTAAACACCCCTTGATCGCAATTGGAAGAATGAATTGCAAGAACTTATGCCAGTCGTGCGATTTCAATCCTGACAGTTGATCGTCACGGGTGAATGCTGTCTTGAGACATCGCATATATCATGTTGGTGTCCCGAACTCTGAAATCACCCTTTTCACTTGTCGTTCTTCGTTTTTTAGCAATACCCATGGTGCTCTTGGAAGTTTTGATTGGCTAGCTGCATTGGTGAAAGGCCATAGCTCTGGCATCTTTCCAACTGACTGCAAATCATCTCGTGAAGCTCGATTGTCTTTCATTCCCATGATTGTCTTCCAGAGGAGCTCTCCCACATTCTTGAATATATGCATTGGATCCAGCAAATGGTTAATTAGTAGATCACCCCAGTACGGCAACGTATAGAAAATGGACAAACGTTTCATTCCTGGAACAGGTTGCCCCTCATGTTGCTCCCATCGGCGACGCCACTCTTGTACATGCATAGGACGACATTCGACGCGACCAAGCTAACCTTTGCGCAATTGATGGCCATCTGGAAGATAACGGTGGTGGCCTTGATAAATTGTCTTTCGAAGAGAGGCAGAATAGTGCACATCCAAAGACTGTCCGCAAATTGGACATGTATTGTATCCCGAAGTTGTTAGCCCTGCATATATTAAAGCATGAATCAGGCCAAGGCAAAGGGTTTGCGAATAGGGAGAATTTTGTAAATCAATAACCATTACCAGAAGCTTCTCCGTATCCTGGCCAATCATGCATAGTCCACATAAGAAGTCCATGGATCCTTGCATGCTGTTGTCCTACTGGTTCAACCGCATCTGCTATGTCGACCCCATGCCATAACTCCTGGAGCTTGTCAACTAGTGGAGCTAGATAAACATCCATGTTTTTTGCCTTGAACTTACCAAGTACAATCAAGCTTAATATGAAATGACCCTTCTTGATGGCAAGCCACGGCGGGAGGTTGTAATTGATAAGGCACACAGGCCAAGTGCTCCATGACGAGCTTCTCAAGCAAAATGGATTGACTCCATCCATTGCCATGCCCAAACGCAAATTGCGTGGTTCACTCTTAAAATGTGGCTAGGTATCTTCAATGTGCCTCCAAGCCTTTGAATCAGCGGGTACCCTAAATGTTGCGTCAGTGGATCTATTTGTAGAATGTCACCGCATCAACTTTGCAATCGAACCCCAATGAAACATGCTTTTTATCCTAGGAATAATAGGGAAATACCGCAACACTTTACCTGGCACTCTCTGGCCAATTGAATCTTGTTTGTAGCGCATTGCTCCGCACTTAGGACACGATAGACAATCTTCGAATTCATTGCGAAAAAGAATGCAATCATTTGGACATGCATGAATCTTGTCGTAGTCCAAGCCAACTGAGGTCAGAAGTTGCTTTGCGTCTGGCTTGGAGGGGGCATTTCATTGCCAGCCGGGAGAAGTTGCTCCTGCAATAACCTGTTTAAGCCACATTAAATTAAAAATCTCTCCGAGCACATCACCATTGCAATCGGAAAATCTCTTTTGTAAATTACGTACCTAAACAAAGCAGTGACGCTTGCATCTGACCACCCGTACACTGACTGAAGATTCAAAAACGCCAGACAAGTACGAAGCACAGATATTTTGGCACCTTCATAGATTGGTTGACGTGCCAACTTCCTCAACATGTCTTTAGGAGATAGGCACATGGCTTCTGGTGCTGCTTTGTTCGCGTTCTCCTCACTTGTCTGGACGAAGGCATCCAACATCTCCTCCATGCCGTCGTCTTCTGTCTGTAAGCCCTTTTCTGCTTCCATCTGTGGCTCTATATTGGTTGGACCTTCATGCATAATCTTTTTTCTCTCTCTCTCAGATGTAGGTGCTATGTCGCAGAAATCAATGCCTGTTTCGTAGGAGTCGTATCGCAGATTTTGTACGGTTTCTCTAGAAAACTCTCCGTACTTGTGCACATGCTCATTACATATCCTACGCTTACGCAGGATTTGATACTTGCAGAGCGTGCACGAGCATGCAATATTTTCCTCCATGTTAGTTGATGACGTTGCCATCTACAATGATTATGAATGTTGTTTTAATATATATATATATATATATATATATATATATATATACTCCTCACAATGTAGACTACCTTGCATTCTCTAGTCTTGCCCAATCTCCGTACACCTCGGTCGAGAGGTGTACGGAGATCAGGACCACCGGGTCAAAATCTCGTCTTTATTGGTCAAATCCTATATGGGTAGACACATACGTGCACTCCCAGGTGTACATGGCAATGCATGTAGCAGGCAAAACCCCTTTGCCTCTTTTAGTTCCATAGTTTCTTCTCTGTCTACGTACCCTATCTCTCGTTCTTTCCCTCTCGATCTCTCTCTCGCTATCTCTCTTTCTCTCTCTATTTCCCTATTTTCCTATCTCTCTCTCTGTCTCACTCTCCAGTTCTCTCTCTCTCTCTCTCTCTCTCTCTCTCTCTCTCTCTCTCTCTCTCTCTCTCTCTCTCTCTCTCTCTCTCTCTCTCTCTCTCTCTCTCTCTCTCTCTCTCTCGCTCTCGCTCTCTCTACTTACCTATCTCTCTACTGATCGAACGAGCGACTGAGCTAGGGAGATCTAGATGCCCACGACTGCGGAGGACTACACAACATCGACAGAGGTTGCATCAGAGGATCTAGCTAGGTCACTTTGGCTCTACATGCACAACGCCTGGTCAGACTACTGACCATGGAGGAGATTGATGAGATCCGCCAGCGACAAATGCTGGATCTCCTATGATCTACCTATCCCAGCTAGCTAGTTTAGTCGTTTAGTCCACACCCAATAGTTTAGGATTCCATAATATTTTATTTTGTCATCTTCTTACTCTGACTTTGTATCAGATCCGTCACATTGTAACTTTCTTGTCTCATGTCTCATAGGTCACTTTGGCCTTTCGAAGACGTTAATATAACATTTCATTTTATTTCTCTCTTTAATTTTAATTTCCTAAGCATACATTAATTCTCTCTCTCTCTCTCTCTCTCTCTCTCTCTCTCTCTCTCTCTCTCTCTCTCTCTCTCTCTCTCTCTCTCTCTCTTTCCTACACACACACACCGCTCTCTCTCTCTCTCTCTCTCTCTCTCTATTTCCTACACACACACACACACACACACACACACACATACACCTCTCTTTCTCTTTCCTACACACACACACACCACTCTCTCTCTCTCTCTCTCTGTCTCTCTCTCTCTCTCTCTCTCTCTCTCTCTCTCTCTCTCTCTCTCTCTCTCTCTCTCTCTCTCTCTTTCCTACACACACACACACATGATGTAGAGAGAGAGAGAGGGAGGGGTTGGGGGGGACGGAGATGGACATAATACCTACGCAGCAGGTTTCGACCAAGATCGGAGCAGGCGAAAATAGCCCCTGCGCGCGGGCTTCGCTTTTTTTCCCCAAAATTTTTTGCGTCGCTATACGTGTGGATATACGCGTGGCAAATAAAGCCTTTCCACGCGTATATTGCACATTGCGATGCGTATATCGACGCGTATAGCGACACACGCTAATTACGTCGATATACACGTGGAAAAGCATGGCCGTCGATATATACGCGTCGATATCTTCATGTAGTGTTGTAGTGATCAGCCAAAAATAGCTTTTATTACCGCATGGGGTGTGTTTTTCTGCACAGTGATGTGGTTTGGATTGCGAAATGTACCTTCCACTTTCAAAGGGATATGTTTCAAATTTTTGGTCCCTATTTGATGGATTTTATGAGAATTTTTCTAGATGATCTCAGTGTTTTTGGAGCGAAATTGGAGCATTTGAAGCAATTACAGTTATGCTTTATGAAATTCAGAGAGGTGAAATTCAGTTTGAATCCTTTAAAGTGTGCATTTGCTGTTCGCAGTGGCAGGCTACTGGGGCACATCATTTCTGAAGATGGTATTCCTGTGGATCCGGATAAAATTGCCACAATTATGGAAGCGCCTCCACCGCGGAACCAGAAACAGTGCCAGATTTTCCTGGGTCAAGCTCGTTGGCATGGGAGGCATTTGCGGTTTGTCGCGCATTTAGCAATCCCGATTACTCAGGCAGCTCATGCTATAGATTTTGAATGCACACAGGAATGTGACTTGGCTTTTCGGAGATTAAAACTTCAGCTATCCAAAGCTCCGATTATGCTTGCACCGAATTGGGGTCAGGATTTTCATGTGTTTGTGGATGCTTCGGATCGTGCTATTGGCAGTGTGCTGATGCAGGAACAAAGTCAAGGATGGTTTCGACCTGTCTATTATGCCAGTAGATGATTATCATCCGCAGAAAGAAATTATTCCGTAACCGAAAGGGAATGTTTAGGGATTATTTATTTAGTAAAGAAATTCCGTCACTATCTGTTGGGCTGACGTTTTTTCTTCCATGTGGACCATTCGGCTCTTTTATACCTGGTAAGGCAACAGAATCTGATGGGAAGATTGGCCAGATGGGTGCTTTTGTTGCTGCAGGAATTTGACTTTGAGGTCATACATCGGCCAGGGGCCCAGCATGCGGTGGCTGACTACCTATCTAGGTTAGATTCCGGAGAGCTGCCGACGGGTGTAGCTGATGAATTTCTGGATGCGTCTCTGTTTCTATCAGGCCGGAGTAGCTGCAAAGGATATTACAGTCCCGCAATAGGCAAGGGTCATTCCTAGCATCCCATGGACATGGTATGAGGAGATGTTTCATTTTCTCGACAGCGACGAAATGCCTTCTTTCTTGTCCAGCCATCAGAGGAAACGTATGGCTATCAGAAGCAAGAATTTTGAGATTATTATGGGAAAGCTCTATTATCGTACAGTGGCAGAGGTGTTACTCCGATGTGTGCTACCACAGGAGCAGGAAGCAGTATTAGAGGAAGTCCATACTGGTATTGCGGGAGGTCACTTTGAAGCATTAATCACAGCTCAAAAGGTTCTCCAATCTGGATTATGGTGGCACACATTGTTTCAGGATGCAAGAAATTATTTGCAACAGTGTGATGTGTGTCACCGGTTGGGGCAATCTACCAAATGGTCCAAAATGCCTTTTCAGCCAGTTCTGCCTTTGGAGCCTTTTCAAAAGTGGGGTTTGGATTTTGTTGGTCCTTTTAAACCAGTGGCAGCTCACACAAGAAATAAGTATATCTTGACAGCCACGGATTACGCTACCAAATGGGTGGAGGCATGGCCTTTGAGAGATAACACTGCAGTTTCTGTGGCGGGATGCTTATATAAGGATATCTTTTCTAGATATGGCTGCCCTATTGAGCTAGTTAGTGACAGGGGAAGTCATTTTTTGAATAAGGTGATGGAGAGAATGCTATGGTTTTATTTTTTATTACACAGGAAATCTTCTCCATATTATCCTCAGGCGAATGGGTAAGCAGAATCAACTAATAAGCAATTGGTTCGGATTTTAAAAAAGTTGGTGAATATGCATCGAACGGATTGGGATGTGAAACTTCCTTCCGCCTTATGGGCCTATCGAACAGCTTATAAAGTGGCAACATGATTGACTCCTTTTAAGTTGGCATTTGGCATGGAGGCAATCACTCCGGTGGAGCATGTGATTCCGAGTATGCGGATGTTGATTGCGGATCGGCTTCTTCTGGGGGATTCTGTGATTTATCGATTGGATGTTTTGCAGGAACTGGACAAAGAGTGGCTGAATAGCTTTGCGGTGCTGCAGGATCTGCAGTCTAGGCAAAACAAATGGCTGGATCGCCTGAAAGCACGGCAATTTGTTCAGGGACAGCTGGTCCTGGTCTTCAATTCCCGCCTCGGGAACATGCCGGGGAAGCTTAAATTACGATGGTCAAGAACATTCTATATTTTTCAAGCATGCGGGCCCATCTCTTTTTATTTGGAGTTTACGGGGGGGAGGTTATTTATGTGCCGGTCAATGGTTTCAAATTGTACCGGTCAATGGTTTCAGACTGCGCCATTATGTTTCACCTACCACGATTCAGTGCCCCTTTTCTGTGGTATAAGAGCCGGAAGCCGCCCTAATCATGATTGGGGATTCTTTTGCATGCAATCTTGGAAAGCGAGAAAGGATCTATGATGGTTGCGACACCGTGGATCGCCCTATTTTGGGAACTCATTGTGGAAAGGTTACTACTACATGCAGACGATTCTTATTGTGTTTCTCTTGTTTCGTGTGTCACGCGCTCTTAGTTCTCTACTCTCTGCTCCTTCATCTCATCGCCACCATGACAGCTTCTCTCCTGCAATGTATTCCTTTCACTCCTGTACAGCAGCTAGCGCTTCGACGAGTGGACGCATGGCAAGGGATCCCAGTTTACCCGCAGGCAGTAAGTTTGATTGAGCAACTCGTTGCTGGTGATATGGTGGTGCTGAATAATCAACAGATTCAGTGGACAGCAGAAAGGATCTCAAGGTGTTGCTGTTTGCCCAACGATGGCGTGGTGCACGCCTCTCATGTGATCCCTGCCTGCAGATGTAGAACAAGAATTTGGTTTGAAGGTAAAAGGGGAGTATAAGCTGTCAGGGTTGTCAGATGTAGCAACCAGGGATGCATATTGGTGGTTTCTCAAGGCGATTTGGCTGCAGGACAAAACTTATACCATTTCGACCCGAGCAAGAAATGTTTTGCATTCGGCCAACTTTGGGCCAGTAGCTTGGGCAAAGGTGGTCAGAGAACGCCTGCTGGTGGAGTGCCAAAGAGTGATGGCACAGTTGGGGAGGAATACCCCAACCAATACAAAGGTTGGCCATCTGCTCACATTGACTTTCCCTTTAAGAGAAGTTTTTCCTCTTGCCCTGCGTCCTCTCTCTGCCACTTTGAAGATGATCGCTTGGTGGTCCAAGGCACTAATGCTCCTCTGCCCACATGCGCCTCAATCTATTTCTTTGCCAATGCAGTTTATTCCTCGGGCTGCCTAGCCGGAACAAATTGAGATAGATCCACGTCTTTTGGATGAGGTCTATTGGGCACATACTGCAGATTTTAGAGGCTTTGGCTATATTGATATTTCCTCTTCACCAGAGCAGGGTGCAGAGAAACCATCGGAACCTTCCAATCGGAGGGGCTGAGTGTGGGTTCGCGCAATCCACCGTGCGTACCAGATGTTACGGCATTAGCCGCACATGCGGTCCTGCGGAGGTCTGGACACTACGAATCAGGAGTCATGCGGTATGCGGCGGCCATAGCAGCACTTCTTCACTGGATATAATGGGAAAGGAGTGTGTGCACCGTTCCCGATCTGCGCTGGAGCAGCGGTTGTATATGGAGGGGCATACCTGTCTTTTGATGTAACTTAACCAATCTCTATGATATTCATGGCATCTACTGTTGTAACTCTGAGTTTGGATTATACATGAATGAAGCAAGAGGTGTTCTGTGCCTGTGTACTGTGTACTTCCTTCTCTTGTCATTCTATATGTTGATGTTCATATAGTGTAGTTGCAGGTAATGATTCCCGTAATGCCTATTGCTCCTATGCGGGCAATAGCCATTACAATATCTCACCGATAACTCCAAATACCTCTCAAGAGTAGACCTAGAAAGTTCTCAACTTCTAATCTCTACACTAAACACCGTGTCTAGATGTCTGATTGCTAAATTGTAAATGAGTTGGAAATCAAAATCAAAAGTCTATAAGTAAAAAGCTACGACTAGGTCACTTACCACCTAATGACCGCTATCCTCAATGACGCCAATGCTACCGGGTTGCGGTAATGGACTTCTATATCGTAGCCTTCTGACACTAACATAATGTCAATACTCACGGAAGCGATTCGGATGGGGCAAAGAGACTTTTTGAGGGTGTCAACCTCAAGAAATGAATGTATGAAATGACAATATATCTCGCACCTGCAAATCTATCACTCTCAGATTTGGCAACCCTACTATGTCCTATGTCACCGCACTTAGTCATCAACCCATTTTGGCACTCAAACAAAGTCCAAATGCTACGAAACTTTGGGAGGAGGTCTAATACACTTAGGGCTACTAACTTACCAAGTTTTCTTGCAATCTAAGAAGGTTTCAAAATCACGATCCATCATGGTCAAGGTCTTGGAAACTATAGCATAACATACTAGAAAGGTCTCCCTAGGATCTAGGAACACTCTCCTATGGTCAGAATGTCAAAAAAAAGTCATTAACGCACTCAAAATAGCAGATTTAGCCTACTAGTGTGTAGTCATAAATCACATCAAAATTGACAATGAATATACTTGAATGAAGAACAATACACAAGGAACACATTGCATGTTTTGGAATCAAAATATGACTACCAAATCTCAAGATATGAGAATTACAAGGCACATGAGCGTAGCCGCTCTCATTTGTACACTCCAAAACTCAAAACTTTGATAATGATAAGGGTCCTTTCCCACTTTACAAAATGAATTTTATACTTAAAGCTAACTATGGCTTTACAAGGCTCAGACTCAATAAGAAATTATACAACTTGGATGTAGCGTAGATAATCTCAAGATGATCTGAAAAAAATAAGAGACTCTCATATAATTACAAAGGCTTTCCAAAAAATAATAGATATCAAAATTTGGGGCTAAAAAATGAAGGGGTTGACTCGAAGGGCAGCCATATGGTTTGATTTTCAATAGAAAATCTTAAAACATGTGAGTTGCAACATCGCGTCTTACATCTAGATGATATGTATGATCCTAAATATACACACATGAACTATAAAGTGGAATGTTTGCTGCGGTTAATGAGCACTAAGTAGCAACTAGAGTGGTGTACTTAATAGAGGGAGATAAAAATAAGCTTAAGAGAGATCATAGAGAGAGAGAGAGAGAGAGCATACAAGACATATGTGGCTCACCCAAGTGTGGGCTACATGCATGGGAAATCAACCACTCAATGGATTTGCACATCACACTTACGAGAGAGAGAGAGAGAGAGAGAGAGAGAGAGAGAGAGAGAGAGAGAGGTATACATGGTTCATCCATGTGTGGGCTACATCCATGGGAAAGAAGCCACACAATGGATTTAAACTTAAAACTTGAATTAACCCTTAATGATTGTCCCACCTGATTCTTTCTCTACATTGCTCTTGCTGCTTTTTGTCTCTTGTTCTTGATTCACTCTATTTTTATGTGTATAAAATGCCTCCTTTTATAGATACAAAGGAGTCTCTATTAGCTACCCTCTCTCATGAGAGGTAGCCACCTATGTCACATGAATCTTATTAGCACAAACCCTCCTTCCAATGACAACAAGTGTGGCATCGACCATGTGTTGGATGAGCAGAAGAATGGTGAGATTACCAAAAACAACGTTCTCTACATCATCAAGAACATCAATGTAGCAGGTACCAAGTTATACAAAAGTAGTAACCTAGCTACTTGGGAGAATTCAAGTGCAAGTGCATAGGCATTTCTAGAGCAATAATATCTATATGACTTTTTTCTTTCTTTCTTCTTGAAGCCATCGAGCATGACTTGTCAAAACTACGATATTTATGTGTTGTGGTAAAGGAGACAATGTGCTTGCATATGCAAATCCCTCTACTCGTTCCCCACATGAACTTGCGGCCGAAAAATCTTGGCAGCTATGACATAGCCATAGAGAGCAAGATATTGGTGAATGCATGGTATCTAGCCAGCAATCCCAAATGTTGGTAAAAGCAAAAGGTCTTCAATCCAGAGCGATTTCTTGGAAAAGAGACAATTCAAGCTAGTGGGAATTACTTTAGGTTTTTGCTATTCAGACCCGGGAGAAGAAACTTTTGGAGTTAGGGTTGCAGAGAAACAACTGAGAGTATGTTACTTAGTGTGCAATGGAAAGATAGTTAGCCCTAGAGTGATGGGCGCTGGTGCAACCAAAGTTGGTGTATGCAGGAACACGCTCTATGCCAAGCTATGGGTACTAGTAGGTACAAGACAAAGGGACAAGGCCAATGTGGAGGACGTGGATAGGCAAATGATAGTGGAAGTGTATGTCTAATGCGGTTTTTTTGGTCAAAAAGTCTCCAAAATGGTCCAGTGGGGGTGATAGGTGAAGGTGCTCGAGATACTGATTTGATGCTCTAGAATATGGTCTTCGAGATTCTCTGCAAGTTGGTCAAGACGGTTCCTCAAATGGAGTCCCGGTGTGAAAGTTATGATTGCCCAAAGATGGAATGCTTTGCAGATCCCCAACGGGCAGGAATGGTACAGACAGGTGGCAAAAACTGGGATCAGTGGATACACATGTCAAGCTCGAGCTATGGAGCATGCCGGTCTTTTCGGATTGCCATTCGGAGCTCAGACGAGCAAGTTTATTGCATGAGGAATATTTTTCAAGGGTCGGGTATGTGCTCATCGGTAAGCGCACCGACATGAGTTTTTTTGAGCTCGCTAGAGTTTTGGAAAGTTGCATGCGACATGGGGAGTTAGCCAAAATTTGTGGCTCGTCGATCGGAGTCATGGTCAACGCGACGCGTCCACTTCAAGTTGACAAACAATCGCGATAGGGGCAAACTCCGTTTTTTCCCCCTTTTTGGACGTGTTGTCTGAGACTAGCATGACATCGAGTGGTGAACAAGAGCTAGAATTCGGAATCAATATGGCCAAGTTCCTGTGCGGGATGACCGTAAAACTTATTTGGCAAATTCGTGCACATAGAAGCACCGACCATGTGGGAAACAAATCCACCAACCACTTGGTTGTAAATTCAAAAGGAAAGGATAACTGGAGGGTGGCATAAAGTGGTGGTTGGAGTTTGGCTAGAGGGACTCTCAATACTTAAAGGGAGGGCAAAAAAAAAAAAAAGTTCCTTTTTTGAAGATTAGCAGTGGCACCTGGCGCTATTGCAAAAGAAAGAATTTTAGAAAGTTTGAAAAAAAGAAAGAAAAGAAGGGACAACGGTTTGGAGGAGGGAGATTTTATTTCTTTGGGCTTGGGGAAGAAGGAAGAACTTCACGCGATCGATGTGATTGAAGTCGACACCCAATGATGTAGCATCGTCTGTGAAGCACCTCGAAAGGGCATGTGCTTTGCAAGAGAAGAAGCCAGTGAGGGGTGCCAAGAGAAGCGGCTTCTGTCGAAGTGAAGCTAACAGTGGATTTTTTGTTGAGGTGTGTGCCGACAAATTCAAGTGGCAAGGGATGTGTATGCCCCTTTGTGTGGAATAGTGATGGCCATGGTGTGGCCTAGAGCAGACTGTACGGATCTTGTACATGGCTTTTTTGTTTGAAGGAGAAGCTTTCATTGTCGATTTTGGTGTCTTCTTACTCCCTTCCCCCCTTTCTTCTTTGCTTGTCTCCAAGGTGTGTGGTGTCGGTGTGTGTGATTGTGTGCATCCCCCCGGGGCCCCAGTGTGTGTGAGAGAGAAAGAGAGAGAGGTGTTCAATTGTGGAAGAGTTGGAAGTGGGCAAGATCGGTGTGATCGCTCTTTGGTGATTGTGCAAAGCATTTGTGCATTGAACAAAGTGCAGGCGAGGCCTTGCAAGTGTAAGTTGCTTTTTTGAAGGTGTTTTCGAGAGGACAGGGGTGTTGTGAATACCTTGAGCTATATAGGGGCCATTATGTGTGTGTCGAGTGTGTTTCCCATTCCCCCTCTCCATCTTCTGGTGCCCCCATTGAGGAGCACACTGATTGCTTCTAGTTAAGTGAAGAGAAGCAGTTTTTGGTGTTGGTCGACATGGCGTGTCGAAGCTATGGGCCGATTTTTATAGGTAACACCATTTTAGATAATCTGGGAAAATTCCGTTTCCCAAATTTTGAATTTGTATGCTAGGATTGTGTTATTTAATGATTTCTAACCTCTAGTTGTCTTTAATTTAGATAAATTATCATGATTGTATGAGTCTAGTTTAATTTCTCTACTATAAAATTTAAGAATAAACCTCCAATATAGTTTTTGGAAAGAGGATTTATATGACATCAGTGCTTTTCAAAATTCAACAAATGCTTCTAGAAGTAGCTTCTCAAAAAATGAGGTGTCAAAAAAACCAATTGATATGATTTTAAAGGAGCATATAGATTGATTACAGCAATTAAAAAAGATAATATGTAAAGGCAAATACTATTAAACACTCTTGTCATAATTTGGTGACCTTAATCCATGTATAACAAAATACTTGGTAATGGTTTTGTATCATGCTATCAAGTTTTAAATACACGATAATTTAAACAACATTCAAACTAGTATTTCACACTTAAAAAGTCAAAACAATACTATATAGTATCCTATGGCTATAAGACCATGAGATGCCATCTATTGCACCTATGGCCTTCAGGCCATATGGTGCTCTTTGTAGACATGTCTATGACTTTAATATGTCTCTTTATGACCACAAGGCCATAGGGTTAGGATTGTTAGCTGGTCCCAATGTACAAAGAGGTCCAGTCCTTCAAAGCCATACGGGACTTTATTTATGTGCCACCCTATGTCCCTAAGGATGTAGGTTGTCTTAGGGCCACAAGATGTTGTTTGTGCCAATAAGAAACCCTTCTATGCTCTATGTTGGCACACTATGTCCCCAGGCGCACAAGGTGTGCCTCGTATGCTAGTTAGAAACCCTTTATTCTATATGTTGTCACCATATGGCCTTAGACCATAGGATGCCGTCTGTGCTAGTAAGAAATCCTCTATACTCTGTGTTTGCACCCTATGGACCTAGGGCCAAAAGGTACCCTCTATGCTAGTAAGAAATCCTCTATGCTCAATATTGAGACCATGTGGCCCCAAATCCATAGGATATCCTCTATGGTAGTGAGAAAAACCCTCTATGATCTATGTTCACAAACAATTAAAAAATATAAACAATACTATAGAGTATCCTATGGCCCTAAGACCATAAGATGTCATCTATTGCACCTATAATTCCATTTGGTATTTTATTTAACTATACAAAGTTAGATGAGACACTTACTTAGATAAACTATCATAATTCTAACTTTTAAATTATTTCTTAACATAAAACTACAATATAAAAACTCCTGATATAAGTTTGTGCCAAAGAATCAATGTTAAGATGAAGATTTTTTACATCAAGTACATGTTTTAAAACTTCACTCAAAGGTTTTAGAGATGGTGTCTCAAAAAAAGGAGGTGTTTAAAAACATCATTTGATGTGAATAATACGCATTGTATACATTATTATGTCAAAATAGTATAAAGTATAAACATAAAGATTACCACCAACTTGACAGTTTCATAAAAATGATGGTCTTCATGGCATATACAATAAAAGACTAACTACAAAGAGTACAATATCTCCAAGATTGAGGGTGTTCAAAAAACACCGTTTTGTAACACTACCAAATGTCAAGAAATTTTGATTGTTTGGATCACTTAATAAAGACAATTAATAAGAAGAAAAAGTTAACAATACCATAGAAGCATCAAACAATGAAACCAAAGAACTTGAATGAGAGAAGTCTCCTAACAATAGTGACAATAGGATGCACTTCATTAAAAAACATCTTAAAGATGTTTCAAGATATCCCACAACATTCCATCAAGTTTAAATTTTGAAAAGTACACATTACCAAATACTTGGTAGATGCTATTTAGAATACTTAACTAGTACACTTAAAATGGCCTCCTTCTCTTGAGATTTTGAGTCCTTTGAGACATATAACATTGCATTACATAGTGAGTCTCGGGATCAGGATGGAACATTACAAAATTTCTTATGGTATAGTCTCTCTTGTCTTTAGCATAAAACCATCCACATAACCATGGAACAATTTCATCTTTTAAAAAACTTTGAAGCAATTGAGTAGGTTGGTTCCAAAACTTTGGAAAAATCATATAAGTTCCTTGCATATTCCACATCACTGGATATGGACTATCATCAAATATTATAGTGTTGCCCCCATCTAAATAATCAAATAGCTTCCATATGGTCGAAAGATTTTTATGATAGGCTCTTTTGTAACCGATCATGAAATTTGAATTTTGGCAGCACCGGTTATCCATAATCATCTTGAATTTGTGACTTTGTGTAGGAAAACAGGTCTTGATTATGTGTTGAGATTTTTGTAAACGATGGCAAGCTCCAAATCCAAACCTCAAAGAACTCAAAGCAAAATCTTAAGAAATACTCTGCATCTAGACGCACCGCATACACCTCATTGTTATCTTCTACAATGCACATGTACTTGGTCCAAGTTGGCCTTGATTGAAGCTCAAATGTTGCAAGAAGCACACCCTCTAAATCCAAGATAAGCGTTCTTTTGTCCTGTTTGAAATATGTTGGTAGATAATGAAACCATTGCTCTTGGTTTGAATGTGATATTTGATGTAATATGAAAGGGAGCTCCTCTATTTTGTGATAATCTAATAGCAAAACAGTTTTTTCTTAGAAGCCCTGAAATGATTAAAAAAAAAAGTTAATATAGATATCTTAAGTGTGTTGAAGACCTTAGGGACATAGGGTGCTAATGTGTGGTTACACTTAGTAAGTCCTATGCAAGAACACATACCAAACTATGACCCTATGGCCGTAGATTCACATAGGGTGTTGAGACCATAAAGTGAAATTCCCCCAAGGACATATAGGGTGAGATTTGACCTTATGAGCATGTAGATTGTCCTTGATGGCACAGTGAACTCAAATTTCAAAGCAAGCAACTATAAAAGCTTTTAAAAAATAGAGCATTTGGCACATGAAACTCATAAGTTACTTATAGTATTGAAAGACAATTTAAAAAACTATTAATCATTTACATCTTCATATATCTTGAAACCCTAAGCACTCTAACAAAGTCTCTGAGTACATCAAGATCTTTGTAAATGACAAAATGTTACAAAACATTGCTCCATCATTTCTTGATATAGGGCTATTTGAGATCATACTGAATTTTTTGATGCTTTATATAATTCCTGGCTTCATGTACTTTGATCACAGGCTCCTTGTATCCCAATTTTTGGGCAAGCATGATTGCTTCTGTACCTTTCAAGGCTGATAATGATTTGATATTCTTTAAGACCCTTACTTTTTCTCGATCACGTGCTGAAAGTTTCTTGTCTTGACTTCGAGTGGACATTCCACTAGTGCTAGATGTTTTAACTTTCTCATCATGAAGAGGACGAGAAACTTCTGGTAGTCTTCCCGTGGAGTAGGTTTTTTCTAGAAAAATTAGATTTCTCTCCTCCCACTCTGCAACAACCTTGTGTATACGGTTATAAAGCTCATGACCTTGAGCAATGGGTGCTTGTCCATATAAATGAGACCCTGTAACTGTGCAAATGTCATTAACATGATTGAGAGCTTTGATATATGGTAGCAGCTCCCCAAGGAGGATATTATCCTCCTCATCATCAACATTAAATGATGGTGGAAAAATACAATCCAATGCAAGATTCACACATCCCTTTAATGGTTCATCATCTACAAGAAGCAATCTTCTTGCATCAAGCCCAAATTTTGATGATGCAATAGCCAGCGGTTTGAAAAGTGGTTCTACTCTTGGATTATCTAAGCGAGTGATCCTTGATTCTACGCATGGTTGACATTGGCTTTGCCCCCATATCATAAAGAATGGAAATTTTTCTTTAGCTTCCTTTTCTAAAATCTTGATGATGTCCACAACATGCATGTCATTAGCAGCTGACCATATCCCTACATTGAAATTGCTAAATAGAGCCTTTAAAAACTCAATGCATCCTGGACGAAGAACAATATGCTCATGTCCAAACTTTAAGCTCTTCATTTTCTTGGACTTTTGACAGCATCTCCTCAGGAAGAATCCACACAAGCTCACTATTATAGTCAGCATTGGTTTGTTGGTGGATGGAAGGTCTGACTCACCATGCACTTCGATTTCCAAATCCTGGGTGCTAAAATATTTGTGTTGGATTCTCCTTCTGGCATTGCACATGTTCTGGAACTTCCATTGCCTTCTACTTCCATTGTGGTGTCATGCAATCCAATTCCCAACTCTTGGGCTACTAGAATATTTTCATTGGATTCTTCTTCTTTCCTTGCACATGTTCTGGAACTTTCACTGTCTTCTTCCATTGGATTACTCTTTAAATTTATCTCCAGTCGTTGTAGCAGTTGACCTTCAAAGACTTGTAGATTCTTGTCATCTTCGTCAGAAACTCTTTGGTTGACATGCAGATTGATAGAATCTTTCTCAGTAGGGTCAATGGCATTAGCATCCTCTATACCAACAATCTCGAGTAAAACTTTGTCAGCCGC
Organism: Adiantum capillus-veneris; assembly: GCF_014529385.1. Lineage (NCBI taxonomy): Eukaryota > Viridiplantae > Streptophyta > Polypodiopsida > Polypodiales > Pteridaceae > Adiantum > Adiantum capillus-veneris. The sequence continues at coordinate 32,392,052 of NC_140959.1, forward strand.
AATATCTTGTTGAAGGAATGCAAGTTTAAAGAACACCTAATTTTAGATTCCAAAGTATCTACATTTTGATAACTCTGTTTTGTCACACTCTTAGAAAAAACTAATCGCAAATAGAAAATTTACTAACTGACAACACATCTACAATGAATTTATTTTTATGCTCCTTATTGTCTAGAGATTCCTAATATTTATCTAGCTACATTAGTTCTTTGTCCATGATGGTGGCGCCTAGAAGTATACTTGGAGAAACATTTATGCCTTTAAGCTCTAGAGCAGAAGTCACATTTTCTATTGCCATGATCTTCCTGCATTGGATAATTTCCTTGACTAAGTTTCTTATGGCCTTCAGGCCATACGGTTCTCTTTGTAGATATCTCTATGACTTTAAGATAATCCAAAATATGTCTGTTTATGGCCTCAAGGCCATAGGGTTAGGATTGTTGGGAGGTCTCAACATATAAATAGATATATGGCTTCAAATCCATATGGTACTTTATTTATGTGTCACCCTATGGCCCTAAGGACATGGGTTGGAATAGGGCCACAAGATGCACTCTATGAGCACTAGTAAGAAACCATATATGCTTTATGTTGGCACCCTATGACCCGAGGGCCACAAGGTCTTCCTCTTATGCTAGTAAGAAACCCTTTATGCTACATGTTGTCACTCTATGGTGTTGAGATGTCGAGCTCTACACCTTGAACTGGCATCCACTACGGGTCTTGGCCGCTTACTGCATTTACTCATTGGCGCATTGGGTGACCGACACAGAGGATCTCTACCAGTGATTCTACAGCTGGACTACACTTATAGTGCCAGCCTAGTACGCTTCTAGAGAGTTCACACTTAGTGACCGCATGTACATATGTGCTACTTTTCAGCTTTAGCACTTAGTCATTTTGTACTCTCTTTTCTGTGAAGAAGAAGAAGAAGCTTTCCATCTCTGTGTGCTTTGTGCTTGTCTTGTGTATCTCTCTTGCATCCTCATTCTTTACATGGTATCAGAGCCTGGTGTAGTCAAGAGAGGCTAAGAGAGCAAGAGCATCACAATCCCTTCGTTCGCAATCCACGACCAGATGCCGAAGGCACCTCGCGCAGCAAAAAAAATTTTAGGGGTTTTTCGCACAAGTTTCTAAACAGGTCTCCAAAGTGCAGTATAGAAAGATTTAATGTACAAGTACAGTGGTTGTATGTACGCTTGATTGTGGACACTCGTTGAGTGTAGAAAGCATTACAGGTACCACGATAGCAGGTTCAACAGATTTGCAGGTTTTTGCAGATTACAGCTATTTTGTCTTAGTGCTTCAAGATGTCTGACGGTTTCAGTCAGATTTTTACTGAGAAGCTTGAGAAAAATAACTACCCTGCATGGAAGTTCAGAATAACAAATTTCCTAAAAGGAAAAGATTATTGGGACTATATAGAAGGAGACAATGAAAAGGAACCAGAGATTCCCGAGGCAAATGCTACAGCAGAACAAAGGAAATCTTTGAGGGACTGGCAACAAGGCTAGAGCAAAGTGATGTATTGGCTTTCTATGAGCATCACAGATGGCATGATGGGCTATCTACAGGATGCTGAAACCCCTGCCATTGCATGGAGAAACTTAGGCAGAGTGTTCGAGGTGAACACCAAGGCCAGGAAGCTTCAACTAAAGTCGGAGCTAAATCAAGTTAAGAGGAACAACCTCTCCATCAATGATTATGCTTTGAAGATCAAGAGTATCATTGAGGCTCTTGGATCTATTAAAGTCTCAGTGGAAGACGATGACATTGTCTGTGCATGCTTGGATGGTCTAGGAGATGAGTATGTACATTTCAGGTCTTCCATGAATACAAGAGACGACATCCCCGTGTTCCAAGATTTGATTTCTATGCTTATTCTTGAGGAGAAGAACCTTGACACATCTTCTTCTCATGGCAGAAATAATTCTGAACAGGCCTTCTATTCTAACTCCAACAGAGGTAGAGGTAGAGGTAGTGGTCGAGGCCCAAGGGGTTGCAGGGGCCAATTTCTAGAAGGTCAATCAAATCAAAACAATACAGGTGGCAGGGAAAACCAGTCTCAAGGCAGGGGGAGTCAAAGAGGTCCTGGTGCAGGATCAAGCAGGCAGCAACATACTCGAGATAGCAGAGAATGTTGGACTTGTGGTGAAAGAGGTCACATGTCACGTGACTGTCCAAAGGGAAAAGCAAGTGGAAAGAGAGAACAGGGCAACTATGCATCTACTAGCAGAGATGGAGATGACAAAAAAAACGAGCGCATGTTTGTTATGCAGCATGTAATGAATACAATGACTGCAGAGAATTCCACCCAAGATGATGTTTGGTATGTGGATTCACGTGCCTCTAATCATATGACGTCTCGTGGAGAGTGGTTTAGAGATATGCGCAAACGAGATGTGTCAGGCTATGTGCAGACAGGAGATGACACAGCTCACCCCATTGCTCATGTAGGGGATATACCTCTAAATACGAAGAGTGGGAAATCAAAGTACTTAGCAGATGTACTTCATGTCCCAAACATTACAAAGAATCTTGTTTCTGTTGGACAAATGGTTGAGCAGGGTTTGCAGGTTCGTTTCAATCCGAATGGCTGTTATGTAGAAGATTTCCCGAATGGCTGTAAGCTGATCACAGAGGGCAAATGTGTGGGCAGAATGTTTACGCTGAATGTAGACATGCCTGAGGTAAAAGCTGTATTATTTGCACAGGGCACAGGTGTTGTGGCTGATGTTGACACTTGGCACAAACGCATTGGCCATGTCAATGAGCAGAGATTGCGCAGCATGCAATCAAAACAGATTGTAAAAGGTTTGCCCAAATTCAAGGTGGATGGAATGCATAAAGTGTGTGCAGCATGCCAGTTTGGAAAACAGTCAAAGGGCTCATTTCCACATGATCGCAATGTATGTAAAAATCCACTTGAGGTGGTGCACACAGATGTTTGGGGTCCAACCGATACTGCAAGTATACATGGTTGCAGGTATTATGTCTCTTTCATTGATGACCATACAAGGAAACTATGGGTCTACTTCATGCGTAACAAAAGTGAAGTGTTTGGTCACTTTCAGGACTTCAAAGTCATGATTGAGAAGGAGACAGATATGCAAATCAAGACATTGAGGTCAGATGGAGGGGGAGACTACTTCTCCAATGATTTTTCAGATTTTCTGCGAATGCATGGTATATGCAGGCAGTTTACATGCAGATATACTCCACAACAGAATGGGGTCGCAGAAAGGAAAAACAGGCACATTGCAGAGGTTGCACGTGCATTGATGAATGAGAAGAACATGCCTCATCATTTCTGGGCTAAAGCTGTAAATGCAGTTGTGTACATTATGAATAGGACACCTACAGCTGCGGTACATGATGTAACACCTGAGGAAAAGTTTACAGGTACAAATCCTGATTGGGCACACTTGAAAGTGTTTGGCTGCATAGCTTACGTGCATGTACCAGATGAGTTGCGTAGGAAATTGGATCCTAAAGCAGAGAAATGTATTCTTGTGGGATATTCCCTTGAAAAAAAGGGGTACAGGTGCTACAATCCTACTACACGAGAATTACGAGTGAGCAGAGATGTAGTCTTTGATGAGATGAGCAGCTGGTACAGTAATGCACATGGCACTATTGGGGCTGATGTAAAAGATGATGTGGCTGTACAAAATGTGAGGCCACAGTCAGAGGTTTTGAGTGGACCACAAGGGTGCTCTTCTCGTGGCTCTGTTGAGAAGCCATGGAATGGTAGACTACGTACACAGGTTACTCCACCAGCAGGTACAGGGAATGTATCATGAAAAGGAAAGGAAAAGGTTGATGAACCTCCCCTTATGGTTGATGCATCATCAGGTTTTTCACATGTAAACATGGATTTAGATGGTTCTGAATAAAGTCTTCATGAGGAATTTGGAATTTCGGCTGTCAGGACACCTGGTGTAAGGAAAGTACAAGAAGATGCTAGAGGGCAAAGGAGTGACCCAAGACCGCGCAGTTTTAATAGAGTCAGAAATCCAGTTCAGAAATTGACTTATGATGGGTATCTAGCGCATCACCAAGCCTACATGGCTAAGGTGATACAGGATGTGGAGCCCACATGTTTTGAGGATGCAGTTGGAAATGTGCATTGGGATGATGCAATGAATGAAGAGATGGCTGCATTGGAAGCAAATGACACATGGGAGTTGGTGCCATTGCCAAGTGGCAAGAAAGATATTGGCTGTAAATGGGTGTATAAAACCAAGCATAAGGCTGATGGTAACATTGAGCGTCACAAGGCAAGGCTGGTTGCAAAGGGTTATGCACAGACGTATGGCATAGACTATGAGGAGACCTTTGCTCCAATGGCAAAGATGACGACTGTGAGAGCTGTCATAGCAGTGGCTGCATCTAGAGGATGGATTATGCATCAAATGGATGTAAAGAATGCCTTCTTAAATGGTGAGTTGCAAGAGGAAGTGTATATGGATCAACCACCTGGTTATGTCGATCCAGGTTACCCAGATTATGTATGCAGACTTCTCAAAGCTTTGTATGGTTTGAAGCAGGGCTCTAGAGCATGGTATGACAGGATTGCCAAGTATCTTGTCAATATTGGTTTTAGGAGAGCTCATGCTGATCATTCACTCTATGTACGTGAGAGTGATGTGGGGATTGTGGTCATTACCATATATGTAGATGACCTTATTATTGTTGGTGACAATGCTATGGAGATTGACCATGTGAAGGGTCTTCTCAAACAGGAGTTTGAAATGAAAGATTTAGGCGAGTTGCGCTACTTTCTTGGCATTGAGGTGATCAAGACTCCAGAGGGTGTATGGCTATCAGAGAGACAGTATGCTTTGGACATGTTGTCAAAGTATGGTATGGCTGATTGTAAGACAATTTCTATTCCCTTGGTTATGAATGCAAAGCTGAGTGCAGAGAAGGGTGATGTTGTTGAGGATGTCAACATGTACAGGAAGATGGTGGGTAGTCTAATCTACTTGACTATCACGAGGCCAGACTTGAGCTACACAGTAGGCTTGGAGAGTCAGTTCATGCAGCTTCCGAGGAAGCCACATTTGGATGGAGTACGACGCACACTTAGGTATGTGCAAGGGACTCTTGACTACGCATTGTTCTATGCAATAGATGTGCCATTAGCATTGTATGGGTATACAGATGCAGATTGGGCAGGTAGCATTGTTGATAGAAGATCTACGAGTGGCTTCATGTTCTCTTTTGGGAGTGCTGCTGTTACTTGGAGCAGCAAAAAGCAGCCTACGGTTGCTTTATCGAGCACAGAGGCCGAGTACAGAGGTGCAGCAGTTACGGCATGCGAGGTAGCTTGGCTACGCACATTACTTGAGGACTTGGGAGTGCAAGTGGACCAACAGATTGTCATTCATTGTGACATCCTCAACAGCATGCAGTTGGCTAGGAACCCAGTGTTCCATGCCAGGACCAAACACATAGAGGTCCATTACCACTACGTTCGAGAGCGAGTGTTGGCGAGCGACATCGACTTGGTCTACGTCAGCACAGAGGAGCAGATAGCGGATATCTTTACCAAGGCCCTCGGAGCTGAGAAGCTTCGATGTTTCCGGACTATGCTTGGACTCTGCGACATGCAGAGCTCGAGGGGGAGTGTTGAGATGTCGAGCTCTACACCTTGAGCTAGCATCCACTACGGGTCTTGGCCGCTTACGGCATTTACTCACTGGCGCGTTAGGTGACCGACATGGAGGATCTCTACCAGTGATTCTACATCTGGACTACACTTATAGTGCCAGCTTAGTACGCTTCTAGCGAGTTCACACTTAGTGACTGCATGTACATATGTGCTACTTTTCAGCTTTAGCACTTAGTCATTTTGTACTCTCTTTTCTGTGAAGAAGAAGAAGAAGCTTTCCATCTCTGTGTGCTTTGTGCTTGTCTTGTGTATCTCTCTTGCATCCTCATTCTTTACATATGGCCTTTGGGGCAAAGGGTGTCCTCTGTGCTAGTAACAAATCCTCTATGCTCTATGTTTGCACCATATGGACCTAGGGCCACAAGGTACCCTGTATGATAGTAAGAAATCCTCTATTCTCTATGTTTGCACCCTATGGACGTAGGTCCACAAGGTAGCCTCCATGCTAGTAAGAAATACTCTATGCTCAATATTGAAACCATATGGACCCAAGGCCATCGGATGTCCTCTATGCTAGTAAGAAAAACCCTCTACGCTCTATGTTGGTAGCCTATGGATATTTGAGGGCCACAAGGTACCCTTTATAATGCTACTAATAAACCTTATCTACATTGGCAACCTACAGACCTTGGGCCATAGGGTGCATCAAATGGCTCCTAGGCCACATGGTGCCCTCTATGCTAGAAAGGAAACCTCTGCGCTCTACATTGACACTCTATGGCCCCAAGGCGATAGGGTGCCCCTTACGCCTAGTATAAAACCATTGAAACTCTATATTAGAATTTAAAGACCGTAGGCCACAAGGTGAGCTCTATGTTAGTAAGAAACCATCTAAACTCTATGTTGGTAGCCTATGGCCTAAAGGCCATAGGATAGCCAAGGAACCCTTTAGGAGCATTCCCCACAAAGACCACCTTATGGCCCCATGGTGATTTAGTGGTCTATTTTCCCTTCTTAAGACTCATTTATTTTTGTATCATATGGCCCCAGGTAAATAAGCTATCCTCTATGCTATCAAAAAACCGTTTATGCTCTTTGTTGGAATCATATGGCCCTAAGGCCATAGGGTGCTCTCTATGCTAGCAAGAAAACCTCCATGCTATATGTTTACACCCTATGGCACCAAGGACACAGGGTGTTCTCCATGATAGTAAGAAACCCCCTATGCTCTAAGTTTACACGCCATTTGACTATGTTGACACCCTATGGCCCTGGGGCCATAGGGTGCTCCCTAGGGCCACAAGGTGCCCTTCAACTTAGGAAGAGACCCTTTATGCCCTAAATTGGTACTCTTTGGCCTCAGGGTCATAGGGTGCCTTCTATGCTAGTAGGATACATTATATGGTCTAGGTTTCCACTCTATAGTGTAGGACTAAAAGGTTTCCTCTATGAAGAAACCATGTATACTATATGTTGGCAGTGTATGGCCCTAGGGATAGAAGGAAACCCTAGGGCTATAGGGTGTCCTCTATGCTACTATCATATGGTCCAAGGGCTAGATAGTGACCAAGGTATCATGTGTGTGAGAATTCTCTACTATATATACAAAAACCACTTTATGGCACTATGGCGTCACAAGGGCAACAAGGTGCTATAAAAAGCCCTCTATGCTCTATGTTGGAACCCTAGGTCCCAAGGCCATAGGGCGGTCTTTATGCTAGTAAAATTCCCTCTATGCACTGTGTTTACGTGTATACTTATAAGAAGCCATTTATGCACTATGTTGGCGTCTTATGACCCTAGATCCATAAGATGTCCTCTATGGTAAAAGAGACATTGTACATGGGATATGATGGCATCCTATGGTCCTAGGGCCATAGGGTGTCCTCTATGCTAGCAAAATGTGTAAGCTAAAAAATGCGATAAATATGCAACACGATATACAAAATTGAATCATTATCATACATCATACATTTGTTGTTGGATTCTCCTTATGGCATTGCACATGTTTTGGAACTTGCATTTCCTTCTACTTCCAATTTACAAACGTAAACAATGGTTATACATTATACAATCATTTCTTTGCAATAAACCTTGATACAATGTTTTGATTGCTACATTCCTTAGGGGCAAAAGTATTTGTGTTGGATTCTCCTTATGGCATTGCACATGTTTTGGAACTTGCATTGCCTTCTACTTCCAATTTACAAACTTAAACAATGGTTATAAATTATACAATCATTTCTTTGCAATAAACCTTGATACAATGTTGCGATTGCTACATGACAAGCTGAAAAATTCTACTAGTCCTAGCTTCTCTCTATTGAAAAAAAATCAAGATATAAATTTCAATTCTCTGCATCATCTAGAAGAGAAACAAAATCATAGTTTGGAACAAAATACTCTCACTTTATATCTTTGAATAAAATCTTGTTACAATCAAAGAACTAGATCTTCACACAATCCAAAGGACAAATGCTTCAATAACCATTTATACTCAATGTTTACTATCTAAGCAAATAATTGGCATTTACAACAAATGTTGAATATATGTTTAATCTAGTTAGTTGCAATGCAAAGATAATTATTTCAAACGCTTACACCATCAATTCACAATAGAAGAACTTACACCCAAGAAAAAATGATCATACATCAATTGTTCAAACTCTTATTTTGGAATTTTGAGGACTAAATACTTTTTAGTTTTTTCTAGCTTATTTCATTCTCAATAGAATATTAAACCTTAATCACAAAATAAAAAATATATGTCCCTAATGTATATGGACACAAGATATAAGGCCATTGAAAAATGTTCTTGAAACACTTAAAGAGTCTTTAGGTGACCTAGAATAACCAACCTATGGTCTAAAGGCCATAGGGTGTCATGTGATGTTTTATAAGATGTGTCCATAAGAGCTAGGTGATTTGCATCCATGGGGTGATCTAAGTGCCCCTCTGGAGATTCTATGTCACCACCCTATGGCCCTAAGGTCTTAGGGTATCCCAAATGCTCTTAGATAACTTATGTTTCCTTCTAGAATAGCCCAAACACTCATGTGCCCGTTTAGAGACTTTATGTAACCTCTCTATATACATAAGATTGTAGGATAGCTGTGTTGACACCCTATGGCCTTAAAGCTGTAGACTAGCCCAAATGCTTATGTGACCTTTTAAAGACTCTATGTAATCACCCTATATCCGTAAGATTGTAGGGTAGCCAAATGCTTTTGGGGGATTCTATGTTGACACCCTATGGGCCTAAGACTATAGAGTAACCCAGATGCTTATGTGCCCTTTTAGAGAAGTCTCGGTGTAATCACCCTACATCTGTAAGGTTGTTGGGTATCCCATTTTCTTTTGGGGGATTCTATGGCCCTAGGGCCATAGGGTGTCATGTCTACAAAGAAATCTATGATCCTCAAGTCTACAAAGAACTCTATGATCCTCAAGTCATAGTGTATTCTTCCCAAACCTCATATGATCAATTAACTTTAAAGTATTACATAATATATATCTTATGACCATATATAAATGTAGAATTCTATTTACCAAAACATGTCCATATAATATCATACACTTAACTCTAATTCATTTATTGTGAAAAAACTCAAACTCACAAGTTCACATTTTTTCAAAGAAAATAAATTGAGAACAATAATGAGCCAAACATCAATGTTTTTAACATCATGGGCAGATTTGAGATGGGACAAATAAAATAAAATGACAACAATAATAATCTAAATATCAATAATGTAATATCATGGGTGGCTAGCTTAACCTATTTCCTGTAGACTTTCTAGAATGGCCTCAGCACTTGCATCCAATGGTTCTTCAATTTCTTCTTCCTCTGAATCCTTGGCATTGACTTTGTCTATGTTATCCACACCTACCCACCTTCTAAGATCAAGGTCTTCTTCCACTATGGAATGGCAAAGAGATTCCAATTGCGTCATTTGATCACTACTACATGCAACTGATATCACCTTTTTCTGTTGTTGTAGTGCCTCTTTAGTCCCATAGCCTAATGAGAAGATGTCTATCACTTGATCATCTTCTTTGAGACAGATTCATTTGATTGTACGACGTACAAAAAAGGATTTTTCCGTGGTCACAGCATCATACTCGTCGTCATTGATGCAGAGAGTATGCATTGGCTCCAACAATGACTCTTTAACACTAGAGTAGTTGGTGTACTGCTCTCCTTGACTGAAAAATGCCCAAACCCCAAAAACTACTTCGTGAAGAGCACATGTTTTGATGGTCTCTGATCCCATTAAGGAGCTCAAAGGTAGAACATGCATTTCATACCATTTAGCTTTTTCAGAAATTGCCTTCTCTAGGGAAGCAGCATGCTGATACTTGACTAAGCCGGCAATTAAAAACTCTGATGGTTGATGTGCTACCCCACATACTCCATCAATTTCTTTACCAAATTGAGCAGCACTCCAACCACTAGATGTAAGACTTTTGTGTGTTGTGTCTATGATGCAAACACCAACACGAATTTTAGAGCTATTCTCACTGTAGAGAAACTCAATGCCTTCCAAATTCTTTCCAGCACACTTGATTGTCCATGGTAAAATGAATTGCAAACTAGAAGTGCCATTATTTTGTGCAATGATCCACTGCAAATATCCCCTAGTGATCTCAGGAATTGGCTCTTTCTCCTTTCCTTTTTGTAGTAGGAGATTTAGCCATTGCATACAACTCGTGAAGAGAGATTTGTAAATCTCATCCGTAATGTTATAATGAGACTTACATTTATCCCATGAAGTAACTGCTACTGCTGATGGATCCATCTCTTTAAATGCCATCAACATTTGAGGCTCAAAAACCCTGGTCTTCTTTAAGACCGTTGCACGTGCAGTGAGGTCGAGCATGCCCGCTTGTTGACGTGGTTGCTTCACTAAGAAAATCTTCTCATCTGCCAGCTCTTCTTGTAGTAGCTTGACATCATTATCTTCTAAACTAGCTAGGCATCTAAAGGTTGTTATGCTTGGTTGTCACCCATGAGAAGTTGATGTCTGATGCTTCTCCAATAGATTTCATCATCGTACATGACCATGTGTGCTTCTTTGTTGGCAAATGATTTATGGTTGAACATGATGTTCGCCACATTTACAAAGGCCTTCAAAATAAAGAAAAGAAAATTAACTTTATTTCAAGACATATTTGTAACAAAAACAAGCATAGGGAAGTGGAACTTACATCCCAACCTGCTCGACTTGGATGACCGACAGGAACACCTGCCTTGGGTTTTGTTGGTTTAGAATATTCAAGACATTGACTACGGCCATGCTTCAAGACCTCCACATAAGGCTGGTGTTTCATTGCTATTATTCTCTCCATGTTCTCCATTCTGGAAATTCAAACAGCAACCTCTTTCAGAGCGTCTACCACTATCCTTGCAGTTCTAAACTTGTAGAACTCTTTTCTCAAAGCATACTTAGTGCTGTTGTTACGCAAAAAAGCTCTAGCCACTATGATGGAATGCTGACCAGCTAGAATCCAGTAGTGGTATGTTGATAGCTTGTCTCCATGCACGTCAGTTGTTTGTAAAGGCATTTTTGTAATTGGGTTATACAGCATCAAGTCTGCTGCACTGGAGACTGGCCTAGAGTGCCCTGCAAATTGCTTCAAGAGATATTTCACATATACATCTGACAATGGTCTGCATCTATATCCTTCTGGTGCAAGGTTTCATTGCTCAATTGGGATCAATTGGGTAAATTGTACACCAAATTTAAAATAGTGGTCAATTTCGACGTATCCATCTAGCCCACTCTTAGAAGTTTTGGCAACTTCTTTATCAAGATCGTTTTCTTTGGGCTGTATAATAGAGTCCAACACAGCTAAGGATGCTGAGTCCACAACCACTTCCATTGAGGGGGTTCCAACTATTAGGGTTGCAAGTCCACTAGAATCTCTTGCTTCTTGAGTCTGTAAGGGTATAAATGAAAGATTTTCTTCGGCCACATTTCCACTATTTTCTCCAAGTGAGGGAGTTTGACTCTCCTTGACCGTCTTAGATTGATTTTTTGTACCTGTGTCTTCATTCTTTCACTTCTTATTCTTCTTTGTGCTGCTCAATTTACCTAAATATTGATTGACTTTCTTAAAGCCCTCAATATATAAGTCTATAAAGTTCTCACTTGGAGTGTCGTCTTGAAGCTCCACCCACCCTGCTTTTGTCATTGTCACTCCTTCATAATCAACCTTCACCAATTTTTGAGCAAAGGCCACACGCTCCAACAAGTAGGAGTCACCATTGAGTAGTTTTACTCCAAGGCATGGAGACATTTCAAGATTTGAACAATCTTTCTTTATCTCCTTGACAATACCACAGTCCTTGAAGGGCAATTGCTCTTTATCTTGAAAGAACAAGTGGACTTTCTCATCACTTCCACCATTTGGTAAGTGAAAATCTAGATACCAAGAACTTGGTGTTGAGCCTGTTGCATCAACTGACTTTGACTTTCTCTTCTGAGACATTTTTTGTAAAAATAATGACATATATTTAGACAAGATGGATATTATTACATCCATATGGACCTAGGGCCATAGAGTCACCTCTATGTTAAACCATGTGGTCCTAGGTCCAAAGGGTGCCAACAAAATGGTTCTATAAGTGTGCCTAGGCCACTCTATGGTATTGTGATCACATGTTCCCTTATGACATTAGATGACCCTCAAAGAAGTATCCCTTGAATGGCCTAAATACCCCTTTAGAGCCTCTACACCAACACCATATGGAAATCTGTGGCCTGAAGGCCATAGGGTCCCCTGCATACTAGTAAGAACCTCTCTATGCTCTACATTGGCATCCTATGGCCCCAAGGCCACAAGGTGGCCACAATGTTTTAAAGAAACACTTCATGAGGGTTTTCTGGTAACCTATGACCCTAGGGCCATATGGTTCTCTCCATGCAAGTAAAAACCACTATTTGCTCTATATTGAGGAGACCTTCTGGGATGAAGTCCATAGGGTCCCCTCTATGCTAGTAAGAACCTCTGTTTACTCTATAATGGCACCCTGTGGCCTGAAGGTCATAGGGTTCCCTCTATGCTACTAAGAATCTCTTTGTGCTCTATGCTCTATCGTCTATGCTCTATGATCTATATTGACTTCCTATGGCCCCAAGACCATAAGGTGCCCTCATTGTTTCCAAAAACACCTCATTGTTTTGCTATGGCCCTAGGGCCATAGCTCTCTATGCCGATATAAAGCACCATGCTCTATATTAGCTCCCTAAGGCCTAAAGGCCATAGGGTTGGCCTCAAGGGCCCCAAGGGTGCTCTGTATGCCAATGAAAAATACTATTCTCTCTATATTGAGAAGACCTTGTGGGTTGAAGGCCATAGAAACCCTTCTATGATGGATTTTTGACAACCAACCCCCCTAGGTCAGGATGTTCTTTATGCTAGTAAAAACACTATTTGCTCTATATTGTCACCATGTGACTTGAAAGCCATATGGTCCCCTATATTCTAGTAAGAGTCTCTCCATGCTCTATATTGGCACCCTTTGGCCTGAAGGCTATAGGGTCCGATCTTTGCTAGTAAGAACCGATCTATGCTTTATATTGGCACCCTATGGCCTTGAAGGCCATAGGGTCCCCTGTATGCTAGTAAGAACCTCTCTATGCTCTACACATCCAATGACCCAAAGGTCACAAGTTGCCCTCTATGTTTTGAAGAAACCCTTCAGGAGGGTTTTTTGGCAACCTATGGACCCAGGGCCATAGGGTGCTCTCTATGCCATTGAACAACCCTCATTGTTTTGGTACCCTATGGCCTCAGGTATAAAGCACTATTTGGTCTCTCTATACTAGTAAGAACTGATCTTTGTTCTATATTGGCACCCTTTGGCCTGAAGGCCATAGGGTCCGCTCTGTGCTAGTAAGAACCAATCTATTCTCTATATTCTCTATATTCAGTCCATAGGGTCCCCTGTATGTTAGTAAGAACCTCTCTATGCTCTACACATACTATGACCCCAAGGGCACAAGGTGCCCTCTATGTTTTGAAGAAACCCTTCATGATGGTTTTTTGGCAACCTATGGACCCAGGGCCATAGGGTGCTCTCTATGCTAGTAAAAACACTATTTGCTCTATATCCTGGAGACTTTGTGGGTTGAAGGCCATAGGTTCCCCTCTATGCTAGTGAGAACCTCTGTTTTCTCTACGTTGACACCCTGTGGCCTGAAGGCCATAGGGTTCCTTGTATGCTAGTAAGGATCTCTCTATGCTCTATGCTCTATGCTCTATGCTCTATGCTCTATATTGACATCCTATAGCCCCATGTATAAAGCACTATTTGATCTCTCTATGTTAGTAAGAACCGATCTATGCTCTATATTGGCACCCTATGGCCTGAAGGCCATAGGGTCCCCCCTATGCTAGTAAGTAACTCTCTATGTTATACACATCCTATATGTTTTGAAGAAACCCTTCATGAGGGTTTTTTGGCAACCCATGGACCCAGGGCCATAGGATTCTCTGTATGCCATTGAGGAGACCTTGTGGGCTGAAGGCCATAGGGTCCCCTCTATGCTAGTAAGAACCTCTGTTTTCTCTATGTTGACACCCTATGGCCTGAAGGCCATAGGGTTCCCTCTATGATAGTAAGAAGCTCTCTATGCTCTATGCTCTATATTGACATCCTATGGCCCCAAGGCCACAAGGTGCCCTCATAGTTTTGTAAAAACCGTCATTGTTTTGGCACATTATGATCCCAAGTATAAAGCACTATTTGGTCTCTCTATGCTAGCAAGAACCAATCTATGCTCTATATTGGGACCCTATGGCGTTCAGGCCATAGGGTTCTATGTATGCTAGTAAGAACCTCTCTATGCTCTACACATCTTATGACCCTAAGGGCACAAGGTGCCTTGTATGTTTTAAAGAGACCCTTCATGAGGGTTTTTTTGGCAACCTATGGACCCAGGGCCATAGGGTGCTCTATATGCCAGTAAAAAACACTATTGCTCTATATTGATGAGACCTTGTGGGCTGAAAGCCATAGGGTCCCCTCTATGCTAGAACCTTTGTTTTCTCTATATTGAGACCCTGTGGCTTGAAGGCCAAGGGTTCCCTCTATGGTAGTAAGAAGCTCTCTATGCTCTATGCTCTAAATTGACATCCTATGGCCCCAAGGCCACAAGGTTCCCTCATTGTTTTGAAAAAACCCTCATTGTTTTGACACCTTAAGGCCCCACGTATAAAGCATTATTTGGTCTCTCTATGCTAGTAAGAACCGATCTATGCTCCATATTGGGAGCCTGTGGCCTTCAAGCCACAGAGTCCCCTGTATTCTTGTAAGAACCTCTCTATGCTCTACACATCTTAAAGAAACCATTCATGACAGTTTTTTGGCAACCTATGGACCCAGGTCCATAGGGTGATCTCTATGCCAGTAAAAAACACTATTTTCTCTATATTGAGGAGACCTTGTGGGCTGAAGGCCATAGGGTCCCCTCTATGCTAGTAAGAATCTCTGTTATCTCTATATTCACACCCTGTGGCCTGAAAGCCATAGGGTTCCCTCTATGGTAGTAAGAAGCTCTCTATGCTCTTTTCTCTATGCTCTACATAGAGATCCTATGGCCCAAAGGCCACAAGGTGCCCTCATTGTTTCAGATGGAAAGTAGGGCACCTTGTGACCCTAGGGAACATAGGGAATCCTATGGCCCTTGAGATTGTAGATTGTCACCCTATGGCCCTTGGACCACAAGGTCTTTAGATGGGAAAGAGGGCATCCAAGGGTCTGAGGGTGGCCTACGTACATAGGGTACACCATGGTGCATATTAACAGGCACCATGGCATCCCCATGCACCTAGGGCTCTAGGGCCATAGGATCTCCAAAAGGAACATAGGGAATCATATGGCCCTTGCGATTGTACATTGCCACCCTATGGCACTTGGGCCATAGGGTCTTCAGATGGAACGTAGGGCACCTTGTGACCCTAGGGAACATAGGGAATCCTATGGCCCTTCAGATTGTAGGTTGTCACCCTATGGCCCTTGGGCCACAAGGTCTCTAGATGGGATGTAGGTCACCCTGTGATCCTATGGATATAGGGCCATAGGATCTCCAAAAAAAACATATGGAACCCTATGGCCCTTGAGATTGTAGGAATACACCCTATGGCCCTTGGGCCACAAGGTCTCAAGATGGAAAATAGGGCACCTTTTGATCCTATGGCCATAGGTTCCTTATGTTCCTTTTGGAGATTTTATGGCTCTAGGGCCATAGGATCTTCAGAAGTAGCATAGAGGGAACCATATGGCCCTTGAGATTGTACATTGCCATCCTATGGCCCTTGGGCCACACTGTATCTTGATGGGACATAGGGCACCCTGTGATCCTATGTCCGTAGGGCCCTATGTTCCTTTTGGAGATCCTATGGCTTGAGGACCATAGGATCTCCAAAAGGAACATAGGGAACCCTGTGATCCTATGTCCGTAAGGCCATATGTTCATTTTGGAGATCCTATGGCTCGAGGACCATAGGATCTCCAAAAGGAACATAGGGAACCCTATGGCCCTCGAGATTGTACATTCCCACACTATGGCCCTTGGGCCACAAGGTCTCCAATAGGTCACCCTTTGATCCTATGGCCCTAGGTTCTTTATGTTGCTTTTGGAGATTCTATGGCCCTAGTGCCACCCTATCTCCAAAAGGAACATAGGGAACCCTATGGCCCTTGAGATTGTACATTGCCACCCTAAGGCCCTTGGGCCACAAGGTCTCTAGATCGGACATAGAGCACCATGTGATCCTATGGCCATAGTGCCATATATATGTTTTGGAGATCCTATGGCCCTATGGCCATAGGATCTTCAATAGGAAGGTAGGGAACCCTATGACCCTTGAGATTGTACATTGGCACCCTATGGCCAGATGGGACATTGGTCACCCTATAGTACGATGTGAGACCACCCTATGGCCTTATGGTCATAGGGTGCCTTAGGACCATATGTTACTCTTTAGTATGAGGTGAAACCCTATGTAGCCACACCCTGTCTGCCCTTCTAAAGATTGAATGTCTAGTTTTATTTTAGTGACTACAAGTGAATTTAAAGAAACTATATTATACCATATCTTACAAGCACATATAGTGTACACTTTCTTTCCCACCTTCTTGCCTCTTTTTTTTTCCCATCCTCCTGCAACTGAACCCTAATCCATCCTCATACAACAGCGTGCTCTACTCGTCCTCTTACAACGTGTGCCCAACTCTCCACAACCCAATTACAGGTATCCATAGCATTTTCTGTAGTTGTTGTCTTTTGCATTTGCAGGTTTATAATTTTTTGTTGTAATTAGAGATGTTTGCAGTTAGGTTTTTACAATTTTACAGCATTAGGTCACTTATGAGGAGTTTTCTGTTTTACAGATTTAGGTCCTTAATAAGAGTTTTTGGTTTTACAAATTTAGGTCCCTAATTAGTGTCTTCTGTTTTATATTTTTAGGTCTCTAATTAGAGTATTCTGTATTACAGTTTTAGATCTCTAATTAGAGATTTTTCTGTTTTATAGTTCTACAGTCTACAATTTTACAGTTTTAGAGATGTAATTAATGATTTTTGTTTATTGTTCTAGAGAGAGGTGATTCACAACTTAGCTAAAATGTAATTAGATTAAGAATAGTTAAAACCGAATTAAGAAAAAAGATAAGGGTTTCTACAGGTTACCTCTAAGTAAATCTATGTTTGATGAAAACCGGGTGCAGCAGTAGCAAGCAGTAACTTAGGTGTGTTGAGGCCGCGACGATGATGGTAACAGATCTGTGTTTGGGAGGTCGCGACAGCAGTCCTTCTGTTGAAGATTGTGGCGATGGCTTCGCGTAGATCTGTGTGCGCGTCGCAACGATGGCGTAGAACTGTATGCGTAGGGAGAGAGGGAGAGAGAGACAGAGAAAGACAAGCTCTGTGTGTGCAGGTTTCTGTGTAGGTTTCGAGCAAGAAACGAGAGAGAGAAAGAGAGCGATAGCGTGGAAAAAATTGTGGTAGAAAGAGAAAGAGAGAGATAAGGTTAGTTAGGTTAGGTTAGAAATTCAAAATTTGAATTTTGAATGTAGGGGTTGTTCTCATGGGGGGACAGTCGAGATTACTAGAGCTTCTAAGCTTTGTGCGAAAATGAGACATAGCTCGTCGGCTCCGAAATTGAAAGAGCTTTAAAAAAATAAAAAGTAAATAATAATAAAAAAGTTGGTGCAAGGCTTTGTCACTGTCCATATCTTTGTAGTACGAGTGGAATGACACCCATGAAGCAAAATTTGACTTTAGAATCAAAATCTGCATAGTAAAAAATACACTAAAAATAGCTAAATTTTAAAAAAATTATCCCAAAAATTGTGCGCTATTTTTTTGTCCGATATCAATAAGTGTATTTGAAAACCCATTATGACAAAGTTTGTCGTAGCGTAATTTTTTTTTAAATTTTTTTTTAAATTTATGCCACTTGCGGATATCCCTTGAATGGCCGAAATTGTTATGAAGACACCTCAGCCACCCCTAGGCTCACACCATAGGATGGAAATGTTGGAGGTCAAGGATCAAAGCGTGCACTCAGTTCCATTTGAAAATCCTATGTCCTAGGGTTTTCTTCTTCTATCTTGTGAGATCCTTGTGGCCCTACGGTGGCAATGTGAAAGCTTGTGGACCTAGGGCCATAGGGTGGCAATGTATAAGCTCAAGAGCCATGAGTTGCCCTATATTCCATTTGGAAATCCTATGGCCCTAGGGTTTAGGGGCGACAATAGATAAGCTCCAATACATAGCCCTATGTTCCAGTTGGAGATCCTATGGCCCTAGGTCCACGACAATGTATAAGCTCAAGAGCCATACGTTGCCCTACTTTGTAGTTGGAGATCCTATGGCCCTAGGGTCATGGGGTGGCAATATGTAAGCTCAATGGCCATAGGGTTCCACATGTCCCATATGGAGATTCTACTGCCCTAGAGCCATGGGGTGGCAATGTATAAGCTCAATGGACATACATTGCCTATGTTCCATTCGGAAATCCTATGGCCCTAGGGTAATGGGGTGGCAATGTATAAGCTCAAGGGCCATACATTGCCTATGTTCCATTTGGAAATCCTATGGCACTAGGGTCATGGGGTGCCACATGTCCCATATAGAGATCCTATGGCCCTAGGGCCATGGGGCTGCATTGATATCTTGGCCACCCTTAAATCCACACCCTTGAGCTTAGGGGCCTTAGGTTCTCTTATTGTATGTTGTGAGATCTTGTGTCCCTAGGGCCATAGGGTGGCAATGTATAAGCTATAGGGCCATACATTGCCTATGTTCCATTTGGAAATCCTATGGCCCTAGGGTCATGGGGTGCCACATGTCCCATATAGAGATCCTATGGCCCTAGGGCCATGGGGCTGCATTGATATCTTGGCCACCCTTGAATCCACACCCTTGAGCTTAGGGGCCCTAGGTTCTCTTATTGTATGTTGTGAGATCTTGTGGCCCTAGGGCCATAGGGTGGCAATGTATAAGCTCAAGGGCCATACATTGCCTATGTTCCATTTGGAAATCCTATGGCCCTAGGGTCATGGGGTTGCAATGTATAAGGTTAAGGGCCATAGGGTGCCACATGTTCCATATAGAGATCCTATGGCCCTAGGGCCATGGGGTTGCATTGATATCTTGGCCACCTTTGACATTGTGTCCATAGGTTGTCTTTTTGTATGTTTTGAATTCTTGTGTCCCTAGGGCCATAGGGTGTCAATTCTCACACCCTTGGGCTTAGGGCCATAGGTTGTCTTTTTGTATTTTTTGAAGTCTTGTGGCCCTAGAGCCATAGGGTGTCAATGCTCACACCCTTGGGCTTAGGGCCATAGGTTGTCTTTTTGTATGTTTTTAAGTCTTGTGGCCCTAGGGCCATAGGGTGTCAATGTATAAGCTCAAGGGACATACGTTGCCCTATGTTCCATTTGGAAATCCTATAGCCCTAGGGTCATGGGGTTGCAATGTATAAGCTCAAGGGCCATACATTGTCGTATGTTTCATATGACGATCCTATGGCCCTAGGGTCATGGGGTCGCAATGTATAAGCTCAAGGGCCATACATTGTCGTATGTTTCATTTGGAGATCTTATGGCCCTAGGGTCATGGGGTGCCATAGGATGTATATATAATTGACATGAAACTCCGTGAGGTGATCTTGAGGACAACCCTATGGCCTTCAGGCCTTAGGGAGCTAATATAGAGCACATATGCTTTATACCGGCATAGAGAGCTATGGCCCTAGGGCCATAGCAAAACAATGAGGGTTTTTTGGAAACAATGAGGGCACCTTGTGGTCTATGAGCCATAAGAAGTCAATATAGATCACAGAGCATAGACGATAGAGCATAGAGCACAAAGAGATTCTTAGTAGAATAGAGGGAACCCTATGACCTTCAGGCCATAGGGTGCTTCTCATACATACTTGTTATTCTTTATGCTACGTAAATCAATATACTCTGCAAGCGGTTTGTTTATTATTCTTGCAATCTTCTTACAGGTGTGGCAAATTTCAATCATGGTGATAGAGTGTGCATGTTTGTAGCGACACAAAAGGTTGCCATTGGGACTATATTTGAAATAAATCCAAGTGCATATTGTTCTGGAATGCTTATTGGGGAAGGCAATGTATCCGTGTCAGTTGATTTTTGTTTTGAAAAGAAAGCACTCATCCCTTTTCCAACAATGGATGCATTGACAGTGGGAGATGCTTTTCATAGTATTGTGAAATGGAGTAGTGGGTTGTTGCAGCATATAAATGAGATGCAATACAAAGGGGCTTCTATGCATGAGGCTGACAAAGCAGAAGGAGCATTGGATGCACAATGTAATGGAATGAGCTACAGAGAGGTTTGGAAGGATAAGAGGGTTCAACTTTGGGATGAAAGCAAAACACATGTAGTAGCCGAAGGGGTTGTCATGTACGTGTGTCCATTTGACTATGTAAACTTTGGTGAGCTAGGTGAAGATAAAATTGGTATTGGTATCGAAACATCCTATGCAGATGAGGCTACTATTTCTGCACAAGCTAGTGTATGCAGCATTAATCTAGTTTGTTGGCCTATCAAGCAAGTGACAACTATGGATGGAAAAGAATTGTTATGCTGTGAGGATCTACATGCTATGCATGCATTACAAGACATATGCATTGAATCAGCTTATTTGGTAGAGCCTATTTCAAAAAAGCGGAAATATTGCTTTGTAAATAGGAAGCCAAAAATGTGAGTGAAAGATTCTAAGAGATCCAATCAAGCATCTGTAGCATCTGTCCAGCTTGTTTCAACCATAGATTGTTGTTCCAAAAGGTGTTGTCAATATGCCAATCAAGATAAGATCATGGCTATGCGCAATGAATTTTGGGGACAGAGTTTGCAAAATAGAACAAACTATGTGTATGATACAATGTTAACTGCATGGCGTGAGAACAAAACAACTACAAAGACATGCTATGTGTTTTCTTTTAATGGCAGTGAGGTTTGCAGTAGAGCTTGGTACGAAATTCATGGCATTCCAAAAACTTCATTTTATTGTTACCGTGAAAATTTTGAGAATGGGGTTAGACGCTCAGTGCATGGTAATGATGGTATCATGAGAAAAGGAAGAGACCATACAGAAATGGGAAGGGCATTGATGCTCTCTTTTTTTGATGAAAACTCGGAGAGAATGCCACATAAGAGTAGAACCATGGAAGATGGTACTAGGGAAACTTTGCTTGCAATACCAAACACGTACAAGCAAGTAGACATTTTACATGATGTCAATAAAACACTTGACAGTATGAGTCTCAAGCCAATGTCTAGCATGACATTCAATAGGATTTGGAATACAGAGTTTGCTAATGTGACATTGTCAAAAACAAGTGAGTTCTCCAAATGTGTTGTGTGTAGTCGGATAAAGTCTCAACTAGAGTCAACAAAGGATGACGAGATGATTGCACGTTTGAAGGATGAACGTCGAATTCACATGATGCAACAACAAAGTTTTAGGAATGTGTACTACACCTGGCGTAAGTTCTCCCAGTTGCAAAAGGATAAGTATTTATGCATTATACATGATAAAATGGATCAAAAAAAGACAGCAATACCTAGGTTGCGTGTGAACTCAAAAGATTATGCGAATGCATATCAATTGCAAGTATCATTAACAGGTATGATAACACATGGACATGGTCATGGAATGTATGGTCACTTCTCACTTAATGGTCTATGGCCTTCAGATCCCAATGCTACAATTGGTTCCCTTGCATTATGCTTACAGAATCTGGAAAGAATAGAAAACCATGGACAAGGAGATTTATGCCATGACGGTATTCCACGTAGCAATGTAACGTTATTTAATGCATTGAACTCAAGGAGATCTCTAGACCTCCAAAACAAAATGAAGCAAGAGCGTTAGAGGAATGCATCAACAATGACACCACCGTTGGCCATCCAGGGATGTAATGAAGAGATTGTACACATACAATCAACTTCCTCTCAATGTGTTGTGGATACCATATCCACTCCTGTATTTCAAAAATTGCTTGAGAATCTTTTGCTACAGCTAGATAATTGTGCAGGAGAGAATAAAAATCGATATTTGTTTGCATACTTATCCTTGTTAGTAGCAAAAGGAGTTTTCAAAACCGTGCATTTGGGATTCTTAATGGTGGGTCATACACATGAGGACATAGATGCAATGTTTAGTAGGTTCTCAGAAAGATTGCGAACAGGAATGACATTCACTTTTCCACATTTGATGGAACATTTTCAAAAATGTGAAAGCTCAGCTCCAGCACCATTTTTGATGACACAAGTTCCCGACTTTAAATCCTTTGTGCAAGGGTACATGTGTGACGGACAAGATGCTCTAGTCAGACACTCTAAGCCACTTCAATTTTGTTTCTATATGCAAGGTGAATCCCAGTAATGCAGCAAAAAATTCATCCCAAATCACCCCATTGGATGCCAAAGGAGTCGGGAATTGAGTTGTGGAAAAAAGATGACCAGAGAAAACCAAAATTACCAACAGGCTATCCAGATGTGGTACCTATAGCAGACTATGTGAGAGATAGTCCGCTTGTTATTCAAGGGATTAAGTCATATCTTGAATTTTGGAAAATATGTTCTCTATTAAAGGGAAAGGACCATGACTCCACAAAATACATGGAGCCTATTATCACTTATTGGCAAAACATAATCAATGAGCTTGAACAACCAACCAATAAACACATTGGTGAATATACAACATTTTGGCCAAAGACTGTAGGGAGTCATAGAATGCAAGAGATAGAGGAAGACAGAGATGAGTTTCAAGGATATTAAGAATTGAATGATCACTATGTTGGTCCTCAAAGTGCAAGGCCACAAGAGGCCTTTAGGCCTCAAATTGATGTAAGGAAAGGGGATCTTGTTATTGTGAGACCCGCAGATCCTGAATATCCGATATGGCTAGGAGTGGCAGAGTCAAACGTTGATGTAGACAAATCATCTCCTAACTACAAGAAAGTTCTGATTCAGTATTGGGCACCAAAACATCAAAAACGAAATCCCACAATCCAAGAACAGTATGAGGATTGTTGGAAAAAGACTTGGTGCTGCAATCTTGCTGGCCCAAAGCGCTGGGAGTGTGTTGATACAATTGTATGGTCATGGACTCCAAGGGGTGGAAGAATTGCGGAAACAATCAAGATCCCATCAAATGTAATGGAGAAGGCACAGGCTAGCTTAATAGGAGAAATTGAATAGAATTTCATATCTTGCTCATTGTTTTATTTCCCCAGCTTATGTATGATTTTATGAAGTATTTTTAAACACCCACATAAAAATAAAAATTCTAAAAGGTGTTTCTCAACACCACCATTTTCTTGGGAATCTATCTCTTTTATGAAGTGTTTTGAAACACCCACATAAAAATAAAAATTTTAAAAGGTGTTTCTCAACACCACCATTTTCTTGAGAATCTATCTCTTTTATGAAGTGTTTTGAAACACCCACATAAAAATAAAAATTTTAAAAGGTGTTTCTCAACACCACCATTTTCTTGAGAATCTATCTCTTTTATGAAGTGTTTTGAAACACCCACATAAAAATAAAATTTTTAAAAGGTGTTTCTCAACACCACCATTTTCTTGAGAATCTATCTCTTTGTCACATTCCCAAATTAAATGAAAATTTTCCAAATTTAATGGGAAATAAGAATCCATAGGCGTTGAAATTAGTCCCAAAGTTGTGGGATTTTCCCATTTCATCTAAAATGGTGTTAAGACTCAAATTCAAATATGCAATTAGGACATATCTACAAATTGAAATCATATAATAAAAATACACAATGTTCAAAAATTTGGCACAAGATGAAAGAGACGTCGAATGGGAAAGAAAGTTATATTAATTTCAGAAGTGGTTATATAAAAAGAAACATAGGGGGGGCAAACTATAATCTTTTGCAGGCTCTAGGTTTAGGGTCATAACTTGTGCCGGTATTCTACATCTCCTTAGTGTCTTCTATGTCCATCTCCTGTTCTGGCTGCCCCTGGGTCTCTTCCTCTCCTTGCTTTTTTGCTCCATTTCAAGCTTCTCATCTGCAGTCTTCTCGATTTTATTTTATTTTTGTCTTTCTCATATACTGAGCAAGGGTCTCCTTGGGACTTCCCTCCAGCCTGACATCTACACGACCATCAACTTTAGAAAGCTGTGCAGCAAAAGATCACTTATTAGAGCCTTAATCAATGAAAAAAATTACTCCTGCCACGTTGGCCTTGTTTTCTTGGGTTATTTGATCTTGTCACCCGCACGCCAGTGTCTAGCAACACATCGTCTTCCTCATTCTAGTTTTTCCCTAGGGCACCAGTCGGACTCTGCTCCTTTACCTCAAAGTTTTGTTCTTCCTCTGTTGTTTTGGAAACAGGTTTCTCAGCATTACCAGGGACACTTTCATCAAGCAAAACCACCACAGGTGTCTTGTATGCAGGCGTCACTGCATCGTTCCCTGTGTCTTTACCGACAGTAGTTCTGAAGCAGCTTGACTCTGAAAAAACATCAGAGAAGACAAAATCCAACCACCTGATTAAAACAATGGTGTGTTTCTTACCCGTTGAAACAATTTTCTCACCTGTTATTGGGCATGGTTCAACTGGCTTCTTCTTTAGAAGATATTGGTTTTCTGCAGAAATAACTCTGGGGCAATCCTTAAGCAGGCACTTTCCTTTCTCAACCAAGTGAGCATAGCAAAATGCATGGATGCGTGTGAACAAGGCAATAGAACAACATGGCTTGAGCGATTGTGATCATGAATTTTTACACCACAAGCATTGCACACATCAATGAGAACAACACTATGTCCAGGAGCTGAAACTCGTGCAGGCAAGACTATGGTTTCAGGTAGCATTGGTTGACTAATCATGTCTGTCACAAACATGACACAAAGACCAAAGGTTTCCTCACGCTCCAAGCATTTGGATAATTCTTCCTGTAGGCAAGAGACCTCTGTTATCAAACAATGTCAAACATGTATAAAATCAGTATGAATGCTTGAAGATCGGTATAATAATGTTATCATACCGGTATGATATTATCACACCGATATGATGTTATTATATTGGATAATATAATATCATACCGGTAGGATAACATCCGGTAACATCATACCGGTAGGATAACATTATACCGGAAGGATAACATCAAACCGGTTGGATTTTATCATACCGTTAGGGTGTAATCATACCAATCGGATGTAACCATACCGGTAGAATATAATCATACCAGGAGGATATAACCATACCAATAAGATGTAGTCATACCGGTAGGATGTAATCATACCAGTGTCGTGCAGCTCCACTACCATGTAGAGAAAAAGAGCAGAGAAATGCAAGCTAAGCTTCTTTTAAGCCTACACATTTAATGGTCAGTGATCAGGGCTTGTTAACAGGCCAAGTTTAATGATTAATGTATGCCAGATGCGGCTTAAAAGGGCCAACAGATGCCTTAATCATGCCAAAATGATTATGCTTGATGTGAGCACATATGGAAGATTATGATCTAGAACTGTAGTGCTTGATGTGCTCTACCGGCCTGTCTTTACAGCTCGTCTATTGGAGCTACGGTGAAAAAGTTATGGCAGTTTGAAGTTTGAGTCGATTGCAGATCCGTACCGGATTGGGCAATTGCAGTTGAGGTGACAAAAATGAAATGAATAAATAGGCTTGAAGTGATCACTTCGTGGAGCGTGTCGGTCTTTTCAGATCAGTGATCGGAGTCCCGGTCCGCCAAGATATTAGCCGTTAAAGATTCACGGGGGGCCGGCTCCATGCCAATCCGGTCCGCTTGGTTGGTGTGCCAATTGGGGGTTTTGGAGCCTTTCCAGGTGATGTATGTGTTCAATGCAGCGTATGAAGTCCATAGGAAGTAACGGCAAGGCAAACAGAATCCGGACGGGCAAGTTATGGCAATTTCAAATCGACGACAGTTATTAGCCGGGAGGGATCTGTGTGGTGCTCACGGAAGTGCATTAAGTTTGATGAGCCTTCAAAGTCCAAAATTTCCATTTGTTAGAGCTCATTAATTGCAGATTATGCCAAAAAGGGATGCGGCTTAGAAGCCGCAAACTGTTTTAACCAAATGAGAGGGAAGGACTTTCACCAAATGCAATCACTTATACTTGCATCTTGAAGGCTGTCAGAATTCATGATGATATTGTCAGTCAAGGACTGCTCGAAAGAGATGTCGTGCTTGGCAATGGTTTGGTCGACATTAAGCTATGCGTGCCCAAATGTGATGTCCTTATGAAGGTAGCCCACCCACAATAAGACTCAAAGGCCGCCCATAATTGGGTAAGGAAGTGTCCGCCCAATTAATTGAGGGTTTTAGTGTGTAATTGAAAGAAAGAAAGGCGATGCCTGAGGCCGGCAGCGGGGGCGAGTGCAGAGAGGAGGAAAGACGCTCGTGGCGGCTTGTAGGGTGCTCTAACGAGCTCGTGCCAGAGACGTAAAATGCTGATGAGGCCATAGCGCTCCCTTCCGGCACCAGCGGGGTCGTCATCGGCGCTGTCGAATTTCGCGCTTCCACGTCAGCAAGGGAGTGTTTTTACGCCTCCCTAGCAACGACGGCGCCGTCGTTGCTAAGGGAGGGGACACTCTATATATAGGAGAATTTTAGGGCATGCAAGGGGGAAAAACGAGATCAAGAAAGGGCAGGTGGTAATCGAAGCAAAGTGGAAGGAGGTAAGGAAGTAAGAGGAGATCGCGTAAGCAAGCAAGGCGAGGGCTATCAGCGAAGGGCGAGAAGGTGGTAAAGCTTGCGGCTCATCCTCGACAAGGAAAGCTCTTGTTTTCTCTCTCTCTCGTCCTCGGTTAGAGCAAAAGAAAAGCTCTCTCTCTCTCCCGCTCTCTCTTTTGCTCGTATTGGGAAAGACACGATAAGGAAGCTCGACTAACAAAAAGGGAACGACGGGGAAGAGCTCGGGCATGAAGCAAGGGAAACAAAGAGAAATCTCTCTCTCTCTTTCTCGCTCTCGTACTTCGCTAGCAAAGGCTCGACTATACCTCTCTCTTTCTCTTCCTCTCTCTTTGTCGACACATGAGGTGAAGCGAGGAAGAAGAAAAAGAAGGTAACGGAGCCCGACAAGATAAGGTACTCGAGAAAAAGAGAGTCAGAGCTCGGCAAGAGTTGGATCGTGGCTTGGCAAAGGCGGATAAGGCAGTGCAAAAAACACAAACCAGGGAGTTACAGGATAATTGGTAGTAACTGAAGCTTGATAATTGAAGCAGTGAGCAGAATCGAAGCTTGCAGAATCCATGAGGTAAATGAGGCAGATAAAGCGACAGAAGGGAATCCCATCACCATCATCATTCCGAAGGTTAATTAAATATCTTATTATGCCCGGTGTCGTTAACGGCCGGTTAACACTAGAATGGTAACCTAACAAGACATAAAAGTGTCCTTTCAGGGTTTTGGGAAAAAATTCCAAAACCATAGTAGATCCACTCATTTTGAAAAATCCTTTCATGAGCTTATAGTTCAATAACTACTACATATGGAAAAAATGAGAAACTTGTAATTTTTCTCATCCCTTGGTTACTACAAGCCTCCAAAGTTGATGGACCAGTGCATTTTTCCCAAAACAGCAATTTCTTACGGTTGATTGCATATGAATAAGAGTGGAGATTTTTGTAGGACATGAGATAAAATGCCCTGTTAACTTCAATAGGTTGGTGACCAAAACATATGGTTGCTTTTACCTCACTAATTTTGTTTTGGGAAAAAAAAATAGGTACAAAAAAGTTGCATTTTTGCCATTCTGCGGACCTATCATCAAAGTTTCTATAGTCTCGCTCAATACAGATACTATATACATGTTTTCTTAGTTCCCTTTGGGCCTCTCGATTCAAAAGGAGCCATGGAGCATGTCAAAAGGATAATGGATCTCTTATAATTGGAACCTTGGGGGCAATGATAAAGTGCTAAATACAGCAAACATGAAAAAACTGGGTTTAGCATTATGACCTCTAGAAACCCATAGAAACTACTCAATATCTAGCCAAGTTTGTAGTCTATGATTAGATATGGTTACTACCTACAAAATACACACAATTGGCCTAAGAAACTAGCAATATTGAGAAAGTTTTACTTGCTACTCTAAAATGTATCGTATTCTCCAGCAATCAAAAAACTCAACCATCATCATATACTATGCTATATAGCATATTAAATCCCCCAAAACTCAAGGAAGATTAGATTTATGTTATAAATTATACTTACACAATCAAAATTGAATTTGGATATCAAGAAATCCACCAAAAAAATCATAAAAGTGCTAATTTTGGCCAAAAAACAGGATTATGCAATTCTTGTAAATTGGTCATAACTTTCAATTTTAACACTTAGCTGTCCCTACAAGCATCAAAACATGTTGAGAACTATGAAGGCCTAACCTCTAGACATCTAAACCTCACAAACATGAAGTTTAGAGTGGTATAGTTGCCAAAAATTGAAAAAAAGCCAAAAACATGACCCATTTTTTCACACAGTTTAGGTTCAAAAATGTTGTGCAAGAGTAAGGTTAATGGTGAGATTGATACTAAAAAAAAAAATGCTAAGTTTTTTTCAGCTCGTAAGGAAACTTTTTGGATATATAGCACCTAGAAATTCATTTTCATACTCTTCAAATAATTCAAGAAAAATGGTCACTTAACAGGACACAAAAGTGTCCAAGGACATAAAAGTGTCCTGTTACCATTCTAGTGTTAATCGTGTAAAATGGGAGCTTAAATTCCTAGTTATTAGCAGATAATCCAAGTGACGGTGCTGTTAACAGTCCACCTTGGCTCGAGATTAAGTTGTACTCAAAGTATTGAATTGATTAATTGATAATTACGGTGATTTCCAGATTCAGTTACTTCTGTTGTTCTTGTTCTCTCTCTTTCACACCTCCCACAGCCAGAGGCCCGGCGCCTGCCCTGCTCACATAGAGAATACATATCCCCCGACATCTTTGGTGAACCTGACGTGAAACGAGCCGTGGTGGGAGGTGAAGATGGAGATGCCACAACAATTAAAGCAGTTTATTGACGATTTCAATTCAAATGGATTTGATAAAAATATAGCAGTTGCAGATTTGCCAAAAATGATGGAATTGGTTTAGGGGTATCTGCAGGAAGCAAAAGCCATGCAGCTTAAAAAGTTGATTGATGATGCTATAGAGCTAGCACTTGATGTTGTATGTGAGCAGTATTATGTTTTTCACGGATATGATCCAGAAGGTTTTATTGCATGTTACGCAGCTGAGATGAAGAGCCGAAATGTTCTAGAAGATCGGATGATTACAGCGTTTGAGGAGGTTGTAAACTCTGATTTTAAAAAGCAGGTTCAAGAACTGGTAGAAGAATATCCCACACGGTGGGAGTATTTTGCAGAGGAATTTATTTACGAAAGCTCAAAGATTCTAGATCGGGACATAAAGGAGATTACTGAACGAAATAAGGTTGTCTTCAGTAAAGGTGAAGGGGATTAGATGCAGATCCTCAACTATGCTGAATTCTGGGAGTATATTTCTACAAAAAGTAAAGCCAAAGAAAATGTTGAGCTGGAAGTAGTAGATTCAGTTCAAGAGGAGCTTAATTTGAGCAACGAAGAAATGGTAAACGATGAATTTAATGTTGAAACAAATTTGCATGAATTTTTTTCAAAGATTGCTCGCATGGATGCTACCTCCAATAATGGTTTCAATGAAGACATAGACTCTACAGCAAGTGGTTCACAAGCTGCTGAGCTTGACATGGGTTATTTCAAAGGAGTTCATCAAGGAGATGAGCCTTTACATGACATTACTAAAACTATCGGCACTATAGCCGAGCAGGATAACATGTCTACTGCAGATGAGTGCATAAATAAAGCTATTATATACACAGTAGCTGATGAAGTGACTAAAATCGTGGACCCATCACAGGATGAGCCTGAGGATGTCAATGAACCTATGATTGCTACTAACAATATGCTTGTAGATGATGCTATCACAGAAGAGGATGCTATAATCGTGAATTTCTGTCTAGATCTGAAGGAGTTGTTTATGGAAGTATAGAGGAGCTTTCTGATGCGCATACCTCTTCAGAGGGGGTGCCAGATGAGCCTTTACAGCTCTATAATGTATTGCTAAGTAACATGGATGCAAATGAGGAAGCATAGGATGATATCGAGGAGTATGAAGATTGCTTGGATCATATTGATTGTGAACAGATTATAAATAGGGATTTTACATCTATGCTTGTAGATGAACTGCATGAGGAGATAACTCCTACAGTTTTGATTAATGTTGAGACTTCTAAGAGTGATTTTCCCAAGGATTCTACGAATGAAGATCTACATGATAAAGCTGCTTTACATGATCAAGATGAAAATCCAACAGGTAAAAATTCCTCTGATGATACACGTCAAGAGATTCCCAAGTTTTTTCGTGATGGCTATGAAGCTAGAGGGGGTGATGATGCTAAATCATCCTTGATACTGCATAAAGTACACATGGTTTTTCATTTTCTTGGACAATGTGCCAGAAGTGGCTGGATTGGGATGCTACTCCTATTGATGCTTATGTCAGTGATGTCTTGGCTGCCAGTAAAAGGGAGTCAGATTTCTTTAATGCTTTCTGGTAACGAGCTTAAGTTGCCAACAGTCTACGGGATGTGGGTGTTGCACTATGCTTCAGGTGAAGCTCTAGTATATTGCAGAGCCCATCAATGCTATGTGATCTCAATGGTTTTTGATCCAGGAGATTCTAAGGATGTTCGTAAGCAGATTCAATATGGATGGGTACTGTTAAGTATGCATAGCAATTGCGTACTATTTGAACCAGGGGTAGCATATTTGCACCAGAAATGCTTGATGATGATTGAAATAGGAAATGTATGCTCATGTGGAAATTAAGATGCTCCAGCGTGTGGACAATTCCTTATTACCCCATTTGATCCTAGGGGTTACTAAAGTGCAAGTTGTAGATGCAGAGGATACCAGATGCCTGATGTAGCAAGCTGCATGATGCAAGATATTGTTTTCTAGATTATGCTAAGTTAGAAGAGTGTTTGGTTATGCATTCAATAAGATAACATGGCTAGCTTCCAGCTAACTTCTTTGGACAATTAATGAAGTATCTTCACATCTTTTGAGTTGGTTCTGCTAACAGAACTTGAAGTAAAGGAATTGATGGCCATTCCGTGTGCAGATATAGTAAGGCATACTTGAGCTTGACAGGGTTCCTTAAAGAGAGCTTAATGGTCAAGCCGTGTGCATCATTAACTCGAGCACTTGAGTCTGGCGGGATTCACTAAACAAGTTATCCTTGATTAAAAGCTTTGAAGATACGACAGATACAGTTCAGAGATTTTGATGGACAGCTACCTAATGGTTAAGCTAGACAATTGATGATAGGGTATAAGCCTTCTTTCATTTTTTTTCATATGTTTACCAGTGAGTGAGTCTGATGATGGGTAAGGAGCTTAAGGTACCTGTATAGTAGATGCATATTGAAGTGATGTTGGCAAAGACCAGAGGCTGTGCAGGTTCAGAGGGGGTGCATGTAGTGCGGCTGCTTGTTAACAGGCCAAGTTTAATGATTAATGTATTCCAGATGCGGCTTAAAAGGGCCAACAGATGCCTTAATCGTGCCAAAAATGATTATGCTTGATGTGAGCGCAGATGGAAGATTATGATCTAAAACTGTAGTGCATGATGTGCTCTACCGGCCTGTCTTTACGGCTCGTCGATTGGAGCTACGGTGAAAAAGTTATGGCAGTTTGAAGTTTGAGTCGATTTCAGATCCGTACCGGATTGGGCAACTGCAGCTGAGGTGACAAAAATGAAATGAATGCATAGGCTTGAAGTGATCACTTCGTGGAGTGTGTCGGTCTTTTCAGATCAGTGATCGGAGTCCTGGTCCACCAAGATATTAGCCGTTAAAGATTCACCGAGGGCCGGCTCCATGCCAATCCGGTCCGCTTGGTTGGTGTGCCAATTGGGGGTTTTGGAGCCTTTCCAGGTGATGTGTGTGTTCAATGCAGCGTATGAAGTCCATAGGAAGTGACGGCACGGCAAACAGAATCCGGACGGGCAAGTTATGGCAATTTCAAATCGACGACAATTATTAGCCGGGAGGGATCTGTGTGGTGCTCACGGAAGTGCATTAAGTTTGATGAGCCTTCAAAGTCCAAAATTTCCATTTGTTAGAGCTCATTAATTGCAGATTATGCCAAAAAGGGATGCGGCTTAGAAGCCGCAAACTGTTTTAACCAAATGAGAGGGAAGGACTTTCACCAAATGCAATCACTTATACTTGCATCTTGAAGGCTGGCAGAATTCATGATGATATTGTCAGTCAAGGACTGCTCGAAAGAGATGTCGTGCTTGGCAATGGTTTGGTCGACATTAAGCTATGCGTGCCCAAATGTGATGTCCTTATAAAGGTAGCCCGCCCACAATAAGACTCAAAGGCTGCACATAATTGGGTAAGGAAGTGTCCGCCCAATTAATTGAGGGTTTTAGTGTGTAATTGAAAGAAAGAAAGGCGATGCCTGAGGCAGGCAGCGGCGGCGAGTGCAGAGAGGAGGAAAGACGCTTGTGACGGCTTGTAGGGTGCTCTAACGAGCTCGTGGCAGAGACGTAAAATGTTGAGGAGGCCATGGCGCTAACCTTCCGGCACAAGCGGGGTCGTCATCGGCGCTATCGAATTTTGCGCTGCCACGTCAGCAAGGGAGTGTTTTTACGCCTCCCTAGCAACGACGGCGGGGTCGTTGCTAAGGGAGGGGACACTCTATATGTAGGAGAATTTTAGGGCATGCAAGGGGGAAAAACGAGATCAAGAAAGGGCAGGTGGTAATCGAAGCAAAGCGAAAGGAGGTAAGGAAGTAATAGGAGATCGTGTAAGCAAGCAAGGGGAGGGCTATTAGCGAAGGGCGAGAAGGTGGTAAAGCTCGCGGCTCATCCTCGACAAGGAAAGCTCTTGTTTTCTCTCTCTCTCATCCTCGGTTAGAGAAAAGGAAAATCTCTCTCTCTCTCCGGCTCTCTCTTTTGCTCGTATTGGGAAAGACACGATAAGGAAGCTTGACTAACAAAAAGGGAACGAGGGGGAAGAGCTCGGGCATGAAGCAAGGGAAACAAAGAGAAAGCTCTCTCTCTTTCTCGCTCTCGTACTTCGCTAGAAAAGGCTCGACTATACCTCTCGTGTTGGAAAAGCAAGAGGAATTCTCTTCCTCTCTCTTTCTCAGCACATAAGGTGAAGCGAGGAAGAAGAAAAAGAAGGTAACGGAGCTCGACAAGATAAGGTACTCGAGAAAAAGAGAGTCAGAGCTTGGCAAGAGTTGGATCGTGGCTTGGCAAAGGTGGATAAGGCAGTGCAAAAAACACAAACCAGGGAGTTACAAGATAATTGGTAGTAACTGAAGCTTGATAATTGAAGTAGTGAGCAGAATCGAAGCTTGCAGAATCCATGAGGTAAATGAGGCAGATAAAGCGACAGAAGGGTATCCCATCACCGTCATCATTCCGAAGGTTAATTAAATAGCTTATTATGCCCAGTGTCGTTAACGGCCCGGTTAATCGTGTAAAATGGGAGCTTAAACTCCTAGTTATTAGCAGACAATCCAAGTGACGGTGCTGTTAACAGTCCGCCTTGGCTCAAGATTAAGCTGTTCTCAAAGTATTGAATTGATCAATTGATGATTACGGTGATTTCCAGATTCAGTTACATCTGTTTTTCTTGTTCTCTCTCTTTCACACCTCCCACAGCCAGAGGCTCACGTAGCGAATACATATCCCCCGACACTGGTATGATATAATGCTACTGGTATGGTAACATCCTACCGGTATTGTCATCTACCGGTATGTTATTGTCATACTATTATGTTTTTTTATTATTCGGTTTTGTGGTACCACATTCTACGCATCCCGGTATCATAGAGCCATAATACCGGTATTGTAAAACTTATAATACCATTTTTACTATTAGAGTTTGAGTACAATACGATTATTATAATCATACCGTTACTTTAGTGTTAAACTATTGTTTTTTTTTGTTACTATATCGGTATTATTTTGTTGTTATACCTGTATTATGTTGCTTTCATACCGTTATTGTGATCATTGATAGAACTTATAGTAGCATGTTCACCAATGGAATACCGATACCGGTATTGCAACCGTTACTTTGCAGGTATGTTACCATTATTTATAGTAATCAATCTACTTTGTAGGTATTATTGTGTAGTCATTCCACAACAGTATATAGACTATAGTATATTGTAAATCCAAACCAGTACTTTGCAGGTATTATACTACAATCAGATGGAGTTAAAAGCATACCTATGCTTGCTGTAGGATGGCTTTTGCTTGGTCAAATTTTTCTTGGAGGCTGTCAAGCAAGCCTGTTGGTACATTGGCATCGTCAGGGAAGTGCATTCGGATGGTGTCAAGGTCACACTCACAATGGTCAGAAGGCTGTAACTCGGCTAAGTATTATTGTAGGGAGGAGGCTGTAACTTCTGTGTCTGAAAAGAATAAATCTATATTCATTACTCAATATATCCACACCTCAATACTCTACTACACATAGAGGTCCACTGTACACAACACAGAGAGAGATAGAGAGAGGTGACATACCTTCGTGGGAGAACTTTGGGTCTTTGTGGGGAAGACCTGTCGGGCTACATTCCTTGGGCTCTTTCTTAGGTTGCTATCCATAGCGAAGGATAAGAAGGATGCACATGCGGCTGTAGAGTGAGCTGAGGAAGGCTCAGAAGGAGAAAGGCACAGAGATATGGAGAAGTACACTCATGCAAACATTCGACTGAACATTCGTCTAATGTGGGCTCCACTCGTGTTTTTGAATCCTCCACACGATTATTAAGATTTTGTATCCTCCACACAATTATTTAATTCAAACATTTCTTGCCCATAACACCAGTTTCATACCCCCTAAATTTTAAGTCTCCAAAAGCAACTTTCAACCGGTTAAAACGGGGCCACCTATTCATGCATCCACCCTAAATCTAATTGCAAACATGCTTTACCTTATGGTAAGAAAACTCCAACTAGAGCAATACATACTTTCTAATTGTATTTCTTGGTGCTAACATATGCACTTTGCATATCCTTTAGCACAAGATTACACTTGTAATTTATATATCCCCTTTGGATTAATGACAATACTGAAGTGTGTTTCCGCACCGTTTACATACAGCCTTTCAAAATGACTGGTAAACAGGGTTCACAATACCTTACAACAGTGTAGACCAATCAACAATGTTAATAATAACCATCTTGGTTAACATAAAAGATCCACAAGCACCCAAACCAAGCCATGACCTCTATTGGTGATTGTTAGAGCTATGTCATATATGTACATGTAACTCCAAATCAACCTTTGCTAAACACTAGGGCCCATAACACTTAGTGTACATGCATTTAGCAAAAAGAGATCCGAACATGCATATCCATGTCCGTCCATCCTGGCCCTTGGCCTGACATTGGACCATAATGGAATGTAGAAATCACTCACACCTAGGTTCCAAAAACAATGAAACATGTACATCAACAGAACAGACACTTGATACATGTATGAACACTTATTTGTTAGATTTGTTTAACAACACTTGTACCTTAGCAAGTCTTACTAGGTATCTGACAATTTCTGGCCACTAAAATTTTTCCTAATACGACGTGGTCAAAATGGTCTTATAAACGAATTTGAACAACACTTAGGGACTTTGTTGCGACACAATTTTTATTTTTTTTGTCCACACTTGTCATACAAAGTGAGCTTATATAGGCTATGGCACAAAATTCAAAATGAAACAATTTTATCACCAAAATTGAGATCATGAAGTGAACACCTCTCATCCATAAATTTGATAACAAGGCCAAGTCTTGCAAGTGGCGCAGATACACATATAAGGTACTTTTGTGATCCATAGTACATAAAGTGCATCAACAAGTCTGAAAGAACTGCTATTTGTAGTAGTTAGAACAATCTTTGGAAAATGAAGTAGGACTAACACGCACTATGCAGCACAACCCGAACTAAGGGACGTGTTTTGTAGAAAATTGCAATGACAAAAATTTTGCAAAAAAAGGTTCCTTGTAGTGGAAACGAACGCCAAAATGAGCTCATATCAAAATTTAGAGCACACTAAGCCCCACGAGATTTCTCAAAGTAGTTCTTAACTTGCTGACGCTCAACAAATCTCACCCAATTTGGAGAAAGTGAGCAGGGGAGCGATGAAAATGATGGCAACTATGTCTAAGCGAATGCAACATGCTCTGATACCAATTGTTGAAATTCGGGTTCCAAGAATGCACACACAATTTAAAGAAGATGAATAAGCTCAAGACACACAATGGATAGTGTATTTCTTAGTGCACAAATAGAAAGATAAGTTAGCCATAGAGTGATGGGTGTATGTACAATGCAGGGGGGGAAATCTCCTAGTAGTGAGGAAATTAAATGTGCCCTGGTAGTCCTAAGTGAGAACACATGTATGGTATCAAAAAGGTGAAAAATATATAGCAATTTGTTTACAAATATTAGTACCACATATATGGTAAGAAAAAAAGGTGAAACATAATGCAAATGCCTCAATGGGAAAGTACAAGGCTAGATTGGTAGGAAAGGGCTATGCACAAACTTATCACATTGATCACAAAGATTCATTTAGCCCCATGGAAAAGGTGGCTACTATCTATACCATCTCTACAAGGCTGTATCAAAATTATCGGGTCTACACTTGTTTCAAGTCAGATGGATTTGAAGACTCTGTTCTTGTATGGTGACTTTCAAGAAGAGCTATTTTATTAAAAAGAATCATGAACCTATCAGCGATCTATTGGTTGGTTGAAAGAAACCTTAGATGCTCATTGAATGGTCTTGCAGTTAATTCCTTGCAATATTCTATTTTTTTAGCTTAACTAAAAAGAAACAATTATTTGCACATGCTGAGAAATTTTTAGACGGTGGATAATTTAAAAGATTGAAGTGGACAAGCAAATTCATCCTCCCATCTTTTGGAAAGAAACAAGCATATTCATTCTCCCATATTTTGGAAAGAAACAAGCAGTAAAAGACTATGGCCCTCAAAATTATTTATGGTGATATCAGACATTTAAAATTTATACTTCTATTTGTTGTGATACTATCATCAACATAACTAAGGGTACTTGCCATTGCACTCTAGACTAGTAATTTCTTTTCATAGGATTCCATTTTGGATTATAACTTAGTATTTAAATGAGAAGCATAACAATCATTTTTTGCTTCCCATTCCCTTAATGTAGCTAGACGGTTTATATTATTCTAGATACACAGACACTAAAAAGTGGACTACTCAAGTGGTAAATGTTGCAAGCAAAAACAAACATTGAGTAATTTGTTCAAGAATCTATTAAAATTAATCCATAATATTTATCACCATGTTGTTGGAAAGAGACAAGATAACTTGATCAACTATATAATCTACAAGTGCAACTAAAGAGGACAATAATTAATTCATCACTTTAATCATCAACTGGTCGTAGGCCAAAAATCATTAGAATGTCATAGCCCACTCTATGGCCACCCTTTAGACATAGAGAAAGATCAAAATCATTAGGTCGAGTTGAGGGATTGTTTCGCTTGCCACTCTCAAGATGGGTAAGTACATTGCTTTAAAAATCCCTTTTGTTTTTCTCTTGTGGCACTAACATGCACTTCAAGAGTCGTTTACAAGTATGACACATGGAGTAGATATCTATGGCTTTATTCTAGGGAGGGGGATTACATTCTTGGGTAGCCCATGGAAAATATCTCTCGCTCTGCTTTCTAGTTTCTATTTGCAATGCAAGTTGCAGAGAGGAGGAAAGCATGTTGTTGTTATGTCTTTGTACATGACCCCCAATCCACAATGCCTGCATAGACCCCCTTTTGTCCAAAATGAAGCATCATGTTGCGGGAGTGAAGGTCATTGTGGAGATAGTCATGCGCATGTAGATACTATAGGGTCTGAAGAAGAGCGTTTATTATCTGCAAAATGTTCCTTTGGAATAACTCTATTATTCCTTCACTGGTTACATAATCGCAAATGGTAGGTTGATTGTTATTTGGAGTCTTACCAAGCACCGAGAAAACTTTAGCGAGTGAACATAAAATCGAGCGAAATTAAAAACACACACACACAGTACATATGAGAAGAAATTAATTTTTGTCTTGATGTAAGTCAAGAGTTACACTCTAATGAACACTATCTAACATCATTTCTTAACAACAAAGTAGTTCTCACATTTGGTTCCATCAAGTACAAAAAATGATACTTTACCATGAATCAAAATCTTCATTGATGAAGGCATTTCTTTTATGTGCAAAACGTGAAGAGAGAGAGAGAGAGAGAGAGAGAGAGGAGATAATAAATTATTTTTTGCCATACTTAACTTAATTATTTGTTGCCATATCCAAATTAGGAGTAATACTTTAGTGAACACTAACTTACATCATATCTTAAAAACAATATAATTCTTGCATTTGGTTCATCAACTAAAAAGCATGATACTTTATCGTGAGAAAAAATCCCATAGAGTGATGCAATCTATTCATTGGAAACAACAATAAAATTAGCAAATCATAGGTTCATAGTAAAGTCTATACAAAAAGCATAGCAAGATTAGTAAACCTTTGTGAGTTTAGCTAGCAATACTTTTTATAGACACACATGTTATGTCAGGCTCCTCCTCGATCTCATGCTACTTCCCTTTATCTTTGGTTGGCAAAGCTGTCATGAAATGCTCCAAACTATATGGATCAATAAGCCATAAAATATATATAAACATCATCAAGATTTGTAAACCTTTGGTAAGAGTAGTGAATCATACATCACATGCTCACACAAAATAGTACACATAAACTACACAAAAATTAGTGAAAATCCTCATAACAAAAGTAACCACTGACAATATGGAAACAACAATAAGATTAGTTAATCTTTTACTTTAAGCTCACACCTATCATGTCATGTGCAACACTTGCCTAGTGTTGTTTACCTTTATCTATGGGGAGCAAAATTGTTTAAAAAATACAATTGAATTTCAAGAATATTGTATTGAATTTTTGAAATATTTTGTTGTATCTATATTTGTAAGCAAAAATAATTGAAAAGGCACTCACATCTATGATCGGGTCTACTATCATGTTGAGTCTCCCTCTACGCATCTCCACCCGAGGTATCAAGAGCCTTGGAGGGATCTGTTGTGCTTCTTGCATTGTGGATCTCTCTCTCACACAAACAAGCAGGTAGTATTGATCCATGTGTATCCACCAAGGATAATGATCTATCTCCCATTGTGATCGGTGATGCATTATGGGTGGATACATACTATCGTGGCTGTCAACACGGACCCATGATCGTGCAAGCAAAGGAATGACTATAATATGTTGTATTCCCAACAAATAATAGAAGTAGTTAAAAAAATATCCTCAAAAAATGATATAAAACTTTTAGACTGTCACAATGAAACTCAAAAAACAAACACTAAACATATGTAGGAGTGGTCACCACCTATATAGTAGTCTCTGTGATGCCATTCAATAGTAGTTGACCTTCTTAAGTGCTTGCAACTATGCATCGCTATTTTTTCCCTTTGTAGCATCAATGATCATTCAAAAAACTATACAATGTTTTTCTTTGTTTGTAGAGTACATTTCTTTAATGAATGCTTGCCAAGCAACAATTTTGTGATTCCATTCCCACACACAAAACATTTACTCTAGCATGTGAGCTTGAAAGTGGAACATTGGGACATTCAAAGCAAGAAAAAACTCTTGCTTGACTAAGGGTGTCTTCTCCCCTATCCATGTGCAATCTGCTATTATCTTCATCCCCAACACTTTGACGTATTTCATGTCTCATTTTAAATGGTACTATCTGCATTAAGCTTCAACTGTAGTTTTCTCTGGGTCTACATCATGTAAAGGTCTTCCCCTAGAAGAAGGTGGACTACATTCCAACAATAAGAGAAATGTTTCATTCGATACAAAATAAAAAACCCAACACCCAACAAACTTTTAATTAAATATACACA
Source organism: Adiantum capillus-veneris (assembly GCF_014529385.1). Classification (NCBI taxonomy): domain Eukaryota; kingdom Viridiplantae; phylum Streptophyta; class Polypodiopsida; order Polypodiales; family Pteridaceae; genus Adiantum; species Adiantum capillus-veneris. Next base: position 32,432,250 of record NC_140959.1, read on the forward strand.
AGTCATTGAATACTAATCACTACTTTCATACATTGGAAAAGATATATATTCACGTATAAACACATAATTATTTCTTAACTTTAGACATGAAAATGTATTTGTCTCCTTGAGTTTCAATATACCAAGCTTATGGCTCAATCAAGCTATCTACTCAGACGTTGCCCTTAACTATCCTACATCACGACACGAGATAGGTAAGGGTAGTGCCCTGGAAGGACTTGCAATAGATACAATCAATTACTGAAAAGCAAAAAGAGGATAATAACATTAATTAAAGCTTAGAAAAAGCTTAATTTGTACATCCTAGAGGAAGACAAGAACTCTAAAGCCTATGATGCCATTCCTTGTCTGCACATGGACATTGCCCTTAAGCATCCCGTGTCGGCACGGAACCATTTAGGGAAGTTTCATGATTGTTATATTTGAACTTTAAGGGACTCAAACTATAAACTATTCTAATATCCATCATGTGCAAGTTGAGCAGCTCAAGAACATAGTAGCAAAGTGAGGCCATGTTGTAACCTATACGGCGTCCACATAGTACACCTTAGGGCCATGTCATAAAATTGAAATGGAAAGCTTTATTTTTCCCTTTCCAAGCTCAACAGACAACGTATCAACCCTATCATGTGAGCATTGCAAGCTCTCCTATGACAACATATTTTCTACCCTTAACCCTCCCGCGCCGACGTAGTACTGATTAGGGCAATGTCCCATTTGAAGTATAGTTTGCATCATGAGTGAACTGAGACTTGATGTGTTCTTCACTTTATCTTCCCACGCCTACATAAAGTTCATAGACATGAAAACATCCCATTATAAAGTTTGTCTGCTTGAAACTTTTGATGAGTTGCATCTTCTCGTATCCTGCCCATAACGCTCCCACGTCGACGCGGTACTGCTTAGGCAATGTCCCACCATCTACATAAAGTTCATAGACATGAAACCATCCGATTAAAAAATATGATTGTTTGAAACTTCTGACGAGTTGCAACCTCTCGTTTCCTGCCCATAACGCTCCCGCGCTGACGCGCTACTGCTTAGGCAATGTCCCACCATCTACATGAAGTTCATAGACATGAAACCATCCGATTAAAAAATATGATTGCTTGAAACTTCTGATGAGTTGCAACCTCCCGTTTCCTGCCCATAACGCTCCCACTTGACGCGGTACTGCTTAGGGAAATATCCCACCGACTACATAAAGTTCTTAGACATGAAAACATACCATTATAAAATATGTTTCCTTGAAACTTTCGATGAGCTGCAACTTCCCATTTCCTACCAATAATGCTCCCGCGTCGACGCGGTACTCCTTAGGGCAATGTCCCTGATTGTTAGAAGTTTTCTATAGGATTAACACTAAGTGAAGATTAATTTTCTTTAACAACGAAATACTGTTTGAGCCGTTTTTTGCAACTAAGCACTTTGCGAACTGCCGTTTTCTATCAGGCGAAACCATTTTCTACACAGGGCAAAGCCCCCGTTTTCTACTCAGGGAAAAGCCCTTCATAAACATGGCTTCTCATACCGCACCTGCAAGTATTACACGGGGCAATGCCCTTTATTGGGTTTTATTTTCTATCGTTCTCTACAGCATCTGACACAGGGCAATTCCGGCTATAGCCATTTGCAAATTGTCGTTTTTTGCTATAAGGCATACCGCGCCAATGTGGGATGCTTAAGGGCATTGAACATGCTTGTACGGCCATACATAATCCTTCAGATTTGCAACCCTTATAAAGATTTAATTTTCTTCAAAAGCGAACTAACTACCTTTTTTTTGCTCTAAGCAGTGTTTGAGAAAAATCAATAATAAACACATAAAATTCCCTTTTGGATAGATTCAAAAGGTTTCTTTTTCAAATTAATGGCATTTTTTACAATTTTAACTCTGTCTCCTTAAATTTCCAACTGCCCCCTACCTTCGATGGGCTGTTTTGATTTTTGGGAAAATTACCAAAATACCCCTCTAGTTTGTGGAAATTCCCAAAATACCCTTATAATTATTTTTGTTGGATTGTTCAAGATTTTCTAATATGTATCTCTATTTGACAATTGAGATCCGTTTTTGAGTGCTTAGCATGTAATTTGTCACAAATTACCTAGCAAAAAAAGGCAATTATGCCTAAAAGTAATGAAGCAATTCATCTTCAAAGCCTACATAACCAACTCAAATTCTAGTTTTAACATCTTGTATGATAGACAATCAGTCTTCTTATGAAAAGCTACAAAAAGAAATGTTTTTGGAGAAATTTACTTTCACAACCAGGGGTATTTTAGGAATTTTGGAGAATATGAAGGGCATTTTGCAAATTTATGACAAAATACCATGGGTATTTTGGAAATTTTTGAAATTAGAGGGGTATTTTGGTTATTTTCCCTTGATTTTTTAACCGGCTCAAGGCCAAGTTGAGGCACAATTTTATCGAACATTGGCTCTAAGATCCGAGTCGCACCTAGAGCAAGTGGGGGGAGTAGGGGGAGGAAGGCACCCAGGTATGGAAAATATGACATTCTCTGCTGGATTCTAGAATTCCTGCTAACACAGCGATAGGCCCTTCATTTTTTAGAAGATTAAGCTGTAATGCTACAAGCAAATGCACATGTGTACTTCTCTCCAGCTCTGCCCAATGAGCGTGCTCCCTTTTGCCAAAAAAAATCATGCTATGCAATCGAATCTGTCTTTCTCTGAGCTACTCTGCAGTCACGACCAGAGGTCGCAGTTTCTTCCTTGACCTCTGCTTGGACCAAGTGAGACTCGGCCATAAGTCCTACTACACCAACATGGTGCTAGTTAGGGCATTGAACTAGCTTGTATTGCCAAGCATGGTCTAATCCATCTAGTGAGCTATCAATTGCCTAAAACATCCCACACCAACGCAGTATAGAGTAGGGCAATGCCTCGCCTCCATGTTGTTAAGAGACATATGGGACAAATTGACACATGAACTAAGTGCATGTTTCATTCTCCACAAAGGCTTCCACCTTTGAAATATGGAAAACACGTGGGATTTATTCTTCATTACATAAACCCATGTTTTCCTATGAGTCGTTTTATCTATTGGATCATGAAGCCTCACCGTTTTACAAGGTGCTTTGCGATGAACACCCACCACCAACATTTGCAGGCTCAAAAGAATATCCAATCATTGTTGAAGATGGCTCTATATGCACTCTCATCTGTCTAGAATGTGATTAAGGTTCTAGAAATGCCAACTTTCTATCACAGATATGTTGTGTATGCAGTTCCTTCTCAATAAGATAACTATACTATGTATGGGATGGAGAGGAGATTGATGGACATGTTTGGATAGAGTATATAATGTGCAACAATGATTTATTTAAGAAACCATTTGTTTTATCTAGTGTGAAGGGAATTTGAGATGTACCAATGTCGATTATCCATACTTGTAAGAGGAATGAAAAGCTTTAATGAGTCTCAGTGGTGACGAAAACTAGCACCCTGTTGCGAGAGGGAAAGAGCAGAAGTGCATAGATGATTATTGAACCCCCTAGGCAAGTCCCAGGGATGTGGGTTGTGGAATAGGGAACCTGCCTGCTTTCATGGGAGGTTGAGATGCTATAGTAAAATGGATTTGTGGTGCTAGACAATAATGTAGCAACACCTTCAAACAACCGCTCTATTGGGAAATGTGGGCAAAGACTTCAATGATACGATAGCATTGGACCAAAGCATGGAAGCACAACTAGTGAGAGAGGGTATATTGATGCCTAATCCATCGCATGTTTTTTATGTTAGCACTCTTGGCTCTGTTCAAAAGGGGTTGGCGTATGCTGTTTGTGACTTCCCTCGTGGTACTTGTGAGAAGTTCCAGAAAAGGGACAAGCAACGTCTCACATATCTTCCTTGCAAACACATATACTTTGTGTATTTTCATGTCCTTGGGTTGGACTCTACAACTCATGACTTTGTGCATCAGGTTGCACTAACAAAATTGGAGCTATTCCAGGGATTGGTTGGGGCTAGAGTATCAACATAGCATCAGTGACTTGATCTAAGGTTTTCGATCCTCTATCAATTGGCCATTTTTTAGGATTCCTTGTAGTTTCCATTGGAAGAGGGATGGCTAGAATTCTGATATCTTATGCTACTTAATCAAGTTCAAATTTATAATGTGGCAACGATCACACCTTCATGAGATGGAGTTTTCTATCCTCTACGGTTTGACCATTTTGTTGGACTGCCTACACTTGACATTATGATGGGGCTTAGTCAGAAAATCAATTTATGCTACAATTCTCTTTACTTTCGCTCGAAAAAATCACAAGCTCGGTTTTTTTTGCTCGGTGTATGTATTTCCTCGTTATTTGCAGTGCACTCTCTTATCCACTGCTCTACATGGCTGCCATTCCAAAAATGTGAAATGAGCATTGGACGCTCTATGTGGTGTCCATGGCAAGTGGATAAATAATGCCGCAATGAGCGATGTCCAAAATTGTGGCTTCGTCCATGACCTGCTGATCCACTGTGGGTCCATGCAAGTGGATTTTGAGGATCTTTTCCGCATACAATGGCTCTTTAAATGCAGGATGTGTGACACCTAGATGCTTCACATGTTCCCATCTCCCTTCTCCCAGCTGCAGAGCCTGTATGTTGAAGATTGCAATTTCTGGAAAAAGATGTAATACAGAGATTGATCAAGAACAAGAGTGGGACTAGCAGTAGAATCTATTCTAACCATAGTTTTTGGCTCTTCAGTAGCAGCAGAAGAGCTGGATTTCACTCTCTTGCGCTTTGCTACTCTTTCCAGCTTTCCCTTGCTCTTGAAATCAGTATACGATTGTTGCACAAGTTGTATGTGAGTAACTATGCCTGGCAAAGTAATGACTTCAAGATTTTTTAGATCCTAAAAAATCTTCACAATCTGTCCAATAGACTGCTTGACCATGTTCAATAATGAACCTAATGTTATTAGAGATATGTCAAAAGCAGGGGGCGTAAATCATGCTGAAGCCGCTAAAATATAGACTTTGCTAAGGCCTCTATGAACTAGTAATAATTTTCCACAGCAAAGGGGTTTAGGCAACGACAAAGCTCAGGCTGTGACATGTGATGAAAGTGACGTACTATCACCTCGAAGTAAAATGTTTGTTGATGTTTTTCCAACTTAATATCTGCCATATCTACAAGATATAATTTTAAAACATAAACGTTGTCAGAGGAGAGGGGAAACTATCAACAAATGTATCCCTCATATTTCTATGTAGTAAGAATGATGAAGTGACTTAATCCAATCCCTGATGAAGTGTGTGGAACTCACAACACAAACATCAGCGAAAAACTTAACAATCTCAGATGTAGGCCAAATATCATATGTATCTACATCCAAGACAACACCAAGTCATCTAGTGATGAACAATAACATGTCTTTGGAGTTCCAAACACAAGAGTAAACAGTGTGTCACACAGAGATGAAGAGGGAATAACTATGCATCTCTCCACTCTCTATTTGAGGAGCACAAATGCTGCGTTTCTACATGATACAAATGATGATTTGAGATGATCTAAAATTGAGAAACCTATAGGTCACTCTCAAGTGAGAGCTGTAGTACTGTACTCCACTAGTCGACCAGTAAATTCTAACTCAACCCTATGGTGAGAGATAGACTACTGCACCACATGAGTGAGAATCTAAGTCTATCATAAAACCCTTCTTTGCAGTGAGCCAAGTGGTTGCACAACACGAGAAAAGTGACTAGTTTCTACTCACTTCTAGAGTGAGCCGGATGGCTACACACCACGAAGTGGCCTATAATCTGCAAGCCAACTCTGTGGTGAGAGAAAAACAACTGCACCACACGAGTCTGGCACAACACACAAAAACAAGTTAGAAGAAATTGTAACAATTTTAAAATTATACCTCAAGCTCCGGTTGTCTATTACTCTTTCTCCTATAGTCATCTCGCTGGTTTCGATTGAAACCGACGATGGTTCTTATATAGATATTTTTTCGATCGAAAGATATTTCAATCAAAATGTCTTTCAATCAAAAAGAAATAAAACGACTATTTGATGATTATTCGGGATTTTGGTGTATAATGACGTTTTATACGTATATTGTTTTTGGTATGAGTGTATAAATGCAACACAAGTGAGGTAGTCAATTGCTACCATAACATATTTCTTACCACTTGTAGACTTAGGGAGTGGACAGATGGCATCCTAACCCCACTTCTCAAAAGCACTTTGAGCAATGATGGCCCTCTGCAACTCGGCTACCAGTCATCTTTCACCCATGGTCTAGCACTTGTAACAGGTTTTGCACTAGTAGTGTACATCCTTCACCATGGAGGGCCACCAAAATCCAGCTCTTAATACTCAAAATAGTACATGTTCTTTACCTTGATGTCCACTTTTCCTGTGGCATTGCTCCAACACCTTGCCTATTTCTTCCTTGTAAAGCACCCTCCTTAGCACTCCATCTCACCCATAGCTCATCTAAATAGTGTGAATTTGCGGGCCTTTTTCACAATCCTTCTTCTTTGCAGCCTGGAAAAGTCTTCTGGAAATTGGCCCGTGTTCAAAAAGTCTTCTATGTCTTTTAGAGTCTCTCTACCTGCATAGATGGTTGGGGCCACATATAGGCCTGAAACAAGAACTTGTACTCGGCTACTTGCTAGTTGGTCTGCCTCTTGGTTTTCCTCTCTTTTAACATTCTTGAATTGAATCACTGTAAAAACTTTAAATGTCTTTTTAATGGCAAAGAACCAATGCTTCAACGAATCACTCTTTACCTGCCATTAGCCTAACAATTGCTTGATGACCAACATGCATCACCTTTTACCACCAACCTCGAAATGTTGAACTCCATGCATTGCTTCAAACCCAAATGCAGAGTGAGATAATTCGCCTCATTTTTTATGTGGAAATCCTCCAGATCATAAGCCTTTGAGATGACTACTTTGCCGTGTGGTTCCTGTATCACCACTGCACCACTTTCCTTATGTACTACCCTTTGATACGCTCCATCAAACCATATTGTAAAAGAATCCTCTAAGTCATGCTCCTCTTTCGATTCATCTCATACCACCATTTAATTAAACCAAAAAATCAACACTCTTATTGACCAAAATATCCTCTAGGTGAGATCAACTAGTATGGTCGATCTTGAACTTGAACTCAAACTCTTGCAGCTCTAACACCCACTTCATAATGCACTTTCATGGCTTTAAGTGTAGCACCACTTCCAACAACAATTTCTAAGAAGTCGACACAAAAACTTTGCACTCACTTAAAGGCACTTTGAACTTTAGGCAAGAAAAAACCAAAGTCATCACCCACTGCTTTGCTTTGGTGTAGGTAGTCTCTCTTAGGCTAATCACCCTGATCTCAAAGAAGATAGGCATGTAGTTTCTTCCTATCTTTTGGAGGAGCACCGCTCCAATAGACACATTACCTACTATCATAGACACATAAAAATCATTCTTACAGTACCATAGGTAATTGACACAAGGTTTCTTTCACCCTATCAAAATATTCTTGTAACATTTAATGCAGTAGTAACTTGTGTGTAGCAGAAAATGATAACATAGTGAGTATTCCATTAATAATAAGTTCCAAATGAGCAAAGAGAGAGTACTTCATTGGAGAAAGAAACATAGAAATTTACACCTAGCTATTTTGGCATAGAAAATACTTGAAAAGAGAGATAAATAGAACAATTTACAACAGTTGAGGACCAGGTTTACATGGAGCTAGTCCCCCTCCAAAAAGGCTTTTTATTATAGCTTCTCTCCCATCAAAGGAGACTTTTGTACAATACAATCTTTGTGTTCCTTGACAAAACACGTTTGTGCAATGAAGATGGAAGCTTCATGCACCAAATTATGCTTGAAAATCACACCTAGTAGGCCTAGCCTCAGTTCCAAGACCTCACACACCTTCAAAAATGGTTAGAGCGAGCAAGGAATGAGGAAAGATTGAGAGGAAGAAGATGTATCTTACAAGAAAGAAGTATTCTACTCACATAATCACTCTAATAGCATAGCTTAGCTTAGTAATTAGCATGGTGGAGGGGATGAGCATGCAATTGAAGCTTGGCTCTTGGTTGGATTTTCATTCCATAGCAAAGAGTTGTTGGTGTAGGCCTCCACTTCTCAATGCTTGGAGAAGGATATGGAGTTCTTTCTCAATACATGAGTTGTGTGTGTGTGTGTGTGTGTGTGTGTGTGTGTGTGTGTGTGTGTGTGTAGCAAAGTTTTCATAAACTAAAATGCCAACCTCTCTCTCTCTCTCTCTCTCTCTCTCTCTCTCTCTCTCTCTCTCTCTCTCTCTCTCGGTTGACCTCTCCTCCCAATTACTCTTGTTGGCTTCCCATTGGCTCCTGCAAATATTAGCTAGCAACAATTAAGAAGCATAATTGATAGCCTTGTGACATGTGTCCCCCTTTCCCCTTTTGTGAGAGCTTTAGGTAAGTAAAATAATTTATTCAAAATCTCATTGGACCTTTTAGTCTTCTGGCCAATAGGAATCAGGCAAGCCATTGGGCAGCTGGATGCTCATTGGACCCCTTGGTAGATTGTCCAGTAATCTTGTAGAGAGCTTAATTTCTACTGGTTATTTTGTCAAGAATTTTTAGATTGATTAGACTATTCTAGCCTAATTCTCATTGGTCCACCTCTATGGCCATCCAATAGCATTTGAGGGGAGATTGGAGGCATATGGGCTAGGAGCCGGTCATGTGTCCATTATTACCTTTGTGTAAAGGGGGAGCTTGGGAGTGTGTGTGTGTGTGTGTGTGTGTTTCTATCTCTTTCCATACCTTTAGGGATCACCCCCTCCTTCCTAGGGATGTGGGAAGACTTTTTAGTCTTCCCATAACCATCCAATTTTCCCCACTCTTGGCAATTGAACGATTTAATTAAATTTAGGAACTTTAGCCTATGGAAGTATTAATGGAGCTGAACCTTAGGTCTTTTAAGCTTCATGTATGCAGATTGCTCTTTTGCACAATGTCCCCCTTTGCATCCCTATTTTCCCTCCTTTTGATCCCTACTGAGACCGGTCTGGCAGCCTTACAAATTTTCTAGGTTTTACTCCCTTGGTACCTCCCCATATTAAATGATCATTTTAACATGAGAAAATCATTTGAGACAGTTAGAAATCAGTTTTTATGACGTTACCTCTCTCTTGAAATCATAGTCATCCTGGACTCTATGAGATAGAGAAGATAAAGCCTTGTCATTAGTCCGTTTGCTAGCGGATGGGTAGAGGATCCCTATTTTACACTACTCCAGAATGGATGACTAGTCCATTTGGTGCTTGAGAGCCTTAGCTACCGTAAGCATGTCTGCACATTAGTCCGTATCAATCTTCCATAGTAGAGTGACAAGCTCTACTCGGTGTTTGGGAGACGTCGTCTCCACAAACATGATCCTAAGCATGCATACTTATTAACATTTGTGCACAATAAAGAAAAGAAAGTCTTATAAGACAAAATTTTGTTCATTTATACATATTTACATTTGCTTACTCTAGGGAATCATTGTAAGCATTGACAAGGTTAAGGTTATCCTTTAATTGTATGCCTTGCATCCATCTAGCATCTTCAAAAGGATAATTTTTAAATGTGATAAGATATCGTCGGATAGTTTTACCACCTCTCAATACCTTGTCTTCATGTTGGAGAATGGACTTGGGCTATAGCACCTCTTCTTGGTCCTCGATCTCTGGTGGGTCTTCAATGGTTGCTTCTTGAGGTGGCTCTCCTTTGTAAGGCTTTAGTAGGCTCACGTGGAAAGCATTGTGTATGACCCAATGGTTGGGAAACTTGAGTCGATCGGCCATGTCATTGACTGGCCTAATAATTTGAAAGGGACCATAGTACCTTTTTGCTAGCTTAGCATAGTACTTTTGGTGTCCTGTAGGATTCTTGCCTGTCGTCTACCTTAAGCGAGCCTTGGGAAACTTAAGCAAGACCCAATCTTTTTGTTTAAAGTCTAGAGATCTTTTGTGCTTATCAACAATAGCTTTTTGCCTTTGCTGAGAGATGGAAATAGCATCCTTAATCTTTTGGAAAGATTCTTGTACGTCTCGGCTATATTCATCTATAACAAAGGTCTTCCCATCTACCTTGAGTAGAAGGGGACTTTTTTATCTTCCCTCAATCACCTCAAAAGGTGCTTTTCCTTGGAAGTATGTACAGTGTTATTGTAAGCATACTCCACTAGAGGTAAGTACTTCTCCCATTAGGACTTTTGATCTACTTCTATGACATAAGATTTTAGTAGATCAAGAATTGTTAGGTTAGCTATTTCACTTTGCCCATCCGTTTGCGGGTGATAGGCCAAAGAAAAGTTTAGCCTTATACCGAAATTCTCAAAGAGACCCTTCTAGAAATTAATGGTCATTCTAGGATCTCTATCTGACACTATGGACATTGGCAGGCCGTGGTACTTGAATATTTGTGATATAAAGAGGATTGCCATTTGATGGGCCTTGAAAGTCTTTTTGACAGGGTTGACATGTGCTTGTTTGCTAAACCTGTCCACTATAGTCCATATTTGTGTATTCCCATGGATAGACTTGGGAAATCCAAAGATAAAATCCACAAATATGCTCTCCCATGGTGAATTAGGGATTGACAAAGGTTGAAACAATCCAGGTTGCTTTGTTCTATCAAAATTTGTCTTTTGGCATACCACACATTTTGAAACATACTCTTGTATGTTTGCTTTCATGGCAAGCCAATAGATGTATGTTTTTATCCCTTATAGGATATATTGAATCCCTCTATTCCCCACATAAGTAAGAGCAAGAGATTCATATATTACTTTCTCACGTAGTGAGCTAGTAACGCATAGCCTATTTCCATAGAGAAGATAACCATCTTGTAAGGTAAATGGTTCTTCCTTCTTCCCTAGTGCAAGGGCTGAAATCACATCTTTAAAATCGGGATCAATAGCCTACTCATCTATCATAGAAGATAGATAATTGCGAGTTGCTATGGATACCGCATTCACTCTCTGTTGTCTTGAGAGTGCATCGGCTACTTGATTATGCTTGCCAGCAATGTGAGAAATATGAAAATGAAAATATGAAAGGAAATTTGCCCACCTCATGTTTTTGTTGGAGAGATTGGTTTGTGTCATGAAGTACTTAAGGCTTTGGTGATCCGTTCGTAGAATGAAAGGAGTCCTCAATAAATAGTGCTTCCATGAGTCTAGAGCATGCAGAGCTGCTAAGATTTATTTCTCATATATACCTAGGGCTTGCTCAACAGGGTCAAGCCTTCGACTTTCTTAGGCTATGGCGTGCCCTTCTTGGAGAAAAATAGCTCCAAGGCAATCACCACAAGCATCGCATTGGACCTCAAATGGCGTAGAGAGATCCGGTAGTGTAAGCATAGGTTGAGAGATAAGCTTCTCTTTAAGATTTTCAAAAGCATTGTTCTCCTTGGTGGACCATATATACCTAACATTTTTCTTTGTTAGGTAATTGTAATGGTCCCGTGATTTGCGAGAACTTTTCTATGAAGCGTCTATAGTATGCACACATACCTATAAAGCTTCTTAGTTCATGCAGATTCCTTTTGATGATTATATCATCAAAGTGCACTCTAATAAAGCTTTGGTGAGGACTGAATAGATTCTCCATCATATAGTCAAATGTGGCTAGTGCATTGGTCAAGCCAAAAGGCATGACAATGTACTCGTAAAGACCAAATGTAGTGTGAAATGCGGTCTTGACAATGTCTTGATCAACTATCCTTATTTGTTGGTAGCCAATTTTTAAGTCAATCCTACTGAAGTAGGTCAACCTCTATAGCTTATCAAATGGGGGCAATTAACGGGGATATTGTCGAGAGCTATGGTCTTAATAATGGAGTCCTATGGGGCTTGCCTATGGCTTAACCATTATTGAACTATTAGAAGCTTGATAGGAACCGGTGATGTGTTGGCTCTGTAAAACCCTCTCTTCTCTTCCTTGCAAGCCATGGGTATAGATGCTCGAGTGCTTATCTTTGAAGGTAAAGGGGAGTAGCAACTAGGGATTGAAGTGCCAAAGTACAAGTAAAAATTTACATCTAAAATTTGCTAGTATGGCTGACAAGGGAAAAGAGATTGAAATGAATGTTGATAGCTTTGATTTTGCTAATGAAAGAGCAGCTAATGATTCCCCTATGCTTGTAAACTATCTTGTTAGGCTTCAACAAGACCTAGGAAATCCATCCCTGCAAGGTGAAGTGCCACAACAATTTCTCACCCATGGTATTCTCCAAACTCCCCACCAAGAAGAGAGAGTACCTAGGAAATCTCATGGTGAGACTTCCAAAAGAGGACTCTCTCTGATAAGGGAAGAAGAGGAGGATCTGTACAAAGGGCTCAAAAACTTACTACTCAATGAGGAATCTCCCTCTCAAAGGAGAGCCCAAGTTTCAATGATAGATCCCCTACGAAAGAATGAGAAAGAAGTGAGACTCCTGCCACCTCGGCGGAGATGGCTCCATGATGATGGCAGGAAAAACACTCTCCAACACCCGTAAGCGAAGAAGGCCATCGCATACTCCTCTTCACCATACTTCAAAGAGGGAAGAAAGGAAACAAGAGAAGAAAAAGACGAGAAAGAGGTCACCCTCTTCTCCAACTTTTTCATCCTCTTCCTCTTTTGAAGAATGTGATGATGCAAAAAAGGAGGAACAAGGGAAGAAAAAGGTGAGAAAGAGGTCACCCTCTTCTCCATCATTAGGAAAAGTTTGGACTCAAATTTGGGCCTTGTAAGAAATGCCATGTCAGCGTAGAGAGAGATAATAGAAAATTCATTTTAACCCTTTTTAATAGTTGTTTTCTAAAACCTGGATATCTTATTCATGCAAGGTACGTTTATTAAAAAACCCAAAAAGTATTCCAATCATGATAACACTTCACTGTACGTGGCAGCTATTGAATTCAATGCCAAATATCTTGATCTTTTGCATTTTTGAAAAATAAGCTCTATTTCCTCACCTCTTTCTTCCCCCCATTCCCTCATGCATTCTCTCTCACGTGCACAATATTCAAATTGCCATTCTTCAATCGCCACCACCTCCTTCTGCACACAGTTTTGATCAGTCATGTCTCAGTCGACACTTGTAGCTTCTCCACAAAGAACTTCTATGAGGAATAGGAGATATGTATATCACATGCACATAGAGCTATCACGAGAGTACGAACCCCTCTGCAAGAAAAACAAACAGCAGACGCTTTCTGAAGCTTCAAAAGAGAACTCAAGATCAGAGGGCATGAAAAATGTGGACCTTTGGCTGGACGGCAGAATGTATCCAAAGCATCCCGTCACAAACTCCACTCCACCTTTTAAGGATATGACATCCTTAGTGAACTATGTCGGGGATGGCCACCATGCCTTGTATGGATACACTAAGCAGTTGGCTACAAGAAATGACGTTATGCAAGAGAGAAATATTGTATATTGCGACAATGTTCGCTTACAACAGAAAGTCGTGCAATGTGCTCAACAGGTTGAAGGTAGCAAGGAGACCATCAAGGAGCTTACACAACAATTCAGAGAAAAAAAAACAACGGTAGGTCTTCGCCAAAGAGAAAGAAAACTAAGAGACACCGAGGACTTGAAAGTTGGTTCAAGAGGAATTAAGAAAAGAGTGCAAGCCATCAAGTGAGTGATTTATCCTTCTTAGTTTTATATTCATAAATTCTCACATCTCTTACTGCTAACATGCTTGCGCAGATGTTTGCTTCAGCCTGACAAGGAAGTGGAGCATAGCACAACCACTTACTCGGCCCATTACGAGCTCATATTGAATCGCAAAAATGTAGCTGGCCTCTTGGATGATAAGCACTATGGTAAGATCGTTGCTAAACAACTTGATAGACTTTTAAAGGAGAACCAACTCCCTGCACGGGACGTTCAATCAATTTTGGATGAAGCTGGTATGTTCAATAAGGGATATGCTACCATTTTTAAGTATGTAGCATCATTTGTAGTGTTGTTCCACTAGAAAAGGGTTTTGCATCATTTGCAATGTTGTTCCCCTAGAAAAGGATTTTGATTCTTAACTCCTCTTACTCAGGTCTGTGCAAAGATAGGTCAAAAAGTTCCTCATCAAGCACATGCTTCTTCCAAACCCTGTTTGTATTCAAAAAACAAGATGGGGACGAGTACAAAGCGCGACATAGACGCCGATGGCCTCAACACTAGGACCGTACACGCTGAGCTGGTCACGGTGAATGAACAGGGGGAACCACCTAGCTTTGAGCGGATAGGACGTGGACAACGGTGATTTAAGATATCACAAAGATTGCACACCGAGAGAGAGAGAGAGAGAGAGAGAGAGAGAGAGAGAGAGAGAGAGAGAGAGAGAGAGAGAGAGAGAGAGAGAGAGAGAGAGAGAGAGAGAGAGAGAGAGAGAGAGAGAGAGAGACGTAGGTGATGAAAGCTCCTCGAGATGTGAGGGAAACTTGATTCAATGCAATATTTACAGAAACCTTAGCTTCAACGAGATGGCGAATATGGTGATAGAGAGAGAGAGAGAGAGAGAGAGAGAGACAATGAGCCTTTATTGCACTCTCTAGAGGTGATTCCATAAGCACGGAGATTCTACTCTCATGGGTGTGTGGAGACACAAGGAGTCAAGGTGTGGACATGGATTCCTTTTCATAGTGCTAACTTCCCAAACCCCAATGCTCAAGTACCACCCAAAATGCAAATTTTAGCGACAATGGATGTATGTGTAAATACGTCTATGCCTATTCAATTTTGCAATGAGGACGACTATGACATAATTCCCATACAAATGATTTCAACCCTTCACATTGCATAAACAATTCAGAGATCCAAGGACTTGATGAAAGCTCCAACAAATCTTTTCAAGCCTCTACTCTGATGCAACAGATGAGTTAGAAGAACATTTAACTACCTCACATGATTCGAGGTCAAACAAAGAACATGTGAGAGCTAAGCTACTCATGAAAGGAGGAGAGGAATTTTTTTTGACTTTCCTAACCAGAAACCAAGAAGACAGAAATGGTATAGACAAAAAAGAGACACCAGAAACGTGAAAGATAGAACTATGCCATTGACGGAAGAAAAGCGAACCCCGAACCCCCGACGGCCTCTAAAACACCGGGGACCGAATGGCGCACCTCGAGTCTGTCATGGTAAAGCAAACAGGGGGCACCACCTAGCTTCAACGGCTAGGACGCAAACAACAGACTGACGGGAGCAAAGCGAACCCCGAACCCCGACGGCCTCTAAAACACCGGGGACCGAATGGCGCGCCTCGAGCCTATCATGGTAAAGCAAACAGGGGGCACCACCTAGCTTCAACGGCTAGGACGCAAACAACACACAACCATAACAAAGTTTTCATCCAAGAGAGATGGATGCTTGGGAGTAATGATGAAGAGGAAAGGGAATGAGATCAAGTGAGAGAGAGAGAGCGTGAGGGAGGGGGTATAGCGGCTTAGTACTTAGGCACCACAAAAGGATGGCGAATCCACACACCCTTCACACATACACAAGCTCACTCCAAACACAAGACTAGGTGGCGATTCCGCACACCTCACATGGGCAAAACATTGCAAGAAAACATACTCGCACACCTCACATGGGCAAAACATTGCAAGAAAACATACTCACAAAACCTCAAGCTTTATTTAGAGAATAAGGCGATGAAATGGGGAGCATAGGGTAGGGGAATGAGAAGGGAGAGCGTTGTAGAGCACATGGCGGATAGGTGGGAGTTGATGGCGAAGACTTGCACGAGGGTTATGGCCATCATCCTTCATTTAGTTTCCCTTCATCTTCCATAGCCCAAGGGTGTAGAGGTCATGCTAAGGACGAGCATGGTGATTGCGGTGACGGTGATGGTGTGGGTGTGTGTGTGTGCACTAGGCACACACAGTGCATAGAGTACTCTTTGGTGATGGTGTGTGTGTTTAGTGTGATGGTGACCCCTCTTTATATAGGGGAGGAGGGGGGAGAAATTCTAGAATTTAGAAATGAAGAAATCATTATCTACATAGGCCATGTGACTGTGGGCCCCACTTGTCTGGCTGTGTGTATATGTTCCAGAACAGCAGTCTCATGAGAGAGAGATGGGTTGATGAAAAAAAGTGAGAGGTGACATGGAGAATAAAGTAATTACAAGAGGGGAGAGAGGGGAGTGTGTTCAGAGGTGAATCTGTGTGTGAAGACAAGAAAAATCAGGTAACCACCGGGTAGGGATGGGTCTGTGGGCACCTTTTTCAGTGAAACTGAGTGTGTGTGAGTGTGAGGGAGGTTTTTTAGCTACAAGACAAGAGACATGGCGCCTTTAGAGAGAGAGGGGGATATTTGGGTCATGGGATATGATAGGAGAGAGAAAGAGGGGGTGGGGTATACTATTTTGGAAGATAGGGTAAGTTGTATGTGAGTTAGGGTGCATTATTGGTGAGTTATAATGCATTATTGGTGAGAGGTGGGGTAGCTTGAGGGGAGAGAGAAAGGAGAAAGGACAAAGGGAAGAGAGAGGGGTTGACCTTTTGAGTGGAGGAGAGGAAAAGGGACACCCTGCGGGGCAACAGTGAAGAAAAAGGAGGCAAGGTGGGGATGGGCTACCCCGTAGGCATGAGGTGGCCTATTTTACCTTTCTTATATATTTACATAATCATACTTTATTTTTTTCTTACTTTTTTCCAATGCCTTTTATCACTTCCTCCATAAGAGGGGGTTTTCATGGGGTGGGGACGAGAGAAGAGGGGTATGGGAGCTTGGCTTGTGAAAAGCCCCCATCATTAGCCCTCCCCTTTTGGCTAGAGGCATTCATTTCTTTAGCTCATCTGTTTGATCATCATCGTCGGAGGTGGCGGCTGATGGTGTGTCCTCATCTGGAATGTCAATTGGTGGAGCCTGGTCAAATCGAAGAAAATAAGGTTTAAGTCGCCAACCATTTACCCTGGTTTTATGAAGTTTTCCATCAGCCTCCATAAGCTGGTAGCTTCCATTGGCATACTTTTTCCTGATGATGAAAGGGCCTTCCCATCGGAGCAGGAGTTTCTTATCCTTGCGCGTGTCGAAGCGATTGTCGTAGCGGAGCACCAACATTCCTTTCTTCAATTCTTTTTTCCGGAGATGCTCATTAAAGCTAAGCCGTCTATGCTCTGCTTGTGCTGCATAATAATTTATTGCTTCTTCTCTGTCGAGCTGCAGTCTTTCCAAGTTGATGATGTGATCTCTCAAATGCATGTTGGGTTGTTGAAGTTGGCTTGCCATTACTCTGAGACTTTGTGGTTGCACTTCAATGGGCAAGATTGCTTCCTTACCAAATACTAGATGATACGGTGTGAATCCCAAGGATGTACGAAATGAAGTTCTGTAGGCCCATAAAGCTGGTAGTAGATACTTATGCTAGTCTCTAGGATGATTGTTTACCTGCTTGGTTATAATTTTAGAAACCATTCCATTTACCTTTTCAACTAGGCCATTACATTGAGGGTAATATGGTGAAGAGTGCCTCCTTGTAATGCCCAGTTTCTGCATTAATTCTCCTACCAAGTCTGCTCTGAAACCTGGCCCTCTATCAGAGATGATCTCTAAAGGTGTGCCAAACCTACAGCATATGTGCTCGTAGATAAATTTAGATACCTCTACTACTGTGATTCTAGTGGTGGCTGTAGCCTCTGCCCATCTAGTCATGTATTCGACCCCCATGATAATGTAGAATTTTCCTGAGTTGGCCCTAGGTAATGGCCCAATGGCATCGATACCCCATTTTTCAAATGGGCCATATGAGAGAATAGGTGTCTGTGGTTCAGGCATAAGTGACCTAGTGCCGGCCTTTTGACACAACTTACACGTTTTGCACCAATGGTGTACATCACGGTTGAGGCTAGGCCATATGAAGCCTGCCTGCAAGATTTTCCTACTTGTTATGTCTAGGGCAAAGTGACCACCACAAACCCCGTCCTGACAGCTAGCAATTACTCCCGTGATTTCGTGAGAGAGAGGGACCTTCCTGAGTATTTGGTCCTTACCCTTACAGTACAAACCATCATTGATGAGTCGATACCTTGTGGCCTTCCGCGTCAGCCATTGCTTCTGTCCCTTTGTTAAATCTGATGGGCATTCCCTTGTTTCCAAAAAATGCATGATGTCAGGCAAGGCATCACTGCCTTGAAATAGAGGGAGCTTTAGTTTTATTGCTCCAACCACCACTTCCTGTAGTCTTTCACTTGCTAGGGCATCTGCTTCTTGGTTTTGAGCCCTTGGGATATGGTGTATTTGAACTTCTTCAAACTTACCCAACAAGGTTTTTACACCACTTAAGTGAGTCCTTAAACTAGGATTCTTGCATGTCCATGCTCCATTTACTTGCCTTACCAGAAGTAGAGCATCCCCAAATACATTAAGGCATTGTACACCTTCTGAGACGCACCATTGTAGACCCTTGGTTAGTGCTGCATACTCAGCTTCATTGTTAGAATGCGAATCTAACAATTGGCCCAACGAAAATACCTTTGTCCCTTTGTCATCAAAGACCACTATGCCTGCAGCTGCTTTGTCGGACGCTCGCTTGTAGGCTCCATCAAAGTAGAGAGAGTGTGCTCCTTCTACCATCGGTGGTACTGGAGGTAATCGGACTTCTCCTTCCTTAGATTGCTTCTCCTTCATTTCAAAGACTTGGTAGGTCATGAGTCCCCCCAAACTTTCCCTTGTCGTGCTTTCTACTTGTACCGTGTAGTCAAACTCTTGCAGACGAACTAGCCATTTAGTAATTCTAGCAGACACATCCATGTGTTGTACAACATAGGGAAGTAGATTGGCCTCATGAAAGATGTCGTCGTATCCTTTTGGAGTAGCACAGCCCCCAATGAGTCATCACGAACACTTGAGGTGACATAGAATTTTTCATCCCACTTAGGTGGTGAGATAGTTGGCAGAGTGGCTAAGACCTCCTTTACCTTGTTGTAGTGATGTTCACTTTCCTCATCCCAAGTTAAAGTTGATCTTTGAGTGAGTTGTTGCAGTGGTAGAACAAGTTCTGATAGTAGATGTATGAATCTACTTAAGTACCTCACCTTCTGTAGAAAAAAGACCAGTTGACGTGCGGTCGTTGGTGAAGGTAGGGCTATGCGTGCGGACACCTTACTTGGGTCGGCGTTGATACCTCTTGATGAAATTTCATGACCTAGTAGAATGACTTTACTCTCCCCAATGTGACATTTATCTACATTTAATTGCCCACCTAGGCTCTACAACCTGGCCAAACCTTCAGTTACCTTTTCTAAATGTGCAATACAGGAGCTATATATACAAAAATCATTAATGAACACTCTTATGGATGTTCCAAAGAACGGTTGAAAAACATATGTGACATATCTTTGGAATGTGGCAGGTGCATTTGTGAGACCAAATGGCATAACCCTGTATGCAAAACAACCCCATGGCGTGATAAAAGTGGTTTTTAGATGATCTTCCAAGGCTATGCGTATTTGAAAGTATCCAGAATAACCATCACAGACGGTATAGCATTCAAAACCCGCTACTTCATTCAGAATTTCATCCAAGAAAGGGAGAGGAAAGTGGTCTCTCTTTGTAGTTGCATTTAGTGGTTTGTAGTCAACACAGACCCTCCACTTACCATTCTTTTTAGGCATCACCACTACGGGTGACACCCATTCTGAGTTTTCTACAGGATAGATGAATCTCGCCTTCAGCAGTTTCCTTACCTCGGCCAAGAGTGCCTTTTCTTGTATGACCCCCAGTCGTCGTAGCTTTTGCACAACTGGTTTTACCCCTTCCTTCAGCTTAATATGATGTTCCACCACTGTAATGCCTGTGATTCTTTCATAGGTGTCAATGAACAAGTTAGGAAATCCCATCAACATTTGCAAAAAACTATCTTTCTCCTCAAGTGTTAATTCCGTTGACAACATACCCTTCAACCTACTTCCTCCTAGGCCAGGTGATTTGCTCTCCTCTTCATTGGGTTGCCCTTTTGGTGATGGATCACCAATTGTGCTTACCCTATGTGGATCCTTAATAATGATACCCATCACATCAATGGAACTGTCACTTTCGTCGGTGGATGTGGTCTCCTCCTTAGAACTGGAAGATTCGCTAGTGGTTTCATTTGCTGATGTTTCCAGATTCATTTGCTTTTGCTTGCCAATCCTCATGTCGTAGTAGATTGTCTCCCCTTTCTTACCGGTCATGCGTAGAAGGCCAGTACCCCAGTCCTGTTTTGCTTTCATGGACATCAACCATGGACTTCCCAAAATTAGTGGATAGCCCTCCCCCTTAGTAGGCATTACAAAAACATCTACCTCTACCTCAGTGTTGAAAGCTTTGATTTTCACGGCACTTACCACACCCACACACTTTACTTTTGCGTTGTTTTCCATCTTTGCCTTGCATGGAGAAGGCCTGTCAACCTCGAGCCCTAATCGAAGCATCATAGCTTCGCTCATTACACAGATTTGTGCACCTCCGTCAATGTAGGTGGTTCCAACCCTCTTTCCTTTTATGTTTACGTCGACAATTGGAAGGATGTCATCCATGTTGCATCCCGAAATTGCTCCAGCTACCTTTGTTTTGGAGAGTCTTGTACTTACCATTTTAGACCATTGTCGCCTTACTTTAGGTACAAGATGTAGCAGCTGTGGCCATGTAATCTTCGGTCCTTGCTCTGCCACATCCAATGTTATATCATAGAGCTTTGAACTTTCCCCTAGCTGGAAGTCGGTGATGCCCAATTTCCGTCGTGGCCTGGATGGACTCTTGCTAGTTTCTCTTCTCATGCTTCTCTCATCATCTGATTGTGTAGCTTTCTCCCTCCTAGATCTTTTCACACTCATGGCCTCAAGTGGTTCTAAAAAGGTTAACTTCTCCTTACCCTTGTCCCTCTCCTTTGCTCTGGGTGGATCCACTACTACGGCTTTTTCCTTCCATTCTAGCCTTATAATGTTTATAGGGTGATCAGGTGGTGGGGCTGGTCGAAGAGGTGGAATGGATGCTTGTAGTGGTGTCTGGGGTGGACGTAGAATTTGTGTTGGTGGGGTTGGTGCTCGGGGTGGGGGTGTTCTTTCTCTAGGGGGTGACAATTGGTTCCTCCTACCTCCTCTATTATAGTTTTGTCGTGGTTTGGGACAGTAGTACATACCATGACCGTCTTCTCCGCAGTTGTAGCAATGATACTCCCTGGTTTGTCGTCGTGATCTTCCAGGGTCTTGATCTCTTTCTTGACTCCTCCCTTGCTGTATTAAGTGGACAGACAAATTCTGCAGTTGGTCAGTAATATGGGCCAACATATCTTGTTGTTCATCTCTTACCCCAAGAGCCGGTGGTGGTGGTGGAATGGTGGTTGTCGTAGTTGCTGGTCGACGCGATGTTCCTGCTTCTGTTGACTCGGTTTCTTTGGTTTTCATTCACAGCTTCTTGTCCTTAAGGCGAGCAATCTCAACGGCTAACTCGTACGTAGCCGGGAATCTACCTTTCACCTTCTCCTTGAGAAGCGGCCATAAGCCATGCGTGAACCGATATTTTTTTAGGAAATGGGGTGCAGCTTCCCCCCTTGCCAGTGACTCAACCCACCGTTCCCACAAATCCACAAATTTGGACTCATAGGTGGCATATTCTAAAAGACCCTCCGGCTTCAAGTCTCTAAACTTGTCCCATAACTTTTCTGAAGTGGTACCTCCCCCAAAGCGCCTCTTAAAAGTGGTTTTTAAGGGTTCCCAGTCATCCTTGGTTGCTTGTGGAAGTGCATTGTACCATGATCTAGCTTCTAGTTTCATGAGATGCTTAAAGATTCTAACCCGGGATTCATCCGTATCTTTGTTGCTCACTACACATGCTACTTCAAAGTCATCTAGGAAGTCTGTTACCAAATCCTCCCCCTTCTTTCCTTTAAATGTTGGAAATGCTACACTTGCCATGATTACTGAGAGAGAGCTAGAAAGACACACTGCTTAACTTGCAAAAGTTTTTTTCTTCTTTACAAGGAGGCGTGTATACCCTCTTATACTAGCTAGGACATAGATTAAAACTTCAAACGGTACATTGCCTTGTACCAAAGGTAAGACAAATGGTTGATCTCATGCCAGAACCTCAAAAAATTGCTCCCCACCCAGCATGGTGTCAATGACATGCTGGTAGTGAGCCTTCAAATCCATTATTACCTTGATTGAGCGTACACGTGTTGGTATGTGTGATCTGTCTTGAGGTAAAGGTTGTACTGATTCATGTGAAGCTTAGAGGTGCTTAGTCACTGTCCAAGCTTGTGGGAGGGGGTGGTGCTCTTTCCTGAAACAAACTCAGTAGATCCCTAGTTTCTCTAGTGAGAGTGTGAGCCAATGATTCCGTTATCTGTGCTGCAGCATCAGGTGCGACTTTAAAACTGACTGTGATAATTACCTCGGTGACTTGAGTTACCCGATTCTCAAAGTAGAATAGTGTTGATTCTCTATTGTGTAGAGCTCCTTCCATTTTGTTGTTGTGGGTTGGTTGTAGGTTGCGGACATGGTTTCGACCTTCTCCTTCTTCTTCTTGGCACTTGGCCTATGTATATCCACTGGGTTTGGCGTGTTGGTTGACTCTCCCACTGCGAATCGATTACCGTTACGCCTGGCACTCGAGCTTCGATGGAGATGCGGAGTTCGTCTAGTTGTGCTTGGAGCTCTTCTTCTTCTATCGTCCAATTAGCAAATCCTGCTAGCCATTCATCCATTCACAATAGTTTAGGGGTTTCACTATTGTAAAATGAAGGGTTTTATGAAAAGATCCTCAGTGGGGGCACCAAATGACGGGAGCAAAGCGAACCCCGAACCCCAATGGCCTCTAAAACACCGGGGACCGAATGGCGCGCCTCGAGCCTGTCATGGTAAAGCAAACAGGGGGCACCACTTAGCTTTAACGGGTAGGACGCAAACAACACACCACCATAACAAAGTTTTCATCCAAGAGAGATGGATGCTTGGGAGTAATGATGAAGAGGAATGGGAATGAGATCAAGTGAGAGAGAGAGAGGGTGAGGGAGGGGGTATAGCGGCTTAGTACTTAGGCACCACAAAAGGATGGCGAATCCGCACACCCTTCACACATACACAAGCTCACTCCAAACACAAGACTAGGTGGCGATTCCGCACACCTCACATGGGCAAAACATTGCAAGAAAACATACTCACAAAACCTCAAGATTTATTTAGAGAATAAGGCGATGAAATGGGGAGCATAGGGTAGGGGAATGAGAAGGGAGAGCGTGGTAGAGCACATGGCGGATAGGTGGGAGTTGATGGCGAAGACTCGCACGAGAGTTATGGCCATCATCCTTCATTTAGTTTCCCTTCATCTTCCATAGCCCAAGGGTGTAGAGGTCATGCTCAAGACGAGCATGGTGATTGCGATGACGGTGATGGTGTGGGTGTGTGTGTGTGCACTAGGCACACACCGTGCATAGTGTACTCTTTGGTGATGGTGTGTGTGTTTAGTGTGATGGTGACCCCTCTTTATATAGGGGAGGAGGAGGGAGAAATTCTAGAATTTAGAAATGAAGAAATCATTATCTACATAGGCGATGTGACAGTGGGCCCCACTTGTCTGGCTGTGTGTATATGTGTCAGAACAGCAGTCTCATGAGAGAGAGACTAAGAGAGAGAGATGGGTTGATGAAACAAAGTGAGAGGTGACATGGAGAATAAAGTAATTACAAGAGGGGAGAGAGGGGAGTGTGTTTAGAGGTGAATCTGTGTGCAGATGTGTGTGAACACAAGAAAAATCAGGTAACCACCGGGTGGGGATGGGTATGTGGGCACCTTTTTCAGTGAAACTGAGTGTGTGTGAGTGTGGGGGAGGTTATTTAGCTACAAGACAAGAGACATGGCACCGTTTAGAGAGAGAGGGGGGTATTTGGGTCATGGGATATGATAGGAGAGAGAAAGAGGGGGTGGGGTATACTATTTTGGAAGATAGGGTAAGTTGTATGTGAGTTAGGGTGCATTATTGGTGAGTTATAATGCATTATTGGTGAGAGGTGGGGTAGCTTGAGGGGAGAGAGAAAGGAGAAAGGACAAAGGGAAGAGAGAGGGGGTTGACCTTTTGAGTGGAGGAGAGGAAAAGGGACACCTAGCGGGGCAACAGTGAAGAAAAAGGAGGCAAGGTGGGGATGGGCTACCCCGCAGGCATGAGGTGGCCTATTTTACCTTTCTTATATATTTACATAATCATACTTTATTTTTTTCTTACTTTTTTCCAATTCCTTTTATCACTTCCTCCATAAGAGGGGGTGTTCATGGGGTGGGGACGAGAGAAGAGGAATATGGGAGCTTGGCTTGTGAAAAGCCCCCATCAACACCACCATAACAAAGTTTTCATCCAAGAGAGACGGATGCTTGGGAGTAATGATGAATAGGAAGGGAAATGAGATCAAGTGAGTGAGTGAGAGAGAGAGAGAGAGGGAGAGAGAGAGAGAGAGAGAGAGAGAGAGAGAGAGAGAGAGTGAGGGAGGGGGTATAGCGGCTTAGTACTTAGGCACCACAGAAGGATGGCGAATTCGCACTCCCTTCACACATACACAAGCTCACTCCAAACACAAGACTAGGTGGCGATTCCGCACACCTCTCATGGGCAAAACATTGCAGGAAAACATACTCACAAAACCTTAAGCTTTATTTAGAGAATAAGGCGATTAAATGGGGAGCATAAGGTAGGGGAATGAGAAGGGAGAGAGTGGTAGAGCACATGGCGGATAGGTGGGAGTTGATGGCGAAGACTCGCACGAGGGTTATGGCCATCATCCTTCATTTAGCTGCCCTTCATCTTCCATAGCCCAAGGGTGTAGAGGTCATGCTCAAGACGAGCATGGTGATTGCGGTGATGGTGATGGTGTGGGTGTGTGTGTGTGCACTAGGCACACACAGTGCATAGTGTACTCTTTGTTGATGTTGTGTGTGTGTTTAGTGTGATGGTGACCCCTCTTTATGTAGGGGAGGAGGGGGGGGAAATTCTAGAATTTAGAAATGAAGAAATCATTATGTACATAGGCCATGTGACCGTGGGACCCACTTGTCTGGCTGTGTGTATATATGCCAGAACAGCAGTCTCATGAGAGAGAGACTAAGAGAGAGAGATGGGTTGATGAAAAAAAGTGAGAGGTGACATGGAGAATAAAGTAATTACAAGAGGGGAGAGAGGGGAGTGTGTTCAGAGGTGAATCTGTGTGCAGATGTGTGTGAACACAAGAAAAATCAAGTAACCACCGGGTGGGGATGGGTCTGTGGGCACCTTTTTCAGTGAAATTGAGTGTGTGTGAGTGTGGGGGAGGTTATATAGCTACAAGACAAGAGACATGGCGCCCTTTAGAGAGAGAGGGGGGTATTTGGGTCATGCGATATGATAGGAGAGAGAAAGGGGGGGTGGGGTATTCTATTTTGGAAGATAGGATAAGTTGCATTAATCTTGAGTTAGAATGCATTATTGGTGAGAGATGGGGTAGCTTGAGGGGAGAGAGAAAGGAGAAAGGACAAGGGGAAGAGAGAGGGGGTTGACCTTTTAAGTGGAGGAGAGGAAAAGGGACACACGGCGGGGCAACAGTGAAGAAAAAGGAGGCAAGATGGGGATGGGATGCCCCGCAGACAAGAGGTGGCCT
This sequence comes from Adiantum capillus-veneris, assembly GCF_014529385.1. Lineage (NCBI taxonomy): Eukaryota > Viridiplantae > Streptophyta > Polypodiopsida > Polypodiales > Pteridaceae > Adiantum > Adiantum capillus-veneris. Next base: position 32,457,854 of record NC_140959.1, read on the forward strand.
ATTTTACCTTTTTCATATATTTACACAATCATACTTTATTTTTTCTTACTTTTTCCAATGCTTTTTATCACTCCCTCCCTAAGAGGGGGTTTTCATGGGGTGGGGACGAGAGAAGAGGGGTATGGGAGCTTGGCTTGTGAAAAGCCCCCATCATTAGCCCTCCCCTTTTGGCTAGAGGCATTTATGTCTCTAGCTCATCTGTTTGATCATTATCGTCGGAGGTGGCGGCTGATGGTGTGTCCTCATTTGGAATGTCAATAGGTGGAGCCTGGTCAAATTGAAGAAAATAAGGTTTAAGTCGCCAATCATTTACCCTGGTTTTATGAAGTTTTCCATCAGCCTCCATAAGCTGGTAGCTTCCATTGGCATACTTTTTCCTGATGATGAAAGGGCCTTCCCATCGGAGTAGGAGTTTCTTACACCAACATTCCTTTCTTCAATTCTTTTTTCCGGAGATGCTGGTTAAAGATAAGTCGTTTATGCTCTGCTTGTGCCGCATAATAATTTATTGCTTCTTCTCTGTCCAGCTGCAGTCCTTCCAAGTTGATGATATGATCTCTCAAATGCATGTTGGGCTGTTGAAGTTGGCTTGCAATTACTCTAAGACTTTGTAATTGCACTTCAATGGGCAAGATTGCTTCCTTACCAAATACTAGATGATACGGTGTGAATCCCAAGGATGTACGGAATGAAGTTCTGTAGGCCCATAAAGCTGGTAGTAGGTACTTATCCCAGTCTCCAGGATGATTGTTTACCTGCTTGGTAATAATTTTAGAAACCATTCCATTTACCTTTTCAACTAGGCCATTACATTGAGGGTAATATGGTGAAGAGTGCCTCCTTGTAATGCCCAGTTTCTGCATTAATTCTCCTACCAAGTCTGCTCTGAAACCTGGCCCTCTATCAGAGATGATCTCTAAAGGTGTGCAAAACCTACAACATATGTGCTCGTAGATAAATTTAGCTACCTCTACCGCTGTGATTCTAGTGGTGGCTGTAGCGTCTGCCCATCTAGTCATGAGGTCGACCCCCATGATAATGTAGAATTTTCCTGAGTTGGCCCTAGGTAATGGCCCAATGGCATCGATACCCCATTTTTCAAATGGGCCATATGAGAGAATAGGTGTCTGTGGTTTAGGCATAAGTGACCTAGTGCCGGCCTTTTGACACAACTTACACGTTTTGCACCAGTGGTGTACATGACGGTGGAGGCTAGGCCATATGAAGCATGCCTTCAAGATTTTCCTACTTGTTATGTCTAGGGCAAAGTGACCACCACAAACCCCGTCGTGTCAACTAGCAATTACTCCCGTGATTTCCTGAGAGAGAGGGACCTTCCTGAGTATTTGGTCCTTACCCTTACAGTACAAACTGTCATTGATGAGTCAATACCTTGTGGCCTTCCGCGTCAGCCATTGCTTCTGTCCCTTTGTTAAATCTGATGGGCATTCCCTTGTTTCCAAAAAATGCATGATGTCAGGCAAGGCATCACTGCCTTGAAATAGAGGGAGCTTTAGTTTTATTGCTCCAACCACCACTTCCTGTAGTCTTTCACTTGCTAGGGCATCTGCTTCTTGGTTTTGAGCCCTTGGGATATGGTGTATTTGAACTTCTTCAAACTTACCCAACAAGGTTTTTACACCACTTAAGTGAGTCCTTAAACTAGGATTCTTGCATGTCCATGCTCCATTTACTTGCCTTACCAGAAGTAGAGCATCCCCAAATACATTAAGGCGTTGTACACGTTGCAAGACGCACCATTGTAGACCCTTGGTTAGTGCTGCATACTCAGCTTCATTGTTATAATGTGAATCTAACAATTGTCCCAACGAAAATACCTTTGTCCCTTTGTCATCAAAGACCACTATGCCTGCAGCTGCTTTGTCGGACGCTCGCTTGTAGGCTCCATCAAAGTAGAGAGAGTGTGCTCCTTCTACCATCGGTGGTACTGGAGGTAATCGGACTTCTCCTTCCTTAGATTCATTCTCCTTCCCTTCAAAGACTTGGTAGGTCATGAGTCCCCCCAAACTTGCCCTTGTCGTGCTTTCTACCTGTACCGTGTAGTCAAACTCTTGCAGACGAACTAGCCATTTAGTAATTCTAGCAGACACATCCATGGTTTGTACAACATAGGGAAATATTTCATCCGTGGTTAGAATCACAAATTGCTTAGGCAACAAATATGACCTAAACTTTGTAGTTGCAAATCTAAGAGCTAGGACTAAGTGTTCCACATGGGTGAAACCTTTCTCTCCTGCTGTCATCATTCGACTAGAGAAGTAGATTGGCCTCATGAAAGATGTCGTCGTATCCTTTTGGAGTAGCACAGCCCCCAATGAGTCATCACCAACACTTGAGGTGACATAGAATTTTTCATCCCACTTAGGTGGTGAGATAGTTGGCAGAGTGGCTAAGACCTCCTTTACCTTGTTGTAGTGATGTTCTCTTTCCTCGTCCCAAGTGAAAGTTGATCTTTGAGTGAGTTGTTGTAGTGGTAGAACAAGTTTTGATAGTAGATGTATGAATCTACTTAAGTACCTCACCTTCTGTAGAAAAAAGACCAGTTGACGTGCGGTCGTTGGTGAAGGTAGGGCTATGAGTGCGGACACCTTACTTGGGTCGACGTTGATACCTTTTGCTGAAATTTCATGGCCTAGTAGAATGACTTTACTCTCCCCAATGTGGCATTTATCCACATTTAATTGCCCACCTAGGCTCTGCAACCTGGCCAAACCTTCTGTTACCTTTCGTAAGTGTGAAATACGGGAGCTATATATACAAAAATCATCAATGAACACTCTTATGGATGTTCCAAAGAACGGTTGAAAAACATATGTGACATATCTTTGGAATGTGGCAGGTGCATTTGTGAGACCAAATGGCATAACCCTATATGCAATACAACCCCATGGCATGATAAAAGTGGTTTTTAGCTGATCTTTCAAAGCTATGCGTATTTGAAAGTATCTTGAATAACCATCACAGATGGTATAGCATTCAAAACCCGCTACTTCATTCAGAATTTCATCCAAGAAAGAGAGAGGAAAGTGGTCTCTCTTTGTAGCTGCATTTAGTGGTTTGTAGTCAACACAGACCCTCCACTTACCATTCTTTTTAGGCGTCACCACTACGGGTGACACCCATTCTAAGTTTTCTACAGGATAGATAATTCCAGCCTCCAGCAGTTTCCTTACCTCGGCCAAGAGTGCCTTTTCTTGTATGACCCCCAGTCGTCGTAGCTTTTGCACAACTGGTTTTACCCCTTCCTTCAGCTTAATATGATGTTCCACCACTATAATGCCTGTGATTCTTTCATAGTTGTCAATGAACAGGTTAGGAAATCCCATCAACATTTGCAAAAAACTATCTTTCTCCTCAAGTGTTAATTCCGTAGACAACATACCCTTCAACCTACTTCCTCCTAGGCCAGGTGATTTGCTCTACTCTTCATTGGGTTGCCCTTTTGGTGATGGATCACCAGTTGTGCTTACCCTTTGTGGATCCTTCATAATGATACCCATCACATCAATGGAACTGTCACTTTCGTCGGTGGATGTGGTCTCCTCCATAGAACTGGAAGATTCGCTAGTGGTTTCATCTACCGATGTTTCCAGATTCATTTGCTTGTGCTTGCCAATCCTCATGTCGTAGTAGATTGTCTCCCCTTTCTTACCGGTCATGCGTAGAAGGCCAGTACCCCAATCCTGTTTTGCTTTCATGGCCATCAACGATGGCCTTCCCAAGATTAGTGGATAGCCCTCCCCCTTAGTAGGCATTATAAAAACATCTACCTCTACCTTAGTGTTGAAAGCTTTTATTTTCACGGCACTTACCACACCCACACACTTTACTTTTGCGTTGTTTTCCATCTTTGCCTTGCATGGAGAAGGTCTGTCAACCTGGAGCCCTAATCGAAGAATCATAGCTTCGCTCATTACACAAATTTGTACACCTCCATCTATGTAGGTGTTTCCAACCCTCTTTCCTTTTATGTTTACGTCGACAATTGGAAGGATGTCATCCATGTTGCATCCCAAAATTTCTCTGGCTACCTTTGTTTTGGAGCGTCTTGTACTTACCATTTTAGACCATTTTCGCCTTACTTTAGGTACAAGATGTACCAGATGTGGCCATCTAATCTTCGGTCCTTGCTCTGCCATATCCAATGTTAGATCATAGGGCTTAGAAATTTCCCCTAGCTGGAAGTCAGTGATGCCCAATTTCTGTCGTGGCCTGGATGGCCTCTTGGTAGTTTCTCCTCTCATGCTTCTCTCATCATCTGATTGTGTAGCTTTCTCCCTCCTAGATCTTTTCACAGTCATGGCTTCAAGTGGTTCTAAAAAGGTTACCTTCTCCTTACCCTTGTCCCTCTCCTTTTCTCTGGGTGGATCCACTACTACGGCTTTTCCTTTCTCTTCTAGCCTTATGATGTTTACAGGGCAATCAGGTGGTGGGGCTGGTGGAAGAGGTGGAATGGATGCTTGTACTGGTGTCTGGGGTGGACGTAGAATTTGTGTTGGTGGGGGTGGTGCTCGAGGTGGGGGTGTTCTTTCTCTAGGGGGTGACAATTGGTTCCTCCTACCTCCTCTATTATAGTTTTGTCATGGTTTGGGACAGTAGTACATACCGTGACCGTCTTCTCCGTAGTTGTAGCAATGATACTCCCTGTCTTGTCGTCGTGCTCTTCCAGGGTCTTGATCTCTTTCTTGACTCGTCCCTTGCTGTATTAAGTGGACAGACAAATTCTGCAGTTGGTCAGTAATATGGGCCAACATATCTTGTTGGTCATCTCTTACCCCAAGAGCCGGTGGTGGTGGTGGAATGGTGGTTGTCGTAGTTGCTGGTCCACGCGATGTTCCTGCTTCTGTTGACTCGGTTTCTTTGGCTTTCATTCGCAGCTTCTTGTCCTTAAGGCGAGCAATCTCAACGGCTAACTCGTACGTAGCCGGGAATCTACCTTTTACCTTTTCCTTGAGAAGCGGCCATAAGCCCTGCGTGAACCGATCTTTTTTTAGGAAATCGGGTGCAGCTTCCCCCCTTGCCAGTGACTCAACCCACCGTTCCCACAAATCCACAAATTTGGACTCATAGGTGGAATATTCTAAAAGACCCTGTTGCTTCAAGTCTCTTAACTTGTCCCACAACTTTTTTGAAGTGGTACGTCCCCCAAAGCGCCTCTTAAAAGCAGTTTTTAAGGGTTCCCAGTCATCCTTGGTTGCTTGTGGAAGTGCATTGTACCATGATCTAACTTCTAGCTTCATCAGATGCTTAAAGATTCTAACCCACGATTCATCCGTATCTTTGTTGCTCACTACACATGCTACTTCAAAGTCATCTAGGAAGTTTGTTACCAAATCCTCCCTCTTCTTTCCTTTAAATGTTGGAAATGCTACACTTGCCATGATTACTGAGAGAGAGCTAGAAAGACACACTGCTTAACTTGCAAAAGTTTTTTCTTCTTTACAAGGAGGCGTGTATACCCTCTTATACTAGGACATAGATTAAAACTTCAAACGGTACATTGCCTTGTACCAAAGGTAAGACAAATGGTTGATCTGATGCCACAACCTCAAAAAACCACTCCCCACCCAGCATGGTGTCAATGACGTGCTGGTAGTGGGCCTTCAAGTCCAGTATTACCTTGATTGAGCGTACACATGTTGGTATGTGTGATCTTTCTTGAGGTAGGTTGTACTTATTCATGTGAAGCTTAGAGGTGCTTAGTCACTGTCCAAGCTTGTGGGAGAGGGTGGTTTTCTTTCCTGAAACAAACTTAGTAGATCCCTAGTTTCTCTAGTGACAGTGTGAGCCAATGATTCCGTTATCTGCGCTGCAGCATCAGGTGCGACTTGAAAACTGATTGTGATAATTACCTCGGTGACTTGAGTAACCCGATTCTCAAATTAGAACAGTGTTGATTCTCTATTGTGTAGAGCTCCTTCCATTTTGTTGTTGTGGGTTGGTTGTAGGTTGCGGACATGGCTTCGAACTTCTCCTTCTTCTTCTTCGCACTTGGCCTATGTATATCCACTGGGTTTGGCGTGTTGGTTGACTCTCCCACCGCAAATCGATTACCGTTACGCCTGGCACTCGAGCTTCGATGGAGATGTGGAGTTCGTCTAGTTGTGCTTGGAGCTCTTCTTCTTCTGTTGTCCAATTAGCAAATCCTGCTAGCCATTCATCCATTCACAATAGTTTAGGGGTTTCAGTCTTGTAAACTGAAGGGTTTCATGAAAAGATCCTCAGTAGGGACACCAAATGACGGGAGCAAAGAGAACCCCGAACCCCCAACGGCCTCTAAAACACCGGGGATCGAATGGCGCGCCTCGAGCCTGTCATGGTAAAGCAAACAGGGGGCACCACCTAGCTTCAGCGGCTAGGACGCAAACAACACACCACCATAACAAAGTTTTCATCCAAGAGAGACGGATGCTTGGGAGTAATGATGAAGAGGAAGGGAAATGAGATCAAGTGAGAGAGAGAGAGAGAGAGAGAGAGGGAGGGGGTATAGCGGCTTAGTACTTAGGCACCACAGAAGGATGGCGAATCCGCACACCCTTCACACATACACAAGCTCACTCTAAACACAAGACTAGGTGGCGATTCCGCACACCTCTCATGGGCAAAACATTGCAGGAAAACATACTCACAAAACCTCAAGCTTTATTTAGAGAATAAGGCGATGAAATGGGGAGCATAAGGTAGGGGAATGAGAAGGGAGAGAGTGGTAGAGCACATGGCGGATAGGTGGGAGTTGATGGCGAAGACTCGCACGAGGGTTATGGCCATCATCCTTCATTTAGCTGCCCTTCATCTTCCATAGCCCAAGGGTGTAGAGGTCATGCTCAAGACGAGCATGGTGATTGCGGTGATGGTGATGGTGATGGTGTGGGTGTGGGTGTGTGTGTGTGCACTAGGCACACACAGTGCATAGTGTACTCCTTGGTGATGTTGTGTGTGTGTTTAGTGTGATGGTGACCCCTCTTTATATAGGGGAGGAGGGGGGAGAAATTCTAGAATTTAGAAATGAAGAAATCATTATCTACATAGGCCATGTGACTGTGGGTCCCACTTGTCTGGCTGTGTGTATATATGCCAGAACAGCAGTCTCATGAGAGAGAGACTAAGAGAGAGAGATGGGTTGATGAAAAAAAGTGAGAGGTGACATGGAGAATAAAGTAATTACAAGAGGGGAGAGAGGGGAGTGTGTTCAGAGGTGAATCTGTGTGTGAAGACAAGAAAAATCAGGTAACCACCGGGTAGGGATGGGTCTGTGGGCACCTTTTTCAGTGAAACTGAGTGTGTGTGTGTGAGGGAGGTTATTTAGCTACAAGACAAGAGACATGGCGCCCTTTAGAGAGAGAGGGGGATATTTGGGTCATGGGATATGATAGGAGAGAGAAAGGGGGGGTGGGGTATACTATTTTGGAAGATAGGATAAGTTGCATTAATCGTGAGTTAGAATGCATTATTGGTGAGAGGTGGGGTAGCTTGAGGAGAGAGAGAAAGGAGAAAGGACAAGGGGAAGAGAGAGGGGGTTGACCTTTTGAGTGGAGGAGAGGAAAAGGGACACACGGCGGGGCAACAGTGAAGAAAAAGGAGGCAAGGTGGGGATGGGCTGCCCCGCAGGGATGAGGTGGCCTATTTTACCTTTCTCATATATTTACATAATCATACTTTATTTTTTCTTACTTTTTCCAATGCCTTTTATCACTCCCTCCCTAAGAGGGGGTTTTCATGGGGTGGGGACGAGAGAAGAGGGGTATGGGAGCTTGGCTTGTGAAAAACCTCCATCACCATCAACCTCTAGTAGAACACAGTTCCTAATGCAGATAGATGCACATGATTGTGTCAAAGACAAAATCATTGGTGAAGGACCTAAAAACGCGAAAAAGATAGATCTGGTCGAACCAGGAGAAGAGCCTAAACCTGCATACATTGCAAATGACCTAACAAAAGAAGAAGAAGAACTTTTGTTAAGCTTACTAAAATAATACCGAGATATCATTGCTTAGTCTTACAAGGATCTCAAGGGTGTTGATCCAGAAATTTGTCAACATACCATACCCATGAGAGATGACGCAAAACCAAGTAGACAAAGGCCAAACACATACAATGAAACATTTTCTAGGAAGATTAAAGAGGAGATTGAAAAGCTAAAGGAGGCTGAATTCATCTATGAGATAGAACACACGGATTAGGTGTCTCCAACTGTGGTAGTACCCAAGAAAAATAGAAAATTACGAGTGTGTGTCAACCTCAAGAACATGAATGCAGCTACCACTAGAGACAACTTTCCTCTTCCTATCACTGAGCATGTTTTAGAACGAGTTGCAGGTAAAGAAGCTTACAACTTTTAGATGGTTTTTCGGGATAAAATCAACTTTTGGTTGACACAAAAGATCAGCATAAAACTCCCTTTGCAATGGAATGGGATATTTTTGCCTATCGGGTTATGCCTTTTGGGTTAACTAATGCCCCTGCCACCTTTCAAAGATTGACGAGACATGATTTTAAAGAATATCTTAGAAGTTTCTTGGAAGTATATATGGATGATCTATGCGTACATTCATCAATCCAAGCTGATCATTTTGAACACCTCAAAAAGGTATTCGAAAAATGTAGACTTTATAGGATTTGCTTAAATCCTGAAAAGTGCGCATTTATGGGTAGACAAGGAAAAATTCTTGTACATATAGTGTCTAAAAATGGCATAGCTACCTATATGGACAAAATTCATGTTTTTGCTGATTTTCCTAGACCAACAACAGTCAAAGGGGTTCAAGCCTTCATGGGACATTGTGGATATTACAGACGGTTCATTTACATGTACGCTATAATTGTAAAACCAATGTATAGCTTGATTACACACTCTGAATGGACTGAGGTGTGTGAAGGATCCTTCATGAAGCTTAAGCAAGCTCTCACTTCAACTCCAATATTGAAAGCACTAGATTGGAATAAGATATTCCACATACATGTAGATGCCTCCAATTTTGCCATAGGGTGTATACTAGCTCAACCGGGAGAGGCGAAAATTGATTTTTCTATTTCTTATGCTAGCTGACAGTTGAATATGGAAGAAAAGAATTATACCACCACCAAAAGGGAAGGATTAGGAATGATCTATGCCGTAAAAAAGTATATACATTACCTATTAGCAAACAAATTTGTGTTCTTTGTGGATCACCAAGCCTTATTGTACTTGGTCAACAAGTCATGCAGCACAGGAAGAATAATGAGATGGTTCATCATTCTTTTGGAATTTGATTTTACTGTAGTTGTAAAAAAGGAGACTACACATCAAAGAGAAGATTATTCATCAAGATTGTTTCAGGGGAACCACCTAAAAGAGTAGACGATGATCTACCAGATGCCTGTCTGTTCTGCATGGAAATGATACCTCAATGGTCGGAAAATATGGTATCATTGATGACCATAGCTCAAGTGGATTTGCAAATACCACTTTCTATTACAATCGCATTAATTGAACAATTGGCTATGTATCAATTGCTAGCTAGAAGGTTGTACAAAAGAAATCGGGATGGAATATTGATCTTATGCATCAACCCTCAGGAGAAAACCAATACCTAAGTCAAGCACATATTACCATAGTAGGACTTCACTTTGCAGAAGATCAAACTATGTGACGGATGTTAAGACTTGGAGTATTTTGGCCAACTATGAGGAGTGATGTTCATTCTTTTGTTGAAAAATGTCCTCAATGTCAAAAACAAACACCCATACCTCATGTAACATTGTTTGAAATGTCGCCTGTTCCTAAGTGGAGTAACTATCTAGCTACTTACTTATTCAGTCGAACATTTCCTGAGGATATGAGTAAACGCCGCCAAAGAGCAATTGAAACTGAAGCAAGAGACTATGCTCTTATTGGAAACCAATTGTATCGGAGAGGTAAGGATCAACATCTGCGTCTTTGTTCCAATTATAGAACAAGCATATGCTGGATTAGCTGGAGGTCAATTTTCTAGTGAAACCACTGCAAGAGCAATCTTAATGGCAAGCATATGATGGCCAACAATTTTTGCAGATGAGAAAGAATATGTTCGAAGGTGTGATGCTAGTCAACGAGCAAAAATGCCAACACGTGTAGATAGCATGCCCTTAAGACCGATGATGGGGGCTAGAGATTTCGCAAAATGGGGTATAGATTTTTTTGGGCCAATAAAACCACCTGCTTATAGAACCCAAGCTCAATAAATAATTGTAGCTACGGGCTATTTGACCAAGTGGGCTGAGGCTAAAGCAACTCAAAAGAATGATGCCAGAACCACGGTTGCATTCTTATATGAGTATGTGTTCACAAGATATGGACTGCCAATAGAAATTTCCAATGATTGGGAACTCATTTCCTCAATGAGGTAATCAAGTATCTGCTTAATGAATTTATGGTCATCCATAACAAATCAGCTCCCTATCACCCCCAAGCAATGGGGCAAGCTGAGCATACGAATAAAATTCTTAGCTCGGTATTGACCAAATCGGTTAGTTTAGGAAGGACAGACTGGGAAATGAATCTCCATGCAGCTTTATGGGCTTATCGAGTTTCATTCAAAACAGCTTTAAATGCTACACCCTTTAACCTTGTTTATGGTCTTGATGCCATACTGCCAATAGAGTTTCTATTGCCAACACTAAGGGTAGCTAAGTATCTTGAGTAGACTGGACATGAATTGTTAGAGAGACTTGAAGATTTAGAAAAGCTAGATGAGAAAAGGCTAACTACTGTATCTCACATCTATGCACAAAAGAGAAAACAAAAACAGTTTTTTGATTCCCATCTAATTATAAAAATCTTCAAAAAAGGGGACTTAGTTTTAGTCTATTTCCTTAAGCAACACAGTCCCAAGTTTAAGAAAAAGGGAAACGGATCGTTTATCATTGAAGATGTATCTCCAAGTGGAGCAATTAAATTAACCAATAGCTAATTGGGTTAGTGGATGTCGTTTAACACTAGAATGGTAACCTAACAGGACATAAAAGTGTCCTTTCAGGGTTTTAGGAAAAAATTCCAAAAACATAGTAGATCCACTCATTTTGAAAAATCCTTTCATGAGCTTATAGTTCAATAACTACTACATATGGAAAAAATGAGAAACTTGTAATTTTTCTCATCCCTTCGTCACTACAAGCCTCCAAAGTTACAAGCCAAATGGGTTCTAGAACTTCAAGAGTTCGAATACACTTTTCTTGTGTGTTAACCCTCACGGCACACGGACACCCTATGATCTATAAACGTTGTATTATTTAGAGTCAGGTACCGGGTTTGTCGGACCAATAGGAAAAGGGTAAGAGTGATCGCCGATGAGAGGCGCACTCTAACACGAACATGCTAGGGTTAGTTGGCTAAGCATGGGTGCCCAAGTGTGAATGGGGTGAGCTCCTATAAAAGCCAACTAAACCTAATTTTTACTCATTCTCTCATTTGTGCAATAGAAGAGTTCTCTTGCTCCATCTCCATCTTCTTCTTCTTCACCTCCTTGTGTGTGTGTGTGTGTGTGAGAGAGAGAGAGAGAGAGAGAGAGAGGGAGAGTGTGTGTGCGATCGAGCATTACGAAGGCACGACGGCGGCGAAGTGGTTGAGCGTGGCACGACTACAGCTTCTTCTTCATCACGGCGAGGAATCCACCACGAAGGCGAGCGTAGAGCGGTGAGTGACACACCCTTTGCTCTCTTGAGCTTGTTAGTTTAGGCTTGTTGTGTGCTTGGAGCCGTTTGTGGCTCGCACACTGTGTATTGGAAAGTCCCTTGCTTCGACAATGCGGCAAGGAGCGCACATTTTTGGCGCCGCTGCCGGGGATATGCCCTACACTAAGCTCGGTTAGCACTTTACGCTTTCTTGTGGTGCAATCTCTATCATAGGAAAGGCAGGGAAGGAGTTTGTGTAGTTGCGTGGAGATTTCTGTTTTTTGCGTTTTCTACGTTTTCTGGTTTGCACTGCACAGTTAGCATTTTCTGCATTTTCTGCGTTTAATTTTCTATCAAGTTCCAATTTCTGCAATTTTCTGCATTTTCTGCGCTTTTTCAATTTTCTGCATTTTCTGCGTTTTTTCAATTTCTGCAATTTCCGCAAGTTCTGCATTTCTACGTTTTCAATTTCTGCATTTTCAATTTCTGCGTTTTCAATTTCTGCAATTTCCGCAAGTTCTGCATTTCTGCGTTTTCAATTTCTGCATTTTCAATTTCTGCGTTTTCAATTTCTGTATTTTCTGCATCAAAAAAAAAAAGTAAAAAAGTTCTTTTTTGGGAAAAAAAAATTCTGAAAAAAATAAAAAATAAAAAATAAAAAAATCGGAAAATAAAAAACGCGAGTGAGCGGGCGGTTAAATTTTTCGAAAATAAAAAACGTGGCTCTTAAAACGGACGGGTTGGTTTGTATAAAAGATAGATCGGGATCATTTCCCCAAGCCCAAGCCCAAGCCCAGGCCTTAGTCCTCAGTCTTATGATATATACTAGACTCACTCTTATATATATACCCTACTCCCTCAAGAGAGAATGAGAGGATGTGGGACAAGTCCTCCACTCTCCTCTTTTGTCTTCCCACTTGCACCCTTAGACTTTCTAGTTTGGGCCTAGTTCCCTACTGGAAATTGACAGTTTTAGGGATTCCGAGGGCATAGAGTGACCAAACGGAATGCTGTAAAGCACGGCACGACCCTCTGACCGATACGCTCGTTTTGAGCTATCACACGGCCCATTCCACGACATGCTCTAAAAAATCTAGCAAAAAAACAAACAAAAAACACGCTAAAAACTAGTCACAAGGCCTCCTAGAGCAGCTTTTTGACACCTTAGGGTATCAAAAGCACATGCACTTACGCTCTGGGCGGGTGCTAGAACACGAGCATATTGAGGGTGCCTCTGTTCATACGGACACCCATTACCCATCCACGATAAGCTCTAGACCCTCAGCGGGGACACAAGGTAGCACCACCCAAGACCCTAAAATAGCCGCTAGTGATTCCTCCTCCGACTCAGAAATCATGGAAGCATACCCTACCCAAAACACTGAGAGAGAAGGCCATGCACCTCCCGAAGCTCCACAGCCTAGTACTAGTATGTTTAGCCGTTTCATGGAAACATTAGGTAGAGCTATTCGCTCGGAACCTGATGCAAATGAAGCACACGAAGGGGGTGGGGAAGTAGACTCTCCTTTCACATCGCACGTGGACCCCACACCCCCAAAGAGTGTCCATGTGGATGGATATCCTACCAACTTCTTACCAAGAAGGCCCTGTTGAGCTGCCTCCTTCAGAAGTTCCCTCTAGAGTACCGTTGGTGACAAGTAAAACCATGGGGAGCAACATTGCTTCTACCTCACAAGAAACCGTTAACACGTCGACTCTAGAAGGATTGTTCATTAATGATCATTGGACATACGACCTCCACACTGAGGTGTTGACGGATCTACACTCTGGCCACGCCTACCATGTAGGATGGATAGAGATTGTACCATCCACCTCTAGTGCCACGAGCATCGAAGATCAACAGAAAATGATCTGTAATGTTATCCATGGCATTATTCAATCAGAAAGGCAAAACCGAGGGGTAAATATACTCTCAACTGGCCCCATGAGATTTCTGGATACAATCAAGGCTCAACAGCCTACTCTATCACAAATGGAGACTCCTCTAATGAGCCCCATGGAACCATCTTACGTCATTTCACCTGGGGTCTCTATGCAATCTGAGCCTCCGAGAGAAAACTTTAGCTTCCCTAACTTGGCTCAACCCTCTATCAAGGAAAACTCAGTGCTCACTCCAGGGATAGGCCTGACAGAGAATGTACCGATGACATCTACGTTTAGCGCAGTGCCACTACCTAGTGTCATAGTACCTAATATGGGGCCTCGACCATATGTGCCTCTAGCCCCTTATGCACACATGGCCCCCACACCTCCAATAGTACCACTTGTTCATGCTCCTCGAGTGCCGCTCCCTAGCCCTTATCCGAGTGGACCTATGCCCGGTTATGTTCCATATCCTGCATCATCCACACATATGCCAAGACCGGCACCCGTCCCTCTCCCACATATGATTCCAAGAGTACCTCCACCGGCCCTGCCTCCTCACATAGGTGACTTGGCAGCGTTTGCTCAAACCATAGGTCGATCTATCGCGGAAAATATGCGTCACACATCTGATAGAGAGCCTAGAAGTAAGGCAGTACAAATTGCCAAACTCACGCAAAAATTCAATGGGGACGAGGATGCTAGGAAACACATTGAAGTGTTTGAACAAGTATGTGATTCCTTAGGGGAATGCAACGAACTACAAAAGTGCAATGCCTTAAGCTTGACATTAGGTGGGAAGGCTGGAGATTGGTATAGGACCCTAAGGGTGGACGAGAAAACAATCTACCCTACCCATCGAAGGTTGTTTCTAAAGGAGTACATACGAGAAGGTGTGCTTTGGGGTGTAGCATCTCAGCTACAGAAGGCCGAACGTAAGGAAGGAGAGTCAGTAAGGGACTTTATTAGTCATCTAAAGCACTTAAACTCTCGCTGCCCTGTAAATGAGCGCTTTAACAATAACCAACTGCTTGATCGATTCATTCGAGGGTTGAGGAATGAAGGAATCTATAATGGACTAGTGATTAGAGGTACCACAACCTGGGAAGATGTCACTGCCAATGCAATCCAACTAGAGGACAACTTGATGATAGCAGGCATGAGGGTGTCTACTGACACGAGATCCACTAGCTCACAAACCATTGAGTATGAACCCATGACTGCAAAGCCCATTGCCAATGAGCCAAAGGTATTTGAGACATTCTTGACAGACCTCACCAAGGCAATCCAAGAGTCTCTTAAGGATAATCGACCCCCTCAAAATAGTCACATGTATCCAAGAAGGGAGCAACAATGGTGTTCCATTTGCTTAGGTCCACATAGCACTAGTGAGTGCCCTACGTTTAGAGTAAAATTTAATGGAATTTGCAACGCATGTGGTAGGTATGGTCACCAAGCTAAGGATTGTTTAATGATCAAACGCATTATGGAAAATAGACCACCTGTAGCCTGGACGGATGCGCCTCGAGCTCCTGTATTGATGCCTACTCCACCTGTTGAGCAACTACCGCAACACATGGTCCCTAGATCTCAAAATGTTGTACAAGCTACACCGCTACCACCTCCTGTGCTAGGACCGCAGCCCCCGCATCCAAGAGTCGCCCCTATGAACCAAGTGGGTTGCAAGCCATCAAATGCTTATGCAGATGGCTGTGAGGAGGAAATAGACACTAGTATTGCCTATGGACTTGATACATTGGAAGAGTGTCCTATATACTACATGGAAGATTGTTGGGGGCAAGTCAAGCCGGTTTATCAAGCTGCTGCTCTCGCATCCAGAGGTCAAAATATCAACACCCAGGCTAGGAGGCCACCTCTTTAATGATACGAGTTTGGTGGACCACATCGAGTAGCGGAGTGCCCTATTAGGCTGCAGAAGAATGCTGCACAGATGCAAGTGAATCAAGGGAGCACGTCTGCAATGCCAATACTCACATGTAATCGTTGTGGCATAGATCACTTGATTGCCCAATGCCCCTATAACCCAAATGCGCCTAAAATCACACCCCTGAATTTGGTCGAAATTGCTAGTGTGACATCGCCAATACCACCCGTCGCACCCGCCTATGCGATTACACGGTCCATGCTTTAAGGGCCAGGCCATATCCTCGAAGAGAGAGATACCGCGTCAATTATCCAAGCAAAGAAAAAGAAGACACGAAGGAAGAAGTCGCAGAATACGGAAAATTCAAAGCCAAGTTCCAAAACAAACATAGGAACAGGAGATGACCCCGTGTATATGAATGACCTCGAGGATGATTCAGATTCAGTCAAGACAATGGAGACTAGAACCAATACCACAAAGAGAAAGACCGACAAAGAAAACCGTAACATGGAACCAAATGAAAACCGAATAAGAGAAAATCATAAAGAGCCTCTGAAAACACCACAAGTGTTTCCAAATCCAATCCAAGACCCCCAAGATAAACCGCAGGGGCAAAAAGGGAAGAATCGTAAAAAGAAGATTGGGACGTACCCAAACCCAGTAGACGAGATTGAGCAGGTGAAACATCTAAGAGGTTTAGTGGAGGAGACTCAAAGGAAACTAGAACCAGAACCCATGCAGGTCAAAATTCATGACACAGTGTTTCCCACGCAAGTTCATCCACCCCACATGAACCATAGACCGTTAGCCATATCTAGTATCATCCAAGAAGGGAGTGAGGACGGGACATCAGAAAGTGAGCATACACCTTTCTTGTTGGAAAGGATGTTTAATGAAGGAATACCTGATCCCATTGAGGAATATGAGATTCCATCCTCACCAGTTCCTAGTCAAGGACCTACACCCTGCAAAACGCCAATGAATGTTGCCAAACTAGTGGACTTCATGTCTTTTGAGGTTCGAACCACGATCATAGCAAAGCTGTATGGAGATCCTCAGTTATTCCTTGCACTTCGAGCATTCCTTAACGGAGAGCTACGAACGGGATTACCGCAGTTTGCGCAACCAAATAGGCCTGACTCGATTATGATTGATGAGGAAAATCATGTGCAGTCACTTGACTTAGATGGACACGAGTCTGTGATTGAGGTACCCATTAACGAATTAGGGCAGTATTTTGAAGGCGACGAGTCTAATGCGAACCTACCCATCACTACCAAGGGATTAACTATAAAGGGAATTCTTGATGGTGGTGCGGGAGTTAGCATCATTACAAAAGATTGTTGGGAATCCATGGGAAAACCCCGCCTCAATGTTACTAACATTGTGGTAAAGATGGAAAATGGTACCATAGCCAAACCTATGGGGATGCTCAAGGATCTTAAGATCAAAGTTCTAGGACACAAGGTACGACATACGTTCATTGTAATGGATTTCTCTAAACACCTTATGTCATATGAAATGATTTTAGGACGACCATTCATGAGGGAAGCACAAATGGTTCATGATTGGTCTAAAAATCATGTCTATTTGCAATTCCAAGACTCTGTCCTTAGAGTGGATTTGGTGACTGGTAAGGTACACTCCTTAGGGAGTAAAACCATTATTGATCATCGCTCTGACACCACAGTTCACTCGGCCCCACTACAATATTGTTACACTTGTAAGAAGGATACAAACATTGGCCAAGATTCTCCTTATATGGATATCCTACCTGGGATGACTGAGTCGGACAATGTGGATTGGGTCCACCTAGCATCAACCATAGACACTTGGGGAAATAGGGGGACGACCTGGGTAACACCTGAGGGGGATGAAATTCCTATACCCTTAAATATGCTACAAGCAATGCATATCGCTTCCGACAAGACTCATCCTAATGTCACGAAGAAAACATACAAGTGGGTCCCTAAAGCTTCTTTAGTGACCATAGCTAGTGCTAAAAGACAGAAGCCTTGTAGGAAACATACCACTCGCTCCAAGAAAAGTAAGAAAATGTTGCGATGGATCCCTAAACGACTATTGGAAGCCCAAGGCTACTATCAAGGAAATGATCAAATCTGGGTGCCAAAACGTAGATTGTGCTCTTACCTATCACCTGACCCAAGTGAGCCCAATCCCGTAGCTCCAAAACGAATCAATGATCGTGGAAAGAAAAAAATCATGGAATGTTACACACCCGTTCTAGATGGCCTCACGGACAACGATTTTATTTATCTAGATGATGAGGATAGAGGCCTAGCCTTAGGGTGGCCACCCGGTTTATATAATATCCTCTTTCCTTGATTCTAAAAGGGGTGACAGATAGGTAGGTTAGGGGTCTAGATTGTGTTTTGAGTTTGTTTTTTAGGAGTTTTAATTTTTCCCACTGATGTGCCTCCTGGAGGTATTCCTTTTGTTTCCTAGTGTGTACAAGAGCGTGTTGCTATTGATAGGATTTGGACCTTCATGGAACCTTCAAATCAAGCACAACCATCAACACAAACAGGTGTTTCTTGTCCATTAGCATTGCCCTTAACTTTTTGCATCCATGTTTGTCTGCTTTGATTGTGATTGGTAGCATAATATTCAGCGCATTGGCTTAGTACCAAACATTTAATTCAATGTAATTTTTTGTCATAATCACTTGTTTAGGTGTAAAAATCAAGCAGTCCGACTAAGCTAGTTTGACCAAGCTAGATATTAGAAATCTTCTCTTAATACCATGGGGAATGCCTTCCTAATAAGCAATGGTTACTTAGGTTCTTAATCCGATTTAGGAAGCATTGTATGAAATGTACTAGGGCTTTCTAGTGGGCTTAACCCTATTGACCTTTAGCTTAAGTATTATAAAGGGAGTTTACTAATGTGATGAGCCTGGGGAGGGTAACAGTGTTATATGACCCCCCAGAGTTACAAAATTTAAATGCTGAAAATGAACAAGCAAAAATCAAAGTGCCACAATGTAAAATTTTAAGCTGGAAGAGAAATCTCAGCTTGAATTGGTACTTCACTCACATGTATCGCCTATGGTACTAGAGCCCTAGAGGTTCCCAGTGTGGGCGCTTTTCCTTGAAAAGCAAAAAACCCAAGGCATACAAAATAAGCACACACATCAAATTGAATCACTGTGAAAAGACTTTGGGGGGTCAAAGAAAAAGTAATCAGCCAGGCGATGATTTCATGAGAAACTCCTTTTATGGTAGCTTAACTACAAGGTTTTCTAAGTATAGCCTCTAGTCAGCCCTCAAACATGAATACTTGGCTCTCGCGATTAAACAACTTAATTGACCACAGATAATTAAGAAGCTTACCCATGGTATTAATATTCGATCTCTAGTGCCTTTCGACCGTCAAATTAGCGACCCCAGACTTGTTTAATTTTCTACCTTTACATTTGTTTATGCATTTGATTACATTGCAATTTAATGTTCATTGCTAACAAATTGTTTGAAATTCTTTGACCAATCAATTTTTCTACCTAAAACTGCATATGCTTCTTAAGAGAATGCAATTACTGTGCCAATGTTGTTTGATTTTGCAGTGACTGAAGAAGGCTAAGGACATTCATCTCAAATGCTCTTCCACCTCGACGACCCAGCTTCAACTCAATAGCTTCCGAGGGCGGAATCTACATCAGGAAGGGGGGCATGTTAACCCTCACGGCACACGGACACCCTATGATCTATAAACGTTGTATTATTTAGAGTCAGGTACCGGGCTTGTCGGACCAATAGGAAAAGGGTAAGAGTGATCGCCGATGAGAGGCGCACTCTAACACGAACATGCTAGGGTTAGTTGGCTAAGCATGGGCGCCCAAGTGTGAATGGGGTGAGCTCCTATAAAAGCCAACTAAACCTAATTTTTACTCATTCTCTCATTTGTGCAATAGAAGAGTGCTCTTGCTCCATCTCCATCTTCTTCTTCTTCACCTCCTTGTGTGTGTGTGTGTGAGAGAGAGAGAGAGAGAGAGAGGGAGAGTGTGTGCGCGATCAAGCATTATGAAGGCACGACGGCGGCGAAGCAGTTGAGCGCGGCACGACTGCAGCTTCTTCTTCATCGCGGCGAGGAATCCACCACGAAGGCGGTGAGTGACACACCCTTTGCTCTCTTGAGCTTGCTAGTTTAGGCTTGTTGTGTGCTTGGAGCCGTTTGTGGCTCGCACACGGTGTATTGGCAAGTCCCTTGCTTCGACAGTGCGGCAAGGAGCGCACATTGTGGAAGATAGCACAAGGGCAGGTCTTGCAGACATTCTCACATACAAAGTGAGAGAATGGAAAGAGTCACCAAAGGCAGGAGACAAAGCTACACCACAAAATAATGAGGAGGAGATGGACAATGCACACATTTTGTGCTTTGATGGAGCTCACCGACGACAACACGATCAGGCAGCAGGGGGGGTTCTTATTCTAAGTCCACAAAGGGAAGTTATTGTTAAGAAACGTATCACCTTGGAAAATGTTCATTCTGATAATGAGGCTGAGTATGTCACCTTAAAGTTGGGGCTTGAAGAATGTAGAAAACTTGGCATCAAAAGACTTATAATAAGAGGTGATTCCTTACTATTTATTAGGCAAATCCAAGGGATATGGAAGTGCAAGAACCCTACTCTAGTGGAGTGGCTTAGACAGGTGAAGGCTTTGATAAAGAACTTTGAAGCTACACAGGTACAGCATGTTGTGAGAACCCTCAACAAGGAAGCAGATTATCTCGCCAATGAGAAACTTCAGATCATGGTGGGAGGTGTGAAGCTCTACGAACCAAAGTACCAAGGCCAAGAGGAATTGAAGGACATCATATTTTTCCTCCAAACTGGTGAGTTCCCTAAACACTTGGATAAAGTGCAAAGGCATAGGTTGGTAAAAAAGGCAACTCCTTACCAACTCATAGGAGATGATCTGTATCATAAAGGGAAAGATTTGGTGCTAAGAAGGGTGCCCTCTGTTCAAGAAATAGAGAGAATCCTCTTTTCATGCCATGATGATGTCTGTGGGGGTCATTTTTCTCATGATATTACAAACAGGAAGATTTTGTAAACAGGGTTTGTTTGGCCAAGTCTACACCGTGATGTCCAGCATTGGTGTAAGTCATGCAAAGGTTGTCAGATTGCTGGAAATCAACGACTCACTTATGAACCTCGAGTTCCAATAATTTTGTATGGTCCTTTTGAGAAGTGGGGTGTGTATGCAATAGGCCCCTTACCTCGCACATCTACCGGGAAGGTCTTCATCATTGTGGGAGTAGATTACATGACACGATGGGCAGAGGCAGCAAGGACAACACGAATTACAGCCGAGGAGGTATCAAAATTTATCTTTGATCACATATGCAGTAGATTCGGCACACCATTAGAGATTTTGTGAGATCATGGTCCAAGGTTTAGAGCAGAGCTCCTAGATAATCTTTTGACAAAGTTAAAAGTCAAACATGTGCATTCTACACCTTACTACCCTCAGTGCAATGGGTTGGTTCAAAAGGTGAATGGTATGATATGTAAGATCATTTCTAAGCAGGTTGCAGATCGACCAAACGACTGGGATCGTCATTTGACCGCATCTTTATGGGCATACAGAACATCTTTCAAGGTATGCACTCAATTCACTCCTTTTCATTTGGTATATGGACAGGAGGCACTCCTTCCTATTGAGGTGGAGATTGCAAGCCTACGCATTATCTCACGGGGAGCAAAGAGGCCAAAAGAAGCTTTGCAGGAAAGAATTTTATATCTTCAACGACTTGAGCTTGATAGAGAAGAGTCCATCGACTATTACATTGCCCAAGCCACAAGCCAAAGGGACAAAATCAACAAGAAGCTCAAGGGGAAAGGATTGAAGGAAGGTATGTTGGTTCTTCGCTATGATAACCGACTTGATACTCGACTTGACAAAAAGTTTTTGCAAAGATGGGAGGGACCTTTCATGATAAAAACAAAGTTTGGGAATGGTAGTTACAGATTAGCAGATCTATCAGGAAAACTCCACAAGACGAGAGTCAATGGATGGCGATTAAAGCCCTACTTTGAACGTATCAATCCGTTGATAGGAAGTCATCTACCTACATCGTCTAAGCTCCAAATTGGCATGGCTCCCTTGGGCTTGGCAAATGCTCCACCTATTTTTAAAGCTTTGATGTGAAAAGAAGAACCAGCTTTGGAATCTCAACATACCCAAGGCAATCCTCCCATCTCCGATTTATGGGATTGAGGTAATGAAAAGCAGGTCTAATGGAGTAAAAGAGTGTATATCACTCCTCCTTTTTTTAGAAAAATAAGAAAAAAAGAAAAAAAAAAGAAAAAAAAAGAAAGAAAAGAAAAAGGAAAAACTCTTTTGTTTCATCTAGGAGCATGAATGATCTTAGATGAAGGGGGAGGGCTAATATGAGTAGCGTTAAATGGTAACCTTGCATTTGCACTACATTTCTACTCAAATATATATATTTTTTATCAAAATTTAACCTAGTGTTCATTCTCTCTTTCCGTAATAGCCTTTTTCCATACAAACACCTTACCCTTATTAGATGTTTATGCATTTACATCATATTTCTCTCTTCATGCTGAATGTAAATAGTAAACTTAATTCTACTCTCCTAGTTTTTTTACTGCATATTCTTTTAACTAATTACCTTTACTAATTTAAATACCTATCTACATCCCATAATTTGTAAATAAATAATTTATGGGCACTTATCTTACCCATCTTCTCTCAAGGGTAGGGTTAACCTTTGTAGGCCTTCCCTTCCCCACCACTATTTGACCCAAGTCTTGGATCATTTATTTGTGTTGGTCAACAAATCTTAAATATAATGTATATCCCCAATAAATCAAACTTTATTGGATCCTACCTCATTTGTTTAAGGTGGATTCTCTTTTGAAAAAAGCATGCTATACCTTGGATGCATGCTAAAGGGCCCCCTACAAGGAGACTTAGTGCAAAAGGTGTTTTGGATGCATCTTGAACGCCTTAGCTCGTGGTTATACTTGAGCAACACTCCAAAATCAGCTTAAACACTTTGAGAAGGTCAACTTTGCATTTTACAGCACCCAATTCTGAGTTACAGGCTGAAAGTTATGGTGAAAACAAGGTGCTGCGGACACTGTTACTGCAGGTCAAAGTTACAATCAGGTAAACCACAAAGGTGAAAAGTTTTCTTGACTTCTCCAACATTCTAAAATACCAATGGGGAGTTAAAAACCACTTGCATGTGGAGGGATCGGCTCAGGATGCTTCCAGAGACACAACAAACAGGATGGGGACACTCTGCAGGAGCCACTGGAGGGACATCATGGTGGGGCCCACATACATTATCAACCCTTATGGAGCCTCCACGACCTAAAAGGCTATTTTTAATGAAGAATAAGTCCCTTTTTTGCATAATTGAAGGAATGGTCAAAAGGGAACCTAACTATGGTTAATTACCTACCCTAGTCAAGTTTAACCTAACCCAAGGTCTTGTACAGCTATAAAAAGGCCCTTTGGCAAGCACAAAAATACACACACCTACTCCATTGCTGCAAATAAGGTCCTCTAAGGTTAGGGAAGCCTTAATCTCTCTCTCCTCTTGTCACCCTATCCATTTCCTAAGCTCGCTATCATAAGCGGCACCATAGAGAGAGCATCAATATGCTATTACTACCATTCTCTTGCAAACATTTCTCTTACCATACTCATCCCTAAATAAGGATTTTAGATTCTATATGAGAGCAAGGATATCAAGTTCAATGAACAATCTCATGGTTTGATCAACAAATCGTTGCAATTGGGGTGTCGTTGTCACAGTTTTGCTCTAAACGCATGCAAAATTGGTAAGCATATCTTGGCAGCTTCTCATATTTTGTGCTCATTGGGTTGCTTGTTTGTTGAGAAAGTTTTTGTGCACCATGGTGTCTATTTTCTTGGCTTCTCTCCTTATGTTGTGTGTAAGTAAGTCTTGGGGCTTCATAGATGGAGAAGAGCTCTCTATACATGCCGCCTTATGTGTGTAAGTAGTCTCTTTTTTTGGGAAAGGAAAGGAGTTGTCAAGTATTTGTGCATTATGGTGTTTTGAGTTTTGAGGTTTTGTGCTTGCTTTTCTTAGAAGTATATGAGCACTAATATGGTGAAGGTCAATCTTTGCATGTGAGTTTGTGCAGTGTTCAAAGGGATTGCTTAAGGAGTGTGTGTTGAATGGTTGAAGGGCATTTTGTGTTGAAGCACATAAGGAAGGTGTGAGTGTGTGTGTGTGTGTGTGTGTGTTGTATATGGTTTGTTTTGGTTTCCTTATTTCTCCATAAAAGAGGGTGGTGCCCCTAAGAAATATGTGTGTGTAGGGTCTCACGGAGTGGTTGTCTGGTGGGAGCCTTGAGTTGAGCCCCATTTCAAAAATCCGCTCTCATAAAAGTGGTGCCCCCACGGAGGAACTTTCCTAATTGCCTTCTACTCCCCTCATGAACAATAGAGTTGCACCATATGCTTTTTATTTTTCACAACGCATCAGAATTAACATTTGTGTAGATCGCAAATTTTTTTACCAACAACGCATTGTTTTTATGTTTGGAGCAGAAAGACTTGGTGAAATCTTGGCATCTCCAAATCCCATCATTCTTCCATTCATTAATTATGATGATTCATTTGATGTCCATGTTTTTATTTTGTTTTGAGGCAGGGACAAGAGGCGCTTAGATAGCGATCCACTCAAAGGAAACTTTCTTCAAGAGAAAGAAAAAGGAGAACACATTGTCACATGAACCGACCTGGAGCTGCTTCTCCTTTTACACCCATAGCTCGTCAATCTGTGCACATCATAATTGCTACAAAATTTAGATTTCAAGCAACCATTAGGAGAATTTTTGGACCCACTCGCCTTAATGAAATTAATGCCTCAATCAACCCTTTTATTTTTCCTATGATAAATTATGAACTAACACTTGATGTATATATTTTCATTTTGATGTGATCACTCATTGTAGTCAAAACTTTGTGGTACACAAACCTCCTTGTATTGTAAAAATGTCAAGCACTTTTCCTAACTTTCATTCTAAAAATGGTGAGGATGCACAAGAATTTTTGGATAATTTGGAGATGGCACACATCATCTTTGGGAGAGATCAAGAAGAGGTAAAGCTGCGTGCTTTTCCACTCGTTCTCAAAGGGGAGCCTAAGGCATGGTACGAGGCCTTGCAACCTCAAAACAAAACTAATTGGGAGAGGCTATGTGCAATTTTTCTTGCCAAATTTGGGCAAGGAGATACTCCAGAGGGTCTTTGGAATTGTCTACTTCAACATAAACAGGTATTCCTTGAAGACTACCCATCTTATGAGGCCGTTTTCCTTAACCTATGGGATAGATGGGAGGCTACCTTACAAAACCAAGGTGGTGCACCAAACTTTCTAAAGAAAGATAGGTTCATGGCTGGCTTGTATCCAATTTTGAAGACCAAGGTAGAGTTAAAATTCCCATCAACATTTGAGGAAGCACGTGAGGTGGCCATGGTCAAATTCAAGAAGTTAAATTTTCAAGCACATAGAACAAGGGACCTAAATGAAGTCATTGAGAGGGATTCTTCACCAAGAATGGGAGCACAAGTTAGGGGCTCTCTTGCCCAAACTTCACAAATAGGGGAAGGATCACAACAAGAGCTCTTGCAAAGATTAACTCAACAACTAGAGAGTCTCACCTTGAATCTAGTGCAGGGCCTACCCCAACAACGACAACCAAGAGAAGGGAATCGCAATCAACGACGTCGAGCACAAGAGTTGAGATGCTGGAATTGCAACGAAGTTGGTCATGGCATGTATAATTGCCCTCACCCTCGAAGGTTTCCAGGGGACATATACCCTCCTAGACCCCCTCCGCTCATGGTGCAGCAAGAGCATGCTCAAGCCCCGCAAATTCTTCGTCGACCACCACCACCTCCAGTGGCAAACATCCCTCCTGTCCCACCAGTGGAGGAAGAGAGAGGAGTAAACGTCATAAAGCTGGAAGAGGAGATAGAGGTGAGACCTATACATTTTGATGTTATGCCAGCAGAAAAGCGTACAAGAGCACACAACAAGGATGAAGACACAAGGAATGAAGAGTCAGAACCTGCAAGGAAGGAGAGGAAGAAAAAGTCAAAGAAGGAGGAAGGAGGCAAGAAGCAGAGGTCAAGGCGAAGGGAGATCGGCCTCAACGATTTTCCATTAGGAAAGAATATGGAACCCTACAACATCTTAGAAGATTTGCAAAGTCAAAAGCCCAATATTTCTTGGCCTCAACTCCTACATCTATCACCCAAGGTGAGAAAGCACTGGTCCAAACTTGTAAGCAAAAGAATCCCAAGAAAGAAAGAAAAGGTGACAGTAAAGGCATTGACTTCAAAGCCACAACAAGATGTGGAACCTATTGTAGATGCTTATGTAAGGGGTAGGAAGGTATCCAATGTGTATGTTGATGGTGGAGCACAAATGTGTGTGATCATGGAAAGAGCCATGAATAGACTAGGGCTTGAAATCACTAAATCCTCTAATTGTCAAGCTAGGCTGGCCAAAAAGGCAAGTGTGAAGTGCCTAGGGATCATCGAGAACGTAAAAGTTTCTGTATGTAATATAGATGCACGTGTGGACATGTATGTTATGCCAGCCAAGGGGGAGGGCTATCCCATCATCCTAGGGAGGCCCTGGCTCATTGCTGTGAATGCAGATCAAAAATGGGGACGAGGACATGATTCTCAAAAAGGGGAAACATGTAGTATACGATTGGCATGAAGGAAAGCAGCTCGACATCAACTATGAGACCACGGCTGATGAAGAAAGTGAAGAGAGTTTTGGCTCAAGCGACGAGGAAGGTTCAACCACTACATCCAATAGCGAAGAAGAATCATCTTTGGAGGTAATGGGAATCATCTTCAACACATCAAAAACTCCATCAATAGAGGTTGACCCAACAAAGGAGCAAACAAAGGATGACAAAGGTGACCACAAGCACTTTGAAGACTTTGAGAGGATGCTTGCAAAAGATCTTACCCCTGAGGAGAAGCAGTCCTACATCGATATGCTCAAGAGGTATCCCAATTTGTTTATCACTGATTACTCACAAATTAGAGGTGTGGATGTTATAGAGCATGGCATAGAATTAAAACCAGGTACTAAACCTGTGGCTCAAAAGCTAAGGCGCCTAGGAAAAATACAACAAGAGGCACTTTTGACAGAGGTTAACCAACTCCTCAAAGCTGGTTTCATTTACCCTGTGTCTAACTCTGAGTGGGTGTCCCCAATTGTAGTAACTCCTAAAAATAACGGAAAATGGAGAGTCTGTGTTGACTACAAACCGCTCAATGCTGCAACAAAGAGGGATCATTTTCCTCTTCCTTTCCAAGATGAAATCTTAAACGAAGTAGCCGGCTATGAATGTTACACAGTGTGTGATGGGTATTCAGGGTATTTTCAAATCAAAATAGCAGAAGAAGATCAGTTAAAAACCACTTTCATCACACCTTGGGGTTGCTTTGCCTATAGAGTGATGCCATTTGGGCTCACAAATGCTCCTAGTACCTTTATAAGGTTTACAACTCTTGTCTTTCAGCCCTTCTTTGGAAAGTCAATTAGGGTTTTTATGGATGACTTCTGTATCTATAGTAGCCAAAGACTTCATTGCCAAAAAGTTGAGGAGGGGCTTAGGAGGCTTCATCAATTTGGGGGACAGCTTAATCCTGAGAAGTGTCACATTGCAGAGTCACAAGTGGTATTGCTAGGTCATGTGGTTTCTTTGCAAGGAATTCAAGTGGATCCATCAAAAGTAAATGCTCTCTTGTCACTACAACCACCAACGACAACCAAGGAGCTCATGACTTTCAACCACAAAGTAAGGTACATATCTCGTTTCATTCACCTTCTAGCGGAAGCTATTGCACCTTTGCACAAGCTAGCAAACAAACCCACATTTGAATGGAGAGAGGAACACGAATTACGCTTTACTGAAGTAAAGGGTATTCTCAACTCTCTTCCAACCATAATGCCACCAAATCCAAAGGATACATATTACATCACGCCAAGTGTAGGAATGGAGGCCATCAGTGTAGTTCTCATGCAAAAAGACCCAAAAACATGCTACATGAGGCCAGTATACTTTGCAAGAAAAGTCATGACCACTGCACAGAAGGGCTACACAGATATGGAGAAGGTGGTATTCACAATTATGTTTGCGGTAAGAAAGTTCCGATCATATCTCTTACCTGCACCATTTATCATTCTCACCATGGAAAACAATTTACCATATGTTGTGCAACACATGAGCCTCTCATCTAGGATAGCCAAATGGGTTCTAGAACTTCAAGAGTTCGAATACACTTTTCTTGTGGAAGATAGCACAAGGGCAGGTCTTGCAGACATTCTCACATACAAAGTGAGAGAAAGGAAAGAGTCACCAAAGGCAGGAGACAAAGCTACACCACAAAATAATGAGGAGGAGATGGACAATGCGATCATTTTGTGCTTTGATGAAGCTTACTGACGACAACACGATCAGGCAGCAGGGGGGGTTCTTATTCTAAGTCCACAAAGGGAAGTTATTGTTAAGAAACGTATCACCTTGGAAAATGTTCATTCTGATAATGAGGCTGAGTATGTCACCTTAAAGTTGGGGCTTGAAGAATGTAGAAAACTTGGCATCGAAAGACTTATAATAAGAGGTGATTCCTTACTAGTTATTAGGCAAATCCAAGGGATATGGAAGTGCAAGAACCCTACTCTAGTGGAGTGGCTTAGACAGGTGAAGGCTTTGATAAAGAACTTTGAAGCTACACAGGTACAGCATGTTGTGAGAACCCTCAACAAGGAAGCAGATTATCTCGCCAATGAGAAACTTCAGATCATGGTGGGAGGTGTGAAGCTCTACGAACCAAAGTACCAAGGCCAAGAGGAATTGAAGGACATCATATTTTTCCTCCAAACTGGTGAGTGCCCTAAACACTTGGATAAAGTGCAAAGGCATAGGTTGGTAAAAAAGGCAACTCCTTACCAACTCATAGGAGATGATCTGTATCATAAAGGGAAAGATTTGGTGCTAAGAAGGGTGCCCTCTGTTCAAGAAATAGAGAGAATCCTCTTTTCATGCCATGATGATGTCTGTGGGGGTCATTTTTCTCATGATATTACAAACAGGAAGATTTTGCAAGCAGGGTTTGTTTGGCCAAGTCTACACCGTGATGTCTAGCATTGGTGTAAGTCATGCAAAGGTTGTCAGATTGCTGGAAATCGACGACTCACTTACGAACCTCGAGTTCCAATAATTTCGTATGGTCCTTTTGAGAAGTGGGGTGTAGATGCAATAGGCCCCTTACCTCGCACATCTACCGGGAAGGTCTTCATCATTGTGGGAGTAGATTACATGACACGATGGGCAGAGGCAGAAAGTACAACATGAATTACAGCCGAGGAGGCATCAAAATTTATCTTTGATGACATAGGCAGTAGATTCGGCACACCATTAGAGATTTTGTCAGATCGTGGTCCACGGTTTAGAGCAGAGCTCCTAGATAATCTTTTGACAAAGTTAAAAGTCAAACATTTGCATTCTACACCTTACTATCCTCAGTGCAATGGGTTGGTTGAAAAGGTGAATGGTATGATATGTAAGATCATTTCTAAGCAGGTTGCAGATCGACCAAATGACTGGGATCGTCATTTTACCGCAGCTTTATGGGCATACAGAACATCTTTAAAGGTATCCACTCAATTCACTCCTTTTCATTTGGTATATGGATAGGAGGCACTCCTTCCTATTGAGGTGGAGATTGCAAGCCTACTCATTATCTCACAGGGAGCAAAGAGGCCAAAAGAAGCTTTGCAGGAAAGAATTTTAGATCTTCAACGACTTGAGCTTGATAGAGAAGAGTCCATCGACTATTACATTGCCCAAGCCACAAGCCAAAGGGACAAAATCAACAAGAAGCTCAAGGGGAAAGGATTGAAGGAAGGTATGTTGGTTCTTCGCTATGATAACCGACTTGATACTCGACTTGAAAAAACGTTTTTGCAAAGATGGGAGGGACCTTTCATGATAAAAACAAAGTTTGGGAATGGTAGTTACAGATTAGCAGATCTATCAGGAAAACTCCACAAGACGAGAGTCAATGGATGGCGATTAAAGCCCTACTTTGAACGTATCAATCCGTTGATAGGAAGTCATCTACCTACATCGTCTAAGCTCCAAATTGGCATGGCTCCCTTCGGCTTGGCAAATGCTCCACCTATTTTTAAAGCTTTGATGTGCAAAGAAGAACCAGCCTTGGAATCTCAACATACCCAAGGCAACCCTCCCATCTCCGATTTATGGGATTGAGGTAATGAAAAGCAGGTCTAATGGATTAAAAGAGTGTATATCACTCCTCGTTTTTTTAGAAAAATAAGAAAAAAAGAAAAAAAAAGAAGAAAAAAAAAGAAAAAAAAGAAAAAGGAAAAACTCTTTTGTTTCATCTAGGAGCATGAATGATCCTAGATGAAGGGGGAGGGCTAATATGAGTAGCGTTAAATGGTAACCTTGCATTTGCACTACATTTCTACTCAAATGTATATATTTTTTATCAAAGTTTTAACCTAGTGTTCATTCTCTCTTTCCGTAATAGCCTTTTTCCATACAAACACCTTACCCTTATTAGATCTTTATGCATTTACATCATATTTCTCTCTTCATGCTGAATGTAAATAGTAAACTTAATTCTACTCTCCTAGTTTTTTTACTGCATATTCTTTTAACTAATTACCTTTACTAATTTAAATACCTATCTACATCCCATAATTTGTAAATAAATAATTTATGGGCACTTATCTTACCCATCTTCTCTCAAGGGTAGGGTTAACCTTGTAGGCCTTCCCTTCCCCACCACTATGTGACCCAAGTCTTGGATCATTTACTTGTGTTGGTCAACAAATCTTAAATATAATGTATATCCCCAATAAATCAAACTTTATTGGATCCTACCTCATTTGTTTAAGGTGGATTCTCTTTTGAAAAAAGCATGCTATACCTTGGATGCATGCTAAAGGGTCCCCTACAAGGAGACTTAGTGCAAAAGGTGTTTTGGATGCATCTTGAACGCCTTAGCTCATGGGTATACTTGAGGAACACTCCAAAATCAGCTTAAACACTTTGAGAAGGTCAACTTTGCCTTTTACAGCACCCAATTCTGAGTTACAGGCTAAAAGTTATGGTGAAAACAAGGTGCTGCGGACACTGTTACTGCAGGTCAAAGTTACAATCAGGTAAACCACAAAGGTGAAAAGTTTTCTTGACTTCTCCAACATTCTAAAATACCAATGGGGAGTTAAAAACCACTTGCATGTGGAGGGGTCGGCTCAAGATGCTTCCAGAGACACAACAAACAGGATGGGGACACTCTGCAGGAGCCACTGGAGGGACATCATGGTGGGGCCCACATACATTATCAACCCTTATGGAGACTCCACGACCTAAAAGGCTATTTTTAATGAAAAATAAGTCCCTTATTTGCATAATTGAAGGAATGGTCAAAAGGGAACCTAACTATGGTTAATTACCTACCCTAGTCAAGTTTAACCTAACCCAAGGTCTTGTACAGCTATAAAAAGGCCCTTTGGCAAGCACAAAAATACACACACCTACTCCATTGCTGCAAATAAGCTCCTCTAAGGTTAGGGAAGCCCTAATCTCTCTCTCCTCTTGTCTCCCTATCCAGTTCCTAAGCTCGCTATCATAAGCGGCACCATAGAGAGAGCATCAATATGCTATTACTACCATTCTCTTGCAAACATTTCTCTTACCATACTCATCCCTAAATAAGGATTGTAGATTCTATATGAGAGCAAGGATATCAGGTTCAATGATCAATCTCATGGTTTGATCAACAAATCGTTGCAATTGGGGTGTCGTCGTCACACTTTTGCTCTAAACGCATGCAAAATTGGTAAGCATATCTTGGCAGCTTCTCATATTTTGTGATCATTGGGTTGCTTGTTTGTTGAGAAAGTTTTTGTGCACCATGGTGTCTATTTGCTTGGCTTCTCTCCTTATGTTGAGTGTAAGTAAGTCTTGGGGCTGCATAGATGGAGAAGAGCTCTCTATGCATGCCGCCTTATGTGTGTAAGTAGTCTCTTTTTTTGGGAAAGGAAAGGAGTTGTCAAGTATTTGTGCATTATGGTGTTTTGAGTTTTGAGGTTTTGTGCTTGCTTTTCTTAGAAGTATATGAGCACTAATATGGTGAAGGTCAATCTTTGCATGTGAGTTTGTGCAGTGTTCAAAGGGATTGCTTAAGAAGTGTGTGTTGAATGGTTGAAGGGCATTTTGTGTTGAAGCACATAAGGAAGGTGTGAGTGTGTGTGTGTGTGTGTGTGTGTGTGTGTGTGTGTGTGTGTGTTGTATATGGTTTGTTTTGGTTTCCTTATTTCTCCATAAAAGAGGGTGGTGCCCCTAAGAAATATGTGTGTGTAGGGTCTCACGGAGTGGTTGTCTGGTGGGAGCCTTGAGTTGAGCCCCATTTCAAAAATCCGCTCTCAGTCACTACCTACAAAATACACACAATTGGCCTAAGAAACTAGCAATATTGAGAAAGTTTTACTTGCTACTCTAAAATGTATCGTATTCTTCAGCAATCAAAAAACTCAACCATCATCATATACTATTCTATATATCATATTAGGTCCCCCAAAACTCAAGGAAGATTATCTTTATGTTATACATTACACTTACACAATCAAAATTGAATTTGGATATCAAGAAAGCCACCAAAAAAATCATAAAAGTGCTAATTTTGACCAAAAAATAGGATTATGCTATTCTTTTAAATTGGTCATAACTTTCAATTTTAACACTTAGCTCTCCCTACAAGCATCAAAACATGTTGAGAACTATGAAGGCCTAACCTCTAACCATCTAAACCTCACAAACATGAAGTTTAGAGTGGTATAGTTGCCAAAAATTGAAAAAAAAGCCAAAAACAGGACCCGTTTTTTCACATAGTTTAGGTTAAAAAATGTTGTGCAAAAGTAAGGTTAATGGTGAGATCGATACTCAAAAAAAAATGCTAAGTATTTTTCAGCTCATAAGGAAACTTTGTGGATATATAGAACCTAGAAATTCATTTTCATACTCTTCAAATAATTCAAGCAAAATGGTTACTTAACAGGACACAAAAGTGTCCGAGGACATAAAAGTGTCATGTTACCATTCTAGTGTTAAAGAAGTTCAATTTAGTACTAACCAATGAATTTCCAGAAAGAATGCATACAGCTAAGCAAAGAAAGATAAAATGACAGCAAGCTATTGATGAAGCCCAAGAAGAATCTCAGCTTCGAGTACTCAAAAGGAAAGTTGCTCTCAAGAATCAACAGATACTTATTCCCATCAACACTGTGTAAACAGATGATCAACAAGGGAAATTCCCAAAAGATGCAGTTTCAACAGATGATGAATGGTTCGATGGAATAGACCTTCGCATCAAAGTACAACTCAAAAATCATAGAACAAATGCATTGGTTGATACAGGAGCTCGAGTAAATGCAATCAGTTATTTCACATATAAGAAAGCCACCAATCAGTCTTTGATAGCAGCAGCAGGAATGGCGACTATCAAGGGATGCAACAAGAACCCAACACCAACATTGGGATTAGTCAACTTAAATGTGATAGTACATGGATGTTCATGTCCTCATTAGTTTGTATGCTTACCAAATGAACACATTAATGAGATCATGATTCTTGGAATCTCCTGGATGCGGACTTACAAAGCAGTACCAGATTGGGATACCAATCAGGTCAAGCTATCACCCAAAGATGGACAACTCATTGTTCCAATTTCACCAAGCAAGGAGGAATGGAAATAAATTTACCAGCAGAGCAAACAACAAAGAAATCAATCTTCTCCATCCTATCGACAAGCAAATGCTACAAGTAGCATGCAAGGAGTCATGCAAATTTGGGTACCAAAGCCACAGCTTAAAGAAAAACCGATTCAAATCTGGGTGCCCAAAACATCATCAACAATACCAAAGATGGTTTCAAAGATCACAACATAGAGACGAGCATCTCCGAGCAAGGAACGTAACACGAAGTGGATTTGAAAGAAAAAGGAACACTTATCTTCTCCACAAATTGTAAAACCGATCAAGCTATGGAGTGTTAAGACTCAGAAGACTCAACCACACCATGTTGACAAAGACAAACCAAGATATCAATGGAAGATAAAAGCTCAACAGTAGTCATTATTGATATCAACAGCTAAGAAAATCATCATGCCAAAGCATCTTGATGGTACAATCAATCAAAGAGCACACCAGCTAGAAGATTTGCTCTTTGGAAGACATCATCAGAAAACCTCGACATTAGAAACCCTTAATTACTCAAGACCCAACTCTTGCATAGCATGACTCTCTGAAGTGCATTGATCTTCAAAGCATGGTAGAGCCAACCAAGGCTATGCATAGACACAATTTTTTAACCCATACACACAATCATCCCGGAGTACGCCATCTAGGGGTGGTGGAAGGACACTAAGTAATTAAGGGCAATGTTTGAAAAGGGAGGAAATTTTTTGATGTGAACGTGTGATTTTTTACAAAATTACATAATAATGCTCTTATAAATCATCAACAGGGGAAATTTAACTGATACTATCTCCCCGATGAGTGTAAATACTATCAAAAAATCATCAAAAAATAGTCCTTTTTTATTAATTTTTTTTCTTGATATTGGGACTTAAAAATGGAGAAATCCAACAAAAAACAATAAAGATATGTTTTTCAATGGATTGTCTTAATTATTGGATTTTCACTTTGCTTTTTTAGCTCATTTTGTTATTTTCTTTGATTTTTTCAATAAACAGGTCAAAAATTAATAATAAATAGCAAATGAACTCAAATGGAAAAATTGAAGATATGTTAATGATCAGAAAGACAAGGTGGATAGGCACAACTAATTTCATTCAAATAGGTAGATGGAAGTAGGAAGCCTAAATTAGGTGGCCAGACCTACTTTTGTAGAATTCTTGCAGAATGAGCTACAGGAATTCGATTGGGAAATTTTTTGACTCTAACATAGATGTCACGGCCTAGTAGGACTAACAGAGGAGTTTGGGGAAAAGTGGTTTGGGAAGTCCGAGTATAGATACCCAAGGTAGGCTAAAATCGCATCATTTCCACTTGTTGCCTTTGAAGAGAGAGCTTTTCGACCTTCTTTGTGTGCATTTTCTGGAGTCCACAGTTGCCTATTTTCAGCGCCGTCTAACACAAAACATAAGGGGTAAGTTCTATACTTATCAATGATCCATTTTTTACGGCCGATAGTTAGTCTAAACCCCTGGAAAAAACCCTAGAATCTGAGCAGTGCACAAGGCCTACGACCAAAAAATGACCATAGCGGCCTGTCAGCTCAACCAAATCAGATGACACTTGAACTGTAGCATGCCCCAGCATAATAGAACACTTCTATATCAACAGTTGACCATTCATCTAGGGTCGAGGGGGTCCCAAGTAGAAAAGCTAGGTTTTTGGCAGATGCTAGAATTGGATTCTGACTCCCTAGACATCTTATATACGGGGTATATATACAATGTATATGGTTGGTTTCATAAAATCAATCAAGCCAAGCCCTTGGAAATCAAGAAACAGCTCAAAGGCTACAAAGCGTCAAACTTGACATACGAGGTCAAATTGACTCCAAATGGGCCAAACTTGCATGAGTTGCTTCAGGACTATGTAGTGGACAAGTCCATAGCTTCAAAAGTGACTAACCAACTCTACAGGCCATGTAGTCACAAAAAACGGTGATTTCAGAATCAACAAAGCACGAAGTGATGCGGCAAGACCAAATTTTACCAAATTCAATTTAGGACTTGTTTTAGGTGTATAGCACTAGGTTGGTAACCTAACAGGACATAAAAGTGTTCTTTCAGGGTTTTGAAAAAAACCTCCAAAACCATAATAGATTCACTCATTTTGTAAAATCCTTTCATGAGGTTATAGTTCAAGGCCTACTACACATGGAAAAAGTAAGAAACTTGTAAAATTTCTCATCTTTTGGTCACACCAAGCCTCCAAAGTTGATGGACCAGCTCATTTTCATGAAAACAGTCATTTCTTACGTTTTGTTGCATAAAAATAAGATTAGGGATTTTTGTAGGACTTGAGATAAATTCCCTAATTAACTTCAATGGGTTGGTGATTAGAACATATGATTGCTTCTCACTCACTATTTTTTGTTTTGCCAAAATAAATAGGTACAAAAAAGTTGAATTTTTACCATTCTGCAAACATATCATCAAAGTTTCTATAGCCACGCTCAATACAAATAATATATGCATGTTTTCTTAGTTCCCTATTTTCCTTTATGTTCATAAGGAGCCATGGAGCGTGTCAAAAGAATAATACATCTCTTACCAAGGGGAATCTTGGGGACAAAGATGAAGTGTTAAATACAACAAACATGAAAAAACTGGGTTCAACATTATGAGTTATAGAATTCCATAGAAACTATTCAATATCTAGTAAAATTTGATCCTTATAACTAGATATGGTTACTAACTACAAAATGCATGTAGTTGTCACAAGAAACTAACAATATTGAAAAAGCTATACTTGATATACTAGAATGTTTCGTTTTCTTCTATAATTGAAAAAATCAACCATCGTTGTGTACTATGAAAAATAGGATATTAGTTGCCCCAAAACTCAAGGAATGTTAGCTTTATGTTACAATATGCGACATAAAAAATAAAAAATGCATTTGGATATCATGAAATCCACCAAAAAAATCATAGAAGACCTAAAATTGGCTAAAAAACAGGATTTGATAATTTTTGTAATCTGGTCATAACTTACAACTTTAATATTTATTTCTCCCTAGAAGCATCAGGACATGTTGAGGACTACTCAAGATAGTTCTCTAGCATTATAGACCTCAAAAACATGAATTCTAGAGTGGTATAGTTGCAAAAAGTTGAAAAAAGCCAAAAACAGGACCCGTTTTTTCACACAGTATAGGTTGTGAAATGTTGTTCAAGGACAATGTTAAAGATGGAATTGATATTCCAAAAAAATGTTGAGTTTTTTTCAGCTCATTACACAACTTTCTAGATAGATAGCACCTCAAAATGCATTTTGAAACTCTTGACATAATTCAAGGAAAATGGTCACTTAATAGGACATAAAAGTGTCCCATTACCATCCTAGTGAATATGTTTAGGTCAAAAATTTCAAGTTTTACAAGAAAAATTTAAATGCTGTAAATAATCACGATTATTTACTTTTGGAATATTTTGCCTTGAAAATGGTATCATCACCTCACCTATCACTTGTACACACCTATTACATGCCACATTTCAAGTATGAGCCAAAATGATCAATGATAATTTGGAAAATTGCCAAAAAAACGCAAAGAAGTCCTAAAAACCAATTTCTGAGTTATCTGACACATTTTTTGATCCAAATCACCTCATATCACATATACAGGGTCTACACAATGCCTAGAACCAAGTTGCACCAAAAAATGTTTATTTTGATGAAAAAGTTAATGATCGCGATTATTTACTTTTTTGCCAAAATGGGGGAAATTGCAACTTTGCAATTATGGGACCAAAGGACATAATGTCCTAAGCCCACTAACCAAGTTTGAACAAATTTGGAGTTCAAAATCTCAAAATTATTTTACATTTACTGTTTCGGAGAACTAAAGCCTAAATCTGGCACCATTCTCACCCTGTGCACTCAAATGATCCCATATTTCAATCAGAGTATCTATTTGATATATACTTCAAGTCTATATGCCAAAATTGCAAAAAGTTGAAAATTTTCCTCAGCTGTAAATAATTGCAATTATTTTCTTTTGTTGCAAATTTTTGCTTGGACTTCATGGTTTTGATCTTTACATGTTTTTATGCAACTATGCATGTTCAAAAATTATTTTGAAGCAAATTGGACTCAATTTGTTAGCAAAAGCTGCCAAACTTACTAACTTTGACACTTTATTTATCTAACAGGAGCCATGAAAGCTGCAGAAAAAGCCAAGAAGAGGTCTCTCAAAAGGAGAAGTTGCAAGAGCTACCACCATACCAACTGGACCCCAGTTCAATAAAGATAGCCAAAGCAACCTATCTGTTTGAAGAATAGCTTGAGGAGAATAACACAACGGTTTTCACAGGTAGATTCAAAAGTGAAGAACGACATCAGGTAGAACTACAACTTTTGCCAAGAGAGGTCTACGATGTTGCAGAAAAGCTCGAGACAAAAGAGTCTAACAGAATACTTGGGCTCAGAGAGTTCTACAACTAAGAGCCATGTTGAGTAGATTTTCAGAAAGCTTATGAGCTCCTATCCACCATCAAGGAAGATGGAACAGCCTAGATCTCTGACCAGCAAGGTAACAAGGTCGAAGTGGTAATTACAAAAGAGATAGTGATCGAAGCTCTCAAATTGCTGACAGAAGCTGGGATGACCATGAGAGCTAGAGATAGAAAGACGGCAGGAAGGTACCTTCACCAAGGAAACCGCTGTTGCAACATTTGCCGATCTTATCCAAAAGCAAGTGGAAGAACCAGCAAGAGTATATCATCAACACTTCCACTTTCTCGCAAAGAGACCGCTAAGATACACAACATCCAATCATGTAGTTGTGACTACATTTACACAAGTATTAAAGTCAACAAACAGGAAACCCGTTGACCACGCACAGTATGTTTTTTCCACAGTGAAGGCTACAAAGAAAGAGGGTAAGATAGCATATTTGGGAGCACCTGAGGTACTCACAAGAATAGCTTACCATGCTATCGGCATGGCAGACAATTTTCCACATGCCCATATCTAAACACATGAATTGTGTCTTCACAACCATCCCTTCAAGCCACAAGGTCAACCAAAAGAACTTACAAATCCAATGAAGATTTTTCCGAGAGCTCTCGAGAAGGGCATAGCAGCAAAAGCTCAGACAATGAGGAAAGGAGAGCCTACATTGGAGAGATGAAAAGAGAAGCAGTGGTAGCACATCAAGAGGAGCCTCAACAGAAGAAGGCAAGGTTTAAGAGAGAGAAGCACTCTTATGAACAAAGCCACCAAGCTCAAGGCAAGGACCCTGCAAAGTGGGTACCTATAGAAGTAAAAGGACCAAGAACAAAGTGTTGGGTTTTCAAGCCCTCTACCCGTGGGAAAGATCTTTTGTAGCATGCAGTTGCATGGTAGTTAGCATGTTTCATTTTGCATGGCAAAGAGGAGTCTCTATATGTAAAGGCTTTGATTTAATCAAATAATATAGTGTTTTTGAGTCGATCTCTCTCTCTCGCTCTCCTTCAATTTTCTCTGCAGCTTCTCCTCTCCATGAACCCTCACAGGCTTCATCCTCCCTAGCTCCGCAGTCCTAACAACTGGTATCAGAGCCTGCCCCGGTCTCGGCTCGACTTGAAGAAGCTACGCTGTGGGAAGCGCTGCCTGCAAAGAAGCAGGACCCGGAATCGACCTACTGAAAAACACACAAAAATGACATCAGGCTGTTCTCCTTGGCTGTTTGAGACAATTTTGACATTGCATCATCTCCTAGATCGGCCTCTTGAGCCTGCTATGAGCGAAACTGTCCACAAGCGCTGTCGTCGACGACTGTTGCTACAGAGAACGCAGAATTTTTCCTTTTCTTGGGTATTCACACCATTTGGAAAATAATTGAATTATTCAATTAAGAGGACCATCCCACTCTTCCGAAGACGGTGTGTGACTCGACCAAGGTCTTGACGACGGTGGCGGTTAAGCTCATATCGACACGCAGGACTACAACTTTTCTGCTTTTGGTGGCG
The DNA here is from genome assembly GCF_014529385.1 of Adiantum capillus-veneris. Classification (NCBI taxonomy): domain Eukaryota; kingdom Viridiplantae; phylum Streptophyta; class Polypodiopsida; order Polypodiales; family Pteridaceae; genus Adiantum; species Adiantum capillus-veneris. The sequence goes on from NC_140959.1 coordinate 32,497,069, forward strand.
TGAGCAGTAAACACCAACATGTCCAATGGTATAACCATTTGGTCATCCCAAGCAAAGGTATATGACATGCATCATGTGCCAGTGAGTTTCAAATCAAGGCAGATTCTTGGGACTATGATCGATGAAGATTTATTTGGTATTGAAGATCAAGAAGGTGATAGACCTGTAGTTGCAATACATGCGGTGCATAGGCATGTTCCAAGTGCCAAGGAAGCTTTACGACATGTTCGAACACATCGACAATTGCCAGAATAAAGGAGAATCTCCTTTGAGACTACAGTACAAGTTTTCAAAACTATTTTTTGTCACTTTTGGTGTCATAAATTTGTCCTCTTTTATTGTTAAAACCATCATAAACTTTCAGTCAAAGCCTTATTTTTGCCTATAAATTGTCAGTTATTGTCATGCTTGTCAGTTTTCATCATATCAAAATTGTACGGGCTCTAGACACTACCACACAAATAAGTGGTAAGACCTCCCAATTTTTGTCAGTTCTCAGCCTAGTTTTTACCGCTTCTCATGAGGTTACTGGGTACACCTTAAACCCAAGGTTTGGCAGTAAACCAAAAACTCCACTTTTGGTAGCTACATATTTGGCCTACACCCTATCTGTTCAAGGGGGGGTTACTGATCTAGCACCAGGTTATGGATAAACCAAAAATCCTTGGTTGTGAGAAAACCTAAAACTCACGGTTGACGAGTCTACCAAAAACTCCAGGTATCATGAGTTGCTTGTCCAGTTTGGGCTTGAGGGGGGGATTGTTGGGTTTTCAAGCCCTCTACCCGTGGGAAAGATCTTTTGTAGCATGCAGTTGCATGGTAGTTAGCATGTTTCAGTTTGCATGGAAAGGAGGAGTCTCTATATGTAAAGGCTTTGATTTAATCAACTAATATAGTGTTTTTGAGTCAATCTCTCTCTCTCGCTCTCCTTCAATTTGCTCTGCAGATTCTCCTCGCCATGAACCCTCACAGGCTTCATCCTCCCTAGCTCCGCAGTCCTAACACAAAGCACCCTGCACGGAGAGAAGTAGAAGATCCAATGGATTTTTTGGAAAGAATGTATCAGGAAGTAGAGACATCAAAGCTCCAAGAAGCTCAAGAAGCAGAAAGAAAAGCTAGAGCAGATGAATTCGAGCAAGACTCAAAACAATCAGAAGAAGCTACCGCACAAGGAGAGACACAGCATGAACAAAGTGATATGTCCCCCCGATTATATTTACTTGCTATAGAACAACACGACCACCCCATGCCAAGCCCTCCACCATCACCAATAGATAGACCTACAAAGGGAGATCCAACCAAAGAGAAGAAGCCTGAACCACAAGAGGCAACAGATTTTGCGCAACCGGCAGTAACTACTTCTGACCAAGTTAAAGCAAAAGAATCAGAGCCAGAAAAGGCAGCAAGTCCTGCACCAGAGGAGTCAACAAGATTTGAGCAAACAAAGGAATAGGAAACAGAGGAAACCCCGTCTACCACCACCCATCTTGAAACGGATGAGGCATCCACAAAGGCTCAAGAAGACAAAGCAGAAGAGGCCCAAACATAGCCTCAAGGGGAGGAACAAACAACCACCACAACCCCACCAAGAGAATCACAAGAGACTGTTAAAATGTCTAGGTAGCCCACAGACAAACAATGAGGTGATTCTCCAAGTTAATGAATATGCAAAGTAGATACAGGAGATGACAAAAAAATTGCGATCAGCAGCACTTAGCCGCAGCACAAAGGCTAGAGAATTAGAGATGGTGATCAACGCTCTCCAACGAGAGTTAGAAGACAGATTAAATGTCATCACCAATCTACAAAAACAAGTCCAAGAGTTAAAAGCTGGAGCTGAACAACACCAGCTAACCCGAGAAAAACAGCAAAAGGAAATGGAAGAATTAGGCGAACTCATGAAGTTAACTAATGACTGCAAAATCAAAGACAAACAGCTGACAAAGGTTACTAACAAACTCTTAACTACAACTCTGTCAGTTCAAAATATCCAAGTATAGCTAGACGTAGCAAACACCTCATTGCAATATTCAGAGTAAAGGATCAACAATCAGGCAACCTTTTTGCGACAGATAAGAGAAAATCCCACAGTTGCCTCGATCAAAGGGTGTACAAAGCACTGGAGAAAAAGAATAAAGATCTCAAGCTAGAGCTAAAGCTGGAGCAGTCACAACGTAGAGACCTTGCATTAATGCGAGTACAACAAGAAGAAGAGCTGCTCAGGGAAATAGCCGAGCTGAAAAGAGTCAACCACCTACTGTGAGATAGACAACAAGAGATGCAGAAAGAAGCAGGTACATCAGAGAAGCCACATATTGATATTCCCACACTCTCTTTTGCTAAGATGGAAACACAACGAGCAAAAGGGCTAGGTGGCAAAGAAGATTTCCAAGTACCATTAGCAGAAGCTGATGAAGTGCGAATGGTCCAATTCTCAAAAACTAAGGAAGATGCACTTAAAGAAAAGGTTACCCAAGAGACAAATGAGCAATGGAAAGCAGCGTGTTAACCCTCACGGCACACGGACACCCTATGATCTATAAACGTTGTATTGTTTAGAGTCAGGTACTGGGCTTGTCGGACCAATAGGAACAGGGTAACGGTGATCGCCGATGACAGGCGCACTCTAACTGGAATATTCAAGGAGTTAGTTGGCTAAGTATGGGCGCCCAAGTGTGAATGGGGTGAGCTCATATAAAAGCCACTAAACCTAATTTTTACTCATTCTCTCATTGTGCAATAGAAGCCGCTCTTGCTCCATCTCCACCTTCTCCTTCACCATCTCCTTGTGTGTGTGTGTGTGTACGTGAGAGAGAGAGAGAGAGAGAGAGAGAGAGAGAGAGAGAGAGAGAGAGAGAGAGAGAGTGAGAGTGTGTGTGTGATCGAGCGTTGCGGCGGCAAGACGACGGCGAGGCGGTTGAGCGCGGCATAGCGGCGTCTCCCTCTTCTTCGCGGCGCGGGAATCCTTCATTCGCAACTACGCAGGAAGTTGAGTGACACACCATTCTTCCTTGTGAGCTTGTCTGTTGTATGACTGTGTGCTAGGAGCCTTTGTGGCTCGCACACGGCGCGTAGCAAGTCCCTATTCTTGACATTTTTGGCACCGTTGCCGGGGAGCTGCTGCACGTGAAGCTCCAATGGCGACCTGTAAATTGTATTGAAGCTATTTTTTTTATGTAGGAAAGGCGCGGCTTAAGTTCGATTATTGTTGTTATGAAAAAACAGTAGAGAAAGACACAATGTAGTTGACTGCATTCAAGTTTTCTGTGTTCTATTAAGCTCAGATTTCAGCTTACACGGTTAGCATTTCTTGCGTTTCTGCGTTTTCTGCATTTTCTGGTTTGCACTGCACAGCTCTGTCAAGTTTCAATTTTTTCCATTTTCTGTGTTTTCTGGTTTGTGCACAGTTAGGCGCACAGTTAGTTAATTAAGTAGATTAGTAATTAGGTGAACCACTGATTAGCAGGTCACTAGGTAGGTGAGACAGTAAATAGTTAGGTGAGGTCAACGCGCACCAAAACGCGTACCAAATAATATCCCAAAAAAAATATAAATAAATAAATAAATAAATAAAAAATTTGAAAAATAAAAACGTGAGTGAGGGGGAGGTTATAAAAACGGACGGGTTGGTTTGTATAAAAGTGAGATCGGGATCGGGATCATTTGACCCAATCCCAATCCCAATCCCAAGCCCAGGCCCAGGCTCTGTCTCTGTCTTATGATATAGGGTAGTCTCACTCCTATATATATAGGCTAGACTCACAAGGAGGGAGTGAGGAATGTGGGATAAGTCCTACACTCCCCTCTCCTTCATTGCACACTAGGACTTGCTATTTGGAGCCTAGTTCCCTAGCTAGGAAAAGACTGTTTCGGGATTTTTTGCAGCAAAATAGAACCAAACGGTGGGCTGTAAAAAACAGCGCGTCCCTCCTAGCGATACGCTCGTTTTGAGCTATCACACGGCCCATTCCACGACATGCTCTAAAAAATCTAGCAAAAAAAAAACAAAAAACACGCTAAAAACTAGTCACAAGGCCTCCTAGAGCAGCTTTTTGACACCTTAGGGTATCAAAAGCACATGCACTTACGCTCTGGGCAGGTTCTAGAACACGAGCATATTGAGGGTGCCTCTGTTCATACGGACACCCATTACCCATCCACGATAGGCTCTAGACCCTCAGCGGGGACACAAGGTAGCACCACCCAAGACCCTAAAATAGCCGCTAGTGATTCCTCCTCCGACTCAGAAATCATGGAAGCATACCCTACCCAAAACACTGAGAGAGAAGGCCATGCACCTCCCGAAGCTCCACAGCCTAGTACTAGTATGTTTAGTCGTTTCATGGAAACATTAGGTAGAGCTACTCGCTCGGAACCTGATGCAAATGAAGCACACGAAGGGGGTGGGGAAGTGGACTCTCCTTTCACATCGCACGTGGACCCCACACCCCCAAAGAGTGTCCATGTGGATATCCTGCCAACTTCTTACCAAGAAGGCCCTGTTGAGCTGCCTCCTTCAGAAGTTCCCTCTAGAGTACCGTTGGTGACAAGTAAAACCACGGGGAGTAACATTGCTTCTACCTCACAAGAAACCGTTAACACGTCGACTCTAGAAGGATTGTTCATTAATGATCATTGGACATACGACCTCCACACTGAGGTGTTGACGGATCTACACTCTGGCCATGCCTACCATGTAGGATGGATAGAGATTGTACGATCCACCTCTAGTGCCACGAGCATCGAAGATCAACAGAAAATGATATGTAATGTTATCCATGGCATTATTCAATCAGAAAGGCAAAACCGAGGGGTAAATATACTCTCAACTGGCCCCATGAGATTTCTGGATATGAGAAAGGCTCAACAGCCTACTCTATCACAAATGGAGACTCCTCTAATGAGTCCCATGGACCCATCTTACGTCATTTCACCTGGGGTCTCTATGCAATCTGAGCCTCCGAGCGACAACTTTAGCTTCCCTAACTTGGCTCAACCCTCTATTAAGAAAAACATAGTGCTCACTCCAGGGATAGACCTGACAGAGAATGTACCGATGACATCTACGGTTAGCACAGTGCCACTACCTAGTGTCGTAGTACCTAATATGGGGCCTCGACCGTATGTGCCTCTAGCCCCCTATGCACACATGGCCCCCACACCTCCAATTGTACCACTTGTTTATGCTCCTCGAGTGCCTCTCCCTAGCCCTTATCCGAGTGGACCTATGCCCGGTTATGTTCCATATCCTGCATCATCCACACATATGCCAAGACCGGTACCCGTCCCTCTCCCACATATGATTCCAAGAGTACCTCCACCGGCCCTGCCTCCTCACATAGGTGACTTGGAAGCGTTTGCTCAAACCATAGGTCGATCTATCGCGGAAAATATGCGTCATGCATCTGATAGAGAGCCTAGAAGTAAGGCAGTACAAATTGCCAAACTCACGCAAAAATTCAATGGGGACGAAGATGCTAGAAAACACATTGAAGTGTTTGAACAAGTATGTGATTCCTTAGGGGAACGCAACGAACTACATAAGTGCAATGCCGTAAGCTTGACATTAAGTGGGAAGGCTGGAGATTGGTATAGAACCCTAAGGGTGGACGAGAAAACAATCTACCCTACCCTTCGAAGGTTGTTTCTAAAGGAGTACATACGAGAAGGTGTGCCTTGGGGTGTAGCATCTCAGCTACAAAAGGCCGAACGTAAGGAAGGAGAGTCAGTAAGGGACTTCATTAGTTGTCTAAAGCACTTAAACTCTCGCTGCCCTATAAATGAGCGCTTCAACAATAACCAACTGCTTGATCAATTCATTCGAGGGTTGAGGAATGAAGGAATCTATAATGGACTAGTGATTAGAGGTATCACAACCTGGGAAGATGTCACTGCCAATGCAATCCAATTAGAGGACAACTTGATGATAGCAGGCATGAGGGTGTCTACTGACACGAGATCCACTAGCTCACAAGCCATTGAGTATGAACCCATGACTGCAAAGCCCATTGCCAATGAGCCAAAGGTATTTGATAAATTCTTGACAGACCTCACCAAGGCAATCCAAGAGTCTCTTAAGGATAATCGAGCCCCTCAAAATAGTCACATGTATCCAAGAAGGGAGCAACAATGGTGTTCCATTTGCTTAGGTCCACATAGCACTAGTGAGTGCCCTACGTTTAGAGTAAAATTTAATGGAACTTGCAACGCATGTGGTAGGTATGGTCACCAAGCTAAGGATTGTTTAATGATCAAACGTATGATGGCAAATAGACCACCTGTAGCCTGGACAGATGCGCCTGGAGCTCCTGTATTGATGCGTGCTCCACCTGTTGAGCAACTACCGCAACACATGGTCCCTAGATCTCAAAATGTTGTACAAGATACACCACTACCACCTCCTGTGCTAGGACCGTAGCCCCCGCATCCAAGAGTCGCCCATATGAACCAAGTGGGTTGCGAGCCATCTAATGCTTATGCAGATGGCTGTGAGGAGGAAATAGACACTAGTATTGCCTACGGACTTGATACATTGGAAGAGTGTCCTATATAATACATGGAAGATTGTTGGGGGCAAGTCAAGCCGGTTTATCAAGCTGCTGCTCTCGCATCCAGAGGTCAAAATATCAACACCCAGGCTAGGAGGCCACCTCTTCAATGCTACGAGTGTGGTGGACCACATCGGGCAGCGGAGTGCCCTATTAGGCTGCAAAAGAATGCTGCACAGATGCAAATGAATCAAGGGAGCACGTCTGCAATGCCAATACTCACATGTAATCATTGTGGCATAGATCACTTGATTGCCCAATGCCCCTATAACCCAAGTGCGCCTAAAATCACACCCCTAAATTTGGTCGAAATTGCTAGTGTGACATCGTCAATACCACCCGTCGCACCCGCTTATGCGATTACACGGTCCATGCTTCAAGGGCCAGGCCATATCCTCGAAGAGAGAGATACCGCGTCAGTTATCCAAGCAAAGAAAAAGAAGACACAAAGGAAGAGGTCGTAGAATACGGGAAATTCAAAGCCAAGTTCCAAAACAAACATAGGAACAGGAGATGACCCCGTGTATATGAATGACCTCGAGGATGATTCAGATTCAATCGAGACTAGAACCAATACCACAAAGGGAGAGACCGACAAAGAAAACCGTAACATGGAACCAAATGAAAACCGAATAAGAGAAAACCATAAAGAGCCTCTGAAAACACCACAAGTGTTTCCAAATCCAATCCAAGACCCCCAAGATAAACCGCAGGGGCAAAAAGGGAAGAATCGTAAAAAGAAGATTGGGACGTACCCAAACCCAGTAGACGAGATTGAGCAGGTGAAACATCTAAGAGGTTTAGTTGAGGAGACTCAAAGGAAACTAGAACTCAAACCCATGCATGTCAAAATTCATGACACAGTGTTTCCCACGCAAGTTCATCCATCCCACATGAACCATAGACCGTTAGCCATACCTAGTATCATCCAAGAAGGGAGTGAGGATGGGACATCAGAAAGTGAGAATACACCTTTCTTGTTGGAAAGGATGTTTAACAAAGGAATACCTGATCCCATTGAGGAATATGAGATTCCATCCTCACCAGTTCCTAGTCAAGGACCTACACCCTGCAAAATGCCAATGAATGTTGCCAAACAAGTGGACTTCATGTCTTCTGAGGTCCGAACCACGATCATAGCAAAGCTGTATGGAGATCCTGAGTTATTCTTTGCACTTCGAGCATTCCTTAATGGAGAGCTACAAACGGGATTACCGTAGTTTGCGCAAACAAATAGGCCTGACTCGATTATGATTGATGAGGAAAATCATGTGCAATCACTTGACTTAGATGGACACGAGTCTGTGATCGAGGTACCCATTAACGAATTAGGGCAGTATTTTGAAGGCGACGAGTCTAATGCGACCCTACCCATCACTACCAAGGGATTAACTATAAAGGGAATTCTTGATGGTGGTGCCGGAGTTAGCATCGTTACAAAATATTGTTGGGAATCCATGGGAAAACCCCGCCTCAGTGTTACTAACATTGTGGTAAAGATGGCAAATGGTACCATAGCCAAACCTATGGGGATGCTCAAGGATCTTAAGATCAAAGTTCTAGGACACAAGGTACGACATACGTTCATTGTAATGGATTTCTCTAAACACCTTATGTCATATGAAATGATTTTAGGACGACCATTCATGAGGGAAGCACAAATGGTTCATGATTGGTCTAAAAATCATGTCTATTTGCAATTCCAAGACTCTGTCCTTAGAGTGGATTTGGTGACTGGTAAGGTACACCCCTTAGGGAGTAAAACTATTATTGATCATCGCTCTGACACCACAGTTCACTCGGACCCACTACAATATTGTTACACTTGTAAGAAGGATACAGAAATTGCCCAAGATTCTCCTTACATGGATGTGTTACCGGGTATGACGGAATCAGACAACGTGGAGTGGGTACACCTAGCTGCAACCATAGATACCTGGCGAAATAGAGGAACCACTTGGGTCACACCATAGGGGGAAGAGATACCACAAATTGCACCTCTGAACATGATAAGTGTCGTACATGCATCTTCTAAGAGCAAGGCAATTGTAGACCAATCTGATAGTGACACCGATAGCTCAATAGAAGACTTTGACCAACACGACTCAGACACGGACTCCCAGACTAAAGCGGATTCTGAATCTCATGAATTAGAGAGTGGAGCAAGTTCAGAGTCAAAACATTTGGAAGGACCGAGCACATCAACCGATGATAGCTCCTCCGAGAGTGAAGAGGACACCAACGAGGACTCGTTTAGTGAGCCAGATGTAAATGCAAATCAAAAGCAGGTCTCAAATAAGAAAAATAAAAACTTTAAGAGGCGTCGATATCGAGCCAATGTACGTGCTAGGATAAAAAAGAAGAGATCCTCAGCAGAATGGCTCAGTTATATAGGAGCATGTGATTCTCATCGAAAATTGGTAGACAATTGGGGTGAATATCTCCAAAATGTTATGTGGTGTAGACCACGACCCCATGACATAGCCCAATTAGAGATCATAGACAAGCCAAAGTTGAGCCGCACTGCAAGGAGGCGTCAAAACCAAGAGTTAGCTCGACAACACAAGAAAGCAGAAATAGAAGCACAGACCAAAGCACAACCAGAATCCACAGACTTGCATCCTGTACCAGAACATTTCAAATCTTACACCACAGGGGAAGCAAAGGTTGTGTACACAAAAGCCCAAAGAATACCTATCGATGGGAATAATGGAATCTATGATGGTCCGGCAATAGTTAAAGAAATAGAATTAGCCGACCCCGGTGAAGAATCAAAACCTGTTTTTATTGCCCAAGACCTCACAGAAGTTGAAGAGGCGGTCCTGAAAGAGCTTCTCAAGGAATTCAAGGATATATTCGCTTGGACATACCATGATATGAAAGGTGTTGCACCTTCTGTGGTCCAACATACAATCCCTATGATTAGCACTGCGAAGCCCGTACAACAAAGACCCTACCCGATGAATCCTAAGTATGCAAAGATCATTCAAGAAGAACTAGAAAATCTTATCAAATGTGGGTTCATATATCCTATTGAACACTTTGAATGGGTGTCTCCAATAGTTATCGTGCCAAAAAAGAATGGGAAACTCAGGGTGTGCGTGGACCTCAAAAAAGTTAATGCAGCTACTAGAAGAGACCATTACCCCCTACCATATTCCGAACATGTACTCGAAAGAGTTGCAGGCAAGGAAGCTTATAGCTTTCTAGATGGGTACTCAGGCTACAACCAAATCACGATAGCGCTAGAGGACCAAGCTAAAACTGCCTTCATCACAGAATTTAGCGTGTTTGCATTTCGTGTGATGGATTTTGGCTTAACAAATGCCCCTGCTACATTCCAACGATTAATAAACACTGCTTTTAAAGAATATTTGAGGGAGTTTTGTGAAGCTTTCTTAGACGACCTTTGTGTTTACTCTTCTTGGAAAGAACATCTATCATGTTTGCGGAAGGTGTTTGAAAAGTGTAGGTTATATCGTATCTCATTGAACCCGTTCAAATTCCAATTTTGGGTCAAGCATGGAGTTATTTTAGGGCACACAGTATCTAAGAATGGTATCTCAACTGATGAGAGAAAAATTAAAGTGATTCTAGAGTTACCACCACCAGCCAATTACAAGGGGATTCAAAGGTTCATGGGACACGTGGGTTATTATCGACGGTTTATTTTATTTTTCGTTGAGATAGCACGTCCTTTGTACAAGCTTCTCATTGAATTTAAATGGACTGAAGAGTGTGACCAAGCCTATGAACAATTGAAGAAAACACTAGCAAGTGCTCCGATTTTAAGGACACCTAACTGGCATGTCATTTTCCATGTGCATATTGATGCATCAAACTTTGCTATTGGGTGTGTTCTCACTCAACCAGGAGAACATAAATTGGACTATCCCATTAGCTTTGCAAGCCGTCAATTGAACGATGCTGAAAGGAACTACACCACTACAGAGCGAGAAGGTTTAGCAATGGTTTATGCAGTAAAGAAATTTCGCTACTACCTTCTGGAAAACAAGTTTGTATTTTATGTGGATCATCAAGCGTTGCTGTATCTGGTAAACAAGCCATGCTCCACAGGAAGAATCACACGATGGTTGTTAATTCTTCTGGAGTTTGATTTCACGATTGTAGTGAGACCCGGTAAAAGGCACGTCATGGCTGATCATTTGTCTCGCATACCCAATGGTGAAGCCCCTACAAGAGTTGATGATGAATTACCCGATACTTCCCTATTCATAGTTGAGACTATGCCTGAATGGAGTGAGAACATTGTTAACTTTTTAGTTAATGGTTTTCCACCCAAGGAACTTCGTAAGGATATCGCTCGAAGGCTAGTAAAAGAATGTGAACCCTATTGTTTGATTGCCGGAACTCTGTATAGACTAGGCAAAGATGATATTCTTAGGCGTTGTGCCCGCGAGGATGAATATTTGTATATCTTGCAAGAAGTACATATGGGCATAGCAGGAGGACATTTTTCAGGAGACTTGACTACTAGAAAGGTGCTGCAATCAGGCTATTGGTGGCCAACTTTATTTAAGGATGCTTCACTTTTTACAAAAGGGTGTGATGAGTGCCAACGTTACAAGACCACACAGCGCAAAGACAGAATGCCCTTACATCCTATTAAAGTAACCCAACCATTTGAAAAATGGGGCTTAGAATTTGTAGGTCCAATTAGTCCCGCAGCTCGCAACACTCAATCTCGATATATTCTAGTTGCTACGGACTATGTAACAAAGTGGGCTGAAGCTAAGGCTTCACAAAAAGTTGACACGAGGACAACAGCTAAGTTTCTTTTTGAGAACATTATCACAAGATTTGGTTGCCCTTTTGAAATTGTTAGTGATAATGGTACCCATTTTATAAATGAAATAATAAGAGAGCTTACCACAACCTTTATGATATCCCACCATAAGTCTACACCTTATTACCCGCAAGCTAATAGACAAGCCGAGAGCACCAACAAGACTCTAATCTCTATTTTAACCAAGATGGTAGAAGCTCATCGCACTGATTGGGATTTGAAGTTGACATCTACTCTATGGGCTTATCGTATTGCTTATAAAGTGGCTATTAATTGTACGCCATTCAAAATGATATACGGCCAAGAAGCGGTTATGCCTTGGGAGTTTGTCATTCCTAGTCTTAAGGTATCTTCGCAAGAAGGATGGAATGGTAACCCCTTAACCGAGCGTTTGTATATCTTAGAAAAACTAAACGAAGAGAGACAGTTGGCTGTGCAAAATGCTCTTGTGGAAAAGGATAGGAGAAAGAAGTGGTTTGATCGCCATGTGAAGGACAAGGACATCAAATTTGGTGATAAAGTCCTTATGTATGGAGTACGTAAAGAGAAGAAAAAGTTGAAATATGCTGGTAAAGGACCATATAGAGTATGTGAAATTACCCCACAAGGTACCCTTCGTGTGGAAACTCTTGATGGAGTTGAAACCATTGGATTCCTCAATGGGAGTAAATTCAAAAGATATTATGATCCTTTAATCCAAGAAGAACTACGGGCCATTCATCAAAAGAAGGCCGCCAAAGCACAAACAAAATTAAAGAAGATACAAGCTCAAGCTGAGGCTAAGGAGCGACAACAACGTATAAGACAAAAACGAGAGGCTAACCTTGGAGTCACAAATGCATTCCACGTGGAAATCAAAAAGGATTGGTTGGACTCTGACACACCTCTACGATACCCTATTGAGTTAAATAGTGCCTATGGAAAAGTGCTATATAACGCCTTATTGGACACGGGTGCTAAATATAATCTGCTATCCTATGGGGTGTGGTGTCAGTTAGGGAAGCCACCTCTATCTGAGAGTATTATCCAAGTCAAGGGTGTCAACAAGAAAAAAACTACGGTTTTTGGAATCTGGCACACTTTTGTCAGTTATGACAATGGAATTGTAGCTCAAGACTTTTTGGTCATGCCTACTTGAACTATGGAGGGTAATATAAACCTAGGACGCACGTGGATGATAGCCACCGAATGCACTATTGATTGGGGGACTGGGGGTGTCAAAACGCAAAAACCAACTCTTATCCCTACCACTCAAGCCATAGTCCCTGAGATATTGCCTAAGGAAATAAAACCCAAGACATTGCATGTCCAGGAGGTTGAACCATACGTCCCCATAGCCCAACTCTCTAGATCTTCAACTGATGAAGTTGAAAGAAAGCTTGAGACACACAAGAACCATCCTAATATAACAAAGAAAGCATACAAGTGGGTCCCTAAAGCTTCTTTAGTAACCATGGCTGATGCTAAAAAACGGAAGCCTCGTAAGAAACGTCCCACTCGCTCCAAGAAATGTAAGAAAACGTGGCGCTGGATTCCTAAACGACTATTAAAAGCCCAAGGATACTATAAAGGAAATGATCAAATCTGGGTGCCCAAACGTAAATTGTACTCTTACCTGTCACCTGGCCCATGTAAACCCAATCCTGTGGCTCCAAAACAAATTGAAAATTGTGGAAAGGAAAAAATCACGGAATGCGACACACCTGCTCCAGAGCTAGTTTGGGTACCAAAGAAAGAACGATTTGTTCCACCTAGCTCAGGAACAGGAAAAGCAAATGAAGCTTCTTGCTCTTCATGTAGTTCCTATATGGAAATAGAAGCTTCGACACAACCTCCACCTACCATTGTACATATCCATATAAGCAAGAAAGAGTTTGCACCTCCCGTTGTAGATTCACCACCTCCAACAATGTTGCAAATAAAATCATGGGAGAGTACCTTACCACCCTTGCAACTAAATGAAACACATAGGGTGATCGAAAACTATTGGTTAAAGCCTTTACCCATAACAACTTGGAACAATTGGTTTCAAAAGGTGACGACATCATTCCAAAAAGTATGATCTACCCAAGGAAGGGGGGAGTGTTTGCTGACATCCGTCATTCACTTGCTTCCCTCTCAACCTTCCTCCCTGACCTCTCAATCTCCAATCTTAGGGAATGTATATATAAAGCCTTATACTCACAAAAACAAGATAAAAAAGTAAAAGAGCAAGAGCCATAACACAAAATAATAAAAACAAATTATGCACAAGAACATGACCCTTGTAATATTTGCACTCTAACCATCATCTATTTGCGTGTACAGATATGGCTAGTACGCTAGAGTCATCCACTCCTGCCTTGGGTGAGAGGTACCCTCGTTACTTTTCACAAATGTTTCACATGGTCTTTCCAGTGCTTGCATGTGAATGGGATTTGATAGGTACGCTAGCATGTGAGAGGAATTTTGAGGAGTTAGAATGGATGATACGTCTCTTGACCACGTCTGATCCATACTTAGTAGAGAGCGTTTCTCCCATTGCACAAGCCTACCCTTTTGACCAAGATGACTATAGGCGTCTAGTGACCTTCTTAGTAAACATGGGCACCTATGATGAAGAAGAAAATTTACATGACTACACGGATGGCACATATGGTCTCATGGATGATGACTTTGTTTATCTCGACGACGAGGATAGGGGTTTAGCCTTAGGGTTTCCCCCCAACCTCTACAATATCCTATTCCCTTGACTCTTTAGGGGGAGTGCAAATAATTAGGTTAGGGTTCCTTATGTTTTTTGTTGTGTTCAATAAGTGTTGGTATCTTTTCCCACTAATGTGCCTCATGGAGGTATTCCTTTTGTTTCCTAGTGTGTACAGGAGCGTGTTGCTATTGATAGGATTTGGACCTTATGGAACCTTTCTCTCGTTCACACTTCAAATCAAGCGCGACCATCAACACAAACAGGTGTTTTATGTCCATTAGCATTGCCCTTATCTTTTTGCATCCATGTTTGTCTGCTTTGATTGTGATTGGTAGCATAATATTCATCGCATTTTCTTAGTATCAAACATTTATTTCAATGTAATGTTTTGTCATAATCACTTGTGTAGGTTTAAAAATCAAGCAGTCCGACTAAGCTAGTTTGACCAAGCTAGGTATTAGAAATCTTCTCTTAATACCATGGGGAATGCCTTCCTAATAAGCAATGGTTACTTAGGTTCTTAATCCAATTTAGGCAGCATTGTGTGAAATGTACTAGGGCTTTCTAGTGGGCTTAACCCTATTGACCTTTAGCTTAAGTATTATAAAGGGAGCTTACTAATGTGATGAGCCTGGAGAGGGTAACAGTGTTATATGACCCCCCAAAGTTACAAAACTAAAATGCTGAAAATGAACAAACAAAAAATCAAAGTGCCACAATGTAAAATAATAAGCTGGAAGAGAAATCCCTGCTTAAATTGGTACTTCACTCACATGTATTGCCTATGTTATTAGAGCCCTAGAGGTTCCCAGTGTGGGCGCTTTTCCTTAAAAAGCAAAAACCCAAGGCATACAAAATAAGCACACACATCAAAATTGAATCAATGTGAAAAGACTTTGGGGGGTCAAAGAAAAGGTAATTAGTCAGGCAATGATTTCATGAGAAATTCCTTTTATCGTAGCTTAACTACAAGGTCTTCTAGGTATAGCCTCTAGTCAGCCCTCGAACATCAAATACTTGGCTCTCGCGATTAAACAACTTAAATGACCAGAAAAAATTGAGAAGTTACCCATGGTATTAATAGTCGAGCTCTAGTGCCTTTTGACCGTTAAATTAGCGACCCCGGACTTGTTTAATTTTTTACCTTTACATCTGTTTATGCATTTGATTATATTGCAATTTAATGTTTATTGCTGACAAATTGTCTAAAATTCTATTACCAATCAATTTGTCTGTCTAAAATTGCATATGATTTTTAATTGTATATGAGAATGCAATTACTATGGCAATGTTGTTTGATTTTGCAGTGATTGAAGAAGGCTACGCACATCCATGTCGACTGCTCTTCCATCTCGACGAACAAGCTTCAACTGGATAGCTTCCGAGGACGGAATCTACATCACAAAGGGAGGGCATGTTAACCCTCACGGCACACGGACACCCTATGATCTATAAACGTTGTATTGTTTAGAGTCAGGTACCGGGATTGTCGGACCAATAGGAACAGGGTAAGGGTGATTGCCGATGACAGGTGCACTCTAACTGGAATATTCAAGGAGTTAGTCGGCTAAGTATGGGCGCCCAAGTGTGAATGGGGTGAGCTCATATAAAATCCACTAAACCTAATTTTTACTCATTCTCTCATTGTGCAATAGAAGCCGCTCTTGCTCCATCTCCACCTTCTCCTTCACCATCTCCTTGTGTGTGTGTGTGTGTGTGTGTGTGTGTGTGTGTGTGTGTGTGTGTGTGTGTGTGTGTGTGTGTGTGAGAGAGAGAGAGAGAGAGAGAGAGAGAGAGAGAGAGAGAGAGAGAGAGTGAGTGTGTCTGTGATCGAGCGTTGCGGCGGCACGACGGCGGCGAGGCGGTTGAGCGCGGCGTAGCAGCGTCTCCCTCTTCTTCGCGGCGCGGGAATCCTTCATTTGCAACTACGCAGGAAGGTGAGTGACACACCATTCTTCCTTGTGAGCTTGTCTGTTGTATGACTGTGTGCTAGGAGCCTTTGTGGCTCGCACACGGCGCATAGCAAGTCCCTAGTCTTGACACAACGATGGATTGAGAGTTGAGAGTTCTTCACTCTGTCAATGTTACGTAACTCACTCCCAACCAAATCAATGCACAATGGCATCAGGAATCACTACCATATCCCTTTATCAAGATAGAGCTGCCTACAGGTCAAGAAAAGACTTTATAAAGACATGCAAGTAGAAGGGGTAGATGAATTCCACCCCAAATGGAGAAAGATTTGGATGAAAAAGAATCCTAGATACCTGATTCTCTTCACAAGAGCACCTGCGACACTTCAAAAGGATCCAACTTTTTGTCCTGTACCAAGAGTAAGGACATGGCAAGCACATGAGGCAATCACAAAGAAGTGGCCTACATGGCTGCATTATTCGAGACTGCCAGCTCTAGAAAAGGGATCATCGATAGAAGAATACATGGTGAAAACCCTGACGAGCGCCATGGCATTCTACAAAAGTCTCCCTGATCTCTCATGTGCTATGCTTTACAAAATGTTCCGAATGCTGCTCACATGCATTGAAGTTTTTCATGAGCTAGAGCAAGCAAGAGCCCCATGGATGTCTTTCCTTGAGGGCAATAAGGGTTTATGCTTCGATCTTGGTGGCCAGCCTTCCGAAGGAGTCCTCTAAGGCTTCTACGTCCGTTGCATGTTCTTGCCATCTCATAATATGTTGGCGTTTGAGGAAGCGTATTACACAGGGTTCTTCACTTGGCGAACGAAGATTTGTGGACTCGTGATCAGTAACCTGACTTCCAAATTCGTCAGCTACTCCACTATTGAGCTAAAGAACAAGGTCACTATGCAATTTTTACAGGTGCCAGACAAAGAGAGAAAGATCAGATATGAAAAGGCTCTACATGCACTTAAAGACCGCCTTGCCAACTGTCAACCCGAAGATTATTTCAGCCCATAAAACTGTGTCAAGGGATCACACAGGCGAGGAGGGGGGAATGTTAGTAGCAAGCTAACTCGGATACCATTTTTTGGAGCTCTCATTGTAAAATATTTATTATTTTGATGAATCGAGAATATTGTAACTCCTATTTTTTGGATAAACCTTGGAATTGATGAGCCGAGGCTACAAGCTTCCAGATTGTATCTACCTGTCTTTACCTATCTTTAGTTAGAGATCCCAAATTATTAGTTTTGACCACCAAAAACCTCGGCTAAGGTATAAAAGCCAATTTTTGCAAGTTATTTTAAAGTTTTATAATGAAATACACAGCGTGAGTTAACAACGCTCACTTCTCTCCTTCTCGCGCTTCTTACTCCCTCTCCAGTTGTCACATTGCAGTCGCTCTTGTTGCGTTGCAACCGCAGGTAAGAGCTCTACGCATTGACATAAGCATTTCACGATATTTCGTAGCTTTTGGCATCGCAAACTCGCGGTCTAATTTCATCACAAGTAGAAATTTACACTTCAAAATCAAAAATTAAGCATAGATCGAGTATTGGGACATCATTGCTAAGCATTTAGATGCATTCTGGGTCAAAAACGACTAGGTCAAAAATCCACTGCTGTTAATAATCATGATTTTTACACTTGACCTAGAATGTGATTTGAGACCATAAGCATGTGTGTTTAGGTTGTGTAGGTCTTATAAACTTGTCCTAGAAGTTTCGTTACATTTGGATGTCATTTGATGCTGTAACGGATGTGATTTGTGTACCGATGAGCAATTGACTTTTGGTGATTTCAGTCACTTGAGTGTAGCTTGAGTTAGATGCGAGTTTTTTGTTATTTTATGAGAGATTGACAATCTCTTGTAGTCTCTATACACTAGTTGAGTCAGCTTCGTCCCATGGATTGACAATTTAATCGTGGTTCTTACTAAATCTGCAATAAGATAGGAGTGAGGTTAGACACGCGTCCCACAGAGAAACACAAGTGAATCATCAAGTGTTGCACTATCAATGGTAAGAAGAGGAAGGCCTAAGGAGAGGTTTAAAAACCAAAAGGGTCATGATCGCTCAAGGCGGAGCAAGTCATGCACAAAGTCAGTTCTTGAATGTTGGAACTACAGCAAGAAGGGACACGTCAAGAAGGATTGCTGGTCCAAAAAGAAGAAGGAGTCTAAGCCCACATCAGTGGCCAATAAGGCGCGTAAAGTAGAGCAAGACTCTTTGATTCTCTCACTTGACAATGTGTCTAATTCATGGATAGTAGATTCTAAGGCTTCATTCCATGCGACACTACACAAAAACAATTTCCTAGGTTACACCAAAGGTAATTTTGGGTATGTATACTTGGGAGCTGATGAAGCTTGTGAAATTGTCAGCAAAGGTACAGTTTGTGTCAAAACTACTTATGGAAATGAATGGAAGCTTAAAGATGTTAGGAATGTTCCTTCTCTTTATAAAAAAATTATCTCTACAGGACAATTGGATGATGAAGGTCACAACATTGTATTTGGAAACAAATGTCGAAAGATATCAAAGGGATCTTTGGTGGTTGCCAAAGGAGAAAAGGTTGGTACACTTTACTTGTGTATTGTCAAGCACACAATGTTCAGCTTGTGCAACAACCACAAAAGTTGACAGTGTGGTGTGGCGCTATCGACTTGGGTATATGAGTGCTAAAGTAATGCAAATCTTGAAGATGGTAAAATCTTTAGAAGTAGAGATGTAATTTACAACAAACAAAGTATTACTTGAAAAGAAAACAAACAAAAGAAATAGGTGATGAGTACATGGAGGTTGAGGATGGTGAAGATTCAAGGAGTGCAAACGGTGACAATGTGCAATAGGGAGCCTCAACCTATTCCCCGAAAATCTACGAGAGCAAGTAGACCTCTAAAAAGGTTTGTTCTTTCCTTCAACCATCTCTTGGTCTCAGATTCTGGAGATCCGGAATCATATAAAGAACCCATGCAACACGAGTCCAAAGAAGAATGGATGAAGATCATGCAAGTGGATATGGACTCATTACATCACAATCAAACATGGGAGTTGGTTGAGTTGCCTAAAGATAAGTGGGCATTGTAGAACAAATGGGTGCATAAGCTGAAGGAAGAAGGTGGGAAGAAAAGGTACGAGTCTAGGCTTGTGGTAAAAAGGGTTTTCTAAAAAAAAAGGTATTGACTTCAATGAAATATTTTCTCTTGTTGTACAAATGAACTCAATTAGGCTTGTCTTAAGTGTTGTGGCTACTCATGACTTAAGTCTTGAGAAAATGGATGTAGATACGGTGTTCCCTCATGGTGACTTGGAGGAGGAAATTTACATGCTTCAACCAAAGGGGTATGAAGTAAAGGGTAAGAAGAAAATGGTTCAGGTGGAGATTAAAGAAGATCTTGTATGGTCTAAACCAAGCATCAAGACAGTGGTATTTGAAGTTCGATTGATGGATGATGGATGATGGATTTAGAAGATGTAACTCAGATCACTACATCTACACAATAATTTGGGAGATGAGAATTTCATCATCTAATGTTGTATGTTGATGACATGCTGATTGCAGGTGCTAACATGTAGGATATCAAAGACCTAAAAGAGGACCTATCTAAATTTTTTCAACGAAAGATTTAGGAGCTATAAAGCGGATACTTGGTATGAGGTATCAAGGGACAGGATGAAGAAGACACTAAACCTATCTCAAGAGGATCACATCAAGAAAATACTAGAAAGGTTTGCAATGCAAGATGCAAAATCGGTTTCCACACCTTTGGCTAGTCACTTTAAACTAACCAAGGAGATGTGTCCAAAGACACAAGAGGAGATAGCCTATATTTCTAAAGTTTCATATGCTGCAGTGGTAGGCTCTCTAATGTATGCTTTGGTATGGACAAGACCAAACATTGCACATGCAATGGGAGTTGTGAGTATATTCATAGACAATCCAAGAAAAGAGCACTGACAAGCTGTGAAGGGGATACTTAGGTATCTAAAAGGGACAACAACAAATTCTTTGTATTGGAGGCGCTGATATTTTCTTACAAGGGTATATTGATGCAAATATGGCAGGTGACAAAGACACTCGAAGGATCACTACTGGCTATGTCTTCACAATTGGAGGCACAAAAGTAAGTTGGGCTTCAAAGCTGCAGAAAGTGGTCTCACTTTCCACCCACGAAATAAGAATATGTAGCAATGATGGAGACAAGCAAAGAAATTCTGTGGCTTCACAGACTCTTGGAGGAGGTTGGATACAAGAAACAAAATTGTGTCTTGTATAGTGACAGTCAAAGTGTTGGGTTTCAAGCCTGAGTTCAGTGGCATCAGCCCATGGGAACATCTTCCTCGGCATGCAGTTAGGAGAGCCAATTTGCATGGCACAGCTTTTGCTTTATATTGTAAGGTTTCTTCTAGAAAAATATAGTATTTTCACTTTGTTGTGTAGAAACTCTCCTCTTCTCTGCTTTTTCTTGCTGCTCCACGCCATGGCATCTTCAAGGTGGAACCCACCATAGTCGTTCCCAACCTAACACCTGGTATCAGAGCTTGGTGCTCGCAAGGCAAGGCACACTTGATGAAGTCCCCTCTCAAACCGCTATTTCCATAGTTGACGTTGTAGGCAGGGGCTGTTGCATCTTCTTTGCCTCTCAAATGGCACGCTTAGGTGGGACATGGTGCAAGCTCAGGAGACACGGGCGAAGGTGCAGCAGCCTCGGACAGGCAAGGAGCACCGACAATCTCTCAAGACGCTGTGGGTCTGGTAGGCAGGCGGGGACTGCATCTCAAGAGCATAGATGATGACCTCCTTGACCTCCTACAACATTTGAAATTCTTTGTCTGGAATTCCTACAAGGCCACAGTTCTATTGCATATCAAAAGGGCTCAGAGCTGCAGTGCTAACGCCTTCCAATCCGCACTCTACAGCCATCTAGGAGCACGCTTTGCCATTGATTCCGTTGTCCATTCGATTGCTACATAATTCACCTTTTTTTGCTTTTTAATTTCACACTTTATTTCAAGTGGCCACCTTATTTGGTCACTAGGCCTCTAATCAAGAGGGCCTTCACACCTATAAAGGCTGCATTTGCAAAGATTAAGCTGCTACAAATTGGCTATTGAATTAAATGCAACTATTGCCAACTCTTCAAAATGGTGCTGATGGTTTGGTGATTTTGAGAGTATTCTCAGCTGCCATGTCTCCAAAGGATTTCAAAATTACAAGTACACTCATGGTGGATAACTCGATACGAATCTTCTTCAATCAAGTTTTTCTAGGCACCTCAAAGTTTTTCTAGCATATTAAAACACATCTATCAATGGCAAGCCTTGTCGACTCTGCACACAACATATTAAAGCATTGCTACAACATGGAGGATCTCAGATTCGATTATTAGAATTTGGATAGTGGTGCCAAAGAAGATCAAAAGGGTGACTACAATGTTAAAGCTCATCTGGTAAGAAAGCAAGTGGTGACTTTTTTGACAATTTGCTTCGAGCACTTGATCCATCAACATATGCAAAATTTCACATACTATTTTTACCAATTCAGTGTGAGTTTTTTTTTCAAAGTTTATCTTTTGTTAACAAAATCAGTCAAAGCCTTGTTTACTCTCATCATATGTCAGATACTTCCATGATAAATTAAACAGTCTGTACGGGTTATAGACACTACCACACATAAGTGGTAAGACCTCCCAAAAACATTTGTTCTCAATCCATTTTTGTCCCCCTTCTCATGAGGCTACTGGGTACACCTTAAACCCAAGGTTTGGCAGTGAACCAAAAACTCCATTTTTGGTAGCTAATTTTTCAACCTACACCCTATCTGTTCAAGAGGGGGTTCACTATCATAGCACCAGGTTATGGATACACTAAAATCCTTGGTTTTGAGAAAACCTAAAACTCACGGTTGACAAGTATACCAAAAAAAAACTCGAGGTACCATGAGTGGTTTGTCTAGTTTGGGCTTGAGGGGGGGATTGTTAGGTTTCAAGCCCGAGTTCTGTGGCATCAGCCCATGGGAACATTTTCCTCGACATGTAGTTAGGAGAGCCAGTTTGCATGGCACACATTTTTCTTTATATTGTAAGGTTTCTTTTAGTAAAATATAGCATTTTCACTTTGCTGTGTCGAAACTCTCCTCTTCTCTGCTTTTTTGTGCTCCTTCACGCCATGGCATCTTCAAGGTGGAACCCATCATAGCTATTCCCAACCTAACACAAAGCGCCATTCATCTTGTGAAGAATTCAGCCTTTCACACAAGGACAAAGCACATTGAGGTGAGATATCACTTCATACACACTCTTTTGGAAGAGGGGCAACTAAAGCTAGGAAAGGTGCACACAAGTGAAAATCCTACAGACATGTTTACAAAGGTAGTCAACAAGGAGAAGCTGGAATTTTTCTCATCTTCAATCATCATTCTAGGATAAGAATCCAGGATGTAAAGTAGTTATAGGTTTTGTGTGGAGATCAGTCTCCAAGTGGGAGATTGTTAAGTATGGAGCTTGATTTACCCCTTGTAATTTTTTTAAATAAAAATGCACATTTGTAAGGCCCCCATTATGAGGAGAAACCATTGTGCATGAAGAAAAATCACTCACCAAAAAACCAAAAGTTCACAACCATTGTTGGAATATTCCCTTTTGCCAGAATATTATGGCCGGATGGAGATCGAAAAGTGGTAAAAAATGGCCGATCGATTGGTCGGTTGGCTGGTGGCCGGTAGTCAATGGTCGGTGGCTGGTGATCAAAAGTCAATGGCCGTTGGCTGATTTCAAGGTGGACTTGTATTCTGAATGGCACCCACACATGGGTGCATAGGAGAGTCCAACTTGGACCTGTCTACACAAGGGCAGCTACACACCGTTGCCTCTCATGAGAGAGGGAACCCCTTTTGGCCTAGAAAAGGAGGCCTCTTCTACACACAAAAGGCATTGTGGTGCATTGTGAAGTTGATGTGAGGTGGTGAGAATGAAGCAAGGTGGGATCTCCATTAAGGGTATAATCCCTTTGTAGCCTACCTCTTGTTTAAGGTACTAAAGCCATTGAGTGGTTGTTTTCCTGTGGATGTAACCACATTGGGTGAACCACGAGTCCATCGTGGACCTGTCTACACAAGGGCATCTACACACGACAAACTCTCATGAGAGAGGGTGGCCCTTTTGGCCTATAAAAGGAGGCCTCTTATACACACAAAAGGCATTGTGGTGCGTTGTGAAGTTGATGTGAGGTGGTGAGAGTGAAGCAAGGTGGGAGCTCCATTAAGGGTATAATCCCTTAGTAACCTACCTCTTGTTTAAGGTACTAAAGCCATTGAGTGGCTTCTTTCCCGTGGATGTAGCCCACATTGGGTGGGCCACGTATATTGTGCTCTCTCTCTCTCTCTCTCTCCTCTATAATCTCTTGTGTGAAAACTATCTCTCTTCATTATGTAAACTACTCTAATATCTACTTACCTACATCGTATTTCCTAACACAATACTGGCTTGATTACACTTCAAGAGGCACGTACAAGGATTGCACTACCATCACAAAATCCATTTTTATGAAGAAAAAAACAAAGGGGATTGACAAGTACACTCTTGAATGATTATGTCATTCCCTCTTGAATAATAGGTCTTGAGTTCAACTCTCCTCGTCGGCTAGATCTTTAAGGTCTCTTGGGGATAGTTTCCTACGATGTTAAAACTCTCTTCTTCTCGGGTGTGTGTGTGTGTGCTATTAAAAAGAGGAAATGGTATAACCTTTCTATCACCCAAGTGTGGTAGATTGGTTATGTCACTTCCCTCTTGAATAACAGGTCTTGAGTTCAACTCTCCTTGCTGGCTAGATCTTTAAGGTCTCTTGAGATAGCTCTCGATCAAAAAAATTGTATTGTATCTAATTGTAATTACTACTCTTATTGAAAAAGTAACTTGAGAGAGAGAGAGAGAGAGAGGTGAACATCAACTAGTGTAACATGACAATGTGTAATAACTTTCACGTAATCACACTGAGAAAAACTTATCGATCTTTAGTCATACATCTTCGTCTCCATCAAACACGCCAATCAGATCATCTATTTCATCCATATCAGAGCATTTTGAAGCTATCTCCCATTCCATATCATCGTCATCGTCTACTTCTACGGTTATAGCTTTATGGGTTTGAAAGAAACCGTAGTGCTTTTGTGCTACTCTTGGTGCAATGTTCAATGTTCACCGTGCAATTGAGGATGCCTTCAGTACTGTCTTCACTTGGCAGTAGCACTTTTCTTTTTAGCTGCAAGAATCTACTCTGCTATGCAAGCATACTTTGGTAATCTAGCATGAATATCTCTTGGCGAAGCCGTACACTCGGACACATTACCATGGACTTTAAAAAAATGCTCTTTGATTCTGGTTGTATTACCACCACTGAACTCGTGGCTGCACATCTTGCATTTCAATCGAGATCTATTCTTTCTGGCATGCAGCTCGTGGATGTAGCTCCAATCATGTCCTTTCACCATGGTGACAGATGAATTTAATTTGCTAAAATCAACAAATCCACTTGCCAATTTTGAGGTCAAAATTAATTCAAAGCAACAAATTACACAAGCAATGCTCTATCAATCAATATAGTGATCAAAATCTGTACACATTATCAATTAGACTTGTGCCACATTATCAATTAACAATAAACAATTATAGTGTTATCGTTCTTCAATAAAATCATGTTAATCAAATTATATTTTCATGCGCTAAATAACTTCATCACTTCAAACAAAACATTTGAATCACAATGCTCACATTGCACTATATCGATTCATCTAAAGTGCAAGCATTTGGCTTTCACACATTACGATAATCGATAATCTTAATCACTTATTTAAAACAATACAAACAAATCTCATCATTATGTTTCACTATATCGATTTATCTAAAGTGCAAGCTTACGGCTTTCACACATTACGATAATCGATAATATTAATCAAATCTTTCAATTGATTCTCATTGGAACATGAGGATTAATTGCAAACCTTGATGATTGTCATATCTATCTGAAGTGAAAACATGACGTTCTCACACTCCACGGTAGATCTTTGAGAGCTTATTTATCTGTAGTTTGCACATGTACGATCATACAGTATGATAGACGTAGCAATCCAAATAAAGATAATTTAATATCAATATATTTGGACATGAGATTCCTAAATTTTAATTTGAGTGAGAGCATAGTGTGATGGCTCTACACAAGACAATAAAATTTAGTCTATCTATGTTCACTTCGAGGTGAGAAAATATATGCGTCAAAATCGAACCTACCTAAATAAAAGTGACCTCTATTCTATTATATTTTGCAGACTGATAGCTTCCTGTAAGAGCACATGCTGCACACAACGACTATCTCTAAATTATATCACTAATTCACTTCCACATGTCAGTAAACTGAGCACGTAGCAAGTGACTCCTAAAAAATAAACACCTTCTATGAGTGAGAGTTTGAGCTCTACACAACATACAAAGCTTAGATAATTTGAACCTTAAAAAAAGAATCAATCAAATTTAAAAAAAAACATTAAATTATTTCAAACAAAAGATTTTAAAACTATTTTAAATTTCAATATTTTTTGAATTATAAATAATTTCATTTTTTTCTCTACTATTGACATGGAATACCTTTGGTGATAAATACTAGTCTCAAACAACAAGGTGCATTGCCGCTATATATACTTTTTTTTATTATCAATGTATTCTTTGATTGAAAAATACTTTGTGCAAAGTAAGTTTTTACGATCAAAGTTTCTTTCGATCCCAAACTAGGAAAAAAACGGTTGCCCGTTTTTGTTGTCATGGCACTGTATAATACGCCCATATAATATGGGGGTCATGTAAAATACGCTAGTATATGATGTATTATACGTATCCTGTATAACATATAACGAAACTTAGCGCCTATTGATGTAGTCAAGCTGCTCCACAACTGACCCCCGACAAATCTTCACAAATGGCCATATCTTTCACTGTAGAGTTTTGATTGAAAAGACCGACATGCTCCACAACTTAAGCTCTTCATATGTATACACTACCCCTGCTCTAGCCACCTATCCCCAACTACCTTGTCTGTCAGGGATCTGCAAGACCTTCCAACTTCAAACTGCAATATCGTCCGCATCGGGGCTGCGTTCAAGGAGTCCTTTGGACCGGATTCTACATCATCTCAAAGTCTATAGTCCAAGGCACCAACATTGCATTTTGGACACTTGCACTTGCCATCCCATTTGGCACACTTTGGAGCCTTCTTGGCTTATGAAACCACCTTAGACATATATTTCCGCTACCCTTTGCTTTCCCATGAAATTTGCACGTGCTTTAACTCCTTGCTTGGCAAATTTAAGCAACCTTATCACCGCTTGGCGCCATTTCTTGCCTACACCACCTTTGTCTGTACTATCATTGCCTAGCTCCCTCCTCGAACATTCACATTCAACCAAAAGCACACTTACAAAACTTTAAAGACTACCACACTGAATAGATGACTAAAAACACTTGCAAACATCGACCATATGTACAAGCTATGTAGAAAAGGGTCACCTCCTTTTCATATTGCATACTTTCGGTGGGTTTCCCACCCCCCTTGGATACAATCTGATGCACCTCATGCACTAGAATCCTTTCAAAGTACAACTTGAGTCCTAATTGAGCATGCACCGGCAATACTACCTCCGTACCATAGAACTACTCAAATGGAGTGAAATTGGTCACCACCTTGTAAGATTACCTGTATGCCCACATATACTTCTCTAGGTTTTTTTCCCACTATGTCTCCTACTTGTAAACCTCCTTTGTCAGCATCTTGATTATCTACCCATTTGCACTCTCTACTAGACCATTTCATTGGGGATGATAGAGTGAGAAAAGACAATGTTGAATCTTTATCTTCTCTACTAATGCACGCATTAACTTGCTTATAAAACCCTAACCCCTATAAAAAATTAGCACCCACGGTACTCCAAAACCAAAACAAGTTATCATAAACAAACTGAGCCATGACATGTGTATTTACCTCTCTCATTGCCTTAGCCTCAACCCACCTAGCTAGGTACTAAGTTGCATTATACGTTATACGACAAACGTACAATACATCATATACGGGCGTATTTTACATGACCTCATATTATACGGTGTTTGTTGTGGCACCCACATAGTGTGAAATAAAAACATTCACCTCACTTTTGACACTTCTCGATGCATGGAAAGAAAAACAATAATGCACATATTCTGATATATGATAAAGCGGCTGCTACGGTCGATATCATGTACATACCTATCCGGGGAGTCATGGCCCTGGATGTGGCGCCTTTGCGTGCATTTCCACTTGATAAGATGATTAATTTGGTTTGACAATGTACATAGTCCAAGTGTTTCATGGTGGAACACTCATCTCGCCTATAAAGACTGATGCGAGCAAAAACTGCCAAAAATAGCAGCTAACAGGCAGAATTGCATGGAAAGTGACCCAATGGTATATTGATGAAAAATCATGCTTATCTATGCTTTTTATGCTTATGCAATAGATCCCACAAATTTAGGGATTTTTCTGACTCTGTTTGGGATTTTTCGCATCAAAAGAGGCATTTTGTTTGGGTAAAAAATGAGCTCAAAATGACCTAGTTTTGGTCCAAAGTGGCAAAATGGCCCAAACATTGACACATCAGCTGATATTGCTGTGGGGAAGAGAGAGAAGGGGTCTTTTTACAAAAAAAAACTACAATTTATCACTACTGTGTAATGGCTTCCAAGGTTGCTCAATCTATGTGTAGGGCAGTCCCGCCTCTTCGCAATCTTGTATCTGAGCTTGTGAGGGAGTGAATTAGGGTTTCCCCTTATCAAAATGGTGTGTGGGCTTCACTTTAGAAGCTCATAAATCTCTAGAAAATCAGAAAATTGTCTTCATGAAGGTGGAAGATTGAGCATTCCTTTCAACTGTTTGATGCTACGACTATATAATTGGGGGCGAGGCTACATGATACCATGAAAGAGGTTTGGGTTTTGAGTAAGAATTGTGCTTGTATGAGCATTGAGGTTTCATGGATGAAACTTTATTGTTTTCAAATGGTCTTTTAAAGTGAAATTGAATGTGATTTGGTGATCCTCTTATCATAATCTCAACTACGAAAACAAGCAATTTCCAAGCACGATAGGAAAGAGGGTTTGTGACTTTGTTGTCCACGAACGCTCTTAGATTCTCTGTCACCCTTAGAAAGAGGGTTGGTGATTCTCCACAAACACTTTTTCACAAAGTGTTTGTGACTCTCATCACGAACTCTCACAGCCAGAGGTTTTGCACCTTCCCAGCTAGACCGCACACATTGCGACATTTCTGGTGATCTGATGCGAAATTGCTGGGATGGGAGTTTTTGAATTGATCTAGACACTTTGTTATCCATGGATGAAAACTAAGAGACACATGGGATGCACTTTGATCCTGCATTCATGCAGATGTTTCAAGCATTTGCCATGTACATGCAACAACAACAAGCAGCGGCGGAAAGAAGCCAGCTTTCAACCACAAAATCACTACATTCCATTGTGAAGAGAATTGACTAGTTTGATGGCAAGGACATCACAAAGTATCTATGAGATTCTATGAAGGAAATGGAGTTGAATAAAGTGTGTGAGGAAGACATGGTTCAAAGTTTTGAGCTAGTTTGTGTCCTAGAGATCAGAGACCGTATTAGGGCAATTCAAAATGCTCATGGAAGAAATTGGGAGGAATTCAAGCTTGCTCTAAAAGAAGACTACTTTATGTAGGACTCTGAGAGGGTGACCAAAAGAACTTTCTTAGATTGGGTTGCAAAGCCTAAAGAAGGGATTTTTGCTACAGAGCTTCTCAGAGAGTTTGAGCGACGCTATGCTCAACTATCACAAACTGAACAAGCATCCTTGGATAGGGAGAAGGTAGAAATTTTCCTACAAGCAGCGGGCAAAGAAATTGAAGAAAAGTTAGAGCTTCTCTTGGAAGACAAAGATGTAGGGCACGGTTTGAAGACAAGGTGGAATGATGTACAAGATGCAGTCTCACTGTTGGAAAAAAGACAACACAGAAGAGACAAGATGGTGGTGAACAATGGTGCTCCAGTTCCTGCTATTACTGAGAAGCATCCAAAACCTTCTATTGTAGCTTCTAAGGATGATGGGTCTATGCTTGAAGAACTTGTGAAGGGCATACGCGAGCTGAAATTAAAGCTAGCAAGGCTTGAAGAAAAGGGGCAAACATCTGGACAGTCCCAAGTCAAAGACCTCAAAACAGAGAGGCATTTGTAAATAGGTGCATCTGGTGTGACAGCCCAGACCATCCAAGAAGGGACAGTGAAAGCTTCAAAGATGCCTTGGGTAAAGATCTTGTCTTCTTCAAAGAAGGGAAGATACATCTTAGTGAAACAGGGAAGCCCTTGGCGACCAACTTTGGCAAAGGAGGCATGAAAAAGCTAGTTGAGGACATGGAAACCAGTCATGCTATTTCAATGGTCAAAGCAACAACATTTGGCTTAAAGGCTGGTCAAGTCATGCTCAAAGGGTTAGACTATATTGAAGACTTGAGTGAGGATGGTGAAGATGTTTGTCCATCAGCGATGGAGTTAGCTATGAAGGGAAAGTTGACTAAAGAAGTCTTACATGAAGCAGGAGATTGTATCCGTCTTGAGACTGGGTGGAATGAACCTGTAGATGCTTTGTCAGTGCATGCCTACATTGCAAAGTGTCAAGGAAACAAGGCACTTGTTGAAGAAAAATGCAGGAGAGAAAATGGGGATGAAAGCCCCTCAAAGAGGGCTACTAGAGGTGGAGGGAGAAAGGATCCGAGTTCCTCTCAAGAGCCCATGGCAAGGGAGCCTCCATCACAAGAAGTACCAATGAGAGATGTTGCATCAAAGGAGAAGCAAGATAAAGAAAAGAGCAAGGGAAAAAGCCCATTATACAAGCTACAATCAGATATTGAAGCTGCCATAGATTTAAAGAAAGTTTTAGAGGAAAGGATCTTAAATAGCAAGGTGGAGTTTACATTGGGAGAAGTCCTTGGCATTTCAAAAAGAGAGTTCCATGAGGAAATCATGGATATCATAAGAAGGAAGCGACAAGCTTTAACGGAGTCTATCCAATTAGAGGCTGAGAGTGCTTTAAAGACACATATGATACAAGTACAACAAATAGATGAAGATGACAATTTTGTAAGCTGATACCAATCTTCGGGCGGAAAAAATAGGCATGTTAAATTTGAAGATGAAGATGAAGATGAAGCTACTCATAAGAGCCACTATTCTAGGAACCATTGGGCAAGGGCTACAAAAAAAACCTTGGTTAAGGTGTGAGATCTTGAGGAGCCTTATGTGGCCTTAATAGACCATGGTTCGGAGATTAACCTCATGTCCAAGAGTCTCTATATGAAGGGAAAGTGGCCAATTGATACTGACCGTGAGTGGATGATTAGGGCTACAAACAACTCATCCGGGGATCTCTATGGTGCTTGTCCAAATGTTAATGTAACCATAGGGGATGTGAAAGGTGAGCAAAATTTCTTTGTTCAAGAGATGTCAAGCTATCCTCTAATCCTTGGACAACCATACATCACCGCAGTGTGAATGGAGACAAAAGTATTGGATGATGGATCTACCTATTCCAGGGTCAAAAGCAAAGATGGAAAACGAGTTGTTCAATTCTTGATAGTTTGCGTTGACCATGAGAGAAATCGTGACATCTTAAGGGACTATTCTCTACCAAAACCAAGCAAGGAGTTTCGAGATCAAAGGGAGATGAGGGGTTTTGACCGAGTACCATTGTAAAGCGGGAGTACAGTGGTACAGAAAGAAAAAGTTTCTCGCTTAATTTGAATGGAGATGAAGCTTTCTCTACAGGTTCCCTAGTAGCAAAGGATGGATCAGACCGATATTGAAAGAAAATGCTTTGAACAGACACTCTCCAAACATGGAAAAGCTTTTGCATTTGAGCCGCATGAGATAGGGTGTGTGGATCCATCTATAGTCGAACCAATGGTAATATTCACTATATCTCATGTGCCTTGGAATCTACGACCAATTCCAATGCCAAAAGCACTCTTGCCAAAGCTTATAGATTTACTCAATGAAAAGATAAAGATGGGGATTTTTGAACCTTCATGTGCCCCCTACTCAAGAAAATGGTTCACAGTACCAAAGAAAAATGGAGCTCTACGCTTCATTCAAGACATGCAGCCTATCAACAAAGTCACAATTAGGAATATGGGTATAGGGCCAATTGTAATGGAAATCAGGGACTTGACTACCATGAGAACACCCTTGGGTTTGGTAAGATGTGCACCTTACCGCAGGGAGCAACCAACTCAGTTGCGCACATGATGAACGGTATGAACAAAGTCCTTCGTGACTTCATACCTCAAATTACAATGCCTTTTCTTGATGACATTCCAATCAAAGGATGCGACTTAGCTAAAAACGATGAGGCTCTGGATTCGAGGGGGTGACGTAAATGTGTAGCAAACCACATCAATGATTGTGATAGAATTTTAACAAGGCTGGAAGAAGTGAACCTTACATTATCTGGGAAAAATTCAATGTTTGGGGTTGAAGAAATATTGATAGTGGGACATCTTTGTAATCCTCATGGCCACCAACCTTGTCCAACTAAAGTGGATGCAATACAGAGGATGAAGGAATTAT
Organism: Adiantum capillus-veneris; assembly: GCF_014529385.1. Taxonomy (NCBI): domain Eukaryota; kingdom Viridiplantae; phylum Streptophyta; class Polypodiopsida; order Polypodiales; family Pteridaceae; genus Adiantum; species Adiantum capillus-veneris. The sequence continues at coordinate 32,528,704 of NC_140959.1, forward strand.
GCGTAAATATCACCGAGGTGAGAAGGTTTCTAGGTGCATGTGTCTTCTACATCATATGGATTCCACATTATGCACATGTTGCAGATCCTCTTTATCAATTGCTAAGGAAGAACCAAAGGTTTCAATGGAATGATGTACATGTAAAAGCTATGAGAAAGTTGAAGCAATTGTTGTTCTCTTCACCAATTTTGAGGAAGATTGACTATGAGTGTGGAAGACCGGTGATTGTGACAATGGACACTAGTCCAACGGGAATTGGATGGGCAATAGGACAAGACGATGAAGAGAAACACAGGTACGTTGTGAGGTTTGGGGCCAAGGTTCTAAGCTCTCGCCAAAGAGCATATCCACAGGTAAAACGGGAGTTATGGGGGGTGGTTACAACATTAAAGTGTGACAAAGAGTAATTCATTGGTGCATCTGTAGTTGTGGAGACTGATTGCTTACCACTTCGAGGGATGATTGCAAGCTGATCTACTCCTGATATTGCTATGCTTAGGTGGATTTCTTATATAAAGTCCTTGAACCCAGAACTGAATCACATTGCAGGAAAAGATAATGCAATTGCAGATATGCTTTCAAGGGTAATGTATGAAGATGAGGATGATATGATTGATGAGGAAGAAGATGTGGGCACAAAATTCTACACAATTCTCATGCAAAGTGTGATGATATATTCATTGTATCTTCAATTGAGTCCTTTTCAGAGGAGTTCTATGAGGATGAATGGTTGCTCATAGGTCACTACCTGAGTATTTTCCAAAGGAAAGATGATTGGACTAAATCAAAATTAAAAAGGATCAGAAAGAAAGCATATGGATTCTTCTTGAGGGATGGCTACTTATGGAAACATCCTAAAACAAGAGATGGGACTCCATTACGAGTAGTATGTGATAAGCCTACTTAGCTCAAAGTTATCAAAGAGCTTCATGAAAGCCTATATGCTGGACATCGAGGTGTATGGGCTACTTTTTTTAAAGTAAAAGAGAGATATTGGTGGAAACGCATGTATAAGGATGTAGCGGATTTTGTGGAGTCTTGTGTCACATGCCAAATGTATTCCAATGTACGCCATCGTGATGGATTGCATCCTACATACCCATTAGCCATGCACTATAAATGGGTTGTTGATCTAGTCACAATGCCTTTAGGACTTTGGTAGATGAGATACTTGGTACTTGCACGAGAAGACTTGACAAACCAAGTGGAAGGGTGTGCATTGAGGACAAAAGCTACAGAAGCTATTTGTAAATTTTTGCTTGAAGATGTAATTTGCCGCTATGGCTGTTTGGGAAAGATAGTTGCTGATAGAGGTGAGTTAGATGCGAATGAAGCAAGGGATTTCTTTACAAGAATTGGTATCAAGCTAGCCCTGACTTGTGCTTATAATCCAGAGGGAAATGGAAAAAGTGAAAGAGGACATCCTCTTATTGTCAAAGCTTTGGCTAAGGCATGCAAAGGTAGAATGCGTGAATGGCCAAGGTTTCTACCATATGCTTTATGGGTCGATCGTACAATTCATAGCTCAGTGACTGGTTACATGCCTACTGAATTGATGTATGGTCAGAAGCCAATCATGCCAACTGAGGATGTAGTTCCTACTTGGAACATATTACCTTGGGAAGATGGTGTAAGTAGGGAAAATCTACTTGCTTTGCGCATAAAGAAATTTGAAAGAAGACAGGAAGACATAGACATTGCAAAATCTCGATTGAAGAATGCAAAACGAAAGAATAAAGACAAGTTTGATAAAAGACATAGGCTTCGACCAAAGCCTATTGAAGAGGGTGATTGGGTCCTAATGTACGATAATAGCCTTGACAACCAACACACCACACAAAGAAAACTTGCAAAAAGGTGGTTTGGTCCCTGTGTTGTCAAACATGTACATGGAAATTCTACATATACTTTGAAGGAGCTTGATGGAACAGAGCTTAAAATTCCCATAGCATGCAAAAGAATCAAGATGTTCAAGAGGAGACATGAAAATGATCCTTTTGATTCACAACAAGATGATGATGAAGAACCTAATGACATTGCTACAGATGAGGATGAAGAATCAAAGGATGATCTTTCGGACTTTGCAAAAGATGAAAATGACATCCAAATATTTGTGGATCTTAATGAAGATTAAACCTACATAAGGAAAATGTTGGCACATGCCGGAGGATGTGCACGTTCAGAGGGGGTAGATGTCAAGCTGTGGCACGTACATAGTGTCAAATAAAAACATTCACCTCACTTTTGACACTTCTCAATGCATGGCACTACAAGAGGCTATTCATATTAGCGACGCTCACACAACGACGCTCAAAACAAAATTTCCCGGCGTCGCTATGAGCGTCGCAAATTTCTTTGTAAATTAGCGACGCTTATAGCGACGCTCATAGCGACGCCGGCTGGGCTAAAAAAAAAACCGAGCGCACCCAAAAACTCAGATCTCAGATCTGAGTTTTTCGGCGCCCTCAAGCAAGGAGCAGGTAACGCTCTCCCTCTCTCTCTCTCTCTCTCTCTCTCTCTCTTTTTCTTCTCCACACACACACACACACACACACACACACACACACACACGAGGAGAGGAAGGAGAGCCAGGTATGCTCCTTCCCTCTCCTCATTCTCATGTTCCCTTCCCCTCTTTCTCTCTCCCTCTCTCTCTCTCTCACACACACACATACACACACACACACACACACATAGTGTTTTTGAGAGAGAGAGAGAGAGAGAGAGAGAGAGAGAGAGAGTACAAACATAAACAAAAACACACATACACATACATAAACAAAGAATGCACACACACATTGAGAGAGGAAAAGAGAGAGAGAGCATGCATAAACAAAAAACGCACGCATTGAGAGAGGAAAAGAGAGAGAGAACATGCATAAACAAAAAACGCACACATTGAGAGAGGAAAAGAGAGAGAAAACATGCATACGATCCAAAAAAACGCACACACATTGAGAGAGAAAGAGAGAGAAACTAATTTAACGTCGTAGGAAACTAATTAAAATTAAAAGACCTAAAGATCTAGCCAACGAGGAGTTGAACTCAAGACCTATTATTCAAGAGGGAAATGGCATAATCAATCTATCATACTTGGCATGGGTGATAGAAAGGTTATACCATTTATCTCTTTTTATTGGCACACACATTCACACACGCGCACACACACAAGAAGAAGAGAGTTATAACGTCGTAGGAAACTATCCTAAAAGACGTTAAAGATTAGGTTAGATGTAGACTTACGTTAAATTAGATTTAGGTTTATTTAAGTTAAATTAGATTAGATTTAGGTTTATTTTTAACTAGATTTACGTTTATTTACGCTATATTTAGATTTACGTTGTATTAGATTAGATTTAGGTCTCCATAGACTGCGATGCCTGCATGAAGCGGTTGAAGAAAGCCCTCAATGGAATATAGGGTATTGCTGCCTTCACTCATGGTGGGCTCCGTCGATCCAAAAGTACTGGTGAAATGTCTTCAGAAGATAGGGAAGAAGGTGGATCTTCAGGGCGGCAAGAGTCCCTACATCCCCGACACAATGACCATCTAGACAACCTCTAGTCATTCAACAGCAACTTCAAAGTTAGTAACAAGAGCAAGAACGGTCTAAAGGGCCAATTGCTGTCGTCAGATGTGGATGGAGATGAGGCAGTGTCACCGCCGAAAGTTAACTCTCACATCTTTAGTGATGAGAATGCCAAATCTTGCCGAGTTATGTGAAAAATTATGTGTTAAATCAGTTTTAAGGTTCTTATAATCCCTGTTAGTTTAGTTCTTTGTTTTTAATATAACATTATTTACGTTAGATTTAGATTTATGTTATATTAGATTAGACTTAGGTTTATTTAGGTTTACCCACACACACACACACACAAGAAGAAGAGAGTTTTAACGTCGTAGGAAACTATCCCAAAAGATGTTAAAGATTAGGTTAGATGTAGACTTACGTTAAATTAGATTTAGGTTTATTTTTAGTTAGATTTACGTTTATTTAGATTTACGCTTATTTACGTTAGATCGAGTCCACGCAAGAATTACTTACGGTTTAGGGTTTAGAGTTAGACGAACAGTGAAAAGATCTACTGTGAAAAGATGTTAAGATGCTGTGAAGTGCTACAGCTAGAGAAGAGGCAAAGGGGTTTTGTCCACTACATGCAGTATCATGTAGACGTGGGTGTGTAGATTTCTTGTACTCACAAATATAGGTATTGACCAATAAAGACGAGATTATAACCCGGTGGTTCTGATCTCCGTGCACCTCTAGACCGAGGTGTGCGGGGATTGGACATGACTAGAGAATGTGAGGTAAAGAGAGAGAGAGAGAGAGAGAGAGAGAGAGAGAGAGAGAGAGAGAGAGAGAGTGAGAGAGAGAGAGAGAGAGAGAGAGATAAAACGAAGAATGCCAATAGAATATTAAATTTGTTGTCCAGGTTATAAGATTTTTATCCTCATTATGAGTAGTGACGAGGATGTGGGACCGTCCAACCGAAACACCTATCTCTCAACGAGGGTCTTATGTCCTTGTAATCATTGCAAGCATGCTGTGCGATGGACAAGACGTGTTTCTTTGCAGCACGTTCGCGAATTTGGCGAGTTCGATCCATCTATTATAGATCGAGTTGTTGCCAATTATAACTCGTTGGACTCTGACGCTGGCCAACAAGCAGCAATCTTGCAACCCAATAGACGTGTTCGCAGGCGCTTTGGTCAAGCAGCATATGTGAGGCCACAAGATGTAGCCTCTGACAGCTCGGGGGATGATCATGCAGAGCACATTCCCAACGAGGCAATGTTTGAGCCGGAGATTGATGAAATGATCGAGACGATCATGGATTCAGAAAGGCTTATCTATGATGATATGAAAAGTGAAGCCGATACGCCATTGTATAATGGAGCACGTATGTCTAGATTGAAAGCACTCCTGGTTCTTCTCAACATGCAGGCAAAGTTTGGATGGAGTGACACTAGCGTCATAGCGCTTTTCACGTGATCTATTACAATTAGTTTACTTTAATAAAACTCTAAATGTATAATGATCTAATAGATTTTTACACGACAGTATCATATTTTTATGTTGTGTAGATTGCTTAAAGAGCATTTGATTGAGAATTGTGCATGGCTGAAACTTTAGTGTTTTCAAATGGTATTTTAAAGTGAAATTGAATGTGATTTGGTGATCCTCTTATCATAATCTCAACTACGAAAACAAGCAATTTCCAAGCACGATAGGAAAGAGGGTTTGTGACTTTGATGTCACGAACGCTCTTAGATTCTCTGTCACCCTTAGAAAGAAGCCTGGTGATTCTCCACAAATGTTTTTTCACAAAGTGTTTGTGACTCTCATCACGAACTCTCACAGCCAGAGGTTTTGCACCTTCCCAGCTAGACCGCACACATCCCGACAACGGGTGTATTATACGATGCCACATCAACAAAATGGGCAATGTATTTTTTCCAGGTTTTTTGATCGATTTTTTTTTAATCAAAACATATTTAGGATATAATATTTTTCAATCGAAGAATGTATTAATAAAAATAAAAAGTATATATATAGGCAACCTGCCTTGTTGAGACTAGTATTCATCACAAAAGGTATTCCATGTCTATAGTAGAGTGAAAAAATTAATTTTTTTATAATTTAAAATTTTAAATAGTTTTAAAATATTTTGATTAAACTCAATGTAATGTTTTGTTAAATTTGATCAATTATTTCTTTTAAAATCAAATTCTGTAAGCTTTGTATGTTGTGTAGAGCTTAAACTCTCACTCATACAAGGTGTTTATTTTTTACGAGTCACTTGCTACGTGCTCAGTTTACTGACATGTGGAAGTGAATGTCATATAGTTTAGAGATTGTCATTGTGTGCAGAGCGTACTCTCACATGAGGTTATCTCTTTGCAAAATATAATAGAATAGAGGTCAGTTTTATTTAGGTACGTTTGATTTTGACGTGCAGATACTTTCTCACCTCAAAGTGAACATAGATAGATTTTTTTTTTGTCCTGTGTAGAGCCATCACACTATGCTCTCATTGGAATCAAAATTTAGAAGTTTCATGTCGAAATACATTGAAATTACATTATCTTTATTTCGATTGCTACGTCTATCGTACTGTGTGATCATACACGTGTATCAACTATAGATAGATAAGATTTCAAAGATCTATTGTGGAGTGTGAGAACTTCATGTTCGCACTTCAGATAGATATGAAAATCATCAAGGTTTGCAATTAATCCTGATGTTCCAATGAGAATCAATTGCAAAATTTGATCAATATTATCAAATATCATAATGTGTAAAAGCTTTAAGCTTGCACTTTAGATAAATCCATATAGTGCAACGTGATGATGAGTTTTGTTTGTATTGTTTTAAATAAGTGATTAAGATTATTGATTATTGTTTGCGGGTCGCCGCGACGGACGTCCATAGCATAGCTCTCAAGCATCAACATATTTATCAATACAGGGGAAGCGACTCGGATGAGGCATGGGAACTCACCAGAGTGTCAATCCTAATGAAGTGAACTCAAAGAGATGCAACTTACTAACTCTACAAGCAAATCAAACGCATTACCGCCAAGTAATCTACCTATGTCGTCCTACACTGTTCTTCAGTCACCACGCCCGTTTACCATGCAAATCATATCGGAATCGCACGAAACTTGAAGGGAAGCTACAAGGGATTATCAGGAACATATCCTATCACTGTCATAGCATTCTGGAGAGGTACAACGATCACGATCGTTCGTCCCAAAGTCAGCAAAAACAACGAACAGATGATCCTAATGGGTCGTTTTAGGGTCCCTAAAGCCTCTCCTAGGGTCAAAACAATATAAAAAACGCATATAGACACTCAAAACAGCGATTTAAGGCCTCAAACGCGTAGTTGAAAACCTACACCGAATCTTGAATGATTACACTTGAATGAAAGAGCAAGACGAGAGGAACACAATGCAATAATCAAATGTGAGTTTGGATTACCGTAGCCGCAATGGCGAAGATTACAAGTTTGAACAAGAAGGAGCTTTCGAACGTACGTTGTCTTCTCAGTTATCCATTCAAAAGATTATCTTCAACTTACAAAAAATGACCTTTATAGATTAGGTCTTAATAACTTGTCCGGCCAAAAGCCCCTAATCTTAAAACTAGCTCTCTAATATACAATTGCTCCCATAAGAATAATCATACATCCTTGACAATTTCTCGGCTTAGAGATACTTCTTTACAAAAAATTTTACAATGATTTCTCAAAAAAATATGGTCCTTCTGGCCACGGCCGCTTGTTGCTTCGTCCGCCAAACACTCCCCCCTTCCTTATCCTTGCACACCCTCGTGCATGTTCAGTGCTTTGGCCGTTGATGTGGCTCTAATGAAGCGAGTGTCACTGAAAAAATTCTTGTTCACAGGACGGCTTCGAGGGCTTCTTGATGCTGTCTGAATGGATTTTTAGATAAGGTGTGTTGGTATGCCACGTACCTTGCCTTGAGGTCCTTCGCCATGGGATGGAAAATCCTTGAATCCATTTCGAAGAATCCTGTGATGAAGGCCTCTTCAAATGTCTGCAAGTAGTGTGATGGCAGGTACATTAGCCTTGAGTACATGGCCATCAAGATGTGCCGTGGCGGTGAATCCTGTAGATTCCAGCAGATGCCTCTGTGACCTTCCAAGAACAGATTCCACGGATGATCGTCGCCTTCAGTGTCTTTAAACACCTGGATGCAGGTGACGATCATTCGGGCTATCTTTACTAACATCAGACACGCCAAATCAGGGACATCCCGCAACAAAGTGACTGTTGAGTTCAGTGTGCTGACCATGTAGGCCACCGTACGGGGTTGCTGCGCTGTCAGAACCGGGTAATTTAGCTTGTGTGGCCTTGACCCCTTCCATGTGGGGAAATCTTTCCAAGTGCTTATTCGAGGGACGGGGAAGAACATAGGATCTATTTGTATATGTTGAGGAGCGTTGCGGTAATTTTCTAGATCGTGTGGCCTTTTGTCCAACCACTTTTGCCTCCACTTGGGGTGGTCATCGACAAGCAGCTGAGCTTCTTCCACTGTGAGTGCAATGCCTTTGTAACCCCCTTCTTTGTTTCGTGGCAAGGCTGGTCGCATCTTTTCTTTCCACAAAATTGCTTCATGGCATAGCAGAGAAAACGAGAGGTACTCGTGGACAAATCCTTCCACCTGCTCTTCTGGTTGTAAGTATGCCAGGGCTGCTGACTCCAGTATCTTCTTTTCATAGAGCATATACTCCTTGGCTGGCCCCTTATGGCATGCCCTGAATGCTTTCATTGAGTTCATCTCTTATGTCCAGATCGGGCCCTTCAAATTCCTGCTCCTGTTGCCCTTGGTGTGATGTTCCAGGCAAATCTGGCGCTTGTTGTCCAGGCAACAGTTGCAGTTGAGTCTGGGCTTTGTCTGTTTTGATCTGCTGTTGAAAAAGCAGATCTTCTTTTTACTTTAGCAGTGTGTCACCGATCTGTTTCGGAATCTGTAGTTCAGCGCTTGCTTGAGCTAGTGGCTGCTCCATTTCTTTTAACTTTAGCTCATTTGCCACTGTCTGAGCCACCATCCCTGATACGAGCAGCTGTCTTTGAAGATTTTCTTGCTCTAGCTCTACTTTTAGCGCTGCTATAGTGTTCACTGTTGTGGCATCGTTAGATGTGGAGACCAATGCCCCATCAGGTTCCTGATTAGCCATTAAAATCGTCATAGTGCCCTTGAAAGTGTTGTAGGAACTGCTAAGTCTTTGGAATCTTGCACTCTCGTAGACAAGCTGCACTGTTTCTTTCTAGACTCTTGCCGTCAGCTCTTGGCACTCTTTCTCTTTGGCGGTCAAATCTTTGATTAGAGACTGAGCCTGCTGTCGCTCAAGGTCTCTTTCCTCCGTTGTGCGATCTAGTTGCGTCCTCGGGCTCTCTAACTCTTCTTGCCCTGATGCTTGCTTTTGTTGGGCTTCCTGTACCTGTCTTTCCTTCTCACTCAGCACCACATGCTGACATTGGAATTGCCGTTCTAATTCCCGTAGAGTTTGCCTGTAATCAAATCCAGACACTGCTTGGCAGGCAGGCTTCTTGGTATCTGATGGATTCTGTAGTAGGCGGTATAACTTCCTTTTGCGAGGTTGAAGGGGGATGAGTTAGCTGTTTTTTTTTCGATGGAGAAGGGGGAGGAGGAGGAGATTTTGGTGAGGGAGGAGGCGATTTTCTAGGCGAGGGAGGAGGTGATTTGGGCGAGGAAAGAGGTGGACTTGAGTCTTCTCGCACATGTCTCTTCTTGGAAGTCTCTTCTCCTCGTTGCAAAGCAGATGCTTCCGCTTTTATTTTCTTTAAAATCCTGATTATTCTTTGGCGGGTGAGATCCGTCGCCTGTCGCGCTTCCAGATTCCTATCTCTCTGAATATTCTTAAGCTGTTTCGCTTGATTTTTCTCATCAGCCCCGTCTTTCTCCTTCGTTCCTTCAGTGGATTGCGAAGAAATGTCCACTTCCACAGCCTTCTGTTCTGCTTCTAACCTTTGCTTCTCAACCCGTAGGCGAGTTTCATTTTCTATCCTTTCTTGCCTTTCCCTTTGGAATCTTCTTTTTTGTGCCTGTTGTGTTTCAGCCGCTCGAGTCTGTCGATCAGCCCATAATTTGGTTCGTCTTTCTTCGACTCTTTTCTGAGCTTCCGCATATGCTTTTTGCAGGTTCGACTGCGGCACTGCACTTCTCTTCCCTCTTTTTCTCTCGAGCGGCTTTGTTGAATCTTCCTCCTCACTTTCTTCAAACTCTGAAGGCACTTTGTCTTTAGAATCTTGAGACTTTCCTTCGTCATTTGTTTCCGTTTTTTCTTCATCACTCGAACTTTTATTGGTGGCCTTTACTGAGCGCGATGATGTCGCGCCAGGGGTTGTCCTTACGGAGTGAGCAACCAGCTTGGCTTTCTAGATCAAGGCCGTTTGAGAGCTCGGAGCTAGCAAATCTTCGACCATTCCCAAAGCCTGGTATGCTATTCTGGCTAGCATCGGCCCTACACTCATGTAGGTTCTATTTTTTGCCGAGATTTTCAAATTTTTGGCTTCAATCAGATTGTCCAAAATGTAAGAACCGTAGTAGCAGCGAATGGATCTATTTTCTGCTGTCGCTAGAGCCATGACTACGGCAATGTGCAGGATTGGCTCTGTGTAGCGAGGAGGCTTTTGTACTCTGAAATGCTGAGATATCAATCTCATCGGCAATTTCAGCTCTCTGTAAATCATGTCACTGTATTTGTATTTATTCCCCTTTGCTTTGACGAACGCTTTCTCGTTATCCAGTGACTTTGTCTTTGCCAGAAAATCGTGTTGCCCTGGGAGGAAATGCAAGGCTTCGTTGATGATTTCCTTCATGATCTTTACTTTCACCTTCGACCCATCCTTGTCTGTGATCATTGCCTGCCCATCATATTGTATCGATCTCATGAGCTCGTGTGACCTCATGTAATCTGTTCCCCATGGTTGTAATCTAAAAAATTGTTCCAAGTGTACAGCTTGCACTGCCTCTATTACCTCCGGCCTTTGGTGGAGATTCCATATCTCTCGTGGCATGATAGTTGTCTTCACCAAGTCACCATCCGCATCCTTAAACTTCAAGCTGTCCACTGCATTTATTTATTTTGGCGAGGCATTCTGTGTGTCAGGTGAATCACAAGCTGTCAGGATTTTCCCTTCGCAATCAATCGCATTTAGACTTTTAGTAAAAAACAGTTCAAAAGTTATAACTGATCATAACTTGAACAAATTTCATCCATTCTTGTCCATATTTCACCAGTGGGACTAGGAAGACTAGAGCTATGACTGATAAAAATCTGAGCCAGTTCTGGGTCTGAGGTACACCAATCGCGATCGTAGTACAGAGGCAAAATTTATATTTGATCATATGAGTGGGTTGCTGATAGTTGGAGGGTCATTTTGGTCCACTCTGTGTGTCATTTGAACCGCTTTTGAGTTTACAGGTCCCATTTATGGGTTACAAGGGAGTTTTGGACTAGACTCTGACTTTTCATGAGTTTTTGATGTCCAAATGGCTTGAAACTTGGTTGGTGACTTGAACAAGATGTATACAAGGGATCTGATGGGTTTTTGTCAAAATCTGAAGCTGAGGTACACCGATCGCGATCGGTGTTCCGGGCTTGTTTTTGGTGAAAACTAGATGGTCATGAACTCCTATGCCTGCCTAGCCCACTGATGATTTATTTCCAAGTTTGGACTTAAAATGAACAACTTAGAGCAATTTTTCACTGTTTGACCATATTTTACTAAGTCTAACCATATTTGGTTTTCCTGATGAATTTTGGTTGGATCTTGGAGTTAATTGAAGTTAGTTTTAGAGCTCCCATTGCTTCCATGATTTTCTGCTACCATCAGCCTACTCCATTGTCTGCTTTTGACCTTATAAGGCACTTTATACCTTGTCTTAGGAGGTTTTCCAGATTTGTGCATTTTTCAGGCATTCCTTGGACCTCCATGTGACATTTGAGCATCCCTAAGTAACCTTTTGGTCTTTGGCATTGGCTCGGCTCCAATTCTATCTTTGTGTGATCATTCGAGACTGAAACGACTATATTTGCACTCGTAGGAGATTCTGAGATCCATTCGAGGGTTTTTACAACTGTTCTGACTCTCAGTCGGACAAGTGTACCTTTCAAACCATTCATCAATATTTTTAACAAGATTTTGGCAGTTGTAGGTCAATTTTTTCCTTTTTGGTCGTGTTTGACAAACTGGGCCCATTCCCTGAGCAAAATTTGTGCATTTTCCTTGAAAATTCAAGAGAGTGTACTTTTAACTGAGTTCCAAGTTTGGGCCAAGTCAAAAGTTGCAAAACTTGCATCTGGGGACACCGATCGCGATCGTACCATGGAGGCCAAATTTAGTTTTGACACCAGCAGATTGTAGGCGAGGCTGAGGGGGAGTGCTTTACATTTTCTGTCCCAGTTTTTGTCAATGAGGTACACCGATCGCGATCGGTGTACCACCACCAAATTTAGATTTGACCACACGGCTTTGTTCCAAACCTTGTGGGGAGGACATTGATGTGTTCTCTTGGCTGAAAAAAGTTTTGTTTGGATGCCTCTAAGGGCCCTTGACCTCTTTGACCCGATCCGACTTTGATTTGATTCCTTCGCCCATTTGTGCAATGATTCGCGCTTGCATGCGTAATATACTTGACCTTTACTTGATAAGGAACATACTTGTGAAATCTGGTGTGAAATGCTGGCTCCAACCGTCCGTACGGGGTAGAAACGTGGCAGCTCGCTCTAGGTCAAAAAAGCTCTCTCCTTCTCTCTCAAAAGGTGAAAATGAACAATGAGCTAGAGTTTGGCGTACCTGGCCTATATCTTCCCGAGATTTTTGTGACACAGGGTTGATTTTTCTCACCTTTGATCCCGATATAGTCTGCATACCACCTGTGGGTTGAACCGTTTGTCATTCCGGCGTCGTATGACCATTTGATGCGATTTTGGCGAAATGTAGTCATGATCATTGAGGCCGAAATTTGACATCTTCTGATTAGCTTCATATCTTCCATGCTTGATAACCTTATCATGATACTTTGGTGTTTGCTTCCAGAACTTGATTCCGACACTTGTGAGCGAGATTTTTTAATTTTTGATGTTTTATCAACAAAAATCAAACACATTAAAATGAAAATACTGATTAACTGGCAAAAATTAGCCAAAATTATTATACTCACCCCTACGCGTATATTTTCTCTAGAAGCATCCCAATGCTCCAGATTTGTCATTACAACTCATTATTATGCTGGTCGGATGATACAAAAGACGCTAAAAATGCCAGGTTTTGATCGAATATGTTTATAAATGAACTCTAAATAATGAAAAAAAACACACATTATGTACATATATACACCTTGGACCCCTTAATGGCCCTGACTGTTGCTAGATTCATCAATTACTCCCCCCTTCCTTGTTTGAGTCGTCTCGGACGAAGGTTTGGTGCATGTGCATGGGTTTTGAATTCTGTGTCTATGCATGGTCGTGTAATATGGCCCTATTCTGATGTTTGAGATAATGCGTTGGGTAAAAATATGTTGTGCAAGAACTGAACATAGTTTTCAGTGTCTTTTGATGGCGAGGGTAGCTGTTTATGGAACATGAGAGCTTGCAGTTGAAATGCTCTTTCCTTGATTGTGGGTGTTGTGCTGGCAACTATGTTTGGTACCCATTTATATGTAGTTTGTTGCATCTTTACAGATTTTGCTTTAGTTTTCATCGGTTTCCAGTGCCATTTGGGAGATTCGGGCTTCTTGTTTTGAGTTTTGGGTTTCCTTTCGAGCTCTGGCGTTGAAAATTTCGTGTTATCCTTTTTTGGTTTCCATTTCCACTTTGGAGTAACTTCTGAAGGTTTTGAAGGTGATGCTGGTTCCGTCTGGAGTTTGTCCTTAGGTAGCCATATCTTGCTCGGTTTGTTGGTCAACAATGTTTTCTTTATCCAGAGCTTCTGAATAACCTTAGGTGGTGTTTTTTTCTGATTAGCCAGTTGCTTATTGTCGAGGGGGATACTTGGCCATGAGTGATCTGTTTTGGCGAATGGAGTCATGTACACGTTAGAGTCGTGTGTGTACCTTAACGCATGTTCTGACCATGACTGCATTGTACGTTCTCATCCATGGAACTCCCAAGCATATTGATTCTCTGATTTCTCCGTCTTTCATTACGAAAAATTGATGAGGACAACTATTTCCATCAAGATTGATTGGTAAGTTTACTATCCCCAATGTTGGCATTGTTGCACCATTTGCTGCTTGTAGATCACGTGTGGATTGCACGAGGGGTTCATCTGTAAGCATCCTGTAAGTGGAGAAGTTGACCGCATTGACTCTTGCTCCTGTGTCAATCAATGCTCGGTGGTATCTGCCATGCGGGAGTCTGACATTGATTCGAACATCGATTCCTGTTTCCCATTGCTCATCAGGTTGAAGTATGGACAAAGGAATTTGAGCCGTGTCTGCTGCTGGTTGAGGAAGTCTTTTTTGTTGTAAGGTTTGTTTTCTTTTTAAAATCCTGACTTTGGCCTCCTCCTGCGCTTGAGCTTTTGTTTCCTTTGCTTTGTTCTTGCGCTCCTTCGGAGCGTGTATTTTGGCAAGCATCTCTGTGGTTAGTGGTATGTTGTATTTATTTAGTCTGCAACCACTAATCCAGGTAGGCATTTCTTCTCCCTCTAATGTCGCAAGTTTGATGGCACCGCTAGATGATATGTCATGAATCACATAGGGTCCATTTCCTCGCTTTTTGAGTTTCTGGGAATGTTGTTTCAGGGTATACATTAAGACGTAATCCCCAGTAGCAAATTCCTTGCTGATAACATATTGATCAAAGAATGATTTCATGTTTCGTTTTTGCGTGAAGATTGATGCAACGGCTCTCAATCTAGTTTCATTCAGTTTTTCCAGAACATCTACCTGATTGGATAATTCATAGCCCGTTCATTCTAATTGTTTAGCGACTCGAAGCGTGGGGATAAGGAACTCAAGTGGCAAAATCGCTTGAATTCCGTAAACCATGTTGAACGGAGTCATTCCGATCGATGTTTTGTAAGCTACTCTAGATGCCCATAAAGCTGAATGCAGCTTTTGATCCCAGTCAGCTCTCGATTCGCCGAAAATTTTGGTGAGAATTGTCACCAAAATCTTATTCGTACTTTCTGCTTGGCCGTTCGCTTGTGGGTGATAGGGGGCGGACTTCCTGTGAATTACCATGAATTCATCCAATAGGAATTCGATCACCTCATTGATGAAGTGAGTGCCTCTATCGCTCACGAACTCGATTGGTAAGCCATATCTGGTGAAAATGTTCTCATACAAAAACTGTGTTGTCGTTTTTGCATCATTTTTGGCTGTTGCTTTAGCTTCCACCCATTTTGTTAGATAATATGTTGCCACAATAATGTATTGAGTGTGCGTTTTATATCCCGGAGGCACTATCAGTCCTACAAAATCTATTCCCCATTTCACAAACGCTCTCGTCCCCATCATTGGCCTTAAGGGCATATCATCTCGCTCCCTAGGAATTTTTGTTTTCTGGCAATCGTCACATCGTTTCACAAACTCTTCAACGTCCATGAATAGTGTAGGCCACCATATGCCTGCAATAAGAATTTCTTTGGCCATTTTGTGAGTTGAGAAATGTCCACCAGCTTGTCCACCGTGTGCTTGCTCTAAGATAGGAATGTATTCCTCTTGAGTCGCGCACATTCTCAATTGATTGTATTTTCCCCTCCTGTAAAGAGTGTCCTCAATCAGTACATAGTTTTCTGCCTCTTTCATGATCGTTTTGATTCGTGATCTACTCATCCCCTCAGGCAGTATCCTGGTGGTGAGATATTCAACAATATAGTTACTCCATCGGGGTGCTACAGATAATCTGAATAGAGTCGCGTGCTCTATTGGCTTTTGAAGCGTGCATTTAACACAAGTTTTGACATGCATATGAACACTATGTCGCATTTTCGGCCAATACACACTTATTCTCATCAATCTTTGATACATCTGTGCATGCCCATTGTGAATCCTTGTTGTTTGTACATGAGCTTGATTTAGGTACAATTCCCGTTCACTCGATTCAACACAGAGCCGAAGGATTTGATCCGATCCCTGTTTGTATAGCTTGCCTGCCAACATTACCAATGATCTGGATACTGCAATGGTAGATGGTTGTCTTGTCACATTCATTGACCCAATAGTCAGCAAAGGAATTACATCCTCGCTCCATCTTGGAACCATTTCTATGTTGAAAAGATATGCATCTGGCAAATCATCATCAACTCCTACAGGGTTTTCTCCATGCATCATTCTAGATAAATGATCCGCTCTTTGGTGTGTAGTTCCTTTCTTGACTACTACCGTGAATTCAAACTCAAGCAGTATGATGAACCATCGAACAATTCTCCCCGTACTGCAAGGTTTGTTTACTAAGTACAGCAGTGCTTGGTGATCAACGAAGAATACAAATTTATTGTAAAGTAAGTGGTGTCTAAACTTTTTCACCGCATAGACCATACCCAATCCCTCCCTCTCAGTTCTTGTGTAATTCTTCTCTGCATTGTTTAGTTGTCTACTGGAGTAACTTATTGGAAAATCCATGTTGTTCTGTCCAGGTTGTGCAAGTATGCATCCTATTGCATACGCTGATGCATCTACGTGGATGTGAAAGATCTTCTCCCAATCCGGAGCCTTCAAAATTGGAGCGGAAATTAATCTCTGCTTCAACGTTTGAAAAGCTTCCTCGCACTCCTCTTTCCACTCAAATTTAGTTATCAGCGCGTAAAGTGGTTTTACAATTATAGCATATGAGTAGATAAATCTGCGATAATATCTACAATGGCCCATAAATGCCTGCACCTCTTTCACCTTTACTGGTCGTGGTAGATCAACAATGACATTGATCTTCTCCATGTCTGTCAAAATACCGTTTCTAGACACTATATGTCCCAATATTTCTTACAAGGGAGTGAAAACACAGGTCATCCATATAAATTTCTAAGAACTATCTTAGATATTCTTTAAAAGCATGACCCATCAGCCTTTGAAACGTGCCTGGTGCATTTGTTAAGCCAAAAGCCATTATCGGGAATGCAAAAATATCCCATTCAGTTGCAAAATCCGTTTTGTGCTGATCCTATGGCTTTATTGCGAGTTGGTTGTAACCTGAAAAGCCATCTAAGAAGCTATAAGCCTCCTTGCCTGCCACCCTTTCTATTACATGATCAGTAATGGGCAAAGGATAGTTGTCTCGAATTGTAGAAGCGTTTACTTTCTTGAGATTGACGCACACTCTTAACTTTTCATTTTTCTTCGGGACCACCACAATCAGTGAAACCCAATCGGTGTGCTCAATTTCGTAAATAAACTCTGCCTCCTTAAGTTTATCTATCTCCTCCTTGATCTTTTTCGCAAACGTTTCATTGTAAGAATAGGGACGTTGTCTGCTGGGTTTGGCATCGTTCTTAAGGGGTATTGTGTGTTGACAGATACTTGGATCCACACCCTTAAGATCTTTGTATGACCATGCAAACACATCTCTATACTGTTTAAGAGTAGCTACCAAAAGCTTTCCCTCTTCTTCAGTAAGATCCGTGGCAATATATGCAGGTTTTGGATCTTCTCCTGACTCCGCTAAATCTATTTGTTTGTCTTTCTCAAGACCGTCGTACGATGTACCCGGTTCCTTCAATTCTCTCATTGGTTGTTGCACTATGATTTTCCTATCTTGTATGGTATATTTCTTATAATGGGACGGTGCATCCATCTTGTCAGAATTGGTGTCCTCATTTGTTTCAAAGTCAGTCGTCCATATGTCTTTGAGGGTTCTCTTGAGCTTATTGTACTCTATTTTCCTCTCTGTTTTGGTCATTCCAGAATTTGTTTTACCCCCTTTCTGCGACTTAGTCGTTTCTCTTCTTCTTGTTGTTTTCTCGCGGTTCAGTTTTGATAAACCGGCCAGTGACCTCGTCTTTGACACGATCATCAACATTGACAAGCTTTAGATATCCCGTTCTGTCACATCGACAAGAGGCATTCGATTATGCTTATTCGCCCTTGATTTTTTAGTTCTCTTGGATTTATACCGCTCCTGTCGACTAGATTTTTGGTTAGGAAACTCGTAAAACCTGTCCTGTCTCGGCCTGTATTTCCTATTCGTCTTTGATGCACTTGATCTTTTATCATCAGCCTCTATCAGTTGGATTTCATCGTTCAGTGATGGAAGATCACAGCTTAGTGAATCCGCGAATTCCTCCTCTGTTCGATTCCTATCATTCACTATAGATATCTCATCAATTATTCTTTTACACTCGGTCTTACGTGGTAGCTGTTCGTGTTCCTCGCTCTCTGATCCTGACTCAAGGATGATGCTAGCCATTTGCAACGTTACTAGGTCGTATCCTTCTTCGTCACAAAATTTCGTAGGTGTACATTCGTTAACACATATGTCCAAGGTTGACAATATTTGAGTCCACCCGAATGGCTCAAATAAATGTTCAGTAAAAGGTTCTTGGAAATAAGCCTCATCTTCTACAGATCTTTCCAACACGCATTCCTCTTTGATTATCTCTCCACAATCAAATGCTCCACACATCCAGACATGCGCTTTCGTTTGCATCCACGCAGGTATTTCTTTTTTATTTACAGTGGTTGAATTAAATTCTTGCACTGGTGTTTTTGCAACGTCTCTATAGCTGTGATCCTTCATGTTGATTTTCGTTATTAGCTCTTCGTGCCTTAGGTAGATTTGGTCGTAACCCCAATCTTGTATTATTTTGAGTTGACACATAAAAGGTCGTCCCAAAATAATGTCAAAGTTGTTCGTTTTTCCGAGATCCACCACAGCAAAGGTGCGCTCATAGTTAATTCCACACGAAGTTACAACTATTTGGTCCAGGATTCCCAATGGTCTCTCTACATACCCATCTATGAGTTGCAGTTTCATTCTCGTTTTCCTGAGAGCTGGACGGCCCCAGTTCTCCCAGATTTTCTTTGTAGCAATCGCCACTCCCGCTCCACTGTCTAGGATAGCTATCGTTATTATATTCTGATATTCCACAAGTAGGGTTGTATTCCCCTCCTCGCCTTCACAGTAATCTCCGACCTTGTTTATGGGCAATGGTTGGGCTTTGGGTTGATTTTCCCGTTTGTTTTCTTCTCCCGTAGGGTTTGTCAGAAGAGGAATCTTTACTCCCTTGTGCTCCAAATGTTTCCCCACGTCTTCCCATAAGTGTGGTCTGACTCTCAAGAGTTTGGACAGCGTGATTGTGCATGTTACAGGTGTCGACAACATATCTTGAAGAATTTTTGAGTCAACCATATGTGGAATAGTTATCATTTGAGATGGAACTAACCTTATCTCCGATTGTGCCTCATGTTCACCTATAAATAAAGGCAGGGTTTTCAAGGATTGGGCTTTGCTTTCCACCGAAATCTCTGTTCCTGCATCCCCATATAGCGATTGTATATCGGCTGGATAAAATCCATTATCCAGGTTAATCTCAAGAATTGGAGCAGACTATAATGTCGCGCTCCCGTTCTTTCTGTTTGTAATGGTTTCCCATAAGTGTTGTGGCCATTGTTCTTCAACTTCTGGAATTGGCATTATCGTTATTGACTTAGCGTCATCAGTCGTGTTTGGCACCACTCGATGATCCACTGGCAATATTGTTTCAGGCCTGGGTTTGTTTACTTGTTTTGGTTCATCAATTTTAAGTTTTTTTTGCTCTTTGTGAATCAACACTTCTTGTTCAGGGGTCTAACCATCTTAGGTTCCATCAATGCCTGGGTTGTTTCAATGAGGTGTTTACACATTTCCAAACTCTTCGTTTCCACTTCTGGTTGAGGATAAGTTAACCATCTTTGCTCTAAAGTTTGGTTTGTTTTTAGCCTTGCTTCGTACGCTTGTAATAGAGCATCTAACGACTCTAGCACTTTGTCAACCAATATTGATCCCCCTGAGGACACTTTCCTCGGCTTGCTGTTATCCTCAGCAGTCCTACTCTCTCTCTCTTGTTTGAGTTGCTCCTTCGTTTCATGCAATTCGTTTTGCATGGCAATTTTGCTGTTCACCCTTCTTGTTTTCATCCTGTCTCGTTTTGCCTTCCAGGATTTTCTCTGGGTTCTCACGGATAAGCTTTCATTTTTTGTGGATATAGGCAACTCTACCCTTTCCTCCATGGGCTCGTTTTCCCTAAGTCCTTGGCTTGGGCTCTGGTTATCGCATTCATTTGGATCATTGGATCGGTTTCTGATCCGATGCTTGCACTTGGTATCACCCCCACTATATTCATAGTCGCTTTTCCCTTGTTGTCCGGATTTTTTAGGCAATCTGGCAATATGTGATTCACACCACATTCATCACAAAACCCAAAATTTTTCACTCTTTCGCCTTTGAAAGGACAGTTATGCTCCCAATGATCCATACTTCCACAGCTATAGCACTGTCCAATTGGTGTTTGATTTTGAGGAGGTGGTCCCATAGGTTGTCCTGCTCTATTACGATATCCTCTTGGTTTGTAATTCTGATTCGCAATGAACATTAACGTTCTTTCTTCTATCAAGTATTGATCTC
Source organism: Adiantum capillus-veneris (assembly GCF_014529385.1). Lineage (NCBI taxonomy): Eukaryota > Viridiplantae > Streptophyta > Polypodiopsida > Polypodiales > Pteridaceae > Adiantum > Adiantum capillus-veneris. Next base: position 32,548,804 of record NC_140959.1, read on the forward strand.
TCGAAGGTTGTGCTACATACATTGGTGGTGCCATATCCTCACTATTTCCACATGGTTGATATGCTTTGTCTGCGTACATTTGTGATTCAGGTTCTGTTGTGTAAGGCTCATTCGGTTCCTCATAATAAGAAAATTGAAGTGTACTATTTGTTCCTGGTGATGCTTCACAAGGTTGAGCATACCTAATCATGGCCCTATTTTCCTGTGGTAATGGAGGTTGTTGTCCCAATACAGGTTGAGGTCTGTCTTATCCTGCTACCAGATTCATATTTGGTCCCACTTGATATCTTGGAGGAGGTGGTTGGGATGGTCCTGCTGGAGGCCCATACGGTCTTTCCCTCACATAGTTTTTGTTATAAAAACACTCTTCCATGCTATGATTCATCCATTTTTGTTCTATGGCGCACCATTTCAGTACTCGTCCGTTTGCAACTGGTGCTTTTGGCTGTTGTGTGCACCACGGCGTCGGATTATCCCCCCCACATGTGTCACACTTCCTTGTCTGATACTCTCTCATCACCGGATTTGATCTCATATGTTTCTGCATTCTCTTCGTTACCTCCTCTATCAATTGATCAGTTGTTGGCATCAAGGTTTCCTGGGCATCTTTCTTGGTAGAGGGTTCACTTTTAATCGATGAAGATTCACTGGTTATTACTGAATCAGTATCCTCTGACACTTCCCCATATGCTTTGTAGTTATCGACAAGATACAACGCTTCCCTTGTAACCTGTTGAAACGTACTACAGACCTTCAGGTGAAGGTCCTTTTTTAAGGTTTCATTCCTAAGTCCTTCAATGAAGAGCACATACAATCTCTCGTCCTGCGGTAATTCCCTCCTCGGGAACCTCTCAATGTATTGCTTGAATCTCAAGGTTGCTTCCTTCACTTTTTCATTCTCCCTTTGTTTAGAAGTGTATATCTGCGATACAGTATTATGCTTTATACCCCGTTTTGAGAATTCTTCTGCGAACTCGCACAATACATGTTCAATATTCGGACAAGTTTCAGGGTTTAAAGGTTGAAACCAGGCTAAGGCCATCCCTTCCAAGGTCAGTCCGAATCCCTCGTTTTGAGTGTGGAAATCAGTGATCTGTTCTGCTCTTAAGACTTTCTTGAAGAGCGATACACGGACATATGGATCCCGCGATCCGCTATACTTCTTTGGCATGCACTTCGCTACTTGGGATGGCCTGATCCGTCTATGGTCTGTGGTCAATCTCATTGCTCCCATGTCTCGAATTAATCGTTCTCGTGCATCTGGGAGGTGGTAGGTTGCGCTCCTTGGCTCCCCCGCCCCAAATCTACTACTAGGAGGCAAATGTGATGGGGTGGCTGTAAATGTTGGACCTACAGCCATATGTGTAGAGATAGGAACCGCACTACCTCGATTACTAGCCATTGATTCTCTGGAATGTAATGTTCCCATGGGGCTTGGCATCGAATAATGAGGTCGACTGAAAGAATCGGCTACATGAATCCTCCCTCCATCTATGGTCAATGGTTCTGGCATGACAGTTGTGGGTGCTGGTCTTAGAGGGCTTGGAGTGACATAGTACTGGTGAAGTGGTCCCCCGAAGTACGTATATCCTTCCAATTATTTTTTATTGATTGCTACATATCGTCTTCCATACTTGTCGTACGCTGCAATTTTCGTTTCCGCTCCCTCTGTGTAGGTGAAGACATAAATTCTTTTCCGCTCAGTCATCTCCTCAACGTAGGGTTCCTCGCATCTATAATAGAGATCTTGCTCTCCATTATTATACTTGTATAACCCCAAGTAGTGATAGCCGCTTTTCGGCTTTTCATAATTGCCATAGTAAGCTACCTCACCCTATCAAATCACTCAAACATTTTGGGTATTCCTACCATTTCACTGTATATAGGTGTGTGTGAGTTAGGGGACTTTTCCCATATCTTCTTAAAAACCCTTAATTAGCTAGTCACTAGGCTAGTTGAGCCAAAATATATATATATACCTATATATATAAGTATATTATGGCCCATTTGTGTGTAAATATTTCATTGTATATAGGGCCTAAATAAAAGGATTTTTCATAATTATTTTGGTATTTATTTAAATATTTCTACCTATGGTGTGTTATTTATGCTATGTACATTGACTCACCATTACCATATTTTTTCTTACCATTTTGCATACTCTTTATTCCATATAAAAATAATTTCATGCAATCTTCTCTTATTTTTGGTGTAACTCCATCTCAACAAAAATCCAAAAAAACTAGTTTTATTTATGTGTATATTTTTTCACTATTGTGATTTTTCCTTCCTACATCTATTCTCTTTTACTCTCATAAATTAGAACAACAAAAATATTCATCTTTTTATGATAGACTTATAATGAGAGAGATTTATTTTGACCCCTTTATATTTTTTCCACCTATATTATTTATATTTGACATGTACATATTTTTTTAGACCCCTCAATATTTGATTTTCTTAGTTGTACTATTCACTTATATCATGATCTCAATAATATCTTCAATTATAGACCTACCAAATAAGGTCAAGGGTATGTGGCATGCATGCATGCACCATGGGGAGCTCACTCTTGGAGGTATTCAAAAGAATCATCCAAAGAAGGACCTCACAAGGACCTTGTGCAGTGGAAAAAACAGTCGGTTTTGCTGAATTTTTAAAGATCACATGCTCCCCAAATTTGAAAAGGTGATACAAACAAAAATTGTAGCTCATGAGCTGAACTTTCACCTCAAATTTTTTCATATTTTTTTAAGCTACGAGATGTGATCTATGATTTTATTGGTGGACCCCAGTTTGCCCATGCTATGCAGCCACACTCCCTCTTCCACTTTATCATTTTCCTCTTTCACACACACTCCTCTCTATCCTTTTCACTCCCAAACCTTCAACTGCTATTTCCTAATTCACCCTCTTCACCATTGCCACATCTCTCACACCTCCATAGCCTTCATCCTCCATTTCTACACCCTAAGTGTCCCCCTTTCTCTCTACATATATGTCCATATTACCATACTCTCTTTAGCTTTGTAAAGAACTTCAAAAAATCATCAAAAATCCAAGGATAACCTTTGCAAATGAAGGTTTTATCATGAATTTTCCAAGGTTTGAAGATAACATAGCTTCATCGACACGCGCTACTTCGCCATGCTGACCGCTTCTTCTATCGGTGCTGTAAAGAGGTGAATGTCAACTTCTTCAAAGCTTCAACCTCTCTTTACAAGCTCATCCCTTCTCTAACTTTTCTCATCATATATCTCACCATTATTCACTCAATCCTCTCTCCTTTCATCCTCAATAATTCTCTTCCCTTGAGCCCACATCCATGTGACTCAAAGGACAAGAGAGACCCACCCTCATTAAAAAATATATATATATGCATAGTCTTTTATTCCTTCAAATAAACTTGATTAGGCCTAATCCTAATCGGGGCTTCTAAAACCTATAAATAGAGCCCTTCTCTCCCTTGTAAATCATCACATGATCACACTACACCACACCATTCTCAACACATAACACACCACTCTTCAAGCCTAGTTGTGTAGAGTGTGTGCATTGTGAGTGCTCTATTCCATCACTACACATAGGTGCATGGAGAAGCTTGAAGTTAGTTATGCCATCTAGAGGAGTGGAGTGATACTATACTTTGCAATCACACTTGTAGCCTACTCTTGTCCATAAATAAGATTCATAGTTTTGGGTGAAATTGTATGCTACAACTACGACTCTTCTCTCCAAATTGACTTGATAAGTTGGCTCATCAGGTGGTTGAAGGTATATTGTCCTTGAAGTTTGTTGTGCCATTTCATGCTTGGTGGTTTGAGGGCTTGTTGAATTGTTTTCCTAAAAGGTAAATTGTAAGAGAGTGCTCGGTGAAAGGGCTCCCGTGACTCTAAGACAATTTGTGTATTGGCAACAAGGTCAAGTTTTGTGTTGTCTCTCTATTTCTCATCAAGCTTTGTGTGCATCTAGTCTTTAAGGCTAAGACTAAGTTGCTCAAGTTGATTTGTGCTCTTTACCTCTCTCTGGCATGGTGAATGTTTGTGTTTGGTGTGTGTGGCTATCTTGCATTCCCCTCTCTTTGTGCGTTTGAGTACAAGGAGATATCACGTGCGACCTAGTTCGCATCTACAACTAGGTGGTGCCCCTTTTCTTGTTTGGTTTCGGGCTGTGGGTTGTTGTTGTCTCTCATTGTGCTTGCCCCAGCCCCAATTGAGCAGCATGGGAGCCTCGAAGGGTGTTTAGAGGCCACTCTTCTTGTTGCCCGCCCCGGACCACCTCAGTAGACATTATCCATGTTGATTCTCAACGTTTTGTTTTCTTGCCTTAATCTCGCATTAGGTAAGCTCATTGTTGGAGCCCTTTCCTCATGTTCCTTGTCTATTTTGGCTTTTGTGCCCATCAATCCCCACTTGTCTACAATGTTGGGATTCATGACTACCAAGTACATGATATCCTCGTCATCTAGGTACCTGTCTCCGCTATAGCTCACAAGCACTAAGTCCATGAACTCACTTGGTCTCTCTTCTATTTTCACACACTAGCAGTCCATAGCCTCTTTGTATATCTTGGCACCTTGCTTGTTGTCATATTGATACTTGATGAACAATAGCTTTAGTGTGGCCGAGGGGTCTGATGGTCCTGCTGCCATGTTTTCTCTTCTGTTTAGTTTTATTTGTCCCAAGTGTTCTGTGAAATACTCGGAATATCTCTCTGAAGAAGTGTCGGAAATGACTTCTTCAAGGATTGGATCTAACGGTTGCACTATCTCTTGGTTTACACTCTCCTCCGTTGATGCAACACTCGTTTGATCCTCTAACTTTAGGTGTCTGGTGTTGATTTGTTTTCCCGATCTCAAAAACATGAATAAAGTGGGATTTACTGACTGAATCCAAACCTCTTACCTGGAGATGGAAAGATCTTCCAATTCCAGCGCGACTGCATGGACTATTACTTGACCGGTCTCTGCAAATGAATACACTGGATGGCTATGAGATCACTGTATCATTCCAACTGTCAGCAGATTCAACACTTCAAAATGATCTCAACACAATTTTGCTTGCAGATTATTGATAGTATGTTCAATTTGAGTTTTGACAACTCCTGGTATCTTGTATAACCTAGGTCTATGAGCAGGTCAAAATTGAGCTGGATCTGGGCCAGAGGTACACCGATCGCGATCGTACTTCTGAGCCCAAATCAGTTGAAACTTCACCATCTTGTTCACCGGACTATTTTAAGACTACCTACCAGACACTTTTGTATTTGGACTCAAAAAAGTCAAGGTTTTACCAATTCTTGGTTGGATGTGCCTGGTTTTTCAAATTTATCAGTTTGACTGGATTTTGATGTTTGATTTGGGATTTGAGAGATACCTAGGGTTGTCCTGTGTACAGGCTATCCATCTGTATGGTTCCTTCCCAATTTTGATGTGTTTTAGTCTACTGAAAGTCACTTTCTAAGTCCGTTTAGCAATTTTTGACTTGGATCTGTGTTCCGATGGTTTGACAGGTATTTTGAGGTTTCTGACTCTAGGTCCTTTAGAATTTTATGTTTGTATACACCTGGGGATCCCACAGATGAAATCTGGTCCAATTCTAGCATTTAGGTACACCGATCGCGATCGTACTTCTGAGCCCAAATTAGACCAAACTTCGCATGCTTGTAGACACTGATGTTTTAAGGCTATCCCCAAAGTCTTTTTGCATTTGGATCACCAAAATTCAAGATTTTACAGTTTCTGGGTCTGCCAGGCTAGTTTTACCCAAGTGGCCTGATTTTCTTGGTTTTTGATGTTTTTGGGTTTGGTTACTTTAGACAAAGTTATTTAGAATCTTATCAGGAAGACACATGTCAAATCTTGGCCAAATCTGACACTCTGGTACACCGATCGCGATCATAGTACCTGGGCCAAATCTGATGAAATTTTGTCTGCTCACTCTGACCAGTGTTTCCTAGTGTTTTGTGCTACCACTTGGTGATTTGAATCAATATCAATCCTGTTTGGTCAGATTTTCAGAATTTCAGAGTCTTATGGCTTTTTTGGCCAAAGTTATGGTTTTCTGGTTTCTCGACTCTAACTTTTGCCCCAAATCTGATTGGAATGCGATTTGCTTATCCTACTCCTAAGTACAGAACTGAAAAAACATAACAAAATGAATCAAACAAAACAAACACGACAGATATTCGGGTGAGATTTCAGTACTACTCAATCGAATTAGAGAAATTGAAGAGCAAAATGTTTTAACCCATTCACTCAAAGCTCCTTAAATCTCCTAAGAGAGGATCTAGCCGGTCCACTAGCTCTAGACTCCACTAGGCTCCAAACCCTTGTCTAGCAGGCTAACTGAGGTGTAAAATGGATTTTTGGATTGATCTCTTTTAAGGCGTGTAACTGCGCACTCGGTCACTCATCACCTAAGGTGCATTCCCCGGCAGCGGCGCCAATGTTTGCGGGTCGCCGCGACGGACATCCATAACATAGCTCTCAAGCATCAACATATTTATCAATACAGGGGAAGCGACTCGGATGAGGCATGGGAACTCACTAGGGTGTCAATCCTAATGAAGTGAACTCGAAGAGATGCAACTTACTAACTCTACAAGAAAATCAAATGCATTATTGCCAAGTAATCTACCTATGTCCTCCTACACCGTTCTTCAGTCATCACACCTGTTTACCATGCAAATCATATCGGAATCGCACAAAACCTGAAGGGAAGCTACAGGGGATTATAAGGAACATATCCTATCACTGTCACAGCATTCTTGAGAGGTACAATGATCACGATCGTTCGTCCCAAAGTCAGCAAAAACAACGAACAGATGATCCTAATGGGTCATTTTAGGGTCCCTAAAGCCTCTCCTAGGGTCAAAACAATATAAAACACGCATATAGACACTCAAAACAACGATTTAAGGCCTCAAACTTGTAGTTGAAAACCTACACCGAATCTTGAATGATTACACTTGAATGAAAGAGCAAGACGAGAGGAACACAATGCAATAATCAAATCTGAGTTTGGATTATCGTAGCCGCAATGGCGAAGATTACAAGTTTGAACAAGAAGGAGCTTTCAAACGTACGTTGTCTTCTCAGTTATCCATTCAAAAGATTATCTTCAACTTACAAAAAATGACCTTTATAGATTAGGTCTTTACAAAATGGCTTGTCCGGCCATAAGCCCCTAATCTCTCTAATATACAATTGCTCCCATAAGAATAATCATACATCCTTGACAATTTCTTGGCTTATAGATACTTCTTTACAAAAGAATTTTACCATGATTTCTCAGAAAAATATGGTCCTTCTGGCCACGGCTACTTGTTGCTTCGTCCGCCAAACAATTATCATAATGTGTGAAAGCCAAATCTTGCACTTTAGATGACTCGATATAGTGCAATGTGATTGAAATGTTTTGTTTGAAGTGATGAAGTTATTTAATTAGTGCATCAAAATATGATTTGATTGAAGAATGCTAAGACTATTATTGTTTATTGCTAATTGATAATGTATTGCGAGACTAATTAATAATGTGGATAGATTTTGATCACTATATTGATCGATAGAGCATTGCTTATGTAGTTTGTTGCTTTAAATTAATTATGATCTTAAAATTAGCAAGTGGATTTGTTGATCTGGCATTTTAAACTTATATGTCAGCATGGCAAAAGGACATGAGTGGAGTTACGTCCACGAGCTGCGTGTTGGAAAGAATACATCTCGATTGAAATGCAAGACATGTGGCCATGAGTTCAGTGGTAATACAACCAAAATCAAATAGCATTTGTTTAAAGTCCGTGGTAATGTGTCTGAGTGTACGGCTCCGCCAAGAGATATTCATGCTAGATTGCCAAAGTATGCTTGCATTGCATAGCAAATTCTTGCACCTAAAAAAAAAGTGCTTATGCCATTTGAACAAATTGCAATGGATCTTGAAATGTCTGTTGTCAACGAGAGGGCAGAGCATGTGCCTACGAAAGCAAGTGATCACACTCCCTAGTCAACTTCTCTTCATGGACACGCTTCAACGTCAACAATAGCAAATCCTAGCTCAACTAAAGTTAGTAAATCATCATCCAATGTCCAAATGCTGTACGAAGTAATAGATAAGCAATGGTTTCTTGATTTGCACTTGAAATGGACACAAGCTTTTGTGGCGTGCGGTATACCATTCAATGCTATGCGCAACCCCATATTTCAAGATGCTTTAATGAGCACGGCTGAAAAAAGGTTTGTGCTTCCTAATTATAATAAGATGCACACATAGTATCTAGATAAAGTGAAAGATAGTATTGAAGACATCCTCAAGCGCACGGTGGTGGACTTTGTTCCTACATATGGTTGCACCATAGTGTTGGATGGATGGACCAACTGTTAGAAGAAGCCGCTCATCAATGTGAAAATACCATATTTTTATATAAGGTAGTGCTTCTACATTCCATTATCCTTGAATATTTACTAAACATTTGGCCTCATGGTCAAACCTTAGCCGCTTATGACCTAGTTTTGTAATATTGTCTTTCTATCATTGAGAGTTGGACTATGTAGTCTTGGGCATTTGGGGCCAAGGATTTACATTTTTAGCAAGTTTTTTTTTGTATGTCATTGCCTTTAATGGTTCAATTATCTATCTGTAATACTGGACATGTTTGTAGGTTTATAGTCTGCCTCTAATTGTAGGCTCACTGCTGCTGCAGGTAATTGCATCATGAGAAAAATTCAATAAAAAATAAGATGACCTTTACAAAGAAATTTTTAGAAAATACTATTGCAAGAACGCATGCAAAGATGGAGAAGATGAAGCAAGAGCTCAAGAGCAAACAACACATGAATTAGTATTACTAGAGTACCAATACAAATATTAGGCTAACCCTAGAGAGAGAGAGAGAAAGAGAGAGAAGACTTGACATAATACAACAGACTAAATCAATGAGAATGAGCCATTAAATGTACAAGAGAGGTGGTTTATATAGCTAGAATGACATGCAAGTGACATCACTGACTATGTTTGTGTACTATGATCTAATCGCTTGTGTCAAACATAGTGTGCTAGACTAGGAGAATGTTCGCCCTTCAGCTCTTTGATGTACCTAACGGATGAGATGAGACTAAAGTCAAAAGGTGAAGAGTGTCCTTGATTCAACTCATTGATGGAGCTAACTGATGATATGATACTCGACTCAGCAGGTAATTGGTGCATTTAAAATGGTATGAATCCAGTGTTGACATTGTAGACTCAGAGGTGATGATACCCAGCATAACACTAGATAAAATATCCATGCCATGCTCAAAGATTGATCAAAAGCTAGTGAGACTCAACAATTGGGACACAATTGATCTACATATGACACTGATCAAATCAAACAACCCCCATGAATCTACACTTTTTAGGGAATGAGAAATAAAAATGTGGTTGCAAAGTGTTTCTCATGAAAATGCAAAGGAAGTAATGCAAGGGTAGTGATTCCACATGTCAAACACATGGGTAGTGTCCAAACCTGATAAAAAATGCATATATATAGGTCATAGTAAAGACTTGTAGCAAAAAATCTTTAAGGTTATTCCAATGTCAAGCACATGGATAGTGTCCAAACCTAACAAATAATGCATATATATAGGTCACAGTAAAGACTTGTACCAAAAAATCTTTAAGATTATTTATGTTATACTAGTTTCTGGTTAAATTTTAGTGAGCTTATAGTAAGCCCAATAAATGGAAGAAGACTTTGAGATTTTGTCGATATCAATTTTCACTCTAAATGATAAGGCTCTCAAGCTGATTACGGCTTTTCCATTGGATGTACATTGTTGATCATGTCCAAAAAAAGGACAATATTCTTTAATTGGAAAGCATTGCAATGAATTTGGTTACCATAGTGGTGAAATGTAGAGACTAGTGGAGCTTCCCCAACTGCTCACACAATTCTATTGAAGATTGCATGTGTAGTCTTTGATTATTGGCTTGGTGAGTATTGTTGGTTGGATGTTTGTCGTTCTTTGTTCTAGCTATGGTACCCACTTGTATTTTGGTTGTGGAGCCAACGTAGATGATTTTTGCATTGGTTTCTTTGGTCTCCATTGACAAATTAGCTTGGGATTTTGGGGCTTGTTCTCTAATTTGCACTTGAGGATCCATTTGTACTTGGGTTGGCTTGGTGTTGATTTTTTTGGTAGTTTGGGTTGTCACTTCCAAGTATAGCTTCTGTGAGGGTTATGTATGTTTCTAGTTATTGTTTCTTTGAGATGGAAGGAACACGTTGTCGTGCAGCTCCGCTCCCATGCTAAGAAATATGCCAAGAAGATGCAGATCAAGCTTATTGAAAGCCTACTTGATTAATGGTCAGTGATGAGGGCTTGTTAACAGGCCATGTTTAATGATTAATGTATGCCAGATGCGGCTTAAAAGGGCCAACAGATCCCTCAATGATGCCAAAAATTAGTATGCTTGCAGTGACCACAGATGAGAGATTATGATCTAGAATTGTAGTGCTTGAAGTGCTCTACCGGCCTGTCTTCACGGCTCGTCGATTGGAGCTACGATGAAGAAGTTATGGCATATTAAAGTTCAAGTCGATTACAGATCCGTACCGGATTAGGTAACTACAGCTGAGGTGACAGAATTGAACTGGTTGCATGGGCCTGAAGTGCTAACATAGTGGAGCGCGCCAGTCTTTTCAGATTGGTGATTGGAGTCCCAATCGCCAAGATATTGGCCGTTAAAGATTCACCGGGGGCCGATCCGTACCAGTCCGGTCCGCTCGGACGGTGTGCCATCCGGGAATTTCTTACTTCGGCCAAGTTTCAGAACGTCATGCATTAATTCTTTGTTGAAATGTTGCGCCTGACAAAAATCTCATATACTGAAGAGTTAGTGGTAGTAGGAAATGCCCAACACGGCTATGGCTTAAGCAAATACAAACTCGGGTCTCTCTCAAAATGAAATCACCTATACTAGCATCTTGAAGGTTGTGTCACAGGAAAATGTCAACATGGCTGCGACTTGCAAGAGCAAAATGATTTGCTTGGCATTGCCTCAACCGATATGTATGCCAAATGTGGTGCCCTTCATAACCTAAGGGCTCCCCACTAAGACCGGCCGCTCTCACTAACAAAGCCTGGCCGCCCAAAGCCAATTTTAATGGCCACCCTAAGTAAAAGGTAGTGTGAACAGAATAGGGGAGAACCCATGGCGTAGAGAGGGGTCAACGATGGCAGCGCGCAGGGAAGAAAAGGAGAGAAGGAAGAGTCGCGTCGGGCTGTAGAGAGCTCACCTGAGCACGACCAAGAAGAGAAAAGTGTCTAGCTCGCCATGGCGCTCACTTGCGGCACCAGTCGAGGCGGATTTCACGCTGGTACGAAAACGTCGACTCCCACGTCATAACGGTCATTTGCGTGCCACATCAGTGGCGCAGGCGCTACTGAGATGAGTTATTAAAAGAGGGGTTATTTAGGGCATAACAGGGAGAGGCATAAGAACAAGGAGGGCTGTCAACGAAGGGGGTTGGAAAAGAAAACTAGCAGAGGAGGAGAGGCGGCAAGCTAGGGGAAGGAATCACGAGCTTGAACGAAGCAATCAAAGCAAAGGAGAGACTCTCTCTCTCTCCCTCTCGAGCTTGAACAAGAAGCAAGCAATGCGAGAAACTTGTCAAAGCAAATCAAGCAAGAAGAGGAAGGAGCTTGAGGCTTTTTCCGAAGTAACCAAGGCGGGAAACTTAAGGTAATCAAAAGCAAGCTTAAAAAGGGCAAGCTTGGTCGAGGAAACAAGGCGGCAAGTTTGTCGAGGCATGCAAGCAAGGAAGATGGAGGTCGAAGCTTGTCAAGGATTAAAGCGAGTAATCTTGAGAAGCACTCTTGGTCTTGAACCAAAGCAAGAGAAGAAATCAGGAGAAAGAAAAAGCAAGGTAAGAAGCAAGAGGAAAGCACGAGGTAGTACAAAGCGCACAAAGCAGGAAGCTGCGGAATAACTGATATAGTTGAAGCTTGTTGAACCTAAGGGGAGTTAAAGTAGTTAAAGTGGCAGAAGAGAACTTTCATCACCGTCATCAGCTAATGTTTGATTAATCATTGTATTAAGCCCGGTGTCGTTAATGGCCCGGTTAATACTGTAAAGTGGGAGCTTAAACTCCTGGTTAGCAGATGTTCCAAGTGACGGCACTGTTAATAGCCCGCCTTGGCTAAGATTAAGTTGTACTCAAACATATTAATCAATTTAATTGATGATTGCGATGGTTTCATGAGCTGTCTGTTGTTCTTGTTCTCTCTCTTTCACACCTCCCACAGCCAAAGGCCCGGTGCCTCCCCGGCTCAAGTAGCGAACACATATCCCCGGACAACGTGGAGCTTGTGGCTTTGTTAACCATATCTACAAGGATGGCAAAATGTTTGCGGGCATTTTCTTGTGTTTTTAACCACACCGGCTTCTCGCAACCTTGGAGAGTGTTTTTGTTAGCAGACGGATGCTCTTTGGAGATTTTTTTGGTACACGCCATAGGGTATGGTGGGAACTCACTTGTGGAGAAGAAATAAGCAACAAGTGAGCGGATCTTATATTTATAAGGGTCCATTTTAAAAGAGCCCATCTTAAAAGGGCCCTTTTACACTGTAATTTTATTCCTTCTATCATCAGTGAACAAAGAAACGGAGCTATTCTTTCAGTGGAAGGATTTGGTTACTACACAGTGGAATGGCACATGGCAGGTGACATAAAGACTCTTAAGTGTATGTACAACATAACACACGGAGTAGTTGTGGCAAATCCATGCTTATATTGCATGGCTGATGCACAATCTCTTGAGAGTGTGCAATGGAATAGAGCTCCCAACAGACATCTTCAAGATAAGACTTTTAAACTAGTGCTTGATATTCCTCTGAGTAGAGTTCACGTATGTACACTTCATGCACTCTATCGAATAATTGAAAGGGTGGTTCATTTGTACATATGTTTTGCATGGACATTAAAGCCAGAGAGTGAGTCAAAAAGAGTGATCAAAGCATTAGAGGGAGTGCTCTCAGACATTGGTTTGCATGGAGGCAATGTCAAAATTGAAGAGGACCCTAAGATGTCTCAAAGTCGGTACAAGGTACCAAGGAAAGCATCGATAGGCGTCTATCTGACTCTAAACGGTCACTCGAAAAAGGCATGTGGGCTGCGCTCACAAGGACAACTAGTAATAACTGGTCTCAGATTCCCATGCAGTACGATTTACCAACCACAATCTCGGGTGTAATCATGCGCATAAGTGAAGTTGTCACCCTCGCCGAGGTAAGCATTCTAAATTTAGAGGCAGTACCCCCGCCAGACATTTCAACTATTCTTCCTCTTTTCGCGTCCTCTACTGCCCATCATTTTAATTAACTCTACCCCCATCGACGCTACGTGGTAAGTAAACCATCCCAAGTCTTTTTGTGCATCTCCTCTTACTCTCGCGCTGTCGTGCTGTGACACGTACATAGTGGGAACGCATGCTACAAGATCTATCTTGTATTTTTTTAGATACATAATTATATTTCCTATAGTGTACATATGCATATTTAAGTATAATAATAAGCCTTCTATCTCATCCTGTTATTTTTCTCAAGGGTAACATATCCTTACTTTACCATCAGAAAATACTATGGGAAAAGCATCAATAGCTCCGTCTCTTTAACTTGGGGCAAAAAGCATTGATTCTTTATTTCTACTATTTCATTATCATCTCACACCGTAGCTAGATCCTATATCTAAGGTAAACTCCAATATATATATATTCTATATATTTTTTATACTTTTCTTATATTTCTTTTTAAATAGCTACTAGGAGAGAATCAAATCCTAGTGGGACACTAGGTGGCATGATTTCAAAGATACACTTATTTTAATGCATTATTGCAAGCATGATTACAAAACTTTGTCAAGGAGCAATGTCATGCTTTCATATGGCATGAGGTGTCCTTTGGAATCAAATGAAAGTCTAGGCTAAGGGGACCACATGAAGACTTTTGCTGCCAGAAATGGACCCTATTTTGATGAATTTTTTACACAAGGTTCCAATCTGAATTAGAAAACGATTTTAAAATGAAAATCGTAGCTAATGAGCTGAAGTTTTTGCCCATAGTTTTACTTTTTTATTTGGAGCCACGGTTGAGGAGATATGAACAAAATACTGGACCCCAGTCTGCCCACATCATGCAGGGACAGCTCATTTCCAACTTTTCCAATTCCTGTTCACACTGGCTCCTCTCTTCTTGTGTAAACCCTTGGGGGTTCCCTTCACCTATAAAAGGGGACCTCTTCTTCCTTGGAAAGAACTCAAGCATTCAAGCCATTGATGAGAGGAATTCTTGAGGGAGTGAGTAGTAATGCCTAATTGTACTTAGCCTCATTAACATAAGCCCAAGCCTACACTTTCTCCTAGAGGAAGACTAGCCATTCTTGTACGCTATCCTTGGAAGATCAACTCTAATCAAAGAAGGTGTTGTACTTGGCGTATCAATCAAAGTGGAGTTCTCCCCTCTTCTTCTCTCTCCATCAATAATGGTGCCGAAGGGTTTGTCAAGTAAGATGTGTTCTACATTGATGTTTTCTTGATTTCTTATTGTTTTCTTTTTCATCTCTAATCCGACATATATATATATATATATGTGTGTATCTAATCTCATCTCCTTAACCAAATCTATCTCTCTCACTCTTAGTAATTCATCTTCTTTGCAAATTCTAGGTTCTCTTTGCTACAGGTACATCTCTCCCTGCAGTATCCTTATTGCCTACGGGCAAGAATAGGGCTTGGGAGGGAAACTTCTCATCTCTTCACTTCTCTCATATCTACATTTCTCACATACTATCCTAGATGAATAACCCACATGATGATCATTTCTACCGCTTTCACTCTGTACGATCTATTAGAATTAACGTATGGATTAGCCGTAAAATACACTTTCAACAACGTATAGTGTTTCTCTTTGGCCCAGAAAGGCTCAATGAAATACTTCTATCACCGGATCCCATCATACTACCTCTCATAGACTATAACTTTTCTTTTGACGTAAGCGTAGTTATTTTGCTATGAACCAAGAGGATTTGTACACACAATTAATCCCAATCACTAGACAAAATATATATATTATGGTAAGCACAAAACTACAATTCCAATGAACAATTCGTAGCCTATTTGGTCAGCCAAGATTGAATGCCATTAACTCATCCATTAACCCTTTCATATTACCCATGATACGATATGACCATAGCCTTGATGTTTTCATCTTCGTATTGTTTTGACATTCTCTTTTGCGTTCTTTCTTTGTGTGTGTGAGTGCAAGAGAGAAAGAGTGAGTCTTCTTTGATTGCACTTCTTTCCAAACCCTAGTGTTCATGGCATCTATGGTTTAACTCCTTCATATAGTTTTTGTTGAGTTCTCTCACAAACTCTCACAGTCATAAGCCCGGTGCTTTCCTGGCAAGACCGCAAATTTATCGACATAGTTTTGGTGAACCCGACGCGAACAAGCTGGGG
This sequence comes from Adiantum capillus-veneris, assembly GCF_014529385.1. Lineage (NCBI taxonomy): Eukaryota > Viridiplantae > Streptophyta > Polypodiopsida > Polypodiales > Pteridaceae > Adiantum > Adiantum capillus-veneris. The sequence continues at coordinate 32,564,296 of NC_140959.1, forward strand.
TGAGAGTCCATAAAGATGGTTAGCAAAGTGGAGCAGCTATATGCTGAAATGAAAGAGCTTGAAGACAAATGCAAATGGCTTGAAGAAGAAGACCGGATTCAAAAAGCGATTGAAAGCGCTATGCAATCCGTATATAATGAGCTTAATATATTCGAAGGCTATGATCCAGAGGGATATCTTGAGTGCTATGTGTCAGAGATGAGGATTCAAGAAATTCCAGAAGCTCGGATGATTGCAGCATTTGTTGAACTTGTGAGTGATGATTTCAAGCACCAAGTTCAAGACTATGCAAGTGTATATGCAAGCAACTGGGGTGAGTTTTCTATAGCTATAACACAAGTATGCTTGGAACATCAAGACCAAGAGATGGAGCAGAGTGGAAGTGGATGTGACCAGCTAGAGTTGGTGTCTCCTGTAAGCCATGCAAGTGTCAACACATCCATACAGGCCAATTTAGAAGCAGTAATAGATGCATATCTTTTGCAAGATGCAAATTTATTGTATGCAGATGAAGCAGACATAGTGCAAGCTATTTATGCACGTTTGGGTCTTGTAACCTTTTTATCTCAAGATAATGACATTCATGATGCTATCCAAGCACCTGAAACGGCTCAAAGCGACTTAGAGGATGATGCAAACTCGTCAGCTATGATAGATGATTTGGACGCTCCTTTTGATTCGTTTGAAGATGCACATGAGTGTATATACAAGGATGAGGATGCTATGGTTTTGATAGAGGATGTGAAGGGAAAAAAGGTGGAAGACAGCTATATTAGTGATGTGCTACAATCTACTTTTGAGTTGATCCAGGAACTTTTACCAAGTTTAGAAGAGCCGGATGCCTATACTGAAGACATATACCAGGATGAAGAAGCCATTATCAATGCTTTCCTATGTGAGTTTGATGCATGTGGTACTACCCAAATGGATATGCCTAGCTGCAAAAGTGCTAATTTAGAGGGGGTGACTGAAAATCTCTTCCTTTGTGAGTATAGCTCTGCTAGTAGCATTGCGGATTGTGAAGTACCTCAGTTAGACAAGGTGGAAGAAGAGGAGTGCATTGACAGAGTAATATGTATGTCTTGTATATATGGAGTAGCAGATGTGATGCAGATGACTCATGAAATTGTGCCTTATTTAGAGCTAGATGCAGCAAGCTTTCACAATTCCATGGTAGAGGAAGGAATGACAGATGCAGATTCTCTGCATGAGGATTGGGAATCTGCAGTTGAAGCTATGAATCTTCAAGATTCACAAATCAAAGATAGAAAAGTGTTTGGTTATGCTATACAGGTTGAAGTGACATTAGAGGATAGAGTAGAAGAGCAAGAAACCTCTTCGGATATGGTCTGTGATGGGGGTGATATTTCTTATCTGTGTGAAGATGCAAATAAAGATGCTTGCCATAAAGTGCCTACTATACAGGGTTCTAAGAAATTCGGTTGCCTGCAGGTATGCAAACAATATCTGAGGCATAAAAGGGATTTAGGTCTTGTGTCACAGGGTATAAATTGCAAGCAGGTTTGTGAGCATCTATCTGCTATGGATAGGAAGGGTATACATGGTGATTCCTTGAAGCAAGAAGAGGATGCTAGCTCTATGCTGACACCAGAGTCATGTAATGAAGAAGGGTTCTCCCTAGATGAGTGGAGACATAATTCAGTTGAAGATAATTTAGCGATGAGTCAAAAAGGAAGAAGGGGTGAAGATATTGTGTCAGAGACTAACTCCAAGGAGATTTTTGAGCAGTCGGTTACAAGTGACCGGGAGCATACCTACCAGGATGATTTGGAAAGGGAATTAGACACCATATTTGAGAGGTATGCAAAGTTTTATGCTATAAAGCTGGAGAGGTATTTGGTAAAAGGTGAGAGAATTGATGAGAGGTTTACCATGCACATTTCTGAGGTGTCTCTTGATGTTGAGAAAGGCTATCTAGAGGATTCTTTTGAGAATGAAGATGCAGATTCAGACTTCTATGCGAAAGAGGTACATATGGATTTACAGGTTGGTCAGAAGGTTGAAGTGCAGTTTCAAAAATCTTTCAAGTATATTACAGGAAGCCTGGAAGTGTTTTTTGAAGAGGAGGATGAGGAACTTATGTCTCTACGTCATGAAGATTTTGCGCATAATGGAGATTTGTTACAGATGTTTTGGAGACAGATGTATATAACAATTCCTTTTGATCTGAGAGCAATTAAAATATGCGGAGAATCTCAATGCTTAGTACAATACAAGTTTTTGAGTTACCCATATGATCCTGGAGGAGGTCATGGGATAACAGCGGGTACAATTGCTTTCACAAGTTACCATGAGGTTGGCACATGCCGGAGGATGTGCAGGTTTAGAGGGGGTGGATGTCATGCTGTGACACGTACATAGTGGGAACGCATGCTACAAGATCTATCTTGTATTTTTTTAGATACATAATTATATTTCCTATAGTGTACATATGCATATTTAAGTATAATAATAAGCCTTCTATCTCATCCTATTATTTTTCTCAAGGGTAACATATCCTTACTTTACCATCAGAAAATACTATGGGAAAAGCATCAATAGCTCCGCCTCTTTAACTTGGGGCAAAAAGCATTGATTCTTTATTTCTACTATTTCATTATTATCTCCCACCCTAGCTAGATCCTATATCTAGGATAAACTCCAATATATATATATTCTATATATTTTTTATACTTTTCTTATATTTCTTTTTAAATAGCTACTAGGAGAGAATCAAATCCTAGTGGGACACTAGGTGGCATGATTTCAAAGATACACTTATTTTAATGCATTATTGCAAGCATGATTACAAAACTTTGTCAAGGAGCAATGTCATGCTTTCATATGGCATGAGGTGTCCTTTGGAATCAAATGAAAGTCTAGGCTAAGGGGACCACATGAAGACTTTTGCTGCCAGAAATGGACCCTATTTTGATGAATTTTTTACACAAGGTTCCAATCTGAATTGGAAAACGATTTTAAAATGAAAATCGTAGCTAATGAGCTGAAGTTTTTGCCCATAGTTTTACTTTTTTATTTGGAGCCACGGTTGAGGAGATATGAACAAAATACTGGACCCCAGTCTGCCCACATCATGCAGGGACAGCTCATTTCCAACTTTTCCAATTCCTGTTCACACTAGCTCCTCTCTTCTTGTGTAAACCCTTGGGGGTTCCCTTCACCTATAAAAGGGGACCTCTTCTTCCTTGGAAGGAACTCAAGCATTCAAGCCATTGATGAGAGGAATTCTTGAGGGAGTGAGTAGTAATGCCTAATTGTACTTAGCCTCATTAACATAAGCCCAAGCCTACACTTTCTCCTAGAGGAAGACTAGCCATTCTTGTACGCTATCCTTGGAAGATCAACTCTAATCAAAGAAGGTGTTGTACTTGGCGTATCAATCAAAGTGGAGTTCTCCCCTCTTCTTCTCTCTCCATCAATAATGGTGCCGAAGGGTTTGTCAAGTAAGATGTGTTCTACATTGATGTTTTCTTGATTTCTTATTGTTTTCTTTTTCATATCTAATCCGACATATATATATATATATATATATATATATATATATATATGTATCCAATCTCATCTCCTTAACCAAATCTATCTCTCTCACTCTTAGTAATTCATCCTCTTTGCAAATTCTAGGTTCTCTTTGCTACAGGTACATCTCTCCCCGCAGTATCCTTATTGCCTACGGGCAAGAATAGGGCTTGGGAGGGAAACTTCTCATCTCTTCACTTCTCTCATATCTACATTTCTCACATACTATCCTAGATGAATAACCCACATGATGATCATTTCTATCGCTTTCACTCTGTACGATCTATTAGAATTAACGTATGGATTAGCCGTAAAATACACTTTCAACAACGTATAGTGTTTCTCTTTGGCCCAGAAAGGCTCAATGAAATACTTCTATCACCGGATCCCATCATACTACCTCTCATAGACTATAACTTTTCTTTTGACGTAAGCGTAGTTATCTTGCTATGAACCAAGAGGATTTGTACACACAATTAATCCCAATCACTAGACAAAATATATATATTATGGTAAGCACAAAACTACAATTCCAAAGAACAATTCGTAGCCTATTTGGTCAGCCAAGATTGAATGCCATTAACTCATCCATTAACCCTTTCATGTTACCCATGATACGATATGACCATAGCCTTGATGTTTTCATCTTCGTATTGTTTTGACATTCTCTTTTGTGTTCTTTCTTTGTGTGTGTGAGTGCAAGAGAGAAAGAGTGAGTCTTCTTTGATTGCACTTCTTTCCAAACCCTAGTGTTCATGGCATCTATGGTTTAACTCCTTCATATAGTTTTTGTTGAGTTCTCTCACAAACTCTCACAGTCATAAGCCCGGTGCTTTCCTGGCAAGACCGCAAATTTATCGACAGCGCATCCTTCTGTTACTTCTGTTCTGCAGTGCTTTAGTAACGCAGAACTCTACACACAGTGAAGAGGTATGCTACTACCCTTTTGTGCACTTGTATTTTGTGTAGTTAGTACAAAGAAAATAAGGGAAGGTAAACCCTGTTTGTTGCACCTGTTTGCTTGTACTGACCATCGTCTTTACCATAGGATGTTTGCTTTTACACTTTTCTTAGGTTAGTACGAAGCGAATAAGGGAAGGCCACTTTGTTCGATGCACCTTTTCGTTTGGTACTGACCTCGAAAAATATAAGTGATGTCTTCTAGTACAGAGGTCAGTACTAAGCAAATAAGGGGAAGGTAAACCCTGCTTGTTGCGGGTTTTCGGTTTTTTTACCAATTACGCGTTTTGAATTTATAAGGGAGAAGCAAAATTACAACTTAACACCCATGTAGGGGGTTTTCAGTTAGAAAACACTAGGGACAGGTGCAAAGGCCAAGTTTCAGACTTTACAAAAAGTGACCTACTAATTTCCAGGGGTTTAGGGTTCGCAATAACCAGTTAGTCCTTTTCCTTCACAGCCAGACTATCTCTTCCTGAAGCTTCTTGGTAAAGTTCAAGGCTTCCTCATATTTACTGGCTATCTCAAGCACTTCATCCTTCATCTCTTGTAGCCAATTATAGATAGCATCTAGAGAGACATTCTCGACGAGCAATTGCTGTAGGTCTTCAGGCCTTTTTGCTTCCAAAGAGTCTTTGAGGATTGAGACTCTGTGCGCCTGACGATCAACATTTGTTCCAGCTTCAGGCTAGCATTCTGCACGGAGCATTTAGCAAATAAGCTCTTCAAACTAGGAGCTTGGAAATTGGGAGCAAAAAGGAAAGAATTACCAGCAGCTTACCTCGAAGATTGACTCACGTGTTGACAGCAGCCACTCCCGGGCTGTGTCGGTCGAGAACCCTAAGGGTAACATCGGGGGAGGGCCAAGGGGGGACCTCATGAGGAGGACTCGGATGTGGTCCTGGCGCTGCGGAGTATACCTTGGAAAGGCATCACCACTATCCTAAGCTTTATGTAGTTGCTCTGCAAAACCTTGAGGGAGGTTCTGAAAAAATTGCTAGTTAAATAGACTAGATGGACATGCCTGAAAAGCAAAGCCTGGTTTCTGGTTGATGAGTGGTCGGTGAGGGGTGGTACTGCCATGCGGTTTCATGAGAGGTAGACGTGGGAGGGAGAAGCAATGGTACCACCCCCCCTAGATTAGGGGAGGTGATGGGTGGGAACGAGATGACAATTAGGACCACATTGACTTAAATGTCTCCTTCACATCGGTATTTTGTTACAGGGGATGAAAACTTGTTCGCTTTCTATTACACTTTTCTAAGGTCACTACCAAGCAAATAAGGGAAGGCAAACTCTTTTCAATGCACTTGTTCGCTTGGTACTGACCTCAGCAAATACATGTGATGTCTGCTATTACACTTTTCTGAGGTCAGTACCAAGCAAATAAGGCAAGGAAAACTCTTTCTGATGCACCTGTTCGCTTGGTGCTGACCTCAGAACATATAAGTGATGTCTGCTATTACTATTTTCTTAGGTCAGTACCGAGCGAATAAGGGAAGGTAAACTCTTTCCGATGCACCTATTCGCTTGGTACTGACCGCAGAAAATATAAGTGATGTCTGCTATTACTATTTTCTGAGGTCAGTACCGAGCGAATAAGGGAAGGCAAACTCTTTTCGATGCACCTATTCGCTTGGTACTGACCTCAAAAAATATAAGTGATGTCTGCTATTACACTTTTATGAGGTCGGTACCAAGCGAATAAGGGAAGGCAAACTCTATCCGATGCACCTGTTCGCTTTGTACTGACCTTTTCTGAACTCTTAAGTCCCTTGTGCTAACAAATGAATTGTCTTTTTGTGTTATTCTATTTGTAGAGATGCCTCGTGTAAAGGCCACGGCTAGGAGGGCAACAGGTGAATCTTTGAATGCTCAAGCAAGAAGACGCCGATATGAGGTTCACAGAGGTGTATTGCAAGAGCTGCGCAGGATAGAACGACACGTTCAACCTGCTATTCCACGTATCCCTTTCTAGCGAGTAGTGCAAGAGATTTGGGAGCAGTGGAGAGCCGGTATGCGATGGGCCGGCAGTGCACTACTCTGCCTTCAAGAAATTGCAAAAGACTACCTCCTTGAATTCTTCAGCGATGGATATATCCTGGCTGCCCATGCACACCACATTACTATCATGCCGTGGGATTTTGATTCTCTTCGGAGGCTGCGTTTCTGCTATGATGGGTTGCTTCAGCCAGTGCCCATGTGAGATAGTAGAACCATGTATATTCTCAACATCCCCCCTCTCCATCCTTGCACAATAGATAGAGCCGTCTAGGGCTGAAACAAACAACAGAAGGACCCGATCACGGGTTGAGAGAAATGACACAGATGGGCACGCTGAGATAGCCGTAGAGGGGCATGAGCAAGCCAGAGTGGACCCCGAGGCAGCCATGGAAGAAACATAGACAGTTATCCAGAAGCCAGCTAGACACCAAAATGAGAAAGTCATGGAGGATATGCAACCAGTAAGGGATGATGAGGGGGAAGAGCAGGCCAGGGTGGACCCTGAGGCATTTATGGAGGAACCAATATTGAAGGAAAATGATCCGAAGCCTCTGCCTCTGCCTATTAGGGAGGACCCTATGGCTATTAGGGAGGAGCCTCAGGCAGCCAGGGAGCTACCTCAAGAAAGGCAAGGGCAAGGCTCTGCATCACAAGGGCCATCCAACGTATCAGATGAGTCAATTATTTTAGAGAAAATCAATGAAGATAATGAAGAGGAGTTGCAAGTTCTGCTCAGTGCAGCGCCTCTGCATGCACAGATACTACTGCCTGGAAGGTAAGAGGAGGCCTGCATTTTCAACCTCGATCAACAAGACTTCATGTGCATGAGTAGTTTCACCAACTCCAACACAACGGATGAGGTCGTTGACGGGAGCAAAGCGAACCCCGAACCCCCGACAGCCTCTAAAACACCGGGGACCGAATGGAGCGCCTCGAGCTTGTCATGGTAAAGCAAACAGGGGGCACCACCTAGCTTCACCGGCTAGGATGCAAACAACACACCACCATAACAAAGTTTTCATCCAAGAGAGATGGATGCTTGGGAGCAATGATGAAGAGGAAAGGGAATGAGATCAAGTGAGAGAGAGAGAGAGAGAGTGAGGGAGGGTCTATAGCGGCTTAGTACTTAGGCACCACAAAAGGATGGCGAATCCACACACCCTTCACACATACACAAGCTCACTCCAAACACAAGACTAGGTGGCGATTCCGCACACCTCACATGGGCAAAACATTGCAAGAAAACATACTCACAAAACCTCAAGCTTTATTTAGAGAATAAGGCGATGAAATGGGGAGCATAGGGTAGGGGAATGAGAAGGGAGAGCGTGGTAGAGCACATGGCAGATAGGTGGGAGTTGATGGAGAAGACTCGCATGAGGGTTACGGCCATCATCCTTCATTTAATTTCCCTTCATCTTCCATATCCCAAGGGTGTAGAGGTCATGCTTAAGACGAGCATGGTGATTGCGGTGATGGTGATGGTGTGGGTGTGTGTGTGTGCACTAGGCACACACAATGCATAGTGTACTCTTTGGTGATGGTGTGTGTCCTTAGTGTGATGGTGACCCCTCTTTATATAGGGGAGGAGGGGGGAGGAATTCTAGAATTTCGAAATGAAGAAATCATTATCTACATAGGCCATGTGACTGTGGGCCCCACTTGTCTGGCTGTGTGTATATGTGCCAGAACAGCAGTCTCATGAGAGAGAGACTAAGAGAGAGATGGGTTGATGAAAAAAGTGAGAGGTGACATGGAGAATAAAGTAATTACAAGAGGGGAGAGAGGGGAGTGTGTTCAGAGGTGAATCTGTGTGCAGATGTGTGTGAACATAAGAAAAATCAGGTAACCACCGGGTGGGGATGGGTCTGTGGGCACCTTTTTCAGTGAAACTGAGTGTGTGTGAGTGTGGGGGAGGTTATTTAGCTACAAGACAAGAGACATGGCGCCCTTTAGAGAGAGAGGGGGATATTTGGGTCATGGGATATGATAGGAGAGAGAAAGAGGGGGGTGGGGTATACTATTTTAGAAGATAGGGTAAGTTGCATGTGAGTTAGGGTGCATTATTGGTGAGTTATAATGCATTATTGGTGAGAGGTGGGGTAGCGCGCTTGAGGGGAGAGAGAAAGGAGAAAGGACAAGGGGAAGAGAGAGGGGGTTGACCTCTTGAGTGGAGGAGAGGAAAAGGGACACCCGGCGGGGCAACAGTGAAGAAAAAGGAGGCAAGGTGGGGATGGGCTACCCCGCAGGCATGAGGTGGCCTATTTTACCTTTCTTATATATTTACATAATCATACTTTATTTATTTTTTACTTTTTCCAATGCCTTTTATCACTCCCTCCCTAAGAGGGGGTTTTCATGGGGTGGGGACGAGAGAAGAGGGGTATGGGAGCTTGGCTTTTGAAAAGCCCCCATCATTAGCCCTCCCCTTTTGGCTAGAGGCATTCATGTCTCTAGCTCATCTGTTTGATCATTATCGTCGGAGGTGGCGGCTGATGGTGTGTCCTCATCTGGAATGTCAATTGGTGGAGCCTGGTCAAATCGAAGAAAATAAGGTTTAAGTCGCCAACCATTTACCATGGTTTTATGAAGTTTTCCATCAGCCTCCATAAGCTGGTAGCTTCCATTGGCATACTTTTTCCTGATGATGAAAGGGCCTTCTCATTGGAGCAGGAGTTTTGTATCCTTGCGCGTGTCAAAGCGATTGTCGTAGCGGAGCACCAACATTCCTTTCTTCAATTCTTTTTTTCGGAGATGCTCGTTAAAGCTAAGCCGTCTATGCTCTGCTTGTGCTGCATAATAATTTATTGCTTCTTCTCTATCCAGCTACAGTCTTTCCAAGTTGATGATGTGATCTCTCAAATGCATGTTGGGTTGTTGAAGTTGGCTTGCCATTACTCTAAGACTTTGTAGTTGCACTTCAATGGGCAAGATTGCTTCCTTACCAAATACTAGATGATACGGTGTGAATCCCAAGGATGTACGAAATGAAGTTCTATAGGCCCATAAAGCTAGTAGTAGATACTTATCCCAGTCTCCGGGATGATTGTTTACCTACTTGGTAATAATTTTAGAAACCATTCCATTTACCTTTTCAACTAGGCCATTACATTGAGGGTAATATGGTGAAGAGTGCCTCCTTGTAATGCCCAGTTTTTGCATTAGTTCTCCTACCAAGTCTGCTCTGAAACCTGGCCCTCTATCAGAGATGATCTCTAAAGGTGTGCCAAACCTACAGCATATGTGCTCATAGATAAATTTAGCTACCTCTACCACTATGATTCTAGTGGTGGCTGTAGCCTTTGCCCATTTAGTCATGTAGTCGACCCCCATGATAATGTAGAATTTTCCTGAGTTGGCCCTAGGTAATGGCCCAATGGCATCGATACCCCATTTTTCAAATGGGCCATATGAGAGAATAGGTGTCTATGGTTCAGGCATAAGTGACGTAGTGCCGGCCTTTTGACACAACTTACACGTTTTGTACCAATGGTGTACATCACGGTTGAGGCTAGGCCATATGAAGCCTGCCTGCAAGATTTTCCTACTTGTAATGTCTAGGGCAAAGTGACCACCACAAACCCCGTCATGACAGCTAGCAATTACTCCCGTGATTTTGTGACAGAGAGGGACCTTCCTGAGTATTTGGTCCTTACCCTTACAGTACAAACCATCATTGATGAGTCGATACCTTGTGGCCTTCCGCGTCAGCCATTGCTTCTGTCCCTTTGTTAAATCTGATGGGCATTCCCCTGTTTCCAAAAAATGCATGATGTCAGGCAAGGAATCACTGCCTTGAAATAGAGGGAGCTGTAGTTTTATTGCTCCAACCACCACTTCCTGTAGTCTTTCACTTGCTAGGGCATCTGCTTCTTGGTTTTGAGCCCTTGGGATATGGTGTATTTGAACTTCTTCAAACTTACCCAACAAGGTTTTTACACCACTTAAGTGAGTCCTTAAACTAGGATTCTTGCATGTCCATGCTCCATTTACTTGCCTTACCAGAAGTAGAGCATCCCCAAATACATTAAGGCGTTGTACACCTTGTGAGACGCACCATTGTAGACCCTTGGTTAGTGCTGCATACTCAGCTTCATTGTTAGAATGTGAATCTAACAATTGGCCCAACGAAAATACCTTTGTCCCTTTGTCATCAAAGACCACTATGCCTGCAGCTGCTTTGTCGGACGCTCGCTTGTAGGATCCATCAAAGTAGAGAGAGTATGCTCCTTCTACCATCGGTGGGTACTGGAGGTAATCAGACTTCTCCTTCCTTAGATTGCTTCTCCTTCCCTTCAAAGACTTGGTAGGTCATGAGTCCCCCCAAACTTGCCCTTGTCGTGCTTTCTACATGTACCGTGTAGTCAAACTCTTGTAGACGAACTAGCCATTTAGTAATTCTAGCAGACACATCCATGTGTTGTACAACATAGGGAAATATTTCATCCGTGGATAGAATCACAAATTGCTTAGGCAGCAAATATGACCTAAACTTTGTAGTTGCAAATCTAAGAGCTAGGACTAAGTGTTCCACATGGGTGAAACCTTTCTCTCCTGCTGTCATCATTCGACTAGAGAAGTAGATTGGCCTCATGAAAGATGTCGTCGTATCCTTTTGGAGTAGCACAGCCCCCAATGAGTCATCACCAACACTTGAGGTGACATAGAATCTTTCATCCCACTTAGATGGTGAGATAGTTGGCAGAGTGGCTAAGACCTCCTTTACCTTGTTGTAGTGATGTTCTCTTTCCTCGTCCCAAGTGAAAGTTAATCTTTGAGTGAGTTGTTGCAGTGGTAGAACAAGTTGTGATAGTAGATGTATGAATCTACTTAAGTACCTCACCTTCTGTAGAAAAGAGACCAGTTGACGTGCGGTCGTTGGTGAAGGTGGGGCTATGAGTGCGGACACCTTACTTGGGTCGGCATTGATACCTCTTGCTGAAATTTCATGGCCTAGTAGAATGACTTTACTCTCCTCAATGTGGCATTTATCCACATTTAATTGCCCACCTAGGCTCTGCAACCTGGCCAAACCTTAGTTACCTTTTCTAAATGTGAAATACGGGAGCTATATATACAAAAATCATCAATGAACACTCTTATGGATGTTCCAAAGAACGATTGAAAAACATATGTGACATATCTTTGGAATGTGGCAGGTGCATTTGTGAGACCAAATGGCATAACCCTGTATGCAAAACAACCCCATGGCGTGATAAAAGTGGTTTTTAGCTGATCCTCCAAGGCTATGCGTATTTGAAAGTATCGAGAATAACCATCACAGACGGTATAGCATTCAAAACCCGCTACTTCATTCAGAATTTCATCCAAGAAAGGGAGAGGAAAGTGGTCTCTCTTTGTAGCTGCATTTAGTGGTTTGTAGTCAACACAGACCCTCCACTTACCATTCTTTTTAGGCGTCACCACTACGGGTGACACCCATTCTGAGTTTTCTACAGGATAGATGAATCCAGCCTCCAGCAGTTTCCTTACCTCGGCCAAGAGTGCCTTTTCTTGTATGACCCCCAGTCGTCGTAGTTTTTGCACAACTAGTTTTACCCCTTCCTTCAGCTTACTATGATGTTCCACCACTGTAATGCCTGTGATTCTTTCATAGTTGTCAATGAACAGGTTAGGAAATCCCATCAACATTTGCAAAAAACTATCTTTCTCCTCAAGTGTTAATTCCGTAGACAACATACCCTTCAACCTACTTCCTCCTAGGCCAGGTGATTTGCTCTCCTCTTCATTGGGTTGCCCTTTTGGTGATGGATCACCAGTTGTGCTTACCCTTTGTGGATCCTTCATAATGATACCCATCACATCAATGGAACTGTCACTTTCGTCGGTGGATGTGGTCTCCTCCTCAGAACTGGAAGATTCTCTAGTGGTTTCATCTGCCAATGTTTCCAGATTCATTTGCTTCTGCTTGCCAATCCTCATGTCGTAGTAGATTGTCTCCCCTTTCTTACCGATCATGCGTAGAAGGCCAGTACCCCAGTCCTGTTTTGCCTTCATGGCCATCACCCATGGCCTTCCCAAAATTAGTGGATAGCCCTCCCCCTTAGTAGGCATTACAAAAACATCTACCTCTACCTCAGAGTTGAAAGCTTTGATTTTCACGGCACTTACCACACCCACACACTTTACTTTTGCGTTGTTTTCCATCTTTGCCTTGCATGGAGAAGGCCTGTCAACCTCAAGCCCTAATCGAAGCATCATAGCTTTGCTCATTACACAGATTTGTGCACCTCCATCAATGTAGGTGTTTCCAACCCTTTTTCCTTTTATGTTTACGTCGACAATTGGAAGGATGTCATCCATGTTGCATCCCGAAATTGCTCCGGCTACCTTTGTTTTGGAGCGTCTTGTACTTACCATTTTAGACCATTGTCGCCTTACTTTAGGTACAAGATGTAGCAGCTGTGGCCATGTAATCTTCGGTCCTTTCTCTGCCACATCCAATGTTAGATCATAGGGCTTAGAACTTTCCCCTAGCTGGAAGTCGGTGATGCCCAATTTCCGTCGTGGCCTGGATGGCCTCTTGCTAGTTTCTCCTCTCATGCTTCTCTCATCATCTGATTGTGTAGCCTTCTCCCTCCTAGCTCTTTTCACAGTCATGGCCTCAAGTGGTTCTAAAAAGGTTACCTTCTCCTTATCCTTGTCCCTCTCCTTTGCTCTAGGTGGATCCACTACTACGGTTTTTCCTTTCTCTTCTAGCCTTATGATGTTTACAGGGCAATCAGGTGGTGGGGCTGGTGGAAGAGGTGGAATGGATGCTTGTAGTGTTTTCTTGGGTGGACGTAGAATTTGTGTTGGTGGGGTTGGTGCTTGGGGTGGGGGTGTTCTTTCTCTAGGGGGTGACAATTGGTTCCTCCTACCTCCTCTATTATAGTTTTGTCGTGGTTTGGGACAGTAGTACATACCGTGACCGTCTTCTCCGCAGTTGTAGCAATGATACTCTCTGTTTTGTCGTCGTTCTCTTCCAGGGTCTTGATCTCTTTCTTGACTCCTCCCTTGTTGTATTAAGTGGACAGAAAAATTCTGCAGTTGGTCAGTAATATGGCCCAACATATCTTGTTGGTCATCTCTTACCCCAAGAGCCGGTGGTGGTGGTGGAATGGTGGTTGTCGTAGTTGTTGGTCAACGTGATGTTGCTATTTCTGTTGACTCGGTTTCTTTGGCTTTCATTCGCAGCTTCTTGTCCTTAAGGCGAGCAATCTCAACGGCTAACTCGTACGTAGCCGAGAATCTACCTTTCACCTTCTCCTTGAGAAAGGGCCATAAGCCATGAGTGAACCGATCTTTTTTTAGGAAATCGGGTGTAGCTTCCCCCCTTGCCAGTGACTCAACCCACCGTTCCCACAAATCCACAAATTTGGACTCATAGGTGGCATATTCTAAAAGACCCTCCTGCTTCAAGTCTCTCAACTTGTCCCACAACTTTTCTGAAGTGGTACCTCCCCCAAAGCGCCTCTTAAAAGCGGTTTTTAAGGGTTCCCAGTCATCCTTGGTTGCTTGTGGAAGTGCATTGTACCATGATCTAGCTTCTAGCTTCATGAGATGCTTAAAGATTCTAACCCGGGATTCATCCGTATCTTTGTTGCTCACTACACATGCTACTTCAAAGTCATCTAGGAAGTCTGTTACCAAATCCTCCCCCTTCTTTCCTTTAAATGTTTGAAATGCTACACTTGCCATGATTACTGAGAGAGAGCTAGAAAGACACACTGCTTAACTTGCAAAAGTTTTTTTCTTCTTTACAAGGAGGCGTGTATACCCTCTTATACTAGGACATAGATTAAAACTTCAAACGGTACATTGCCTTGTACCAAAGGTAGGACAAATGGTTGATCTAATGCCAGAACCTCAAAAAATCGCTCCCCACCCAGCATGGTGTAAGTGACGTGCTGGTAGTGAGCCTTCAAATCCAGTATTACCTTGATTGAGCGTACACGTGTTGGTATGTGTGATCTGTCTTGAGGTAGGTTGTACTGATTCATGTGAAGCTTAGAGGTGCTTAGTCACTGTCCAAGCTTGTGGGAGAGGGTGGTTTTCTTTCCTGAAACAAAATCAGTAGATCCCTAGTTTCTCTAGTGAGAGTGTGAGCCAATGATTCCGTTATCTGTGCTGCAGCATCAGGTGCGACTTGAAAACTTACTGTGATAATTTCCTCGGTGACTTGAGTTACCCCATTCTCAAAATAGAATAGTGTTGATTCTCTATTGTGTAGAGCTCCTTCCATTTTGTTGTTGTGGTTTGGTTGTAGGTTGCGGACATGGTTTCGACCTTCTCCTTCTTCTTCTTGGCACTTGGCCTATGTATATCCACTGGGTTTGGTGTGTTGGTTGACTCTCCCACTGCAAATCAATTACCGTTACGCCTGGCACTCGAGCTTCGATGGAGATGCGGAGTTCGTCTAGTTGTGCTTGGAGCTCTTCTTCTTCTGTCGTCCAATTAGCAAATCCTGCTAGCCATTCATCTATTCACAATAGTTTAGGGGTTTCAGTCTTGTAAACTTAAGGGTTTCATGAAAAGATCCTCAATTGGGGCACCAAATGACGGGAGCAAAGCGAACCCCGAACCCCTGACGGCCTCTAAAACATCGGGGACTAAATGGAGCACCTCGAGCTTGTCATGGTAAAGCAAACAGGGGGCACCACCTAGCTTCACCGGCTAGGATGCAAACAACACACCACCATAACAAATTTTTCATCCAAAAAAGATGGATGCTTGGGAGCAATGATGAAGAGGAAAGGGAATGAGATCAAGTGAGAGAGAGAGAGAGAGAGAGAGTGAGGGAGGGGGTATAGCGGCTTAGTACTTAGGCACCACAAAAGGATGGCGAATCCGCACACCCTTCACACATACACAAACTCACTCCAAACACAAGACTAGGTGGCGATTCTGCACACCTCACATGGGCAAAACATTGCAAGAAAACATACTCACAAAACCTCAAGCTTTATTTAGAGAATAAGGCGATGAAATGGGGAGCATAGGGTAGGGGAATGAGAAGGGAGAGCGTGGTAGAGCACATGGCAGATAGGTGGGAGTTGATGGAGAAGACTCGCACGAGGGTTACGGCCATCATCCTTCATTTAGTTTCCCTTCATCTTCCATATCCCAAGGGTGTAGAGGTCATGCTTAAGACGAGCATGGTGATTGCGGTGATGGTGATGGTGTGGGTGTGTGTGTGTGCACTAGGCACACACAATGCATAGTGTACTCTTTGGTGATGGTGTGTGTCCTTAGTGTGATGGTGACCCCTCTTTATATAGGGGAGGAGGGGGGAGGAATTCTAGAATTTAGAAATGAAGAAATCATTATCTACATAGGCCATGTGACTGTGGGCCCCACTTGTCTGGCTGTGTGTATATGTGCCAGAACAGCAGTCTCATGAGAGAGAGACTAAGAGAGAGATGGGTTGATGAAAAAAGTGAGAGGTGACATGGAGAATAAAGTAATTACAAGAGGGGAGAGAGGGGAGTGTGTTCAGAGGTGAATCTGTGTGCAGATGTGTGTGAACACAAGAAAAATCAGGTAACCACCGGGTGGGGATGGGTCTGTGGGCACCTTTTTCAGTGAAACTGAGTGTGTGTGAGTGTGGGGGAGGTTATTTAGCTACAATACAAGAGACATGGAGCCCTTTAGAGAGAGAGGGGGGTATTTGGGTCATGGGATATGATAGGAGAGAGAAAGAGGGGGGTGGGGTATACTATTTTAGAAGATAGGGTAAGTTGCATGTGAGTTAGGGTGCATTATTGGTGAGTTATAATGCATTATTGGTGAGAGGTGGGGTAGCGCGCTTGAGGGGAGAGAGAAAGGAGAAAGAACAAGGGGAAGAGAGAGGGGGTTGACCTCTTGAGTGGAGGAGAGGAAAAGGGACACCCGGCGGGGCAACAGTGAAGAAAAAGGAGGCAAGGTGGGGATGGGCTACCCCGTAGGCATGAGGTGGCCTATTTTACCTTTCTTATATATTTACATAATCATACTTTATTTATTTTTTACTTTTTCCAATGCCTTTTATCACTCCCTCCCTAAGAGGGGGTTTTCATGGGGTGGGGACGAGAGAAGAGGGGTATGGGAGCTTGGCTTTTGAAAAGCCCCCATCATCGTCAACATTTCTTTGTGGTAATTCTCATTCTCTTTAAAAGTCACAGTTGGTTCATTAAATGCATCTCTATAGAGACATGGGTCAATACCAAGCGAGACAGTGGCTTATGGAATTGGATAGTGGTACTACTCGCTCGATATTGACCCATGTCTTTGTGGCAATCATCAATTTTTTCTTTATAAGTCATGCTTGATTCATTAAATGGCTCACTACCATAAAGACATGGGTCAATACCAAGCAAGTCAGTGGCTTATGGAATTCGATAGCTACCCCACTCGCTCGGTATTGACTCATGGGTTTGTGGCAGTGACAGCTCGCTGAAATACCTTAAGTCTAATCTCTGCCATTGATTCATGTTAGGCATGCTGTCTCGCTTCTGCCCCCTGAGGTTCAAGACAAAGTATACGTAATAGATCCGCTGATATTGCCTTTGCTGTAGAACAACTTAGTTTCCTTTTTGAGTCTGATGAATTGGTTTAGCAGAGTCAACTTTGATCTAGCGCGCTTTCTGGTCACTGCATACAATCAATCATGAGTTTTTTCTTGCCTTGTAAAAACCATGTTGCATTTAGAATCTTTCTCCTCATCTTTGATGGTGTCTTTGTAGTGATCATTGGAGTCTGATGTTATTTGACATGGAAGCTAAGATTGTTTACTATGCAAACTCCGGGCAAAGCAGGGCATTTCACGGTCGTGTAAAAACGTAAGGCCCATCTGGGTACATTTAGAAGTAGTGTCTCTTTGTAATGTGTTGATGACTCAAGTGGTTATGTATGTAGTGCCGCGAAAAAACTTGTATGCTGTGTAGAGCATGTTTTGTTAGAACATGATCTAGGAAATACCATCCGGCACAAACGGGTAATCGTGTCCACGTAGATTGATGACTATAGTTATGGGGCTGGCGAACTTGTTTGAATGCCCTTTTGCTCCTCAGTCAAATTATGGATGTACCGAACGTAAGTAATCGTGCTGTTTCATTGTTAGCTTCAACGTTTGTATGAAGCAACAAACGTTCGTATCATGCTTCTATAGGAACTTCAATTACATAACTACACCCCCAACGATGTGCGACATTTTTTTGTAATGGCCATCCAACATATTATAATCTCGGTAAACAAACGCACAAGAGAGGAAGGGGCGAGAGCTGAGGAGTTCGAACAGGCTCGCATCAACAAAATGACGCAGTGCTACAATCAGACTCAAGAAGACGTTTGAAATATGCAAGAAGCAATAAATCAATATTATGTGGACGTCACAGAAGTAGAGGAATGGGCTACACGTCGACGGCAAGAGCAAGAAAAGAGGGAAAAACAGTGTTTGACCTCCACAAAATGCCTCTGCGTTAGTCATTTTGAAGAGTACATCATGGTTTGCATGGCATCAAAGCTCTTTGTGTGCACAAGGTATGTGACCTAGCTTCCGGTGGAAGCAATTAAGTGAAGTGTATTTGTGAGTGACTCCTTGCACAATGTCTTCTCTCACTGGAGAGAGTCTTCTTTTGGCAGTCTCAACAAGAGGCCTCCAAAGATCTCTCTCTTCTTGGGAGTTTGGAGAATCGCATGGATGCAAAGTTGTTGGGAAACTTTGGCTTGTAAAGCAGGGTTGCCCATGGCTTGTTGCAACCTAGTGGCAATATAGTTCACAAACACAAGGGCATCATTAGTTGCACCTTCATGTGCAAAATCAAAGTCGTCAATATTTATTCTACTCTCTTTATTATTTTCATCCATGCGAATTGTTTTATATATATGCTACTTTTTGCTTTGGCAACCTCAAAACTTTAGTTGCTACTCCTCTTAACTTTTAAAAATTAACACTCAAGCAACCACACCCATGGTTTAGAGACTGTTAATTGCAAAGAGTAGTGGAGAGTGTTAAAAATTCTCGATTGATTATGGTTCCTATTGATATTTCTAGTATCTCAATAATGGTTAAGCCAAAGGCAAGCCCCAAAGGACTCCATTATTAAGTCTATAGTTCCCAACGGTGTACCAAGAACTTAGTTCATTCCAACCAGGATAATAAATCCTTGTCCCACTTACCCTCTTGCAATAAACAACACAAACCTTTCTTGGAAAACTTAAGGACCTCTTTTCTTAAGCAAGAAAAGAGAAACCAATAGCTCTAATAGCAATGCAACGGAATATGGCTAATAACATTGATTGTAGAGGAGTTAGAGTGACAATAGTGAGCATTTCCTTAAGAAAATTAATGAACATAAAGAGAATACTTGATTGAAGATAGAAAAATAATCATTATATCTAGTTATCTTGCCATGAAAAATACTTGAAAGAGAGAGAGAGAGAGAGAGAGAGAGAGAGAGAGAGAGAGAGAGAGAGAGAGAGAGAGAGAGAGAGAATGAGAGAAATTGACAACAATAGAGGACCGGATTTTCTTGGAGTTGGTTCCTCCTCCAAAAGTCTTTTGTATTATAGATTCTCCCATAAAGAGAGCTTTTGTACAATACATTCTCTGTGTTCCTTGAGACCTTTTTGATGCTATGAAGATGGTAAACTTCATGCACCAACCTTTTGCTCCTAATTAACTTGCAAATAACATGAACTTGTCCCTGGTCTCAATCCCAAAACCTCGAACATCTGCAAAGGTGGAGAGAGCTAGCAGAGAGTGAGAAAAGGGGATAGAAGAAGATGTATTCTTACAAGAAATAAATATTCTCCTCACATGTCATTACTCTTAGATCATATAGCATAGTAATGGAGATGGAAGCTTTAGTCTTGGTTGGATTTGCATTCCGTAGCCAAGAGGTGCTCGTGTAGGCTCTCTACTTCTCAAGTTGGAGGAGGAGATGGAGTTCTTGCTCAACACATGAAAGAATGTGTGTGCAAATGTGCAAAAAGAAGATCTCCTCCTTGGCTTGATCGACCCCTCTCTCTCCTTACTCTATCTTTCATCCCATTGGTCCATGCCAAGGCTTGGCCAATCAAATGCTTTGGTCATAACTAGCAATAGACGTAGCATTTGGACAAGTGTCCTTCTTTCCCTCTTTGCTTAATTAATTATTTAAATGCATCTAAATTTCCATTGGACCTCCATAAACGCATCCAATAGTATTAAGTCACACTATGAGGGCAACATGGCTAGAGGCTTGACATGTGTCCTTTACGCCTCTTGAGTCTTGGGCTTGCCTTGAGTATGTGTGTGTGTGTTCTCCCCGTCCCCCTATCTTTAGGGCTCTCCCCCTCCTTTGTGGGCTTCATGTTTGACTTAAACACCTCAAGCACCTTGGGATATCAAGCTCCTCAAGAACCTTGGCCATCAAGCGCCTCCAGCACCTTATTCATTAAGCGCCTCAAGCACCTTAGTCAGCTCAAGCACCTTAGTCAACTCAAGCACCTCAAGCACATGCCTAGCTTACCTAAGGTTTAAAGTACCTAAAGGTCCTAGTTTGAAGGACTTTTAGAACTAGCCTTTGGAGGTCTCTAATAAATCTAACCCTAAGGTCTTTTAAGCTCCATTATCTGTTCACTTCTCTTTTGTAGACAATCTCCTTTTTGGATCCTCAATGAGATGTAGCCTTTTGTCCATTTGGTCCCGTGCTGAGATAGGACTAAAAGCACAAATATGAATTCTAACACTTGTTCCCATTCATTTTCCCACGTGAAATGATCAGTTCAATATGAGAAAATCATTTGGGATAGGTAGATATTAGATTTTATGACACAAAGACCAGCTCAGAACTACTTTATCTCTCCATGGGGGTGTTTTTCCTATCGTAGAATGCCATTCGAGTTGATGAATGCATATGCTACATTCCAAGATTAGATGAAGAGGGTGTTTGGTCCCTACTTTGGTAGGTTTATCAGGGTTTTCACGAATGATATAGGTTGCTATAACTCTAGATCAAAGCTGCTATTGAAGCTGTAGTTATGCTTTCAGAGGCTAGACGAAGAAGGAGGTCATCTGAACCATAACAAGTGCAAGTTGGCATAGCCTCGAGTAGTTGCTCGGTCATGTGGTGGTACAAAAAAAATTGAAGCAGATCTAGAGAAAGTGAAGGCTCTAGTCCTAATGGAGCCTCCCTCAAATGCTCAAGGTTTGGCTTCATTTTTCCAAAAGCTAAAAAATTTGGCGCACTTCTTTTGGAGTCATAGTATGTCATTAGGAAAATTTTGAACTCATTTTTGGGCCTTTTAAGAGTGCCACATCATCAAAGTTGTACAAAAGAAAGCAACCCGGTAGACCCCTCTAAATATTGCTTAGAACCCCATGATATGACCTATCATTGGAAAGTTCTTGAAAAATGGATTTTAAAGAGCCAAGGTCCAAAAAGTTTGGATGAATTCTATGAAAGTTATGCCATTTTTTTTCAATCAACCAGGTTTTGTTACCGTTAGGGTAGTCTAAAATCACCTTTTTCTAGATCTACATGAAGGCAATGTCCGATACATGCATGCTATATATCAATAGATAGCATTTGAAGAGTAGATTCTAAATATCCAACCTGCGACAAGTTTGGATCTTATTTGCAAAAAAATTACCGATCCCCACTTTTTGAAAGCTATGCCACATCAACAATTCTTACAAGGCCCAGTTTTGAGTCCAAACTTTTCCTAATGATCCTCTTCAAAATAGGTCTCAACAAGTGCATGGATTTGAATGGGATGAAGAAGGTCAAGAAGTTTCATAAAAACTAAGATCCAATTCTTTGATTTTCTCATGTTAAACTAATCATTTAATATGGGGAGGTACCAGGGGAGTAAAAGCTAGAATATTGGTAAGGTTGCCAGACCGGTCTCAGCAAGGATCCAAAGGGGGACAATGTGCAAAAGAGCAATGTGCATTAATGGAGCTTAAAAGACCTAAGGTTAGGCTCCATTAAGACTTCCATAGGCTAAAGTTTCTAAATTTAATTAAATTGTCCAATGGCCAAGAGTGGGGAAAATTGGATGGTTATGGGAAGACTACAAAGTCTTCCCACATCCCTAGGAAGGAGGGGGTAATCCCTAAAGGTATGGGAAGAGAGAGAAACACACACGCACACACACACACACACACACACACACACACACCCAAGCTCCCCCTTTACACAAAGGGAATAATCGACACATGGCAAGATCCTAGCCCATATGCCCCCAATATTCTCTCAAATCCTGTTGGATGGCCATAGAGGTGGACCAATGAGAATTATCCTACAATATAATTAGTCTAATCAATTCAAAAATGTTTGATAAAATAACCAATAGAAATTAAGTTCTGTGGAAGATAGGAAAATTATATCATATTTTTTGATTAATTTCTATAATTAATTAAGCAAAAGCTAGTAGTTTTTAATCATAAAACTAATGGGAAACCTAGCAAAACATCTTAATAAACCACAAGTTAATTATCAAAGTTAGAAAATATTATTATCAACATGGGGTAATTATCTCATTAACAAAAAATAGTTTAGATATTTTATATAACTAAAATTATTTGCTTTTAACTAAAATTTCAAGGGAAAATTAGTTAAATAGCTTACTTACTTGGTAGTTTTTAGAGTTAGAAAACATCATTAACAAGCTAGAAGAGTTAGCTCCTGAACAAAATTAGTTTAGCTATTTAATTGAGCTAAATTTCTCTAATTTTAGCTATAAATAAAAGAAGAAAAATTTGTTAATTAGCTTAGATAACTATATGATAATTATCAGAGTTAGAAAAGATTACTAGCAAGGCGGAAAAAAAATTTATGAATAGAAAATTAGTCTAGTTATTTAATTAAGCTAAAACTATCTAGTTTTAGCTATATATAAAAGGAGGAAATTAGTTAATTAGCTTAACTGATAATTATCAGCATTAGAAAAAATTATTATCAAGACCAAATAATTAGATCATGAATAAAGAATTAGTTTAAAAATTTAATTAAACTAACATTATCTAATATTATCTATAAATAAAAGGGTGAAATTAGTTATTTATCTTAGATACTTACATGGTAATTATAAGAGCTAGGAAACATTATTAGCAAGCCAAGATAATTATTTCATGAACAAAAAACTACTTTAGCTATTTAATTGTATTAATGTTTTTTACTATTACTTTAAAGAGAAAATTAGCTACTTAGCTTAGATAACTACATGGTAATTATTAGAGTTTTTTTTCTAGGAAGTCAAGATAAGTATCTCATGAACAAAAAATTAGCTCAGTTATTTAATTAAGCTAAAATTATTTAATTTTATCCATTATTTAAAGAGAGAAATTAGTTATTTAGCTTAGATAATTATAAGGTAATTATTAAAGTTAGAAAACATCATTATCAAAGTTGAGATAATTATACCATAATTAGCTAACTAGCTTAAGTAATTATAATAGCTCAAAAATTCTATTTTAGGCTAAAAAATATTTAGGATAAATAGAAATCATAGTTAAAAGTTTTCAGAAATATTACTGAAAGCATAAACAACTGTTAAAAAAGTTGAGAAAATTATACCTATATGAGATAATAACTGTAATAAATATTAAGTCAAAATTAAGCTAGCTTTAGGCTTAATAAAGAAGAGAAAATTTAATAAAATTCAAAAATTTATAAGATAATTAGGGAGACCCCAAATACCTAAATAAAATTTAAGATAAGGATATCTTATTTATATGATCAGTTACCATTTTCAAGTGCAATTCAAAGAAAAAGCCAACAAAAAAGTTATCAGAAGCTAATCAAAAAGTTCCTTAAGCTATACTAAGGTATAAGGAATTGCAAAAATGATATTAAAAGTCCAAAAGTCTTCTGTAAACAACTAAACCACTCCAAGATCGAAGCAATCATGCTAAGAAATAAAAATATGTTATAAAATGATAAGAATCAAGATTTTGATGATTTACCTAATAATTAGACGTCTTTTTTATAAGGATGGCTCCAAAGAGGACTCAAGAAAATCCTCGATCTAATGAGGAGGGTAATGTTTCCAAGAGGGCTAGAGCGTCACATGACCACGAGGCCGGGCCTAGTAGTAGGCCTACAGATGAAAGCATTCAGGCCCCAGCACTGCAGCAAATGCCCGACTAGTCCTAGGTGGGTCTTCATTATAATTCAAGATGAATAATTCAAGGTATTCGTAGGTATTAACATTGCATACGTAAAAGAGGGTGTAAAGAATTAGGAAAGGTGATACTAGCTGAAAACGAAAGGCATCTTCCAAGAAACCAATGTGCATTTGTTTATGAATTAGGAAAGAATTGTTTGCGTTAAAGTTGGTTGACTAGGAGAGAATGATTGGTCATCCTTAAGACACCTTGTCTCAAGATGCCTCTGATTCCTTGAAATATTTTCACTTCATGTGATGAGTAATGTTGGCTTGTTGACCAAGATGAGTTAGTTTCCCCCATGTACAAGGAGTCTTTACCCTGCACATGTGTATGTTTGTGGATACTACTTAGGATATTGTTTGTATCTTAGGAGAACCGCCGAGTTGTATGAGAAACTAGTTTGGGATATAGGTGCCTTGAACTTTGGGTGATGGGTTCCCACCCCGAATTATGAATAAGGAAGGATGCCGTTTGTTTCAACCATGTATAGATGTGCTTGAGAAAAGTGGAGTACATGTCAGGAAATATTATAAGTGATTGTACCTTGTCTTAAGTCTAAAGAGGTTTGTTATTTGAAAGATTGTTTTAATGTTGATTTTTAAGACTTGTCTTAACAAATTACTATACAGGAAATCTAAAAAGAAAACCATTATTTTAAATGTCAAAAGAATGTGGTAGTAATTAGGAAACAAAAGAATCATGTGTGAGTGCGGGGTGGTAAGTGGGGATTGACTAAGGTTGTCAATCATGGATGGTTGGACCTGATTAGTCAGGTAACTATCCATCCCCGCGCACTAAAACATTTAGAAGACTTCTTTGATTGAAAGAGAAGTCCACCACCAACAACTGTGTCCTCACATATGCTAGGGGGAAAAGGGTGCTGGTTGAGGATACCTTAGCCCAATTAACAGAAGTTGTAGGGTCAAAAAAGTTTTGGATTTTTAGGATTTTGTTTTGTTTCTACTATGAGACAAAACTAGGTCTTCTTCTAGGGCTATAGTCCCAAGCCATTGCCAATGGCAAATATCTATTCCCTTGATCCTTCTTGTTTAGAGACTTTGACTTTTAATAAGCCTAGAGACCTATCAAGGACCCCCTTTGGACTTTGGCATCAACGGGTTGGGGGGCCTTTAAGGGTACATAGATTGCGATCCATGTTGATGACCATTTTGGACAAAACTTTGTGGGATGGCTTTGGGCATGTTCCTTAAGCTAGTTGTCCACTTTTTTATGAGTTTTGATTTGTTTTTCACATTATGTGTCAAAATGACCATGTGGGAACTGTCTTTCCAATTTCCCTTGAATTTTGGTTGACCCATGGTCTATTTTTCCCAAAACTTGCATGGCACACTCCTCAAGGCTATGCCATATTGTCTGCATGCTTTCACCCCTAATCTAACATGTTGGGGGACATGGATTGCAATCCCATGTCCAACAACATCTGCTAACAACAACATCTACTAACTATGATTATACCAGTGAATAAGCACTTTCAAAGGCTTCATTTGACATATTTTATTTTAATGAGACCTAATTAACCCATCTTGCCTATATGTGTCCGGGTTACTCCAAAATGCTAAGTACATACTTACCTTGTTTGATCACAATTCCAAGGGCATACCACTTGTGGCTTAGACAACTCATCATTTGGATGCCCAATCGTTAATTTCTCTTGATTTTGTAATTTTGGTTCATCATAAGTTGGCCCAAATTTTGACATGTGCCAAATCCTTTCAAACTTGACATGCTCGAACCTCTTGCTTTATAGATTTGACTTTTTCTTTTAAAACTAGAATCGGATTTTCCTAGCTCTATTTATTAGTTTTTGATGCTTATTAGGTTTAAAAAGAAAGAAAGCTATTGAAAATTAATATTACTTGGCCAAAATGTTTTCCAAAATTATTCCTTATACTTGTATGTACATACTCTCACTCTATGCATTTTTTTGTTAAAATTTGTCAATATGGCTCATTATTATGCTCAATAAGTGTGAAATTCTACTGAAAGACAACAAAAAATAAAAACTTAAAGCAGTAAAACAAACTTCATACACTATACACATGGTCTTTCACCATCTTGCAGCTTGAGATCTTGTAATATGCTAGGGCTAGCTACTATTACTCCCCCCTTCCATTTTTTAGTCAACCTGGACAAAGGTTTGTGCAATGTGCATGGGCGCGAGCAACACGTCTATGCAAGGCCGTGAAATGTGGCCCTATTATGCTTATGGAAGAGATGAAATGGGTAACACTATGCTATGCAAGATGCCGGTACTAAACTGATTGTTCATTGGTTTTCATTAGTGAGGGTCCATCTAAACTTCATTCTTCGAACAAAAGATTTTGGAGATGGGACGCCCATTCCTTGATTGTTGGTTTAGTGAGTACTGTTGGTGGGTTGTTGATTGGGCATGGCTTGGCTTTGGGTACCCACTTGTAGGCTTGCATTGGAGAATGAAAATATGGTTGTCTAGTTGATTGTTTAAGTCTCCATTGCCATTTGGTTTGTTGTCAGTTGAAGAACTCTCTGATTGAGACTTTGGAATCCATTCATATCCAAGCTAGTTTGATGAGAAATTAGACCGCTGCATGGAGTTTTTTGGTGAAGAATAATTGTCATGGGTGGTTCTTGTTCCTTGTAAGCTTGGATGGGATGTTTGTGGGGTTTGATTGGAGAGGGTTGCTTTGGGTATCTAGACCTACGTCGGCTTGGTTTTCATGATGGATTTCTTTACCCAAACTTATTTTATATGCTTCCGTTGGTGTTTTTTGATTGCTGAGGTCTAATTGTAAGCTACGGTTATTATGGGTGTGGCTATACATTCCAAATTTAATCTATCTATGCCAAGGGAGTGAAATGCGTGGTGTCATTAAGGTTTTACTTCAAAGTTTTGTCTTACCAATGTGGAACTGCTTTAAACATTTGCATCCATGAAACTCCCAAGATGGTTTCTTCATTAAGATCTGTGTCTCTCATGACATGAAATTAATGTGGACATTGGTTGCCATCAATGTTGATTGATACATTTTCTTGTCCAAACCTAACCATTATTCCTTTGTTGGCTTCCCCTAGCTCGATTCTGTTCGATGTCACTGAGGCGGTCCGGCCAGGCAACAAAAGAGGTGACCTCTAAACACCCCTCAAGGCTCCTGTGCTACTCAATTGGGGTTGGGGCTACCACAAACAAGCAAAACAACAACAAACCCACATCCAACAACAAGTGAAGGGGCAACAGCTAATTATAGAGGGAACTAGGACGCAAACAGATGAGAATCCCTGAGCAATACAAGAAAGAAGGAAGGGTGCGCTATCACTAATATCAATGCTACAAATACACACACCAAACACAGAGAGAGTTTTGTGCAAGAATTTAGCTTCAATTTCAATGAATTGACGAGGGTGTATAAACATCTTGGAGGAGAGTCAAGAGACACAATTAAGTTTGATGATGTTGCGATCTACACATTATCTTAGGGTTATGGAAACCCTCTCAGCATACAACCCTCTTATAATGTTTTCCCAAGCAACAAAACAAACACAAGATCTCTTGAGCAAATACTACAAAATAATCTCAAAATGAGAACACGTCACCTTAAACCAAACGAGATGAGGTTGCCAAGCATGAATTGGAGAGACTCAAGAGAGTTTTGAACCGCGGTTGCACCCGAATTATTGATTCAATTGATGTGCAAGAGTAGGTACAACTTTCATTGCAAGTTATGAATCACTCACTCCCTTGCAATGCTACAGCTATCTCAAAGAAGTTTTCCTATACACCATAAGTAATGGTGTATATAGAGCTCGCTCTCTCTCCCTACAAAAAAGATAGAGAATGGTACGCTCAAAGTAGTGAGAAATAGTGTGGAGCTGTGTTATAAAAAAAGGAATGGGCTCTATTTATAGGTTTTTGGGAGCCTTGATTAGGATTAGACCTAATCAATTTTATTGTCAATAGAAAAGATTATGAAATATTTTTTATTTTCAAAATGGGAGTGGGTCTTCCTTAAGAGTCACATGGATGTGGGATCAACGGGAAGAATTATCGAGAATAAAAGGAGAGAGAGGTGAGTAACTTGGAGGTGCCTACTCTAGTAGATAGTAGATGGGAGTGGGTCTTCCTTAAGAGTCACATGGATATGGGATCAACGGGATGAATTATTGAGAGTAAAAGGAGAGAGAGGTGAGTAACTTGGAGGTGCCTACTCTAGTAGATAGTAGAGGGTGCAATTTACAAGAACGGTTAGTCATTAGTGTTAGTAGTTTGTAGTTAGTAGGATGGGGTAAAATTACATGGAATATGCACTCAAGGTGCATTACATGATTTATACAATGATAAAAAGTAAGAGAAGGATAAGAATATACACAATTTGATGGAAACCACAAGATGGAAAGGGAATTTTCCACCTATCTCCTCCAGTGAATGAAGCGATTGTAGAACTCTGTCGGTGTAGTCTCTTGTGACCATGAAAATTTCGATTTTTCCATGATCAGACTCCTCCTTTGGTAGATCTTGAACTTGGTTATTTGCTGTTTTTTTCTCTTTTTGTGAAAGGATGAAGAGGTTATGGTAATATGAATTTCATTCTAGAGAGAGAAATTGAGCTATATGTGTGTAGAGATGATAATTTTTGAGCTATGGAGTAAGGAAGAGATGGAAACGGTGAAGAAGATGAAAGGAGGCATTAAAGGTGCAGATATGGTAATGGAGGAGGAGGGCGAGTTTGTGAATATGTGTGAAAGTGTGGAAAAGGTAGAAAGGAACTTAACTCTAATTGAGTGTATGAGGTAGACAGATTGAGTCTATGAAAAATCCAAAAACAATATGCAAATGAAGTCATTTTTTTAAAAAAATTTTGAGAATATCTTTGAAATCACATGTCAATTTTTTTATGTTGAACACTTCTTT
The DNA here is from genome assembly GCF_014529385.1 of Adiantum capillus-veneris. Taxonomy (NCBI): domain Eukaryota; kingdom Viridiplantae; phylum Streptophyta; class Polypodiopsida; order Polypodiales; family Pteridaceae; genus Adiantum; species Adiantum capillus-veneris. The sequence continues at coordinate 32,592,840 of NC_140959.1, forward strand.
AGAATTAGATGGGACCTAATTGCCAAAAATGTAGCAAAAACATGTGTTTTTTGCCCAAAAAAATCATTGATTGGGTTCCTTCTTTGTTTAGATTCCCTTTAGCCTTCAAGACAGTGACCCCTCATTCCTAGGAGAGTGACAAAGGACTACTAAGATGTTAATCACCATGTGAAAAAATATTTTCTACAAATAAATGATATGTATGTGATGAAAAGAACAAAGTAGTGTATAAATAAATCAAAATTCCCAGACTATAGTAAAAATAAAAAGTAAAAAGAAAAAAGTAGAGGACACAAGTGACATGATAGAGTCAAATGAGAGGACCCTCCCTTGATATTATTTGTGGTGATAAAGAAAAAGTATGTGAAATGTGAAGAGATTTGAGTGATAATGAGTGACGACGGGGATATGTGTCATTCTTATGAAATAGTAAAATGTGAATATTTCTCACGTGGAGAAATTTTATTTAATACATTGGACTATACAAAAGAAGTATGATGAAGAGTAAGGATACATGGCATGAATTTTTGGTTTGATAAAACACACACCTAATTTTGCAAGTATTTACGTAATTAAAGATATTTAAAAAAATAAATGAAATGTGTGAGAAAAAATATATACATAAGCCCTTGGATAAAAATAAATTATATACGCCATAATATAGATCCACTTCTTTTTTTGGCTCTCCTAGCTAATAATAAGCTAGAAAAGGATTTTGAATAAAATATGAGAAGAAAATCCCTAACACACACACACACACACGTCTATGTACAGTGAAAAGGTAGTGTTAAGGTGATATTTCTTGGGTCAGGTGGGCCACTATGGCAATTATGGAGAGCCAAAAAATGGCTATCATTAGCGCTCCCCCAGGATGATGGTACATTCATGTAACATCATGAGGCACATTTTCCAAAGAGAGTGGTTCTGAGTACTCTCTGATATCTGGCCTTTGACAGAATTCTCATTGTGTGGCTTCTTGTCACACTCATGCTTCATGCAACAAAACTTACATGAGATAGTGCTCTTTGATAGTTCTTCTATAGATACTTTGGTAGAAGGAGATTCAAATAGGGCTTCAAGCGATACACGTTCACTTTCTTGGAGTTCTCTTTACCATTCAAGTCCATAAGCTGATAGCAACTTGAATTGAAAGCCTTCTTGACTATGTATGGCCCCTGCCATCTAGTTTCAAACTTGGCATCAAAATGAATATCAAGTCAATTGTCATCCCTTAGCACAAGATCTCCTTCCTTGATGCCTTTGTCCTTCAGTTTCTTGTGGAGATTTTCTTTTTCTTGTATAGCTTTCCTCTTGTAGCACTCGTAAGCTGCTTCTCTTTTCCACTCAAGTTCTACTAAGGTAAGAAGTCAATCCATCCATGCTTCTTGATTATATTGTGCTGCTTTGCTATGAAGTCAAATTGTTGGAATGGTGAGCTCAATTGGCTTCAAAGCCTCTTGACCATACACCAAGTGAAGTGGTGTAAAGTCTATTGCCTCCCTATATGTGGTTCAATATGCCCACAAGGCACCATCCAAGAAGTCATCCCACAACTTTGTCTTGTTTTGCACCATCTTTCTAATGATGCTTGCAATGATACCATTAGACTTCTCCACCAAACCATTTGACTGTGGGTAGTAGGGTGTGATATTACGATGTAGAATGTGAAGGTCTTCACAAACTTCTGTGAGTAACCCTTCTTGAGCCCTGGACCATTATCTGAAACAATCTCCAGAAGTGTGTCAAATCTACAACAAATATTAGTGTAGACAAACTTGCTCACTATTTTTCCACTTACATTTGCCACACTTTGAGTCTCTACCCACCTAGTCATGTAATCTATAGCCACTAGAATGTAGAGTTGATCATTTTTTGTTCTAGGAAGAAGACCCATAGCATCAATGCCCCACTTTTCAAAGGGTCCATTTGCAAGCACTATTTGCCTCGAGACATGCACCCAACCTTCTATTTCCATTTATTTGACAGTTGTGACAGCTTTTACACCAACGGTGGACATCCATATGCAAGCTTGGCCAAACATACCCCGCAAAAAAAATATTCTTCACGGTTAATTCTTGGGCAAAATGACCACCACATGCCTCTTCATGCAAACCTTTTAGAATGGTAGGAATTTCCTCAATAGTTGATACTCTTCTACACACTTGATCCTTCCCTCTTTGATAGAGGGAGCCTTCTAGGAAGAGATAGAAACTTGCCTGAGTCTCCTCTTCTGAGCTTTTGTGAAGTCTTGGGGAAACTTGCTCTCCTGGTATCTTGGTTGCTTGACAGTTTTTGACACCATGTTGACCTGCACTTCTTTCTCAGCACGTGTAACTGCTTGTTGTGAAAGTAAATCAACATCCTCATTTTGTTTCCTAGGAATATGATATAAGTTGCACCTCCTCAAATTGATTAAATAACCTACAAATGGCATGAAATTTTGTCCTTAAGCTTTCATTCTTGCATACCCAAAACCCTAAAATTTGCTTGACAATGAGAAGTGCACCTTTGTTTACCATGAGACGTTCTATACCTTGGCCAATGCACATCTTTAAACCATGAAGTAGTGTGTCGTATTCTGATTCATTGTTGCTAATTGAACCTGGTAGACTGACCTCCTCTTTCATGACCACCTCTCCACTTGGGTTGAGCAACACTAGCCCTCCACCTACTTTTCCTGTGGCTTGTTGAAAAGATCCATCAAAGAACAAGGTAAACGCATTAGGAAAACTTTTAGGTGGTGGAAATGGTAGGGTCTTTACTTCAGGAACCTTAATCTCCTTTTCATGCACGCTATAAGTGAGAATCCCTACCAATTGTGCACGCACTATCTTCTACCTTGAAAGAGTGTTGGAACTCTTGCAAGTCCATAATCCACTTAGATATCCTAGTACTAAAATTCATTTGAGATGACACCCAAGGAATTTTTTTTTTTGCAGTGATGAATCCTATATACAAAATGGGATGCCACGTGCGAGTAGACAACTTTGATAGAACCCCTATATACACTCATATTAGGGAATATGACCCCCCTTTCTATGCTTATACGATAATCAATGAAAAAAACTATCATACCACTAGCTTACATATAAAATTTAGGTCTCACATGATCTAGCTGAGTAAAACTAGGCAAAGAGTGTGTAGCATAGTGATTGGAAACATACAAAGAAACCACTTTTGTTGATAACTAGATATAGCCTCAATGTGTCTTAGTTTGACTTTCAAACTATGTGCCCGTTCAGTCTGCACTCTAGCTACTCATCAAATTTGAACCCATCTAAATTACTCAAAAAGCACGGCTATAAAGTTGTGTTAGGTTCTCCGTGTAAATTTGCATCTATAGAAGCTCTTTATAGATTTCATCCCTCAACAAATGAAATATAATCACATAACAAACAATTGATACAAAGCAATGTTAGTTCTTGCATGTATCTTTGTAGCTATTGACTCACAAGCTTGAGGGAAGACTCTTTTGGGAAGCCATGATTTTGAAATACAAAAACTTCCTTTCATTTTCCCCTTCCACCGCCCAAATATGATACCCCCTCCCTTATTTTTAATCTTGGGAGACAGATTATTGGGGGCCTACCCCTAACTTATACACTTATGTAGCTTGTAGAAAAACCCCCCTCCCCTACACTTACGTGGTGCGGTAAGTTTTCCATGGTGAATCCCTCTAGTTCTTGTTGCCGCCATTGAAGACAATTTAGAATGCATTCGAGTTTGCTTGAGCTTCATTTTCCATGAATCCAAAGAAGTTATCTCTTTCACACCCATGTGATATCATTACCTCATTAAGGCATTCCCAAAACAAACACTGAGACTCCATATCTTTCTCCTTCATTTCACAAGCTGCAATAGTGAGAAGGTCCTGCAAGCTGCAAACAAATTAGTAGAGAATGTGCATGTGTGACGTACACTATTGCCAAGGCTACCCACCTACCTTAGATCATAGACATGACATGTCATGGTGGAGACCCAATCGTGTACACATCTAGTGTGATTGAATTGAATCCACACATGTCTAAGATAAAGCCCCCATCTTGTCTCATTTAGCTCATAAGGTCCACACCAAATGTTGGACCTATTGTGGACATTTTGAAGACAAAACATTTCTCTCCTTCCTTTCCCTGACCAAGAAACCTACTACCGTGAAGAAAATTGTATGTGCAGTTTTGCTTTAGTTTAAGGAGTGCATCAATACCAAAAGAATCTATGTCACTAGCCCCCGTGTAGTGGACACCAACCTTCAAACCTGCCAAGATCAAAGTTTGAGGACTAAATATACACAAGAGTTGAGTAATGCATTGAAACAAGATAATGAAAAATGCACATCCAATTATCTTGCACCAAGGGTCAAATAGTTGTTGCTCACCTAAAATTTTATCCTTACTATTGCTGCGAAAAAGTGTTGTACTAATAATTACCTTTGCTAAGCACATTCGAACCTTCTTGGCTCCTGCATATGGGTCTCGGAACAAAATCCTTTGCACCATCATTTGGATAGCACAATCATTTTGGTGCTATCCGTCGTAAGTGTCTTGGATGCACCGCTACGCACATCATGTTGATGTGTCCCATGTTGAATCATGAGTCGGGTGGTTGTCTCGCCCAATGGCATGACAAAGTATACTACACACTCACATGATGCAATTCAAAAAGAAATTTCCTTACAAAAATGGCATGTAGGGCTCTTATTTGATATGTTACAATATCTCATAGGCATAGGAGCCTTTTGTAGGTGGCAATTGAAATGGATAATATTGGCAATATGATTATTGACAAAGTGGGTACATTGTTCATTCATGCACTTCAAAGACTCAAGACAATGATTGAGGCGTACCTCTCTAGGAAAACTATATTGGATGTTTGAAGCTTTGACCACTGATGAGGATCATACTTATGCTCCATTGCATCCATATGGTGCACCATCCCCATGGTAGGAGGAAATTCTAAAACAGGGTCTCCCTTGTAAGCTCTTGAAATCTTTGGAACGTGCTCACTATTGTATTGCATTAAAATCTTTGTTAATGTACCCATTTTCTTGGCTTGGAGAATTTTTTACCAAGTACTCGTCTTGAAGCTATTAGAGAGAGAAAATTGGGCCAGACTACTCATATCTACGATCTCCTTTTGGTCAGCTTGCATGCTCGGAGGACTATCTATTATCACAATGGGAGTCCCGACGAGCAAACTTGCAGGGTGCTTTCCATAGCCTACATACACTTTGTATTTATGTGAAAGGTGCTCGTCTAATACATAGGTCCCTTCACCCAAGTGATTAAATGTCCACTCAAGAGACACATGCATTTCTATATCTGTTAGGAAATAAGACGTAGCTAAATAGATAATTGAGTAGATTACTTAATGGAGAGAGACAGATTTATATACACGAGATTATAGAGTAGAGAGAGAGAGAGAGTACACACGATATACGTGGTTCATCCAATGTGGGCTATGTCCACGGGAAAGCAGCCACTCAATGGCTTTAGTACTTCAAAACAAGAAGTAGTTTACAAAGGGATTATACCCTTAATGGAGCTCCCACCTTGCTTCACTCTCACCACCTCACACTCACCTTGTTGCATCAACTTCACACTATCAAATGTGTGTAGAAATGGCCTCCTTTTATAGGCCAAAAGGGCTTCCCTCTCTTATGAGAGACAGCCATGTGTAGCCGCCCTTGTGCGAATAAGTCCAAATCGGACCCTCCAATCCGCCCATGTGTGGCCGCCCTTGAGAAGACAAGTCCGCTTTTGAATTCGGCCACCGGCCATCGGCCATTGACATCCGACCACCGGCCACCGGCCATTGACTTCCGACCACCGGCCAACCGACCGGTTGTTTTCCGACCACTTTCCGGCCGCCGTCCGGCCATAATATTCCGGCGAAAAAAAAAAGTCTCGGGGGCCTCCACCCCCGAGGCCTTTAAAGTTGCCCCTGATTCTTATCCGTGAAAATTTTGGTTTCCGGTGAGTGATTTTCCTTGACGCACGATGACTTCTCCTCATAATGGGGGCCTTGCAAATGTGCGCTTTTACCACAGAAAATTACAAGGGTAAATCAAGCTCCATACTTAACAATATCTCCTACTTCTTTCACAACATCTATTGTTGTAAATTTCATGGAATGAACTTTCTCCATTAGGAAAAATTCAGATATTGTTAATTTACCATTGTAAAAAAGGATATGTTAGCTCTCCATCAAGAAGCACCAAAGAGCAAGCCATAAGAAGAAGTTAAACAAAAAGATTAAGAGAGATTGAAACTAATTAGATAGAACAATGAATTATCATTACTTTAAACTTTTTCACATATCCACACATAATAAACTAGTTGTTATAAATTTTATATTAATATGTTTTTATAAAAATATATAATGTTAATTTAAAAATAATATTTTTTAAAAATATTTTTAAAAAGAAATTATAAGTCTTTTCACAATATCCTATAAAGTAAAATTTAATTATAATTTTAAAATAAATATATATGTGTGTGAATATGTATGTGAGTGTGTGCGTGTGTGTGTGTGATCACACCCTAGCACGTGGCCACATGCTAGCCTCTCTGCCACGTGATGATTGCCACGTGTACCATTGGCCACCGACCGTACACGTGGTCATTCGTGGGCACATTAGCAGCCATGTGTACCGTCAGGGGCCGACGGTACACGTGGCAATTGCCACGTGGCCACAAACCATGAGCTATAAGGCCTACAGGGTCTCATGGCCCTCTAGGCCATGAGGGCCCCATGGCCCTCATGGACCATGGAACCTGCATGGCCCATAGGCCCGCCAAGTGGGGGGTCATTGGCCACACGCCACCCCATAAAGATGACGGGTGGCCACCTACCATCGTTCTTGCGCGTGCACGTGCGCACACACACACACTTAAGGCTAGTTCTGGCATGATTAAAGTTTCCTTAATTTTAATTTTTTTGGGACTATTAGCCGGGGATGCTCTGGGTGTATTACCGGCTCGGGTAATTTTTTTTTTTGAAGCCCTTATGGTATCTTTACCTTGTAAAATTGGATGGACCTTTTTCCCTGCTAGGATAAGCTTTGAAATAAGGGCTTGTATTTACTAAGGTGGGACCGCACCAATACCTAACCTTGTAGTTAATTGAGGTTATGTGGGTGTGGCTGGTTCATGAATCCACATCACGTGGCGTTTTCTGCAAAACCATGGTGTCTCCCTCCTCGTTCCCCTTTCTCTCTCACGCTCCCTTCCTTCTGTGTACAAGCGGTGTGGTTTAACTCCACATCTAGTGTAGGGGCATGTTGTACCGAGCTAGCGGTTGGTTGCAACTTGCTCCATAACCCCTCTTTTTCTCTCTCTCCTCCTACCTACCTCTGTACCTAGCGGCACACTACTGCTCCATTTACCTACTGTGGATGGGCTCGCTTTACAACCATGAAGAGGATGTTACCTGCTCCTAAACCCTATAAAAAGTGAGCTTTTCTAGCTCACTTAGCATTGGTAGTGTATGCGTGTGTTCTTGGTGTATTTATATGCATAGTAGCACTATTTATGACCTGGCCTACTAAGTGGTACTGTTAAGTATTGGATCTATGGCAAAGGGAAAGGAGAAGTAGGCCATTGTGGAGTTGGCTACTCCAACTCAATCTTAGGTTAATATTGGCTTAAAAATGGATTCTTTTCCGCTAGTATGATGGTGTTATTCTCTGATTGGTTTCTCATGCACATAGAGGACTTGTATGGCAAGTCATGCTAATTCTTTTTTATATTCACTATTGTCTGAATGGTAAGGTTTGATTAACTTGAAGTTATGGTGCTATTCCTCATACTCACTTTGTAATGTCACTTATGATGAGCCTTTCATGTAAATGTCTTGGTCATTTCATGCTCTTGTAAGAAGGCTTTTAATTGTTTTTTTAAACATTGAGGTTCAAAGCTATATCCGCGGCCTTGGTTGTGTGTCCCTTTCATAAATACTAGGCTTTCTGTCGTTACTCATAATCGGTCCTATCTTTGGCTTGGGTAGTTTTAACATAAGTGGGGGGATTGCAGCCTGTTATGTTGGGTGTCTGGCACCTTATAAAGCTTAATAATAGGGGTGATGTTCTTCATAGCACTTGATGATGGATACCATTTGGTAATGTGGACCTACTTAATTGGTGTGTAACTTCAGCCAAGCATAGTCTAGCACCAACCATGGGCGTGGTTTTTTAATAAGGTTTCCTTTTGAAATACTAGAAGTTTTTACGTTGGGCCTTTGTTTAAGTTAAGATATGATGAGTGATGGAATTATCTCATAGGGAAGGAAAATACTTGATGTTGTTGACCCTCTGGAGAGTTGAATACCGTTACCTATTAGTTTTCATGTTCTGAAGAAATGATGCAGTTGGTATTCCTCTATTGATATGTTTTTAGGTTGGATGCCGTGATCACTATGCTTGCTCTAATATAGTCAACGACGTCTGAGTATGGTGGTCGCTTGAAAAAACTGCTCAATTTGGCCACTCTTGGTTGGGGCTTTGTGGTTGATTATGAGCTTACTAGTCTTGCTCTATTAGGACCTTGATGTATGAGGACTATTCTCCCTTTGATAGCTACTCTAGTTGGCCTTACATATTTAGAACTATGGCCTTGAGTTGTCCCTTCTTGCTCAAATAAGGTCAAAGCTGGCTTAGGTTTGTAATCCTGAGTATTACTAGTCTACTTGGGTGTACATGGTTAAATATTTGGTTGAGGGCTAGGTTTTAATAACCATGGTCGAATATGGTGGAGGGTATTGTTGTGTAAAGGTATGGATTACGGATGATAATAGAAATCTTTTGTCCATGGTACTATAATTAGTTGGTCACTACAGTAAGGGTATGGGCCTTGTGACTAGTCTCCTAATTGGAGATGATATTTGATACCATCGAATGTTCCTATTATACATTGCTTGGATTTAGGATTGTATCTTTTATACCTACTACCATATATGTGCTGCAACACTGTCTTGGAACGTGTAGAACTTACTAACATCTTGTTTTGTAACAAATGACTCCAAAGTATAGACTGACTACACGTATGAGTACTGTCACTGACCCTGAAAAAATAGCGACAATTAATGCCAAACTCTGTAAAGTCAAAAAACTAGGATATGTGGCTCACTTCGTGGCTAAATTGCCTCATAAAACTCATCTCCATCCTTTTCTTATGAGAGCTTGCAAAGTAAAAGCAGCTCCAATTGGGTTTAGCCTTGTAAATGATACCATCTCTGAATAATTGAGTAGCTTTACATTTTGTATTATTTTCTTTGAAAGCATTTTAGTTGGGTGACATCTGTAACATGTGGGATACCCATGCATCACCTGCATACGGTGCCAATGCTAACTAAAAGTCGTGTGGTTTCCATGGGTGCAGGTGACGATTACCTTCTCAACTATGATTTTCAAAGTTCCCTGGCTTGAAGATGGCGGACTTAACATTCTTCTGGCTCTTAAATCTCTTAGACTTATGTATATAGTTTGTTATGTACTATGAATGGAGTTATACCACCTTTTCATTGACATAGTATCTAGTGTCTTTTGTAATTTGAAAGAATTCTTTGTTATATTGGTTACTGGAACACATATACACACACACACATAAATATTGTAAATATATATATTTTAAAAATAAATAAATTTAAAATTTAAAATTTTATAGAAGGATTATTACTAGGGGGGAATATATCTTTTTCTCTTCATCTCTATCTCTCTCTTTTTCAAGCTCCAGCTTTCTCTCTGTCTCTTAATATCTCTCTTCTTTCAAGTTCTAACTCTCCTTATTTCTCTCAATTTACTTAACCTCTCTCTCTCTCTCTCTTTGTCTCTTAATATCTCTCTCTTCTTTCAAGTTCTAACTCTCCTTCTTTCTCTCAATTTACTTAACCTCTCTCTCTCTCTCTCTCTCTCTCTCTCTCTCTCAATATATATTCAATAGTTCACATAAGCTCTTCAACTTTCCCTCTTTCTCTAAAGATTTCTTGATCTATCAATTTCTTTCTCTAACACTATGAGGACTCGAAATCAATCCAAAAGTGGTGCTGCACATGAGATTCCCATTAGTGGCACGCAAGAAGATCCTACACAAACCACCCATGAAACTGATCAATCTCAAGCGGCTAGTTCTCTAGAGAGTCTCGTGTCCTTTGTGAGAGGTGGAACTGGAATTGAACAAACAAGTGGAGGGTTGGATACTCAAGGGAAAGCTGCATCCAAAGTAGATAACACCGGCAATGAGTTCTTTGGAAATGTGGTTGAGAAGCAGATATATTTGGGTTGGATAGACACTCATAGAGCTTCTTACCATAGCAAATTGCCACACTTACCTCTTTGTTGCCTTCTTTCAAACTCTGCCATTCCCACACATGATGACCAGGTAATGGATTTGCAGTCCTCCACTATAGATAAAGGTTACCAGCTAACCATGACAAGGTTTATTGTGAGTGAGCCGATTCTTGGCAAAGATTACAGCCTGTTTTTTATTGTGGCCATTCCGCTTGAGATCTTGCAATGTCCTATGATCTGGAGAAAGAGCTTCATCTCATCCCTGAGCTTAGTAATATGACCAAGATATATTTTGTGGCCTGGTTTGATAATCATAGATTGGAGGCATGGATGCATTGAATGAACAAAAATGACATCCATGTGGAAGAGGCGTCCCATGTAGAGTGTGTGCTTGTAGAGTTCAAACCGGAGGAAAAAAGGAATTCCTACTTGTTTTGGCCATGATAAACAAGTACAATTGATTGGAGTTTATGAATCTTTTTGCATGTTAGTCTATTGGGCATCTTCTTTTATCTTTAAGTGTTTGGTAGGGCTACAAGGATATCAGTCCCTCACACTATAGCGCACGATATATTTATGATGCAAAAGTTAGGGACAAGAAATCCTACGCCAGTCCTTGGATTTTTTTTGAAAGAGCGAGATTTCCGATGAAAGGGCTTTGCACTTTTGGGGACCAAGTAAATAGAAGTGGTTCAAGTTTCCCATTACTCTCCTTGCTCAACTAATTTGGAAGGTATGTGTTGAAAGCGATGAAAAATGAGACTATGTGGATCATGCACATGTTTTGAGTGCATGTTTTTCAATCAACCAGAAGAGTTTGATGCTTTCTAAAATAGCAAGATTGAAAGTATGCCACAAAAAGTGAGCTTCATTATAATTTGGCACCAAAAGCATATGAGTAGAGTATTGCTTTATCGCTTTCTCAAACGGAGCAACATTTCTCTCGCAAAGACCTTAAAATAGAAGCAATTGGAAATCCCAAAAATGGCAATGAGTTCTTTCAAAATTGCATATCATATACTGGTTGGGGCGAGAAGAGTACAAAAATGACACCATCGAGAGTGGCCAAAGTCGCACGTGCACAAATCAACACAGAAGAGTAAGTTAAGTCTTTTCCGTTGTTTGTTTGTGGAGCGACTAAGATTATGACCTTAAAAACATTGAATTCTAACTCATTTTGTCAAAAAGTTCCATTTAATTGACATGCTTCAAGGCGGTGATTCAACCTTAAAGGAGATTGACATAGTGTGTATTGGTGGCAACTACAAAGGTGAGAGTAGTGATCATGTTTTGGTAGTTAGCTTGTTTGAAGTCTTAGACATGCATTACTATTTTGTGTAGGTGGGTGCTTGCAATGGTGGAGAAAATGGAGGCAATATAAAACCAACATGCTGCCAACCTGCACTTGAAGGGTAAAGAGACGCATGGTTGCATACTTGAGCATACATTGAAGGCTTATTGTAGAAAGAACTTTCACAAAGCTTTCAAAAAATGGAATTCACGGATCAAATCCACACACGAGTCCAAAGAGCAACCCCACTTTGCTTGCATGGAATGATGCTTGTTTTATAGGTGTGACTTCAACGTTCATCTCTTTACGCATGTTTTTAAGTTGGACTTTTGTGCCATGCAACATTTTTCTCATAGGTGTATTAGCATCTCACATTGTATACCATTTTTTAGATGGTGGAGAGATGCTCTAGTCTTCCCCATTCCCGAGCACCCTAGTGATGCATGGTGCAAGTCCAAGAGAGAGGAAAGAGGCTTATATCTAGATGCATGGATACATGAACTGCAACCAACGATGGCCTTAGAAAATTACCCTGGTGGTTGGATTTCCCCAACAAGGAATACCCGCCTGAAGAGGAAGAGCTTTACGTAGATATCGTACAATGTATTTTATGGCTTCGTCATACCATGGTTAATGGGTTTGCTAAATTGGTTTCCTTTTTCAATAGTGGAGCATAGAGGTTCATGGAAGAAGGCGGTTGAGCCAAAGGATGCACTCTTTCCTAGCACAAGCAAGTGCTCAACTACAAAGAAAGACACAAAGAAATCCTCCACAATGGACAAGCCAGAAGGGTGAAAGCATGAATAGGTGGAAAGCTATATATGTGATACAATTAAATAGCATAGCATGACATTGGGGGTGTGGTCACTGGTGCCATATTTCAGACGTCCAAATTTATATTCTAAAAAATGTTATACTGAAAAATTCAGCCTTCACATGCCCACTTTGTTTCATGAGTAGTTGGCAGTTTCAAACACCGTGCCCCCCCTCCCCCCCCCCCCCCCCCCCCCCCCCCCGACCCCCCGCCTCTCTCTCTCTCTCTCTCTCTCTCTCTCTCTCTCTCTCTCTCTCTCTCTCTCTCTCTCTCTCTCTCTCTCTCTCTCGCGCACGCATGCTCAAGGTCTACTGTGCTTAGAGCTTCTACTGTGAAAGCTTGGCTGCTTCAAGGACGATTGCAGTAACCGCGATCTTCTCTTCGAGGTATGTCTCTCCCATTGAACATGTACACTCTCTACTGCTTGAGCACGCGTGCCCCACCTGGGATCATTTAGCTACATTAAGCTGCATTTGGAGCTGCATGAGTGCCACACCTTGCTCATTTGCAACAAGAGGCGAGCAAAACCTAATGCTACTTCTGCTGGCTGCATGAGAGGACATAGACTCCCAGGGTAATTTTCTAGTCCACAAGCTGCATGGAATCTTGGGGCAAATCCCATAGCACATCACCTTGAATGCCCTGCTTACAAGAGGAGGCCCATGAAGTTCTTGTTTCTATTTAGCAGGGATGATAAGCGAGGGCACACCATGTCTCATGAGTTCATTGGATGATGTGCAGGTATATCACTTGAGACTGCATCATGGCACCTTCCTCAAAGCATCCAATTCAAGCAAGCAGTATTCTAGTTAGGAACATCGAACCACATCTGCATACGAAGTTTTGTCATCTTGCCGAGGAATTTCATATGGAGCGTGGATTTACATTGGAGGGAGTTGATCCGTGTATCTTGACAGGAAACAATGACGTCTCTGAGGAGGATTGGGAAGCTGCCTTTATATGCCTAAAGCCTGTTCCGGGTAGCCAAAACAAAGTGAAGGCATACCATGCTCAGTCAGAGTTCTTACAAATGCTTGTGTGGAGACACTGGGATGTCAACCAGGAGGGTCCCTTCATGTATGAATTAGGGACTCAATTTGCAAAGGTCTTTGCATTGGAAAACTGCAGTGAATCTGGCAAACATCAAATTTCTTGGGCTATCTTTGTAGAGAGGGCAATGAGAGCCTCAGAAGAAAGACACAACTTGCAAAACAATATCAAGAGGTGGGAAGAGCAGATGAGTGGTAGAGGGAGAGGTTCCAAAACCACTACTGCCTCTACTAGATCATCAATGAAAACAGAAGGTACGTCTGTACCATTGTCAAGCGTGCCTACAAGAGGATGCCTGGTACAATTGGCAGAGGAGGATAGCAGGGCACTTGCAGAAATGAAGAATATTGCAGAGGGAAGATTGCAAGACTATAAGTCAAGACTTGAGGGTGCAAAGAAGCAGGCAGAGGATCAAGTCAGAGAATTGCATAGGGCTGAGGGTGCTCAAAGCTCAAACACTTTGGCCATAAAGTTGCAAACGGAGATTGATTGCGTGCAAGACCCTGTAGCTCAACAACGCCTGATTGATTTGATTGGACAATTCTCGAGTACTACTAGAGAATGTGCTGAATTAGAAGCCAATGTGGCTAAAGCAAAGGTGCATACCCTCCTACATATGCTTCACTTTGTTTTGGAGTATGTTGTTCACTTCCATGTGGTTATGTGGTTAGAGTGTTATGGATTGTATGGTTATGTACTGTATGAGCATATTCTATTTTTGCTATGTGCTATATAGCACAAAATATGTGCTATATGGTCACAACATAGCCATCATCTTCATGGAGTGGGTGGTTGGTTATATGCTATGTGCTATATGGTCACAACATAGCCATCATCTTCATGGAGTGCGTGGCTATATGCTATGTGTGGTTATGTGCTATGTGCTTTATAGTTCAATCTAGGTGCATCATGTTCACAATAGTACCCTCATCTATTTGGAATGTGTGTGATTCTATGCTATGTGCTGTGTGTGGTTATGTGCTATGTGATACATAGCACAATGGACATGTGTAATATGTGCTATATAGCATACCTGTATGCTATTGAGGCGGTCCGGGGCGGGCAACAAGAAGAGTGGCCTCTAAGCACTTTTCTAGGCTCCCGTGCTGCTGAATTGGCTTGGGGTTGGAAAAAACAGCAAACACACACACAAACCCGCAACCTAACCCTACACAAATTTGGGGCACCACCTAGTTTTGGATGCGAACTAGGACGCGTAGAGAGAGAGAGAGAGAGAGAGAGAGAGAGAGAGAGAGAGAGAGGGAGAAAGAGAGTGCTCCGACTGCTTTGAAATGTTCAACAGTGATCAAGAAAACACAATTATATATGTAAGAAAAAGAGGGAAGGGGGAGGGGGTGATTGTTGCGCTAATACCTTCTTACAAATTTGTCATGACCAATGAAAGTGAGATTAGTATTTTTTCAACATATCTTGAGTAAATTACACCACAACACATCACAAGAAAAGCCACCCCAATCACTATCTTAAAGCCAGGGGAGTCCTCTCCACCCTGTCGCCCTCTTACAGTATGTGGGATTTATGGATAAATTGATGACAACACCCAGAGACAAGCTATCAAGAACTTTAAAAAAAACACCAAGACACTTACACATCATTGTTTTCCATTACTTCACGTTGGAAGAGAGACAAAGTATCCAAGCTTACTCCAAATCCACCCTCCTTGATTCAGAAAATGTTGGGCTTACACTAGTAGGAGAAATGATAGATTTCCTACTCTCAATTGAATGATCACTCTCTCTTACAATGGAATAGAGTTCCCTTGCTAATCACCCATAATAGAACACATGCATATTCATAAGACAATGAGCTTCCACTCAAGAGCTCCTTCTAGAGAGTTTGAGCTTGGCTTCTCAAGGTATAGTGCTCTTGCTTATGGCTTCCCCTTTTTGTGCTAGCTACACCCTCCTTTTATAGCAATTTTGAGGGCTAGGGTTACTCCTCTAACCATGGTTGGGCTAGATTTTCAGCACTTATCTAATTTCTTTTGCTTAGAATTTTCAAGAAGTTGTTGTGGATAGATAAAGAAGAGAGAGAGGAGAGAAGTGGACGTGATAGGACTTTTCATAGAAGGTTAGTGTTAGTAAATTAGTAGAGTTAGTATTTTTATTGATTTACAAATGGAATTGGATATTTACAATGGGAGTATCCATATAGGATACAAATAAGGAAGAAAAAACTCTTAATAGGTAAGAAAATATGGATTTCTTACAATGTTGATGCTCCAAGTGTCTTGAGTAGGGTCAATTTTGATGCTTGTTGACGGTCCACTATCTTTGACGGTACATCTTTTCTCCACTCTTGACCTTCCTCGAGAGCCAAGGTGATTGAATATGAGTAATCAATCACCATGATGCTGTCTTTCAAGAGAAGAGGCTGAATTTTGTGGTTTTTATTGATAGATATGGGTAATATGGATAAGGAAAAATGAGACTAGGTGGTCAATTTTGGAATGGAAGTGTGTGTAGGAGACATGAGTTCACCATTGTTTCTCTTATTCTTCAAGGTTGAGAAGAAGGTGAGTAGGGTGCAGAGAGGAGCGGTGAGAGAGGTGGGGATGATGAGAGGAGAAGTGTGTGTGAAAGAGGAAAATGATAAAGTGGAAGAGGGAGTGTGGCTGCATAGCATGGGCAAAATGGGGTCCACCAATAAAATCATAGCTCATAGCTCGTAGCTCAAAAAAATATGGAAAAATTTGAGGTAAAAGTTCAGCCCACGAGATACACCTTTTGTTTGTATCACCTTTTCAAATTCTGGGAGCATGTTATCTTTAAAAATTCATTAAAACTGACTGTTTTTTTCCACTGCACAAAGTCCTTGCGAGGTCCTTCTTTGGATGATTCTTTTGAATACCTCCAAGAGTGAGCCCCCCATGGTGCATGCATGCATGCCACATACCCTTGACCTTATTTGGTAGGTCTATAATTGAAGATATTGTTGAGATCATGATATAAGTGAATAGTACAACTAAGAAAATCAAATATTGAGGGGTCTAAAAAGATATGTACGTGTCAAATATAAATAATATAGGAGGAAAAAATATAAAGGGATCAAAATAAATCTCTCTCATTATAAGTCTACCATAAAAAGATGAATATTTTTGGTGGTCTAGTTTATGAGAGTAATAGAGAATAGATGTAGGAAGGAAAAAATCACAATAGTGAAAAAATATACACATAAATACAACTACTTTTTTTCGATTTTTGTTGGGATGGAGTTATACCAAAAATAAGAGAAGCTTGCATGAAAGTTTTTTTATATGGAATAAAGAGTATGCAAAATGGTAAGAAAAAATATGGTAATGGTGAGTCAATGTACATAGCATAAATAACACACCATATGTAGAAATATTTAAATAAATACCATAATAATTATGAAAAATCCTTTTATTTAGGCCCTATATACAATGAAATATTTACACACAAATGGTTCATAATATACTTATAGTTTATTTTATTTTTTTTTAATTTTATTTTTGGCTCAACTAACCCAGTGACTAGCTAATTGAGGGTTTTTAAGAAGATATGGAAAAAGTCCCCTAACTCATACACACCTATATATAGTGAAATGGTAGGGATAGCCACAGTGTTTGGATGATTTTGGTAGGGTGGGTTAACTCACTATGGAAATTTGGATAGCCAAAAAACGGCTATCATTAGCCCCCCCTTTAGATAATGATACATTCATGTACCATTTATCCGATCATACAACCTGTAGATTGTGTAACGTCTGTCTTTGTCTGCTCTCATCTTTGAAGAACCTTTATTGTATGATTAAAAAACCTTGTGTGATATGAAAGGTTCTCAGAGTGAATAGCAGGATGTAATGAAGTGACTGAGTAAACCTCCTACATTGACAAAGTTTCCATAAGCACCCCCCAGGATCAAAGATCTTGAAATATCTTTCCCGAAGAGAGATGGATGGTATGGAATCACTTACTGATTTCGGTTGAAGAAACTTGTAGATTTTATTGTTGTCCATCATTGCATCTATCACTATGAATATGATATAAAAGATTGGTTGCTCTTCCTCCTGTGTAAAGTTGATGTATCGACTACGATCTTCAAGAGCTTGTATGAGCAAATTCCTGAACTGCAGCTCATAAATTTCATTCAACCTGGGTAGGCTCATCAAGTCAAAAATTCTATGATCTTCATGATTTAGGAAATCTTGATCCATGCTTCCAACTGCTATTGGAAGATATTGCAAATAATTAACCACATAAGTAGATAATAGACGAAGGTTTCTATTGCTTCCAACACATTGGAAGAGAATATATTTTGGTATTGATTGATGAAATATCCACATGTAGCAATCAACAAGTTTTTCATCTATGATGAAGACCAGAAGAATCACAATGTGCGACCTCCATACACCAAAGAACCAAATGAAGAAGGTTTGGAAACATCCGCTCATCACCAAGTATTCATGTCCTCTTCCACTTAAGAAGGTATGGTGCCCCCGATGAAAGGTATATGTGAAGAGAGGAGAAGTTGACTTTGAAGAGGTGAAACCCAATGTGAAGATGATTGGGGCTTCAAAAGTTTGGATTTTCTTGCTAAGAGATTGTCCCTTGAATGAAGAGCCACCCACTAAAACACCATTGGAGAGAATGATACCCTTCTGACAGTTTTCTTTTATGATTTTATTTTTTACTACTCTCCCATGTTCTTCATCCCCTTATAAGCCCCCCCTTTGGCAAGGTTGTAACTCCTCACATTGTACCACCTCAAAGGTTGATGGATTACTGTTTGATTTTGTGAAAACTTTGGCTTCTTGCATGATAGGTTCCTCCATGTTTAATATACATGGGTCATACCAATGCTTTTCAACATCCTCAAACACTTCTTGAAGATTATCCTCACATGGATTCAACTCACACTCTTCTACTTTGTTTTGGAGTTGGCATTCCATGTACGCAATCATCTCTTTATGATCAATGTGGTCTATGATCTCCCCACCTATGATTTCATCTTCTTCTTCACTCTCTTCTTTTAGACAAGATACACTCTCAGAACATTCCATAAGATCAAGGTTACTTCAAGATCTTTATTCTCCATAGAGTCATGTTGCACAAAAGCTTCGTCTGCTCGGACTAGAAATTGATCCTCCGCCAAAAAGTTGGATGTATCCATTATTGAATCATCAATGCCATTTGAGATATCTTGTGTCGATCTTTTCATGCTTGTGATAAAGGTAGAAGAAAGAGATTCCACATTTGAATCTTGGCCACACACTTTAGCACTTGAATAATCAGTTGGCATGTAAGTAACTTCTTCAACATTTGTCGGAGTAGAAGGAGACAAGTATGGCAAAGGAGATGACTCCTTGATAGAAACACTTTCATGATGGTTGGTTCTTCCAGCATGATGGAAACCATTTTTGATGTAAAAGTACTTGTGAAACTTCCTTCGGGAAATAGTGACCGCTTCTTCAAAGGTAGAGGGTCCACTACAAGTAACCTTAGTCTTTAGGAAAGGAGACAAACCCGAAATAAATTGCTCCATTTTTACATAATCTGAAAATGTAGAACTAAACTGACATCTTCCCCATTGATGAGAAAAAATATCCTCATAAGCATAGTAGTCTTCACCATGTTGTTGAAGTCTCCCTAATGAAGCCCATGCTTTCTCTATTGTTGGAAATTTAGAGAATCTGGTCTTCAAAGCTTTGGAAATTTGGATATATCCATCTTCAATCAGAGAAGACATACTCCAAAACCATTGCTCACCGTTGCCTCTAAGTCATAGCAATAGAAAATCCCCTTTTCCAATGTCATCCATTTTACCAAGGATACGACAAACCATTCTAAAATCAGCAAGAAAATCATCAACATCTTCTTCTAGATTTCCGAAGAAGATTGGGATATCATCAAAGATATAGCGTGTCATAGTCTCTCAATGCTAGAACCACACAAAGATTAGTTCCAAACAATCATTTTCTCTAATGACATCAACTAACTACACAAAGTTTTGAAACTTTCAACATGAATTCTAGATTCTTATGTGAAAATGTTTTTTACCTTTCTTATGTTATGCTAATCCAAACCATATTCTAGATCAATTTTTGTTGCCTTGAAATTAAACTCGGTCATACAAGTTTTCATGATTCATATAATCTACTTGATTATGCTAAAATTCAAGCATGCACGCAATACAACAACAATAAGCACAAAGTCATTCCTCAGTGGGGGCACCATTTTGAGGCGGTCCGGGGAGGGCAACAAGAAGAGTGGCCTCTAAGCACTTTTCTAGGCTCCCGTGCTGCTCAATTGGGTTGGGGTTGGAAAAAACAGCAAACACACACACAAACCCGCAGCCTAACCCTACACAAATTTGGGACACCACCTAGTTTTGGATGCGAACTAGGACATGTAGAGAGAGAGAGAGAGAGAGAGAGAGATAGTGCTCGGGCTGCTTTGAAATGTTCAACAGTGATCAAGCAAACACAATTATATATGTAAGAAAAAGAGGGAAGGGGGAGGGGGTGATTGTTACAGTAATACCTTCTTACAAATCTGTCATGACCAATGAAAGTGAGATTAGTATTTGTTCAACATAGCTTGAGTAAATTACACCACAACACATCATAAGAAAAGCCACCCCAATCACTGTCAT
Source organism: Adiantum capillus-veneris (assembly GCF_014529385.1). Classification (NCBI taxonomy): domain Eukaryota; kingdom Viridiplantae; phylum Streptophyta; class Polypodiopsida; order Polypodiales; family Pteridaceae; genus Adiantum; species Adiantum capillus-veneris. The sequence continues at coordinate 32,612,912 of NC_140959.1, forward strand.
AAAGCCAGGGGAGTCCTCTCCACCCTGTCGCCCTCTTACAGTATGTGGGATTTATGGCTAAATCGATGACAACACCCAGAGACAAGGCATCAAGAACGTTAAAAAAAACACTAAGACACTTACACATCATTGTTTTCCATTACTTCATGTTGGAAGAGAGACAAAGTATCCAAGCTTACTCCAAATCCACCCTCCTTGATTCAGAAAATGTTGGGCTTACACTAGTAGGAGAAATGATAGATTTCCTACTCTCATATGAATGATCACTCTCTCTTACAATGGCATAGAGTTCCCTTGCTAATCACCCCTATTACAACACATGCATATGCATAAGACAATGAACTTCCACTCAAGAGCTCCTTCTAGAGAGGTTGAGCTTGGCTTCTCAAGCTATAGCATAGTGCTCTTGCTTATGGCTCCCCCTTTTTGTGCTAGATACACCCTCCTTTTATAGCAATTTTGAGGGCTAGGATTACTCCTCTAACCATGGTTGGGCTAGATTGTCAGCACTTATCTAATTTCTTTTGCTTGGAATTTTCAAGAAGTTGGTGTGGATAGATAAATAAGAGAGAGAGGAGAGAAGTGGAGGTGATAGTACTTTTCATAGTAGGTTAGTGTTAGTAAATTAGTAGAGTTAGTATTTTTATTGATTTACAAATGGAATTGGATATTTACAATGGGAGTATCCATATAGGATACAAATAAGGAAGAAAAAACTCTTAATAGGTAAGAAAATATGAATTTCTTACAATGTTGATGCTCCAAGTGTCTTGAGTAGGGTCAATTTTGACGCTTGTTGACGGTCCACTAGCTTTGACGGTACGTTTTTTCTCCACTCTTGACCTTCCTCGAGAGCCAAGGTGATTGAATATGAGTAATCAATCACCATGATGTTGTCTTTCAAGAGAAGAGGCTGAATTTTGTGGTTTTTATTGATAGATATGGGTAATATGGATGAGAAAAAATGAGACTAGGTGGTCAATTTTGGAATGGAAGTGTGTGTAGGCGACATGTGTTTACCATGGTTTCTCTTAGTATTCAAGGTTGAGAAGAAGGTGAGTAGGGTGGAAAGAGGAGTGGTGACAGAGGTGGGGATGATGAGTGGAGAAGTGTGTGTGAAAGAGGAAAATGATAAAGTGGAAGAGGGAGTGTGGCTGCATAGCATTGGCAAAATGGGGTCCAACAACAAAATCATAGCTCACAGCTCGTAGCTCAAAAAAATATGAAAAAACTTGAGGTAAAAGTTCAGCCTACGAGCTAAAACGTTTTTTTGTATCACCTTTTCAAATTCGTGGAGCATGTGATCTTTAAAAATTCATCAAAACCGACTGTTTTTTTCCACTTCACAAAGTCCTTGTGAGGTCCTTCTTTGGATGATTCTTTTGAATACCTCCAAGAGTGAGCCCCCCATGGTGCATGCATGCATGCCACATACCCTTGACCTTATTTGGTAGGTCTATAATTGAAGATATTTTTGAGATCATGATATAAGTGAGGGGTCTAAAAAGATATGTACATGTCAAATATTGAGGGGTCTAAAAAGATATGTACATGTCAAATATTGAGGGGTCTAAAAAGATATGTACATGTCAAATATAAATAATATAGGAGGAAAAAATATAAAGGGATCAAAATAAATCTCTCTCATTATAAGTCTACTATAAAAAGATGAATATTTTTGGTGATCTAATTTATGAGAGTAATAGAGAATAGATGTAGGAAGGAAAAAATCACAATAGTGAAAAAATATACACATAAATACAACTACTTTTTTTGGATTTTTGTTGGGATGGAGTTATACCAAAAATAAGAGAAGCTTGCATGAAATTTTTTTTATATGGAATAAAGAGTATGCAAAATGGTAAGAAAAAATATGGTAATGGTGAGTCAATGTACATAGCATAAATAACACACCATATGTAAAAATATTTAAATAAATACCAAAATAATTATGAAAAATACTTTTATTTAGGCCCTATATACAATGAAATATTTACACACAAATGGGCCATAATGTACTTATAATTTTTATTTTTATTTTTTTTGGCTCAACTAGCCCAGTGACTAGCTAATTGAGGGTTTTGAAGAAGATATGGAAAAAGTCCCTTAACTCATACACACCTATATATAGTGAAATGGTAGGGATAGCCACAGTGTTTGGATGATTTTGGTAGGGTGGGTTGACTCACTATGGAAATTTGGATAGCCGAAAAACGGCTATCACTATATGCTCACAGTATAGCCCTGAAGTGTGTGTTAAATATTGATATGTGCTAAATAGCACATTTTGTGTGTTATATGTTCACAATATAGTCCTCGAGTGTGTGGAATAGTGAATTGTGCTATATAGCACAATCTCTATTTTTGCTATGTGGTACATAGCACATCTCTAATTGTGATATGTGCTACATAGCACAATATTTGTGCTATATGCTATGTGCTATGTCTCATATAGCCCATTGCATATCATATACCCAAAAAGCTTGTGCTATATAGAATATAGAGAAAATGTTTGGGCTATATCTGGTATTTTAAAAAGTCTCTCTGCTAGATCTACAGTGCATACTCTATGTAGCACTTATAGAACATTATACTTGGACTGTGCTATGTGCTATATAGCACAATGCATATCATATACCACATCAAGCTTGTGCTTATAGCATATAGAGTAAGTGCTTGTCTTATATGTGGTATTGCAAATAAGGGATAAGATTCATGCTGCATATTCTTTTCAGCAATCTGCTTTTGTTGGGTTATTGAGACTTAAATTAGATGTGTTGTCTTCTTGTTTCACAGGCACTACTTGCAGAAGTAGAGACCAACATAGCACAGAAATCAGAGCACTTTAAATTTTGTGTTACCATGGAGAGGACTTCACATAACGTGGGAGCCAGTTTGATGAAGCCTTTTCCTCATGTGGATTTTAAGCAGAGCATTAGCGAGGTGGCACTTAATGGGTTCTACCATTGTGTAGGAGTGGATTCCCGTTCGATGCCAGAAGCTTGGATGTATTCTCCCTACCTTGCACCCATGTGTACCATCTGCTATGCTTCGCGCATGTATGTAGGGACTATGGCTATTGTGTTGCACTAGATTGCAACATGTTTGTTCCCCCTAGAGCTAAGCATATGATTGGTCTGAAGGTGAAGAGTGAGATGAAAGAATCAAGTGCAGGTAGTCACTGCGTCAATTATTTACTACTACTATTGCAGGCCCACTTTCCATTGGTAGTTTAAACTCTTGAATTTAACGAAATCATTTGCAGGTACAGACATCGCAGCAGAGACCTGTATACAAGAATCATTGAGGACAAAAGTAGAGAGAGTCTCTACGCAGGCCACTGGTAGGTACCAAAATCAGTATTTATGTGTGTATTTTGGGATACTCCAAGTGAGACTTTGTAAATAGCTTGCTTTGTAGAACAATCACGCATGCTTGCTCCAACAAGACGATGCATTCCAAAAGGAAGAATGGCCTGATTACCCCAGGGATGCACCCAGGCCTTGAAGCGGAGTCTACCCGAGGGATGCAGCTAGCCCTTGAAGCGGAGTCTGCCGTAGGGGATGCAATACGTGGAGTAGTTGAAGACATCTTGATGGCAAAGTCTTCTACAGTCAAATCACCTAGACAACAACTAAATCCAAGAAGGCTGTTGCATTCTCCGTTGAGTGCCAAAGCATCACCAAGTGTGGACACTAGAGATGAAGCATCAGCTGAGGCAGTTGTAGATGCGGTGAAAGCAACACCCCCTCCAACGGGGTAGAAGCCAACACCAAAGTGCAAGAAATTGACTCCCAAGAACTTAGGTGGAAGTCCCACAGTGGATATACCTCTTGATTCATTTAGGAAGAGAAAGAAACCAAATGCAAAGCAATGAGTGTGTTTTTGTTGTAACTTCATGCAATTAGAAGATGTCTTTAGAAGGCATGTGCAGTCCATTGCACCCCTATTGTATCCATGCTCATTGATGAATCAAGTGTTGGAATTTGTTAGTGACATGTCTCTTATTTCTTTACATCAAGTAGTTGCAAACTATTTGATTTATTTTCTGTACATGTTTAGTAATATGTTTCTACTTTCTCTTGTCGTGGATAATCAAGAAGCTGAAAAAAGAGGAACTTGCATGGCATGCACTCGCTCTTCAGGGTTTCTAGATGAGGGGTCTGTAGGTTCACTGGCTCAGTCTTATTCTGTGAAGAATCCAAGAAGGGGTGCTACAGCTTCCAGGGGGGTTACAAGCAAAAAAAAAGTGTCTTTTGAAACAGTTGAGGGGTCTGTAGGTTCACTAGCTCAGTCTTATCCTGTGAAGAATCCAAGAGGGGGTGCTACAGCCTCCAGGGGGGTTACAGGAAAAAAAAAGAGTCTTTTGATACAGTTGATCCCTGCACACCTACTAGTACTACTGAATTTGTTCCAAATGTGCCTAATGCAGTTGATGTGCAGGTTGTGCATGATGATGTGCATACACATGTTGACCGTGCTAAACTTGAAAAGGGTACATTACCCACCCCCACCACAGTTGAATCTGGCACAGATGCCATTGATGATTCTATGGTATTTGATGCCTGCACAGATGCCATTATTGATGCTAAGCTAGTTGATGCCTGCACAAATGACATTGTGGATGCTATGGAAGTTGATGCTCGCACAGATTCTGATGTTGATGGCAATGTTAATGATGGTGGAATAGAAAGTATTGTTCATGCTATCATAGATGCCCTTCTTCATGAAGTTGTGGCTATGGGTATAGATGCCACTGTTGAATCTGGCATAGATGCCATTGATGATGCTACCACAGTTGATACCTGCACAGATGCCATTGTTGATGCTACGGTAGTTGATGCCTACACAAATGACATTGTGGATGCTATGGAAGTTGATGCTAGCACAGATGCTGCTGTTGATGACAATGTTAATGATGATGGAACAGAAAGTATTGTTCATGCTATCATAGATGCCCTTCTTGATGCAGTTGTGCCTATGGGTACAGATGCCACTGTTGAATCTAGCACAGATGCCATTGATGATGTTACCACAGTTAATGCCTGCACAGATGTCATTGCTGATGATACGGTAGTTGATGCCTCCACAAATGACATTGTGGATGCTATGGAAGTTGATGCTAGCACAGATGCTGCTGCTGATGGCAATGCTAATGATGGTGGAACAGAAAGTATTGTTCATGCTGTCATAGATGCCCTTCTTGATGCAGTTGTGCCTATGGGTACAAATGCCATTGTTGAGGATACCAGAGGCATGGGTGAGGAGGTCCTCATTGAGAGAGAAGCTGGAACACGTGAGGCAGTGGGTGCAAGTGATGTCACAGTCCAAGCCAACGTGGTCTGTCCAAGTGATGCAGCTGATGACATTGTTGATGCAGAGGAGGCAAAGGGTACATATGTCGCTGTTGAAGATATGGGAGGCTTGGGTGAGGACGAACTCACTAAGAGAGTACTTGTAATAGGATTAAAAGTGGGTAACGGTGATTTCACGACTTCTACCGATGTAGCTGAGGCATACGACAGAGTAGTTCAATTGGGAGAGGCAATGGGAGAAGTTCTCATGGCTGCTACGGACATGAAAGAGGCAAATACACTTAATAAAACTGAGGCATGTATAGAGCAAAACAATGAGGTAGGGAAAGGCACAGAGGTGCCCACTGATAGAGCAGCTCAATCGGGAGAGGCAATGGGAGAACATTTCATGGCTGCTGTGGACGCGAAAGATGCAGTTGCACATGATACATCTGAGTCTTGTACAAATCCCACTGTTGGGAATATGAAAGGTAAAAGTCCAGAGGTTTCTATGGGTCGAGTGGCTGCTACAGATACAAATGAGGCACGTACAAAGTATGCTGATAAAAAGGCCAAAAATGGACATGAATATGAGAGGCAAGAGAGGCCGTGTCTTGTGTTAATGTCAGTACAGATTGTTGCACTGCCTCCTGGGTCTTTTGAGGACAAGAAGAGAAGGGACAATTTATGCATCATACTGGATGTGAATGGGCTTCTCATAAGGAGGTATAAGGTCTCCTTCTACAAAGGAATAGCTAGAAGTAGTACTCCTGATTGGGCAAGATCAAGGTATCAGGTAGTCACTAGGCCAAATGCTACAGGAAAGATGCAATTTGAATATGTGGTCAGGCCCAATGCATCAATCTTTTTGCATGCACTGCTGCAAAGAGCACAAGTTGCACTATGGAGCTGCATGACCCAGGGCAATCTAGCACTTGCTTTGAGTGCATGCTTTCCTAGGCTGAACAAACATCATTTTCTCTTCCGCTCTCGCCTCTTTTTTTATATTCTTCTTGACTACTTTGACCCATCCTTCCTTGGTGGCCACCAATTTGTCGTGGACGCTTGCTGTGAGAGCTTTGGTGATCTCGTCCTTGAGGGCTTCCTTGGCACTCAATGTAGTGAAAGTTTCCCCCAGATACACATATGAAGTCACCTTCCTCTACCTCCTACCCCCATCTATGATGTGTATGGCCCATCTCCTGGCTGCTGATGTACAGAAAATTATAACCTTGGTTTAATCAAGGTTATCAGTGCTGCCGTATGTCTCTATAGCCCCTCCTCTAGGCCTGACACTAAAACAATGTCATCAGCATACAACAAAATAGAGACAAACATCCTTGCACGAGATATATTTCTGCCACTTCCTCTTTCCCCAATATTATCGGTCAAGAGGGGTGTAGCGAGGTGAGCTTCAATCTTAATGAAGTTCCTGGGATCCCTCCATGTAGAGATAACGCAAAGCCCATATTTTTCAAGTGTTTTTAAGACTTTTGGAAGCACCATCCTAAGTTCAACTTTGATAATACATTGGTGGTGGATGACACACTCTACAAGTGTCTGTTCAACCCTCTTGGGACTTGGGTATGTCCTGCTTCATTTGAACCAGCAAATATTTGTCAGTCCCCAATTCACCTGGTTAGCACATTGTTCCCTTGGTTAGTCAAGTGGACAGTCTCACCTAGCCCTAATGCTTATGCAAAGATGAACCAATTTGAAAATTCTTCGGACATAGTGTCTGCTCGTGTCATCAGCCACTATAGAAGTCAACGAGAATTATGTAGGGAAGGTTGATTGTGGTTATGGAATCACGTATACAGCATTTTGCGCATTGAATGTACTTGCGATTACTATACAAAAAACTGACCTGTTCAAAGTTCTCTAAACTTAATGATTGAATGATGTAATTTTATTAAGGTGATATGATGTAATTTTATTTTGCTGATATGATGTTGTCATACTCTGATAGAGTCCTGCTACATGGCACACATAATAGCATAGACAGGACCATCGGGCTATTATTACACATAGTTATGCTATATAGCACTCATACTGCAAGAAATACTATGACATTATAGCATATATAGGGAGATTGGCCTCTTATTACACACACTTACGCTATATGGCACACATAGTGCTCTCAATATGTAATATAGCTCTTTCACATACCACACATCATATCACAGACAGGAACATTGTGCTATGTGATACACACACTTTTACTGTATAGCACACATGTTGCTATCTTACTACAATAGAGTCCTTTTATAGCATAGACAGGGACATTAGGCTATTATTACACACACTTGTACAATATAGCACACATAATAGCCTAGGTAGAGACAATGGACTATCTTGACACATTACTTGGCTACATATCACATATAGTAGCATGTACACAACTCCATAACACCCAATGGGTAGCTATTCATAAGAGTGAGATGATTGTAAGAATGAGACATGTTTACCTGAGATTCATCAAGAAAGTGAATGGGATGCTCTTGATAATTTTTTCTTCCCAATCGTTTTGACAAATCTTGGCTAAATTGTTTCAAGGTGCAACATGTTCACAATAGTAACCTCATTATCTGAAATGTGTGTGATTCTATGCTATGTGCCCTGTGTGGTTGTGTGCTATGTGATACATAGCACAATGGACATGTGTAAGGAGGTATTGAATGGTGAAGGCTATATAGAACATAATATAAGCCTGTTAAATAGGTATCATGCTGCTTCATAGGGCATGGCATTGTAAATGGTTTCATGTAGTTCCGGAGATAAATAATATGTCTTTGAGGTAGCATCTACCAAAGGCATGTCAAACTTGATTGCCCGAACAAGGTGAGAGTAGAGGTTAGTAACTCCACTATCACCAAGTAGAGTGTAGTGATTTGGGTCCCCCTCTTGCTGTTGATAATAACACCCTGTGACAACACAAGTGTTTTTATCACATTTTTTTTTCCACTTTTCTCTTAAGATGCAATCTGTCATCCATTTTCTCTTTGTACATCTCAAAAGAAGGAACTCTACACCTTCTGCATTCCCAGCGTCTGCATTGACTGCAAAGTTATCACCTTCAATGAGATACTCACTCAGCATATCCTGGGATCCCTCAAACATTGCAGCTTCATCTTTTGGTATCTCAGTCTCTTCTGTTACCTCAGAGAGTGGTTTCAATGCCTTATGTGTCCACTTGCCTACATATGATTTGCTGGAAGAAGTCCTCCAATGGCCCTTCGTGCAAGCATCACAAAAACAAGAAAGCCGCCTGGTCCTTAATTGAGTAGGATCATGACGACAAAATCGTGAAATGCAATGGAGTGATCGAGATCCTGGTACTCTCTCACAACCCCATAGATTAGACCTGTCCACTTCTATCTCTTTTACTAGCCAAATTTTTTTGTTTATAGTAGGACCTGCTTTAGTGGATTATGCATAAGAGCTACATGCAGCATTGGACATTGTTCTCGTAAAAAATGCAACCACATCTGCAGCTTGCCTAAGAGAAAATCCATTACTCTTGAGTTGTTCATGTGTAAGGGCTCTCTTTATCACAGCGCCAGCGCCATCATGCTCCCCCTTGCCATGGCCAGAGCCAAAAAAATTCCATGTCATCTCTGTACCTGTTAGTTGGTAATATCTAGCAACAAAGTAAAATGGCTTTGCAACCTTGAATTGCGAGGCTGCACCATCTGACCACACCCAGTGCTTCTTGAAATTCAGCCCTTGGTCTTTAAGCCACTGATCACAAAGAAGAAAACAATGCTGGACAAATAGTGTATCATGTTGCCTATCATCGGAGATGTAGAAATGCATATGCTTGATAATACTGTCATCTTCGTTGTCACGCATGTACGTTATGTGAACAAGGATGGTGCATTGATCTGTATGTGAATGCATGGATTGTACTTCATTTTTCACGAGTAATTTTCAGCAAAGTCTACTACAGATATAATGGTATCTGAAGGAAACACCTTCAAACATTCTCTGTATTGATGTGCTTGCCACCTGTAAGTGAAATTGTGCTCGATGAAGATTCTGATGTCATCTTTTATCCTCCCTGTCAGCTCACTTAAAGACACCTGTTTGAGTGACAACATCTTTCTCTTACTTAGACCATGCTTAGTTTGAACTTTAATGTCCTCAAAGACTTGCAGTGGAACTGTCTTTGTCATCTCTGCAAGTTCTCGTGGACAAAGGCTGATCTTTTCCACACCACAGTTTTTGCATTGGCCCATCAAGCAGGTGTGTTTATGGAACATATCCCCCTCAGCCTTTGTACATACGCTGATTTCCACAACTTCGTGATCCCTGAAAACGAGTGCTCAACAGCAAGACATTCTGCATTCACCCCATCTGATTTGCAAACATTGCATTTACATGTACATGAACTCCCATGAAAACCAAAAGCAGATGAGCGCATAACGTTAAACGCATCTTTGAGATACATCAGTTTGATATGATAAACACAACAGCAAGTATTTAGATCTTTCAAATTTTTCACGAACCAAGGCTTCAGCTTCTCAAAGGACCAGTATACGTGCACAATTAGCAGGGATTCTCACCTATAGAGTGCATGAAAGGGACATCAAGGTGCCTAAAGTGAAAACCCTACCCTTACCACCACCAATGCATTTACCTAATGCATTCACCTTGTTCTTTGATGGAGCATTTAAGAAGGCTACAAGAAAAGCAGGGGGAGGGCTTGTGTTGCTTGATTCAAATGGTGAGGTGTTATGAAAGAGTATGTGAATTTGCCCGGTTCCACGAGCAACAATGAAGCAGAGTACGACATACTAATCCATGGTTTGCAGATGTGTGTTGCTCAAAAGATATGGCGTCTCATGGTAAAAGGGAATGCACTTCTCATTGTTAAGCAAATTCTAGGTATTTGGGCTTGTAAGAATGAAAGGCTAAGGCAAAAGGTTCATGCCATCCATAAACTCTTCAATCAATTTGAAGAAGTACAATTGTATCATATTCCTAGGAAACAAAATGAAGATGCTGATTTGCTTGCCCAAAAAGCAGTTGCATGTGTTGAGGGTGAAGTGCAGCAATAGTGATTAAGCAACCAAGGTACTAGGGGATGGAGTCATTGGTTCCCACTGTGAGCTACATTTTAGAGGGTGAGTTTCTAGAGGGCTTCACAAAAGCCTCAAAAGAGGAGGCTCATTAAGAAGGCAAGTTCGTATTTGTTTTTGGAAGGTGCCCTCTACCAAAAGGGAAAAGATCAAGTTTGCAGGAGAATACCAACAACCAAGGAGATTCCAGCCATTCTTGAAGGTTTGCATGAGGAAACGTGTGGTGGTCATTTTGCACAAGAACTCACTGTAAAAAAGATTTTGCTTGCCGGATATGTTTGGCCAAGCTTGCACTTTGATGTTCAACATTGGTGTAAAAGCTGGCACAATTGTCAGATTAATGGAAACAAGTGCCTGTTACATGGTCCACGTCAGTTAGTCCTTGCAAATGGTTCGTTTGAAAAATGGGGCATTGATGCTATGGGTCCATTGCCTAGGACTGAAAATGGAAAATTGTATATCTTGGTGGCCATAGACTACATGACTAGGTGGGTAGAAGCTCAAAGTGTGGCATGAGTAAATGAGAGGACAATTTGCAAGTTTGTGTACACTCACATTTGTTGCAGATTTGGCACATCTTTGGAGATTGTTTCTGATAATGGTCCAGGATTTAGGAAGGGCTTGCTCATAGAAGTTTGTGATGAGCTTCACATTCTACATCGGCATAGCACACCCTAATATCCTCAGTCAAATGGTTTGGTAGATAAGTCTAATAGAATCATTGCAGGAATCATCCGAAAGATGGTAAAGAACAAGACAAAGCTATGGGATGACTTCTTGGATGGAGCATTGTGGGCCTATCGGACTACCTACAAGGAAGCAACATAGTTCACACCCTTCCACCTAGTCTATGGTCAGGAAGATTTTCAACCCATCGAGCTCAACATTCCAACAATGCAACTTCATGGAAAGGTGGCACAAGGAGAAGAAGCAACATGGGAAGATCGTCTTCTCACCCTAGCAGAACTAGAATGGAAACGGAAGGTGGCTTGTGAGTGCTATAAAAGAAAGGCTACGCAAATAAAGGACAAGCTTGACAAAAAGGTGAAAGACAAAGGAATCAAGGAAGGAGATTTGGTGCTAAGGTAAGATAATCGCCTTGACAATCTCTTTGATGTGAAGTTCAATACTAGATGGCAAGGTCCCTACATTGTAAAGAAGGCCTCCTGTTCCCGCTACTATCAACTCATGGATTTGGGTGGCAAGGAGCACCCCAAGAAGGTGAATGGGTATCAATTAAAGCCTTACTTGAGTCGAGTTCTACCAGAGAATCTACAAGAGCAACAAATAGCTACAATACCATGTAATTCTTTGAGCTTGGTACTACAAGATGAAGATTCGATTAAGGCACCAAATATCACAAAGGATCGAAAAACACTCTCATTGGAAGATATGCCTTTTGATGGTACATGAATGTACCATCATCTAGGGGAGGGCTACATGATAGCCATTTTTTCGACTCTCATAAAATATTTCAAGAAGCCATTTCACCCCACAAAAACACCCTAGCACAATGACTAGGCTCGCTTTTTCATTGTAAATAGTGTGCGTGCGTTTAGGGTTTTTATCACATTTTTTCAATCAAATCATTGAGCGAGTCATTGGGCTAGGAGACAAAAAAAAAATTATAATATTACGGTCCTCTTTACATGTAAATATTTTCTATCAAATAAAGGACCTAAGTATAAAGGGGTTTTTTCAAACAATTTGTATTTATATAGATATATATTTCTAGGTGTGCGATATCAGGCCGAAGTATGCTAGCTTCCATCGCGTGTCATTCCTTATACATATTTTACTATCATTCTATCCCTTAAGCTCTACTCACACAAGCTTTGAAAAACCCTTATGTGACTTCACCGTAAAAAATCACCAATAACCTTATCAGCTCCGTCATATTTTTTTCCATCCCTCCTCCCAGGTAAATATTCACAAGTACATAGGTTTTATCTTCAAATAAATTCCATAAATCACTCAAAGTAGAGAATAATTGAGGGTCCCTTCCCTCATGATTTTCCTCCTTTTATTCTATATATTTTGTCACCATGCATCCCATGTGTCCATTTTTCATGAGACTAGCTAGCCTATCTTTTTATCCCACAAGTATATATTATATTTGATACTTATCCTATACCACACATGTGTGCAAGCTCCTTGGAAATGTTAGGTCATGATTGATGTATGGGTGGCTCACTTGGAAGACTACAAAGGAAAAAGAATTAAATAGTGGCCCACTTCAAGCCTTATTAGGTGTTGCAAGGGCAGCTTTTTGCTCGAATTTTGGCACCTTCTTTTGATCCGAATCTGAGGATGTGTCCAAAAGAGAAACTCTAGCTCGTGAGCACTGAGCTGAAGTATTTTTCATAATTTTTTCAAAAATTTTGAAGTCAAGGGAGATTTTACATGAAATTGGCCGACTTCAAAACTGCCACCTCATACACCAAAAAATCTTCCTATTTTCTCTCACCCTTCCACACACCTACTCACTCTTACACACTCCTCCCTCTCTTTCCCACACCCAAACCTACAACTCCCATGTCCTATTTCACCCTCTTCACCATTGCCACTTATCTCACACCTCCATAGCCCTCATCCTCCATTTCTACACCCCTATGCGCTCCCCTTTCTCTCTACATATATGTCCATATTACCATACCCTCTTCAGCTTTCTAAAGAACTCCAAAAAATCAGCAAAAATCCAAGGTTAACCTCTGAAAATGAAGGCTTTTATCATGAGTTATCCAAGGTTTGAAGATAACATAGCTTCATCGACACGTGCAACTTCGCCATGCTGACCGCTTCTTCTATCGGTGTTGTAAAGAGGTGAATGTCAACTTCTCCAAAGATTCAACCTCTCTTTACAAGCTTATCCCTTCTCTAACTTTGCTCATCATATATCTCACCATTTGGTGAATGATTTTGTAGTGATTATTACTAACCACTAACCCTCTACTATCTATTAGAGTAGGCACTCCCAAATTATTCACTCAATTCTCTCTCCTTTCATCCTCAATAATTCTCTTCCCTTGAGCCCACATCCATGTGACTCAGAGGATAAGAGAGACCCACCCTCATTTAAAAAAAATAAATATGCATAATCTTTGATTTCTTCAAATAAACTTGATTAGGTCTAATCCAAATCGGGACTTCTAAAACCTATAAATAGAGCCCTTCTCTCCCTTGTAAATCATCACATGATCACACTACACCACACCATTCTCCACACATAACACACCACTCTTCAAGCCTAGTTGTGTAGAGTGTGTGCATTGTGAGTGCTCTATTCCATCACTACACATAGGTGCATGGAGAATCTTGAAGTTAGTTATGCCATTTAGAGGAGTGGAGTGATTCTATACTCTTCATCACACTTGTAGCATACTCTTGTGCATAAATAAGATTTATAGTTTTGGGTGCAATTGTATGCAGCAACTACGACTCTTCTCTCCAAATTGACTTGATAAGTTGGCTCATCAGGTGGTTGAAGGTATATTGTCCTTGAAGTCTGTTGTGCCATTTCATGCTTGGTGGTTTGAGGACTTGTTGAATTGTTTGCCTAAAAAGTCAAAGAGGGTGCTCGGTGAGAGGGCTCCTGTGACCCTAAGACAATTTGTGTATTGGCAACAAGATCAAGTTTTGTGTTGTCTCTCTGTTTCTCACCAAGCTTGTGTGCATCTAGTCTTTAAGACTAAGAATGAGTTTCTCAAGTTGATTTGTGCTCTTTACCTCACTTTGGTGTGGTGAATGTTTGTGTTTTGTGTGTGTGGCTAGCTTGCATTCCCCTCCCTTTGTGTGTTTGAGTACAAGGAGATATCGCGTGCATCCTAGTTCACATCTACAACTAGGTGGTGTTATAGAAATGATATTTTATGATTCATTGCAGCTGACAGGTGGAAAAGACTAGACCCAGCTTGGCCTATACAAATGTAAAATGTACATGATTGTACATTTTACATTTGTATAGGCCAAGCTGGGTCTAGTCTTTTCCACCTGTCAGCTGCAATGAATCATAAAATATCATTTCTATAACTGGGACATATGGCTCATAACCCAGTTTAGCGCATAGTATGGATCGGGACCAACCAAAACCATACTATGCTCTAAAATGGGACAATCACAAACCATAGTATGCTCTAAAATGGGCCGTATGGCTCACATGACACATTTTAACACATATTATGGGCCTTGACCACCCATACCATACTAGATGTCTATGAAAATTTTCAAGGATAGTGAAATGGTTCTTAGCACCACCTCCGAAAAGTATTCTGGCCATCCAATATGTTTTGGGTGGTTACGAACCATACTATGTGCTCAAATGGCCATATGGCCCATTTTAGCACATAGTATGGACCTTGATCACCCATACCAATTTGGATGGCTAAGAAACCTTTTAGGGATGGGGGTGAGAAACATTTTTCTACCTGTGCAAAGTTTCACAACCATCCACTATGGTATGGGCGATCAAGGCAGATACTAAGCGCTAAAATGGGTTGTATGGGCCAAACGGTCCATTTTAGCGCATAGTATGGATCGGGACTGCTCAAACCATATTGGATGGTTGTAAGACTTTAAAAGGGTGGGGATGAGTCCCATTCCTCCACTTTTACATAGTTACACATCCATCCAAATTGGTATGGGCGGTGAAGGACCATACTATGCACTAAAATGGGTTGTATGACTCATACGGCTCATTTTAGCGCATAGTATTGGTGAAGACCGCCCAAACCATATTGGATGGCTATAAATTGTACAAATGGAAGTAAGCACTATTCTTCCACCGTGAAAAGTTGTACATTCATCCAATATGGTACATTAGGAGATTTCGGAGGTCTTTTGGAGGGCCTTTTGGAAGAGAGAGGAAAATAAGCTCCTCCAATGAGAAAGGGCCTACGTTACGTAGAAAAATAGATTGATATTAACAAAAATATAAAATGTGTCCCTCTCCTCATTTAATAATCTAGTGGTCCTTGAAGACGATCACTCTCTTTCATTTAATGCGAGCACCTTTTTCAGAAGGTAGATGCGGTGCATTTGATACGGCTTACGTCATCACTAGAAGTCAAAAAGTCACAAAACTATCAAGTGGTGGAAAATTTTGAAACTTTTGATACTGTCAATGCGTCCGGAACGCCCAAATATCCTAGAAATGAATGTCCAATTGCCTCGCTCCGACATCCAAAGAGGCAAAAAATGTCAAAAACCCCTAAAAGAACATTTTCCTAATGGCGCGTGAGGGGGAATTCCAAAATTTTGGAATGCCTCCTTATGTGCTGTTAGTAAAAAGCCCCTTTTTTCCTCTTTTTAGGGAGCTTTTTGAGAGAAAAATGTCAAAAAATCTCTAAAAAGGGGCTTTCTTGAAAGATAAGTGTCCAAAAACCACTAAAAAGAGCTTTGTACTAACGACGCGTAGGGGGGGCATTCTAGAATTTTAGAATGCCTCCTCGCGCGCCTTAAGTAAAAAGCCAATTTTTTGGGGTTTTTTGACATTTTTTGCCTCTCCGGATGTCGGAATGAGACAAGTAGACATTCTTTTATAGGGTATTTTGGCGTTCCGGACGCATTGGTGGTGTCAAAAACCTCAAAATCTATCACTATTTCACAGTTTGTGACTTTTCAAGTTCCAATGATGACATAAGCTACATTGAATGCGCCGCACCTGCCTCCTGAAAAAGACGCTCGCATTAAATAAAAAAGTGACCGTTTTCAAGGACGATTGGGAATATAAATCTACTTTTTAGAGTGTCTGGTTGTCCTTTTGGAGGTACTCACAAGGTGTAAGTGTATTTTCAAAAAAGTTTCTAGAGAGAGAAATACAATTTCTTACAAGGCCCTCCAAATGACCTCCGAATTTTTCTAATGTGGGCGGTCAAGTCCCATACTATGCGCTAAAATGGGTTATATAAGCCATATATCCCATTTTAGCACATAGTATGTGCCTTAACTACCCATATCATATCGGATGGTTGTGTAACATTTTTGGGGTGAACTAATAGTTTTTTTTTTTTCGAGAAAAATATCCTTCTATTAGTTAATGAAAACTGCCCATAGGGCTACATCCACCTCTGCAGGAGAGGGCTACAACAAGCATGATGGGGAGACTCTCCCAATGAAAAAACAACATATATACAATGGGACTAAATCAAGAGATGGGAGGAGGGAAAAGCCACACAGGTGGACAGTAGTGCCATCTGAGCACCCCCTGGACCATGGTGTAAAAAGGCCCAGGGCGCCAGAGTCGAAGGAAAGCCTCTCGGCGCTCCCGTATGCGGTGGAAGCTTCCCTGTAGTCCCTCAAGCTATCCTCTGAGAGTATGGATCAGCTCTAGCCAAAAGTCACGAACAGTCTCTGCTGGTGGCACAGGGCGAGCCTCAAAGATGCGGAAACAGCTGGCCCGCCAGATGAACCAGAGAGCTAAGCCGCTGATGAGCTCCCAACACTCCTCCCTCTCACTGCTCCACTCCTGTGGAGTATGATCTATAACAGGCTGGAGTGTAGGTCGCCCCCCCTGTATCACTATCATCCTGCTGGTGGAAGATAGCTCACACTGAAGTGCCGAGCCCGTGAGGGTGGACGAAGCTGCTGCCCCCCAAGTGTACTGTCGAGCCGTGGAGAGGGCACGCATCAGCCGAAGAACTTATAGCCACACCTGCTGGGCCGAGGGACAGTCCCAAAGACAGTGACGCTGACTCTCCTCCAACTGGTCACAGGCTGTACATGCGGCCGAGAGACCACTATGCACAAGCCAGCTCCCAACTGCTGTGGCTCTGTGTGCAACCAACCACTGGAACAAAGTGACGCGCCTCAGCTGTCTGGAGTCCCACAGCCTCTGCCAAAAAGCTGCCAAGAACTCAACTGTGAGGCCCTCCTCCTGCGAATGACGTGCTGCAGCAGGGCGGGCCTCTCTCTGCGCTGCAAGTATATGACGTCCTAGCCGAAACGTGTACTGAAAGAAAGGGACTCCTGGGCGGTCTGCAGAAGAGAAGGGGTCCCTCCATAGCCACTCACCAGGATCCCACTGCACTCGTGCCAATGGACAACACTCCCAAGCCCATAGCCTCCAGTGCCCTCTCTCAAGAGCTGCTGGGTCAGGGTCTATGACGCAAGTCCTCCCACAGATGCCCACAACACGGATCCTCAGGAAGCAGCACTCTGCTACCTGCGGGGCCTCTACTGCAACTCGTTGTAATCGTCCCCCACCCTGAAGCTCGAAGAACAGGGCTGGGACAGTCTCTGAACAGGCCCTGACTAAGATGAGAACCTCTAGTCGTGTGAAGGCTCCCATCCATCGGGGTGGTACTGGCTCGAGAGGTGTGAGCCACTCAGTGGGAACTGACTCTAAGATGTCCTAACACATGCTCTGAACCCCTCTCATGCCCTGTAGCTGGACAGCCTGTACCTCCCATGACAGACCTGTGAACTCTAGCCAGTCACCTAGAGAGCGCGCTGGACCTGCTGCCATGGGACCCCAAGAAACATGAGGCCTACTCCCAACCAAGTGGCCTCTCTGGGTGCTAACCATGGGGTTCCAGACGAGGGGCTGTCATAGGCGCTCCTCCATGCATGTTGGCTATCTCTGCTCTAGGCCACCCCGTAAGAGCTCCCAAGAACGAAGCAAACTCACAGCGAATCGGTCCTCCAATCTCCTGCTCAAACCAACTCGGCGCAACTCTGTGAAGATCCATCTAGTCGAAAGTTGCCAAGGTCCTCCTGACAGAGGCACCCTGGCACGAAACCTCTGCAGCAAGAACTCCTTCCAGGGCTCCTCTCCTGGAAGAAGTCCTCTGACGACGAACTTCCCAAGAAGGGCTCTGCTGTGCTGTGCTGGATCAATGATCCCAAGCCCTCCCTGAGAGCAAGGGAGTGTGATGACCGACCAAGCCACCTTGGCTGGGGCAATCGGAGGGTCGCGTCCTGACCAAAGGAAGTTCCTGATCAGCCTCTCTACCTGGCTGATACAAGAACTCGAGAAGATCCAGCAAGAAGTGATGTACCACATAGTTGCCAACAACACCTGGTTGGCAACTACTACTCTACCAGCCAACGAAAATCGTGCTGAGCTCCAATGTAACAGCTTTCTCCTAATGGACAGGAGAAGCGGAGCAATCTGCTGCTCGGGGGACAAATCCAAACCAACCTGACAACCCAAGTATCGAACTGCAGTCCCTGGAGGAATCCACCTGAAACCCTCTCCTGGCATCCACTCTGGCACAGGAGCACTGCCAACCGAGAAAGACACTATCTTTCTCTAGTTGATCAGTGCGCTCGATGCACAGCAAAAGGTCTCCAGAGCCTGCCCACACCTGTGTAGATTGGCCTCCTGGCCTTCTAAGTACAAGGCTGAATCGTCGGAAAACTCAGCATCCAGAAGCTCATCTCCCCGTATAGGGAGTGCTAAGCCCCTCTAACCAACCTGCTGTGACACCAAAAATCTTCTCATCGCCTCCGCATAGAACAGAAAGAGAAAGGGGGCAAGAGGACAACCCTGTTTGACCGATCGTGTGAGCATGAAGCGCTCACCTCTACCTCCTGCCAAAAGCACCTGACTGTGAGCCTGTCTGTACAAAGCTGACACCCCTCTGATCCAAGCATCTGAAAAGCCCATCCTGCGAAGCGTGCCCTCTAGAAAGTCCCAGTCAACTCTGTCGTATGCCTTCTCAAAATTGAGAAGAAGAATCACAAGGTCCTCCCCACGGAGACGTGCCAGGGCAGAAGCCTCCCAGAAAGTGAAGATGTTGTCAAGGATACTACGTTCCTTGACAAAACCTGTCTGAGTCCCATGAATAAGGGTCTCCAAAAGTGGCTGAATCCTCAAACTGAGAGCCTTGGCAAGAATTTTGTAGGTTGAGTTGAGGATGGTGATAGGGCACCACTGTCGAATCTCATCCAAGGAGCCACCCTCCTTTGGAATGAGGTAAATCAAGCCCTCACTCATGCTATCCGGCATCACTCCTGTGTGCAGAATGTACTGAAAGGCACTACAAATATTTGGGCCAAGCAAGTCCCAGTACTCCAAGAAGAAGCTAGGAGTCAGCCCATCCTCACCGGGACAGCTGTTGAGATGTCGAGCTCTACACCTTGAGGTGGCATCCACTACGGGTCTTGGCCGCTTACGAAATTTACTCACTGGCGCGTTAGGTGACCGACACGGAGGATCTCTGCCAGTGATTCTACAGCTGGACTACACTTATAGTGCCAGCCTAGTACGCTTCTAGCGAGTTCACACTTAGTGACCGCATGTACATATGTGCTACTTTTCAGCTTTAGCACTTAGTCATTTTGTACTCTCTTTTCTGTGAAGAAGAAGAAGAAGCTTTCCATATCTTTGTGCTTTGTGCTTGTCTTGTGTAGCTCTCTTGCATCCTCATTCTTTACATGGTATCAGAGCCTGGTGCAGGCAAGAGAGGCTAAGAGAGCAAGAGCATCACAATCCCTTCGTTCGCACAAGTTTCTGAACAGGTCTCCAAAGTGCAGTATACAGAGATTTACTGTACAAGTACAGTGGTTGTATGTACGCTTGATTGTGGACACTCGTTGAGTGTAGAAAGCGTTACAGGAACCACGATAGCAGGTTCAGCAGATTTGCAAGTTTTTGCAGATTGCAGCTATTTTGTCTTAGTGCTTCAAGATGTCTGACGGTTTCAGTCAGATTGTTACTGAGAAGCTTGAGAAAAATAACTACCCTGCATGGAAGTTCAGAATAACAAATTTCCTAAAAGGAAAAGGTTATTGGGACTATGTAGAAGGAGACAATGAAAAGGAACCAGAGATTCCCGAGGCAAATGCTACAGCAGAACAAAGGAAAGCTTTGAGGGACTGGCAACAAGGCCAGAGCAAAGTGATGTATTGGCTTTCTATGAGCATCACAGATGGCATGATGGGCTATCTACAGGATGCTGAAACCCCCGCCATTGCATGGAAAAACTTAGGCAGAGTGTTCGAGGTGAACACCAAGGCCAGGAAGCTTCAACTAAAGTCGAAGCTAAATCAGGTTAAGAGGAACAACCTCTCCATCAATGATTATGCTTTGAAGATCAAGAGTATCATTGAGGCTCTTGGATCTATTAAAGTCTCAGTGGAAAATAGTCAAAGGTCTTATGTAGCTCTCTTGCATCCTCATTCTTTACAACAGCTACCACGAGGAAGGGCCCTAAGAGCCCTGTGCAGCTCCTCAAGCTGAAGAGGTATCTCTAGCCTCTGGCACATCTCCTCAGTCACAAGACAAGGCATCTGCACCCAAAACTGCTCCCTGCATGCATCCTATCTCTCTGACTGAGGCTCAGCCAATAGTAGCTCACGGTAAAAGTCAATAGCAACTGCACGCATATCCTCAGGCTCACAAACAACTGACCCATCGGGTTTCCTCAGCTGTTTGACCTTGGCATGCGAGTGCCGAGGTCCCACTATCTCAAAAAAAGCACCTGTCACTCTGTCACCTACCTGAGTCCACTGAGATGCCTGTCAGTGAAAGGCAAACTCATGGCGCCTCTCCTCTGTGCAAGCAAGCTCCTGTCGAGCCTGCTGTAGCTGCTCCTCCAACCATGGACTGTCTGGATGCTGCTCCTGCATCCTCTGTAGTGAAGCAATGCCTCGTCTGAGACGCTGCTCCTCCTCTCTCGCTGTAGCCCGTCGAGCCAAAGACTCCTGGAGAAAGAAGTGGCTAAGCTGAGCTAGGCCTGAGGCCACTCTGTCTGCCGGTAGAGCCTGGCTGTCCATGCCCTCTGTCCAAAGAGCCTCGATCCTCTCTCTGAGTGATGAGTCCAACAAGACCCGCTCTACGATGCGAAGCATCGTGCTCCCACTCCTCTGCCTGTCTGCCACTGTGAGGATCATTGGTGCATGGTCCGAGAAGGATGTCCCTGCCAAGATGCCCACTGATCCCCCCATGTCACTGAAGTGGTCAGTAGTGTAGAAGCGATCTATCCGCGATAGATTCACTCCTCCCCCTCTACGGTCCGATCTAGAGAAGGCAAGACTCTCTGAAGGACTCACAAAGCCTGAATGCTGCCATGTATCCGAGACCCTCAAAGTCATACACAACCTCTTTCAAGCTTCTAACTCGACTCCATGCACAGTAGCTTGGCTGCCTCCGATCCTGTCAGAGGGGTCCTCCAAGATGTTGAAGTCCCCTCCTACACACCAATGGTCAACCTGTGGCAGAGACTCAACAATTTGTGACCAAAAATCTGCACGAGCACTCGCCACATTGGGCACATAAATGTTCAGGAAGCCCACAAGGTCACCCTGAACCTGCAGAGTGATCCACTGAGCCCTGCCTGGCACAATAATTCCTCTGCCCACAATGGCCTGTTGTAGTGAGTCAGGAATAGTCATACATACCCCACCCTGGATGCCTCCAGGTCCAAAAGTAGCTGACCAAAAGGTATCATAACGTCCACGCAAAATCTGACCACATCGCCGAATGCGGCTCTTAGACAAATGGTGCTCCTGAAGCATAAGGAGATCAATCTCTCCTCCCACAAGGCAACACTGCAGCTCCTGACGCAATCGGCCCCGCTGTCGCTGAAACTGGGGCCCACCTAATGCTTGCACATTCCACGAGACGATCCTCATGGGGAGCGAGAGAGAACAGATGCTGCCGCAGTAGCAAGATGGGCTATCTTCGAGGCAGGCTTGGATGGGGAGTAATCCGCATCCGAGCGTCCTCTAGATAGGCGAGCTTGTAGTGAGTGTCTGGCCCAAGCCCAAGGAGAGCGAGCCATGCATAAAGCAACCTCCTCTGTCTAGGAGTCCTCCTATATGTATACATAGCAAGGCAAACATTGCGTATCAGCAAAAAAGTATACCACAATGTGCCTACATCCTACTGCGTCTGGGGGTGTCACTGCAAACTTGGCCAGTGGCCACAAAGTCTGCAGCAAATCTGTAACTCCAAGTTCTCCCATGTGGTGAGAGAACTCGAGAACCTGTGTATGCAACCATCCCTCCACTGAGTCGAGGGACCACTCTGTCTCGGTCCTACCACAGAGGGAAAAGGAGAAACCAACTGCCGAGTCCAAGGCCTCTGTCCCCCTGGCGGCAAGGAACAGAGCGTGGACCCTGAAGCAGGTTGCCTCGTGATCTGCTGCGGAATCGCCGAGAAAGTGAGTGAATCCGTAATCGAAGAGATCCCAGCGGCGTTGGAGGTCAATGCTTGTCAGACCACGAGGGATAGCTGCAAGGGAAGATGTCTGAATCTGCAGAGGGGGCCGCAAGAAGGGCTGAACCTCTCTCGCTAGGCGACTCGTGGAAAAAGCACTGCCAAGAGATCTCCTAGCCGCCGGCGAGGGACCAGTATCCTGGGTCGACTGAGGTACTGGAGCAGGAGGAGGGGGAGCAGGAGCAGGGGGGGCGGAGGAGAAGAGAAGCGGGGTGGGGCGACAGAGACAGAGTGGCGAGTGGGCGGGAGCAGAGGACGGAGGAGGGGATGAGGAGGAAGAGGGGAGATCTGGAGGTGGGAAGGCTAGCGTGGGTGAAGCGGAGGTGGAGGCTGGCGTAGGGGACTCCTCCTGCTCAAGAGTACCAAAGCGGTTCCCCGTGGGAACCCACTGCTGCTGAGTAGGCACCTGAGGGCCACTCTGCGTGCCAGGCTGTCGCTGTGGCCCCTGGCATTGACGGCCACGAGCCTGCTGCCACCCCTCCTCCGCTGGAGCCCCAGGCTCGAAGGGTGGCTTAGAATCTGTGCGCTGTGTCGCTGGCTGAGGCTGCGGCCCAGCCTTGGCAGGCTGGGGCTGAGGCTGAGGTGCAGGTCGTGGCCTCCTCTGTGGACAGGACTTCGCTAGGTGGCCCATCTGTCTGCAAATGAAGCACTGGTTCGGGAGACCCGAGTACTCCACACTCTGTCGAAACCAACCCCCACTCACCCGAGGCAAGAGGATGACCTTCGGGAGCGTGTGGGTATCTCTGACCAAAACTCGAACTGAAGGGATGCCAGTCGCCTTGGCAGCTACTGATGTTGCCGTACGAGGTGTCTCCAGAACAGTCCCGATGGCGGAGCCAATCCTGGAGACAAGTGGAAGGTACTCCCTCCGTAAACCCGAACAGCAGACTGAGATGGGGATGTCTGCCTCCTTTACTAGCACATCCGAAGTCGGGTCAAAACCATGTCGCCACTGTCGAAAGTGGGCGCGTGATGCTCGGATAGCCAGTGGACTCATAGCTATGACCTTGGAGGCCATCTCAGAAGTCTCGAACTCGATCTGGTAGTACCCCCGTCCGAGGATCTGAACATCCAAAATCTTGCCCACCTCTGCGAGAAGGCGGGCCCGGAGAAGGTCTCGCAGCTCTCCTCTGCTAGGACGGGTGCCGAGAACCTTGCAGATGACAGAAGGCGCCTGCAAGCGCTCTACCTCTGCGGCAAGGCTCGCTTGCTCTGTCGGCGAAAGAGCAAGTCGAATGGTGGGCTCAGCGGGGTCGGGCGAGGGGGCTTTAGGCGAGTCCCTCTGTGGCGGAGCTCGAGCCTCCATCTGTGTCTATTGCTAAGTCGAAGAGGCGGATGGAGAATAACAATCTGCAACCGAGGACACCGAACACTTGTCCGAAGAACAAATGTTGCAGAGCCAGGCACAAAGAAACCTTCGGGGATAATGCAGACAAGGGGGGGGGGGGGGCAGCGGGCGGGCTAGGGGGCAGCTAGGGGGGGAGGGTAGCGGGCAACAGGTGGCGGGCAGGGCTGGGAGGGGGAGAGAGCACAAGGCGGGAGGGGGTGGGGGATGCAGCGCGAGGGCGGGGGGGGGGGGGCAGCGCGAGGGGGGTTGATGGCAGCGCGAGGGCGAGAGAGAGAAGGGGGGTGAGGGGAGGCGATGGCGCAAGAGGGGAGGGAGCGCGCAGCAGTAGCGAGCCCAAGAACTTCACTGAACTAATAGTTATCGACCTCATTCATGAAAAGTATTGTGGCTGGTTTGGGCGGTCCGAAACCATACTATGTTCTAAAATGGATTGTATGTCTCATACGGCCCATTTTAGCACATAATATGGGCTTTGATCACCCATACCATATTGGATGGCTTTGAAACATTGTAAGATGAGAGAATAGTGCTCACCTCCACCCGTGAAAATTCTTGTGGCAATCCAATATGGTTTTGATGGTCTCAAACCATACTATGTACAAGAATGGGTCGTATGGCTCATACGGTCCATTTTAGCGGATAGAATGGGCTTTGACCACCCAAACCATATTTAATATCTATGAGACTTTTCATGAGTGAGTAAATAGTACTCAACCTACCCATGCAAAGTCTTATGGCCATCCAATATGGTTTGAGAGGTAACAACGTATACTATGTGCTAAAATTTGTTGTATGAGCCATATGTCTCATTTTAGCACATAGTATGGGCCTTGACTGCCCACACCATATCAGATGGCTGGGAAAATTTTTAGGGGTGGAAAAATTATACTCTCCCCACTCAAGAAAATTATTGTGGCCATCCAATATACTTTAGACAATCCCGACCCATACTATGCGCTAAAATGGACCGTATGGCTCATACATCCCATTTTAGCGCATAATATGGGCCTTGATCTCCCATACCATATCAGATGGTTCTGTAACATTGTAGGGGTGAATTATTGGTGATCAAACCCATCCCTAGAAAATCTTGTGGCCATCCAATATTCTTTGGGCAGTCCCTAACCATACTATGTGCTAAAATGGGCCGTATGTCTCATACGGCCCATTTTAGCACCCATACCATATCGGATGGTCGTGAAACATTGTAGAGATGGAAGAATTGCTCTCATCCCCACCCATGCAAAGTCTTGTGGTAATTCAATATGGTTTGGGTGGTTTCAAACCATATTATGCGCAAGAATGGGTCATATGGCTCATACGATCCATTTTAGCACATAATATAGGCTTTGACCACCCAAACCATATCAAATAGCTGTGAGACTTTGTACGAGTGAGTAAATAGTACTCAACTCTGCTTATGCAAAGTCTTATGACCATTCAATATGGTTTGAGAGGTCTCAACCCATACTATGTGCTAAAATTTGTTGTATGAGCCATATTTCTCATTTTAGCACATAGTATGGGCCTTGACTACCCATACCATATCAGATGGCTGCCAAAATTTTCAAGGGTGAAAAAAATTTACTCTCCCCCAATTGTGCAAAGTCTTGTGGCCATCTAATATAGTTTGGGTAGTCTCGACCCATACTATGCGCTAATATGGGTCGCATGGCTCATACGTCCCATTTTAGCGCATAATATGGACCTTGACCGTCCATACTATATTTGATGGTTGTGTAACATTTCTAGGATAAAGTTATGGTGATCAACCCCATCCCTAAAAATATTTTTCCCATCCAATATGTTTTGGGCGGTCCCTAACCATACTATGTGCTAAAATGGACCGTATGTTTCATACGGCCCATTTTAGCACATATTATGGGCCTTGATCGCCCATACCATATTAGATGGTTGTGAAACACTGTAGAGATGGGAGAATAGTACTCACACCTACCTATACAAGATCTTGTGGCAATCCAATATGGTTTGGGTAGTCTCGAACCATACTATGCGCAAGAATGGGTTGTATGGCTCATATGGGGGGTCTATTTTAGCGCAAAGTATGGGCTTTGACCACCCAAACCATATAGATTATCTGTGATACTTTACACGAGTGAGTAAATAGTACTCAACCCCGCCCATGAAAAGTCTTATGGCCATCCAATATGGTTTGTGCGGTCTCGACACATACTATGTGCTAAAATTTGTTGTATGAGCCATATGTCTCATTTTAGCACATAGTGTGGGACTTGACTTCCCATACCATATCAGATGGCTGAGAAAATTTGTAGGGATGGAAAAATCATAATCTTCCCACTTGTGCAAAGTCTTCTAGCCATCCAATATAGTTTGAGCAATCCCGAGCTATACTATACACTAAACTGGTCCACATGGTTCATACGTCCCATTTTAGCACATAATATGGGCCTTGACCGCCCATACCATATTGGATGGTTGGGAAAAATTTCTAGGGTGAATTAATGGTGATCACCCCCATCCCTAGAAATTATTGTGGCCATCCAATATATTTTGGGCAGTCCTTGACCTTACTATGTGCTAAAATGGACCGTATGTCTCATATGGCACATTTTAACACATATTACGGGCTTTGATCGTCCATACCATACTGCATGGCTGTGAAACATTGTAGGGACGGAAAAATAGTACTCACCCTCACCCGTGCAAAGTCTTGTGAAAATCCAATATGGTTTGGCTGGTCTCGAACCATACTATGCGCAAGAATGGGTTGTATGGCTCATACGGTCCATTTTAGTGCATAGTATGGGCTTTGACCACCCAAACCATATCAAATAGTTTTGAAACTTTGCACGAGTGAGGAAGTAGTACTCAAACCCGTCCATGCAAAGTCTTATGGCCATCCAATATGGTTTGAGTGTGAGATCCCCAACCCCGAGAAGATTGGGGCGACTTGATAGATGTCCTTCCCTTATTCTCAAGTGCCGTTGACAACACCCTACTCCATTTTTACGAAGTAGAGATATGAGAAACAAAAGAGAGGAAGTAATTTATCCATAGTGATCATGGTTGTAAGGGTCATACACCACAGGCCATGTCGACAAATGAAGGATTCTAATAGAAGCTATTTTCTATAACATAGAGATGAAATCCCATTGACATATTTAAAATCAATAAACAACTCTTTTTTCCCCACGTTTAAGAGGAATGATCTCCATTCATAAACCATGAATATGATATGAGATATAGTGTAAACTAACTAGTAATCTTGTGAAAAGCACCGTACTAATCGGGTCCATAGCTTTCAAGGACACGTATATTTTGGAATTCTCGATTCTTGGCACAATGAGTCTTTAGGGAGTGGAGAGTTTCTTGACTAATCAAGACCATTCATCCTTGACTAGCAACTTGAGCCAGCCCCCACTTTCCACCCCACACTCACACGTTATCGCTTGTTTTCTAATTACTACCACACTGTTTTACATATACAAACAATGTTCTTTTCTTAATTCCAAGCACAGGTTCTTTCATCCAGCCCTTCAAGCATCACCAAAACATTTCTTTCTCAAACATGGTCTAATGAAAACAGTCCTATAATTCAACAAAAATGAATCTTTCAACCATTCTTAAAAGTTTTCCGCTACCCACGAACTTTCTCTGTCTAACCAACAGAGCCTTTGCAAAGGATTTACTTATTCGCTAACCAAGCAAAAATGCGCAAACTTTCTCAGTCGCTAACCACTAGGGAGCATCTCACTAACCTGAAGGAATCTTGCTAATCGTAAGGTATCTTGCAAATCACAAGAGACAAAAAGAGAGCTGATAACCTCAGCTTATTCTCTGCTAACTGCGGAATCACCTCACGAACCGTGAGTTCCATCTGGAAATAAGAAATTCTTTCAACAATTTTTTTCTTTAAGTGATTTCTCAAACATGATTAACTAACTTCTAATATCAAACGAAGATAGTTTATCAAACAGTAACCATAAATCAAACAATTCTTTCTCTACTCTATGAAATCATATGCTTGTTTGTGCTACAAACGGAGGCGTATCTGCCTTGCAAATCATCCAACATAACACAATATAACACATAAAGCGACAAATCCCCATACGTGATGAATCCCATAGCACAAAATCGAAGCCGTGCGCAAACAAAGAGAGAGATTGAGAGAGCGAGAGGATAAAGAGCACGTGCAGGTGCACCTCCTAGAGCGGAGTGCTACGCCGGCACGGCAAGAGAGAAGAGGGAAGAGGAGATAAGAACAACGCAAACACTAGGTGCAATCTCCCCCCGTGCAAGAGTGACCATTTCCATCCTACACGCATTTGTTTTATAGATTTCTTAAATGGTCAATTGTGAGTACAAACTAGCCGGCCGGACATAATTGGCCAAAGCTCATAAAGAGCACTTGAATAATCAAATATACATAAACTGTAACATCCTTCTGCATAATCCATTATTTGCTGATGCTTTTGCTACCTATCAGGTGCAATAGATAATAAAATATCAATTCTATAACATACCTCTCCGTTGGAAAGCAACTGTCCTCAGTTGCGAAGATAAAAATATGCAAACAATACTTGTCAAAAAACAAAGATTAGAAATCTATAACAAAACCATCACATAGTGAAAGAAAAATCCAACAAAAATTAAACAAAATTGCGTATGCCTGTCGTCATCCACATACTACCTATTCTAGTGTTCCATACCACTAGAATAAGCAGTATATGTCATACCCTGATGAATCAGGATATCATTGGTCACACTCATCATCAATCTCGTAATGTCAAGTCTCATCACATAAACACTGCTAAATAATCACCAGATATCAAATCCCAATCCAATTCCAATTCCACAATATAAGTCCAGATCCAAATCACTTTCATTATGTACCTGGGTAACAAAATCATACCAGTTACAGTGGTGGCCAGCCACTGCAGCATGATTTTGTGATCGGTGTTGCCTAAATCGGCGAATCTACACCAATAAGACGTGCTGCCTAAATCGGCGAATCTGCACTAATGCTGCCTAAATTGGCGGATCTGCATTGTTTAAAAAAAAATCATGAATCTGCAATTTATCAATGTGCTGCCTAAATCGGCGGATGTGCACCAAGATGAGTATGTAAACACTGCCTAAATCGACGAATCTGTGTGTGTGTGACCAATGGACCAAGCAAGGCATAAGAAGAAAACATTTGATACCTATTTGACACCAAATTAGAGTATGTTCCAGTAGCAAAGGACTTACAAACTGTGGCTCGATATCCCCGAGCACCCTAGCTCAAATGAGGAGCTGCATAGCTAATGAGTAATCATGGAAATAAAATTTCATAACGTGCAAGTAGTAAGCCTTGACCGTACCAATGTATTTTCTATTGAAAATTAAATGAGTGTCTGGAATGTAAACTGCATTGTTTTTCATGAATGACATTTGTATGAGAGGATTGATATACTGAACCAAATAAGTACCAAGCAAAAAGGGTTAAAATAATGTTGCAAAACAAACAGAGGATTCATGTAAATGGTATACTGAAAACACTTGCGTCCTTAATGGTGTGCTAATTACAATAAAGTCGAAAATGAGGTAGTTCAGATGATGGTATGGAGCTGTAAAATTGTGAAAAAATAAAAGAAACATAAGGTTAGCAGGATTGACCAGTGCAAGTAGTAGGTGCAGAATGAGCCATGTAAAGAGGGCAACTTTGAATAGAATCCCCAAAATTTGTAATTTATGCAAATTTCAACTATGGATATGTGTGAAAAACAGTCAACACCATCAAATGATGAATGAACATTAAGTGATGAAGGAGTCGTATGTAGATGCTAGAGGTTAAATGACAATAGGTTGCTAGCGATGAATACAGACCATGATCCTTATGTATGTTGTTGGACAACAAGCACTGTCGATATCAATAGAAATCTTAAATATCCCGCCTAAATTTTAAAATATCCCGCCCAAATTTTAAAATTCAAACTTTTTTATAAAAATTTAAATCTTATTACTTAAATTTAAAATATTCCACGCGAAATTGATTTTAAATTCAAGTTTACCACAAAAAGATATCATTATACCACCTAAATTCAAATATGCAAACCTCAAATCATTATATTGTACATAAATTCAAACAAATTCAAATTAAGAAGCCTAAACTGATATTAGTTTGCATAGATATGAATTTATCACACCTAAATTTTGTCACCATGTTAGAGAGAGTGGTTAGAGAATTTGAACAAGGTCCACCACTTGTCCAACCTAGATACCAAGAAGGATTGAGTGTACAAGGTATTGTTTGGAGGTCCTTATAGTCCACTGGTCTCAAGGTCCACCACTTGTGGTAAGGGTCACCAAAAAGTGTATATATTCATCCAAAGAAATACACGTATTTTTGGTCTACATGTCCTAGTTTAAACCATTTATGTCCATTAGGTGTATGACTAAACAACACTACTATTTTTGAGAAACAGAAGTTACAATCATATCTACAAATGGATTAGAGGAAAATCAGCTCAGCATACATCCAGAACTCGCTACAAGAATCGACTTTAACAGATCACGCAAGTAAGTCTTCCATTCAATTTTACTAGTATTACAATGTGTTAGTTATTTGTGATATTTATTTATGTATATATACTATGTGTGCATATCGTAATTAAGTGTAATTGTGTATCTGCATTATGTATGAGTATTACAATGAAATAACACAAATATACATACATACACATAGATAACACAGACGCACACATACATGAGCATGTATTTTCAAGAGAGAGATAGCAAGATACAGAGATAGATAGATAGATAGAGAGAGAGAGAGAGAGAGAGAGATAAATACCTGTTTTTTAGAGAGAGGAGAGAGAAAGATAACAGATTTCACTGTGTTTATGTATGTGGAAGAGAGGAAGACGATGTATGGGAATATGTGCACGTATTTTCAAGAGAGAGACAACAAGATAACAGATTTCATTGTGGTTATGTATGTGGAAGTGAGGAAGACAATGTGTGGGAATATGTGCATGTATTTTCAAGAGAGAGACAGCAAGATAACAGATTTCACTGTGGTTATGTATGTGGAAGTGAGGAAGATGATGTGTGGGAATATGTGCATGTATTTTCAAGAGAGAGACAGCAAGATAACAGATTTCACTGTGGTTATGTATGTGGAAGAGAGGAAGACGATGTGTGGGAATATGTGTATGTGTGCGGGGATACTTTTAAACTATGTATCTCTGTCTTTTGACGAGAGAGTGTGTGTGCAAGAAGAGTTACAGAGAACCATCTTCTCTATATGGAGAAAGAGAGAGAGTGAGAGAGAGAGAAATACCTGTTTTTTCTCTATTCGTGAGGTGTGCAATGTCTCCTGAGAAGACTGCCCGATCCTGCCCTTCTTGAAAGCGTTGTGTACGCTGCTTTTTCTTTATCTTGTGCGCGAACTTTCAATCCTGTGCACTCCACCTGTGTGTTGTGTACGATGCCGAGCTTGCTCCTCTACGCGCGCGTATACTCCAACTGTGTGCGATCCGTGTGCGCTTTCTGTGTGTTTGCTGCTAGCCTGCTTTCTCTGTGTGCGTTGCTCGTGTGCTCTCTGTGTGCCTAATCTTGATAGGGTTTATTAGAATGCCACGTATGCTACAAGTCCATGTTTTATCATAGGATTAAAAAAAACAAAAGCAATATAAAAAATTAACCAATTCACACGGCCAAAATTAAAGAAATCATGGTTGAAAATATGAAAAACATGCGTAACTCTATACTTGGAATTCACTTTAAAAAAAAAAATTCTTTGGGCGCTGCCCCAGGACCCCGCCCAGAACAATATCCCAAAATCAACCTCCCAAGCCCCGCCATCGAGAGCGCTATATTCCACATCCCCATCAAGAGCGCTACCCCCAAAACTCACGTGGAAGCGCTGCCTTGTCACCCCATTGTGGCATTGCCCTAAGACCCCGCATCTGGAGTGCTAAATGGGAACATTCTTCATTAGTGAAATTTTGAACATAAATTATATTAGCATATACTTAAATATAATACAAATATTAACATATTAGCTATACTACTAATTTACTATAGCAGTTCTAGATTATGTCCCATACTATATTTAAGGTGCCAAAGGTTTGGCCTTATGGTCCTAGATTTAGCCAAGTGGTCAACACATATAGGACCAAGTGCACACTGTGCCACAAAACTTGGCCACCACTTCACTTGCCAAAGTTTAGGCCACATGGTCAATCCTAAGTTTCCAATGTTCTTATTATGTCACCTTTTGCCTCGTGGAAAACCTAGGCTTGTTTTCACATACTCAGGCACTTCAAGCCACAATAAATTGTCATTACTCTTCGGCAACCCTTTTGTTCAAGTCTTTGAAAAAACATTGTTTAAGGCCACCCTAAACCATTTTCATTTAGGGGTGTCTAAAACTAGCTTTTTGGCAATTCGAGAAGAAAATGGTCAAAGTTTTATACTTGGTTTTAACCACTTGACCAATTCAAATATTGGAAAGCAAGGTCTTGTAATACTTTTCTTTGGACATCACACATTAAAACTAGGTCCCTCACTTGTCCAAGCTATGCTCTAATACAATAAAGGGCTTTTGGTTTCAAGATGCACCACTTTCCCAGCCTTGATTCCATTAAAGAAGCTAGCTCTACTTAGACATTTAATAGCAAGGTCCTGCAGCAGTTCAGATTGAACATTTTCCATGGCAGCTAGGTCCACCACTTATCTAAGCTATGCTCTAATAGAGTAAGGGGGTTTTGGTTTCAAGATCCACCACTTGTCCAAACTTGATTTGGGAAGCAAGGTCCTATAATAGTTTGCTTTGGACATTCACCATTACAACTAAGTCCACCACTTCTCCAAGCTATGTTCTAATACACTAAGGAGGTTTTGGTTTCAAGGAGAACCACTTGTACGACTTTGTTTTTGGAAGTAAGGTCTTTACATAGTTCACCTTGGACCTTGGACATTGGATACTACAACTAAGCCCACCACTTGTCCAAGATATCCTCTATATATAGCCAAAGGGTTTGGGTTTCAAGATTCACCACTTTTCCAACCTTTCTTCCATTAAAGAAAGGAGGGGCATTATAACTAGGTCCACCACTTGTCCAAGCTATGCTCTGATATAGAAAGGGGATTTTGGTTTCAAGGTCCACCACGTGTTCAACCTTGCAAGACTCAAGGGATACTTGGACATTAGAAAGCATAGTCCTATAGTAGTTGATAGGTGGCAGTGGGTATTACAACTAGGTCCAACCTATGCTCTCATATAGCAAAGAGGCTTTGCTTTCAAGGTCCACCACTTGTCCAACCTTGCTTCCATTAAAGAAATGAGGGGCTACGTAAACATTGGCAAGCAAGGTAGCAAGGTCCTAAGGTGTTTCACCTTGGATATTGGGCATTATAACTAGGTCCACCACTTGTCCAAGCTATGCTCTGATAAAGAAAGGGGATTTTCGTTTCAAGGTCCACCATGTGTTCAACCTTTCTAATATAGAAAGGGGATTTTCGTTTCAAGGTCCACCACGTGTTCAACCTTGAAAGAATCAAGGGATACTTGGACATTGGAAAGCATAGTCCTATAGTAGTTGATAGGTGACAGTGGGTATTAAAACTAGGTCCAACCTATGCTCTAATATAGCAAAGAGGCTTTGGTTTCAAGGTCCACCACTTGTCCAACCTTACTTCCATTAAAGAAATGAGGGGCTACGTAAACATTGGCAAGCAAGGTAGCAAAGTCCTAAGGTATTTCACCTTGGATATTGGGCATTATAACTAGGTCCACCACTTGTCCAAGCTATGCTCTCATATAGAAAGGGGATTTTTGTTTCAAGGTCCACCACGTGTTCAACCTTGAAAGACTCAAGGGATACTTGGACATTGGAAAGCATAGTCCTATAGTAGTCCTATAGTAGTTGATAGGTGGCAGTGGGTATTACAACTAGGTCCACCACTTGTCCAACCTATGCTCTCATATAGCAAAGAGGCTTTGGTTTCAAGGTCCACCACTTGTCCAACCTTGCTTCCATTAATATAGCAAGGAGGATTTGGTCTCAAGGTTCACCACTTGTCCAACCTATGCAAACCTTTTTCATGTTGTAGCATGATTTTTTGTTTGAAGAGTATTTTTCTATAACTATGGATTTAACAATGTAATCTTTTTACTTACAGGATGGACTTCGAATCTGGGGAGAAAGTACATATGATACTTGACAATGAAATCATTGGTATTGGTTGTGTGTGTAGAACAGATCCAGATTCCACTTGTGGTGGTACAAAGATAGGGCTGGGAAATGTCTCCATACTAGTGGAGGAATGCTTGAAGGATGTGGTCCTACCTTTTCCTACAATGGATACTTCATCTCTCCAAGGCTCATTATGGAGTGTTGTTCGATGGTCAAAGCTTCTTTTGCAATCTTTTTTATTAAATGGGAACTTAATTGATCCACACAAAAGCTACAATGGTGATGAAGAACATGATCATTCTGATCCTCTAGTTACAGATGCAATACCTATGACAAGCCCAGAATTTGAAGCAATGATTCGAGAGTCTTGGAGAAATCAGAGGGGCCTTTTAAAAGATGACACAATGATGCAAACCATGAATGAAGGGACCATCTTATATGTATTTCCACATGATTATGTCAACTTTCAGGAACTTGGTCCTGATTGTGTGGGTGTGGGTTTTTGAAAGAGAAAATGCAAGCATTGATGATGTGGTTGAAGTGGGTAGCATCACTTTGCTAAAGTGGCCCATCAAGCAGACAACAATGTTGAATGGGAGCCCATTACAACGCTTTGTTCCTGTTGATGGCATGCATGCTACATATGAGGATGTATCCAACGATGGCAATGTTGGAAAAAACCTTGATGGGAGTAATGTTGTCCAGTTGTCAAGGAAGAGATGATACACTTTCATGAACAGGACTCAAAAATCAAAAGCAGCACCAGCTTCGACTTTTTACCTTTCAAACAAATCAATTCAAAGGGTATCATGCATTGATTGTTGTGCACAAAAATGCTGCCAATTTGCAGATCGTGATATGGTGACAAGGTTACGACAACAATTTTGGGGAGAGTCTCAAAAATCACGCACTAATTATGTTTATGATGTTCTTTCTATATGTTATCAGAAAGATGAGAAGTCACGATACCAATTCAGGCTAAATGGCTCTATTGTTTGTTGTAGAGCATGGTATGAGCTACATGGAATACCAAAGACATCATTTTATCGATACAAGGAGAACTTTGAAAATGGTGTGTGCCAATATGTACATGGGAACACATGTACATTGAGAAGGGGACTTCAACATACTAGTTTAGCAAGAGCACTACTAAATGAGTTTGTGGAAAACAACTCTGAGAAGATGCCACATAGAAGTAGAACACTGCTAGATGGCTCAAGAGAGACTCAATTGGTGATTCCATCGACATACAAACAAGTGGATATTTTATGTGAAATCAACACGACACTTGACCAAATGGGCTATGAGAAGAAGCTATCCCAATCTTCTTTTGGTAGAATTTGGAACAAAGAGTACCCACATGTCACTTTAACAAAGACGAGTGAGTTCTCTAAGTGCAATATTTGTAGCTCAATCAAGGCAAGGTTAGAAGCTAAACCTTCTCTTGAAGAGAGAGCTCTTCTCTTGAGGGAGAGAGAAGTTCACATGGCACAACAAAAGAGTTGCAGAAGCCTATATTATGCATGGCGCACGTATTCAGAAACTCAACCACAAAAATATGTATGCATAATCCATGATAAGATGGATCAAAAGAAGACTGCCATTCCTAGATTACGCATTGTTCCCAAGGGTGTGGATTCATGATATAATCTGTAGGTGGCATTGATTGGCATGATCACTCATGGACATGGAGAAGGTCATTACGGACACTTTGTCTTGAATGGTTTGTGGCCAGCTGATCCAAATCTTACAATTGGCTCAATTGCTAATTGTTTACATAACCTCGAGAGGATAGATAAGCATCCTCTTGGTGATCTAGTAACAAATGGACTTCCAAGGAGCAATATTTCACTACTACATGCTTTGAACTCAAGGGATGCTTTGGACTACCATAACTTGAGTGATGGAAAAGAGTCCATTGTGCAGTCGTCAGAAATTGCAGAAGAGGAATTGGGGTCAACATTTCGCAGATTGCCAGAGAACTTGTTGCTACAATTGGATAATTGTGCAGGGGAAAACAAAAATCGATACTTATTTGCCTATTTGTCAATGCTTGTTGCAAGGGGTGTTTTCAAAACCATCCAGCTGGGATTTTTAATGGTTGGGCATACACATGAGGACATAGACGCCATGTTTAGTAGGTTTTCAGAGAAGTTGAGAGTTACACAAACCTATACTTTGCCACATTTGATGGATACATTACGAAACAGCTCATCTTCATCTCCAGCTCCATTTTTTCTCACAAAGATCCCCGATTTCAAGCAATATTGTGATGGCTATCTTTGTGATGGACAAGACATACTTGTTGGACATTCCAAACCGCTTCAGTTCAGGTTCTTTATACAGGATGAGACACCAATGATGCAATATAAGGCACATGTAGGTGTATCAAGTTGGAGTGGAAGTATTCGCCTTTGGAAAACAGACACAGAAGGCAAGCCAATGTTACCACATGGAGATCCACCTCTAGTACAAATGGCAGAGTATGTCAAGGCCCACGAAGAAGTCATTTTGGGGCTAAAGAACTATATAAAATTTTGGAAAAATTTAGGGAATGGTTCAAGCATTCCGCGATATTATAGACCCGTGATAGATTATTGGAGTAAGGTAATTGAAGAGATTGGAAAAGCAATCATATCAGAGGGATTCTTGTATGAAATGTTTTGGCCAAAAACTCAAGAATATTCTCACCTACAAAGCACTACAATGAATTTGCAACAAGGAGCAGAAAGATTCCTAGGCCTTGAAGAGTTGAATGATCATTTTTGTGGGCCTCAACGAGATAGGCCAAGGGAAGAGTTTGACCCTATTTCTGATGTGCACCAAGGTGACTTTCTTATGCTTGTTCCGAGTGACACAGAAATCTATCCAGTGTGGCTTGCAATGGCTTTATCTGACATTGATAATGAGCCTACATCACCAAACTACAGAAAACTCTTGATTCAATATAGGGCACCTTGCGCGAGAAAAAGTGGGATGACAGATACTCAAGCTTACAGTAATTGTTGGAAGGGTTATTGGGCTGTCAACTATAAGGACCCACAAGTGTGGGAAACTATAGATGCAATTGTTGGGTTCTGGAGACCCAACAAAGAAGGACCATTTTCTAGAATAAAGATTCCAGAAAGACATGCTCTAAAAGCCAAAGAAGGCCTCACTCGTGCACATCAGCCACACTTGGATCAAAGTTCAGATATGGTATCAAATGTGGAGTAGAATTATGTGGAGCTTCTATTGTGACTATACTAGTCAATTTGTAAACAAAATCTTTTTTGTATCTTCCTTTGTTTTATGTAATTTATAGTTATTATTCAAATCCATGTGTTGTACATCCTCTTGACTTTTGGTGTTTATCAACACCACAATCCTATGAGATTTTCACTTTATTTACTAGCCACACACCTCAATTTTTCCCACTTTAAGTGAAAAATTCCCAAATTACATGAATTCGGTCGATTTGGAGATTCCCATAATGTGAGATTTTTACCAAAATACCTAATATGGTCTTGCTTTAGCTAGGGGAATGAGGTTTTGGCCATAGTGTTCAACAATATGGCGACACGATTGTCCAGGGATGAACGGGAACTCTTTAAATTAGAAATTGGGACCAAAGTCTTTGGCATACGAGGAAGCACAACTTGTTGGAAGAGTGTTGACCGTAGTTACCTTACCCGTAACCAAGAACCCTTTCGTCAATTCTTCATCTATATTGACGACAGTCTAAGAGATTGGTTTGCCAACTTCAGACTACTTTAACTGAGAATATGGCTAGGCCTAGAAGACATGTTCTACTACTTAGCGATGTGTTCCAAAATATTAAGAATTATTGAAGTCGCTAAGAAGTTTGAAGCTCTTGTAGCTCTCATAGGAAAAGAAAAGCTGGAAGATAACTACAGACCACATTGTCACATGGGAGGTCTGAGAGAATACCCTATTATGAGAGCTAAAATAATATTTAGAGAATTAGCTCCCAAGACACCCATAATATTGTAACGAGATCATAAAAATCAAATATTGATGAATAAAAGAAGTGTAGGCTCAGTTTTGGTTCACATGTATACTAAGTTTTCTCTCTCTCATTGTCTTGTTTTAGATGGATCTTCTTAATTGTCTAGATGAACTCCCGAGTGACTTTGCACAAAGAGTCTTTTCCAATTATGCGGTTGGATTCAGTCTCCATTGGAGAATTGAAGTGGCTCAAGTTTCAAAGGGGACTAGAGATTACCTTGTACCCAACACTTACGTAGCATGGGAGTTATATAGTGAAGCTCAGCCTGAACATTGAACACAAGTTCTTGATAGGTTTATGACCAACCCACAACTTTGAGTGAAGGAAAAGATCCAAGAAGGTGATGTTAAAGTGCAAGGATATGTTCTTTACCTTAACTTATGCTCTCTTTTGGACATACCGAGTCGTGAACTCATACTTAGTAAGAAGGCCCTTATGCTAAACCAAAGATATGACTTTTGTGAGAAGGCCATAATCAAGTGTGAAAGAAATCAAACGGCGGTAACCAATCCTATTATGTACCCCAAGATTGGTTCAATAGAGTGTATGGACCTATCCTCAAATACAACCCTCACAATGTCACCATTACCTTTGATGACTACGAGAAACCAACGTGCATTGGTGACTTTGCCCAAGCACAACCAATGGTAGTGAACTCGAGTAGATACTTCTACAGAAAGGATGTAAATGAATGACAGGCTCATGTAAACTACTTTACTGGATTATCATCCAAGGATGTATCACAGGGGGAAGAATGGTACGAAAAGAAAGACGTGACTTTTAGTGCACAAGTTGAAGTGCTAAAGTTTGGCACCCGAGATGTGAACAAATATAATGGTAGAAGCTCAGTTGTAGGAACCAATTTTTTTTTCATTGGACCCTTTTGTATTTATGTATCTCCCTAGAAATACTTGTATCTTTTTGGTCTTTTGTGGTTATAAAAATTTGATTTAGATATAACACATATTGTTTAGAGGATATAATAATTGAGTTTGAATCTTAGTTTTATCATTCTAATTAACTTGAGTGATGGGATGTGTGTGTAGATAACTGGCATCTTACCTCGAGGAATATGGGCGGATATACTCTCTCTCCTTATGGTGGAGGAGCATTTTCAAACTAGAGTAGAAGTACAAAGGCTTGTCACTACCATGCATAACAAGGAAGAGAAGAAAAGGTTGATGTCTATGGATTTCATTGTACTTAATGCCTTCTGAGCTTGGTATCATTATGCTGCAAGGAACCCCGGGTTTAGACCACCTCAGCATAAACCCTCGCTTGTTGGGAGTATCGAATGGATACAATCTAAGTTGGGAACGGAGATTGTAGTCACTAATCAAATATTGTACATATTAGCCCAGTACCTTGGAAGTTATTCTCTGACTTATTTGGGAATTCACTGATCTACAATCCTTGCAATGTAAAATATTTTATAGAATGTCTACAACAGACCTCAGTGCCTTGCACATTGTGCAAATATACACAACTCAGTGGGATGGGACACACCGGATGTGTTTCCAAAAGAATCTTCTTTCTTCTATGACTACTTTGGGTACCTGAAGGCGATTATCCATATCGGAATGGGAGTAATTGTAACCAACAAATCTCTTACTCAAGAATTGGTATGACTCACATTCCAACGAAAAAATGTTCCAGCCAAAGATCGTAAAGGACAAAAAGCTTCTCGGACTGAAAGGAGATTTTGAAGAATATTGGGTGCAGACCTGACCAAAGTTGGAGGAAGCTCCTCTAAACCACTAGAGGACCAATTTCACCATTACATTCGGGCATATGAAGAGACGAAAAGGGTAATTGATCAGCAAAACTTAGAGCCTTTCACGATGGAGGAAGTGCAAGACATCAAAAATAAGTTGAAGGAAATGTCAAAAACATTGGTGAAGAAGGATCATGAGAAAGAGCAAACGGAAGATGAAACGCCACCTTCACCACCAAGTTCTTCCACACCTCCTTCGAGTCCAAAACCATCTACACTCGAACCCCAATCATCACCAAAAGCAATAGAAGAGGCCACATCTACACATGAGGATCAGGAAAAAGATGAAAGGAATACTTATGAAGATCTCATAAGCGGGATATACAATGGTAGAGGCTTCAATAGTGGTTTACGGAACTCCTAACCCACCATGGGCTGTAAAGGAAGAAACAGAGAGACAAGAGCTCTCCAGGGACAAGGAAAGAGATGATGAATATGAAAAGAGGAAGGTAGACAAAGAGTCTCAGAAAATAGCTCCAGAAAGATACTCACCATAGCTCGGAGTGCCAGGGATGGTACAAGTCCCTCCAGTGCCTCAATGGAGTCCTTTGGCTATCCCATGCCAATCACCACCTGCAGGAGTAATGATTAGTATGGGTTATCAGGTTCCATTGGTTGTCCCAATAAATAGACCAATAGCTAGAAACCTGGTAGCAGCAAACTCAAGATGACATAAGAGCCGCCTATGAAATACTGGACAGGGTCAGGACGCGGTCTCTTACCATTGCTGAAGAGAACAACATGCTGTGTACCAAGGATTACAAAATACAAATAGAACATGATAACCTCTCAAATTTGGTACAAGATACCCACTTGAAGGACAAAAAAGTAGAGAAGGAGCTTGACACACTTACTGCAACACTAAGGGAGTCTGAGAGCAAAAGAGACACTCTCACACTAGAGATGACTGAAGTCCTTAGAGTAATCAAGACTCTCTAAGAGCAAAAAGATCAGGTCGAAGAGGAATTAGAAGCATCAAAAGACGAAGTCCTAGAGTTGAGAAAAATTAGAGCTCCAGGACTTAACAATCAAAAGACTAAGGGCTACACCAAGGGCGGTGCGGGCCAGTGCAGGGGCATATGCCCAAATTATACAAGCCTTGGAAGCACAAATCACCACCCTGCAGAAGGAATTGCGGCTAGAGAAAAGGTAGATAATACATATGGCAGAAGGATCTCTAGCTCCCAAAGAAAGAATGAGAGCCAAACACCAAGCTCTCCAGAAAGAACATGAAAAACTTAAAAAGAATCTAGAAACAGTGCAAGAAGAAATGGTTGACATGGCAGAGGAATCTACTCAACGAGACATATTTGCACAAAGACAGATCACGGACTTGCAAAAGGAAATAGCAGATTTAAGGACACAGGAATGAAAACCAGGGCCCAATGAAACGGAGACAAATGCTAGAGATGAGCCCATGGAAATTCCTGAAGGTGTCGAAGATATACAACACCAGGAAGAACAGGAGGAGACAGTGGTAGAACAAACACAACCACTGACTGCAAAGGAGGAGACATGCCCTTAGCTTTTGATAGAAAAGACCACAACAGAAGACCACAAGGTAGGCTTGGAATGGGAAGCAAGAATGCTCCATTCTATAGGAGTC
This sequence comes from Adiantum capillus-veneris, assembly GCF_014529385.1. NCBI lineage: Eukaryota > Viridiplantae > Streptophyta > Polypodiopsida > Polypodiales > Pteridaceae > Adiantum > Adiantum capillus-veneris. The sequence goes on from NC_140959.1 coordinate 32,654,350, forward strand.
CAAGGCCTGACCGCAAATGTACTTAGGGAGGAATGGATGCAACCCACACTCCCATATCCTCTCCTAAAGTATGAGGTAATAATACTCAAGAAAAGAGTGAAAGCAGAAGTCACAGATCCGATGTATGAAGGAGATATTAAGAATACAGAGGCTGCAGGTAAAGTGGTGGACTCTCAACCAAGATGGAGAAAAGCCTGGCTCCTAAAGTACCCATGATTTTTGAAATACTTGGTGGAGGCCCCAAAGATAATTAGAGGTGACCTATTATTTTGCCCAGTCCCTTGTGTCCTCACTTGGGTAAATCACTTTATAATCATAAAGGCTCATCCAAACTGGCTTAACTACCCATCTATGCCTGCACCCATGGAAGGAGAGAGAATATGTGTCTGTTACATGGTGAAAACCTTGAAGGGCGCCATTAAGATCTTCACAGGCTCTCCAGACTTGACGTGTGTCATGATCAAGAAAATATGCAAAACGTTTTTGACTTGCATTGAAGTGTTTGTGCCTTCCAAAGCCATGAATTCTACATTCCTATCAACGGGTGACAATGTCACTGCAATGACATATGATCTATCAAAACAACCATCTTCAGAGGTGTTACATTTACTATATCAGAGAATCATGTTTTAACCCAGCTATCATATGCAAGCTTTTGAAGAAGCTTTCTACACGGGGTTCTTTACATACAATAGCAAGATATTCCGCTCAACAGTCACTTTGGGGAATATCAGGTATGAATCATACCTAAAGCTGCTAAAACCACTAGGCTTCCACTGATAGCAGAGTAGCTCTCACTAAAGCAAAAGTGCAAGACCATTCATGTCAGGGATGACATGGACGCGGAAGGAGGGAGTGTTGACGGTGTAATACAGAAGAAGTTCCCCAATACATTGTACCATTATTTTTTGAAGCGAAATGATAATTTTTGTAATAGTTGAGCAGCCATTAAACTTTGTGGGAACAAACCTCTATGGAGGAATGTATATATGTCAATTTTTGTAACCCTAAACCCAACATTTGAGTTAATCAAATCCAGTTATCATTGTGTGTGGTGTCTGAGAGAGAGAGAGAGAGAGAGAGAGAGAGAGAGAGAGAGAGAGAGAGAGAGAGAGAGAGAGAGAGAGTGATTTCTTCTCTTCCCTACGCGTCCTACGGAAGGTCCATTTCTAAAGCGACACTACCATTGTGTTAACAACGGCGAGGGCTTAGTCAAAATCACACACTATTGGCGTTGAATGGAACTCCTACGAGCTTTTGGGTGAGTTTTCTTGCAAAAGAGGTGTGCGTTTGGTGAGTTCTTTGCACCTATAGGTTCATGACAAGTAGGACTACAATTAGGATCATATGCCATGAAAAATGGTAACCTTTATTTTGTTGCCTGTCTTTATACGCGATTGTCCCAAGAGGTAGTGTGAGGTTGGTTATCAAGTCACAATCCATAGGGTATTGATCTCATGATAAGGAGAGTATATCTGTTGAGTTTTGTGACATTTCGAATGCATTTGGCCTAGATTTAGATATCATTAGCATCATAGGTTGGGTTGCTTTCACTAGTGTGCGTAAGAACACTTGGATTCAATATCCTCGATTAGAGATTGTCTTAGAAGGTCAAGAAGTAGTTTCACAACCATCTTCTTGTTTCCATGAGCCTACGGGTTAATCTTTGCCCTCGGCCGACATAGAGTTTTTGGTTCTATTCTCGCTATGCTAGCATCTTCTCGCGGCATACCCGCCAAAAAGCAAGTTCCTTGAAGTTGACATTTTTGGCATTGTTGTCGGGGAGTTGCTATGTGCCAAGCTCCAACTGTGGTAAACATTCTGTGTTGAGGCTATTTTTTGCGTATTTGAAAGGTTGAGAAGTGTGTGTGTGTGTGTGTGTGTGTGTGTTGTATATGTGTGCATAATAATGTCGGTTATTTTCTATTTTTTTGTAAATCTAGGCTCTATTAAGTCTCCCAAATTCAATTTTTATGTAAATGCAAGTTTTATTGAGGTCGATTTTTGAGTTGTTTCCTTTGAAAGCTAATAATGAAAGAAAACCAAAAAAACCACCCTATAACAGGTTGGGATTTTTGAAATTGACAAACAAAAAATGACTCTAGCTAGTTCTCATATAAGCGAGAAAAAGAAAGAGCGTCGTCGGTGCCGACCTCAATCTCAGTCTTAGTCTCGATCTTGATTTATATATATATGGAGTAGGATCCTCCATAGCTTCCTTTCAAGTGAAGGAATAGTGTGTCTCATCTTACCTAAATACCCCACTTCTCAAGAAAAAAGTAAGCATTCACCTTTCCCTCCACAAGCCTCCTTTAAACTTTTCCCTTTTTCCCTAGTGGGATCTAGGATTCACCTTTCCCTCCACATGTAGAGTGCGCAGGTGATGGAGAAGGTAGGAAAGAAGACTATGCACACACACCAATACACATCAAGACACACACACACAATCGTTACCATGCAACAGCCATTCAACGTGCTGCTCTCACTCTTCTTCACTTTTGAATATTATCCAAAGTATATTTACAACATAATATAGTTAGTGTCCGGCCACCCATAGCACAATGGACATATTCTTTAACACCCCCCCTCAAGCTCAGAGTGAGCTTGCATATGATGGATTCCCAATGCTTCACGAAAGTAGCAAAACTTATCCTTTCCAAGAGCTTTTGTGAATATATCCGCAACTTGATCATTTGTCTTCACATACACCAAATCAATCTCATTTGCCAAAACTTTTTCTCTAATGAAGTGATAATGTACCTCAATGTGTTTAGTGCGAGCATGGTAAACTGGATTCTTTGCCAACATGATGCCGCTAATATTGTCACAATATATAATGACACTGTCAAGATAGTCAAAACCAAAGTCTACCATAAGTACTCTCAACCATGACTCTTCACATGTTGCCAAAGTTGCTCCGCGATATTCAGCTTCTGTACTTGATAATGCTACAGTTAATTGCTTCTTGCTACTCCAACTTATCATACCATTGCCAATGGAAAATTCATAACTACTTGTAGATCTTCTATCCATAAAATCTCCTGCCCAATTTGCATCTGTGTGACCATAAAGACAAAGCTTCCCATTCTTTTCATAAAACATTCCATAACTGACAAGGGCTTTCACATATCTCATAATCCGTCTCACTGCATCAAGATGACTTTTACATGTCTTTTGCATGAATTGACTCACAACACCCACTGCATAACTCAAATCTGGCCTTGTTATTGTCAAGTAAATAAGGCTTCCAACCATCTTGCGGCACATAGTGACAATGTAATGTCTATCATCAAACAACTTCACATTTTGATCAAGAGGTGTATCGACCGGTTTGCATGCTGTCATTCCATATTTCTCAAGCATATCCAACGTGTATTGTCTTTGTATCATCCAAATTCCCAATAAAGTGTTGACAATTTCAATTCCCAAGAAATATCTCAACTCACCAAGGTCCTTCATGTTGAATTCTCTCAACAAACTCTTCTTGACATGCAAAATTTGCTCATCATGACTTCCAGTGAGAATCAAGTCATCAACATAGATAACAATAATGACGATCTCTCTATCAACATGCTTCAAAAACAATGAGTGATCAACAGTAGACTGTTTAAATTCAGTCTTCTTCAAGAATCTGGTTATCTTTTCACACCAAGCTCTAGATGCTTGCTTCAAACCATACAATGTTTTCTTCAACTTACATACATAATATGGAAACTTTGGGTGTTGATAACCCTCTGGCTGTATCATATAAACTTCTTCTTCCAAGTCATCATTCAAGAATGCATTATCGACATCCATTTTCCGTAACTTCCAACCGAACATACTTACCATTGCTATCACCAATCTGAATGTTGTCATCTTTGCAACTGGACTAAATGTCTCATCATAATCAAGACCTTTTGTTTGTGCATAACCTTTAGCAACAAGCCTCGCTTTGTATCTCTCCACACTACCATCTGACTTGCACTTGACTTTGTATACCCATTTTGAACCAACTGCTTTCTTTCCACTTGGTAAGCGAACCAAATCCCAAGTGTCATTCTTCACAAGACCATCCATCTCATCATCCATAGCTGACTCCCATTCTGATTTTCCAATTGCCTCTTGAAAACATGTAGGCTCTTTATGTTGCACACGTGAAACCATGTATGCATAATGTGTACGCATGTAATCGTTGTATGTCAATCTATCAACTGGATAACGCACCCTCTCTGATATTCTCAATTGTGGTGCACTCTTCTCTTCAACTCTTGCATATGGGGGTACAAATTTCTCAATATGCTTACTGCCAGGTGTCCTCAAATGTGGTAAACCATGCTCTTCATCGAGGCTTTCATCTCCAGAACTCTCCTCAACCATTTTCTTCTTGCCTTTCTCGTCTTGCTTCTTATCTCGCAAAACGACCACTCCATGGGTTGACACTTCCTGTACTCTCCTTTGCCATATGTGGTCCTGAAATAGTTCTTGTTGATGGTCCTGGATTATCAACAACATGACGCACATTCTCTTGATCTTCATACTCATCTTCTATCATCATTGGATTTGGTTTATACCATGATTCATGCTCACAAAATCTGACATCTCTACTGACATAAACTTGTCTTGTCATAGGATCATAGCACTTGTAACCTTTCTTTTCAACTAGGTAGCCCAAGAATATACACTTCACTCCCTTTGGCTCCATCTTCTTTCTTGATTCATTTGGCACATGAACATAGCAAACACATCCAAAAACTTTCATGTAGGAAATTGTTGGCAAGTAATCTGTCTTCTTATGCCTTGTTCATGTAAGTAATCATCAAAACTATGTGACATGTACTCTCCCCCTCCATCTGTACGTAGGCATTTAATTTGACAACCATTCTCTTTCTCAACCATAACTTTGAACTCCAAGATTACCTCAAATGCCTCTGACTTTGCCTTTAGAAAGTAAACCCATGTCATTCTGCTGTAATCATCCGTGAATGTGATAAAATATCGACAACCATTTGGTGTAGCATGATCACAAGGTCCCCAAATATCTGAATGAACAATTTCCAAAGGACTTTGGCTAATTCTCCCCCTCTTTGGAAATGGTAAACGAGATTGCTTTTCAAATTGACAAGCTTCACAAACATAATCAAAATTCAATCTTCCAAACTTTGGTAATCCACGTACAATTTGATTTGATTGCATATGCTTTAGTCTTCTAAAATTGACATGACCAATCCTCTTATGCCATAACTCTGCCCAATCATCTTGAGTGCCTGATTTGTTTGCATACATACCACTGTGTAAACATGGATCTCCAGCTTCTAATGAGAACAAGCGACCTTTCTTTCTTCCACATGCCAATATCTTGCCTGGTCTGCCTTTGTGAAACTCCTTTATGAAGGAGCCATAACGATTAAAACGGACTTGCAACCCTTCATCTGTCATCTGTCCAATTGATGCTAAATTCTTTGTGATTGAAGGCACATATAGAACATCTCCCAATGTGTTGTATGTCCCGTCTTTTTCTAGCAATGAAACTGAACCAACATACGTAATCTGATGCATAGTATCATCACCTGTAGAGACAAACTCATCCTCTTCTAATTTCTCTTTTCTATCAAACCATTCACCATGATATGTCATATGATTTGTGGCACCACTATCTAAATACCAATCATCTGTATGATGTTGCTCCACCATGCTTCCAACAACATCCTCCATAGGAAATAAATGTCCACTTGATCTATTGTCATATATAATATTTTGATCATGAGGATTATATCTAGCAAAGTTTCCTCCATGTCTGCCATAACCTCGGCCTCTTCCACCACGATCACGATTTTGATTTAGCCTTGTGTAACATTCTCTTTCAAAGTGACCATAAATGCCACATCTGTTACAATATCCATCTCTTTGAGGATGTACAAATCGTCCACCTCCACGTCCATGAGGTCGGGCTCTCCCCCTGCCTCTTTGGTTGTAATCATTGTAACTTTGACTTTGTTGTTTTTTCCATTGACCTCTTCCAGCATTGTTTCCACGACCATAGTTTCCTCTTCCACCTCTATTGTTTCCACGACCTCTAGAGTAAAAAACCTGATCTCTGGAATTGTTATTTGATGTAGAAGGACCTGACTTGCTTAACTTCACCTCTTCTTGCAAACAAAGGTTTACTAACTCTTAAAAATTAGGCATGTGTCCTCGAACAGATATAGATGTATCCAATGACTTGTATTCCGGTCCCAAACCATTCAATGTCATTGAAACTAAGTCATCATCTGGAACTTCAACATTAATGCTCGCAAGATCTTCCTGTATTTGCTTTATCTCTGTCACATAATCTGATATGGATCTATTTCCTCGCCAAACACAATGTAACCTTTGCTTCAAGTGAACTTTTCGTGGTTTTGTATTGGAGCTGTTCATTCTTGCTAGTATCTCCCATGCTTCCTTTGGAGATTGAGCCTTCTTCACATGTGGTATAAAGAAGTCACTAATGCATAGTGAAATCCAATGCATCACTTTCCTTGAGTGCTCGATCCACTTCTTGTAAGCTTCTACTCTTGCTTGCCATGTTTTATGTGCTTCAACATTCTCTCTGTTTGGTTCCAAAACAACCTCGGGACACTCTTGTTCACCTGTAATGTAATCCCATAAACCTTTGCCCATGATAAAGTTCTCCATCCTGTAAGACCATATGCTGTAGTTCTCTCTGGTCAGCTTCTCTCCAACAATCTGTGTGACTTAAGTTGAACTTTCTGCCATCTTCACTCTCTCAATTTCTTCCAAAGGATTTGGACAAAATTTCGACAGAGTTTGTTTGTATTTGGACAATATCTCAAGTGACAATCTCAACCAAAGTACTCATAAACACTGACAGAAAATCTCTCACTGCCAAGGAAAAATCCACTTACTCACTTTGCCACATACTGACTCAATACTATGCATAAATACTCTAAAACAATGTCCACATGGACTTGTATGCAAATGAAATCCATACGTTGTCCTGTACCACATATCCATACATCCACTGTTTGACGGGTACGCCGCGACGGACGTCAGCACAGCGAGAACTGACCTAACAAGTAATGTCAGCTAAGGACGAAGCTCGACCCGCAGGCGCGTGGAAGCAAGCATAAGGTGTCAACCTACACTCGACCGACTCCTAACTAATTCCTACAGAGGCCCCTACCAATTGTCTAAGTCACAGTCTTCAAGAGAACAAAAGAGGATACTTCCTACAATGCTTGCTAGAGCCGAACACCTATCAAACACTTCCGAAACACCATAGAGCTTGAAGGAGACCCTACTAATACCTATAGGCCACTCTCCTTAAGGTCTATGAACCAAAATCACGACCCAAAACACCAGGTGCAGAAACACGTAGGATGTCTGGCCGAAATCTGCACGTCTTCGTTTCCAAAATCTGAAGTGCCTAATGTGTATCTCTACTCAATGTGAACGCGTGGATATGCTGCAATGCAAAATCAGATAACGTATGCTCACCCAAACAACCGATGAATCTCGTAGAAGGAGCTCCCAAAGCTGGACCGTACGCGCGCAATGTTGGTATCGGCTCATAGCTCTAATCGGGGGCAACACACTGCACTTCTCCGCACTCGATTCCGACCACCGTAGCACACGTAGCGTCAAGACAAAGCTCACACTCTCTCTCACGTACACAGTACGCTCACTCACAAACTTAAACTTCTTTAAAATGACAAAAGGTTTTTCATTAAGGTCAAAAAGTGATATATATACCTTAAAACTTCTCAAACCCTAATGTTCCAAAATCATCCATCTACTCCTTCTAACTATCAAAACTGGGATACAATCTGGAAACTTCTGTAAGTCCCAATATTTACAAGGTGAAAATTCGGGTTTTCCTCAATGAATGACTAATTACAAAAAATAATAATCCGCCGAGTAGTTGGATGCCGTGGGGTGTGTCCAGCTTCTAACATCCCCCCCCTCCTTGTTCATGTCATCCCCAACATGGCCTTGATCTTGTGCTTCACCTTATGGTCTCCCGCATCTTTAGCAGTGATTCGTACCGTGCATGTAGGTTTAGCATTGTTGGTCCAAAGATATCTGTATGCATGGTGAAGAATCCCGTGTAGAATGCTTCTTCAAACGCCTGGAGGTGATAGGATGGGAGAAACATGATTCTTTGATACAACGCATGTATCACCTCCTTGGAAGGCTGACCTAACATATCATAAGCACATCTGTATGTGTCCTGGAAGAAGAATATGCTCTCAGTCACCTGTCCTGGCTTGAAGTTTTCAAACACTGCTAAGATGGTTCTGCAGATCTTTCTCATCATAATGCATGTAAGGTCAGGTGAGCCAGTGAACAACGTGATGGCGCCCGTTAGGGTTTTCACCATGTATTGTACACTTATTCTCTCATCTGCCTTCATGCCTGGAAGCTTTGGGTAGTTCAGCCAAGTGGGTTGGCTTCTCTGTAAGATTTCGTGTGCTTTCCACGTCCTAACCCTTGGTAGAGGATAGAAGCTGAGGTTGTCTCTGATGTGTTTAGGTGCTTCTACCAAGTGTATTAGGTACTGCGGGTACTTGGTAAGCCAAGCCTTCCTCCACTTGGGCTAAGAGTCCACTATCAGCTTTACTCCTTCTGGCCTCGAGGTGTCTGCGTTGTAGAGAGGGACTGTTGGCTCTTCTCTGATTCGCTTATTTATTGTTGCTGCCTCATACTTTAGCAATGGATATGGGAGAGAGGGTTGAATCCATTCACGCTTGAGATTGCTGGCGTCGATTTTCTGAATTGTCATTGATTTGAAAACCCTCTGTTCCCATTCCAAAGCCTCTTTTGTGCTTTCTCTCAGCTCTGTCTCTATTGCTTTTCGAAATATTTCCTCCTCTTCTTGTGTTAGATCCTGGGGCTCTTGAGAGGAGCGTTCTATGCTTTCCTCTGGCATGGGTGTGTCCACAGGATCTGTCACATTGTCGAGGTCGATGCCCTCATTGGCAGCTGGCCCTGAGCTCTTTGCTTCTACTTGTTGCCGGCCTTTCAACTCCTCAATTTGCTTGAGGAGTGTCTGCTTCTCCGCTTCGGCTTCTCCGCCCATAGTCACGAGGAGGTCATTGAGTTCAGCATTTACCTTTTCGGCCTCCTCGAGCTTTATCTTCATGCTCTCCAATTCTTCTTGTAGGGCTTTCTGGCTGTCCTCCAATCTGGTTTGCATTGCGATAGAACCTTCAGCCATGATTACCCTCTACTTCTTCTCAGGAGTCAACTCCTTTTGGAATTCTTGCATTTGCTCTTCATACATTTGACTCTCCGAAATAATATGAGTCGAGCTTGTAGCTCTAACTCTAGCAGGTGATGCTCTTAGCCTCTGGATGGTTTGATCTTTGACTTTTAATTGGTCCTTGAGCTCAAGGACTTCATCCATGCTTGCTTCTTGTTCTATTTCCGCCTTTTCCTTAGCATTCCTCAAGGCCTCTACTTCTTTCGTTTCCTCTACTAGCTGGAGTGTCAGATTATCCTTTTCTTTTTCTGCATCTCATAATGACTTGCTGAGTTGTAGGCACTCTTCTTCAGCTGCTTGCAATCTTTTTGCCGCTGCCTCATTTGCTTCTTCCTTTGCTTGGAAGTTTTGTAGAGCAATGGCCAAGCTGGCCTGGAGGTCAGCTTCTCTTTCTTTTTGTCCTTGGATTTTTTCCTGCAGTAGATCTCTTTCCATCTTGGTCTTTACTTCAGTGGCCTTTAGAGTTATTAATTCTTCGTCTGATGCCACAGATTGTGCCCTTATTCCAGCTAGCATTGTCATCACCACATCCCAATCATTCGAGGGCGGGTGCAGGTCTACTGTGTCGGTAGCAATTTCCTTAAGTTCAACTAGCCAGATGCCTGGCATCTGTTCTTTACTTCCTATCCTTGCCAAGTCGAATGCGACTGTGGCGGCTTCTTCCCTTGTATAGCCTATAGCTAGAAGGTCCAAAAATGCATAATATGCTTCCTCAAGCTCTTTTTTCTCAGATGCAAGCTTGGCCTCTTCCTTGGGTTCAGGTTCTGGCTTTTGATCTTGCTCTTCAGCCCGGTGTTCTTCTTGATTGTCTCCAGCCTCCTTATCTTCTGGTGGTGGGCTGCTAGGGGGTGGTGATGGTTGTGGTGATGGCTGTGGGCTAGGTTTAGGGCTATCTGGAAAAGATGTAGGTTTTCCCTTAAGATCTCTATCTGCTTTTGTTTTTCTTTCCCTTTCTTGGTTTTCTTGTTCATCTAGCAATGTTTGTCGTATCTGCTCCACTTCTTCCTCGGTGAAAGGGATGTGGAGAATGTTTTCCGCTGCAGCATCAAGAATCTCGAAATTATTGATGTAGTCTTCGAAGCGGTCCCTCTGCACTCTTCTTGAGGATCCGGACATAGACTCGAGGGATGGCTTCCCTAATTCGTTTAAATCGCCCTTGAGGACTCTTTCTGCTCGGAAACTCTCCATTAGCCTCTCGAGTCTAGCTGCTTTTACTGATCGAGTCTCTTTGGCCGGCACTTGAACAGATTTTTTTTTGCCTTTCTTCTGCTCAGGTTGCTCCTCTTCCACTGGCTCTAGTCGTCTCTTCAACCTTGTAGCCACCCTTGGTGCTCATTGTGGCTCGTCTTCTTTGTCTTCCTTTACCCTTAGCCAGTCATTCTGAGATGGGGGGTCAGGCCACCTTCCCTTGGCGTGTAGTACTGCATAAACTACCTTGGTTATCATTTCTCCTAGCACTATGTAGGTTGGATTTTTGTTTCCCATTTTCACCAGGCTGTCATGTATGTATGCCGCATAGTTGATTATCTTCGGGGTGCCTTTCGTCATCGCCCAAGTAAATGTTGTGGCAATTGCACCTGGCGGCATCCTGTACTTCTGTGGCCTCTTCGTGCACATGTGGAAGTACTGGTTGTACAAATGGCTCATGATCGCCACCTTTGGGTTGGCGATGTCTTCAAAAGTGTAATTAGCCTTTTTCTCTTTGTACACCTTTACTTCATCCCTTCTCTTTGTCACACTGTCTCCCTGATTGGAGAGATCTAGTGCATGGGCTACAACTCGCTCCGTGATAATGATCTCTGTATCGGGTCTGCCGTGCAAATATGTTACCTTGGCCACTCCATCTTCTTTAATGTTGGTTACAAACTCCCATACTCTTTTGACGTCCACCCCTGCTGGGATTGCTTTGAAATAGTTATGGACGTCAATTTTCTCCAAGTAGCCGGCCATTTTTCTTCGGACAAATTCATTGAGCTCTCTTGGCAGCATTCACAGCTCTATTACATTGCCGTCATTGTCCTTGAACACTCCCTGGTAGATCTTTAGGTCGTTTGACTCTAGTAGATCTTCCTGTATCCAGGTGCTTGTGGGCCTTAATGTTCCCTCTGGAATGACAAATGGTTCCACCTCGTCCAAATAGTCTTTGATTGTCATTCTCTTCTTCTTTGCTGGTGACTTCGAGGCTACCATAGATCCTCTCATGTCTGGAGCTGGTCAGGTAGACGTGCGCGTCGTAGAAGCTGCTGGAAGGTCGATCCGCTCTAGGTGGCAGAAGCTCTCTCCACAAAGTCAATAGTGAGAATGAGCTAAAAATGGGGTGAAAATTTCTTATTATGGAAGTCCCCGAACCATTTTTCATGAAATTTGACATGTGCTCCTATCTTTCTACAAGATGCGGTTTAGGCTCAAAAATTTCTTGATTTGGACTCCATTTGCTCTGTTTACCAGAAATTTGTCATTTCGGTCAAAACTTGGCCAAAACACGCTTTCCGCTCCAGTCTCATAGTTGCACCCCCACTGTACCATAGGTTGTTCTTTAGTCACTAGTCATCCCCATATTTTTTGTTTTTCATTACGACTGTTTTTCATCTGCTTTTTGTATTTTTGGAGTTTTTCTACTGATAATTAGCAAAATTAAAAGAAAATAGAAAATCAAACCCGGAAAATCCCCAAAATTCATAATAGATCACAAACATCACAGCAACACATTATATACACTCACATGCAATTTTTATGGCTGGATTTCTCCGTTTTACCAATATTTTGCCTGAAAAAATAGCTATTTTTACTTATATACACACACCTAGGGGCTTAATTTGGCGTTTGGCCCCATATAACTGTAGCTTCATGCTGTATAAGGGCATATATACTTGGGTTACTCCAAAAATTTCGCATACTCCAAAAAATTTCGCAATCAAACGTCAACCCTTAAAATAGTCAAAAATCGTGCCCTTATTTGTTGTTTCTGTTATTGGTTCCGCATTGAGAATGCCTCCCCCCCCTCCTAGTCGGAGTCCTCCCGGACGACAAGGTTTCGCCTCGGAGTATGAGTTGTGCATAGGTTGAAAAAGTCGTGCTAATGCTTGGCCGATTAATGTGGCCCTATTTTATGCATACTCGGTCAATGCATGGAAATCTTAATGTTGTGCAAGAGAAGGGAATAAGCAAGATGCTTATTGGCATTCGCCGTCGAGACTTCCTGCTTTCTTTGTAAGTAGCAGTTGTAACTCTACTGCTCTCTGTTTAATTGTCTTTTTGGCAAGAGGCAAATGCTTTGCCGACACTGTTGATGGAGTCGTAGCTGTTTGTGAGGATAGAATTGTCTAGGATGTGATAGCTATGGGCCTTATGGCCTTGGCTTTCCATTGGTAGTTTGGTGCTACCAACTTTTGTAGATGGTTTGGCACTTTCTTGTTTGCCACTGGTTTGTCTGTTATCGGCACCCACTTATATCTGTTCTCCTTGTTGACCTGCAGATGTCTGCTTTCCATTGTTGCTTGTACCGTAGGTATTTCCCTTGTCTTTTGCTTTGGTATCCAAATGTGAGTGACATTTGAGTTTTGGCTAAGCCGTTTCTTTGGAATCCATATCTGCCTGGTTACCTTGGTTTTGGGTTGCACCGTCTGCTTTGTTGGAAGTCGGTTGTGACATTGTGTCTTTACAGCCATGGCCTTTCTATCCTTCTGCATCCATACTTGTTTAGCTTGTTTTGGTAGCCTAGATTTTTGCAGTGTAGCCGGTGATTTCAGCTGTCTGTGATTAGCATGGTTGGCCTTTACCTGGTTGTTGGTCTCAGGTTTCATGTTGATCTTTGAGGGTATTTGTTCTTTTGTCTTTGTTGCCAGTGATTGCATGGATTGCATTTGATCCTGATGGTCCTTTTGAGCAAAAGCTATCACCTGCTGTTCGTGTTCGTGCTAGATTGTGACCGCCTGTGCTTTCCAGTGTATCTGGACATTGTATGCTTTTTGCCAAGGTTGCCCTAGCATCATTGGTTGTTGTGTGCTTTCATCTATCACCACATAGAATTTGTGTGGGTAAATATATTGATGTAACTGTATATGAAATATAATCCACCCTAATGTTTTCAATGGGTGTGATGTGCTACTTTCCAGCACTTGGGGAGTAGGATGAAGTTGATCTGTGACTTGGAGCTGTTGGTATAATCCGTAAGAGATCAAATTTGCTTGAGCACCTGAATCGAGCAAGGCTGTTGATTCAACTTGATTGTTGCCCACCTTGACTGTAATTATTGGCTCTACTGTTTCCTCCTCCAAGTTCATCAGTCGAATGGCATTGATTCTCAATGGTGATTTACTTTGTTGTTGTTGTTGCAGAAGCCGTCTTTTTGCAATGAGTTCTTGTGCTTCGGTTTGAGCTTTCTCCCGTACTCTCTCTTTCTCCTTCATTCTTTGCTTTCCGTGATGAATTTGTTGGAGCATCTCCTGTGTGAGTGGTAGGTGATATCTCCTTAGTCGGCACCCACTAATCCAGTTTTGCATTTCTTCACCTGCTAATGTAGCAAGCTTGACAGCCCCACTTTGTGATAGATCATGAATCACAAATGGTCCCATCCCTCGCTTTTTAAGTTTCTTGGCATGTTGCTTCAAGGTATAAACAAGTACGTAATCACCTGTTTTAAACTCTTTGGTACGCACATGTTTGTCAAAAAATTACTTTTGTCTTCTCTTTTTAGCATAGATCGAAGAGATAGCTCGTAAGCAGAGTTCATCTAGCTTTACAAGATCGTTAATTCTTGAACAGAGTTCATGCCCTGTCCATTCCAAGCTTGTTGCTACTCGTAGAGTTGGGATTAAAAACTCTATGGGTAGTATAGCATTTAGCCCGAACACCATGTTGTATGGTGTTGTTCCTATTGAGGTTTTGTAAGCTACCCTGTATGCCCATAGTGTTGAGTGTAGCTGCTGATCTCAATCGGTCCTTGAATTTGACACTATTTTAGTGAGAACCGTACATAGTGTTTTATTCGTGGCCTCAGCTTGCCCATTGGCCTGTGGATGGTATGGTGCTGATTTCCTATGTATGACCATGAAATCCTCTAGTAGATATTCAATGACTTCATTGAGGAAGTGTGTTCCACGGTCACTGACAATTTCTATTGGTAACCCGTAACGTACAAAAACATGCTCATACAAAAATTGAGCCGTGGTGCGTGCATCAGCTTTTTGTGTTGCTTTGGCTTTGACCCATTTTGTGAGATAGTCCGTAGCCACAATGATATATTGGGTATGGGTGCGATATGCAAGGGGTGATATAGGTCCCACAAAATCAATGCCCCATTTTGCAAATGCCCTTGCCCCCATCATTGGCCTTAATGGAATCTTATCTCTTTTGATTGGTACCTTGGTGCGTTGACATGCATCACAACGTTTGACAAACTCTTCGGCATCCATGTGCAATGTAGACCACCAAATTCCTGCGGTTGAGACAATTTTTGCCGTCTTATCGCCCGAAAAATGGCCTCCACTTACTCCGCTATGTGCATGTTCTGGAATTAGCAGGTATTCGCTTTCACTTGCACAGATTCTAAGTTGGTTGTCCTTTCCCCGTTTATAGAGTTGATTTCCAATTAACTGAAAGTAACGAGCTTCCAGCTCTATAGCTTTCTCCCGTGCTCTTGTAATGTTCTCAGGGGATGTTCTATTGGTTAGGAAGTCAATGGTGTATTGAATCCATGCAGGTGCTATGTTCACCTGAAACAAAGTTGCGTGATCCACTGGTCATTTGGCACTACATACTGTACAATTGGTAACATAAGAATGTGTATCTGCATACATAGTTGGCCAATAAACCCCTAATTGTTTCAATCTCTGGTGTGTTTTTACTGTCGAACAATGAAATGCATAGCCCTGGACATGTGCCTCTTCCAGGTAGCACTCGAATTCATCGTGATTTATACATAATCGTAAGATTAGGTCAGATTCAAGATGATACAGCCGTCCTGCTATCAACTGGAAGTTTTTTGTTTGTCTAATTGTTCGCTGTTTGGATCTACATCCTGTATTATCAAACTCAATTCCAAAGGAGAGAATGCTAACTATTTCCTGAGACCATTTGGGTACCATTTCAATGTTGAAAAGATAAGCATCTGGTATGTCATCATCTACCCCTTGAGGAGCTTCACCATTGTGTATTCTTGAAAGATGATCAGCTCGCAGATGGGTTTTCCCCTTTTTGACCACCACTGTGAAGTCAAATTCTAGCAATATAATAAACCAGTGTACGATTCTCCCTGTATTGCAAGGTTTATTTACTAGGTATAAAAGAGCTTGATGATCCATGAAGAACACAAATTTGTTTGCAAGCAAATAATGCCGAAATTTCTTTACAGCAGAAATCATTCCTAACCCTTCCCTCTCGGTGGTTGTGTAGTTCTTTTCTGCACTGTTTAACTGTCGGCTCGAATAGCAAACTGGAAAATCCATTGTTCCGTCTCCAAGCTGAGCTAGAATGCCTCCAATGGCATATGCTGAAGCATCAATGTGCACATGGAATATCTTGTCCCAATCTGGTGCCTTTAGCACAGGTGCAGATATAAGGTTTTCCTTCAGCCTTTGGAATGAAGTTTCACACTCATTGGTCCATTCGAAATTGACTAGAAAATGATACAGAGGTTGTGCGATAGCCACATACATGTAAATGAATCTTCGATAATATCCATAGTGCCCCATAAAGGATTGCACTTGTTTTGCATTAGTAGGCCTGGGCAGGTCTACAATGACTTTGACTTTGTCCAGGTCTGTGGTTATGCCGTTTCTTGAGACAATGTGTCCTAAGATTCGTCCTTGCTTAACCATAAATACACACTTTTCCGGGTTTAGACAGATTCGATATGTTCTGCACTTTTCAAAGAAGAGAGTGCACACACAGGTCATCCATGTAAATTTCTAAGAATATTCTTAGGTATTCCTTGAAAGCGTGAGTCATTAACCTCTGGAAAGTGGCTGGTGCATTTGTTAAGCCAAATGGCATAACTCGATATGCATAAATCTCCCATTCTGTGGAAAAATCTGTTTTGTGTTGATCCTCCCTTGCTATTGCCAATTGGTTGTATCCTGAAAACCCATCCAAAAAGGAAGAAGCCCGTTTCCCGGCCACTCGCTCAAGGACATGTTCTGTAATTGGCAAGGGATAATTATCCCTTATGGTTGCCGCATTCACCTTTTTGAGGTTTACACACACTCGCAGTTTTCCATTCTTCTTGGGAACTACCACTATGGGTGAAACCCAATCTGTATGTTCAATTTCATAGATGAACTCAGCGTCTATCAGCTTATAAATCTTTTCTTTGATTCGCTTGGCAAATGTGTCATTATATGTATAAAGACATTGTTTGCTAGGTTTTGCATCCGATTTTAAAGCAATTGTATGTTGGAATATCAATGGATCAACTCCTTTGAGGTCTTTATAGGACCAAGAGAACACATCTTTATACTTCGTGAGAAGTTGTGTTAGCTGTGCTTCCTCCTCAGGCTCTAAATAATTAACTATATAGACCGGCTGAGGCTTTTCACCTGGTTCTGCGAGGTCTATTCTTTTTGCATTTTCAGGCCCATCGTAAGATTCTTGGTTGGTTCTCTCTCGGATTGGTGGTGTCATGATGATTTTTCTATCCTGGATAGTAAATTTCCTATAGTGTGGTGGTACGTTCATGTTGCCCTTTTCAGAATCTCCTTTACCATCACTATCCTCTTCAGTAGTCCATATCTCCCTCAAAGACCGTTTCAGTTCTTGGTATTTCTGTTTACGCTCCAGTTTGGTCCACTCTTGGTCTTTTGTTGGTTCTTTTTTTTATTTTTCAGATTTAGTGATTTTGTTTCAGTCCTAGCTTTTCTTTCCTGTTTTATTTCTTCTCGCGTTCGTTCTTTTCGATTTTTTGAGAATTTCTCTGATATTTGATCTTTCACACAATCCTCTGCTTTTACAAGCATCAAATAGTGAGTTTTACCTTTTATTCTGGGCATCAGGTTCTCTCTCTCTTTATTTCCGGCTCTTTTACGCCTATAGCGTTCTTGGTGTCTAGGGTGTTGATTATCAAAATCATAAAACTTGATATGCTCGGCTTCATTCCCACGCTCACTGGAGGTGTCCGAACACTCATTATCTGCCTCATCGTTTACTTCCAATTTCTCAGAAGAATTGTAAAACTCTTCTTGTTCTGGAGGTTCTACCGTCTCTCTTTCTGGCACCACGCTTACCATGTAATAGGGTAGCACATCGTAACCATCCTTATCGCAAAATTTTGTTGTTGGACTGTCGGTAATGGTACAGACATCTAATGTTGCCAGTATGTATTCCCATTCTAGAGGCTCCAAGCATCTTCAGGGAAGGGTTCCGGAATATACTCCTTGTCCTCAATTGCTCTTTCTAAGATGCATTCCTCTTTCCTTAATCTTCCACAATGTGAAGCTCTGCACATCCATAGCTCTTTTGGTTGCCCCAACCATGCTGGTAGTTCTGATCCTGCTATTGTAGCCGAATCAAACTCTTCCACCGGTGTTTGGTTTACATCTTTGTAACTATGGTCTTTCAGTTGTACTTTAGTTGTCGTCTCGCCATGTCTGAGGTATATGTGGTCATAACCCCAATCTTGGACCATCTTCAGTTGTCGCATGAATGGTCGTCCCAAGATTATCTCATAATTGTTCTTTTTGTCGAAATCAACTATTGCAAATGTATGCTCATACTCGATCTCGCACGAAGTGACAATTACTTTTTCCAAGAGTCCGAGAGGCTTCTCCATGAAACCATCTGCCAACTACAGCTTCATTCTGGTAGCCCTCAGAGCTGGTTTTCCCCATTTTTTCCGGATTTCCTTTGTGGCGATAGTAACTCCCGCTCCACTGCCAAGTGGCTTTGGAAACTACTCCGTGGAATTCTATTGGTAGCGTCATGTTTCAGTCTTCTCCCTCACAATATTATCCAACCTTATTCAATGGTACCGGCCTAGTGTTTAGGTTAGGCCTGTCCAATTCCCTGATTCCTTCTTGTAGTTTCAAGGTGGGGTCTTTCACTCCAAATTTTTCTAGGCATTTTCCTATTGTGGTCCACATGTTTGGCCTTAGCCTTAGGAGTTCTCCTAGCGTGATTGTGCATGCCACCGGGGTGGATAACAGCTCAATCAATCCTTGTGAATCCATCACCTTGTTAGAAGAAAGTCTTTGAGATGGGATTGCTCTCACTTCCGACTTAGCTTCATATTCTCCTAGGTAAGAGGGTAAAGTTCTCAAAGAGTCTGGTTGGATGTGCCCCAAACTAATAGATCCTTGGTCTCCCCCTTGTGAATGTATCTCAAAGTTCATTTGTGATCTTGCCTCAAATTTTTCAATAGGAGGTAAGATCACGTTCTTTTATTTTCTCGTGCTATTCATGTGGTCATTCATCCTATTAGCCTCGTTGGCCTCTCTGATTAGCTTCCACAGATCATCTACACCGTTACCGTCCTTTCCCATTTCTGCCAATATTTTAGGATGGACCCCGTCACTTGCCTCATCGGTGGTATTTGGCACTATGATAGGCTCTCCTCTGGACTCATATTCATTAGTGAGTCTTTCATTTGTTTCCTCATGTTTCTCTAATGTTGGTTGGATAGGGGTTGGAACTGGCGCATCATGGCAATTTGCCAGTTTTCCGAACGGGTCTTCCATCAATGATTGAGCTGTCTCGATCATCTTTTTACACATATCAAAACTTTTTTTTTCTATTTCCGCATATGGGTATGTCATCCACCTTTGCTCCTGGGTCTGGTTTTTTTTAAGTCGAGCTTCATAAGCTTTTAGAAGCGCATCCAGCTGCTCGTTTACCTTGTTTGCCAGTACATATCCTCCTGATCCTGCACTTTTGGGCTCAGTTATTTTCTTTGGTGCTATGGCTGCTGTGGTGTGTGAGCTTAGGCTAGCTAGATCTTCTAACCACTCCAATCTATTCTTTGTATGTTTCAACTCATCGGATAGGGTTGTTTGCTCTGGTTCTTTCCTGGCTTTCCTACGCACTTTTCTTGCTTTCCAAGTGCTTCTCTAATTTTTCGTTTCTGAACTTTGGGCATCTATTTTTGGTTTTTCTATTATGGGTTTGTTCGTCCTTCTTTGGTCTTGGGCCCGGGTTACTGCCTGAACAGGTATAATTGTTTCATTTTCCGATAATCCACTGGAAGGTACTGTTTCCAACAGGTTCAAGGTGGTTTTTGCTCCTTTACTCGGTTTTTTAGGGCAATCGGGAATCAAATGAGTAATTCCACATTCTGGGCAATATGCGTTGACTCTAATGATTTCATCATGAGGACAGTCTCTCAGCCAATGGTCTCCGCCACACTTGTAACAGGGGCCCTTGGGTTGTTGAGGTGCTCCTTGAGCTGCTCGTTGCTGGTAAGCTTGTCTTTGTCCGCCCATGCCTCCATTGGCTATGAACAACAATGTTCGTTTATCTAAGCTATATCTTCCTTCTCCTGCGGCCTGTGCAGCAGTTGGAGGTCCTTGATTCCCTATTATGCTCCATGGTTCTGGTGTCGAGGGTTCTTCCGGTGGATAATAGACAGGGTTCGCCGCATATCCGTTGGGATCCTCATAATATGCATGCATAGGCACCAAAGCCTTTTCTTCTAATTCAGTTACCGTTGGGGTGTATCTTACACCAACTGGTCGTAATCCTGGTAGGGGTGGTTGTTTCCCCAACACCGGTTGTGGTCTCTCTACACCTACAGGTCCTAGTAAGTTTCCTGCTTGATATCTAGGGATAGGTGGAACTTGAGGGGAAGCTACAGGAGCTTGGGGAGCCTAAGGTCTCTCTCTCACATATCCCTTGTTATAGTAACATTCCTCGGTCCCATGGTTTGTCCATTTTTGTTCAATAGCACACCACTTAGGCTGTTTAGCCTGGGGTTTGGCGTACAAGTTGATCTTTTTTAGCACTTCATCTATGAGCTGCTCCTGGTTTACCGTTATTTCTCCTTTCAGTGTTGTCTTGGAGGACTTGCTCCCACTTTTCTGTGAAGATGAATCGTCATCAAGGTCCTTAAACTCCCCTTCTTTGTAGACCGCACAATTGTCCACAAGGTACAAAGCTTCATTGGTCATCTCATTCAACGTAGTGCTCCTCTTCATATGTAAGTCTTTCTGGAGATCTGCATTCCTCAGTCCTTGGATGAATATCAGCATAAGTCTGGACTGAGTTGGCAGTTCTTCAACAAGACAAAACTTAACATATCTTTTTAGTCTTAGGGCTACCTTCCGTACAGATTCTCCATCTTTTTTTTTGAATTTATGGATTTGTGAGAAGTATTATGAGCTATTCCCCTTTGAGAGAATTCCTCAATAAACTCGTCAAACACTTCCTCCATCGACTCAAAGTCTCTACGCTCCATAGAGTCAAACCAAGTTGTAGCATCATCCTCTAGGGTTAGTCCAAACCCTGCGAATTGGGTAGGAAAGTCTAACACCTCTTCGGCTCTAATCACACGCACAAAGGCTGCTACATGATCTCTTGGGTCTCTGTTTCCTGTGTATTTCCTATTTACCCATTTTTGCACTTGAGAAGGTCTAATTCTGCGATGGTCTACAAACCTCATCGTTGGATCACCCCGTCCAAGTCTATAGCCCTCCTCAGGTCTTCTGTAATAGGCTGGTTCCTCGCCCAACGGTGCTCCTAAGCCATAATTTCTAACGGTTCTCGCGGGAGGTCGTCCTTCTCTTCGAACTCATTCCATGGGTGGTCCTCCAAGCTCGGTCGACCCTTGTGTCTTTGGCTTACTCTCTGCTTGATACCTTGAATAGTGTGGGGGTTCTTGCAAATCCCTGAGCCCCCGTGCGGCTGGATACCCGTCTCGGTTTCGGTCTGGTTCCATTGTTGCACTTTGTCGAAGCCATGCCTGCAATGATGGCTGGTTTGCTGGTTGGTCTTGGTTGTTGAATGCTTGTGGTCTGGTGGAATGTGATGTAGTGTCATACTCATCTGAAAATGGATTCGTTGACTTGCTTGGGGTGTGGGCGGCTCTTGGCATTTCCTCAGGGGCATATGCTGATGCTCCTGGACTTGTTGCTCTTTCTACTTCCTCTGGAAGAATACGTTGGTATTCTCACCCATATCTATCAACAAAAACTATGCCCTTCCCCGTAGCAGTTTCATAAGAGAATAAGTAAAGAACCTTGTCTTTGCTTCATTCGTCTACGTATGGTTCTTTACTGCGAAAGTAAGAGACAATACCCTTGCTCTCGTGTTTGTAAATTCCCACATTCTCCTTATAAGTTGGAACCCTGATTGTTTTCTTATTGTACATAAAAATAGCTCTGTGCCGATCGATGTTTGGTGGCGGTTCTTGAGTTCCTGAAACCATTTTCCCTTTAGCCACATTGTCTCCATATCTGTTGTAATCTTCGGGGTTGCTAACTATTAAATAGTGGTTCCCCTTTTCGTCTCGGAATCTATCTCCATCATCATACACGCGGATTATCTCCAATCTTTGTGCTGGCCTCTCTTCAATACAAATGCACTTGCAGCCTCGATAGTCAGAATAGACTAGGGCTCCTCTTGAGTTTGTTCCCTCTAAGAAGATCACCATAATCCTGGAATCATTCAAAGGATTTTGGGAGGTGCTCCCCCCTTGCATAGGTCCATCATAGGTGAAACCTCCTGGCTGTTGGCTACCCATCATGAAGAAAGATTTGTCTGACGAAGTGTCAGTATCACTACCTTCCTCAATAATCGGTGCTAGTGGATCTAACCTTGCCTGAGTTACACTCTCTTCGGTGGACACTACGCTACCTTGGTCACCTGCCACCTTCTGGTCTCTAACAATGTATCTTCCTGGTCTCAAATTCATCAAACTTATCAATGCAACTTATCACAAGTTCAACCACTAACCTGGCAATAGATCAGTTTCTGCACAACTTCTTGCTTTGTTGCTACACAAGAGTTTTAATTTCGGCAATTGAATCAAAGAATTTATCTGCTAGAGGTTATCTTAGTAATGATTAGTATAACTGGAGAGTTAATCTCAACGACTACTGTATTCTATACACTGCTGATGTTCCGGATTAGGTTGCTAATCTGAAATAGTACTTTTCTATGATGTTGACCAATTTACGCAAAAAAGCTTGAAATCAGTCTTTGCTTTGTCAAATGGGCAACCAAGGTCCAAATTTACTTCTGAAAGAAGTTTCAGAACCCTTAAGCCAAATAGAACCTCACTGTCTAGGCCAGGTCAAATTTTCCTTGCAGTATGTCCCAATAGACATCCTACGCGTAGAATGTCTCCTGCTGCATTTTGCCTGGATTTATGCACTGTTGTTTCCCCTTATTGTGTTGAGCTTACAGCTGTTTTTACTTTTTGATTTGTACTTCTATAAGCTGGTCCATGAGTCAAAAATCTGTTTCGACTGCCTGGTGATGGTGTTGATCAGTCTAATCAACTCCAAATTGGACCCAAAATTGATTAACAGGCTTGCCTTAGGCTGTATAACACCTTACAATGCTCAAAGTCCAATTATGGCTTCATTTTCTTGCATTAGACATCCTACACGTAGGATGTCTTTTTCTTCAGAATGTCTTTAAACTCAAGACTTAAGCTCTCCTTGAGATGATTATCACCTTGGTATACTCAGATTTCAGTTTGGAGTCCCAAATCAATCAGAAGACATCCTACGCGTAGGATGTCTTTTTGGCCTGTTTGACCCCAGATTTGTTCCACAGCTTCCCCTTGATGTCAGTATCTCAGTGGTATGCTTAGATTTTGATTTGGATGTCAAAAGTCCCAAACTTCAATTGTTTTTGCTTTTTCAGTCAAAAGTGCTAAAGTCCACTTTGAACCCAATTTTCTTATCCGAATGAGGTGAAACCCCTTTCAGTCACTCAATATATCATGCAAGACACACTCATGCTGCCATCTTATAGTTTTGGTTTCAAGTTGATGTTTTGACACTAATTGGGTAGGATGTCTAGCAATTTCAGTCTATCTGGCCTTATCCTGTCAAGAGATGGCCAAATTTCCACTTTCCAGTTGAAATTAGGGTAAACCCTACCTTCAGAACACACTGGTCAACTCAAAATCCCAAAATTCCTCCCAGATTGGCCTTTATACATCCTACGCGTAGGATGTCTCCTGGCTAAAATTAAAGTTTTTTTCTGACATGAATGCTCCTGATACTCTGTAGGCCTATCAGAAACACTCACAGCAACTTTTGGACTTCAATTAGGCTTTCAACCACACTTTGCGCCTTTTTGCATCTTTTACAAACTTGTAATGATTCTACCAAGCAAGTATACATGGATGAAATGCTCTAGATCTGAATCATGATGTTCTACTTACTCTACTCCTACCTACCATGAAGAAATGGTGATAATGGTGTTTTTGGTTGCTTTTTTGGCCTCTCCGGACTCTCAAGCTCTCTTCTCACCGCTTCTCCCACTCCCACTCCTACTCTAGAACTTGACTACTACCTAAAAACTTCCTAAGTCTACCTCCTCTACCTAAGTCGAAGGATCTAGGCCAGACACACGCTTCCTACACTCCCTCTGAGACCTAGAGAGTCCTCCACCCTTTGATCCTATCTAAATGTAAAGCGAGACTCTTGGCAAGCCAAAAATCCCAATCCTCAAGGATTACTCTCGGTCACCTACCTAAGGTTTTCGTCCCCGGCAGTGGCGCCAATGTTGGACGGGTACGCCGTGACGGACGTCAGCACAGCGAGAACTCACCTAACAAGTAATGGCAGCTAAGGACGAAGCTCGACCCGCAGGCGCGTGGAAGCAAGCATAAGGTGTCAACCTACATTCAACTGACTCCTAACTAATTCCTACAGAGGCCCCTACCAATTGTCTAAGTCACAGTTTTCAAGAGAACAAAAGAGGATGCTTCCTACAACGCTTGCTAGAGCCGAACACCTATCAAACACTTTCAAAACACCATAGACATTGAAGGAGACCCTACTAATACCTATAGGCCACTCTCCTTAAGGTCTATGAACCAAAATCACGACCCAAAACACTGGGTGCAGAAACACGTAGGATGTCTGGCCGAAATCTGCAGGTCTTCGTTTCCGAAATCTGAAGTGCCTAGTGTGTAGCTCTACTCAATGTGAACGCGTGGATATGCTGCAATGCAAAATCAGATAACGTATGCTCACCCAAACAACCGATGAATCTCGTAGAAGGAGCTCCCAAAGCCGGACCGTACGCGCGCAATGTTGGTATCGGCTCGTAGCTCTAGTCGGGGGCAACACGCTGCACTTCTCCGCACTCGATTCCGACCACCGTAGCACACGTAGCGTCAAGACAAAGCTCACACTCTCTCTCACGTACACAGTACGCTCACTCACAAACTTAAACTTCTTTAAAATGAAAAAAGGTTTTTCATTAAGGTCAAAAAGTGATATATATACCTTACAACTTCTCAAACCCTAAAGTTCCAAAATCATCCATCTACTCCTTCTAACTATCAAAACTGGGATACAATCTGGAAATTTCTGTAAGTCCCAATATTTACAAGGTGAAAATTCGGGTTTTCCTCAATGAATGACTAATTACAAAAAATAATAATCCGCCGAGTAGTTGGATACCGTGGGGTGTGTCCAGCTTCTAACATCCACCTTCATCCCATAGTCGTAAACGACATATGAGGTCTTTTGCGGGGCCAGTCGGGGGGTTCGCTCTAGTACCTAATCCACCTTGCCAAGGTACCAAAGCTCCCAAGGCAAGGCTTCAAAAAACCTCACTCGGTCCTCACAAAGGCTGCAGTTTTCTAAAATACATTAATCGCATATCCATACATAACCACAAAGTAGTCAATCTCACAATATAACCGCCTCAACTTCTTCCCACAACCTTTCTTACATAGGCGGCTGTCCATAACAGACCCACAACAACCAAACATAATCTTCGATAACACAATATCATGATGCAAAAGCTCTATGTCGCTCTCCAAAACCTGTGTAAATGCTGAATTCTTCACTTGTAACTTGTAAATCTACTGCCGAGTGCAAAACTGGAAATCTCTTATGCTTGTGTGAGCTAGCTGTTTGCTGCAAAACATTGCAAATTTTGGCAAATATGAGTATGCCAATGCGTCCAGAATGCCCAAAAACATAAAGATAGACTCTTGGATCACTGTATTCCGAGTTCGTTTGAGAGAGTTATGACAAACAAACCTCTCTTTTTTGCTGTTTTCTAGAGCTGCGGAAATCTGTGTATTGACTGTAGCTCTTCAAATTGAGCTCTGATACCACTTTGTAGAGTGCACAGGTGATGAAAAAGGTAGAAAAGAAGACTACGTACACACACCAACACACATCAAGACACACACACACACAATCGTTACCTTGCAGCAGCCATTCAACGTGCTGCTCTCACTCTTCTTCGCTTTTGAACTATTATCCAAAGTATATTTACAACATACTATAGTCAGTGTCCAGCCGCTCATAGCACAATGGACATATTCTTTAACATCATATTCTTTAACACCACAAGCCTCCTTTAAACTTTTCCCTTTTGCCTACACGCCCAAGTAGAAATCAAATATTTTGGAAATTGCGCAAGCTTTGGGTAGCCTAATTGTGTCTTGTAAAGCACTCCATGTTCCTTCAAACGATACCCTCATTTTGAGCTATAACATGACCTATTTTATATCACCAACATTAAAGAAGTTAGAAAAATCAAGAGAAAATGACCAAAATAGCTAATTACGTGAGAGACATCCCTCGCGAGGGGTCTATGCACAAAATATACAATTTATACTTTTATACAATTTTCAATATACATCTGAGTTGCAAAAGCATTCATAGGGGAGGAGTTCTCTGAGCCTGACCAAACATGGAGCTTAGGCCATGAGTCAAACTGCATCCAGAGATACCTAGCGACTCGTGCTACCCCTCAATGGGTGTTATAAATGAAAGCGTATTCAAGAAAAATATAACATTGTGGAGGGTGAATATATGTATACACCGAGTTGCGGGAAAAGAGAGAGAGAGAGAGAGAGAGAGAGAGAGAGAGAGAGAATAGTGGAGGATGAAATAGAGTGCACAGAGACATGAGAAGATGACAATAGATAATCTTTAAATGACCATCTAAATGGAACAAGTAACCATGTATTAATGCAATGACCAAATCAGGGTATACCATAACATTAAAAAAAAAAAAAAAGAGTTTGTGACAAAATACCTAGCAGAGTATCGAACCCTGTGTAGGGATCGACCGGTCCATCCATCCACTTCCACTCTACTACGAACAGAGAGAATTTCACTTCGCTGGGAGTGAGCCGAAACACCTCCAGCCTACTTGAGTCAGACATAGGCTGAGGCCGCTTCGCCTCCCTCCATGAACCTGAGCTTTGAAAGGATCCCAAGTACCAGAAGGTAGTAGGGTATCAACACCAACCATACCTGTTTAGGCGCGACTCCACCTCAATGCCCAACATCGGGTGTTTAGGCAAAGCCAAGGCTAAATCCCTGACGTGTTAGCCGTGTAGGTCATTCAACCCCCGACGCACTAACCATGTAGATGAGCCTAACAAAAATAAGAAGACCTAGGCAACACTCCCGATCCAGCAAAGCCCTAGGTCAGTGACCCTTTAGTCTAAGGCTAAGCGATGTAGGTGATCCTAGTCTTGTAGTGACGCTACCATGAGAAACATAACACATGAGTCCAATCACAATAGCACTTCCCAGATGTACAAACAATCTTTTCCAAGTAGTCAGCAGATTGTACAGGGTCTCTACCTTTACACATCTAGCATAAACCATCCAAATCACTTCATGATCCAATCCCAAAACCATAAACCATAACCCAATCACATCACATGGGAGAGCACTCCACCCAACTTGGGTGAGGCATGACCAATCATGCATAACCACTTTAAAACATAACATGGTTGAAACATTTTCGGCAGCATAACCAAATCCAAAAGAAAACCATGAGCCACACCCACTTACACCATAGAATATCAACCACACACGTGACCATAAATGCATCATATGCACAAATCAAAAATTTAAACATGATGAAATAATCATGGGGCAAATTTGTATGTACTCGGTTGATCCATACATGCACTCGTATATGCAAAAAAAAATCACCGAGAGGGTGACTACTCAGAAAAACGAGAGAGAGAGAGAGAGACGATGGCTATGGAGTTTAGAGTTTCTCACAGTGCTTTAGAATCGATTAAGGGCTGTCAAAAGGCTTCTTAAGAGAGCGGTGATGGAGCTACGTAGAGGTATCCGCCACGAAAGCTTCCGAAAAGCGCGTACACCGTGAAACGAGAGAGAAGATAATAAGCAAGTAGAGAGAGAGAGTGTGTCCTTCAAAAGGTGCCAAAAGCTATGGTGCACTCATCAGCCTTACCTCTCAAAGGGGAGAACTCCCCAATCCTCCCCTCACTGCTCCTTTCTCTTTTGGTAGTTTTTCCTCCTCATTTGCCACTACCGCCTCTCCTTTTTGCTCCAACAACTCTTCCCTTACGCTTATCTCCCCCACTTCCCCACTCTCCACTCTCCCTACCATCACCAAGCCTCAAGAGTTTGACAAAATTGTGTTATGTTCCCTACAAGAATTCAAGACTATTAGTTTGAATCTCTCTAAAGCCAAATCTCACCTCCTCCACCTCCAAAACCTCCGTGCTAACAATAAAGCCCCTAGTAGCCTTTGCATGAGACCACCATGCCTTGCATTAGGGAAATTTTGGACTCTCAAATGGGCCCATCAGGACTTTAACTTTCTTCCTCTTGTCCAAAATGGGTGCACGGTAAATTTTTTACAAATGAAATCAAAACTTGTGGGACCTTTTGGATTTAGAATGTACTCATTGAGATCTATTCATTGATATATAGAATGCCATCAGATTCCTTATATTCTAGAAGATTTCATGTTTTGATGTGACAACTCTGTCTTATAAATGAAATCTCTCCCCACATTTCAAATTCAATGGGGAGGCCATAACTTCAACAAATCAACTCCACATTTGTCACAGATTGGGAATTTAGAACCTACTTTCTAAGATCTTCCCAATGTTATGTTGGTTGATAGGGTTTTGTCAAATCGTTTATGTACTTCACCGGGTTGCCGACTTTGGACAAGAGAGGCAAAGTTAAACCTTCTTATAGGGCCCCTTTGAGAGTCCAAATTTTCCCTAATGTTTTGAAAGACTCTAGTGCCCAAGCCCTTCTCAATGCCAAGTTTATTAGCCTTAACATACAATACCAACGTGATTGGTCCAATGTTTATATACAAGCCCAAGATCTCCTTGTAAAAAACCTCCAAAAACTTTTTGACTTCTTCCATGATGTGGTAGAAGAACGTTTGGAGGATCTTGTCAAAAAAATCTCACCCATATCCTTCCCTAGAGCTTAACCTAAAGCATGGGCCAAACAACTTGGCTTCTGGAAACTTTCTTCTCTCTTGGAGTTTACTCTTTTGTTCAAAACTCCATCTTACAAGCACATTTGGCTACTTCCATTCAAACAACGGCTCACAATGCAAGAAAGAGATCCCAAGAGACCCTACTAGCCAAAGCAATGTCATTACCAAAAGAAGAAAACATGAGTGAGCTCGTCAACATGAGGTCACCACTCAATTGAGAAAACTCCTCTCCCAAAAGACACCTTTGAACAAATATAAAACCCATTCCTCTAGAAGATCTCCCACTAGACGAGATAACCACACAACTTTCTTAATGGAACTGGAAGCTACAACATACTATGCCTCAGTGGTGGAAGACAAAGTGCAATTTTGGATACATGATCTCCAAGAAATTGTCGCTCCAGAGAACAAGAAAACATAACCAGATATGGATCACCTAGTGTCCACACAACCCGCATAATCCAGATCAATGTATCCAACTATGGATGCAACAATGTTTCCAAAGCGTAAGCACTTGATAGTTGAGACCTTGATGTATCTCAAGATGTGATTCACTAGCTCCTAGTGCTTCTTGCTGGATTTTCCATAAACTTGGTGACCACTCCTACTGCATTTGCAATGTCTGGCCATGTGCTAACCATGGGAAACATGAGACTACCAACTACCGAGGAATATGGCACCTTTGCCATCTCTACCTTTTTAGCAGTTGATTTGGACAATCATGCTTGCTAAGTTTTTTGTATGCAGCCATTGGGATATTCAATGCTTTCCCCGCTTGCATAATAAAAATGTTGCAAGACCTTGTGAATATACTCTTCTTGTGACAGTTCAAGTATACCACATTTGCAATATATCTTGATAGGCATGCCAAGAAAGTGATGTGCATTGCCCAATTCTTTCATAGCAAAGTGCTTGCTTAAGGTACCCTTGAGAAGTGCAGTCTCATATTTTGACTTCTTGGCTATGAGCATATCATCCACATAGAAAATCAAAATGATGAGGGAACCATTTTTCAACCTCTTTGCGTACAAGCAGTGATCCTCTTGGCTCTGTTTGAACCCTAGAATTGAATGTACTTATCGAACTTGATGTACCATTTTCTTGAGCCTTGCTTTAATCCATACAAAGATTTCTTAAGTCTACACACTAGTTCTTCCCATGTTGTGTTGTCAAGATTCATCACAAAACCTTTTGGCTATATCATGTAGACATCCTCTTCTAGATTCCCATGGAGAAACACTATCTTCACATCCATTTGGACCAATTCCATGTCCTCGATGGCTACTAGACCAAGCACAAAACACAATGCAATCATCAAAATACACACCTTTTGTTTGCTTGAACCCTTTAGCAACCAATATAGCCTTATACTTAGGCTCGGTATCGTCCGTTGTATACTTCTTCTTGTACACCCACTTGCATGGCAATCTCGAGTGGTGCACCTCTTAGACATGTAAGTTAACATGTGAGTTCAAATAAATTGGTTTTTTAATTGCCAAAATATTAAAATTTTAACAGGTCTATATTTATAAAAGGGGTTTTTAAATTGATTTTAGAGTAAGTTTTAAAGAAAAAGGGTTCATTTTATTACCTTAAACATTGTGAATGGGTTTTCTAACCTCACTCTTATCTGATTGTAGACATAGCAAGAACCACAAACATAATTGTCAATCCATGGGACGAAGTTGACTCGACTAGTGCACAGAGGCTACAAGTGGGTGTGAATCTCTTGGAAAACAACGGACAACTCGCATCTAACACGAGCTACACTCAAATGACCTAAGTCATCAAAAGCTAATTACTAATTGGAAAACAAACATGATAGTTAGCATCAAACGACATCCAAATGTTATGAAACTTCTAGGACAAGTATATAAGACCTAAGCACACATGCTTATGGTCTCAAATCTCACGTTTGATGAAGTGAAAAAAATGCGATTAATAACAACAGTGAGATTTTGATCTAGTCATTTTTGGCCCCGAATGCATCTAAATGCTTAGCAATGATGTCCCAATACCCCGCCTATGCATATTTTGTAATTTCTTAGCTTAAATTCCTACTTATGATGAAATTAGGCCGCAGATCGGCTACACTAAAAGCTACAATTTATCATGATATGTTTACGTCAATGCGTAGAGCTCTTACATATGGTTGCAACGCAACAGATGGCACTGCAATGTGACATCCTACAAGGGAGATAGAAGCATGAAAAGGAGAGAAGTGAGCGTCATAAGCTCACGTAGTGTATTTCTTATCCAAAAACTTTAAATTAGCTTTACAAAGTTGGCTATTATACCTTAGCCAAAGTTTCTTTGGTAAAAAACTAATCTTCTAGGAGATTTAACTAAGAATAAATTGATATGATTTGGAAGCTTATAGCTCCGGTTCATAGATTACAATGTCCACTTGTCAAACAGAAGTTACAATATTCTCGATTTATCAAAAGAATAAGTGTTTTTTACATTAAATCTCCCTCTCTGAAAGTCTACACCACATAGTTCTTGGCCATCATAAAATTATCTAAGTCCAAGACTTCTGGTAGCTTCTTTTGTTTCGGGCTTTGCCGCGACATCATAGAGCTCTTTTGGCAACAACTGTAGTTCTACGTGATGTCCTTCTTCACTTTTAAATCTACCTGTAAAACTGTGGTGTTGTTTTCTTCAAGCTATTCTTTGGATAGATATGTTGCCTTGGCTGTCTTTACTGAACTGGGGTCTAGTTGGTATGGTGGCAGCTCTTGCAGCTTCTCTTTTTGAGTGACCCTCTTCTTGGCCTTCTCCAGAGCTTGCATGGATCCTGTTAAGTAAATAGAGTGCCAAAGTTAGAAAATCTGGCAGGTTCCGCTCCGAAATGTCCAGTTGAGTCCAATTTGCTTCAAATCAATTTTTGAACATACATAGATGCATAAAAACATGTAAAGATCAAAATCATAAAGTCTAGGCAAAAATTTACAACAAAAGTAAATAATCGCGATTATTTAAAGTTGATGAATTTTTTCAACATTTTATAATTTTGGCATCCTGGGCTTGAAATACATATCAATTAGATACTCTGAGTGAAGTGTGGGATCATTTGAGTGCATAGGGTGAGAATGGTGCCAGATTTAAGCTTTTCGTCTCTGAAACAGTAGATATAAGGGAATTTTGAGATATTGAGCTCCAAATTTATTCAAACTTGGTCAGTGGGCTTAGGAAACCATGTGCTTTGGTCCCATGAAGGCAAAGTTGCAATTTCCCCCCACTTGGCAAAAAAGTAAATAATCGCGATTATTAACCTTTTCATCAAAATGAACATTTTTTGGTGCAAACTGGTTGTAGGCATGATGTAGACCGTGTATATGTGATATGAGGTGATTTGAATCAAAAAATGTGACTGATAACTCATAAATTGGTTTGAACGGACTTCTTTGTGTTTTTTGGCAATTCTCAAAGTTATCATTGATCATTTTGGCTCATACTTGAAATGTGGCATGTAATAAGTGTGTATAAGTGATAGGTGAGGTGATGGTACCATTTTCAAGCAAAATATTACAAAAGTAAATAATCATGATTATTTACAACAGCCAACTTTTTTTTGCAAAACTTGAAAATTTTGACCTAAACATATTCTATACACATAAAACAAGTTCTTGTTGGAATTAGGGTTGCAGAGAAACGCACACAGCTTGGAGAAGACGAAGGAAGCTCAAGGCACACAATAGAGAGTGTGTTTCTTAGTGTGCAATGGAAATATAGATAGCCCTAGAGTGATGGACGTATATACATTGCACGGGGGAAAAAACCTCCTAAAGAGGGAAAACATGCCCCGGCGGTCCTAGTGTGTTCACACACATCACTACCACATGTATATGGTAACAGTTCTAAATTTAATTTGGTAAAGTTTTGTGCTGTCGGCATCACTCCCTGGTTTGTTAACTCTGAAATTACCGATTTTTGTGACTACATGGCCTGTGGGTTGGTTAGTCACTTTTGAGTCTATGGACTTGTCTGCTACATAGTCCTGAAGTAACTCATCCAATTTTGGCCCATTTGGAGTCAGTTTGACCTCGTATGTCAAACTTGACGCTTTGTAGCCTTAGAGCAGTTTCTTGCTTTTCGAGGGCTTCCTTGATTGATTTTATCAAATTAACCATATACATTGTGTATAGACCCAGTCTATAAGCTATCTGTGGAGTCAGAATCCAATTCTGGCATCTGCCAAAAACCTAGCTTTTCTACTTGGGACCCCCCTTGACCCTTGTCGAATGGTCAACTGTTGATATAGAAGTGTTCTATCATCTTGGGGCATGCTATAGTTCAAGTCTCGTCTGATTTGGTTGAGCTCACAGGCCACTATGGTCAATTTTTGGTTGTAGTTCTTCGTGCACTCCTCGGATTCTAGGGTTTTTTCCTGGGGTTTAGACTAGCTACCGGCCGTATAGAATAGATCATTGATAAGTATCGAACTTACCCCTCATGTCTCATGTGAGACAGCGCTGTAAACATGCGACTGTGGACTCTAGAAAATGCGCTTGAAGAAGGTCGAAAAGCTCTCTCTCCAAAGGCGACAAGTGGAAATGAGGTGATTTTAGACTACCTTGGATATCTATACTCAGACTTCCCGAACCATTTTTCTCCAAATTCCCCTGTCAGTCCTACTCGACAGTGAAATCTATGTTAGACTCAAAAATTTTCTCAATCGGATTCCTATAGCTCATTCTACAAGAATTCTGCAAACGTAGGTCTGGTCGCCTAATTTAGGCTTCCTGCTTCCATATGCCGATTTGATTGAAATTTTTTGTGCCTATCCACCTTGTCCTTTTTATCATCAGCGTGTCTTCAATTTTTCCATCGGAGTTCATTTTCTATTTATTATTAATTTTTGACCTATTTATTGAAAAAATCAAAGAAAATAACAAACTGCGCTAAAAAAGAAAAGTGAAGCCCCAATATCAAGAAAAATGATGAAAAATAACAAAAAAAAACTATTTTGATGATTTTCTCATAGTATATACACGATTTACACTCATCGGGGAGATGTTATCAGTTAAATTTTCCTTGTTGATGATTTGTAAGGGCATTATTAGGTAATTTTGCAAAAAATCACACATTAACATCAAACTTTTTCCTCTCTTCAAAAATTGCCCTTAATTACTTAGTTCCCTTCCACCCTCCTAGATGGCGTACTCCGGGACGACTGTGTGCCTGGGTTGAACAATCGTGTCTATGCATAGCCTTGGTTGTCTCTACCATGCTTTTGAAGATCAATGCAATTAAAACCATTATGTTGTGCAGGAGTTGGGTCTTGAGTAATTAACTCAAGGGTTTCTGTTGTCGAGGTTTTCTGATGCTGTCTTCCAAAAAGAAAATCTTGTAGCTTGTGTGCTCTTTGATTAATTGTCTCATCAAGATGCTTTGGCATGTTGATTTCTTGATCTGTTGGTATCAATAATGACTGTTGTCGAGCTTTTATCCACCATTGATATCTTGGTTTGCTTTCTGCAGAATGGTGTGGTTGAGTCTTTTGAGACTTAACTCTCCATTGCTTGATCGTTTTTACAGTTTGTGGAGAAGATAAGTGCTCCTTCTTCTTCCAAATCCATTTCGTGTTCAATTCCTTGCTCGGATATTCTCCTCTTTGTGTTTTGAACCTTGGAACCATCTTTGGTACAATAGATGATGTTTTGGGCACCCAGATTTGAATCGGCTTGTCCTTAAGCTGTGCTTTTGGTATCCAAATTTTTCTAACTCCTTGCAGTGAATTTGGACCTTGTTTGGCCTATTTACCAAGCAAAGACAAGAATTGTCAGACATCCTACTCTTGGACTGCACTAGAAGCTCTTGCAACCTAAATCTTGACCTATTGGCATCCAAATTCAATTTTGAGTATACCATTGGGTTGCTGAGCACTAGGAGAATCTTGGGATCAAGTTTGGACAAAATCTGAGCAGTTAGACATCCTACGCGTTGGATGTCTCCAGGTTGATTTAGGACTCCAAACCAACCTATGAGCACACCACTGTGATCAGCACATCAAGGAGAAGCTGGGGTGAAAATTTCAAGTCATTCAGAGTAAAAAGACATCCTACGCGTAGGATGTCTCAAGGCCATTTTTAGGTCCAAATGAAATTCTAAGCATACCATTGTGTTGCTGGACTTAAGGGGAGTCTCTGGACCAAATTTTGTTAAATTCTGAGCATATAGACATCCTACGCGTAGGATGTCTCTAGGCCAGTTTTAGGATCCAACTGTACTTTTGACCATACAGGAGTGTTCACAGTGTCATAGAGATCCCAAATCTTTTTTCAAAATTGAATTTGGACTCATTTTGACCAGTCTAAACTGCATTTCACTATTTTGGCCATAACTTTCACAAACGGTATCGAATCAGAAAAGTTTTTATATCAAAACGTAGCCTGAGAGCAGCTCTACAGATCTTAGAGCAAAACATGATCTAAATGTATGCCGATGACAACCATTTTGTTCAACTTTGAAAAAAAACGTCGTTTGAGGCCTCAAAATACATCCGCAAGTTAGGGGTGTCTAAAAGCGACAATTTGTGAGAATTGTGACGAAACAGCTGCAATTTTGGACATAGTTTCGACTTTTCCCTAACCAAAAGCACTTGAACACAGTGGACTAAGTCTACTTGAACCAATCAAAAGCTCTTAAGCCCAGAAATCATGTCTACCCTAGATTCAAACGCAACTTACATAAGCTTGGAGATCCTGACGATAGAGGAATATCCTCCCACAATGGATCTTCCAAACTTGCAATTGATAAAGATCCATCTTGTTGAGAGAGTTTGGATGATTGGTCATGAGAGTGAAGGACTATATAGATACATTGACGACAATGAGGTCAATCTTTATAGGTGCTCAGATCCATACCTAGAAGAGATAACGTATTACAAGCTCTTATATGTCTACACATACGGAGTCGACTGTCAATGGAGATCTATAGTTGTCGACAAGTATGGATGAGAATACAGTTGTAGAAAGCACAAATCCACAAACTGTACTAGAAAGAGGTGGATATTTGGTCAATGAAGAACCGCAAATGCCTCCACCAAACACGAGAATTCCTACAGGAATTGCAAGAAGAGAGCCACTAGGATTCCCTTCAAGAGCGATAACGAGAGAAGGATTGGGAGAGTCTCTAGTTAGACTTGTAGAAAATCGACAAGTTAGACCATCCCAAGTCCAGAAATGGGTAAACAAAAAATACTCTGGAGATAAAGATCCGAGAGATCACGTAACGGCTTTTAGAAGAGTGATTAGAGCAGAGGAAGTTTTAGATTTTGCGACACAGTTTGAGGAATTTGGATTGACTCTAGAAGATGATGCAGCTACATGGTTCGACTCGGTGGAAAAATGGGATTTTGAGACCCTAGATAAGTTGTTTGAGGAGTTTATTGAAGAATTCTCGCCAAAAGGCATTGCTCACAACACGGTCTTGCAAATCCATAGATTCAAACAGAAAGAGAATGAATCAGTACGCAAAGCATCATTACGGCTCAAGAGATATGTTAAGCTCTGTCTGAGAGCAGAATTACCTACGCAAGCACGACTATTGCTGATCTTTATCCAAGGAATGAGACATGCGGGCCTTCAGAAGGATCTGCATATGATAAGGAGGATGACGCTAAACGAGTTGATCAAAGAAGCTCTTTATCTAGTGGATAACTGTGAGGCATACAAAGAAAAGGACTTAAAGAGTCAAGAAGATGATACATCCTCTCAGCAGAGTGTTTCACAGATAAGTGAGTCCATTGCCAAGCCAACGACACCTATTGATCAAGAAAAGCTTATCGTCGACTTGGTCAAGGGGTTGATTCCTCTTGTAAGGTCTGATTCGGGAGAGCCGAAGTGGTGTGAAATTGAGAGAAAGCAACAAAATGTGAGAGAAACACATGGAGTGGTGAGGCCGGTACAACCTCCACCTCCTGGGTTTCAGTTGAAAGAAAGAAGGTATGGAATGGAAGAAAAGACATTTCGATTCATTGCAAATAGCGGCTTATCTAGGTCAAAGCTTGCTTATAGCCAAGAGGAAATGCTAAAAGAATCTCCTCAACCAGAGACAGATTGTCACAAAAGTCGTGACAACCACTTGGTCAAAAAATGTCCTCATACGGAGATCACTGAAGTAAATGACTATTGTCTTGAGTATGGCATCACTCACTTGATCCCCGATTTCCCGTAAAAACCAAACCAAATCAGGAAAATCACGACAAATGTATTAGGGATTGTTCAGCTCCCTAGTAGCTCAGAAAATGAAAATGTCGTACCACTTCAAGTGGTTACGAGAGCACAAGCTCAAAAGAAAGCTGATGAGAATCCAGAGACAAATAACACGGAAAGTGACACGAGTCCAAAGACAGATGATGGACCAAAGACAGACGCACCTAGTCATAAAACCAAGAGCAAACGAAAT
The DNA here is from genome assembly GCF_014529385.1 of Adiantum capillus-veneris. Taxonomy (NCBI): domain Eukaryota; kingdom Viridiplantae; phylum Streptophyta; class Polypodiopsida; order Polypodiales; family Pteridaceae; genus Adiantum; species Adiantum capillus-veneris. Next base: position 32,691,368 of record NC_140959.1, read on the forward strand.
AGTTGGAAAGCTAGAAAGACTAGGATGAAAGCACGCAGGAAACGAGAGCAAAAATCCCTAGTTGAGAAGCTTACCGAAGCTGAGGAGAAGATAAAACAACATGAGGAAAAGGAGGCACCTTCTCTTACACAGATGGTTAAACCTCTAGAAGAACCATCCACGGATGAGAAACCAAGAAGTGCTAGTTCAGGAGGATCTGTGTTGGCAGAGAAGGTTAATGAGACATTAGATGCCCTCTTGAAAGCCTATGATGTGAGGCTCAAAAACAACCAGTCCCAAGAACACAGGTGGATGACATATCCCTATGCGGAACTAGAAAAGCAAAGGTTTGAAATGTGCTCGAAAATGATTTAAACAGCCCAAGCTTTACTAGAACCACTACTTGCAAAACCTGAGGATGTGATCCGTGTCATGCCTACACAAGTAATCCCACCAAACCAGGAACTAAAAGAGCGAGATTCTAGTCATGAGCACAGACCAAACCTCAAAGACCCAGCATTAGAACCAAGGATAGTACTGAATACCACGGATAACTCTTCCGAGGGATTTCACCAAGCTATACCTGAGGATTGTAAAGAGATAGATGGTCTTGACAAATTGTGGAAACAAGTCAGAGAGGCCAATGAATCTGATGACCTAAGAAGACGAGTAGACAAGACTAGTGATGAACAAGGAGTGTTTCTACCAGCAATAGAGGAATTTGAGACTGGATCTCAAATGAATCTAGACGTGCAATTGTATTGGGGCTACAAAGGATTTGTACAATCTATGGATAGTCAACCCCATTCGCTAAGAACACTACCGTCCTACATGGGAGAGTACGAGACCAAGTCAGATGTGGTTGCAGTCCCATCACAGATACCGTCTCCCAACAAGGCCATCGATTCAAAGGGTCTAGTAGATATTCTATCTACCCCAGTCACCTGTACAATAATGTTAGTCGAGTTTCTCAGAATAAGACAAAACATGTGGGCTAATGTGGGTAAATGTCTAGAGAAATTTGGTGTAAAAACCCCAATGACTCAAATCAAGGAAGGCATCAAAGATCTTGAAATGCCTCAACTAAATACTAGGCCAGTGTCATTAAACAAGGTAGGCGAGTATTACGAGGGAGAAGATGGAAACACCACCCTTCCTGTGGAATTCAATAATGTAAAAACCATGGCAATCCTTGATAGTGAAGCTGGTGTGGCCATTGCAACCAAAGAGGTTTGGAAAAAATGGGGAAAACCTGCCTTGATATCCACACGAATGACCCTGCAGCTTGCAGACGGACACAAGGAAAAGCCTCTAGGACTGCTAGAAAAAGTACTTGATACTTCTTGTGGCATTGAATATGAACACACTTTTGTTGTTGTTGACTTTTGCAAGAAGAACAACTATGACATCATTCTGGGAAGACCATTCATGCGACAATTGAAAATGGTCCAAGATTGGGGTTATGACCATATATACCTGAGACATATGGAAACCATAACAAACATTAATGTTGCGGGAGCGACTCACACACCCATGAAGTGCATGCAAACACTACCTAGATCAACATAATGTCAATCGAGGACACAGATGGCACGATAGGCACACGGAGGAAATCTCTTTAACTTGTCAGGCTGAGACCATCCTACACATACAACACTCTGGAAGGCCAACTAAACCACAATCAAGAACCTCACTGCTCTCAACTACACCACCTAGCCACATACACACATACGGAAGGTAACTCACCTAATCATGCCAGATTCGTACGAAACTTAAGGAACACCATCCCCTCACTAGGATACACCTGTCCCTAAGCTTCTACACTCAAAACCCTCACTCTAAACCCATCTGCAGAAAACATGTAGGATGACAGAGCAGAATTTTGAAAGTGCCCGAAACTGAAATTTATGAGTACCTATGCATAGCTTATGTCGCCGCGATTTTATAGACTACTAGCACGCAGAAAATAGACATCGTTTGATACACTTACGGCCACAAATAGTTGGTTGATGCGTCGGCGTGTGCGCTTCGTCTCACGTGGAATGCTTGGCGTTGTCGCGTAGCTCTCCTCGAGCCTAAAACAATGGTGCAGTTGGATCTCCAATGTGTTGAGCAAGCCGGGGGTAACTAGAGGATAAAGCTCACGCTCACTCTCTTTCTCTCTCACACACAGTAGACGGCAGCGCTAAAGTTTTTATGATGATTAAAGTCTCCCCCTTTACAAAATGACCTAGGTACCTTATATACTAAGGCTACCTTAGGTTTAACCAAAAATGGGGTTGAAAGGGTCAAATGGCTTTGTATTTACAATCTGGAAGTGCCATTGCACCCCGGATTCTGAAACTAGAATAACTACTCATTACAAATGGCGTTTATAACTATAATCCGCAGCATTTCATACTCGCAAAAGATAAGACTTTGGTACGAAACTTGAGTTATGTTGTGTTGTTGACCCAGCAGGCGGTCAACAAGATAGATGCCCATGATTGTGTCAAGGACAAAATCAATGGTAGTTATCCTTTAAACAAAAAACAAGGAATTTTGAAAACATCGAGAAAAATGACAAAGGAAACTCAAGTAAAACCGAAACACCAGGATAAGAACTCGACCATGACACGAGTTGAACAAAAAAAGAAACATCAAGAGTTGAAAAAAGCTCTAAAGGAGATATATACAACTGAAATGGAAACCACTGAGGAGGATGGTAAAGATATAAAGAGTGCTCCATCCCATTATGAGAAATATACTCTCCAAGACCGGAAAATCATAGTTGAACAACCTGTCAGGGAACTACAAAAACAGGGTGAGTCCTACGAAGGACCTGAAAATGCAAAAAAGATACATCTGGCCAAACCAAGAGAAGAGCCTAGACCAGTCTACATTGTAAATGACGTGACGGAAGAAGAAGAAGAGATTTTGCTAAGCTTACTAAAAGAATACCAACATATCTTTGCTTGGTCTTATACGGATCTCAAGGGAGTTGATCCAGAAATCTGTCAACATACCATACCTATGAGGGATGATGCAAAACCAAGCAGACAAAGGCCGTACATATATAATGAAACATTTTCTAGAAAAATTAAAGAAGAGATGAAAAGCTAAGGGAAGCCAAATTCATTTATGAAATTGAACACACAGATTGGGTGTCTCCAATTGTGGTAGTACCCAAAAAGAATGGAAAATGATGAGTGTGTGTCAATCTCAAGAAAGTGAATGAAGCAACCATTAGAAACAGCTTTCCTCTTCCTATCACCTAGCATGTTTTAGAACGAGTTGCAAAAGAAGAAGCTTAGAGATTTTTAGATGGCTTTTTGAGATATAATCAACTTTTGGTTGATCCCAAGGACCAGCATAAAACTGCCTTTTCAACTAAATGGGGTATTTTTTCCTATCAAATTATGCCTTTTGGGTTAACTAATGCTCCTCCCACCTTTTAAAAATTGATAAACCATGCTTTTAAAGAATATCTTAGGAATTTCTTGGAAGTATATATGGAGGATCTATGCATACATTCATCAATCTAGGCTGATCAATTTGAACACCTCAAAAAGGTATTCAAAAAATGTGGACTTTATAGGACTTTCTTAAATCTTGAAAAGTGCACATTCATGGGTAGACAAGGAAAAATTCTTGGCCATATAGTGTCTAAAAATGGCATAGTTAGTGATATGGATAAAATTCATGTTATTGCTGATTTGCCTAGACCAACAACAATCAAGGGGGTTCCATCCTTCATGGGACATTGTGGATATTACAGACAGTTTATTTACATGTATGCTATAATTGCAAAACTTATGTATAGTTTGATCAAACACTTTGAAAGAACTGATGAGTGTGAAGAATCCTTCATGAAGCTTAAGCAAGCTCTCACTTCGGCTCCAATATTGAAAGCACCAGATTGGAATAAGATATTCCACATACATGTAGATGCTTCCAATTTTTCCATCCGATGTATACTAGCTCAACCAGGAGATGGGAAAATTGATTATCCTAATTCTTATGCTAGCCGACAGTTGAACATGGTAGAAAAGAATTATACCACCACCAAAAGGGAAGGACTAGGAATGATCTATGCCATAAAAGTGTATACATTACCTATTAGCAAACAAATTTGTGCTCTTTGTGGCCCACGAAGCCTTATCGTACTTGGTCAACAAGCCATGCAACATAGGAAGAATAGTGAGATGGTTTACCATTCTTTTGGTATTTGATTTCACTATAGTTGTGAAAAAGGGGACTACTCATCAAAGAGTAGATCATTTATCAAGGATTATTTCAAGAGAACCACCTAGGGGAGTGGACAATGATCTACCAGATGCATAACTATTCTCCGTAGAAATGATACCTCGATGGTCTAAAAATATGGTATCATTGATGACCATAGCTCAAATGGACACGCAAATACAACTTCCTATTACAATTGGATTAATTGAGCAATTGGCTATATATCAATTACTAGCTGGAAGGCTATACAAAAGAAATCGAGATGGAATATTGCTTTTATGCATTAATCCTTAGGAGAAAACCCAATACCTAAGTCAAGTGCATATTACCATAGTAGGACTTCACTTTGTGAAAGACCAAACTATGCGATGGATTTTGAGACTTGGAGTATTTTGGCCAACTATGAGGAGTGATGTTCATTAATGACATTGTTCCAAATGTAGCATGTTCCTAAGTGGAGCAACTATCTAGTTACTTACTTATCAAGCCAAACATTTCCTGAGGATATGAGTAAACGTCGCCAAAGAGCAATTGAAACTGAATCAAGAGACTATGCTCTTATTAGAAACCAATTATATTGGAGAGGTAAAGATCAACATCTATGTCTTTGTGCAAATGAAGATAAATATATTCTCATTATAGAACAAGCACATGCTGGATTAGCTAGAGGTCACTTTTCTAGAGAGACCACCGCAAGAGCAATCTTAATGGCAGGCATATGGTGGCCAACACTTTTTGCAGATGCCAAGGAGTATGTTTGGAGGTGTGATGCATGTCAACAAGCAAAAATGCCAACCCGTGTAGATAGCATGCCCAGTGAGACCAATCATGGGGTCTAGAGCTTTCACAAAATGGGGCATAGACTTTGTTGGGCCAATTTAACCACCTGCTTATAGAACCCAAGCTCAATATATCATTGTAGCTATGTACTATTTGACCAAGTGAGCCGAGGCTAAAGCAACCCAAAAGAATGATGCCATAACCACCGTCACATTCTTATATGAGTATGTGTTCACAGGATATGGACTGGCAATAGAAATTGTCAGTTATAGGGGAACTCATTTCCTCACTGAGGTAATTGAGTATTTGCTTAATGAGTTTATGGTCATCCATAACAAATCGGCTCCCTATCACCCACAAGCAAATGGACAAGCTGAGCATACAAATAAAATTCTTAGCTCGGTGTTGACTAACGTGGTTATTTCAAGAAGGACAGACTGGGAAATGAATCTCCATGCTGCTCTATGGGCTTATCGAGTTTCATTCAAAACAACTTTAAATGCTACACCCTTTAACCTTGGTTATGGTCTTGATTCCATATTGCCAATAGAATTTCTATTGCCGACACTAAGGGTAGCTAAGAATCTTGAGTGGACTGCACATGAACAGAAAGACTTGAAGATTTAGAAAAGCTTGATGAGAAAAGGCTAACTGATATAGCTCACATATGTGCACAAAAGAAAAACCAGTTTTTTGATTCCCATATAATTACAAAAATCTTCAAAAAAGGGGACTTAGTTTTAGTTTATTTCCTTAAGCAATACATTTCCAAATTTGAGAAACGGACCGTTTATCATTGAAGATGTATCTCCAAGTGGAGCAGTTAAGTTGTTCACCCTAAATGGTGAACAATGGCTAATTGGATTAGTGGATGTCGTTTAAAGAAGTACAATTTACCACTAACCAATGAATTGCTAGAAAGGATGCATGTAGCTAAGCAAAGAAAGATAAAACGAAAGCAAGTTATTGATGAAGCCCAAGAGGAAGCTCGGCTTTGAGTACTCAAAAGAAAAGCTGCTCTCAAAAATCAACAAATACCTATTCCCATCAACACTCTGGAAATAGATGACCGACAATGGGAATTGCAGAAAGATGCAGTGTCAACAGATGATAAATGGTTAGATGGAATGGACCTTCACATCAAAGTACAACTAAACAATCATAGCACAAATGCATTGGTTGAAACAGGAGCTCGAGTAAATGTAGTCAGTTATTCTACATACAAGAAAGCAATAAGTCAGTCTTTGACAGCAAGAATAGCGACTACCAAAGGATGCAACAAGAACCCAACACCAACATTGAGAGTAGTCAACTTAAATGTGATAATAATGGATGTTCATGCCCTCATCAGTTTGTATGCTTACCATATCAACACATGAATGAGATGATGATTCTTGGAATCTCATGAATGCGGACAGACATCCTACACATAGGATGTCTTTCTTCTCAGAATGGACTTCTGTTTCTACCCAAGGTGCTTCTTGATGCATATAACAAGAATATGTGATCACAACAAATTTTGGATGTCAAAATTGCTCAGAATCACCACTTTTGGGAAAATATTTCTCTAAAAGAGTAACATCCCCTTAACTCTCAGTCTATATGGCCAAATGACATGAGCTTTGGTGTGTGTGTCCAACACAACATGCAGAATATGGGTATGATGTCAAAACTTGATTTTTTGCTTCCAGAATCACTCTCTAGACATCCTACATGTAGGATGTCCACTGATGAAATTTTTGGCAGAATTCATCCACAGGCATCCCCAAGTCTTGAGCACTACTTTCAAGCCTTCCTACAAGTTTTTATGCAAAATTGAGCTCAAAATCTTAAGTTTCTTGTTTTTGCGTTTTTGACACTCCGGCTTTGGTCTTTTGGGTGTCAAGAGTTGGTCAAAACTCTAGTTTCAATGTATACTTAGGGTAAACCCCCCCCTTCTAAACACACTGGTGCAGTCAGAATTTTCAAATTTGGTCTCTAGAACCCCCTTGAGACATCCTACGCGTAGGATGTCTATGTTTACAGAATTGCAGGTTTTCTTCACAGAACCCTTGCAAATGCTCTTTTATATGCACAACATCAGTCAGTCATACAAAAATATCCACAAAAGCTTGTTTAATGCATTTTTACCCTCAAAAGCACACTTTTCCGTGATTTCAAATGCAATCAAGCACTTTAGAAAATAATTCAGTGTTGAATAGCTCTAGATCATAATTGGATCACTTACTTAAAGCTACTCCTACAAATCATATGGGGTTTTGCATCTATGAGTAGAGAAACGCTTCACTGCCACACACAAACTAGTAAATGCTTTTATCACCTCACAAATCACTCAACCACCAACAACTACTCTAATCCACAGATCCTAACTAAACATATCTAGTCGCAGACCCTCGGCAAGACACACGCTTCTTGGCTATCCACTTGATCACGGAATATCCTCTTCCGGATCCACATAAGAAAAACGCTTTCTTTAGCCAAAACTAAATCAAGAAACCATCACACGAGTGTTAGTAGGAAACCTACTTAGGTCCTTGTGTCCCCGACAGCGGCGCCAATGTTGTGGGAGCGACTCACACACCCATGAAGTGCATGCAAACACTACCTAGATCAACATAATGTCAATGGAGGACACAGATGACACCATAGGCACACTGAGGAAATCTCTTTAGCTTGTCAGGATGAGACCATCCTACACATACAACACTCTGGAAGGCCAACTAAGCCACAATCAAGAACCTCACTGCTCTCAACTACACCACCTAGCCACATACACACATACGGAAGGTAACTCACCTAATCATGCCAGATTCGTACGAAACTTAAGGAACACCATCCCCTCACTAGGATACACCTGTCCCTAAGCTTCTACACTCAAAACCCTCACTCTAAACCCATCTACGGAAAATGCGTAGGATGACAGAGCAGAATTTTGAAAGTGCCCGAAACTGAAATTAATGAGTACCTATGCGTAGCTTATGTCGCCACGATTTTATAGACTACTAGCACGTAGAAAACAGACATTGTGTGATACACTTATGGCCACAAATAGCTCCTAGATGCGTCGGCGTGTGTGATTCTTCTTGCGTGGAATGCTTGGCATTGTCGCGTAGCTCTCCTCGAGCCTATAGCAATGGTGCAGTCAGGTCTCCAATGTGTTGAGCGAGCCGGGCGTAACTAGAGGATAAACCTCACGCTCACTCTCTTTCTCTCTCACACACAGTAGACGGCAGCACTAAAGTTTTGATTATGATTAAAGTCTCCCTCTTTACAAAATGACCTAGGTACCTTATATACTAAGGCTACCTTAGGTTTAACCAAAAATGGGGTTGAAAGGGTCAAATGGCTTTGTATTTACAATCTGGAAGTGCCATTGCATCCCGGATTCTGAAACTAGAATAAATACTCATTACAAATGACGTTTATCGCCATAATCCGCAACATTTCATAACTCGCAAAAGATAAGACTTTGGTACAAAACTTGAGTTATGTTGTGTTGTTGACCTAGCGGTCAACATATCTGCATTAGGAACTGTGTTCTACTGGAGACTGATGGCATAGGTCTAGCTTTTAAGATTTTGGTGTCTCTTTTTCTTCTATACCATTTCTATATTCTCGATTTCTAGTTTGGAAAGTCAAAAAACATTTCTTGTTTCCTCCCCTCCTTTCATGAGCAATTTAGCTCTCACATGTTCTCTTTCTGACCCCGAATCATCTGAGATAGCTGAGTGTTCTTCTAATTCATCTATTGCATCATAGTAGAGGTCTGAAAAGACTTGTTGAGCTTTCATCAAGTCCTTGGATATTGGAATTTCGTCTTCAATGTGAAGGGTTGAGATCATTTGTATGGGAATTATGTCATAGCTGTCCTCATTGCAAAATTGAGTAGGCATAGACATATTTACACATACATCCATTGTTGCTAAAATTTGAGTCCACTCAAATGGCTCAAAAAAATGCTCTGAAAAGGGTTTAGGTACATAGGATTCATCTGTGCAATCCCTTTCTAAGATGCATTCTTCTTGTTTTAAGCTCCTGCTTTCTGAGACTCCACACATCCAAATAGGAGTGTCTTTGTTCAGCCAAGATGGAAGCTTAGTTTCAAGTGAAGAGAATGAATCAAATTCTTGAATGGGTGTCTTCATGACATCTTTATAAGTGTGATCTTTTAGATTAACCCTTGTTATTGATCCCACTTGCTTCAAGTACAGATAATTGTTTTTCCGATCTTGGATGAGTTTTACTTGTCGCATGAAAGGTCTTTCCAAGATGATTTCATGATTGAGTTTCTTTCCAAAGTCTACTATGGTAAAAGTGTGTTGATATTCAATCCCACAGGAATTAACTATCACTTTTTCAGGAAGTCCCAAGGGTCTTTTGATGTGTCTATCAGCTTATTGCAATTTCATTTGAGTTTGTCTAATGGGGTTGATTGTCCCCAAGATTCCCATACTGCTTTTGTGGCTATGGCTATGCCTACCCCACTATCCAGTATTGCCATGGTTTCTATGTCATTATATATCACCAAAAGCGTTGTGTTTCCTTCTTCCCCTTCTAGTATTCTCCAACTTTGTTCATTGGAGCAGATCTAATCTCTTTGTTATCCATTCCGTGTTTCAATTTTTCCTTTGCAATTAACCCTATTATCCCCACCTTCTCTAGAGTTTTCTGTAGATCATTCCATAAATATGGTCTGATTTTTAATAGTTCTCCTAAAGTAAGAGTGTATTGGATGGGTGTAGAGATGATTGACTGGATGTTGTCTACTTCTAGGGTCTGTTCCGCTCTTTTTACCTGAGTGGTTTCACAAACTATGGATTCATCTTAATTATCTCCCATGTAAGAGGGTAATGTTTTCAAGGTCAATGGTTTAGATATTCCTGAAGCTTCAGCTCTGCAATCCCCATATAAGAATTGTACATCCATGTCCATATCAAGAGGTAGATTGTCTAACCAAACTTCCTCCATAGGAACTTACTTCAGAGTTAGGCTCCCATCATTAATCTCTCTAACTTTTTCCCATAAGTGTCCTGGCCAGTCTTCTTCTACAATTGGAATTTTGTATACGGAATCTTCATTGTCGGGCACTATAAGTTTTGGATCTTTTGTTTAAGGGTTCTACAACCACTTTGGATTTTTCGTTATTGGTACCTGCCAACAAGCTCCTCAGATTTTGCCATACTCTCGAGCTTGGGTTTCTGTTTTTCCAGCATCTCTTGCGTGATTCTCACCAAATTTTGATAAGCTTCAAGCTTAGCTGCTTCCATGTCTGGAGAAGGATAGTTTTTCCATTTGTTTTCCATGTTTTGGCCTGCTTTAAGTCCTGCTTGGTAAGCTTCCAAGGCTACATTAATTGGCTCAAAATTTTTGTCAACCAAAATTGATCCTCCAGATTTCAGGATGGTTTCTTTGATTTTGCTTCTAGCTTCTTTCACCTTTTCCTGAAATAGCTTCTTTGCTTTCTCCTCAATTTCAGCCCTTTATTTCTGTTTTCTCATCTCATACCTTTTGTTTCTTGATTCTTTTGGTCTTTTGAGAGGAAATTTGTGTATTCTCCAAATCATCAAAGGAGTTATGTTTCTTTTTCTTAGCTTGGGCTCTGGTGATTACCTTGATTGACAATCGGTTCACTCTTAGATGAGCTACTAGGTATCACTTGGACTATGTTCACTATTGTTTTACCCTTGTTTAAAGGATTTTTTGGACAATCTTCAGGGAAGTGTCCTCCTTTTCTGCAACATTGTATGCAATAAGCTTCAGCTGGCTTGAGGTTCTTGTCAGACTCTGGGCATTCATTTTTCCAATGATCATCTGCACCACAGTTATGACAGTTTTCAGTTCTTGGCTTAATCATCGGTCTTACCATAGGAGGTCTAACACCTTGATTAGCTACATAATACATTGGTGCAAGCTCTCGTGGAGTATAAGTAACAGGTTCTTCCATTGGTGGTGGATGTGAATTATACCACTCTCCTTCTACCATTACTGTAAATAGACTAGGCTCAACATAGGGTGTAACAGGTACTAGTGCTTGTTCATCTATGACTCCCTCTAGATGCATGTACTTTACAGGCACTGCATTATGTCCCGGATATGGAGGTTGTTGGCCCAACATGGGTTGAGGTCTTTTCATACCCATCGGTGGTCTTTGAGCTTGGGCCATATTAGGCTGATATCTATACATGGGTTGTCCTTGTGGCCTCATAGGCATGTATTGAACATTTCCATTATACTTTGGTCGGTAATAGCACTCATTGGTCTCATGGCTGGTCCATTTTCCCTCATTGCACACCATTTTTTCAGCCTAATTGGTTGTCCCTGTTGACGTATCCCTTGTCTTGGTCCCCTCATAGGTGCTTTTTTCATGTTATTAATCATGTCATTCATCATTTTGAGCATGCCTTCTATGGCTGAAAGCGGTGCTACAGCAGCAGTTACCACTTGTGCTAGTTTGGTGGATGTTGTGCCTTAGGGACATCTTTTTCATTGAAAATATCACAATTGTCTCCTAAGTCAATAGCATCTGACACATACTCTTCTAGGGTCGTATGCTTCTTTCTATACATTATAGCATGAAGTTGGTTGTTTAGCAGTCCCTCTAGAAACAATGATACTAGTCTTTCTTCTGCAGGTATCTCTAGCTCTGGGCATCTTGCAATGTGTTGTTTCATTCCAGTTACACAATCCCTAATAGATTCACTTTGTTTTTGTTTAAAGCTATAGATTTGAGCTATCGTATTGTGTTTGATCCTCGTTTTGAAACAAGCAGCTACAAATCCTTGAGCTAATGTATTCAAGTCAATGATTGACCTTGGTGGAATGTTTTGGAACCATGTGAATGATTTTCCTTCTAATGTCATTCCAAACCCCTCGAATTGAGTATGGAAATCAAATATGTGTTCTGCTCTTAGCACTTGTTTAAAGCTTGCTAAGTCATCATATGGATCCCCAGATCCACTTTATTTTCTGACCCATTTTTGAAAATCAGTTGATCTGGCACGTCTATTTGGTTCAACTCCTAGTCTCCTGGCAATAGGTCCTGTTCCGAGTCCTTCAAACTAGTCTGTTGGAAATAGTGACTCATGTAGCCCTGGACTGGCTTTAGTGTCACTTAGTTTTCTTCGTGGATGAGGTGGTTTCTGGTTTCTTAACATTACTCTTAGAAAATGTCTCACGGTGTTCTTCTCTTGGAATAGTTTCTGGTCCTTGGCCCAATATCCAATCCCTTATGTAGTACCCTTGGTATTTGGTTTGTTCCACCTCCTCAGGAGTCATCATAAACAAAGTTATCACTATAATAATCCCTAAACAAGTAGGTTGGTAGATCTACTGAACCCTTATCTTTGATTTTGAAGATATAAATGATCTTCATGGGTGTTAGCTGTCTTGATTTGGCATGAGAAGTCCATAGAAGATCTTTGACGTTTCTATCCTCCCAATCCTAGGATTATCTGTACTAAGCCGTTTCAAAGGATTCAAATCCACTTGATCGTATCCCTTGAATTCTAAAGTTGGTGGTCCTTCTTTTGCTGCCATATCCGGAATTATGGTATTTACTTCTAACCCCCATTTGTTTATCACGTCAGGGTTTTCAACTTGTAAATACTGAGTTCCGTTTCTATCCATGTACATTTTTCCTTGTCTGTTTACTTGATCTTCTCCTGATGGTCATCAATGCAAATAGCATACTCTTCGTAAGGATCCAGGTAAACCTGAGCTCCATGGTAGTTAGTCTTATAAAAAGAGAGTATATAGGTTATAGCGCACTGTAGTTTTGGTTTCTGAGTGAGTCGATACAGGAAGACATTTCAGATGTTGATTCTGAAAAAGTGTCTGGGAGACTTCTTCAAGGATAGTGTGCAAAGGATTTCCTTGACTCACACTTTATTTGGTGGATACTCTACTAGTGGTCTCTTCAAATATGCCTTGGTTTCCTAGTATACGACCAGATCTAAGGTTCATAAAGACTTGTGAAGCCCTGGATAGAGTACTTACCATTGGATTGACTTGTTGTCAATTTCTTCCACTTGACTTGATTGCAACTTCTATCAAGCTGTCAATTTCTTGTATGCAACCTGATTCCTGTATCAATTTTGATCAAGTTAGCTATTCTTTCACAAGGACTGTATAGTTTTTGCTAACTATTGTGACTGGTCTATGTGTATCACTTCAACTCGAGCTAAGTGAGTCATCAGTTGAGACTTTTAGGTTCCACTTTTACAAAAAGCCAAAGGACTAATTTGCAACCTGGAAACTAAGTGAACATGTACCAATTTGGATCCGATTGAATGCAAAATTGCCCGGTGGCCTTGTATTATGTTGGTCTATCATTGTACAAGTTCAAAAGTTAAAAATGGTCTCTGTGTAGCAGTAGTAAATAATCGCAATTATTATTTTTCTCAGTTTTATGTACTTTTTGGCTTGATTTGCCAAGTATACAACTTGCTAAGGTCCCTGGACAATTTTCACTAATTTTGAACAAAATTTGTTCAAACTTAGTGAAAATTGTTTATCAATTGTTTTGTGTCCGCAGACTCGATTCAAGTTTATCAATTGTTTTGTGTCCACAGACTCGGTTTTCAAGAATCTGGCTTAAGTCTCACTTTTGTGTCCAAATTTCACCAAAATTGATTTGTGTGGTCTACTTCATATGCTTGACCTTGTGCAAGATTATCAATTTTTATGTAGATATAAATAATCGTCCCATTCTTGACACAAATCTATTAAGTATCTCAACTTAAGGTCCCTAGCCAAGTTTCATCAAGTTTGGACAATTTTTATTTAAATGGTCATCAGTTTTGTATCTACTGACTGACTTTGCAGATTTGGCCACAAATTTCAATCCAATGATCCAAATCTTACCAAATTTGGTTTGTGGGCTTATTACAACATGGTAAAGCTAGTGGTATGCTAACTTGGTCAAAAAAGTTGAAAATGGGGTAGATGTAAATAATCACGATTATTTACTTTTGGCAAATTTTTTGCATCTTTTTGATCAACTGAGCATGTACACTTGTTTATCACATCAATACAAGCCTATGAATCAAGTTTCATTGAGTTTGAACAAAATTTTCTTCAATTTACACTCAAGTTCTTGAAAGTCAGTATAAACTTTAGTTTTTACCCAGTTTTTGGTCATCAATTTGGTGATCCAAATTCTATGGTCCTTTACAAAAGTTGTTTGTACACATGCATAGAGTCTCTGGTATCAACCTTGGTCAATTTTGAGCTACAAGTAAATAATCGTGATTATTTACTTTAGGCCTAAAATGAACACTTTTTTGAACTTTTTCATTGGAAAGTCTTTTCATGAGCTATTTTAAGCCTCTGAGTCAAGTCAAACTTAATTTGGCCTAAAATGTCAAGAAAAACTAAATAATCTGAGTTTTTACAAACTCTTGAAATTTTTACCTCAATGTGTTCTTGAGCTTACCCAACTGGTTCATACAATTTTTAAGCATACTCTCCAGTTGTATTGAGTGGTTGGCAGTCTTTTCGTGCTATTTCTGGCCGTAGACCTGAAATTCTGCAACTTCACATAACAACTCACAATTGATTATTTTGGAGAGAACAATGTTCTGAATTCCACCTCGAATTCTACATACCCTACTCCTAGGTTCTACTACAATGGGGTTATGGAAAGTGTCCACAAACACTCGTTTTCGTGTTTTTTATGGTTTTCTGAGCCTTGATCTTAAAACTTGTCTTGTCCATCAATCATTCTCAAAATCCTAACCTAATCCTACAATCCTAAAGGCACTCAGCAAGTACGATTACTTCCAAGCTACCTCTACACAGCAAAAGACGACAATCTTAAGCTATACGATTTTAAAAAGAAAGTTTTTACTCTAGGAGATCCTAGAGTAAGTTTAAGGATAACTTCACAAGACACTCGTGTTTTTTCCTAGTTTAGGTCTCTTCATTCCCCGGCAATGGTGCCAAATGTGGAATGGGTGTCTAGCCTCACTCCTATCTTATTACAGATGTAGCGAGAACCACAAATAAATTGTCAATCCATGGGACAAAGCCAACTCGACTAGTGCATAGAGGCTATAAGAGGTTGTTAATCTCTTGGAAAACAACAAACAACTTGCATCTAACTCAAGCTATACTCAAGTGACTAAAATCACCAAAAGCAAATCACTCATCGACATACAAATCACATCCGTTACAGCATCAAACGACATCCAAACATAACGAAACTTCTAGGACATATTTATAAGACCTAAGTACACATGCTTATGGTCTCAAATGCCACTTTAGGTCAAGTGCAAAAATCACGATTATTAAGAGCATTGTATTTTTGACCTAGTTGTTTTCGACCCAAAATGCATCTAAATGCTTAGCAATGATGCCCCAATACCCCGCCTATGCTTAGTTTTTTATTTAAAGTGTAAATTCCTACTTATGATGAAACTAGGCCGTGGGTCGGCGATACCAAAAGCTATGAAATATCGTAAAATGCTTAGGTCAATGCATAGAGCTCTTACCTGTGGTTGCAATGCAACAGACGCGACTGCAATGTGACAACTGGGAAGGGAGTAGCAAGCGCGAGAAGGAGAGAAGTGAACACCGTTAGCTCACGCTGTGTATTTCATTATCCAAAACGTTTTTATAAATTACAAAAATTGGCTTTTATACCTTAGCCAAGGTTTTTGGTGGTCAAAACTAATAATCTGGGAGCTCTAACTAAAGACAGGTTGATACAATCTGGAATCTTGTAGCCTCGGCTCATCAATTACAAAGTTTATCCGGAAAATAGGAGTTACAATATTCCCGATTCATCAAAATAATAAATGTTCTTACAAAGAGAGTTCTGAAAAATGGTATGCAGGTTAGCTTGCTGCTAACATTGACTTTGTAGTTCCAATTATAAAGGTGGTCTTTTAGAGTGTGTTTTTTTAGTGTTGCTAGAGTCAGGATCTGGAGTCAGCATCCTGGCTGAGTTTGTGTATTATAAAATGAAGTTGGACAATGCAATCAATGCATGATCCTGCACATCTTTTACATCCCAATGAGCTTGTTCTGACGTAGGTAAAACAACTCTAATAGCAGCAATCCTTGCAGTGAGACCTGCAACATTCTCAACATCAGATACATCCTCAGAACTAGGACGCACATCAATGCCCTGCACAATACACCCTTTCACACAAGAACATGTTGCATCATGTAAGCCTACATAGGGTAATTGTCCCAATCCAATATGTTCTCAGCAGGAAACATCTTGAACACATCTGTGTTGTTGTCGACCATGGTGAAAGCCTGCACTCGATGTGAAAACTACCCAAAAAGAGGAGAAACAAAGCAAGAACAACACGTGATATATAGTACAAACTATAGAAGAATGGACCTGTTATGTAGAAAATGGCACTGGCAAAAAATTTGCACAATATGACAAAGTAGCCTGCGCAGTACTGTCCGTAGTGGAAGCGGAGGTCGAAATAAGCCATAATTTTTGTCGACCTGTAAATGCTCACCAAAGTTCACTGGAATCAAAGAAAGTGAGCAGGCGTGTGCTGGAGCTGCTCTGCCGACTAAGCCCGCGAGGACGAAACTTGCTCCGATACCAATTGTTGGTTTTAGGGTTATAGGAAAAGACACATAGCTTGGAGAAGATGAAGGAATCTCAAGGCACACAATAGAGAGTGTATTTCTTAGTGTGCAATGGAAAGATAGATAGACCTAGAATGATGGGCGCATATACAATGCACAAGGGAAAAAATCTCTTAGTGAGGAAAAAAATGCCCCGGTGGTCCTAAGTGCATGTGTTCACACACATCACTACCACATGTATATGGTAACAACTTGAATTGGTTCATGTTTGGGTACCTGTAAGTACACCATCCCTTGGTGGCTCATTGTACTATGTAACATTCATAGATGATGCAACTAGGAAAACATCACTACAAGAGTTGCTTAAGACTAGTGACCGTATAGTGATGCTAATATATGGGGGTAGTTTTATTTCTGATGTTGCTAGAACCGTTGCTACTATAGTTGAGAGCAAAGCGTTGCTATGTGCGTCTCTATTTGCGTCACTATATAGCGATGTTGATAGAGATGCAAATAGCAACGTATATAGCGATAGTGCAGAACCGTAAATAACCACACTCATAGAAAAATTGCAACATCCTAAATATGAGTCATTTTGAAGTAGCTCACTTTTGTAGAGCTGACTGTGGCTTAGAAACTTGATACAATTAAGTAGGTGCTATTGAATTGTCTCCAACAAAGTGCATCCTAAATATGAGTCTTTTTGAAGTAACTCACTTTTGTGGAGCTGACTCTGTCTTAGAAACTTGATACAATTCCTTCTTCTGAGAACACGCCTTGAATTCGGTTAAAAGAAGAGTTGGTTTCTTTTGATTGCTCACCATGCTTGGTCTAGCTATTCTTGACTTGTGTATTGGATATTGCTTCTACCCTGGATTTGCCACAACTCTGCACACACAAAATGGTGCAAGCGTAGATGGTTGAGTTTTGAGAACGGTGTTCCCTTTGCATCTATGTAAAACAATCCAAAGCTTCATTGCGACAACCACCTTGGACTTGAAGGCAAAAGTTTAGGCTTGATGCTCATCGGCTTCCACAATGCCAGAGCATGCATAACATATTTATAATGTGGTAGAAGAGAGGTCAGTGATCAATTACTATAGGGGATGGAAAAGGTTTAGGTGTAAATTGAGAAAGGCATCAACTCTCAACTACAAAATCCTAGGATGTCAAGAAATATTTGAATCAATAGGAGCTAGTTAACAATGTCAATCAATGACAATGATGATGATGATGAAGATAATGGTATTGTAGGAAGCAAGGATTTCATTAATGTGATCACAATTGTGTGATCATGTTAATAACGCAGGTAATTACACATAAAAAAAACGTGATCATGTTAATTGTTAACATGATCTTGATGGTGACCTACAAAAACCAATAGAGCTGGTAGGCCCACAGAGCCTTTTCTTTTTCCCTACGGGCCTGTTGAGCTTTATAGTACTTTTCCCCGTTGGCTCACTAAGAAAATAAAAAATCTCGGCGGGCCTAATTTCATATAGTAAACCTCTTCTAACTTTGGCATTTTAACTAGGCAAATCCTTGGGAAGTGTATTCGAGCGTCGGGTACAATTATGTCCTTGTGAATTGACCTAAGCTTACAAAGTCACAGGTCCTTTTTTTGGGCCAAGCATGATTCTAAATATAGTAACCACTTCTACAAATATTTACATCCTTCACCAAAAACAAAGGTACAAAGTCAAAAAAATTGAAACTTTGGAGAGTCGTGCTCATGTGACAAAGCCATCGGTCCATAAAAGGGCCAAAATTGGTTTTATAAGGTGAGCATATTTAAATAACAAGTTGATAGTCAACGATTGGATACCTTGTACTAGTGTAGTGTGTATATAAAGATCCTTGAAGTCTTGCATTTTTCACCATCATAGATTTGAATTGATATACATTGTCATTGCACAATATGAGAGCCATAATACTTAATTGGGTGACATTAGCTTTTATATATTGAATTGGATGCATAAGGGGTCTACTATCTTTGATTGGGTACAAGTAGTCCTCTATTGTGTAATTATATTGAAGATTTCATTGCCTTGTTTTATGCATTGGTTTATATATAGAGTGCATTATGTATTATGAAATATTGTTGGTGCATGAGGTGGCCAATCATAAAAATTATTGCTTTCTTTTGTGTTCTGCAAATAATTATCATCATTTCAATGTAAAAGTTGATCATTCTTTGTAGCACGTGAAAATAGATGTGTCTTATTGTTTGCAAATCGCATAGGATGTATAAGTATTCATTATATTTAAAATTTCATTGTAAATTTATTAGCATTGTTGTATGCATAATAATGCCATGTAGAGAGTGCATTGCAATGTGTATGTTTGCTCATAACATATGTGGATTGACCCAAAATTTTAAAAAGGTGCTTTCCACACATTTTTGCCAATGGTTGCAATACGCACAATTTAAACTTGGTGCTAAAGGATTGGTATACTAGTGAAGAAACCACATGGTTCGCCAAATAATTAACATAGCATCAAAAGTTGTGAAGTTCATCTTGAAATGACAAAGAGTGCTTGATTTGTACAGAATGCCCATGCCAATTATGTTAAAACTACCTGCTGAAACAAAAAGATATAGCAACGCATTGAAAGTGTTAGCTACAAGGAGGAAATTCCAATCTGGGTATATGATTGTAAAAACGAAGAAGAAGAAGAGTTCAATGTTGGTGTATCTCAATAGACAAACTCGAAGAGAGCCTGACAATAGATGTGGAAGTTCAATTATAGGAAGACCCACAATACTCAAACCCACAATAAGATAACAACTTCACAGATTCAACATAGCTGTGGGTGGGTTTCCTAACCTCGCTCTTATTTTATTACAGACATAGCGAGCACACACATAATTGTCAATCCATGGAACAAAGTTTACTCGACTAGTGCATAGAGGCTACAAGAGGGTGTCAATCTCTTGGAAAACAACGGAAAACTTACATCTAACACAAGCTACACTCAAATGACCTAAGTCATCAAAAGCTAGTTGCTAATCGGAAAACAAAACATGACCGTTACAGCATCAAATGACATCCAAATGTTATAGAACTTCTAGGACAAGTATATAAGAACTAAGAACACATGCTTATGGTCTTAAATCTCACTATCAATGAAGTACAAAAACTGTGATTATTATTTTGACCTAGTTGTTTTTGACCCCGAATGCATCTAAATGCTTAACAATGAATTCCTACTTATGATGAAATTAGGCGGCGGTTGGTGATGCCAAAAGCTACAATCTACCATGATATGATTATGTCTATGTGTAGAGCTCTTACATGTGGTTGCAATGCAGGAGACAACACTGCAATGTGACAACCAACAAGGGAGATGGAAGGAGTGCGTTTTATTTGCGAGCTTTCAATTTCAAGCTTTTGCAATCAAACCCAATTTTGCGAGCTTTTTGATTTTATATTTAGAGCCTTTTCTAAAGACACAAAAAATTAATCCAAAACAAAGACATCAAAATATTATACATGACCAAAAAGATCTATAATCTCACAAAAAATTGGCTTAAGATTTTGAGTCTCTTTTAACGATACACACCAAAAACATGTTCAAGATTCCAAAAGCCCTAATTTTGAGCTTGTACAATTGTCTAGATAGATACCACAAAGCATGCTTCTCTTACTAAAAGGAGAAATAAAGTCTCATATGTCTAGAAAAGCTACTCCACATCTAATACAAAAGAGAAATCTACTTCAATGCATACCTCTACAGGGTAATCTCTAAGATTTAGACTCACTACACCACAGGCTTTATCTTGCGGGTTTTCCATAATACAAATGCAAGGTCTGTGGGAGTTAGTGCAGGCTGATGAATGACCATGTGCTCTTTTGGTTGAGGCCCTAGAATATGTACATACACATAGTACATGTGCTTACATGCCAAAAATGCTTTATGTGTAGATTCTCTCTTGTGAAAATCTCATATGTCTAGAAAAGCTACTCCACATCTAATACAAAAGAGAAATCTACTTCAATGCATACCTCTACAGGGTAATCTCTAAGATTTAGACTCACTACACCACAGGCTTTATCTTGCGGGTTTGCCATAATACAAATGCAAGGTCTGTGGGAGTTAGTGCAGGCTGATGAATGACCATGTGCTCTTTTGGTTGAGGCCCTAGAATATGTACATACACATAGTACATGTGCTTACATGCCAAAAATGCTTTATGTGTAGATTCTCTCTTGTGAAAATCGGGACAGGTGCAACTAGGCTCTACCTTAATGTGTACATCATAACAACTCTCTGTCAATATTCGAAAAACTATGTGTTGTTCACTTTCTAATTTCTCGTCCAAGAACGTTGCAACCATGCTTGCAGCTGACTCCAATCTCTTTTGCGCTTCTTTGGAAATACCATGTCTCCACTTACGCTTCCTGCTACTACTGAAGCCTCCTTGTGTAAGAGTAGCATTCGTATTGTTCATGCGTCGTAGTGGTGTTGCAAAATCTGCAAATTGAAATCCACTTTGTACCAAGCTGTCACTCTCTTCCTTTGATAAATTGGTTCCAATATCCACTTGCCAGAAAGTAGGAACGACAGGTGAGAATTTAACTTGCCTCTGTACTTTTTGTGTGTGGCCTACTTCATAATTGCAGAACCATATCCACTGTGAAATTGTCTTGTCTTTAAAAGTTCTCTCAGACCAAAAACAAGGAGAAACTATTCCCACATTACGACTTTGTAATTTGTTACCACAACTTTTCTTCCCTACCATTCCAAAACATTTCCTCATGCAATTGGCTGGCATCCTTCGTAAAGTCCACTCTTCACGGGCAACTTGGACCTCTTGAATACACCTTGTTGAATTTTCCCCAGGCTGCACTGAAATGCTATCTCCTACTTCACTGTCAGTGACAACATATACTTCTTCATTATCCTCTCTATCAAAATGTATACTCCGTGGTATCCCTCTGGTTTTTCGTTGTCTTGCTTCCATTACATATCCAGGTTTATGTGAGCTTGTACCGACTTCACATGTTTTCTTCTTTTGTTGTACTGTCTCTTTGTCACCTTCCATCACAGGCTCCTCATACAAAGGACTACCAGCAACCAAGCCTTTTAATGTACTCGTAAAATGATTTGGATTTGGAGATTCTCTGCGTTTGGAACTGTCCATCATTGCTTCTATGGAAGGGCCCGTTCCGATGTATCTGCCTGTGGTGTATCCCAATCTTTTTGCACATTGAATATATGCATTCAAAACATCACTGACACATGCATCATAAAGTGAGATTTTATGTTTACCACCTTCACCTGCCAGCCAACTAGCATGGATGCTCTTTGACAAGTTTATACTTGGAATTTGAGCTCTCTCCCATGGACTCTTACTGACCTATAAATAAAAAACAATCAAAACCATATAAATGTAAATCTCTATTTTCAAGTATTTAATAAGAACCAAAAAAATGATTGATATACCATTGTCTCAGCGCTTTCCCAATGGGCAATACGTTGCTCCCACCAATTAAACCATCTCTCTAAAGCCTTTTTATTATCCCCTATCACATATTTCACCCACCATTCTCGTATTGTGGAAGCTATACGAGAGGCCTCATTTGTAGTCTTTGCTAACCACCATGCTTCACACATTTCAATGTGATGCATTTTTCTATCTGTAGCGACATGTTTTTTTGTATGTTTGTGTAGACTCTGCTCCCAATGGAAAAGACACAAGCGCTCCCTTCCCTCCATTACATTATGCCGTCCACCATTGTATACAACTCGTATTGCTAGCCAATTAGCCCCAACTTCATCAAACATAAATCCAACAAAGTCTGCTGGTTCATGCCCACATCTCTCCATAACTGTGTTTAAATTTCTCCAAAACAAGATTTGTGTTTCTTCGTCTTCTTCTTTACATTCACATATTGCAATCACTTGCAATGCTCGCATGCTATACACATAGAACAAATAAGTAATAACATGTGTCTTATATCAAACATGCTATCTAACATATTTTTATAAATTCACTTACCTAGGATCATAAACCGAGCAGGACATAGTTGCCCATCCTTCAATTCGATGAGTATGATCAAAGTGCACCCAAGCACTACTCAAATCTCCTGTCCCTCCTCGCCTCATTCTATTGACTAGTTCAACTCCAGAAGCAGACCCTTTTGTGGACATTTTGAATACATAACATTTGTCGTTAGGTCCACCTTGGCCTGGAAAACGACTTCCATGAAAGAATGGAAAAACACACTGTTTCTGTAGCAATAGTATATTGTCGTATCCATCACCAACAACCTGACCCTGTTTAGCTTTCTCATTTGACAAAATACTTTTGAATCCCCTATTTTGAACAAGGGGCATCATTTCCTCAAGAAAATGGTTAAGATCTACATCAGTGGATTCTAAATCATCTTCTTTAGTCAATGATTGAAATAGCATTTGACGAGAAACTAACATCTGTACTTTTCTAGGACCCCCCTCCTCAATCTTTAAAACTGCACTTTTTCAAGAGCTGCCCTTCTAGTACCTGGCTGTACATTGTGGTCATGCACTCCCAGATGGATCACCAAACGTGTTATGGTTGTTTCCTTTGGCATCACATAATAGATCATACACTTGCAAACATTTGAACAAGTGACCGTTCTGTCACAATAGTGGCATGTTATTTTAGATTTACCTTCGCTAGCAGGATAGCCCATGCTGATTTGTTTGTCCAGATGTCCATGAAAGAAGGCATCATTGTATTTCCTTTCACCAAGGTAAAAAGGGCATGTCACTCTGCAACATTGAAGGCTTCCAAGACAATAACTCAAACGCACAGTGCAATCTATGGCCATGTTGGTCGATGCTGGGCAAGACCAAAGGTGACCGCCGTACTTCTGCTCCATACCGAGCATCCTTTTATTGTTGTGAATTGGAGGAAGCTTGAAACAAACATTGCCATTATAAAAATTTGGGAGCTCGTCAACCTTTTTGGGAGTTCCACAAATCTCTAAAAGTTTAGACAACCTGCACGATTTACCTTTGTCTTTCATCCATGAAATGATGGATATATCCTTTGAATACTCCTCCATTGTATGCTCCACCCCATCTTGTGTGTCTTGAAAGGGTCCTAGTGACCTGGTTAGTTCCACTGTCTCCAAAACAACTCTGTCTGTACCTTCATCAATATCAACATTTAAATGTGATGGAGTCGAGCTTTTGTTACATGTTGTAGCGAACATAGAAGAATCACCGACTTCTTCATTTGTTTCTTAACTGTTAGCCACATAAACATAGCCATCTGAATGAAGAATGTGGTAAGCTGAGGACAAAGAATGGTCAAGAAGGTAATGCTTTTGATCTTCATGATCCCATATAGGCAGCACATTGACCTTAGACTCAGAGCTCCCTGTCTGAACGACTGCTTGCAAGCCTTCAAACTGAATAGAAGGAGGCAATAGGCTTTGAAGAAAATATTCACTAAGTAGAAGCTCTCCATTTCTTAATGAGACTCTATAATCCATATGAGCACCATTAATCGTCCATGAAATCATTGCTGTAGTTGTAGCTGTCATGTTTGAGACAGACAGGGAGGAATAATACTTGAGGTAAAAAAAAAAGACGAAAAGAGAAGGAAGAGAATGTGCATAAGGTACAAAGAAAGTGTAAAAGCATGCAACTGCAAAAAGTTATTGCTGCGTTCATTAAAAACTGTTCAAAATTTAATTCATTCATTGAAAACTGTTCTAAATAGATTTGGAATATTCACTGTTTAAGATATGCACAGTCATAGCCATTAAGATACATTTGAATCAGCATGTTGTCAAATCCATCTGTTCACCTATCGAGCTTTGAAAATCTCCCCAAATACGCGCATATTAAAAAAATTGAACATAGGAGTTATAAAATATACGATGTTTTAAAAATTATTTATAATATATATATATAGTATAGAGTATAGTTTTTTATATAGTATAGAGTAGAGTTTTTTATATTCCCAATTAAGCGTTAAAAAATTAAAATGGACATAGTATAGTATATATAGAATATATGGTATTTAAGTATATAGTATATATAGTTACATTACATTATACCAGCACCAGTATCGGGCCAGTCCAGTCCAGTAGCAGTATAGTACCAGTCCAATCCAACACCAATCAAGTCCATTCTAGTAGCAGTCTAGTCTAGTCTAGTACAGTACTAGTCCAATCCAGTACAATACCACTCCAGTCTAGTGTAGTCCAGTCCAGTACCAGTCAAGTCCAATCCAGTGCTAGTCCACCCAGTACCAGTCAAGTCCAGTCCAGTCAAGTACCAATCAAGTCCGGTCCAGTAGCAGTACAGTACCAGTCAAGTACCAATCAAGTCCAGTGTAGTCCAATCCAGTACCAGTCAAGTCCAATCTAGTACTAGTCTACCCAGTACCAGTGAAGTCCAGTCCAGTCTAGTACCAATCAAGTCCAATCTAGTAGCAGTACAGTACCAGTCCAGTCCAGTACCAATCAAGTCCAGTCCAGTACCAGTACAGTCCAGTACCAATCAGGTCCAGTCCAGTAGCAGTACAATACCAGTCCAATCCACTACCAATCAAGTCCAGTCCAGTCCAGTCCAGTAGCAGTACAGTACCTGTCCAGTCCAGTACCAATCAAGTCCAGTCTAGTAGCAGTCCAGTCCAGTACAATACCAGTCCAGTCCAATGCCAGTCAAGTCCAATCCATTACTAGTCCACCCAGTACCAGTCAAGTCCACTCCAGTCCAATATCAGTCTAGTCCAGTACTAATGAAGTCCAATTTAGTAGTAGTACGGTCCAATCTAGTCCAGTACTAGACCAATCGAGTACTAGTCCACCCAGTACCAGTCCTGTCTCAGTCCAGTCAAGTACCAATCCAGTCAAGTACCAATCCAGTCCAGTCCAGTAGTTGTACTGTACCAATCAAGTTCAGTTCAGTACCAGTATCAGTCCAATCTAGTATCAGTCAAGTCTAGTCCAGTACAGTACCAGCACCAGCTCCAGTTCCAATCCATTACTAGTACTAGTACAGTATAGTACTAGTACCAGTATAGCATAAGTCCAGTCCAAGATAATCCAGTCCAGTATCAATCCCAATCCAGGATAAGTTCAGTCCAGTACTAGTCCAGTCTAGTCAAGGATAAGTTCAGTCCAATACCAGTCCAAACCAGTCCAGTAGCACTACAGTACGTTATATAGTATACATAGATTATATAGTATATAGAGTATATTATATATATATATATATATATATATATATATATATATATATATATATATATATATATATATATATATATATATATTATGATTAACATATATTGTACATAATACAGAGTATAGTAATGTCATATAATATTTATCGTTCATTTCACCATTTTCCACAGTCTAGGACTTTATTCTAATCGTTCTCGTGAAGTTTCAAATTTTGACCCGGGACACCTGTTGGGAGCTAGTTTTGAGGATGCTAAGGTCAAAATTTGGAAAAGTTTTGTATGTATGAATTTTAGTCCTCAATACGAGGAAAAATATTGCTTCTTTAACTTTTTTCAGATTCCTTCATTTTGATTCTCGTTTCAGCCTGTAGATTAGGGAAAAACTGAGAAAATGCTGTTTTGCGTTGTTTTTGTAGAAATTGTCAACTTCAAGGTGAATTTTCAGCCAAACTGAGCTGGATATGAATTTTTTGTATCACACAACTGTCGAAGAGCTCAATAAGGCAAACAAATTCATGTGAGTTGGCCCCGGGCAAATTCTGAACCATTTGGGAGTTACGGCTCGCTGAAAATGGCCAAGAATCGTGGACGCTTTGCTTAAGACTAGAAAGAGGTCAAAAATAGTGAATGTCAAAGCTTACGTTTGAAGCAATACTACTTTGAGGTCTACCTGCTCGAGCTAACACAGTCCAGTACTATCGTGCGCGCATCATGTTGGTGCCTCCTCTCTCTCTCTCTCTCTCTCTCACACACACACACACACACACACACACACACACACACACTTGTCGTTGCGGTGCCGGAAGATAGACCGCAGAGAACCGTTCAACGCGGAAAAAAAGGGGGGCGCAGAGCCCGCCTATCTCTCACCCCACAACACACTAGGATTCAAGAGGATGGTGTAGAAGAAGAAGAAGAAGAAGGAGAAGCTAACTCCCCCGTCCGACTCAACCTTAGCCCAGAAGAAAACTTCACCCCACCCGCCTCCACAAAACATTACCAACGACCTCAATCTAATCTCCGAATTTCCCTCAACACCAGTAAAGAAAACCTACCTAACCCAAAGCCCTTACCCTCCACCTCTAAACTTGAACCCCCTCTCAACCTTGGCCATGTCTCTCCCCCTCCTTATATAGAACCCCCCTCCCTTCCCCTTGATAAACCAAAAGAATTTGAAGAAATCCTTTCGTTCTCCGTTGTCGAATTTCAAAAGGTACACAAACAGAAATGCCAAGCTACAACTTTCACCACCCACATAGAAGAGCTACATAAGCAACAATTGGCCCCTAATAGTCTCAACATGAAGCCACCCCGTCTACAAATTGAAGACACTCAAGCTCAAGCCCTTCTCAATGCTAAATTTACCGCCCTCACCATCCAATACCAATTGGATTGTACCCAAGCGCTTATATTGTAGTCAATAAACTTCTCCTCCAAAACCTCAACAAAGAATTAAACAACTACCACACTAGTGTTGCCAACCGCCTCTCTATCCTCACAACAAAACTCTCACGCATCTCTCTACCTTTGGTCTCTATCTCCGATTGGCAATGTCACTTGGATAAATGGAAGGACTCTACTCTTCAACAATTTCTCTCGCTCATGCAAACTTACATAGTTAACACCAACCTAACCACCGTCAAGGATGAAGAAGCTAGGAAGTCTAGTAAGCGAACCATCACCTCTACCCTTGAGGAAATAACCCTTCTCCCCAAAGAAGAATCCATAATGGAACTTGTTGAGCGGGAAGTGTGCAAACAAATAAAACACCTTCCCTCCTCTAAAAACTCCCATCTCACCCTATCTAAATCACCCCTTGTCCATCTCTCTTCTAAAGCTCCCTTCCTTCCACCTAGAGCGTCTCTCCCAAACAAGCAAACCAAGCCCGGTCCAACCACCAAACCTAACAAAACTCTCTCTCATCACCCCTTCTCCCAAAACAAAGCTACTAAGACTATCTCTCCCCCTTTCAAAAAACGTAAACTCCCTCCCCCACACTACTCCAAAGAACGTACCATACCACCTAAATACCCTCTCAATCGCATCCATAATCTCTTTTCCCCAAAGCCTCCTCCACCTCTTCCGCCTACCTCAAACCCCCATTCTATGTCCCATAACAACCTTCAATCTACCTCCCGTAATAACCATGTACTTCATCCTAACCATATCTCTTCGTCTTCGGGAAAAGGCAAAGGGAGGAGGGACTAGGGCAAACCCACCCAACCGCATGGGTACATCTACTTTTTGACAAGCCCCCCCTCCTCCCTACACTATGGATGCTTAATACCTCTCCTTCAACTCCCTCTCCTTCTAGTCCCTCGACTACGACTTTGCCTAACTTGATGAACCTCCAATGCGAAGCAACAACGACATGCATGAACCTCCGATGCGGCGCGACAACGACATGCAAAAACTCAATGAAAAGGAATAGATTTTGGCTCCCTCTTACAAACCCACACGAGTACAAACTCAAAATTTTTGGTAAGCAACCGGCCTACTCTTTTGATAACGCTGTTTCTACAAAATTTGTACATAACCTCACCACACGTCCCCTCACTTTCAATGAAAATAAATGCTTGAACTTGGGTCTCAAGTACATCCCGCCTCCTCCCAATCCTACACCCAAACACCTCCTAGAAGCACACGAAACCTTAGGAAGAAGATTACAACTTAAAGATTTTTTCAAAACAAAAGAAGCCTCCTCCTTTTCTCCATTTAAATTACCCAACCCCCATTGGAAACCACCCGAAAAGAATCCCTCTCTAGAAATTATCACAGAACTTAACAAGTTGCATCTCATACATAAATTGGATAGTTACAACACTTCCTTCTCTAAACGTCCAAAGTTTGTACATCAAGCCCTCAAATCTCTCTCACACGATAACTCCATTGTTATTAAACCCGCCGACAAAAACCTTGGTCTTACTATCCTCTCAAAGGAATGGTATGATAAGGAGGCACTTAGACAACTCAATGACCCCATAACCTATCAACCAACTACCCCACCTCCTCACAACTACCTAGCCTCTCTCCTCTCTACCATCATCCACAGATACACCCTCCTCCCAATGGAGCAACGTATCTTCATACTTGCACCCCTCTCAAAACCTTTCAAACCCTGCCGAATCTACTTCCTCCCCAAATTGCATAAACCATCCCTTGTTGCTAGACCTATTTGTACTTACAATGGCTATTTTTTGGAAAATGCATCGAAATGGCTGTACATAGAGCTATATCCAATCCTACTGAGTTACAAACAACATGTAAAAGACTACGTGTCCGTAATCAAAGACCTCCACCATACCCATTTTCCACCAAATTCTCTTCTTTTTACTTTTGATATAAACTCCCTTTATCCTAGCATCCCAATAGACCAAGGACTCATTGCTCTTAAAACAACCATTTGTAAACTTTTCGATCCTCGAAAAACCAACTTCATAATCTCTCTTTCTACCCTCATCCTTACACAACACTACATGAGTTTCAATAATAGAACTTTCAAACAAATCAAAGGCACAGCAATGGGATCCATTTTTGCTGTGATCTATGCTTGTCTTTTTCTTCGCCACCTAGAATCCCAATCCCCTCTTCTCAATGACCCAAACCTGGCATACTTCAGAAGATTCATTGATGATGCCTTTGGTATATGGACTGGCCCCATTGAATCTTTAACAATCGCCCTCAATACCTACGCAGGAGCTTTGCTTGAACACATTAAAATCACCCCCTCCATTTCTACCAATCAATCCACAAACCTAGACATCCAGTTCTTCAAGGGACCTAAATTTTTAACCCATGGAATCCTAGACTCTAATTGCCTCCAAAAACTCTAAACTCTTTCCACTATATACCATGGATCTCTTGGAACCCTACCCACCAGAAAATAGCCTTCATCAAGTCAGAACTTAGGAGGTACATTATGAGAGAAAGCTCTTTCGATCACTACCTCCGCACAAGGAATCTCCTTTTTATCAGACTCAGGAAAAGAGGCTATCCTAGGCAAGTATTTCTCAAAGTATTCAACTCAATCTCTTATTCAGAAAGGGATAACCTCTTGAGTAAACTTTCCTCAACAAAGAACCACCACTCCCCAACCATCTTTAAGATACCTTTTATCCCCGAAACTAGGAAACTCAAATCCTCCTTGACAATTGGCAAACCTATCCATCAAGCTTGCCTAAATTTGCCAAACCTCTCCCACTTAGATAAACCCATCACATGCTGGACCGCTGGACCCAATTTACAAACACTCCTCATAAACAAACCTCCATAATAACATTCAACCGACACAAAAATTACCCTCATTTTACTCTGTGTGCAGGTTGATGGATCATACTACTTCGGCGCATGTTTTGCCCCATATCCTGCCTTTTCTACCTCACTTTTGATCCATAGATTTTTTTGTACCCATCTTAAGAGCATAACAATTTTTTGTACCCTACTTTTGAGCAAAACCATCTTTTGTACCCCGCTTAGGAGCTAAATAATTCTTTTGTACTCCACTTATGAGTATAATCACCTTTGAACCCCACTTACGAGAAAAACCAATTTTTTCTGCCCCACGGATTAACAGAATCCCTCTTGGTGTACCCCACTTATTCCCAAAACCCTTTCTCTTTGCAACCCTTTTTCCTTTTGCTACCCTCTTCCTTGCACCCCATGTACGGGCAAAATCTTCTTTGGTCACGACTCTAAAACTCCTCCGACACTACTCTTAACCACGGTTGTCAATACTCTACCATAAATCTCTACCGCGAAATGTATTCAGTTACCAAAACAATTACCGCACATATCCCTTACTGCGCTACCCAAACCAAGCTCTAGAATCCTTCCATAAGTATTACCTAATTTGGTATAAGACTTCGTCGCGCATTTTTTCTTCGTAAACCCTCCCAACATAACGAAATCACCCTAAGGGAGTCTCTCTTTCTCCCTCTTTAAACCTAAGAATAATAAGGCTCACCCTTAACATTCATTCTCATGTCACTCTCACACACAACTATACTCTAGTCTTTTTGAATTCGAAGTTCAAAAATCTAAACCTACTTTCCCCCCCTCTTTTTCAAACACCTTCCCTCCCAGAACTCACCCTACTTAAACAAACCCCTACTCCCTTCCCATAACTTCTTTACATTGCCCAATCTCCCTAGTAACACCACTGATGAGCTCTCTTAAGAGCGAAACGCGTTTGGTTTCTTCTCCTCCCAACCCCCCCTCCCCCCCATTAAGCTAGAGTGTTCCGCACACTTGGTCCTTCTAGATTTTTTTTAAAAAAAATCCTAGTTGTGGCCACTTTGCTTACGACTAGAAAGAGGTCAAAAATAGTGAATGTCAAAGCTTAGGTTTGAAGAAATACTACTTTGAGGTCTAGCTGCTCGAGCTAACACAGTCCAGTACCATCGTGCGCGCATCATGTTGGTGCCTCCTCTCTCTCTCTCTCTCTCTCTCTCTCTCTCTCTCTCTCTCTCTCTCTCTCTCTCTCTCTCTCTCTCTCTCTCTCACACACACACACACACACACACACACACACACACACACACACGCGCACACACACACACACACACTTGTCGTTGCAGCGCCGAAAGATAGACCGCAGAGAACCGTTCAATGTGGAAAAAAAGGGGGGCCCAGAGCCCGCCTATCTCTCAGCCCACAACACACTAGGATTCAAGAGGGTGGTGTACAAGAAGAAGAAGAAGAAGGAGAAGCTATCTCCCCCGTGTGACTCAACCTTAGCCCAGAAGAAAAATTCACCCCACCCACCCGCACAAAACATTACCAACGACCTCAATCTAATCTCCGAATTTCCCTCAACACCACTAAACCAAACCTACCTAACCCAAAGCCCTTACCCTCCACCTCTAAACGTGAACCCCCTCTCAACCTTGGACATGTCTCTCCCCCTCCTTCTATAGAACCCCCCTCCCTTCCCCTTGATAAACCAGAAGAATTTAAAGAAATCCTTTCGTTCTCCCTTGTCCAATTTAAAAAGCTACACAAAAAGAAATGCAAAGCTACAACTTTCACCACCCATTTAGAAGAGCTACATAAGCAACAATTGGCCCCTAATAGTCTCAAAATGAAGCCACCCCGTCTACAAATTGAAGACACTCAAGCTCAAGCCCTTCTCAATGCTAAATTTACCGCCCTCACCATCCAATACCAATTGGATTGTACCCAAGCGCTTATTGTAGCCAATAAACTTCTCCTCCAAAACCTCAACAAAGAATTAAACAACTACCACACTAGTGTTGCCAACCGCCTCTCTAGCCTCACAACAAAAGTCTCACGCATCTCTCTACCTTTGGTCTCTATCTCCGATTGGCAACGTCACTTGGATAAATGGAAGGACTCTACTCTTTAACAATTTCTCTCGCTCATGCAAACTTATATAGTTAACACCCACCTAACCACCGTCAAGGATGAAGAAGCTAGGAAGGCTAGTAAGCGAACCATCACCTCTACCCTTGAGGAAATAACCCTTCTCCCCAAAGAAGAATCCATAAAGGAACTTGCTGAGCGGGAAGTGTGCAAACAAATGAACCACCTTCCCTCCTCTAAAAACTCCCATCTCACCCTATCTAAATCACCCCTTGTCCATCCCTCTTCTAAAGCTCCCTTCCTTCCACCTAGAGCCTCTCTCCCAAACAAGCAAACCAAGCCCGGTCCAACCACCAAACCTAACAAAACTCTCTCTCATCACCCCTTCTCCCAAAACAAAGCTACTAAGACTATCTCTCCCCCTAGCTCTCTCCCTTTTAAAAAACGTAAACTCCCTTCCCCACACTACTCCAAAGAACGTACCATACCACCTAAATACCCTCTGAATCGCATCCATAATCTCTTTTCCCCAAAGCCTCCTCCACCTCTTCCGCCTACCTCAAACCCCCATTCTATGTCGCATAACAACCTTCAATGTACTTTTTGACAAGCCCCCCGTCCTCCCTACACTATGGATGCTGAATACCTCTCCTTCAACTCCCTCTCCTTCTAGTCCCTCGACTACGACTTTGCCTAACTTGATGACCCTCCAATGCGACGCGACAACGACATGCAAAAACAAATGAAACACCTTCCCTCCTCTAAAAGCTCCCATGTCACCCTATCTAAATCACCCCTTGTCCATCCCTCTTCTAAAGTTCCCTTCCTTCCACCTAGAGCCTCTCTCCCAAACAAGCAAACCAAGCCCGGTCCAACCACCAAACCTAACAAAACTCTCTCTCATCACCCCTTCTCCCAAAACAAAGCTACTAAGACTATCTCTCCCCCTAGCTCTCCCCCTTTCAAAAAACGTAAACTCCCTCCCCCACACTACTCCAAAGAACGAACCATACCACCTAAATACCCTCTCAATCGCATCCATAATCTCTTTTCCCCAAAGCCTCCTCCACCTCTTTCGCCTACCTCAAACCCCCATTCTATGTCGCATAACAACCTTCAATCTACCTCCCGTAATAACCATGTACTTCATCCTAACCATATCTCTTCGTCTTCGGGAAAAGGAAAAGGGAGGAGGGACTAGGGCAAACCCACCCAACCTCATGGGTACATCTACTTCTTGACAAGCCCCCCCCTCCTCCCTATACTATGGATACTTAATACCTCTCCTTCAACTCCCTATCCTTCTAGTCCCTCGACTATGACTTTGCCTAACTTGATGAACCTCCAATGCGACGCGACAACGACATGCATGAACCTCCGATGCGACGCGACAACGACATGCAAAAACTACCAACTACCCCACCTCCTCACAATTATCTAGTCTCTCTCCTCTCTAGCATCATCCATAGATACACCTCCTCACAACTATCTAGTCTGTCTCCTCTCTACCATCATCCACAGATACACCCTGCCGAATCTACTTCCTCCCCAAATTGCATAAACCATCCCTTGTCGCTAGAACTATTTGTACTTACAATGGCTATTTTTTGAAAAATGCATCGAAATGGCTGCACATAGAGCTATACCCAATCCTACTGAGTTACAAACAACATCTAAAAGACTCCCTGTCCCTAATCAAAGACCTAAACCATACCCATTTTCCACCAAATTCTCTCCTTTTTACTTTTGATATAAACTCCCTCTATCCTAGCATCCCAATAGACCAAGGACTCATTGCTCTTAAAACAAGCATTTGTAAACTTTTCGATCCTCGAAAAACCAACTTCATAATCTCTCTTTCTACCCTCATCCTTACACAACACTACATCAGTTTCAATAATAGAACTTTCAAACAAATCAAAGGCACAGCAATGGGATCCATTTTTGCCGTGATCTATGCTTGTCTTTTTCTTCGCCACCTAGAATCCCAATCCCCTCTTCTCAATGACCCAAACCTGGCATACTTCAGAAGATTCATTGATGATGCCTTTGGTATATGGACTGGCCCCATTGAATCTTTAACAATCGCCCTCAATACCTACGCAGGAGCTTTGCTTGAACACATTAAAATCACCCCCTCCATTTCTACCAATCAATCCACAAACCTAGACATCCAGTTCTTCAAGGGACCTAAATTTTTAACCCATGGAATCCTAGACTCTTATTGCTTCCAAAAACTCTAAACTCTTTCCACTATATACCATGGATCTCTTGGAACCCTACCCACCAGAAAATAGCCTTCATCAAGTCAGAACTTAGGAGGTACATTATGAGAGAAAGCTCTTTCAATCACTACCTCAGCACAAGGAATCTCTTTTTTATCAAACTCAGGAAAAGAGGCTATCCTAGGCAAGTACTTCTCAAAGTATTCAACTCAATCTCTTATTCAGAAAGGGATAACCTCTTGAGTAAACCTTCCTCAACAAAGAACCACCACTCCCCAACCATCTTTAAAATACCTTTTACCCTAGAAACTAGGAAACTCAAACCCTCCTTGACAATTGGCAAACCTATCCATCAAGCTTGCCTAAATTTTCCAAACCTCTCCCACTTAGATAAACCCATCACATGCTGGACCACTAGACCCAATTTACAAACACTCCTCATAAACAAACCTTATGCACCATATTAACATTCAACCTACCCAAAAATTACCCGCATTTTACTCTCTGTGCAGGTTGATGGATTATGCTACTTCGGCGCATGTTTTGCCCCATATCCCGTGTTTTCTACCTCACTTTTGATCCAAAGATTGTTTTGTACCCATCTTAAGAGCATAACAATTTTTTGTACCCTACTTTTGAGCAAAACCATCTTTTGTACCCCGCTTAGGAGCTAAATAATTCTTTTGTACTCCACTTATGAGTAAAATCACCTATGAACCCCACTTACGAGGAAAACCAATTTTTTGTGCCCCACGGATTAACAGAATCCCTCTTGGTGTACTCCACTTATTGGCAAAACCGTTTCTCTTTGCAACCCTTTTTCCTTTTGCTACCCTCTTCCTTGCACCCCATGTACGGGCAAAATCTTCTTTGGTCACGACTCTAAAACTCCTCCGACACTACTCTCAACCAACGTTGGCAATACTCTACCATAAATCTCTAACGCTAAATCTATTCACTCACCAAAACAATTACCGCACATATCCCTTACCATGCTACCCAAACCAAGCTCTGGAATCCTTCCATAAGTATTACCTAATTTGGTATAAGACTCCGTCGCGCATATTTTCTACGTAAACCCTCCCAACTTAACGAAATCACCCTAAGGGAGTCTCTCTTTCTCCCTCTTTAAACCTAAGAATAATAAGGCTCACCCTTAACATTCATTCTCATGTCACTCTCACACACAACTATACTCTAGTATTTTTGAATTCGAAGTTCAAAAATCTAAACCTACTTTCCCCCCCTCTTTTTCAAACACCTTCCCTCCCAGAACTCACCCTACTTAAACAAACCCCTACTCCCTTCCCATAACTTCTGTACATTGCCCAATCTCCCTAGTAACACCACTGATGAGCTCTCTTAAGAGCGAAACACGTTTGGTTTCTTCTCCTCCCACCCCCCCCATGAAGCTAGAGTGTTCCGCACACTTGGTCCTTCTCGAATTTAAAAGAAAAAAAATCTTAGTTGCAGCGCGAGAAGATAGACCGCAAAGAACTGTTCAACGCGAAAAAAAAGGGGGGCGCAGAGACCGCCTATCTCTCAACCCACAACATACTAGGATTCAAGAGGATGGTGTAGAAGAAGAAGAAGAAGAAGAAGAAGAAGAAGAAGGAGAAGCTAACTCCCCCGTCCGACTCAACCTTAGCCCAGAAGAAAACTTCACCCCACCCGCCTCCACAAAACATTACCAACGACCTCAATCTAATCTCCGAATTTCCCTCAACACCAGTAAAGAAAACCTACCTAACCCAAAGCCCTTACCCTCCACCTCTAAACTTGAACCCCCTCTCAACCTTGGCCATGTCTCTCCCCCTCCTTATATAGAACCCCCCTCCCTTCCCCTTGATAAACCAAAAGAATTTGAAGAAATCCTTTCGTTCTCCGTTGTCGAATTTCAAAAGGTACACAAACAGAAATGCCAAGCTACAACTTTCACCACCCACATAGAAGAGCTACATAAGCAACAATTGGCCCCTAATAGTCTCAACATGAAGCCACCCCGTCTACAAATTGAAGACACTCAAGCTCAAGCCCTTCTCAATGCTAAATTTACCGCCCTCACCATCCAATACCAATTGGATTGTACCCAAGCGCTTATATTGTAGCCAATAAACTTCTCCTCCAAAACCTCAACAAAGAATTAAACAACTACCACACTAGTGTTGCCAACCGCCTCTCTAGGCTCACAACAAAACTCTCACTCATCTCTCTACCTTTGGTCTCTATCTCCGATTGGCAACGTCACTTGGATAAATGGAAGGACTCTACTCTTTAACAATTTCTCTCGCTCATGCAAACTTATATAGTTAACACCCACCTAACCACCGTCAAGGATGAAGAAGCTAGGAAGGCTAGTAAGCGAACCATCACCTCTACCCTTGAGGAAATAACCCTTCTCCCCAAAGAAAAATCCATGATGGAATTTGTTGAACGGGAAGTGTGCAAACAAATGCAACACCTTCCCTCCTCTAAAAAATCCCATCTCACCCTATCTAAATCACCCCTTGTCTAAATCTCTTCTAAAGCTCCCTTCCTGCCACCTAGAGGCTCTCTCCCAAACAAGCAAACCAAGCCCGGTCCAACCACCAAACCTAACAAGACTCTCTCTCATCACTCCTTCTCCCAAAACAAATCTACTAAGACTATCTCTCCCCCTTTCAAAAAACGTAAACTCCCTTCCCCACACTACTCCAAAGAACGTACCATACCACCTAAATACCCTCTCAATCGCATCCATAATCTCTTTTCCCCAAACTCTTCTCCACCTCTTCTGCCTACCTCAAACCCCCATTCTATGTCGCATAACAACCTTCAATCTACCTCCCGTAATAACCATGTACTTCATCCTAACCATATCTCTTCGTCTTTGGGAAAAGGCAAGGGGAGGAGGGACTAGGGAAAACACACCCAACCTCATGGGTACATCTACTTTTTCCCAAGCTCCCCCCTCCTCCCTACACTATGGATGCTTAATACCTCTCCTTCAACTCCCTCTCCTTCTAGTCCCTCGACTACGACTTTGCGTAACTTGATCTCATACATAAATTGGATAGTTACAACACTTCCTTCTCTAAATGTCCAAAGTTTGTACATCAAGCCCTCAAATCTCTCTCACACGATAACTCCATTGTTATTAAACCCGCCGACAAAAACCTTGGTCTTACTATCCTCTCAAAGGACTAGTATGATAAGGAGGCACTTAGAGAACTCAATGACCCCATCACCTATCAACCAACTACCCCACCTCCTCACAACTACCTAGCCTCTCTCATCTCTACCATCATCCAGAGATACACCCTCCTCCCCATGGAGCAACGTATCTTCATACTTGCACCCCTCTCAAAACCTTTCAAACCCTGCGGAATCTACTTCCTCCCCAAATTGCATAGGCCATCCCTTGTCGCTAGACCTATTTGTACTTACAATGGCTATTTTTTGGAAAATGCATCAAAATGGCTGTACATAGAGCTATACCCAATCCTACTGAGTTACAAAAAACATTTAAAGGACTCCGTGTCCCTAATCAAAGACCTCCACCATACCCATTTTCCACCAAATTCTCTCCTTTTTACTTTTGATATAAACTCCCTCTATCCTAGCATCCCAATAGACCAAGGACTCATTGCTCTTAAAACAACCATTTGTAAACTTTTCGATCCTCCAGAAACCAACTTCATAATCTCTCTTTCTACCCTCATCCTTACACAACACTACATCAGTTTCAATAATAGAACTTTCAAACAAATCAAAGGCACAGCAATGGGATCCAATTTTGTCGTGGTCTATGCTTGTCTTTTTCTTTGCCACCTAGAATACCAATCCCGTCTTCTTAATGACCCAAATCTGGCATACTTCAGAAGATTCATTGATGATGATTTTGGTATATGGACTGGCCCCATTGAATCTTTAACAATCGCCCTCAATACCTACGCAGGAGCTTTTTTTGAACACATTAAAATCACCCCCTCCATTTCTACCAATCAAGCCACAATCCTAGACATCCACTTCTTCAAGGGACCCAAATTTTTAACCCATGGCATCCTAGACTCTAATTGCTTCCAAAAACCTCTACACTCTTTCCACTATATACCATGGATCTCTTGGCACCCTACCCACCAGAAAATAGCCTTCATCAAGCCAGAACTTAGGAGGTACATTATGAGAGAAAGATCCTTCGAACACTCCTCAGCACAAGGAATCTCTTTTTTATCAGACTCAGGAAAAGAGGCTATCCTAGGCAAGTACTTCTCAAAGTATTCAACTCAATCTCTTATTAAGAAAGGGATAACCTCTTGAGTAAACCTTCCTCAACAAAGAACCACCACTCCCCAACCATCTTTAAAATACCTTTTACCCCAGAAACTAGGAAACTCAAACCCTCCTTGACAATTGGCAAACCTATCCATCAAGCTTGCTTCAATTTGCCAAACCTCTCCCACTTAGATAAACCCATCACATGTTGGACCACTAGACCCAATTTACAAACACTCCTCATAAACAAGCCTTATGCACCATAATAACATTCAACCTACCCAAAACATAACCTCATTTTACGCTCTGTGCAGGTTGATGGATCATTCTCCTTTTGGTAGCCTCTTCCTTGCACCCCATGTATGGGCAAAATCTTCTTTGGTCACGACTCTAAAACTCCTCCGACACTACTCTCAGCCACCGTTGTCAATAATCTACCATAAATCTCTACCGCTAAATCTATTCACTTACCAAAACAATTACCACGCATGTCCCTTACTGCGCTACCCAAACTAAGCTCTGGAATCCTTCCATAAGTATTACCTAATTTGGTATAAGACTCCGTCGCCCATATTTTCTACGTAAACCCTCCCAACTTAACGAACTCACCCTAAGGGAGTCTCTCTTTCTCTCTCTTTAAACCTAAGAATAATAAGGCTCACCCTTAACATTCATTCTCATGTCACTCTCACACACAACTATAGTCTAGTCTTTTTGAATTCGAAGTTCAAAAATCTAAACCTACTTTCCCCCCCTCTTTTTCAAACACCTTCCCTCCCAGAACTCACCCTACTCAAACAAACCCCTACTCCCTTCCAATAACTTCTTTACATTGCCCAATCTCCCTAGTAACACCACTGATGAGCTCTTTTAAGAGCGAAACGCGTTTGGTTTCTTCTCCCCCCCACCCCCCCCCATGAAGCTAGAGTGTTCCGCACGCTTGGTCCTTCTCGAAATTTTTTAAATAAAATCTTCGTTGTGGCCGCTTTGCTTAAGACTAGATAGAGGTCAAAAATAGTGAATGTCAAAGCTTAAGTTTGAAGCAATACTACATTGAGGTCTACCAATGTGGGCTAACATAGTCCAGTACCATCATGCACGCATAAGGTTGGTGCCTCCTCTCTCTCTCTCTCTCTCTCTCTCTCTCTCTCTCTCTCTCTCTCTCTCTCTCTCTCTCTCTCTCACTCACACACACACACACACACACACACACTTGTCGTTGTGGCGCCGGAAGATAGACCGCAGAGAACGGTTCAACGCACAAAAAAAGGGGGGCGCAGAGCCCTCCTATCTCTCAACCCGCAACACACTAGGATTCAAGAGGATGGTGTAGAAGAAGAAGAAGAAGAAGAAGAAGAAGAAGGAGAAGCTAACTCCCCTGTCCGACTCAACCTTAGCCGAGAAGAAAAATTCACCCCACCCGCCCGCACAAAACATTACCAATGACCTCAATCTAATCTCCAAATTTCCCTCAACACCACTAAACCAAACCTACCTAACCCAAAGCCCTTACCCTCCACCTCTAAACGTGAACCCCCTCTCAACCTTGGACATGTCTCTCCCCCTCCTTATATAGAACCCCCCTCCCTTCCCCTTGATAAACCAGAAGAATTTGAAGAAATCCTTTCGTTCTCCCTTGTCCAATTTAAAAAGCTACACAAAAAGAAATGCAAAGCTACAACTTTCACCACCCATTTAGAAGAGCTACATAAGCAACAATTGGCCCCTAATAGTCTCAACATGAAGCCACCCCGTCTACAAATTGAAGACACTCAAGCTCAAGCCCTTATTAATGCTAAATTTACCGCCCTCACCATCCAATACCAATTGGATTGTACCCAAGCGCTTATTGTAGCCAATAAACTTCTCCTCCAAAACCTCAACAAAGAATTAAACAACTACCACACTAGTGTTGCCAACCGCCTCTCTAGCCTCACAACAAAACTCTCACGCATCTCTCTACCTTTGGTCTCTATCTCCGATTGGCAACATCACTTGGATAAATGGAAGGACTCTACTCTTCAACAATTTCTCTCGCTCATGCAAACTTATATAGTTAACACCCACCTAACCACCGTCAAGGATGAAGAATCTAGGAAGGCTAGTAAGCGAACCATCACCTCTACCCTTGAGGAAATAACCCTTCTCCCCAAAGAAGAATCCATAAAGGAACTTGTTGAGCGGGAAGTGTGCAAACAAATGAACCACCTTCCCTCCTCTAAAAACTCCCATCTCACCCTATCTAAATCACCCCTTGTCCATCCCTCTTCTAAAGCTCCCTTCCTTCCACCTAGAGCCTCTCTCCCAAACAAGCAAACCAAGCCCGGTCCAACCACCAAACCTAACAAAACTCTCTCTCATCACCCCTTCTCCCAAAACAAAGCTACTAAGACTATCTCTCCCTCTTTCAAAAAATGTAAACTCCCTCCCCCACACTACTCCAAACAATGTACCATACCACCTAAATACCCTCTCAATCGCATCCATAATCTTCTTTTCCCGAAATCCTCCTCCACCTCTTCCTTCTACCTCAAACCCCCATTCTATGTCGCATAACAACCTTCAATCTACCTCCCGTAATAACCATGTACTTGAAGGAGTACGAGCGGAAGTGCGACGCGAGAGAGAGTGCGAGAAGAAGAGCATGACGATATGGTGAACTCGCTCTACTGTAATGTGTTGAGCATAGTGTGTTCTTATTAGGTTTTTACAAAAGAATATGTGTACATACCTGGCGGCCCGCCTACTTACCTGGGCGACCACATTGGGCTTTATACCCCAACAACCTCCCACTTAAAGTCCAATGTGGTACTTTAAGTGTGAGAGAAGCTACTATACAAGCTAATATACAAGAGATGTAGAGAAGTGATGTACTACCCTACACCTAACTGCTTGCGAAAATGCACAAATCTCTC
Organism: Adiantum capillus-veneris; assembly: GCF_014529385.1. NCBI lineage: Eukaryota > Viridiplantae > Streptophyta > Polypodiopsida > Polypodiales > Pteridaceae > Adiantum > Adiantum capillus-veneris. Next base: position 32,732,809 of record NC_140959.1, read on the forward strand.
TAAGGGAAGTCCTTTTGTAAGTAGATCAGCAAGATTTTCTGTGGTGTGAACTTTGACAAGCTGAAGTTACTTATCCTCGAGCATTTCCCTGATGAAATGATACTTCACATCCACATGCTTTGTCTTTGAGTGATAAACTGGATTGCGAGCCAATTGTATAGCACTTTGACTATCACAATATAACACAGGCATCTCTTCTTTGATTCCCAAATCTGTTACTAGTCGATTAAGCCAAATTGATTCTTTGCATGCCTCTGATGCTGCAACATATTCAGCCTCTGTAGTAGACTGAGTAACACAATCTTGTAATCTAGAATGCCATGATACTGCTCCACCAGCCAATGTAAAGACATACCCTGACGTAGACCTTCGGTTGTCTAAGTCACCTGCATAATCTGAGTCTGTAAAACCCTTTACACTTAGCTCCTGACTCCCATAGCATATACGCATACTCTTTGTAGCTTTCAGGTATCTCAATATTCCTTTCACTGCCTCCCAATGTTTCTTGCCTGGGTTTGACATGTATCGACTTACTACTCCCACTGCAAATGCAATGCTTGGGCGAGTAGCAATCATTGCATACATCAAACTACCCACTGCAGACGCATATGTAATCTTATCCATTTCAGCCTGTTCTTCCTCAGACACAGGACAATCTTGTTTGCTAAGTTTCACATATGGTGGCAATGGAACACTCAGTGCCTTTCCCTTCTCCATATTGAAACGTTGCAAAACCTTGTCAATATACTCTGTTTGAGATAACCAAATCAACTTCTTTGATCTGTCTCTCTCAATGCGCACACCAAGTATATGACTTTCCTCACCCATGTCTTTCATGTCAAACGATTTTGCCATCTTTGAATTCAAAGCTGAAATTTCTTCCAAGTGCTTGCCAGCAATCAACATGTCATCCACATACAAAATAAGGATCAGCCAACTACCATCCTTATCCTTCTTTGTATATAGACAGTGATCAAACTCACTATGTTTGTAGCCTTGAGAAAGCATAAACTTGTGGAATTTATGGTACCATGCCCTCGGTGATTGTTTTAAGCCATAAAGACTCTTTAACAACTGGCATACCCAATCTTCCTTGCCTTTCTCAACAAACCCTTCTGGCTGCTGCATGTAAATTTCCACATCTAAATCACCATGCAAGAACGCTGTCTTGACATCCATTTGGTGCAACACCAAATCTAATATGGCAACCAATGCAAGAAAGCATCTCAATGTAGTCATCTTGAACACCGGAGAGAAGACTTCATCAAAGTCAATGCCTTGTTCTTGCTTAAAGCCCTTGGCAACAAGCCTTGCTTTGTACTTTGGCTGACTATCATGAGCGGTGATCTTATACCTGTAAACCCATCTACAAGGTAGAGTCTTTTTGCCCTGTGGTAATTTAACTAGCTTCCATGTCTTGTTTTTATGCAGAGCTGTCATCTCTGACAGCATGGCCAATTGCGAATTCCCGGAGTCCTTCATTTGCACTGCTTCCTTGTAACATGAAGGCTCATTGCAATCAGTCAACATGACATAGTTCATAGATGGAACAAACCTATCAGGAGGTCGTGTGACACGTCCAGATCTACACACAATAGGTGGCTGAGGCTCAGCCACAACCTGTGGTTCCACTCTATCCTGTCCTTGCTCCTCTTGAGCCCTGACATTTTGTCTTGCACGTGCAGGTCCATCTTCTTGGAAGACAACTCTTCTAATCTCCTCAACCCTCTCTGGTTTAGAATGATATTTGGATTCATTAAAGTGAACATCATTGCTGCGGACAACCTTTCTGGATTCGGGATCCCAAAGTTTGTACCCCATCTCACCAGAATTACCATAGCCTAGAAAGATGCACTTTCTACTCTTTGGCTCAAGTTTGTTCCTAAATTCCTTTGGAACGTGAGTATATGCCTCACAGCCAAATACTCTGAGATGCTTGTATGAGGGCATTTTGCCTGACCATACCATCTCTGGCACTGAATCCTTCTGCAAAACCTTGCTAGGAGATCTATTTACAAGATGAACAGCTGTTGATACAGCTTCAACCCAAAATCCATTTGGCAGTTGTGCATTAGACAACATACTTCTGACCTTCTCTTGCATGGTCCTATTCATCCTCTCAGCAACACCATTTTGAGGAGGATTGTAAGGAGCAGTAAGTTCACGTTTTATACCTTTTGACTCACAAAAGTCCTAAAAGGCCTTTGAAACATACTCTCCACCATTGTCAGTGCGTAAGCATTTAAGCTTTTTGCCACTCTGATTCTCCACAAGTGTCACAAACGTTTTGAAAACACTAAACCCTTCATCCTTGTGCTTGAGAAAGTAAACCCATACTTTCCTCGAGTAATCATCTATAAATGTCATAAAGTAAGAAGCTCCCTCTAGAGATAGGTTAGGCATAGGTCCACACAAATCACTATGAACAAGTGCCAACTATGTATCTCTTCTACTGCTTCTATGCTTATGTGGCTGCTGTGTTTGCTTACCATACAGACAATGTTCATAGAATTCAAAATCATTAAATGAAAAGCCAGACAAATAATCAGAATGAGACAAGATTTCCATTCCCTTCTTGGACATATGTCCTAACCGGCTATGCCACAAAGAAACGTTCGGATGCTCGGTTACATTGATTACATTTTTAGAGACATTTGATACATATATCATGTAAATTCCTCCACACTTTACTCCATGTGCTACTGTCATAGAATCCTTGGATATCTTCCACATGTTCTGTTCCGAAAGTGGTGACGTAGCCAGCATCATCAACTAAACTTGTGATGATCAAGCTCTCTGTAATTGCGGGAACATGTCTCACATTCTTTAGCGTGAAAGAAGAGCCATCCTGAAACTTCAATTGAACATCTCCAACACCTAAGATCTCACATGTCTGCCCATTGCCTAGCCGAACATGATCTTTAGTGGGCACATAAGAGGTAAACCACTCCTTGTTTGGAGACACATGAAGTGATGCCCCTGAGTCCATAATCCAGTCACTCAGTGCATTTCCATCAGATGTTGTAAGAAGAGATGAGTCCATTGTATTCTTCAAGAAGTAGATGTCTCCTGACACTAGACTGCCATCCTCTGCAACAGTTTTTGTCACATTTATTTCTTGAATCTTCACTGAGGACTTGTTCTTCTCACCATGATCTTCATATTTCTCTTTGCCTTTTTCTGCTTTCCATTCTCTGCAGTCTCTTTTCATGTGACCCTTCTTGCCACAATGGTAGCATTCTATGTCACTCTTGCCTTTAGCACTGCGGGACTTGCTACGAGACTGATTCCTCTTTCCACCTTTGTACTTTTCTTTGGTCCTTCCCCTAACAACTAAGGTTGTTCCTTTGCCTTTGTCCATTGTCTTTCTATTGGTTTCTTCAGTAAGCAGACTTCCTTCTACACCTGCTATGTTCAAACCATCTGGAGGTGCAGAATTACTCAAAGCTGTGCGAAAAGTGTCCCAACTTTCCGGCAATGTGATCAACAGGAACATAGCTCTAAAAGGTTCATCAAACATGACACCTTGAGCTGACAACTGACTATAGAATGTGTTGAATTCATTCAGATGATTGGACATAGGTGTCCCTTCTTTCATCTTCAAGTCAACAAGCTTCTTAAGCTAGTATACCTGTGAAGCTGCACTCTGCTTCTCATAAAGATCACTCAGCTTTAACCGTGCTTGATAAGCCGACATCTCGTATGCTACATTGAAGTAAACGCTTTCTGCCAAAGTCAGCATAATGGTAGAAAGTGCCAATTCATCCATTTCGCTCCATTCATCTTTGTCCATATCTTCTGGTTTTATCCCCTTGAGCTTTATAGGTTTTATCTACTTCTTTTGTACCAACCCGTGCCAAATCTGCTTCTTCCACAATGGGAAATTGGTTCCATCCAGCTTCTTGATATTGTAAAGAGCAGTGTCCTGTGATCCAGCCATAGCTACGCTTCACAGTGGTTTACTTTCCTGGGAAAAATTCGGTAGAGTTTCCCCTGTAAACTGACCTCTGAACCAATATCAACCTGTCAAATGAACCAAGAAAGCTTCATATTCTGCATAAATTTCGGCAGAGTCTCCTTTGTAAAATGGCTCTGGTGTACTCAAAAAACAGACCAAAAAACAGCTCAAAAAACAACCATCTCTCTGACACTGTAAGTTGCGGGTAAACCTGTCCTGCACCTGTACTGTCTCTCACTGTCCTGTCACTATTCTGTAAGCATAGACTGTGACAATGCCTCGACGGCAGTAAAGCAAAGATGCAATCCCAACTGTCTAACTCACAGTCAATACATCCTAGCTGCCTATCTAAGGGTGCTCGAGGGATCGCTCCAAGACCTGTATCACCGAAAGGATCTCAACATTCAAGAATCTCTCAGCTCAATAAAACCTCACTCGACTCTCAACAAAGGCTGCAGTAAATCTGACAGTACATAAACTTCCCACAAAGTCATACATCCACAAATTTCCCACTATATGCTGTAACCGCTGCGGCGGTTGTTTGTTGCGTGACTCACAACCAGCAAACCCTCAACAAACATACATCATCTCTGACAATACATCCCATGTGGAAGTACCTGCAATGTCAGGATGAAATCTGGAATATCAAGCAGCAAACACAAGCTACCTGATGAACTAGTGGATGTCGCCTACAGTCTGTGTGTAGATGCACCCGTGTCGTATGTGACACGCCTTCAAGACTGTGAGCCATCCTTGGATGTGTAGACAACCACAAATCAACACTCTGGGAGTGTCGATATCCTCAGCACCTGCAGTCCTAGGCCAAAAACCCCAAATTTGCAGAGTCAGATCTGCACCCGCCGAGACCACGTAGTCGAAAATGGTCTGCACAGACCTTTGTCGAAGCCGAATGGTGACCGGGATGACCTCAGAATGAAATTCTGAGCACGCCGAGTCCTTCGGGTTTCTCCCACAGGATTTGGGGCCGTGTCTTCGCCTGTCGAATTTCACTCCAATCTGAGCTCGTGACTCTAGCCTCCTGTAGTGCTGCCCCGAGCCTCGATCTGAGCTCTGATACCAGTTGAAGGAGTACGAGCGAAAGTTCGACGTGAGAGAGAGTGCGAGAAGAAGAGCACGACGATATGGTGAACTCGCTCTACTGTAATGTGTAGAGCATAGTGAGTTCTTATAAGGTTTTTACAAAAGAATATGTGTACATACCTGGCGGCCCGCCCACTTACCTGGGCGACCACATTGGGCTTTATACCCCAACAGTACTTCATCCTACCCATATCTCTTCCTCTTCGGGAAAAGGCAAAGGGAGGAGGGACTAGGGAAAACCCACCCAACCTCATGGGTACATCTACTTTTTGACAAGCCCCCCCTCCTCCCTACACTATGGATGCTTAATACCTCTCCTTAAACTCTCTCTCCTTCTAGTCCCTCGACTACGACTTTGCCTAACTCGATGAACCTCCAATGCGACGTGACAACGACATGCATGAACCTCCGATGCGACGCGGCAATGACCTGCAAAACCTCAAGGAAAAGGAATAGGTTTTGGCTCCCTCTTACAAACCCACACGAGTACAAACTCAAAATGTTTGGTAAGCAACCGGCCTACTCTTTTGATAACGCCGTTTCTACAAACTTTATACATAACCTCACCACACGTCCCCTCACTTTCAATGAAAATAAATGCTTGAACTTGGGTCTCAAGTACATCCCGCCTCCTCCCAATCCTACCCCCAAACACCTCGTAGAAGCACACGAAACCTTAGGAAGAAGCTTACAACTTAAAGATTTCTTCAAAACCAAAGAAGCCTCCTCCTTTTCTCCATTTAAATTACCCAAACCCCATTGGAAACCTCCCTATCCATCAAGCTTGCCTAAATTTTCCAAACCTCTCCCACTTAGATAAACCCATCACATGCTGGACCACAGGACCCAATTTACAAACACTCCTCATAAACAAACCTTCTGCACCATAATAACATTCAACCTACCCAAAACTTACCCTCATTTTACTCTCTGTGCAGGTTGATGGATCATACTACTTCGGTGCATGTTTTGCCCCATATCCCGCCTTTTCTACCTCACTTTTGATCCAAAGATTGTTTTGTACCCATCTTAAGAGCATAACAATTTTTTGTACCCTACTTTTGAGAAAAACCATCTTTTGTACCCCGCTTAGGAGCTAAATAATTCTTTTGTACTTCACTTATGAGTAAATTCACCTTTGAACCCCACTTACGAGCAAAACCAATTTTTTGTACCCTCTCTCTCTCTCTCTCTCTCTCTCTCTCTCTCTCTCACACACACACACACACACACACACACACATGTCGTTGCAGCGCCAAAAGATAGACCGCAAAAAACCGTTGAACGCGGAAAAAAAAGGGGGCGCAGAGCCCGCCTATCTCTCAACCCACAACACACTAGAATTCAAGATGATGTTGTAGAAGAAGAAGAAGAAGAAGGAGAAGCTAACTCCCCCATCCAACTCAACCTTAGCCCAGAAGAAAACTTCACCCCACCCGCCCCCACAAAACATTACCAACGACCTCAATCTAATCTCCGAATTTCCCTCAACACCACTAAACCAAACCTACTTAACCCAAAGCCCTTACCCTCCACCTCTAAACTTGAACCCCCTCTCAACCTTGGCCATGTCTCTCCCCCTCCTTATATAGAACCCCCCTCCCTTCCCCTTGATAAACCAAAAGAATTTGAAGAAATCCTTTCGTTCTCCCTTGTCGAATTTCAAAAGCTACACAAAAAGAAATGCAAAGCTGCAACTTTCACCACCCACTTAGAAGAGCTACATAAGCAACAATTGCCCCCTAATAGTCTCAACATGAAGCCACCCCGTCTACAAATTGAAGACACTCAAGTTCAAGCCCTTTTCAATGCTAAATTTACCGCCCTCACCATCCAATACCAATTGGATTGTACCCAAGCGCTTATTGTAGCCAATAAACTTCTCCTCCAAAACCTCAACAAAGAATTAAACAAGTACCACACTAGTGTTTCCAACCGCCTCTCTAGCCTCACAACAAAAGTCTCACGCATCTCTCTACCTTTGGTCTCTATCTTCGATTGGCAACGTCACTTGGATAAATGGAAGGACTCTACTCTTCAACAATTTCTCTCGCTCATGCAAACTTATATAGTTAACACCCACCTAACCACCGTCAAGGATGAAGAAGCTAGGAAGTCTAGTAAGCGAACCATCACCTCTACCCTTGAGGAAATAACCCTTCTCCCTAAAGAAGAATCCATAAAGGAACTTGTTGAGCGGAAAGTGTGCAAACAAAAAAAACACCTTCCCTCCTCTAAAAACTTCCATTTCACCCTATCTAAATCACCCCTTGTCCATCCCTCTTCTAAAGCTCCCTTCCTTCCACCTAGATCCTCTATCCCAAACAAGCAAACTAAGCCCGGTCCAACTACCAAACCTAACAAAACTCTCTCTCATCACCCCTTCTCCCAAAACAAAGCTACTAAGACTATCTCTCCCTCTAGCTCTCCCCCTTTCAAAAAACGTAAACTCCCTCCCCCACACTACTCCGAAGAACGTACCATACCACCTAAATACCCTCTCAATCGCATCCATAATCTCTTTTCCCCAAAGCCTCCTCCACCTCTTCCGCCTACCTCAAACCCCCATTCTATGCCGCATAACAACCTTCAATCTACCTCCCGTAATAACCATGTACTTCATCCTAACCATATCTCTTCGTCTTCGGGAAAAGGCAAAGGGAGGAGGGACTAGGGCAAACCCACCCAACCTCATGGGTACATCTACTTTTTGACAAGCCCCCCCTCCTCCCTACACTATGGATGCTTAATACCTCTCCTTTAACTCCCTCTCCTTCTAGTCCCTCGACTACGACTTTGCCTAGCTCGATGAACCTCCAATGCGACGCGACAACGACATGCAAATACTCAAGGAAAAGGAATAGATTTTGGCTCCCTCTTACAAACCCACACGAGTACAAACTCAAAATCTTTGGTAAGCAACCGGCCTACTCTTTTGATAATGCCATTTCTACAAACTTTGTACATAACCTTACCACACGTCCCCTCACTTTCAATGAAAATAAATGCTTGAACTTGGGTCTCAAGTACATCCCGCCTCCTCCCAATCCTACACCCAAACACCTCCTAGAAGCACACCAAACCTTAGGAAGAAGCTTACAACTTAAAGATTTCTTCAAAACCAAAGAAGCTTCCTCCTTTTCTCCATTTAAATTACCCAACCCCCATTGGAAACCACCCGAAAAGAATCCCTCTCTAGAAATTATCACAGAACTTAACAAGCTGCATCTCATACATAAATTGGATAGTTACAACACTTCCTTCTCTAAACGTCCAAAGTTTGTACATCAAGCCCTCAAATCTATCTCACACGATAACTCCATTGTTATTAAACCCACCGACAAAAACCTTGGTCTTACTATCCTATCGAAGGAATGGTATGATAAGGAGGCACTTAGACAACTCAATGACCCGATCACCTATCAACCAACTACCCCACCTTTTCACAACTACCTAGCCTCTCTCCTCTCTACCACCATCCACAGATACACCCTCCTCCCCATGCAGCAACGTATCTTCATACTTGCACCCCTCTCAAAACCTTTCAAACCCTGCCGAATCTACTTCCTCCCCAAATTGCATAAACCATCCCTTGTCGCTAGACCTATTTGTAATTACAATCGCTATTTTTTGGAAAATTCATCGAAATGACTGCACATAGAGCTATACCCAATCCTACTGAGTTACAAACAACATCTAAAAGACTCCCTGTCCCTAATCAAAGACCTACACCATTCCCATTTTCCACCAAATTCTCTCCTTTTTACTTTTGATATAAACTCTCTCTATCCTAGCATCCCAATAGACCAAGGACTCATTGCTCTTAAAACAACCATTTGTAAACTTTTCGATCCTGCAAAAACCAACTTCATAATCTCTCTTTCTACCCTCATCCTTACACAACACTACATCAGTTTCAATAATAGAACTTTCAAACAAATCAAAGGCACAGCAATGGGATCCAATTTTGTCGTGGTCTATGCTTGTCTTTTCCTTTGCCACCTAGAATCCCAATCCCCTCTTCTCAATGACCCAAATCTGGCATACTTCAGAAGATTCATTGATGATGCCTTTGGTATATGGACTGGCCCCATTGAATCTTTAACAATCGCCCTCAATACCTACGCAGGAGCTTTGCTTGAACACATTAAAATCACCCCCTCCATTTTTACCAAACAAGCCACAATCCTAGACATCCACTTCTTCAAGGGACCCAAATTTTTAACCCATGGCATCCTAGACTCTAATTGCTTCCAAAAACCTCTAAACTCTTTGCACTATATACCATGGAACTCCTGGCACCCTACCCACTAGAAAATAGCCTTCATCAAGTCAAAACTTAGGAGGTACATTATGAGAGAAAGCTCCTTCGAACACTACCTCAGCACAAGGAATCTCTTTTTTATCAGACTCAGGAAAAGAGGCTATCCTAGGCAAGTACTTCTCAAAGTATTCAACTCAATCTCTTATTCAGAAAGGGATAACCTCTTGAGTAAACCTTCCTCAACAAAGAACCACCACTCCCCAACCATCTTTAAAATACCTTTTGCCCTAGAAACTAGGAAACTCAAACCCTCCTGGACAATTGGCAAACCTATCCACCAAGCTTGCCTAAATTTGCCAAACCTCTCCCACTTAGATAAACCCATCACATGCTGGACCACAGGACCCAATTTACAAACACTCCTCATAAAGAAACCTTATGCACCATAATAACGTTCAACTGACCCAAAACTTACCCTCATTTTACTCTCTCTGCAGTTTGATGGATCATACTACCTCGGCCCATGTTTTGGCCCATATCCCGCCTTTTCTACCTCACTTTTAATCCAAAGATTGTTTTGTACCCATCTTAAGAGCATAACAATTTTTTGTACCCTACTTTTGAGCGAAACCATCTTTTGTACCCTGCTTAGGAGCTAAATAATTCTTTTGTACTCCACTTATGAGTAAATTCACCTTTGAACCCCACTTACGAGCAAAACCAATTTTTTGCGCCCCACGGATTAACAGAATCCCTCTTGGTGTACCCCACTTATTGGGAAAACCCTTTCTCTTTGCAAACCTTTTTCCTTTTGCTACCCTCTTCCTTGCACCCCATGTACGGGCAAAATCTTCTTTGGTCACGACTCTAAAACTCCTCCGACACTACTCTCAACCACCGTTGTCAATACTCTACCATAAATCTCTACCGCTAAATCTATTCACTTACCAAAACAATTACCGCGCATATCCCTTATTGCGCTACCCAAACCAAGCTCTAGAATCCTTCCATAAGTATTACCTAATTTGGTATAAGACTCCTTCGCGCATATTTTCTACGTAAACCCTCCCAACTTAACGAACTCACCCTAAGGGAGTCTCTCTTTCTCCCTCTTTAAACCTAAGAATAATAAGGCTCACCCTTAACATTCATTCTCATGTCACTCTCACACACAACTATACTCTAGTCTTTTTGAATTCGAAGTTCAAAAATCTAAACCTACACCTTCCCTCCCAGAACTCACCCTACGTAAACAAACCCCTACTCCCTTCCCATAACTTCTTTACATTGCCCAATCTCCCTAGTAACACCACTGATGAGCTCTCTTAAGAGCGAAACGCGTTTGGTTTCTTCTCCTCCCAACCCCCCCCCCCCCCCCCCCTCCCCCCCATTAAGCTAGAGTGTTCCGCACACTTGGTCCTTCTAGAATTTTTTTTAAAAAAATCCTAGTTCTGGCCGCTTTGCTTACGACTAGAAAGAGCAAAAATAGTGAATGTGAAAGCTTAGGTTTGAAGCAATACTACTTTGAGGTCTAGCTGCTCGAGCTAACACAGTCCAGTACCATCGTGCGCGCATCATGTTCGTGCCTCCTCTCTCTCTCTCTCTCTCTCTCTCTCTCTCTCTCTCTCTCTCACACACACACACACACACACACACACTTGTTGTTGCGGCGCCGAAAGATAGACCGCAGAGAACCGTTCAACGCGGAAAAAAAGGGGGGCGGAGAGCCCGCCTATCTCTCAACCCACAACACACTAGGATTCAAGATGATGTTGTAGAAGAAGAAGAAGAAGAAGGAGAAGCTAACTCCCCCATCCGACTCAACCTTAGCCCAGAAGAAAACTTCACCCCACCCACCCCCACAAAACATTACCAACGACCTCAATGTAATCTCCGAATTTCCCTCCACACCACTAAAGCAAACCTTCCTAACCCAAAGCCCTTACCCTCCACCTCTAAACTTGAACCCCCTCTCAACCTTGGCCATGTCTCTACCCCTCCTTATATAGAACCCCCCTCCCTTCCCCTTGATAAACCAAAAGAATTTGAAGAAATCCTTTCATTCTCCCTTGTCGAATTTCAAAAGCTACACAAAAAGAAATGCAAAGCTACAACTTTCACCACCCACTTAGAAGAGCTACATAAGCAACAAGTGGCCCCTAATAGTCTCAACATGAAGCCACCGTCTACAAATTGAAGACACTCAAGTTCAAGCCCTTCTCAATGCTAAATTTACCGCCCTCACCATCCAATACCAATTGGATTGTACCCAAGCGCTTATTGTAGCCAATAAACTTCTCCTCCAAAACCTCAACAATGAATTAAACAACTACCAGACTAGTGTTGCCAACCGCCTCTCTACCCTCACAACAAAAGTCTCACGCATCTCTCTACCTTTGGTCTCTATCTTCGATTGGCAACGTCACTTGGATAAATGGAAGGACTCTACTCCTCAACAGTTTCTCGTGCTCGTGCAAACTTATATAGTTAACACCCACCTAACCACCGTCAAGGATGATGAAGCTAGGAAGGCTAGTAAGCGAACCATCGTCTCTACCCTTGAGGAAATAACCCTTCTCCCCAAAGAAGAATCCATAAAGGAACTTGTTGAGCAGGAAGTGTGGAAACAAATGAAACACCTTCCCTCCTCTAAAAACTCCCATCTCACCCTATGTTGGAGCCCCATTGGTCCAACTGTTGTAATGAGCCCATTTGTAAAGCATATCAAATTCCATTTTTTATGTCAAAGACGTCTTATCAGTTTGATCCATTCGTCTAGATTATATAAATATTAGTCAGTTAGTCAGGACTCATAATTATTCCCACTTTTGTAATCATGAGCAAGAGAACCCCATGTACATTTTTTTGAGCTAAGGTGACTAAAGTATAAAAGTCACCTTAGAACCATTTTTTGAATAACATTTGAATTAATCCTGTGTTGTACGAGTCTGAGAGAGTGAGAGAGAGAGAGAGAGAGTGAGTGTGTCTTATCCTCTTCGCTACGCGCTTCTCCCTCACTAGATTCATGACGCGACCACACCACCGCGATAGTCTCTCCGAGAGCTACGCACCCACGCCACGCATTCGCCGTTTCAAGTTGATTGCGATCGATTCTTCCTCGAGCTTGTTTTGCTTGTAAGTAGCACAAACGGTGTCTGTTTTCAATAATCAAGTGCTTCATGGAATGAGAAGAGATTAGCTACACATAGATACTGATAAACTTAAGTTTCGCCCACTTTTGGATTATGACTTGTTGGTCTATCGCGATAGCATTCGAGATAGCTAGGGTTCAAATCTTGTGAGATTAGACTTATAGGTAAGTATGTCCTAGTGAGAGGATGGTTCCTAGTAAGTTTGATGCGATTCTGAGTTCATTGGACGTGTAAATTGTGTTGTGAGAGTTAAGGGATAGGGTGGGTTGCATTTTACCAGGGCTAGTGATTGATGCATCATAAAAGTGCGTATGTGTAGATTTGTCTGAGCCTGACAAGCTAACGAGATTGCCTACGTGCACCTACGAGTTAGTCGTGTCATCGGATGATAAGTATGTTGTCTGTCTCATGCTCGTGAGTATGAACAGGGGAGTAGTTAAGCCCTAAAACATTGGCGCCGTTGCCGGGGACACAAGACCTTAAGTAGGGAGATATACGTCACTCGTGTGATGGTTAGCTTACTTTAGTTTTGACTAGAGAGAGCTTAAAACTTTTAGAACAAGATCCAGGATAGAGTATCCCGAGGTCTAGTGGATAGCGAGGAAGCCTGTGTCTTGCCGAGGGTCTGCGACTAGTTAGATTTAGTTAAATAGGATAATGAGGAGTTATGGTTTTTGGTTTTGAGTGCTTGTTATACTTGTGAAGAAATAGAGTAGAGAAACGTTGTAAAACCGCAAAAAACAAACAAAAAGAAGAAACAATAAGGCTGTTTTCTTGCCTTGAAAGCAAAACCCACCTCATATACCCTTGAAAGGGGTGAAAAGAGTCGACATTGAAATTTATGATTCAACACTCGAGAAAACATAAAAACTGTGACCAAAACCAACAAAAAAAGAAAAAAAAAGAAACAGGTGATTGTCATAAGGAAACACTAAGTGAACCTAAAAGAGGCCAAGATGAGATATAACCATTAGCCAAGGGTAAACTGACTGTGTCATGAGGTATGACTGATGTGCACAAGTTTAAGATGCAGTGTCATCAAATTTGCATCACTTCAAGTGCAATGGAGTTTTGAATTGTCAAAGAAAAGTGAAATCTTTGAAGTGCTTGAGTTTTAGGTCAAAATAAGTTCAAACTTCACAAAACTTGGGGGATAGACTTGTATGGGCACAGGGAACAAGACTATGCAAAAACAGACAAAAAATTGAGTTCCTATTGCTCACTGCCTGATCTATCGCAATAGACTGGTGAAGGTGGTGTTTGTCTAGCAACAAGCAAAAAAACCTCACACCACAAGCTTAACACATCAATACAAGGGTACTCACAAAAATTGAGTGAATTTGAACACCAATTTTGACCCCAAAACTTCAAAACTGGTGTTTGGAGTCTAGATTTAGAGACAAGGGCAAGAAGTCCTTGACCAGATGTCCAAACAGTGCCAAAATTGGTCAATGCACTACACAAGGGAAGACTAAACTAACTGTGGGGAAAACTTTGGAAAAAAAGATGAAAATGAAGAAAGAGCTCAGTCTATCGCGATAGACCAAGGAACTTTCTGCTGGGGAACTTTTCTTTCAAATTTTCGCTAGGGAGAGCTTTATGAGGGCCTAAATAGCAGATACACCAAAATTCAAGGCATTTAGATCACTAAAGGTCAATCTGAGGGTCAGATAGAGAATCAAGCTCTGACTGAAAAACTAAAAGGGGACCAAAACCCAATCCAAGTGTCCAAACTTCACAAAACTTGAGGGATAGGCTATAGAGGATAACTGGAACCCAAGGGTAAAGTCACAATTTTGAACTGACTTGTGCTGAGAAAACTGTCAGTCTATCGCGATAGACTAAGGAAGTAGTGAGTCAGACATTTTTTGCATTTTGTGACTATACTGCTAGAACATACTCTCTATATAGATCCCAGCCATCATTTCATCATTGAAATTGGACCACCAGAAGACTGACTAAGTGGTTGCTGTATATACTTAAAAGATTTTTTGGTAATTCAAGGAAAACACTTGTGAACAGACTAACCATCCTTGTGTAGATCCCAGAAGGAGGTCATCACAAAGCTATACAGGAAGAAGGAGTCCAGGTAAGCTTTAAGTTTGCAACAAAACTTTCATTCTTATGTATTTGAGGTCAAGAGCCTTTGTTAAGTCGGGAGCTAAAAGTGTCAAAAGTCAAGTTAGCACCACGTCCACAGAAGAGAGTGTAACTCAGACGAGACTAGACCCATTGGCACCAATCATTGAAGAGGGAAGTGATACTGACACTTCGTCAGAAAAGTCCTTCTTCATGATGGGGAGTCAACATCCAGTAGGTTTCAACAGTGAAGGACCAATGCCAGGGGGGAGCACCTCCCTACATCTTTTAAACGAAACCAAGTTCACTATAATCTTCTTGGAAGGAACTTACTCGAGGGGAGCCCTAGTCTATTCTAACTATCGGGGATGCAAGTGTATCTGTATTGAAGAAAGACCGGCTCAGAGACTAGAGATAATTCGAGTCTACGATGATGGAGACAGATTCAGAGACGAAAAGGGAAACCATTATCTGATAGTAAGTAACCCTGAGGATTACAACAGATATGGGGCTAACGTGGCCAAAGGGAAAATGGTTTAAGAAACCCAAGAACCGCCTCCTAACATTGATCGACCTGGAGCACTTTTTATGTATGATAAGAAAACAACCAGAGTCCCAACCTATAATGAGAATGTAGGGATTTACAAGAATGAAAGCGAAGGAATAGCCTCTTACTTTCAATGCAAGGAACCCTACCGGAATGAATTAAGCAAAGACAAGGTTCTTTACTTATTTTCTTATGAAACTGCTATGGGGAAGGATATTGTTTTTGTTGACAGATACGGGCAAGAATATAAACGTATTCTCCCAGAAGAGGTTGAAAAGGCAACAGTTCCGGGAGCATCGACCTATGGCCCCGACGAGGTACCAAGAGCCACCTACTCCCCTAGCAAGTCGACTAATCCCTTTTCAGAAGAGTATGATGCTACCTCACATTCTACCCGACCACCGACGACCAACTACCACGACCAACCAGCTACTCAGCCATCACTGCAGGCATGGCTTCGACAGAGTGCTACATTAGAACAAGACCGAACCGAGAGGGTTATCAAACCTTACGAGGGTTAAGGGATTTACAAGAACCACCACTCTATGCACAGTATCAAGGAGAGAGTAAGCCAAAGACTCAGGGGTCAACTGAGCTTGAAAGAACACCCCGAGAACGAGTTCGGAGAGATGAACCATCTGTCCCGAGAGCTGTTAGAAATTATGGATTAGGAGCACCATTTGGAGAAGAACCTGGCCACTACAGAAGACCAGAGGAGGTATATTGACTAGGACGGGGAGATCCCATGATGAGATTTAGAGACCATCATAGAATTAGACCTTCTCAAGTGCAAAAATGGGTAAACAAGAAATATACGGGAAGCAAGGATCCAAGAGATCATGTAGCAGCCTTTGTGCATGTAATTAGAGCTGAAGAGGTGCTAGACTTTCCTACCCAATTTGTAGGATTCGTTTTAACCTTAGAGGATGATGCGGCTACATGGTTTGACTCGGTGGAGCGAAGAGACTTTGAGTCTATGGAGGAAGTGTTTGACGAGTTTATCGAGGAATTCTCACAAAGGGGGATAGCTCATAATACCATCTCGCAAATCCATAAATTCAAATAGAAAGATGGATTAAAAAGATATGTTAAGTTATGTCCTGTGGAAGAACTGCCAACTCAGTCCAGACTTATGCTTATATTTATACAAGGACTAAGGAATGCAGATCTTCAAAAGGACTTACATATGAAAAGGAGCACTACGTTGAATGATTTGACCAAGGAAGCGCTATACCTTGTGGAAAATTGTGCGGTCTACAAAGAGGGTGAGTTCAAGGATCTTGACGATGATTCTTCCTCACAACAAAGCAGGAGCAAGTCTGCTAAGAAAACACTGAAGGGGGAAGTAGCGGTAATCCAAGAGCAGCTTGTAGAGGAAGTTCTTAAAAAGATTAACTTGTATTCCAAACCACATGCTAAACAACCAAAATGGTGTGTGATTGAACAAAAATGGACAAACCATGGAATGGAGGAGTGTTATTATAACAAGGGATATGTGAGAGAACAACCATATGCTCCACAAGCTCAGGCGACATCTCCTCAAGTCCAACCGATGCCTAGATATCAGACTGGCAACCTACTAGGACCTGTAGGTGTAGAGAGACCACAACCAGTGTTGGGACAACAACCACCCCTACCAGGATTACGACTAGTCGGCATAAGATACACACCCACAGTAACTGAGTCGGACGAGAAGGCTTTGGTACCTATGCATGCATACTACGACGAGCCCAATGGATATGCGGCAAACTCTGTCTATTATCCACAGGACGAACCCTCTACACCAGAAACATGGAGCATGATAGGAAATACAGGACCACGAACTATTGCACAGGCAGCGGGAGAAGGACAATATAGCTTGGATGAAATAACACTGATGTTCATAGCCAACGGATGCATGAGCGGGCAAAGAATTGCGCACCAACAAAGAGGAGCTCCAGGAGCACCTCAACAGCCTAAAGGACCATGCTACAAGTGTGGAGGAGACCATTGGCTGAGGGATTGCCCTCATGACGAAATCATTAGGGTCAATGCATATTGCACGGAGTGTGGAATTACTCACTTGATCCCTGATTTCCCAAAAAACCCGAGCAAAGGAGCAAAAACTACCTTGAATATGCTGAGAGCGCTACCGTCCAGTGGAGGGTCAGAAAACGAAACTCCGATTCCTGTTAAGGTCTTGACGAGAGCCCAAGCAAGGAAAAATGACAATCATCCCAAGAGTAACGATGAAAATCAAGAAGAAATCAAGACTGACAAGTCTAGTGTCAGTCGTGATAATCCTTGGAAAGAACGAAGAGCGAAAATGAAGCTAGACGTGAGCAATACGAACAACTAGAATGAAATTGCAACTGACGGATGGGCACATAGAAAGGCCTATAGGATTTCTTGAGGAAATCGTGGTATCTTCTTGTGGCATAGAGTACGAACATACCTTTGCCATAGTAGACTTCGGCAAGAAGAACAACTATGAAATTATCCTTGGTAGGCCGTTCATGAGGCAACTCAAAATGGTGCAGGACTGGGGGTATGATTATTTGTATCTAAGACATGCAGAAACTACTACACGTGTAAACATGAAAAATCATAGCTACCATGATGTCACGAGAACCCCAGTGGAAGAATTTGACTCAACCACCATTAGTGGATCAAAAGTCCCAGCGTGGCTTTGTAAGAAAAAAGAGATATGGATGTGTGGGGCATCTCAATGTAGTGAATTTGACCACGATGAAAGGACACTAGAGAGGGTCTTGGAAGACGATGCCTATATACGAGAACCTTTTTCTGAAGAGAAGCTCCAACCCCTAGAATGGTCTCAAATTTTAGCTACATTGGATGTATGCGTCAATGAAGTCACTCCCACCAAATTTTGTGATGAGAATGGCTACGATATCATACCATACTACATGTTGAGCAAAATTATGGAGGAGGACGAGGAGGAGGTAGAAACTGAGAATACGAGGATCCATAAAACAGAAACGAAACTTGAGATTAAGATAGTGGGCTATGTGGACATCCCCACTAAAGAAATCAAGAAGGAAGGAGAAAAATTTTATGATTCTTCTGATCAAAGTGAAAACAAGGATAACGCGGATGACGAGAAGTCAGAAAATACAGAGGGAGACGACAATCAAGATCAAGACAATGACGTCTTCGACAATTTTCCAAACCAAAATGAGAGACATCAAAAAAGATACAAGAGTAAACGACACCACATCAGTACACCAACCAGGTTGAGACCCATGCCGGAGTTTGAGGGTAAGACACATTTCCTTATGAACATTCATGCTGTTGATTGTGCTAAGGATAAAGTGTCAGGAAGATTTCTTAAGGTTGCTAAAGACTCAAGATTTAAGTCCAGACTGTCGAAACCTAAGAAAACCAGCAAACCAAAAAAAAAGAGTTCCAACAGAAAAACTGAATGTCTATGGTAGTCCAATTATGACGAAACTTGAACGGAAAACGAGATACAATGAGTGAAAACAAAAAATTAAAAATGTATGGACAACTGAAATGGAAAGTAGCGATGGAACGAACGCTAGTGATGGGAGTAAAAAGATAGATGTACCTCCTCACTATTGTAAGTACACCATTCAGGAAAGAAGATTGGTGGTTCAGCAACCAATGAGGGAGCCTAAATCAAATGAGTCCTACGACGGGCCAGAGAACGCCAAGAAAATAGACTTAGCAGAGCCAGGAGAAAATCCTCGACCTGCTTACATTGCCACAGATCTAGGTCGAGAAGAGGAGGACTTACTGATCAAAACACTTAAGGAATTTCGAGATGTATTTGCCTGGTCGTACAGAGATTTAAAGGGAGTGGATCCTAACATTTGTGAACATTCAATCCCTCTGAAGTCTGATGCAAAGCCAAGCAAACAACGTCCATACACGTACAATGAGACATTCGCCAAAAGGATAAAAGAGGAGATAGACAAACTTATGGAGGCTGAATTTATTCATGAGATAGAACACACGGACTGGGTGTCCCCGATAATGGTGGTACCTAAGAAAAACGAGAAATTACGAGTGTGTGTAAATCTCAAGAAGGTAAATGCAGCAACTATAAGAGACAACTACCCTCTACCTATCACTGAACACGTCCTGGAACGAGTGGCTGGCAAGCAAGCCTATAGATTTATGGACGGATTCTCTGGTTATAACCAATTGGGGGTCAAACTAGAAGATCAATACAAAACAGTATTTGCAACAGAATGGGGCATATATGCGTTAAGGGTAATGCCAATTGGCTTGACCAATGCTCCAGCCACATTTCAGAGATTAATGAAACACGCTTTTAAAGAATACTTGTGAAAATTCTTGGATATTTACATGGATGACTTGTGTGTCTATTCGCTATTGAGAGAAGACCATATAGATCATCTAAGCAGGATTTGTGAAAAATGCAGAATGTATAGGATTTGCCTCAACCCAGAAAAATACGTATTCATGGTATGACAAGGTAAAATCTTAGGCCACATAGTGTCGGCTAATGGAATTACCACTGATGAAGACAAGGTGAAGGTGATCATAGAATTGCCAAGACCAAACACTGCACGAGAGGTACAATCATTTATGGGACATTGTGGATACTATCGACGTTTTATCTACATGTATGTTGTAATAGAAAAACCCTTGTATAGTCTAATCACGCTCTTCATTTGGACAAATGAATGTGAGGAGTCATTCCAGAAATTAAAAGATGCATCGGTATCTGCACCAATTCTAAAAGCACCAGATTGGTCAAAGATCTTCCATGTACATGTAGATGCTTCGGCATTTGCAATAGGCTGTATACTAGCACAACCAGATGAGGGAAAGACGGATTTTCCAATCAGTTATGCTAGTAGACAACTCAACAGTGCAGAAAAGAATTATACTACCACTGAAAGAGAAGGATTGGGTATGATATATGCCGTAAAGAAATTTCGGCATTACTTACTCGCGAACAAATTCACATTCTTTGTGGATCATCAGGCACTCTTATACTTAGTAAACAAACCTTGCAACACGGGACGAATTGTAAGATGGTTCATTGTGTTGCTGGAGTTTGATTTTACGGTAGTGGTTAAGAAGGTAAAAACTCATCAAAGAGCAGACCACCTTTCTCGATTACTACATGGCAAAAAAGCTACCGGAGTAGATGATGATCTCCCAGATGCATACCTGTTTAATATAGAGATGGTACCGAAATGGTCAGAGAAAATTATTCCGTTGTTGACATATGGAATGAATCTTGACGACAAACACACGGTGGAAGACATTAGACAAGCACGAAATTACACAATGCTTGCGGGAAGAATGTACCATCATGGAAACGATGGGATTCTAAGATTGGGATAGGCCCAGAGGAGTATGAAGCGTATCTAGAGGAGGCCCACACACAAACAGGGGGATTCCATAGAGGAAATCAAATGATGTATGCACAATTAAGAAGACTTGGAGTGTATTGGCCAGGAATGGCAAGCGATGTAGCCAATTACATCAAGAAATGTGACTTTTGCACATCCAATACCACTGTGGATTATGCCACATTATACCAAGTGACAGTAGCACCCTCATGGAGTCATGCTATTGTGGATTGTTTGACTAATAAAGAGCTGCCAAGAGATTGGTCTAAAGCCAGACAAAAGGCTTTACAAATCGAAGCGAATAGGTATACCATCATTAGTGACCAATTGTATAAAAGAGGAACTGATGACCAGCTGAGGTTAGTTCCTCATGAAAATGACTACTTTCCATTATTGGAATAGGCTCATGCAAGCATAGTAGGTGGTCATTTTTCAGCAGAGAGAACCGTAAAAATCATTATGGTTGCAAGGATTTGGTGGCCGACCATGATTCAAGACGCAGAAAAATTCGTGAAAAGGTGTGATGAATGTCAACGCACTAAGGTACCAGTTAAAAGAGACGAAATGCCTTTAAGACCAATGATGAGTGCTCGAGCATTCGCTAAATGGGGATTGGACTTTGTTGGTCCTATCACTCCACCAGCGTATCGTTCACAAGCACAATATATTATAGTGGCCACGGAATACATGACCAAATGGGTGGAAGCAAAAGCCACAACGAAAGCAGACCCTAGAACCATGGCACAATTCTTATATGAATATGTGTTTACACGTTATGGTCTTCCAATCGAGCTGGTAAGTGATAGAGGGACACACTTTGTAAATGAAGTTATCCAACATCTCTTAAATGAGTTTATGGTAATTCATCGCAAATCTGCACCCTATCATCCACAAGTCAATGGCCAAGCGGAAGCGACCAACAAAGTATTGTGCACGGTTCTCACGAAACTGGTTAGTGAAACAAGAACAGATTGGGATCAGATGCTCTATTCGGCATTGTGGGCTTATCGAGTTGCATATAAAACAACACTCAATGCTACACCATTTAATATGGTATATGGGTTAAATGCAATATTGCCTATTGACTTTTTGATCCCCACACTAAGGGTAGCAAAACAGTTGGGCTGGATGGGGCAGAACTTTCAGAGCGGTTAGAGGACCTTGAAAAATTAGATGAGTTACGACTCAACGCTGTAGCGGCCATCTATGCAAAAAAAAGACAACAGAAAGAATTTTTTGACAAACATGTCAAGAACAAGGACTTTAAAACGGGCGACTATGTATTAGTATACACCCTTAAACAACATGCCAAAAAGATAAAGAAAAGGGGCATGGGACCTTATTTGATCCAAGAAATATCGTCCAGCGGAGCAGTAAAACTGTCGACACTAGATGGAAAAGAAATGCCGAACTGGATTAGTGGGTGTCGTTTAGAAAAACATATAGACAGGAACAACAGCGAATTCAAGACCAGGCACAACAAGAAGCAAAGGAACGGATTGCTAAACGAAAGCAGTTTCTCAGGACAATAAACATGGTCACCCCAATGATGACTGACGAATATCCTCTTTCAACATCCCAAACAATCGAAGCGGATATACAAAGCGACGAATAAGAAAAGACCATGACAGACCTTAGGGCTTAGGACGATAGCATCATCAACGACTTGGAAGATACATGGTGTAGTCCTTACATAAAAGCTTATGCAGGCACAAAACAAGTTGAAATCTATGCATTGCTTGACACTGGAGCAAAAATGAATTTCATGAGCTTTGAGCTCTTTCAGAAACTTGGACCAATGAACACAATTCCAGAGGCACACAGGTTGAAAGTAGCGTCGGGTGATGAGGTGACCACGATGTGGTCTATTATAATACCAATCACAGTGCAGGCACACCTGTACACTACAAAATTCCATGTACTGCCACCAAGTAGGTCAGCAACTCCGTGTATCTTAGCAGTGTCATGGATGAAAGCTAACAGGGTATTCATTGATTTGGATACGAATGAGGCACTGTTTAGAAAGGAAAACTTTTCAGAACCCTTCTTATCATATAACCAATTCATATCAAGGAGGAAACAAAAGTCAATACAACCGCAAAAATCTGTCCAACAACAAACAAAGTTTACAAGTCCAGCAACGTCTTATAAAAAATCAGCAACCATGCAGGGAACCAGGCAAGTTTGGGTACGGCGTATAGAGCTGACCGAGGCACAATTACATCAAAAGCGGCAGTACAAAGTGTGGATAAGGCACGACAGCCTAATTCCTATAAAAGAGGAGTTTGAAGAACAGACACAACACCGAAAGCCAGCAAATCTACAGAGAAACATAGTCAATCTGTCAAATATGCAACGGACTATATTGGTATGGAGGCCAAAAGTGCCAATTCAAAACGAGCCAACAACAAAAGAAGGGCGGACAAAGATGACAATCATGCAGCTATCTACAACCGTCAAGGTCAAGCAACATCATACAAACAGCACGAGGAAACAAACAGAATCAACAACGAAAACTACAAGGATATATCAGACACAAATCATCAAGGCAGCAAGAGAGAATGTTCCACCAGATACAACAATAGATATTTCAAAGGAACCACATACGCCAATTCAAAACCAGTGAAAAAAAATCAAACAACGGGCGGCGAAGTTACAACTACTTCTTGCAAGGAAAATCTGCCAGCCAATTCCAGATACCACAGGAAACCTCGACGACAAATGCCAATAAGCGAATCGCTTATACCTTCCTCTTGCACTACATACATTCTTTCTACATGCATTGACCGTACATGCATATAGGGCTATATTACAAGGCTTGCATTAGCACGAGTTCAAACCCATCCACAACACATACCCTTGACGATACCCTGTCGTCTGGGAGGGCTTCGACTAGGAGGGGGGGAGGCATTCCAAATGCTGACTCATCATGTCATATATTAGAGGGCAATGTTTGCGAGCAATTTTTCAACCATTTTTTGCGTTTTATTGTGTGATTTTTGGAAAAATAATATGCCCTCGTAATTAATCAGAATCGGGGACCAAATCATCATTCATGAGCCCCTAGGGATGTGTATAGACTATAAAGAGTCAAATCTGGCCAAAACCTGTCTAAAAACAGCAAAAAATAGGGCAAGGTTGACGATAGTGAGCGAGATTGTACATAGACGAGAGAAAAGTGAGCTACAAAGTGTTTTGATTCTCATTGGTATTTCTCTAGGTTAGAATTGCTATTTTCGGGTTATTTTGGGATTTATTTGCTTTATTTTAGCCATTTTCTAGCAAAAATTATAGAAAAAAATCCGCAATCCAGATGGAAACACAAAAGAAGAGACGCCCGATCAGAGCAAGGTAAAGAAGACACAGAAAAAATAAGGATTGCAAAGGTGATAGAGCAAAATGACTACCGTCATGAAGGGACCTCCAAAAGGAGAAATCTACAAAAATGGTAAAATTGGAGCAACTGAAGTCCAAATCACGAAATTTGCAAGCCTAAACCGCATCTTGCAAAAAGTTATGGCCACAGGTAAAAGATGGGAAAATTTGGTGTCGGAGTCTCGATTACATATAGAGAGACTAGGCTAGAAATCCCTCATTTTAGTCATTTTCCATAGTGAGAGAGAGAGAGCTCCCTACAGAAGTTGAGAATTCCAGGAGCTCATCCATCGTGCACGGTCACCAGATCGACATCAGATATGAGAGGTATGCTCGTCAACAGTGACTCTAAGTGTTGTTTACTTCAGTTAGTCGCAAAACCTAGCCGGCATCACAATCACAACCTGTGCACACATACGGTAGAATGGTTGTTAGGGAGACCTAGAGGCCACCAAATGGGACCAAAAGTGAAAGGCACAATGCTAATAGCTTAGGGATCGAGCCTATGACCTCGGTAAGCGTGAAGGAAGCCGCTCAAAAAACCCTAATTTAGCAGGACCTGCAAATGGGCGACAAAACCAAGGTGATCGGAAATGAGCCAAAATTCATAGACAGCAAGCCAATGACCTCGACAAACCGACTGAAGGGTTAGATAATGAAAAAGCTCATCAAAACGGAGCCTAAAGTCCCTATCTGACAAAAACCGCACAAAGCGTCACGATACTCTAACGGGCCGACCAAGTGACAAAATTACACCAAATTCAACAAGGAACATCCAAAGGAGGTCAACTACGAGATGGAATGTGTCCACTCAGGAAAAAAAGTTCTTCCACTAGGGCAAATGCCAGCAACAGGCCAGAAAGATGTCCAAATGGTCGTTCTTGGTGTTTCAAACACCAAAACAACAACCGACTGCTTGGATGGAAGTTCAAAAAGAAGTAGAAGACAGCCGGAATCAAACAAAGACCAAAAGGAACCGCGACTATCACCTAAGTGGTCTACTTCGACTTCAGGACCAGCTAAGTGCTGCAAATAGGGAGTACATTCTGCTAAATTGATTAAAACTTGATGTGTGTGTCTAGGAGGGCCTATTAACACCATGAATGTCAACTAACATCAAAAAACTGGTAAAAATGACAAAGTGCCCAGTCTATCGCGATAGAAATGAACTTGCACTTAGATAAGGGAAACTTTGAATTTGGATTCATGAGGGGTGCTAACAAGGAATGTTAACCACCAATATCAAGTCAAAGTGCCAGAAAAATCTATTTTGGCCAAAAAGCTCAGTCTATATCGATAGACTTGCTGCAACAATTTTTGGGGGGAAAGACTTTTCAAATTTTTATAAGCTAGACTTGGGGAAGCAAATGAAGGCAGTACACCAAATTTGGTGCCACGATGGACTCATATAGCAAGCTGAGAAAGACATGTAGACAACTAAGAGTTAGAACAGAAATTCTCAAGGGCAGACAGGTAAAATTTACATGTAAGGGGTCAAGAAACCTTGCATCAACTGGGAGAAGGCAGACAGATGGTCACAAAGCCATAAAATGACAAACTGGCACTAAGTCCTAGTCTATCACGATAGACCAAACAGAGGAATACTGGACCATCTTATCAAAAATCTGAATTAGCAGCTGTCTTCAACATGATGCAAGATGACCACCCACTAACTTTGAGCCCAAAACAACACAAAATGAAGGAGATAGACCAACATCTCTCTGAAGGGAATCTGGAAAATTGGGAGTTGATCCAAAAAGGGGTCACTTGACATTCATTTGAGGTGAAAAGGGGATCAAACCATGTGCAAGGTATGGGAAACAAAGTGGTGGAGTCACAACTGCAAAAAAAGACCCAGATAAAAAAAATGCCAGTCTACCGCGATAGACTAAGAAAAAGTAGCAAAGGGATAGATTTTGAGCTTTGGCTTATGGAGTGACCTTACATGCCGTGAGAGAATACACCACACAAAGTTTCAAGGCATTTGGACTTGTTCCCCTTCACCAACAACATCAATTTAAAGCCGTCAAAGTCACACAATGGAAGAACTTGTCTATCTGCTAACATTTTATCTTAACAAATCTTGGGATTAAGAAGGCTCATCTAGATGCATGATTAAGTGGTAATCAATTTAGGAGAGTAGTACTATGTTTGTGAATTAACTGATAATTGTGATGACAGGATCTATGGAGGCTTTTCAGGGAAAAAGAAAAGGCAAGAACCTGGCAACGGAAGGTGCAGCACCCTATGCACTTCTACCCAATTCTTTAAAGCCAGCAGCCACATGGATACCTGCATATGTGCAACAAGCAGCGGTCTTTCAGATATATCAAGGTTCATATGTGGATGACAAAAGAAACTTAGTGGATATGGTGATGATTCCCAAGGAGGCAGAGAATTACTTGAAAAGATTACCTCAAAGGTCATGGCTCAAAAAAGTCGGCTTGTGGAACTTTGTGTCACTACCACCAGTAGGGATAGATTTCAAGAGGGTACAACATCTAATAGAGACTATCCAAGAAGATGGAACTTGCAGAGTGGCAGGCATGGATAATGAAGTGATGGAGATCCAGATCACCAAAGAGATCATCAAAGAGGCATTGAAACTATCAGATCAAGGAGCAAACATGAGAGAAAGAAGGAAAAATCTCACAGTTTACTTGCAAAAGTCCAAACTACCTTCTTTCAAACTCATAGCAAACCCAGGAGTAAGAGAGCTGACACAGATCTACAGTCAGTGTTTGTTGAGCTACAACAAAAGGCCGCCAAGATACACTACACCGCATTAACATGGGCTTTGGGAATGACCCGTGAGTTCTACATAGATCACGCGTCATATCTGTTTGAAGAAATGACAAAGCTAAGGCAGCACAGACCCAATTACATTGCAGGAGGAGAAGTCCTAACCAGAGTAATATACCATGCCATAGGCGCGGCAGATCAGTTGCCACCTGCCCCTCATCAGAACGACTGGCTGGTATTAAGGGAAAATAGCAAAGACGGATCACAAAGGAAAGTACAGGCATCTATTAATACCATTGGAGGACGCAAGCTGGAAAGAGTGACAAGAAGTACACAAGAAAAGATGGCTGAAGAAAAAAGAACTGAAGAGGAAGAAGCCCGACTAAAGAAGCGAAAAGCGGAAATGGAAAACAACACCAGGTTGCAGAAGATAGCAAAGATGGAAAGGATGCTAGAAGGGTTTTCTCTAGAAAGATCTCTACGAGGCGATGTAGGCGCCACTTGGAAACCGTCTAGTAGCACTTTCACACTGAGAACGAAGAATAGAAACAACCCAACTTTTGAGCTGGACTGGTTCGAGAAATACATCCAAGAAAGAAATGCGAGGGATGAGCCAGAACTGCTACTAGAAGAGGAGGATCTCCAAACTTTGAGAGATCAGTTGAGGCCGACTTCACGTGATCAGGAGATACCGCTGCCATCTCCAAGGCCAGATACAAGTGAGAGGCAATCTAGCCCACTTGCTGAATCTACTTCGCATTCAGAAAGCTCACATCGAGATGACAGAGTTCACACACCGGCCAATGAACAGGAAGAAGAAGAAGGAACAGATAGACGCCAAAACACTGGAACCATATCACAAAGTGATAAAGGCAAGCAAAAGGTGGTGGATCAGTCTAAAGATAAAGCTTCCTCCTCTCAAGAAATTGAGCTGGAAGCTACTATAGATGAAGATTTGTAGTCAATGGCAACAATACTAAACCGAACAAGACTGCACAGTCAATGGTTAGCTGATTAGAACCGGTCCAACAAAATGAAGATACAAAAAACTGATGAGGAAGTTCAAAGACTGCAAGAGAAAAGGGAAGACACTCCAAAGCTGATCAGCATCAGAGATACTGAAATATTGGGGCTCAAAGGCACAGTAAATCTTCTCAAGGACAATTTACAGGAATCGGAAGACTTCAATGCCATATGTGAAGATACAATAAACATGTTCCTTGAAGATGTCAGTGAAAGAGACAAACACATCCAACAGTTGAAAAAGGAAAAGCAAGATGCGCTAGAGGCCATCACAAGTTTGCAAGTCGTCATCGATGACTTACAAATTGAAGTCAAAGATTTAAGAGCAGTAACAGATATCCAAGCAAGAGAAATCGAACGCGCTAAAAAGCAAACAACTTCGTTACCAACAACACCAGTAGTCCATCCAGAAGAGGAAGTGGCTGCACTAAATACGGAGTTGGAGTTAGAAAGAAAACAACGTTTAATGATTGATGAAAGTGCGCTTAGAGCAGAAGGTGAACTACAAAGACAAATTTCAGATTTGCAAAGTGAACAACAACAAGGACCAGCTCCTGACAGTGAAATGGAAAGCATTGTTTCCAAATCACTCAGGGAAGAAAATGAAAACCTGCACATCAGGATAAAACAGTTAGAGGAGTCGGCCGCTAAAAAAGACATGGAATTTCAAGCTCTACAAATCAATAGTAGAACAATGACCACACAAATCGCAAGTCTACAAAGTGCAGGGCAACACCAAGGATAGGGACGAGTGCACATGGAGCCAGTAACAACGAATTTGGCTGGACTCGCCGAAGTTTATGGGGGTCAAGATGAGTACGACGAAGATTCAGATCAACAGGAGTCACATACATAGACTGATCAAACCGGCTCCAAAGACCAACAGACAGAAGAAGATTCAGTCACGAAGATGGAAGAGCAGAGGCTAGCCGAGCAGATAGAAAAGCAAACAGAAATGATATGGTACAAGGCTATGCAACTCAAAAAGGAGTTGCTACAAGGGCTTTCCAAATCAGGCAGAACAGCAGCAGAGCTATGGAAAGAATGGAATGCGCCTATGTTACCTTATGCTCTGTTGAAGTATGAGACTCTAACACATCAACGACAGCTCTAAAAAGAAGAACAAGTGCCAGTATTTGAAGGAGAAGTACAAGATAGGGAACGACAAAACAGAATAGTGGACAGCCAGCCAAAGTGGAGGCGTCAATGGCTATTGGACCATCCTTATAACTTGATCCACTTAGTCAACGCACCGCCTGAGCTGAGGAATGACAGAACGTTTTTCCCAACTCCCCGAACATACACCTACAGCCACCATAAAGCACTACAGAGCAGAAATCCGACATGGTTGAATTATCCAGTAATGCCAAGGCCAGCAGAGGGAGAGACAATATCCGGTTCTTACATGGTGAAAACCCTACAGGGCGCCATAGCAGAATTCGGAGGCTCTTCTGACCTATCCTACAAGATGTTATGTAAAATAGCTCGCACATTTTTGGCCTGTCTAACAAACTTCTCAGAAAGCTGGACATCAGAGTATATGAATATTGAAAGAAGCATCTCAGAATTGTCATACGATCTAAGTGGGCCACCGACAGAGCCAGTATTGTATGCTTATTTCAAACAGATGATGTTTCTGCCAAGCTACCATCTCTAGACATTTGAAGAAGCATTTTACGCGGGCTTCTTCATGTATAAGTCAAAAAAATTTGGCCCATTAATGGCAAGTGACTCTATGCGCTATGATGCGTTTCTACAGCAAATCACTCAAGAAAGGCGACAACGACAATAAAGACAAAGACGATCATGTCGTGGTAGACATGAACTAGGAGGGGGAGAGTGTTGGAGCCCCATTGGTCCAACTGTTGTAATGAGCCCATTTGTAAAGCATATAAAATTCCATTTTTTATGTCAAAGACGTCTTATCAGTTTGATCCTTTCGTCTAGATTATGTAAATATTAGTCAGTTAGTCAGGACTCAGAATTATTCCCAATTTTGTAATCATGAGCAAGAGAACCCCATGTACATTTTTTGAGCTAAGGTGACTAAAGTATAAAAGTCACCTTAGAACCATTTTTTGAATAACATTTGAATTAATCCTGTGTCGTACGAGTCTGAGAGAGAGAGAGAGAGAGAGAGAGAGAGAGAGAGAGAGAGTGAGTGTGTCTTATCCTCTTTGCTACGCACTTCTCCCTCACCGGATTCACGACGCGACCACACCACCGTGATAGTCTCTCCGAGAGCTACGCGCCCACGCCACGCATTCACCGTTTCGAGTTGATCGTGATCGATTCTTCCTCGAGATTTTTTTGCTTGTAAGCAGCACAAACGGTGTCTGTTTTCAATAATCAAGTGCTTCATGGAATGAGAAAGAGATTAGCTACACATAGATATTGATAAACTTAAGTTTTGCCCACTTTTGGATTATGACTTGTTGGTCTATCGCGATAGCATTCGAGATAGCTAGGGTTCAAATCTGGTGAGATTAGACTTAAAGGTAATTATGTCCTAGTGAGAGGATGGTTCCTAGTAATTTTGATGCGATTCTGAGTTCATTGGACGTGTAAATTGTTTTGTGAGAGTTAAGGGATAGGGTGGGTTGCATTCTACCAGGGTTAGTGATTGATGCATCATAAACATGCGTATGTGTAGATTGGTCTCAGCCTGACAAGCTAACGAGATTGCCTACGTGCACCTACGGGTTAGTCATGTCATCGGATGATAAGTATGTTGTCTGTGTCGTGGTCGTAAGTATGAATAGGGGAGTAGTTAAGCCCTTAAAAACCCTATCTAAATCACCCCTTGTCCATCCCTCTTCTAAAGCTCCCTTCCTTCCACCTAGAGCCACTCTCCCAAACAAGCAAACCAAGCCTGGTTCAACCACCAAACCTAACAAAACTCTCTCTCATCACCCCTTCTCCCAAAACAAAGCTACTAAGACTATCTCTCCCCCTAGCTCTCCCCCTTTCAAAAAACGTAAACTCCCTCCCCCACACTACTCCAAAGAACGTACCATACCACCTAAATACCCTCTCAATCGCATCCATAATCTCTTTTCCCCAAAGCCTCCTCCACCTCTTCCGCCTACCTCAAACCCCCATTCTATGTCGCATAACAACCTTCAATCTACCTCCCGTAATAACCATGTACTTCATCCTAACCATATCTCTTCATCTTTAGGAAAAGGCAAAGGGAGGAGGGACTAGGGCAAACCCACCCAACCTCATGGGTACATCTACTTTTTGACAAGCCCCCCCTCCTCCCTACACTATGGATGCTTAATACCTCTCCTTCAACTCCCTCTCCTTCTAGTCCCTCGACTACGAATTTGCCTAACTCGATGAACCTCCAGTGCGACGCGACAACGACATGCATGAACCTCCGATGCGACGCATCAACGACATGCAAAAACTCAAGGAAAAGGAATAGATTTTGGCTCCCTCTTACAAACCCAAACGAGTACAAACTCAAAATGTTTGGTAAGCAACCGGCCTACTCTTTTGATAACGCCGTTTCTACAAACTTTATACATAACCTCACCACACGTCCCCTCACTTTCAATGAAAATAAATGCTTGAACTTGGGTCTCAAGTACATCCCACCTCCTCCCAATCCTACACCCAAACACCTCCTAGAAGCACACCAAACCTTAGGAAGAAGCTTACAACTTAAAGATTTCTTCAAAACCAAAGAAGCCTCCTCATTTTCTCCATTTAAATTACCCAACCCCCATTGGAAACCACCCGAAAAGAATCCCTCTCTAGAAATTATCAAAGAACTTAACAAGTTGCATCTCATACATAAATTGGATAGTTACAACACTTCCTTCTCTAAACGTCCAAAGTTTGTACATCAAGCCCTCAAATCTCTCTCGCACGATAACTCCATTGTTATTAAACCCGCCGACAAAAACCTTGGTCTTACTATCCTCTCGAAGGAATGGTATGATAAGGAGGCACTTAGACAACTCAATGACCCCATCACGTATCAACCAACTAGCGCACCTCCTCACAACTACCTAGCCTCTCTCCTCTCTACCATCATCCACAGATACACCCTCCTCCCCATGGAGCAAAGTATCTTCATACTTGCACCCCTCTCAAAACCTTTCAAACCCTGCCGAATCTACTTCCTCCCCAAATTGCATAAACCATCCCTTGTCGCTAGACCTATTTGTACTTACAATGGCTATTTTTTGGGAAATGCATCGAAATGGCTGCACATAGAGCTATACCCAATC
This sequence comes from Adiantum capillus-veneris, assembly GCF_014529385.1. NCBI lineage: Eukaryota > Viridiplantae > Streptophyta > Polypodiopsida > Polypodiales > Pteridaceae > Adiantum > Adiantum capillus-veneris. The sequence goes on from NC_140959.1 coordinate 32,764,642, forward strand.
CTAGTGAGTTACAGACAACATCTAAAAGACTCCCTCTCCCTAATCAAAGACCTACACCATACCCATTTTCCGCCAAATTCTCTCCTTTTTACTTTTTATATAAACTCCCTCTATCCTAGCATCCCAATAGACCACGGACTCATTGCTCTTAAAACAACCATTTGTAAACTTTTCGATCCTCCAAAAACCAACTTCATAATCTCTCTTTCTACCCTCATCCTTACACAACACTACATCAGTTTCAATAATAGAACTTTCAAACAAATCAAAGGCATGGCATTGGGATCCAATTTTGCCGTGGTCTATGCTTGTATTTTTCTTTGCCACCTAGAATCCCAATCCCCTCTTCTCAATGACCCAAACCTGGAATACTTCAAAAGATTCATTGATGATGACTTTGGTATATAGACTGGCCCCATTGCATCTTTAACAATCGCCCTCAATACCTACGCAGGAGCGTTGCTTGAACACATTAAAATCACCCCCTCCATTTTAACCAATCAAGCCACAATCCTGGACATCCACTTCTTTAAGGGACCCAAATTTTTAACCCATGGAATCCTAGACTCTAATTGCTTCCAAAAACCTCTAAACTCTTTCCACTATATACCATGGATCTCTTGGCACCCTACCCACCAGAAAATAGCCTTCATCAAGTCAGAACTTAGGAGGTACATTATGAGAGAAAGCTCCTTCGAACACTACCTCAGAACAAGGAATCTCTTTTTTATCAGACTCAGGAAAAGAGGCTATCCTAGGCAAGTACTTCTCAAAGTATTCAACTTAATCTCTTATTCAGAAAGGGATAACTTCTTGAGTAAACCTTCCTCAACAAAGAACCAACACTCCCCAACCATCTTTAAAATACCTTTTACCCCCGAAACTAGGAAACTCAAACCCTCCTTGACAATTGGAAAACCTATCCATCAAGCTTGCCTAAATTTGCCAAACCTCTCCCACTTAGATAAACCCATCACATGCTGGACCACAGGACCCAATTTACAAACACTCCTCATAAACAAACCTTATGCACCATAATAACATTCAACCTACCCAAAACATACCCTCATTTTACTCTCTGTGCACATTGATGGATCATACTACTTTGGCGCATGTTTTGCCCCATATCCCGCCTTTTCTACCTCACTTTTGATCCAAAGATTGTTTTGTACCCATCTTAAGAGCATAACAATTTTTTGTACCCTACTTTTGAGCAAAACCATCTTTTGTACCCCACTTAGGAGCTAAATAATTCTTTTGTACTCCACTTATGAGTAAAATCACCTTTGAACCCCACTTACGAGTAAAACCAATTTTTTTGTGCCCCACGGATTAACACAATCCCTCTTGGTGTACCCCACTTATTGGCAAAACCCTTTCTCTTTGCAACCCTTTTTCCTTTTGCTACCCTCTTCCTTGCACCCCATGTACGGGAAAAATCTTCTTTGGTCACGACTCTAAAACTCCTCCGACAATACTCTCAACCACCGTTGTCAATACTCTACCATAAATCTCTACCGCTAAATCTATTCACTTACCAAAAAAATTACAGCGCATATCCCTTATTGCGCTACCCAAACCAAGTTCTGGAATCCTTGCATAGGTATTACCTAATTTGGTATAAGACTCCGTCGCGCATATTTTCTACGTAAACCTTTCCAACTTAACGAACTCACCCTAAGGGAGTCTCTCTTTCTCCCCCTCTTTTTCAAACACCTTCCCTCCCAAAACTCACCCTACTTAAACAAACCCCTACTCCCTTCCCATAGCTTCTTTACATTGCCCAATCTCCCTAGTAACACCACTGATGAGCTCTCTTAAGAGCGAAACGCGTTTGGTTTCTTCTCCTCCCAAACCCCACCCCCCCCCCATGAAGCTAGAGTGTTCCGCACGCTTGGTCCTTTTCGATTTTTTTTAAAAGAAATCTTAGTTGTGGCCGCTTAGGTTTGAAGCATTACTACTTTGAGGTCTACGTGCTCGATCTAACACAGTCCAGTACCATCGTGCGCGCATCATGTTGGTGCCTCTCTCTCTCTCTCTCTCTCTCTCTCTCTCTCTCTCTCTCTCTCTCTCTCTCTCACACACACACACACACACACACACACACACACACACACACACACACACACACACACACACACACACACACACACACACACACACACACACACACACACACACACACACACACACACACACTTGTCGTTGCGACGCCGGAAGGTAGACCGTAGAGAACCGTTCAACGCGGAAAAAAAGGGGGGCCTATAGCCCGCCTATCTCTTAACCCACAACACAGTAGGATTCAAGAGGATGGTGTAGAAGAAGAAGAAGAAGAAGAAGAATGAGAAGCTAACTCCCCCGTCCGTCTCAACCTTAGCCCAGAAGAAAACTTCACCCCACCCGCCCCCACAAAACATTACTACCGACCTCAATCTAATCTCCGAATTTCTCTCAACACCACTAAACCAAACCTACCTAACCCAAAGCCCTTACCCTCCACCTCTAAACTTGAACCCCCTCTCAAACTTGGCCATGTCTCTCCCCCTCCTTATATAGAACCCCCCTCCCTTCCCCTTGATAAACCAAAAAAATTTAAAGAAATCCTTTCGTTCTCCCTTGTCGAATTTCAAAAGCTACACAAAAAGAAATGCAAAGCTACAACTTTCACCACCCACTTAGAAGAGCTACATAAGCAACAATTGGCCCCTTATAGTCTCAACATGAAGCCACCCTGTCTACAAATTGAAGACACTCAAGCTCAAGCCCTTCTCAATGCTAAATTTACCACCCTCACCATCCAATAACAATTGGATTGTACCCAAGCGCTTATTGTAGCCAATAAACTTCTCCTCCAAAACCTCAACAAATAATTAAACAACTACCACACTAGTGTTGCCAACCGCCTCTCTAGCCTCACAACAAAACTCTCACGCATCTCTCTACCTTTGGTCTCTATCTCCAATTGGCAACGTCACTTGGATAAATGGAAGGACTCTACTCTTCAACAATTTCTCTCGCTCATGCGAACTTATATAGTTAACACCCACCTAACCACCGTCAAGGATGAAGAAGCTAGGAAGGCTAGTAAGCGAACCATCACCTCTACCCTTGAGAAAATAACCCTTCTCCCCAAAGAAGAATCCATAAAGGAACTTGTTGAGCGGGAAGTGTGCAAACAAATGCAACACCTTCCCTCCTCTAAAAACTCCCATCTCACCCTATCTAAATCAACCCTTGTCCATCCCTCTTCTAAAGCTCCCTTCCTTCAACCTAGAGCCTCTCTCCCAAACAAGCAAACCAAGCCCGGTCCAACCACCAAACCTAACAAAACTCTCTCTCATCACTCCTCCTCCCAAAACAAAGCTACTAAGACTATCTCTCCCCCTTTCAAAAAACGTAAACTCCCTCCCCCACACTACTCCAAAGAACGTACCATACCACCTATATACCCTCTCAATCGCATCCATAATCTCTTTTCCCCAAAGCCTCCTCCACCTCTTCCGCATACCTCAAACCCCCATTCTATGTCACATAACAACCTTCAATCTACCTCCCGTAATAACCACGTACTTCATCCTAACCATATCGCTTCGTCTTCGGGAAAAGGCAAAAGGAGGAGGGACTAGGGCAAACCCACCCAACCTCATGGGTACATCTACTTTTTGACAAGCCCCCCCTCCTCCCTACACTATGGATGCTTAATACCTCTCCTTCAACTCCCTCTCCTTCTAGTCTCTCGACTACGACTTTGCCTAACTCGATTAACCTCCAATGCGACGCGACAACGACATGCATGAACCTCCTATGCGACGCAACAACGACATGCAAAAACTCAAGGAAAAGGAATAGATTTTGGCTCTAGTGGGGGCTTTTTACAAGCCAAGCTCCCATACCCCTCTTCTCTCGTCCCCACCCCATGAAAAGCCCCTCTTAGCGAGGGAGTGATAAAAGGCATTGGAGAAAGTAAGAAAAAAATAAAGTATGATTATGTAAATATATAAGAACGGTAAAATAGGCCATCTCATGCCTGCGGGGTACCCCATACCCACCTTGCCTCCTTTTTTTCACTATTGTCCCACCGTGTGTCCCTTTTCCTCTCCTCCACTCAAAAGGTCAACCCCCTCTCTCTTCCCCTTGTCCTTTCTCCTTTCTCTCTCCCCTCAAGCTACCCCACCTCTCACCAATAATGCATTATAACTCACCAATATTGCACCCTAACTCACATGCAACTTACCCTATCTTCCAAAATAGTATACCCCACCCGCTCTTTCTCTCTCCTATCATATCCCATGACCCAAATAACCCCCCTCTCTCTTTAAAGGGCGCCATATCTCTTGTCTTGTAGCTAAATAACCTTCCCAACACTCACACACACTCAGTTTCACTGAAAAAGGTGCCCACAGACCCATCCCCACCCAGTGGTTACGTGATTTTTCTTGTGTTCACACACATCTGCACACAGATTCACCTCTGAACACACTGCCCTCTCTCCCCTCTTGTAATTGCGTTATTCTCCATGTCACCTCTCACTTTTTTTCATCAACCCATCTCTCTCTCTTAGTCTCTCTCTCATGAGACTGCTGTTCTGGCACATATACACACAGCCAGACAAGTGGGGCCCACAGTCACATGGCCTATGTAGATAATGATTTCTTCATTTCTAAATTCTAGAATTTCTCCCTCCTCCTCCCCTATATAAAGAGGGGTCACCATCACACTAAGGACACAGACCATCACCAAAGAGTACACTATGCAGTGTGTGTGCCTAGTGCACACACACACACACACCCACACCATCACCATCACCATCACCGCAATCACCATGCTCGTCTTAAGCATGACCTCTACACCCTTGGGCTATGGAAGATGAAGGGAAACTAAATGAAGGATGATGGCCGTAACCCTCATGCGAGTCTTCGCCATCAACTCCCACCTATCCGCCATGTGCTCTACCACGCTCTCCCTTCTCATTCCCCTACCCTATGCTCCCCATTTCATAGCCTTATTCTCTAAATAAAGCTTGAGGTTTTGTGAGTATGTTTTCTTGCAATGTTTTGCCCATGTGAGGTGTGCGGAATCGCCACCTAGTCTTGTGTTTGGAGTAAGGTTGTGTATGTGTGAAGCGTGTGCGGATTCGCCATCCTTTTCTGGTGCCTAAGTACTAAGCCGCTATACCCCCTCCCTCCCTCACTCTCTCTCTCTCACTTGATCTCATTCCCTTTCCCGCTATACACACAGCTAGACAAGTGGGGCCCACAGTCACATGGCCTATGTAGATAATGATTTCTTCATTTCTAAATTCTAGAATTTCTACCCCCTCCTCCCCTATATAAAGAGGGGTCACCATCACACTAAGGACACACACCATCACCAAACAATACACTATGTACTGTGTGTGCCTAGTGCAAACACACACACACCCACACCATCACCATCACCATCACCATCACCGCAATCACCATGCTCGTCTTAAGCATGATCTCTATACCCTTGGGCTATGGAAGATGAAGGGAAACTAAATGAAGGATGATGGCCGTAACCCTCATGCGAGTCTTCGCCATCAACTCCCACCTATCCGCCATGTGCTCTACCACGCTCTCCCTTCTCATTCCCCTACCCTATGCTCCCCATTTCATAGCCTTATTCTCTAAATAAAGATTGAGGTTTTGTGAGTATGTTTTCTTGCAATGTTTTGCCCATGTGAGGTGTGCGGAATCGCCACCTAGTCTTGTGTTTGGAGTGAGGTTGTGTATGTGTGAAGCGTGTGCGGATTCGCCATCCTTTTGTGGTGCCTAAGTACTAAGCCGCTATACCCCCTCCCTCCCTCACTCTCTCTCTCTCTCTCTCTCTCTCACTTGATCTCATTCCCTTTCCTCTTCATCATTGCTCCCAAGCATCCATCTCTCTTGGATGAAAACTTTGTTATGGTGGTGTGTTGTTTGCGTCCTAGCCGCTGAAGCTAGTTGGTTCCACCTGTTTGTTTACCATGACAGGCTCAAGGCGCACCATTTGGTCCCCGGTGTTTTAGAGGCCGACGGGGTTCGGGGTTTGCTTTGCTCCCGTCAGCTCCCTCTTACAAACCCACATGAGTACAAACTCAAAATTTTTGGTAAGCAACCGGCCAACTCTTTTGATAATGCCGTTTCTACAAACTTTGTACATGACCTCACCACGCCTCCCCTCACTTTCAATGAAAATAAATGCTTGAACTTGGGTCTCAAGTACATCCCGCCTCCTCCCAATCCTACACCCAAACACCTCCTAGAAGCACACAAAACCATAGGAAGAATCTTACAACTTAAAGATTTCTTCAAAACCAAAGAAGCCTCCTCCTTTTCTCCATTTAAACTACCCAACCCCTATTGGAAACCACCCGAAAAGAATCCCTCTCTAGAAATTATCACAGAACTTAACAAGCTACATCTCATACATAAATTGGATAGTTACAACACTTCCTTCTCTGAACTTATAAAGTTTGTACATCAAGCCCTCAAATCTCTCTCACACGATAACTCCATTGTTATTAAACCCGCCGACAAAAACCTTGGTCTTACTATCCTCTCGAAGAAATGGTATGATAAGGAGGCACTTAGACAACTCAATGACCCCATCACCTATCAACCAACTACCCCACCTCTTTACAACTACCTAGCCTCTCTCCTCTCTACCATCATCCACATATACACCCTCCTCCCCATGGAGCAACGTATCTTCATACTTGCACCCCTCTCAAAACCTTTGAAACCCTACCGAATCTACTTCCTCCCCAAATTGCATAAACCATCCCTTGTCGCTAGACCTATTTGTACTTACAATAGCTATTTTTTGGAAAATTCATCGAAATGGTTGCACATAGAGCTATACCCAATCCTACTGAGTTACAAACAACATCTAAAAGACTCCCTGTCCCTAATCAAAGACCTACACCATACCCATTTTCCACCAAATTCTCTCCTTTTTACTTTTGATATAAACTCCGTCTATCCTAGCATCCCAATAGACCAAGGACTCATTGCTCTTAAAACAACCATTTGTAAAGTTTTCCATCCTCCAAAAACCAACTTCATAATCTCTCTTTCTACCCTCATCCTTAAACAACACTACATAAGTTTCAATAATAGAACTTTCAAACAAATCAAAGGCACAGCAATGGGATCCAATTTTGCCGTGGTCTATGGTTGTCTTTTTCTTTGCCACCTAGAATCCCAATCCCCTCTTCTCAATGACCCAAACTTGGCATACTTCAGAAGATTCATTGATGATGCCTTTGGTATATGGAGCCACAATCCTAGACATCCACTTCTTCAAGGGACCCAAATTTTTAACCCATGGCATCCTAGACTCTAATTGCTTCCAAAAACCTCTAAACTCTTTCCACTATATACCATGGATCTCTTGGCACCCTACCCACCAGAAAATAGCCTTCATCAAGTCAGAACCTAGGAGGTACATTATGAGAGAAAGCTCCTTCGAACACTACCTCAGAACAAGGAATCTCTTTTTTATCACACTCAGAAAAAGAGGCTATCTTAGGCAAGTACTTCTCAAAGTATTCAACTCAATCTCTTATTCAGAAAGGGATAACCTCTTGAGTAAACCTTCCTCAACAAAGAACCACCACTACCCAACCATCTTTAAAATACCTTTTACCCCCGAAACTAGGATACTCAAACCCTCCTTGACAATTGGCAAACCTATCCATCAAGCTTGCCTAATTTTGCCAAACCTCTCCCACTTAGATAAACCCAACACATGTTGGACCACAGGACCCAATTTACAAAAACTCCTCATAAACAAACCTTATGCACCATAATAACGTTCAACCTACCCAAAACTTACCCTCATTTTACTCTCTGTGCAGGTTGATGGATCATACTACTTCGGCGCATGTTTTTCCCCATATCCCAGCTTTTCTACCTCACTTTTGATCCAAACATTGTTTTATACCCATCTTAAGAGCATAACAATTTTTTGTACCCTACTTTTGAGCAAAACCATCTTTTGTACCCCGCTTAGGGGCTAAAGAATTCTTTTGTACTCAACTTATGAGTAAAATCACCTTTGAACCCCACTTACGAGAAAAACCAATTTTTTGTGCCCCACGGATTAAGTGTACCCCACCTATTGGCAAAACCCTTTCTCTTTGCAACCCTTTTTCCTTTTGCTACCCTCTTTCTTGCACCCCATGTACGGGTAACATCTTCTTTGGTCAGGACTCTAAAACTCGTCCGACACTACTCTCAACCACCGTTGTCAATACTCTACCATAAATCTCTACCGCTAAATCTATTCACTTACTAAAAGAATTACCGCGTATATCCCTTACTGCGCTACCCAAACCAAGCTCTAGAATCCTTCCATAAGTATTACCTAATTTGGTATAAGACTTCGTCATGCATATTTTCTACGTAAACCCTCCCAACTTAACGAACTCACCCTAAGGGAGTCTCTCTTTCTCCCTCTTTAAACCTAAGAATAATAAGGCTCACACTTAACATTCATTCTCATGTCACTCTCACACACAACTATACTCTAGTCTTTTTGAATTCGAAGTTCAAAAATCTAAACCTACTTTCCCCCCCTTTTTTTCAAACACCTTCCCTCCCAAAACTCACCCTACTTAAACAAACCCCTACTCCCTTCCCATAGCTTCTTTACATTGCCCAATCTCCCTAGTAACACCACTGATGAGCTCTCTTAAGAGCGAAACACGTTTGGTTTCTTCTCCTCCCAAACCCCACCCCCCCCCCCATGAAGCTAGAGTGTTCCGCACGCTTGGTCCTTCTCGAATTTTTAAAAAACAATCTTAGTTGTGGCCGCTTTTGTTAAGACTAGAAAGAGGTCAAAAATAGTGAATGTGAAAGCTTAGGTTTGAAGCAATACTACTTTGAGGTCTACGTGCTCGAGCTAACACAGTCCAGTACCATCGTGCGCGCATCATGTTGGTGCCTCCTCTCTCTCTCTCTCTCTCTCTCTCTCTCTCTCTCTCTCTCTCTCTCTCTCTCTCTCTCTCTCTCTCTCTCTCTCACACACACACACACACACACACACACACACACACTTGTCGTTGCGGCACCGGAACATAGACCGCTCAGAACCGTTCAACGCGGAAAAAAAGGGGGGCGCAGGAGCCCACCTATCTCTCAACCCACAACACACTAGGATTCAAGAGGATGGTGTAGAAGAAGGAGAAGCTAACTCCCCTGTCCGACTCAACCTTAGCCCAGAAGAAAACTTCACCCCACCCGCCCCCACAAAACATTACCAAAGACCTTAATCTAATCTCCGAATTTCCCTCAACACCACTAAACCAAACCTACCTAACCCAAAGCCCTTACCCTCCACCTCTAAACTTGAACCCCCTCTCAACCTTGGCCATGTCTCTCCCCCTCCTTATATAGAACCCCCCTCCCTTCCCCTTGATAAACCATAAGAATTTGAAGAAATCCTTTTGTTCTCCCTTGTCGAATTTCAAAAGCTACACAAAAAGAAATTCAAAGCTACAACTTTCAACACCCACTTAGAAGAGCTACATAAGCAACAATTGGCCCCTAATAGTCTCAACATGAAGCCACCCCGTCTACAAATTGAAGACACTCAAACTCAAGCCCTTCTCAATGCTAAATTTACCGCCCTCACCATCCAATACCAATTGGATTGTACCCAAGCGCTTATTGTAGCCCCTTGTTTGCTTTACCATGACAGGCTCGAGGCGCTCTATTCGGTCCCCGGTGTTTTAGAGGCCGTCGGGGTTCGGGGTTCGCTTTGCTCCCGTCATTTGGTGCCCCCACGGAGGATCTTTTCATGAAACCCTTCAGTTTACAAGACTGAAACCCCTAAACTATTGTGAATGGATGAATGGCTAGGAGGATTTGCTAATTGGACGACAGAAGAAGAAGAGCTCCAAGCACAACTAGACGAACTCCGCATCTCCATCGAAGCTCGAGTGCCAGGCGTAACGGTAATCGATTTGCAATGGGAGAGTCAACCAACACGCCAAACCCAGTGGATATACATAGGCCAAGTGCCAAGAAGAAGAAGGAGAAGGTTGAAACCATGTCCGCAACCTACAACCAACCCACAACAACAAAATGGAAGGATCTCTACACAATAGAGAATCAACACTATTCTACTTTGAGAATCCGGTAACTCAAGTCACCGAGGTAATTATCACAGTCAGTTTTCAAGTTGCACCTGATGCTGCAGCACAGATAACGGAATCATTGGCTCACACTCTCACTAGAGAAACTAGGGATCTACTGAGTTTGTTTCAGGAAAGAACACCACCCTCTCCCACAAGCTTGGACAGTAACTAAGCACCTCTAAGCTTCACATGAATCAGTACAACCTACCTCAAGATAGATCACACATACCAACACGTGTACGCTCAATCAAGGTAATACTGGATTTGAAGGCTCACTACCATCACGTCATTGACACCATGCTGGGTGGGGAGCAATTTTTTGAGGTTCTGGCATCAGATCAACCATTTGTCCTACCTTTGGTACAAGGCAATGTACCGTTTGAATTTTTAATCTATGTCCTAGTATAAGAGGGTATACACGCCTCCTTGTAAAGAAGAAAAAAACTTTTGCAAGTTAAGCAGTGTGTCTTTCTAGCTCTCTCTCAGTAATCATGGCAAGTGTAGCATTTCCAACATTTAAAGGAAAGAAGGGGGAGGATTTGGTAACAGACTTCCTAGATGACTTTGAAGTAGCATGTGTAGTGGGCAACAAAGATATGGATGAATCCCGGGTTAGAATCTTTAAGCATCTCATGAAGCTAGAAGCTAGATCATGGTACAATGCACTTCCACAAGCAACCAAGGATGACTGGGAACCCTTAAAAACCGCTTTTAAGAGGCGCTTTGGGGGAGGTACCACTTTAGAAAAGTTGTGGGACAAGTTGAGAGACTTGAAGCAGGAGGGTCTTTTAGAATATGCCACCTATGAGTCCAAATTTGTGGATTTGTGGGAACGGTGGGTTGAGTCACTGGCAAGGGGGGAAGCTGCACCCGATTTCCTAAAAAAAGATCGGTTCACGCATGGCTTATGGCCGCTTCTCAAGGAGAAGGTGAAAGGTAGATTCCCGGCTACATACGAGTTAGCCGTTGAGATTGCTCGCCTTAAGGACAAGAAGCTGCGAATGAAAGCCAAAGAAACCGAGTCAACTGAAACAGCAACATCACGTCGACCAGCAACTACGACAACCACCATTCCACCACCACCACCAGCTCTTGGGGTAAGAGATGACCAACAAGCTATCTTGGCCCATATTACTGACCAACTGCAGAATTTGTATGTCCACTTAATAAAACAAGGGAGGAGTCAAGGAAGAGATCAAGACCCTCGAAGAGCATGACAACAAAACAGGGAGTATCATTGCTACAACTGCGGAGAAGACGGTCACGATATGTACTACTGTCCCAAACCACGACCAAAATATAATAGAGGAGGTAGGAGGAACCAATTGTCACCCCCTAGAGAAAGAACACCCCCACCCTGAGCACCAACCCCACCAACACAAATTCTACGTCCACCCCAGACACCACTACAAGCATCCATTCCACCTCTTCCACCAGCCCCACCACCTGATCGCCCTGTAAACATCATAAGGCTAGAAGAGAAAGGAAAAGCCGTAGTAGTGGATCCACCCAGAGCAAAGGAGAGGGACAAGGGTAAGGAGAAGGTAACCTTTTTAGAACCACTTGAGGCAATGACTGTGAAAAGATCTAGGAGGGAGAAGGCTACACAATCAGATGATGAGAGAAGCATGAGAGGAGAAACTAGCAAGAGGCCATCCAGGCCACGATGGAAATTGGGCATCACCGACTTCCAGCTAGGGGAAAGTTCTAAGCCCTATGATCTAACATTGGATGTGACACAGCAAGGACCAAAGATTACATGGCCACAACTCCTACATCTTGTACCTAAAGTAAGGCGACCATGGTCTAAAATGGTAAGTACAAGACGCTCCAAAACAAAGGTAGCCGGAGCAATTTCGGGATGCAACATGGACGACATCCTTCCAATTGTCGACGTAAACATAAAAGGAAAGAGGGTTGGAAACACCTACATTGATGGAGGTGCACAAATCTTTGTAATGAGCGAAGCTATGATGCTTCGATTAGGGCTCAAGGTTGATAGGCCTTCTCCATGCAAGGCAAAGATGGAAAACAACGCAAAATTAAAGTGTGTGGGTGTGGTAAGTGCCGTGAAAATCAAAGCTTTCAACACTGAGGTAGAGGTAGATGTTTTTGTAATGCCTACTAAGGGGGAGGGCTATCCACTAATTTTGGGAAGGCCATGGTTGATGGCCATGAAGGAAAAACAGGACTGGGGTAGTGGCCTTCTACGCATGACCGGTAAGAAAGGGGAGACAATCTACTACGACATGAGTATTGGCAAGCAGAAGCAAATGAATCTGGAAACATCGGTAGATGAAACCACTAGCGAATCTTCCAGTTCTGAGGAGGAGACCACATCCACCGATGAAAGTGACAGTTCCATTGATGTGATGGGTATCATTATGAAGGATCCACAAAGGGTAAGCACAACTGGTGATCCATCACCAAAAGGGAAACCCAATGAAGAGGAGAGAAAATCACCTGGCCTAGGAGGAAGTAGGTTGAAGGGTATGTTGTCTATGGAATTAACACTTGAGGAGAAAGATAGTTTTTTGCAAATGTTGATGGGATTTCCTAACCTGTTCATTGACAACTATGAAAGAATCACAGGAATTATAGTGGTGGAACATCATATTAAGCTGAAGGAAGGGGTAAAACCAGTTGTGCAAAAGCTACGACGACTGGGGGTCATACAAGAAAAGGCACTCTTGGCCGAGGTAAGGAAACTGCTGGAGGCGGGATTCATCTATCCTGTAGAAAACTCAGAATGGGTGTCACCCGTAGTGGTGACGCCTAAAAAGAATGGTAAGTGGAGGGTCTATGTTGACTACAAACCACTAAATGCAGCTACAAAGAGAGACCACTTTCCTCTCCCTTTCTTGGATGAAATTCTGAATGAAGTAGCGGGTTTTGAATGCTATACCATCTGTGATGGTTATTCAGGATACTTTCAAATACGCATAGCCTTGGAAGATCAGCTAAAAACCACTTTTATCACGTCATGGGGTTGTTTTGCATACAGGGTTATGCCATTTGGTCTCACAAATGCACTTGCCACATTCCAAAGATATGTCACATATGTTTTTCAACCATTCTTTGGAACATCCATAAGAGTGTTCATTGATGATTTTTGTATATATAGCTCCCGTATTTCACATTTAGAAAAGGTAAATGAAGGTTTGGCCAGGTTGCAGAGCCAAGGTGGGCAATTAAATGTGGATAAATGTCACATTGGGGAGAGTAAAGTCATTCTACTAGGCCATGAAATTTCAGCAAGAGGTATCAACGCCGACCCAAGTAAGGTGTCCGCACTCATAGCCCTACCTTCACCAAAGACCGCACGTCAACTGGTCTCTTTTCTACAGAAGGTGAGGTACTTAAGTAGATTCATACATCTACTATCACAACTTGTTCTACCACTGCAACAACTCACTCAAAGATCAACTTTCACTTGGGACGAGGAAAGCGAACATCACTACAACCTAAGTGATCACTTGGGACGAGGAAAGCAGACATCACTTGGGTCTTAGCCACTCTGCCAACTATCTCACCACCTAAGTGGGATGAAAAATTCTATGTCACCTCAAGTGTTGGTGATGACTCATTGGGGGTTGTGCTACTCCAAAAGGATACGACGACATCTTTCATGAGGCCAATCTACTTCTCTAGTCGAATGATGACAGCAGGAGAGAAAGGTTTCACCCATGTGGAACACTTAGTCCTAGCTCTTAGATTTGCAACTACAAAGTTTAGGTCATATTTGCTGCCTAAGCAATTTGTGATTCTAACCACGGATGAAATATTTCCCTATGTTGTACAACACATGGATGTGTCTGCTAGAATTACTAAATGGCTAGTTCGTCTGCAAGAGTTTGACTACACGGTACAAGTAGAAAGCACGACAAGGGCAAGTTTGGGGGGACTCATGACCTACCAATTCTTTGAAGGGAAGGAGAAGCAGTCTAAGGAAGGAGAAGTCCGATTACCTCCAGTACCACCGATGGTAGAAGGAGCATACTCTCTCTACTTTGATGGAGCCTACAAGCGAGCGTCCGACAAAGCAGCTGCAGGCATAGTGGTCTTTGATGACAAAGGGACAAAGGTATTTTCGTTGGGCCAATTGTTAGATTCACATTCTAACAATGAAGCTGAGTATACAGCACTAACCAAGGGTCTACAATGGTGTGTCTCGCAAGGTGTACAACGCCTTAATGTATTTGGGGATGCTCTACTTCTAGTAAGGCAAGTAAATGGAGCATGGACATGCAAGAGTCCTAGTTTAAGGACTCACTTAAGTGGTGTAAAAACTTTGTTGGGTAAGTTTGAAGAAGTTCAAATACACCATATCCCAAGGGCTCAAAACCAAGAAGCAGATGCCCTAGCAAGTGAAAGACTACAGGAAGTGGTGGTTGGAGCAATAAAACTAAAGCTCCCTCTATTTCAAGGAAGTGATGCCTTGCCTGACATCATGCATTTTTTGGAAACAGGGGAATGCCCATCAGATTTAACAAAGGGACAGAAGCAATGGCTGACGCGGAAGGCCACAAGGTATCGATTCATCAATGACGGTTTGTACTGTAAGGGTAAGGACCAAATACTCACGAAGGTCCCTCTCTCTCAGGAAATCACGGGAGTAATTGCTAGTTGTCATGACGGGGTTTGTGGTGGTCACTTTGCCCTAGACATAACAAGTAGGAAAATCTTGCAGGCAGGCTTCATATGGCCTAGCCTCAACCGTGATGTACACCACTGGTGCAAAACGTGTAAGTTGTGTCAAAAGGCCGGCACTAGGTCACTTATGCCTGAACCACAAACACCTATTCTCTCATATGGCCCATTTGAAAAATGGGGTATCGATGCCATTGGGCCATTACCTAGGGCCAACTCAGGAAAATTCTACATTATCATGGGTGTCGACTACATGACTAGATGGGCAGAGGCTAAAGGCACCACTAGAATCACAGCGGTAGAGGTAGCTAAATTTATCTACGAGCACATATGCTGTAGGTTTGGCACACCTTTAGAGATCATCTCTGATAGAGGGCCAGGTTTCAGAGCAGACTTGGTAGAAGAATTAATGCAAAAACTGGGCATTACAAGGAGGCACTCTTCACCATATTACCCTCAATGTAATGGCCTAGTTGAAAAGGTAAATGGAATGGTTTCTAAAATTATTACTAAGCAGGTAAACAATCATCCTGGAGACTGGGATAAGTATCTACTACCAGCTTTATGGGCCTACAGAACTTCATTTTGTACATCCTTGGGATTCACACCGTATCATCTAGTATTTGGTAAGGAAGCAATCTGCCCATTTAAGTGCAACTACAAAGTCTCAGAGTAATGGCAAGCCAGCTTCAACAGCCCAACATGCATTTGAGAGATCACATCATCAACTTGGAAAGACTGCAGCTGGACAGAGAAGAAGCAATAAATTATTATGCAACACAAGCACAACATAGACGGCTTAGCTTTAACGAGCATCTCCGGAAAAAAGAATTGAAGAAAGGAATGTTGGTGCTCCTCTACGACAATCGCTTCGACACGCGCAAGGATAAGAAACTCCTACTCCGATGGGAAGGTCCTTTCATCGTCAGGAAAAAGTATGCCAATGGAAGCTACCAGCTTATGGAGGCTGATGGAAAACTTCATTAAACCAGGGTAAATGGTTGGCAACTTAAACCTTATTTTCTTCGATTTGACCAGGCTCCACAAATTGACATTCCAGATGAGGACACACCATCAGCCGCCACCTCCGATGATAATGATCAAACAGATGAGCTAGAGACATGAATGCCTCTAGACAAAAGGGGAGGGCTAATGATGGGGGCTTTTTACAAGCCAAACTCCCATACCCCTCTTCTCTCGTTCCCACCCCATGAAAACCCCCTCTTAGGGAGGGAGTGATAAAAGGCATTGGAAAAAGTAAGAAAAAAATAAAGTATGATTATGTAAATATATAAGAAAGGTAAAATAGGCCACCTCATGCCTACGGTGTAGCCCATCCCCACCTTGCCTCCTTTTTCTTCACTGTTGCCCCGCCGTGTGTCCCTTTTCCTCTCCTCCACTCAAAAGGTCAACCCCCTCTCTCTTCTCCTTGTCCTTTCTCCTTTCTCTCTCCCCTCAAGCTACCCCACCTCTCACCAATAATGCATTATAGCTCACCAATAATGCACCCTAACTCACATGCAACTTACCCTATCTTCCAAAATAGTATACCCCACCCCCTCTTTCTCTCTCCTATCATATCCCATGACACAAATACCCCCCTCTCTCTCTAAAGGGCTCCATATCTCTTGTCTTGTAGCTAAATAACCTTCCCCACACTCACACACACTCAGTTTCAGTGAAAAAGGTACCCACAGACCCATCCCCACCCAGTGGTTACGTGATTTTTCTTGTGTTCACACACATCTGCACACAGATTCACCTCTGAACACACTCCCCTATTGTAATTACTTTATTCTCCATGTCACCTCTCACTTTTTTTCATCAACCCATCTCTCTCTCTTAGTCTCTCTCTCATGAGACTGCTGTTCTGGAACATATACACACAGCTAGACAAGTGGGGCCCACAGTCACATGGCCTATGTAGATAATGATTTCTTCATTTCTAAATTCTAGAATTTCTACCCCCTCCTCCCCTATATAAAGAGGGGTCACCATCACACTAAGGACACACACCATCACCAAACAATACACTATGTACTGTGTGTGCCTAGTGCAAACACACACACACCCACACCATCACCATCACCATCACCATCACCGCAATCACCATGCTCGTCTTAAGCATGATCTCTATACCCTTGGGCTATGGAAGATGAAGGGAAACTAAATGAAGGATGATGGCCGTAACCCTCATGCGAGTCTTCGCCATCAACTCCCACCTATCCGCCATGTGCTCTACCACGCTCTCCCTTCTCATTCCCCTACCCTATGCTCCCCATTTCATAGCCTTATTCTCTAAATAAAGATTGAGGTTTTGTGAGTATGTTTTCTTGCAATGTTTTGCCCATGTGAGGTGTGCGGAATCGCCACCTAGTCTTGTGTTTGGAGTGAGGTTGTGTATGTGTGAAGCGTGTGCGGATTCGCCATCCTTTTGTGGTGCCTAAGTACTAAGCCGCTATACCCCCTCCCTCCCTCACTCTCTCTCTCTCTCTCTCTCTCTCACTTGATCTCATTCCCTTTCCTCTTCATCATTGCTCCCAAGCATCCATCTCTCTTGGATGAAAACTTTGTTATGGTGGTGTGTTGTTTGCGTCCTAGCCGCTGAAGCTAGGTGGTGCCACCTGTTTGTTTACCATGACAGGCTCGAGGCGCGCCATTCGGTCCCCGGTGTTTTAGAGGCCGACGGGGTTCGGGGTTTGCTTTGCTCCCGTCAGCTCCCTCTTACAAACCCACATGAGTAAAAACTCAAAATTTTTGGTAAGCAACCGGCCTACTCTTTTGATAACGCCGTTTCTACAAACTTTGTACATGACCTCACCACACGTCCCCTCACTTTCAATGAAAATAAATGCTTGAACTTGGGTCTCAAGTACATCCCGCCTCCTCCCAATCCTACACCCAAACACCTCTTAGAAGCACACAAAACCATAGGAAGAATCTTACAACTTAAAGATTTCTTCAAAACCAAAGAAGCCTCCTCCTTTTCTCCATTTAAATTACCCAACCCCTATTGGAAACCACCCGAAAAGAATCCCTCTCTAGAAATTATCACAGAACTTAACAAGCTACATCTCATACATAAATTGGATAGTTACAACACTTCCTTCTCTAAACGTCTAAAGTTTGTACATCAAGCCCTCAAATCTCTCTCACACGATAACTCCATTGTTATTAAACCCGCCGACAAAAACCTTGGTCTTACTGTCCTCTCGAAGGAATGGTATGATAAGGAGGCACTTAGACAACTCAATGACCCCATCACCTATCAACCAACTACCCCACCTCTTCACAACTACCTAGCCTCTCTCCTCTCTACCATCATCCACATATACACCCTCCTCCCCATGGAGCAACGTATCTTCATACTTGTGTTATGAAATAAGATGTAGCTAAATAGATAATTGAGTAGATTACTTAATGGAGAGAGACAGATTTATATATACGAGATTATAGAGTAGAGAGAGAGAGAGAGAGAGTACAAACGATATACGTGGTTCACCCAATGTGGGCTACGTCCACGGGAAAGCAGCCACTCAATGGCTTTAGTACTTCAAAACAAGAAGTAGTTTACAAAGGGATTATACCCTTAATGGAGCTCCCGCCTTGCTTCACTCTCACCACCTCACACTCACCTTGTTGCATCAACTTCACACTATGAAATGTGTGTAGAAATGGCCTCCTTTTATAGGCCAAAAGGGCTGCCCTCTCTTATGAGAGACAGCCATGTGTAGCCGCCCTTGTGCGAATAAGTCCAAATCGGACCCTCCAATCCGCCCATGTGTGGCCGCCCTTGAGAAGACAAGTCCGCTTTTGAATTCGGCCACCGGCCATTGAATTCGGCAACCGGCCACCGGCCATTGACTTTCGACCACCGACCACCGGCCATTGACTTCCGACCACCGGCCATCGGCCATTGACTACCGGCCACCGACCAACCGACCGGTTGTTTTCCGATCACTTTTCGGCCGCCGTCCGGCCATAATATTCCGGCGAAAAAAAAAGTCTCGGGGGCCTCCGCCTCCGAGGCCTTTAAAGTTGCCCCTGATTCTTGTCCATGAAAATTTTGGTTTCCGGTGAGTGATTTTCCTTCACGCACAATGGCTTCTCCTCGTAATGGGGGCCTTACAAATGTGCGCTTTTACCATAGAAAATTACAAGGGTAAATCAGGCTCCATACTTAACAATCTCCCACTTGGAGACTGATCTCCAAACCAAACCTGTGACTGCTTTCCATTCTGGCTTCTTATCCTTGAATTCCGATTGAAGATGAGCAAAAGCTCAACTTCTCCTTGTTGACCACCTTTGTAAACATATCTGCAGGATTTTCACTTGTATGCACCTTTCCTAGCTTTAGTTGTCCCTCTTCCAAAAGAGTGCGTATGAAGTGATATCTCACCTCAATGTGCTTTGTCCTTGAATGAAAGGCTGAGTTCTTCGCAAGATGGATAGCGCTTTGGCTATCACTGTACAAGACACAATTGTCTTGTTTGAATCCAAGCTCTTCTAAGAATCTGTGAAGCCACAGAATTTCTTTGCTTGTCTCCGTCATTGCTACATACTCTGCTTCCGTGGTAGAAAGTGAAACCACTTTCTGCAGCTTTGAAGCCCAGCTTACTGTTGTGCCTCCAACCGTGAACACATAGCCAGTAGTGCTCCTTTGAGTATCTTTGTCACCTGCCATATCTGCATCAGCATACCCTTCTAGAAAAATATCAGTTCCTCCAAAATACAAAGCATTTGTTGTTGTCCCTTTTAGATACCTAAGTATCCACTTCACAGCTTGCCAATGCTCTTTACCTGGGTTGTCCATGAACCTACTCACAACTCCCACTGCATGTGCAATGTCTGGCCTTGTCCAGACCATAGCATACATTAGAGAACCTACCGTTGCAGCATATGGAACTTTAGACATATATGCTATCTCCTCTTGTGTCTTTGGACACATATCCTTCGTTAGTTTAAAATGACCATCCAAAGGTGTAGAAACTGGTTTTGCATTTTGCATTGCAAACCTTTCTAGTACCTTCTTGATGTAATCTTCTTGAGATAGCTTTATTGTCTTCTTCGTCCTGTCCCTTGATATTTTCATACCAAGTATCCTCTTTGCAACACCTAAATCTTTCATTGAAAAAAATTTGGACAGCTCCTCTTTTAGGTCTTTGATGTCCTGCATGTTAGCACTTGCAATCAACATGTCATCAACATACAACATTAGGATGATGAATTTCCCATCTCCCAAATTCTCCGTGTAGACGCAGTGATCCGAGTTGCATCTTGTGAATCCATGATCCAACATCCATCGATCAAACTTCAAGTACCATTGTCTTGATGCTTGCTTTAAACCATACAAGCTCTTCTTTAATCTGCAAACCATTTTCTCCTTACCTTTTACTTCATACCCCTTTGGTTGAAGCATGTAGATTTCCTCCTCTAAGTCACCGTGAGGGAATGCCGTATTTACATCCATTTGCTCGAGATTTAGATCATGAGCAGCCACAAGGCTTAAGACAAGCCTAATTGAGTTCATTTTTACAACAGGAGAAAATATTTCATTGAAGTCAATACCTTTCTTTTGAGAAAAACCTTTTACTACAAACCTAGACTTGTACCTTTTCTTCCCACTTTCTTCTTCCTTTAGCTTGTACACCCATTTGTTTTGAAGTGCCCGCTTACCTTTAGGCAACTCAACCAACTCCCATGTTTGGTTGCGATGTAGTGAGTCCATCTCCACTTGCATGCTTTTCGTCCATTCTTCTTTGGATTCATGTTGCATAGCTTCTTCATATGATTCCGGCTCTCCAGAATCTGAGATCAAGAGATGGTTGAAGGAAGGAAAAAACCTTTCTGGAGGTCTACTTGCTCTTGTAGATCTTCGGGGAATAGATTGAGGCTCCTCATTTGGTTGAAGTTGTTGCACATTGTCACCGTTTATAGTCCTTGAGTCTTCACCGTCCTCAAGCTCCATGTACTCATCACCTGTTTCTTTTGTTTGTTTTCTTTCCAAGTAATCTTTGTACATATTTTGTTCGTTAAAAATTACATCCCTACTCCTTAAGATTTTACTATCTTCAGGATTCCATAGGCGATACCCAAAGTCTCCTTCTCCATAGCCAATGAAGAAACACTTTTTGGACTTTGCATCTAACTTTGATCTTAGGCTTCTATCTATGTGCATGAAAGCCTCACACCCAAACACTTTGAGAAATGCATAATTCACCGGTTTACCTGTCCATGCCTCTTCTGGAACTCCCCCATCCAATGCCGTTGAGGGTGACCGATTGATTAAGTACACAGACGTACTTATAGCTTCCGCCCAAAGCTCAAGCGGTAGGCCTGCATGTAGCCGCATGCTTCGTGCTCGTTCCATGATTGTCCTGTTCATCCTTTCCGAAATCCCATTTTGTTGAGGTGTCCTTGGGGTTGTCCTTTGCCTCCGAATGCCATTGCTAGCACAAAAGCTTTCAAAAGCTTGGCTGCAATATTCGCCTCCATTGTCTGATCTGAGGCATTTAACCTTGGTACCTGTTTCATTCTCCACAAAGGATTTCCACCTTTGAAATATGGAAAATACATCGGATTTATTCTTCATGACATAAACCCATGTTTTTTTAGTCGCATCGTCTATGAATGTTACATAGTACAATGAGCCACCAAGTGATGGTGTACTTGAAGGACCCCAAACATCAGAATGAACCAACTCAAGTTTTTTATTTTTTCTTTCATTTCCTGATTTT
Organism: Adiantum capillus-veneris; assembly: GCF_014529385.1. Classification (NCBI taxonomy): domain Eukaryota; kingdom Viridiplantae; phylum Streptophyta; class Polypodiopsida; order Polypodiales; family Pteridaceae; genus Adiantum; species Adiantum capillus-veneris. Next base: position 32,786,173 of record NC_140959.1, read on the forward strand.
TGAAATTTTACCCTCTTTTGTTTACCATAAACACAATCTTCACAGAACTCTAAGTCCACTTCTTTCAAACCTGGAAGAAGCTTCTTTGTTTGAAGGATTTGCATTCCTTTGGCACTCATATGCCCAAGTCGGTAGTGCCACACCGCACTGTCAACTTCTGTAGTTGCTGCACAAGCTGATGGTTGCGTGCTAACAGTACACAAGTAAAGTGTACCGACTTTTTCACCCTTGGCAACCACCAAAGATCCCTTTGAGATCTTCCACCGTTTGTTTCCGAATGCAATGTTGTGACCTTCATCGTCCAATTGTCCTGTAGAGATCAAATTTTTGCGAAGAGAAGGAACATGCCTAACATCTTTAAGCTTCCATTCATTTCCGTTAGCAGTTTTGACAGAAACTGTACCTTTGCCGAAAATCTCACAAGCTTCATCATTTCCCAAGTATACATACCCAAAATTACCTTTGGTGTAGTCTTGGAAATGTTGCTTGTGTGGTGTCGCATGGAATGAAGCCCCGGAATCTACTATCCAGGAATTAGAAACATTGTCTAATGAGAGAATTAGAGCATCTTGCTCTACTTTACCTGCCACATTGGCCTCCGATGTTGGCTTGTTGTCTTGAGACTCTGTCTCCTTCTTCTTCTTGGACCAGCAATCCTTCTTGACGTGGCTCTTCTTGCCGCAGTTCCAACATTCAAGAACTGACTTTGTGCGTGACTTGCTCCGCCTTCAGCGATCACGACCCTTTTGGTTTTTGAACCTCTCCTTAAGCCTTCCTCTTGTTTCCACTGATAGTGCAGCACTTGATGCTTCTCCTGTGCTTCTCCTTCGCATTTCCTCGCTTAGGAGAACACCCACAACATCATCAAACTTAAGAGTATTTGTGCCAGAGATAGAATTACTTACAGCCATCACAAGGCTGTCCCAACTATCCGGTAGAGATGATAGTATAAGGAGAGCTCGCACATCGTCGTCGAAATTGATTTTCACTGATCGAAGTTGACTTATGTTTGTGTTAAAGTCATTTAGGTGTTCTACAACTGAACCATTCTCTGCCATCTTTAGATTGAACAAGCGCTTCATAAGAAATACCTTATTGGATGCCGATGGTTTCTCATAGAAGTCGTCAAGTGACTTCATCAAGTCCTCCGTGGTCTTCATCTCCGAAACATTGAAGGCCACCGTTGACGCCAAGCTTAACCGGATTGTTCCCAGTGCCTTTCGATCAAGGACAATCCATGCTTCATCTGCCATTGTTGCGGGCTTCTTCGCAAGACCACCTAGTGGCAAATAGAGGTCCTTCTGGTAGAGATAGTCTTCAATCTGCATCTTCCAATGTTGGTAGTTTTTGCCGTTGAACTTTTCAATCTTGAGCTTCCCTTCCTCCGCCATAACTCCCACTCAATTCAAGGAATCCTTTCCTTGAGATAATTTAGCTACGAGCAAACCTTGCTCTGATACCAATTGTTATGAAATAAGTCGTAGCTAAATAGATAATTGAGTAGATTACTTAATGGAGAGAGACAGATTTATATACACGAGATTATAGAGTAGAGAGAGAGAGAGAGAGTACACACGATATACGTGGTTCACCCAATGTGGGCTACGTCCACGGGAAAGCAGCCACTCAATGGATTTAGTACTTCAAAACAAGAAGTAGTTTACAAAGGGATTATACCCTTAATGGAGCTCCCGCCTTGCTTCACTCTCACCACCTCACACTCACCTTGTTGCATCAAATTCACACTATGAAATGTGTGTAGAAATGGCCTCCTTTTATAGGCCAAAAGGGCTGCCCTCTCTTATGAGAGACAGCCATGTGTAGCCGCCCTTGTGCGAATAAGTCCAAATCGGACCCTCCAATCCGCCCATGTGTGACCGCCCTTTAGAAGACAAGTCCGCTTTTGAATTCGGCCACCGGCCATTGAATTCGGCAACTGGCCACCGGCCATTGACTTTCGGCCACCGACCACCGGCCATTGACTTCCGACCACCGGCCATCGGCCATTGACTACCGGCCACCGACCAACCGACCGGTTGTTTTCCAATCACTTTTCGGCCGCCGTCCGGCCATAATATTCCGGCGAAAAAGAATATTCCGACGAAAAAAAATATTCAGGCCTTTAAAGTTGCCCCTGAATCTTGTCCATGAAAATTTTGGTTTCCGGTGAGTGATTTTCCTTCACGCACGATGGCTTCTCCTCATAATGGGGGCCTTACAAATGTGCGCTTTTACCATAGAAAATTACAAGGGTAAATCAGGCTCCATACTTAACAACTTGCACCCCTCTCAAAACCTTTCAAACCCTACCGAATATACTTCCTCCCCAAATTGCATAAACCATCCCTTGTCGCTAGACCTATTTGTACTTACAATAGATATTTTTTGGAAAATGCATCGAAATGGCTGCACATAGAGCTATACCCAATCCTACTGAGTTACAAACAACATCTAAAAGACTCCCTGTCCCTAATCAAAGACCTACACCATACCCATTTTCCACCAAATTCTCTCCTTTTTACTTTTGATATAACTCCCTCTATCCTAGCATCCCAATAGACCAAGGACTCATTGCTCTTAAAATAACCATTTGTAAAGTTTTCCATCCTCCAAAAACCAACTTCATAATCTCTCTTTCTGCCCTCATCCTTAAACAACACTACATAAGTTTCAATAATAGAACTTTCAAACAAATCAAAGGCACAGCAATGGGATCCAATTTTGCCGTGGTCTATGGTTGTCTTTTTCTTTGCCACCTAGAATCCCAATCCCCTCTTCTCAATGACCCAAACTTGGCATACTTCAGAAGATTCATTGATGATGCCTTTGGTATATGGAGCCACAATCCTAGACATCCACTTCTTCAAGGGACCCAAATTTTTAACCCATGGCATCCTAGACTATAATTGCTTCCAAAAACCTCTAAACTCTTTCCACTATATACCATGGATCTCTTGGCACCCTACCCACCAGAAAATAGCCTTCATCAAGTCAGAACCTAGGAGGTACATTATGAGAGAAAGCTCCTTCGAACACTACCTCAGAACAAGGAATCTCTTTTTTATCACACTCAAGAAAAGAGGCTATCGTAGGCAAGTACTTCTCAAAGTATTCGACTCAATCTCTTATTCAGAAAGGGATAACCTCTTGAGTAAACCTTCCTCAACAAAGAACCACCACTACCCAACCATCTTTAAAATACCTTTTACCCCCGAAACTAGGATACTCAAACCCTCCTTGACAATTGGCAAACCTATCCATCAAGCTTGCCTAATTTTGCCAAACCTCTCCCACTTAGATAAACCCATCACATGCTGGACCACTGGACCCAATTTACAAAAACTCCTCATAAACAAACCTTATGCACCATAATAACGTTCAACGTACCCAAAACATACCCTCATTTTACTCTCTGTACAGGTTGATGGATCTTACTACTTCGGCGCATGTTTTGCCCCATATCCCAGCTTGTCTACCTCACCTTTGATCCAAAGATTGTTTTATACTCATCTTAAGAGCATAACAATTTTTTGTACCCTACTTTTGAGCAAAACCATCTTTTGTACCCTACTTAGGGGCTAAAGAATTCTTTTGTACTCAACTTATGAGTAAAATCACCTTTGAACCCCACTTACGAGAAAAACCAATTTTTTGTGCCCCACGGATTAACAGATCCCTCTTGGTGTACCCCACTTATTGGCAAAACCCTTTCTCTTTGCAACCCTTTTTCCTTTTGCTACCCTCTTTCTTGCACCCCATGTACGGGCAACATCTTCTTTGGTCAGGACTCTAAAACTTGTTCGACACTACTCTCAACCACCGTTGTCAATACTCTACCATAAATCTCTACCGCTAAATCTATTCACTTACTAAAAAAATTACCGCGTATATCCCTTACTGCGCTACCCAAACCAAGCTCTGGAATCCTTCCATAAGTATTACCTAATTTGGTATAAGACTCCGTCATGCATATTTTCTACGTAAACCCTCCCAACTTAACGAACTCACCCTAAGGGAGTCTCTCTTTCTCCCTCTTTAAACCTAAGAATAATAAGGCTTACACTTAACATTCATTCTCATGTCACTCTCACACACAACTATACTCTAGTCTTTTTGAATTCGAAGTTCAAAAATCTAAACCTACTTTCCCCCCCTCTTTTTCAAACACCTTCCCTCCCAAAACTCACCCTACTTAAACAAACCCCTACTCCCTTCCCGTAGCTTCTTTACATTGCCCAATCTCCCTAGTAACACCACTGATGAGCTCTCTTAAGAGCGAAACGCGTTTGGTTTCTTCTCCTCCCAAACCCCATCCCCCCCCATGAAGCTAGAGTGTTCCGCACGCTTGGTCCTTCTCAAATTTTTAAAAAACAATCTTAGTTGTGGCCGCTTTTGTTAAGACTAGAAAGAGGTCAAAAATAGTGAATGTCAAAGCTTAGGTTTGAAGCAATACTACTTTGAGGTCTACGTGCTCGAGCTAACACAGTCCAGTACCATCGTGCGCGCATCATGTTGGTGCCTCCTCTCTCTCTCTCTCTCTCTCTCTCTCTCTCTCTCTCTCTCTCACACACACACACACACACACACACACACACACACACACACACACACACACACACACACACACACACACACACACACACACACACACACACACACACACACACACACATACACACTTGTCGTTGCGGCACCGAAACATAGACCGCACAGAACCGTTCAACGTGGAAAAAAAGGGGGGCGCAGAGCCCACCTATCTCTCAACCCACAACACACTAGGATTCAAGAGGATGGTGTAGAAGAAGAAGACGAAGAAGAAGGAGAAGCTAACTCCCCCGTCCGACTCAACCTTAGCCCAGAAGAAAACTTCACCCCACCCGCCCCCACAAAACATTACCAACGACCTCAATCTAATCTCCGAATTTCCCTCAACACCACTAAACCAAACCTACCTAACCCAAAGCCCTTACCCTCCACCTCTAAACTTGAACCCCCTCTCAACCTTGGCCATGTCTCTCCCCCTCCTTATATAGAACCCCCATCCCTTCCCCTTGATAAACCATAAGAATTTGAAGAAATCCTTTTGTTCTCCCTTGTCGAATTTCAAAAGCTACACAAAAAGAAATGCAAAGCTACAACTTTCAACACGCACTTAGAAGAGCTACATAAGCAAAAAGTGGCCCCTAATAGTCTCAACATGAAGCCACCCCGTCTACAAATTGAAGACACTCAAGCTCAAGCCCTTCTTAATGCTAAATTTACCGCCCTCACCATCCAATACCAATTGGATTGTACCCAAGCGCTTATTGTAGCCAATAAACTTCTCCTCCAAAACCTCAACAAAGAATTAAACAACTACCACACTAGTGTTGCCAACCGCCTCTCTAGCCTCACAACAAAAGTCTCACGCATCTCTCTACCTTGGGTCTCTATCTCCGATTGGCAACGTCACTTGGATAAATGGAAGGACTCTACTCTTCAACAATTTCTCTCGCTCATGCGAACTTATATAGTTAACACCCACCAAACCACCGTCAAGGATGAAGAAGCTAGGAAGGCTAGTAAGCAAACCATCACCTCTACCCTTGAGGAAATAACCCTTCTCCCCAAAGAAGAATCCATAAAGGAACTTGTTGAGCGGGAACTATGCAAACAAATGAAACACCTTCCCTCCTCTAAAAACTCCCATCTCACCCTATCTAAATCACCCCTTGTCCATCCCTCTTCTAAAGATCCCTTCCTTGCACCTAGAGCCTCTCTCCCAAACAAGCAAACCAAGCCCGGTCCAACCACCAAACCTAACAAAAATCTCTCTCATCACTCCTTCTCCCAAAACAAATCTACTTAGACTATCTCTCCCCCTAGCCATGGGTACATCTACTTTTTGACAAGCCCCCCCTCCTCCCTACACTATGGATGCTTAATACCTCTCCTTCAACTCCCTCTCCTTCTAGTCCCTCGACTACGACTTTGCCTAACTTGATGAACCTCCAATGCGACGCTACAACGACATGCATGAACCTCCGATGCGACACGACAACGACATGCAAAAACTCAAGGAAAATGAATAGATTTATCCTCCCTCTTACAAACCCACACGAGTACAAACTCAAAATTTTTGGTAAGCAACTGGCCTACTGTTTTGATAATTCCGTTTCTACAAACTTTGTACATAACCTCACCACACGTCCCCTCACTTTCAATGAAAATAAATGCTTGAACTTGGGTCTCAAGTACATCCCGCCTCCTCCCAATCCTACACCCAAACACCTCCTAGAAGCACACGAAACCTTAGGAAGAAGCTTACAACTTAAAGATTTCTTCAAAACCAAAGAAGCCTCCTCCTTTTCTCCATTTAAATTATCCAACCCCATTTGGAAACCACCCGCAAAGAATCCATCTCTAGAAATTATCACAGAACTTAACAAGCTGCATCTCATACATAAATTGGATAGTTACAACACTTCGAAAGTTTGTACCTCAAGCCCTCAAATCTCTCTCACACGATAACTCCATTGTTATTAAACCCGCCGACAAAAACCTTGGTCTTACTATCCTCTCGAAGGAATGGTATGATAAGGAGGCACTTAGACAACTCAATGACCCCATCACCTATCAACCAACTACCCCACCTCCTCACAACTACCTAGCCTCTCTCCTCTCTACCATCATCCACAGATACACCCTCCTCCCCATGGCGCAATGTATCTTCATACCTGCACCCCTCTGAAAACCTTTCAAACCCTACCGAATCTACTTCCTCCCCAGATTGCATAAACCATTCCTTGTCGCTAGACCCATTTGTACTTACAATGGTTCCTATTTTGGAAAATGCATGGAAATGGCTGCACATAGAGCTATACCCAATCCTACTGAGTTACAAACAACATCTAAAAGACTCCCTATCCCTAGTCAAATACCTACACCATACCCATTTTCCACCAAATTCTCTCCCTTTTACTTTTGATATAAACTCCCTCTATCCTAGCATCCCAATAGACCAAGGACTCATTGCTCTTAAAACAACCATTTGTAAAATTTTCGATCCTCCAAAAACCAACTTCATAATCTCTCTTTCTACCCTCATCCTTACACAACACTACATCAATTTCAATAATAGAACTTTCAAACAAATCAAAGGCACAGTAATGGGATCCAATTTTGCCATGGTCTATGCTTGTCTTTTTCTTTGCCACCTAGAATCCCAATCCCCTCTTCTCAATGACCCAAACCTGGCATACTTTAGAAGATTCATTGATGATGCCTTTGGTATATGGACTAGCCCCATTGAATCTTTAACAATCGCCCTCAATACCTACGCAGGAGCTTTGCTTGAACACATTAAAATCACCCCCTCAATTGCTACCAATCAAGCCACACTCCTAGATATCCACTTCTTCAAGGGACCCAAATTTTTAACCCATGGCATCCTAGACTCTAATTGCTTCCAAAAACCTCTAAACTCTTTCCACTATATACCATGGATCTCTTGGCACCCTACCCACCAGAAAATAGCCTTCGTTCAGTCAGAACTTAGGAGGTACATAATGAGAGAAAGCTCCTTCCAACACTACCTCAGCACAAGGAATCTCTTTTTTATCACACTCAGGAAAAGAGGCTATCCTAGGTAAGTACTTCTCAAAGTATGCAACTCAATCTCTTATTCAGAAAGGGATAACCTCTGGAGTAAACCTTCCTCAACAAAGAACCACCACTCCCCAACCATCTTTAAAATACCTTTTACCCCACCCTCCTTGAAAATTGGCAAACCCATCCATCAAGCTTGCCTAAATTTGCCAAACCTCTCCTACTTAGATAAACCCATCACATGCTGGACCACAGGACCCAATTTACAAACACTCCTCATAAACAAACCCTATGCACCATAATAACATTCAACCTACCCAAAACTTACCCTCATTTTACTCTCTATGCAGGTTGATGGATCATACTACTTCGGCGCATGTTTTGCCCCATATCCCGCCTTTTCTACCTCACTTTTGATCCAAAGATTGTTTTGTACCCATCTTAAGAGCATAACAATTTTTTGTACCCTACTTTTGAGCAAAACCATCTTTTGTACCCCACTTAGGAGCGAAATAATTCTTTTGTACTCGACTTATGAGTAAAATCACCTTTGAACCCCACTTACGAGCAAAACCATTTTTTTGTGCCCCACGGATTAACAGAATCCCTTTTGGTGTACCCCACTAATTGGCAAAACCCTTTCTCTTTGCAACCCTTTTTCCTTTTGCTACCCTCTTCCTTGCACCCCATGTACGGGAAAAATCTTCTTTGGTCACGACTCTAAAACTCCTCCGACACTACTCTCAACCACCGTTGTCAATACTCTACCATAAATCTCTACCGTTAAATCTATTGACTTACCAAAACAATTACCGCGCATATCCCTTACTGCGCTACCCAAACCAAGCTTTGGAATCCTTCCATAAGTATTACCTAATTTGGTATAAGACTCCGTCGCGCATATTTTCTACGTAAACCCTCCCAACTTAACGAACTCACCCTAAGGGAGTCTCTCTTTCTCCCTCTTTAAACCTAAGAATAATAAGGCTCACCCTTAACATTCATTCTCATGTCACTCTCACACAGAACTATACTCTAGTCTTTTTGAATTCGAAGTTCAAAAATCTAAACCTAATTTCCCCCCCTATTTTTCAAACACCTTCCCTCCCAAAACTCACCCTACTTAAACAAACCCCTACTCCCTTACCATAACTTCTTTACATTGCCCAATCTCCCTAGTAACACCACTGATGAGCTCTCTTAAGAGCGAAACGGGTTTGGTTTGTTCTCCTCCCAAACCCCCCCCCCATGAAGCTAGAGTGTTCTGCACGCTTGGTTCTTCTCGAATTTTTTTTAAAAAAATCTTAGTGGTGGCCACTTTGCTTAAGACTAGAAAGAGGTCAAAAATAGTGAATGTCAAAGCTTAGGTTTGAAGCATTACTACTTTGAGGTCTACCTACTCGAGCTAAAACAGTCGAGTACCATCGTGCGCGCCTCATGTTGGTGCCTCCTCTCTGTAACATTCAATGGCCTAATAACTTATGTGTAGCGGAAATTAGCATGAACATAGTGGGCATTTCATTAGAATAGATTTCTAATGCGAATTACAAGAGTGATTGGGTGGATAAAGAAACAGAAAGCATAACACCTAGTTACATAGCATCGACAATACTTTCAAAAGAGAGAGAAATTAAGCTATTGACAATAGTTGAGGACCGGATTTGTATGGAGCCGGTCCCCCTCCAAAAGGCTTTGTATTATGGTTTCTCCCATCAAGAGAGACATTGTACAATACAATTCTTTGTGTTCCTTCAAGACTAGCTAGTGCAATGAAGATGGAAACTTCATTGACTAAGCAAAACACTTAACAAACACAACTTGAATTATCCCCATTCTTAGACCCAAGACCTCACACACCTTCGAAGATGGTAAGAGCTAGTAGGGTATGAGAGCAGATTGAGAGGAAGAAGGAGTATCTTACGAGAAAGATGTGCATCTCCTCACATAATCACTCATATGTAGCATAGCTTAGCTTAGTAATTAGCTTGGTAGAGGAGATGAGCATGCATTGAAGCTTGGCTCTTGGTTGGATTTGCATCCACATGCCAAGAGAGTGTTGATGGAGGCTTCTATCTCACAACCTTGGAGTAGGTGATGAGTTCTCCATTAAAGCTTGGGAAGAGATAGTCTTCTCTTTCTTCACACATGAGCTTGTTTGAGTGTGTGTGTGATAATGCCTTGCAACAATCAGCCCCCTCTCTCTCTTGGGCGAGCCCTCTTGCTAATTGCTCTTGTTGAAGCCTCATTGGCCCTCCCCAAGTCAAGCCAATTAGAATTAAGTAGCATAAGTGATAGCCTTCTGACATGTGTCCCCCTTTCCCCTTTTGTGAGAGCTTTAGGTAATTAAATAGTTAAACTAAACTCTCATTGGACCCCTTTGCCTCCTGGCCAATAGGAATCAGGCAAGCCATGGGGCTCCTGGATGCTCATTGGACCCCTTGGGAGACTGCCCAATAGTCTTCTAGGAGACTTAATTCTCATTGGTTTCTTTTATTAAATGTTTTTAAATTAATTAAACTAGATTTACTCTAGCTTAATTCTCATTGGTCCACTTCAAGGGTCATCCAATAGAAATTGGGCACACCTTGTGGGCATCTGGCCTAGGGAGCTGACATGTGTCCCTCATTCCCTTTGTGTAAAGGGAGCCTGTGTGTGTGTGTGTCTTTCTCTCTCATCCCCTACCTTTAGGGCTCGCCCCCTCCCATGTAGGGATGTGCAAATACTTTTAGGGCACACACAAAGCATCCAATTTTCCCTAGGGTTGACCTTTGGACACAACCTTTGAATTTTGGAACCTTAGCATTTTGGAAGTTTTAACACTAGGTTGGTAACCTAATAGGACATAAAAGTGTCCTTTCAGGGTTTTGAAAAAAACCTCCAAAACCATAGTAGATCCACTCATTTTGTGAAATCCTTTCATGAGGTGATAGTTCAAGGCCTACTACACATGGGAAAAATAAGAAACTTGTAAAAATTCTCATCTTTTGGTCACACCAAGCCACCAAAGTTGATGGACCAGTACATTTTCATCAAAACAGTCATTTCTTACGTTTTGTTGCATAAAAATAAGATTAGGGATTTTTGTAGGACTTGAGATAAATTCCCTAGTTAACTTCAATGGGTTGGTGATCAGAACATATGATTGCTTCTCACTCACTATTTTTTGTTTTGCCAAAATAAATAGGTACAAAAAAGTTGAATGTTTACCATTCTACAAACCCATCATCAAAGTTTCTATAGCCACGCTCAATACAAATAATATATGCATGTTTTCTTAGTTCCCTATTGTCCTTTAGGTTCATAAGGAGCCATGGAGCATGTCAAAAGAATAATACATCTCTTACCAAGGGAAATCTTGGGGACAAAGATGAAGTGCTAAATACAGCAAACATGAAAAAACTGGGTTCAACATTATGAGTCATAGAATCCCATAGAAACTATTCAATATCTAGCCAAATTTGATCCTTATGACTAGATATGGTTACTACCTACAAAATGCATGTAGTTGTCACAAGAAACTAACAATATTGAAAAAGCTATACTTGATATACTAGAGTGTTTCGTTTTCTTCTATAATTGAAAAAATCAACTATCATTGTCTACTATGCAAAATAGGGTATTAGGTGCCCCAAAACTCAAGGAATATTAGCTTTATGTTACGATATGAGACATGGAAAATCAAAACTGCATTTGGATATCATGAAAGCCACCAAAAAAATCATAGAAGAGCTAAAATTTGTTAAAAAACAGGATTTGACAATTTTTGTAATTTGGTCATAACTTACAACTTTAACATTTATTTCTCCCAAGAAGCATCAGGACATGTTTAGGGCTACTAAATAAAGTTCTCTAGCATTATAGACCTCACAAACATGAATTTTAGAGTGGTATAGTTGCAAAAAGTTGAAAAAAGCCAAAAACAGGACCCGTTGTTTCACACAGTTTAGGTTGTGAAATGTTGTGCAAGGACAAGGTTAAAGATGGAATTGATATTCCAAAAAAATGTCGAGTTTTTTTCAGCTCATGAGACAAATTTCTAGACAGATAGAACCTCAAAATCCATTTTGAAACTCTTGACCTAATTCAAGAAAAATGGTCACTTCACAGGACATAAAAGTGTCCCAGGACATAAAAGTGTCCCATTACCAACCTAGTGTTAATGGGCTGAACCTTAGGGTCTTTTTAGCCCATTGTTGCACATGGCTCTTTTGCAGATGGCCCCCCATTTGGATCCCTATTTTCCCTCCTTTGGATCCCTATTGTGGCCGGTCTGCTAGCTTAACCAATATTCTAGCTTTTTCTCCCCTGGCCTTCCCCACATTAAATGATCAGTTTAATATGAGAAAATCATTTAGGAGAATTAGATATTGATTATTATGACATTACCTCTCTCTTGAAATCATAGTCGTCCTCGACTATGGTGTAGAGAAGATAAAGTATATTCATGAGTCCTTTTCTTAGCGGGTAGAGAATCCCTATGTTACCCTACAACATCATTCCACAATGGATGACTAGTCCATTTGGCGCTTGAGAGCCTGAGGCTTCCGCAAGCATGTCTACACATTAGTCCTATCAGTCTTCCATAGTAAAGTGACAAGCTCTACTTGGTTTTTGGAAGACGTCGTCTCTTCAAGCTTGATCCAAGCATGCATACTACTTCATTTTTGTGCACAAATAAAGAAAAAGAGAGTCTTATAAGACAAAAACTTTGTTCATTTTTAACATTTTGTGCATTTGCTTACTCTTGGGAAGCATTGTAAGCATTGACAAGGTTTAGGTTATCCTTTAATTGTATGCCTTGCATCCATCTAGCATCTTCAAAAGGATAATTCTTAAACTTAATAAGATATCGTTGAATAGTCTTACCGCCTCTTAGTACCTTGTCTTCATGTCGGAGAATGGACTCGGGCTGCAGCACCTCTTCTTGGTCCTCGATCTCCGGTGGGTCTTCAATAGTTGGTTCTTGAGGTGGCTCTCCTTTGTAAGGCTTTAATAGGCTCACATGAAAATCATTGTGTATGAGCCAATGATTGGGCAACTTGAGTTGATAGGCCATCTCATTGATTGGCCTAAGAATCTGAAAGGGACCATAGTACCTTTTTGCTAGTTTAGCATAGTACTTTTGGTGACCCGTAGGATTCTTGCCCGTTGTGTGCCTTAATCGAGCCTTGGGAAACTTTAACAAGACCCAATCATTTTCTTTAAAGGCTTGGGCTCTTCTGTGCTTGTCAGCAGCAGCCTTTTGCCTTTGCTGTGAGATAGAGATAGCATCCTTAATCTTTTGAAAATATTCTTGTAGGTCTCGGCTATACTCATCTGCAGCGAAGATCTTCCTATGTACCTTAAGTAGCAAGGGACTTTAGGGTTGCCATTTGATGGGCTTTGATAGTCTTTTTGACAGGTATAAAATGAGCTTGTTTACTAAATCTGTCTACTATCGTCCATATTCCCGTATTCCCATGGATAGACTTAGGCAATCCAAAGATGAAATCCATGGATATGCTCTCCCATGGTGAATTAGGGATTGGCAAGGGTTGAAGCAATCCAAGTTGCTTCCCTCTATCAAATTTTGTCTTTTGGCATACCACACATTTGGAAACATACTCTTGTATGTTCACTTTCATGGTAGGCCAATAGAAATATGTTTCAATTCCCTTTAAGGTAGACTGAATCCCTCTATGCCCCGCATAAGGTGGAGCATGAGATTCATACATTACTTTCTCACGTAGTGAGTTAGTAACGCATAGTCTATTGCCATAGAGAAGATAACCATATTGTAAAGTAAATGGTTCTTCTTTATTCCCTAATGCAAGGGGTGAAATCACATCTCTAAAATCGGGATCAATAGCATACTCATCTATCATTGAAGATAGATCATTGTGAGTTGCTATGGAAACCGCATTCACTCTCGGTCGTCTTGAGAGTGCATCAGCTACTTGATTATGCTTGCCAGCAATGTCAGCAATATGAAAATGAAATTGCGAAAGGAAATTTGCCCACCTCATTTGTTTGTCGGAGAGCTTGGTCTGCGTTATGAAGTACTTAAGACTTTGGTGATCCATTCGCAAAATGAAAGGAGTCCCTAATAAATAGTGCTTCCATGATTCTAAGGCATGTAGAACTGCAAGGAGTTCCTTTTCGTATATGCCTAGAGCTTGCTCAACAGGGTCGAGCCTTTGGCTCTCATAGCCTATGGCGTGCCCTTCTTGGAGAAAAACAGCTCCAAGGCAATCACCACAAGCATCACATTGGACCTCAAATGGTTTTGAGAGATCCGGTAGTGTAAGCACAGGTTGAGAGATAAGCTTTTCGAAAGCATTGTTCTCCTTAGCAGACCATGTATACCTAACGCTTTTCTTTGTTAGGTCATGTAATGGTCCCGAAATTTGTGAGAACTTTTCTATGAAGTGTCTATAGTATGCACACATACCTATAAAGCTTCTTAGTTCATGAAGATTCCTTGGTTTAGGCCATCCTTTTATTACCTCTAACTTGGATGGATCCATTTGGATGCCATCTTGGGAGATAATGTGACCTAAATACTGAATCTCTTGCAAGAAAAACTCACTTTTCTTTCGATTAACATAAAGTTTATTCTCTCTTAAAACTTGAAATATTACCTGGAGGTGTTGCTTGTGTTCCTCCAATGAATTAGAGTAGATGATAATATCATCAAAGAACACTCCAATGAAGGTTCGATGAGGCCTGAACAGCTTCTCCATCAAGCGATTGAATGTGGCTGGTGCATTCGTCAAGCCAAAAGGCATGACAATGTATTCGTAAAGACCAAATGTAGTACGAAATGCGGTCTTTACAATGTCTTGATCAACTATCCTTATTTGATGATAGCCACTTTTTAGGTCAATCCTACTGAAGTAGGTAGATCCTTGTAGCTTATCAAATAGGTCTTCTACCCGTGGAACGGGAAACCTATTCTTGATAGTGATCCTATTTAGTGCTCTATAGTCGACACACATACGATATGTGTCGTCTTTCTTTTGCACTAATAGCACAGGTGAGCAAAATGGAGATGAGCTTGGCCTAACCATACCCTTCTCAACTAACTCATGCACTTGCCGCATAATCTCCTCTTGTTGAGCTTGAGAAACTCTATAAGGAGGTTTATTAGGCGGTGAACTTCCTGGAAGAAGTTCAATTGCATGGTCATCATTACCTCATTTAGGAGGTAGCTCACAAGGGATGTCGTCAATAAATACATCTTGAAACCCCTTGAGAAAATTGGATAACTATAATTCCTTTTGGTTGCTTTTATTTTCTTTTGTTAAAGCATTAGGTTCATTTTGAGAATCTTTAACAAAAATCATGTACACGGAAATAGAGCTCTTTATTGACTTGTTGAAAGTTGGTGTATGTACAATGGGGATGGTGTTACCCATTTCCTTAGCATTTATATACATGTCTTTTTCCCTGAACTTAAAGGAGATTCTCCTTTCAGGAAATTTAACATCGGCAGCCAGGCGGTCAAACCATGGTGCCCCTAGGATTACATCCTCATGCTTGAGAGGAGAGATAAAGAAGTCCTCTTTGTCCACATAGCCTTGGACATGAAGTCTCAATTTCCCGATTAAGGGAGTGACTGAAGCTTCTTGCCCCTTGAAGGCACTATCTACGGGTAGGACATCTCCCATCTCGTAGGATTGTATGCCTAGCTTGGTGGCTAACTCCATAGATATAAATTTGTGAGTAGAACCTTTCTTGCCTCTCTTACCTTTCCCAAAGCATGGCATAGAGGAGATCCTTTGTGATGAGTTTGGTGAATTTCCTCCTCTTGGATTTCAACCAAGGAAGCTCTAGGAGGATCTTGGCGGTTGTTCTTTTGGGGACAAGCGCAGTACGCATGCCCTTGTTCTCCGCACTTGAAACATCGGTTATCCTTACGATAACGCTCAAGCTCTTCAGGAGAGAGTTAATTCTTACCTTTGTAAACTCCCTTCTCTTTAGCTTTGTTGGAGTTGCCCTTAGGATACTTTTGGACATTGTCCTTCCCCTTAGGATCATTGGAACCCTTGTTTTCCGGGGGCTTATTATTTCTTTTTGCCCCCGTTTGGAAATTGATTCGAGAGGCCACCATAGTGTGGTGTATTACCGCCGATATGGTACGTGGTCTTTGGGAGTTGACATACTCCGCCATTTCTTCGGTTAAGCCCCCACAAAATTATTGCTTTTGCTCTCTAAAATCCGACTTTTTGAAGACAGTGGCTTTGAGTTGTAGGTCCCAAAACTTGTCTACATATTTGTGGATAGATTCATTGGGAGAGAGCTTTAAGCTTCGCCATTCGGTGAGTACTTTGTCTTTGGCATCGGTGGCCAAAAACTGCTTCATAATGGAAGCTCTTAAAGCTTTCCATGTTCGTGGAGCTTCACCATTGGCTCGTAGGCTAGACCACCATTGTCTGGCGGACTTTTGAAAGTGCATAGCTACATGGCGTAGCTTAGAGGACTCCGTGAAGCCCTCATCTCCAAACGCCGCATCGAATTGCTGGATAAAGGCCAAGACTTTGTCCGTGGCACCAAAGGTACCATCATAGGTAAGGAAAGAGATGCTCTTCCCTCCCTCTTTGAATTTCTTCAGCTTGGACGACCTCTTCCATGCGGCATAGGATTTCCTATGGCCTCTTCTTTTGTGATGGTTCAAAAGTTGCACCATCACTTTCTTCAGAAGGTGAAGAATTTGAAGAAGGTGGAGAAGAGGGTGATCTCTTTCTCGCCTTTTTCTTGTCCTGATCTTTGTCGTCTTCACCATAGCTTTCATAAGAGGAAGAGGATGAAGAAGATGGAGAAGAGGGTGTCCTCTTTCTTGCCTTTTTCTTCTCTTGATTTTTATCATTCCTCTTCGAATTGTGGTGAGGAGAAGAATACGATGGTCTTCTCCGCTTTGGTGGTGATGGAGAGCGTTTATCCCACCGTCTTCGTGGAGCCATCTCCGCCGAGGTGGCGGGAGACTCGCTTCTTTTTCGTTCCTTCGGTGGAGGCTCTTGAGTTCTCCTTTGGGAAGGAGATGCATCATCAAGAAGTAAATTCTTGAGCCCTTCATAAGGATTCTCTTCTTCTTCCCGAATCGGAGAGAGACCTCTTTTGGGAGTCTCACAAGGAGGCTTCCTAGGTGTTCTCTCGTCATGGTGATGCGCTTGGAGAATCCCATGAGCACGGAGCTGCCGTTGCACTTCACTTTGGAGAGATGGATTGCCCATGGCTTGTTGAAGCCTAGTAACAAGATAGTTAACAAGCATTGAAGCATCATTAGTAGCTTGCTCATGAGAAAAATCAAAGTTATCAACATTAATTTCACTCTCTTTACTATTGTCAGCCATTCTAACAACTTTTAGGTGTAAACTTTTTAGGTTTACTTTGGCACTCAAAGCCCTAGTTGCTACTCCTCTTTACCCCTTTAGAAAAAGCACTCAAGCTACTGTACCCGTGGCTCGAATACCATTAATTGCAAGGAATAGAAGAGAGGGTCTTTCAACACCAAAACAGCACCGGCTCCTGTCAAGCTTCTAATAGCTCAATAGTGGTTAAGTCGTAGGCAAGCCCCGTAGGACTCCACTATTAAGACCATAGCTCTCAACGGTGATGCCCCGTTAACTGCACAAAGACAGGCGCACTACAAGGCTGAAAAATCCCTATTCTACTTACTCACAGGCAATTAATAATACCAACCATTTGTAGCTAGCTTGCGGACCTCCCTTCTTGATCAAGAAAAGAGAAACCTTGAGCTCTGATACCAATGTAGCATTTAATGGCCTAATAACTTATATGTAGCATAAATTAGCATGAACATAGTGGGCATTTCATGAGAATAGATTCCTAATGAGAATTACAAAAGTGCTTGGGTGGAGAGAGCAACAAAAAGCATAACACCTAGTTAGATAGCATCGACAATACTTTCAAAAGAGAGAGAAATTAAGCTATTGACAACAGTTGAGGACCGGATTTGTATGGAGCCGGTCCCCCCTCCAAAAGGCTTTGTATTATGGTTTCTCCCATCAAGAGAGACATTGTACAATACAATTCTTTGTGTTCCTTCAAGACTAGCTAGTGCAATGAAGATGGAAACTTCATTGACTAAGAAAAACACTTAACAAACACAACTTGAATTATCCCCGTTCTCAGACCCAAGACCTCACACACCTTCGAAGATGGTGAGAGCTAGCAAGGTATGAGAGTAGATTGAGAGGAAGAAGGAGTATCTTACAAGAAAGATGTACATCTCCTCACATAATCACTCATATGTAGAATAGCTTAGCTAAGTAATTAGCTTGGTAGAGGAGATGAGCATGCATTGAAGCTTGGATCTTGGCTGGATTTTCATCCACATGCCAAGAGAGTGTTGATGTAGGCTTCTATATCACAAGCTTGGAGTAGGTGATGAGTTCTCCATTAAAGCTTGGGAAGAGATAGTCTTCTCTTTCTTCACACATGAGCTTGTGTGAGTGTGTGTGTGATAATGCCTTGCAAAAATCAGCCCCCTCTCTCTCTTGGGTGAGCCCTCTTGCTAATTTCTCTTGTTGAAGCCTCATTGGCCCTCCCCAAGTCAAGCCAATTACAATTAAGCAGCATAAGTGATAGACTTCTGACATGTGACCCCCTTTCCCCTTTTGTGAGAGCTTTAGGTAATTAAATATTTAAACTAAACTCTCATTGGACCCCTTTGCCTCCTGGCCAATAGGAATCAGGCAAGCCATGGGGCTCCTGGATGCTCATTGGACCCCTTGGGAGACTGCCCAATAGTCTTCTAGGAGACTTAATTCTCATTGGTTTCTTTTATTAAATGTTTTTAAATTAATTAAACTAGATTTACTCTAGCTTAATTCTCATTGTTCCACTTCAAGGGTCATCCAATAGAAATTGGGCACACCTTGTGGGCATCTGGCCTAGGGAGCTGACATGTGTCCCTCGTTCCCTTTGTGTAAAGGGAGCCTGTGTGTGTGTGTGGCTTTCTCTCTCATCCCCTACCTTTGGTGCTCGCCCCCTCCCATGTAGGGATGTGCAAAGACTTTTAGGGCACACACAAAGCATCCAATTTTCCCTAGGGTTGACCTTTGGACACAACCTTTGAATTTTGGAACCTTAGCATTTTGGAAGTCTTAATGGGCTGAACCTTAGGGTATTTTTAGCCCATTGTTGCACATGGCTCTTTTGCAGATGGCCCCCCCTTTGGATCCCTATTTTCCCTCCTTTGGATCCCTATTGTGGCCGGTCTGCTAGCTTAACCAATATTCTAGCTTTTTCTCCCCTGGCCTTCCCCACATTAAATGATCAGTTTAATATGAGAAAATCATTTAGGAGAATTAGATATTGATTATTATGACTCTCTCTCTCTCTCTCTCTCTCTCTCTCTCACACACACACACACACACTTGTCGTTGCGGCACCGGAAGATAGACCTCAGAGAACCGTTCAACGCGGAAAAAAAGGGGGGTGGAGAGCCCGCCTATCTCTCAACCCACAACACACTAGGATTCAAGAGGATGGTGTAGAAGAAGAAGAAGAAGAAGGAGGAGAAGCTAACTCCCCCGTCCGACTCAACCTTAGCCCAGAAGAAAAATTCACCCCACCCGCCCCCACAAAACATTACCAATGACCTCAATCTAATCTCCAAATTTTCCTCAACACCACTAAACCAAACCTACCTAACCCAAAGCCCTTACCCTCCACCTCTAAACTTGAACCCCCTCTCAACCTTGGCCATGTCTCTCCCCCTCCTTATATAGAACCCCCCTCCCTTCCCCTTGATAAACCAAAAGAATTTGAAGAAAACCTTTCGTTCTCCCTTGTCGAATTTCAAAAGCTACACAAAAAGAAATGCAAAGCTACAACTTTCACCCCCCACTTAGAAGAGCTACTGAGGCGGTCCGGGGCGGGCAACAAGAAGAGCAACCTCTAGACACCCTTCAAGGATCCCGTGCTGCTCAATGGGGTTGGGGCACAACACAACACAAACCAAAACAACAAACCCACAGCCAAATCCCAACTACACAAGGGGCACCACCTAGTTTAAGAGCGAACTAAGACGCAAAAGAGGAGAATCGTTAGAGCAACCCACAAACAAGCAAGGAATTTACACTAACCCTAACACCAATGGAACACTCTCACACACTAAAACACGAGAGAGAGAGAGAGAGGGAGGGAGAGAGAGAGAGAGAGAGAGAGAGAGAGGGAGAGAGGGAGAGAGATAGTGCTCGGGCTGCTTTGAAACGTATTGGCAATGATCAAGCAAACACAACTATATATTTAAGAAAGAGAGAGAAAGGGGGAGGGGATGCTTGTTGCATTAATACCTTCTTACAAATCTGTCATGACAAATCAAAGTGAGATTAGTATTTGTTCAGCAAAGCTTGCATAAATTTCACCACAACACATCACAAGAAAAGCCACCCCAATCACTGTCTTAAGGCCAGGGGATTCCTCTCCACCCTGTCGCCCTCTTACAGTATGTGGGATTTAAGGCTAGATTGATGACAACACCAGAGACAAGCTATCAAGAACTTAACAAAAACACCAAGACACTTACGCAACATTGTTGTCCATTACTTCACGTTGGAAGGGAGAACAAGTATCCAAGCTTAGTCCAAATCCACCCTCCTTGATTCAGCAAATGTTGGGCTTACACTAGTAGGAGAAATGATAGATTTCCTACTCTCAATTGAATGATCACTCTCTCTCTTACAATGGCATAGAGTTCCCTTGCTAATCCCCTATTACAACACATGCGCATGCATAAGACAATGAGCTTCCACTCAAGAGCTCCTTCTAGAGAGCTTGAACTTGGCTTCTCAAGCTATAGCATAGTGCTCTTGCTTATGGCTCTCCCTTTTGTGCTAGCTACACCCTCCTTTTATAGCAATTTTGAAGGCTAGGGTTACTCCTCTAACCATGGTTGGGTTAGATTTTCAGCAATTTATCTAATTTCTTTTGCTTGGAATTATCAAGAAGTTGGTGGGGAAAGAGAGAGGAGAGAAATGGAGGTGATAGGACTTTTCATAGTGGGTTAGTGTTAGTAGAGTTAGTATTAATTTACAAATGGAATTGGATATTTACAATGGGAGTATCCATGTAGGATATAAATAAGGAAGAAAAACTCTTAAGAGGTAAGAAAAGGTGGATTTCTTACAAGGTTGATGCTCCAAGTGTCTTGAGTAGGGCCAATTTTTACGCCTGTTGACGGTCCACTAGCTTTGACGGTACATTTTTTCTCCACTCTTGACCTTACTTGAGAGACAAGGTAATTGAAGCTGAGTAATCAACCACCATGATGCTGTCTTTTAAGAGAAGAGGCTGAATTTTGTGGTTTTTTTGATAGATATGGGTAAATTGGAGGAGGAAAATGAGACTAGGTGGTCAATTTTGGAATGGAATTGTGTGTGGGAGGTATGAGTTCACCATGGTTTCTCTTATTCTTCAAGGTTGAGGAGAAGGTGAGTAGGGTGCAGAGAGGAGTGGTGAGAGAGGTGGGGATGATGAGTGGAGAAGTGTGTGTGAAAGAGGAAAATGATAAAGTGGAAGAGAGAGTGTGGCTGCATAGCATGGGAAAACTGGGGTCCACTAATAAAATCATAGCTCACAGCTCCTAGCTCAAAAAAATATGAAAAAATTTGAGGCAAAAGTTCAGCCCACAAGCTACAACTTTTTTTTGTATCACCTTTTCAAATCTGGAGAGCAAGTGAACTTTAAAAATTCATCAAAACCAACCGTTTTTTTCCAATGCACAAGGTCCTTGTGGGGTCCTTCTTTGGATGATTCTTTTGAATACCTCCAAGAGTGAGCCCTCCATAGTGCATGTATGCATGCCACCTACCCTTGACCTTATTTGGTAGGTCTATAATTGAAAATATTGTTGAGATTATGATATAAGTGAATAGTACAACTAAGAAAATAAAATATTGAGGGGTCTAAAAAATATGTACATGTCAAATATAAATAATATAAGTGGAAAAAATATAAAGGGGTCAAAAGAAATCTCTCTCATTATGAGGCTACCATAAAAAGATAAATATTTTTGGTGTTCTAATTTTTTAGAAAAAAAAAAAACAAAATAGATGTAGGAAGGGAAAAATCACAATAGTGAAAAAATATACACATAAATAAAACTAGTTTTTTTGGATTTTTGTTGGGGTGGAGTTACACCAAATATAAGAGAATCTTACATGAAAATATTTCTATATGGAATAAAGAATATGAAAAATGGTAAGAAAAATTGTGGTAATGGTGAGGCAATGTACAGAGCATAAATAACACACACCTAGGTAGAAATATTTAAATAAATACCAAAATAATTATGAAAAAATATTTTATTTAGGCCCTATATACAAAGAAATATTTACATACGCATGGGCCATAATATAATTATATTTTTTATTTTTTTTTATTTTTTTGGCTCAACTAGCCCAATGACTAGCTAATTGAGGGTTGTTTAAGAAGATATGGGAAAAGTCCCGTGACTCACGCACGCCTATGTACAGTGAAATGGTAGGGATAGCCACAGTGTTTGGGTGATTTTGGTAGGGTGAGGTAACTCACTGTGGCAATTACAAAGAACCGAAAAACGGCTATCACTACATAAGCAACAATTGGCCCCTAATAGTCTCAACATGAAGCCACCCCGTCTACAAATTGAAGACACTCAAGCTCAAGCCCTTCTCAATGCTAAATTTACCGCCCTCACCATCCAATACCAATTGGATTGTACCCAAGCTCTTATTGTAGCCAATAAACTTCTCCTCCAAAACCTCAACAAATAATTAAACAACTACCACACTAGTGTTGCCAACCGCCTCTCTAGCCTCACAACAAAACTCTCACGCATCTCTCTACCTTTTGTCTCTATCTCCGACTGGCAACGTCACTTGGATAAATGGAAGGACTTTACTTTTCAACAATTTCTCTCGCTCATGCAAACTTACATAGTTAACACCCACCTAACCACCGTCAAGGATGAAGAAGCTAGGAAGGCTAGTAAGCGAACCATCACCTCTACCCTTGAGGAAATAACCCTTCTCCCCAAAGAAGAATCCATAAAGGAACTTGTTGAGCGGGAAGTGTGCAAACAAATGAAACACCTTCCCTCCTCTAAAAACTCCCATCTCACCCTATCTAAATCACCCCTTGTCCATCCCTCTTCTAAAGCTCCCTTCCTTCCACCTAGAGCCTCTCTCCCAAACAAGCAAACCAAGCCCGGTCCAACCACCAAACCTAACAAAAATATCTATCATCACCCCTTCTCCCAAAACAAAGCTACTAAGACTATCTCTCTCCCTTTCAAAACTCCAAAGAACGTACCATACCACCTAAATACCCTCTCAATCGCATCCATAATCTCTTTTCCCCAAATCCTCCTCCACCTCTTCCGCCTACCTCAAACCCCCATTCTATGTCGCATAACAACCTTCAATCTACCTCCCGTAATAACCATGTACTTGAAGGAGTACGAGCGGAAGTGCAACGCGAGAGAGAGTGCGAGAAGAAGACCACGACGATATGGTGAACTCGCTCTACTGTAATGTGTAGAGCATAGTGAGTTCTTATTAGGTTTTTACAAAAGAATATGTGTACATACCTGGCGGCCCGCCCACTTACCTGGGCGACCACATTGGGCTTTATACCCCAACAACCTCCCACTTAAAGTCCAATGTGGTACTTTAAGTGTGAGAGAAGATACTATACAAGCTAATATACAAGAGATGTAGAGAAGTGATGTACTACCCTACACCTAACTGCTTGCGAAAATGCACAAAGCTCTCTGAGGGAAGTCCTTTTGTAAGTAGATCAGCAGGATTTTCTGTGGTGTGAACTTTGACAAGCTGAAGTTACTTATCCCCGAGTACTTCCTTGATGAAATGATACTTCACATCCACATGCTTTGTCTTTGAGTGATAAACTGGATTGCGAGCCAATTGTATAGCACTTTGACTATCACAATATAACACAGGCATCTCTTCTTTGATTCCCAAATCTGTTACTAGTCGATTAAGCCAAATTGATTCTTTGCATGCCTCTGATGCTGCAACATATTCAGCCTCTGTAGTAGACTGAGTAACACAATCTTGTAATCTAGAACCCCATGATACTGCTCCACGAGCCAATGTAAAGACATACCCTGATGTAGACCTTCGGTTGTCTAAGTCACCTGCATAATTTGAGTCTGTAAAACCCTTACACTTAGCTCCTGACTCCTATAGCATATACGCATACTCTTTGTAGCTTTCAGGTATCTCAATATTCCTTTCACTGCCTCCCAATGTTTCTTGCTTGGGTTTGACATGTATCAACTTACTACTCCCACTGCAAATGCAATGTCTGGGCGAGTAGCAATCATTGCATACATCAAACTACCCACTGCAGATGCATATGGAATCTTATCCATTTCAGCATGTTCTTCCTCAGACACAGGACAATCTTGTTTGCTAAGTTTCACATATGGTGGCAATGGAACACTCAGTGCCTTTCCCTTCTCCATATCGAAACGTTGCAAAACCTTGTCAATATACTCTATTTGAGATAACCAAATCAACTTCTTTGATCTGTCTCTCTCAATGTGCATACCAAGTATATGACTTGCCTCACCCATGTCTTTCATATCAAAAGATTTTGCCATCTTTGACTTCAAAGCTGAAATTTCTTCCAAGTGCTTGCCAGCAATCAACATGTCATCCACATACAAAATAAGGATCAGCCAACTACCATCCTTAGCCTTCTTTGTATATAGACAGTGATCGAACTCACTACGTTTGTAGCCTTGAGAAAGCATAAACTTGTGGAATTTATGGTACCATGCCCTCGGTGATTGTTTTAATCCATAAAGACTCTTTAACAACTAGCATACCCAATCTTCCTTGCCTTTCTCAACAAACCCTTCTAGCTGCTGCATGTAAATTTCCACATCTAAATCACCATGCAAGAACGCTGTCTTGACATCCATTTGGTGCAACACCAAATCTAATATGGCAACCAATGCAAGAAAGCATCTCAATGTAGTCATCTTGACCACCGGAGAGAAGACTTCATCAAAGTCAATGCCTTGTTCTTGCTTAAAGCCCTTGGCAATAAGCCTTGCTTTGTACTTTGGCTGACTATCATGAGCGGTGATCTTATACCTGTAAACCCATTTACAAGGTAGAGCCTTTTTGCCCTGTGGTAATTTAACTAGCTTCCATGGCTTGTTTTTATGCATAGCTGTCATCTCTGACTGCATGGCCAATTGCCAATTCCCGGAGTCCTTCATTTGCACTGCTTCCTTGTAACATGAAGGCTCATTGCAATCAGTCAACATGACATAGTTCATAGATGGAACAAACCTATAAGGAGGTCGTGTGACACGTCCATATCTACGCACAATAGGTGGCTCAGGCTCAGCCACAACCTGTGGTTCCACTCTATCTTGTCCTTGCTCCTCTTGAGCCCTGACATTTTGTCTTGCACGGGAAGGTCCATCTTCTTGGAAGACAACTCTTCTAATCTCCTCAACCCTCTCTGGTTTAGAATGATATTTGGATTCATTAAAGTGAACATCATTGCTGCGGACAACCTTTCCGGATTCGGGATCCCAAAGTCTGTACCCCATCTCACCAGAATTACCATAGCCTAGAAAGATGCACTTTCTACTCTTTGGCTCAAGTTTGTTCCTAAATTCCTTTGGAACGTGAGTATATGCCTCACAACCAAAGACTCTGAGATTCTTGTATGAGGGCATTTTGCCTGACCATACCATCTCTGGCACTGAATCCTTCTGCAAAACCTTGCTAGGAGATCTATTTACAAGATGAACAACTGTTGATACAGCTTCAACCCAAAACCCATTTGGCAGTTGTGCATTAGACAACATACTTCTGACCTTCTCTTGTATGGTCCTATTCATCCTCTCAGCAACACCATTTTGAGGAGGATTGTAAGGAGCAGTAAGTTCACGTTTTATACCTTTTGACTCACAAAAGTCTTGAAAGGCCTTTGAAATATACTCTCCACCATTGTCAGTGCATAAGCATTTAAGCTTTTTGCCACTCTGATTCTCCACAAGTGTCACAAACGTTTTGAAAACACTAAACACTTCATCCTTGTGCTTGAGAAAGTAAACCCATAATTTCCTCGAGTAATCATCTATAAATGTCATAAAGTAAGAAGCTCCCCCTAGAGATAGGTTAGGCATAGGTCCACACAAATCACTATGAACAAGTGCCAACTGTGTATCTCTTCTACTGCTTCTATGCTTATATGGCTGCTGTGTTTGCTTACCATACAGACAATGTTCACAGAATTCAAAATCATTAAATGAAAATCCAGGCAAATAACCAGAACGAGACAAGATTTCCATTCCCTTCTTGGACATATGTCCTAACCGGCTATGCCACAAAGAAACGTTCGGCTGCTCGGTTACATTGATTACATTTTTAGAGACATTTGATACATAAATCATGTAAAGTCCTCCACACTTTACTCCATGTGCTACTGTCATAGAACCCTTGGATATCTTCCACATGTTCTGTCCAAAAGTGGTGACATAGCCAGCATCATCAAGTAAACCTGTGCTGATCAAGATCTTTGTAATTGCGGGAACATGTCTCACATTCTTCAGCGTGAAAGAAGAGCCATTCTGAAACTTCAATTGAACATCTCCAACACCTAAGATCTCACATGTCTGCCCATTGCCTAGCCGAACATGATCTTTTGTGGGCACATAAGAGGTAAACCACTCCTTGTTTGGAGACACATGAAGTGATGCCCCTGAGTCTATAATCCAGTCACTCAGTGCATTGCCATCAGACGCTGTAAGAAGAGCTGAGTCCATTGTATTCTTCAAGAAGTAGATGTCTCCTGACACTAGACTGTCATCCTCTGCAACAGTGTTTGTCACATTTATTTCTTGAATCTTCACTGAGGACTTGTTCTTCTCACCATGGTCTTCATCTTTCTCTTTGCCTTTTTCTGCTTTCCATTCTCTGCAGTCTCTTTTCATGTGACCCTTCTTGCCACAATGGTAAC
Source organism: Adiantum capillus-veneris (assembly GCF_014529385.1). Taxonomy (NCBI): domain Eukaryota; kingdom Viridiplantae; phylum Streptophyta; class Polypodiopsida; order Polypodiales; family Pteridaceae; genus Adiantum; species Adiantum capillus-veneris. The sequence goes on from NC_140959.1 coordinate 32,812,756, forward strand.
ATTCTATGTCACTCTTGCCTTTAGCACTGCGGGACTTGCTACAAGAATGATTCCTCTTTCCACCTTTGTACTTTTCTTTGGTCCTTTCCCTGACAACTAAGGCTGTTCCTTTGCCTTTGTCCATTGTCTTTCTATTGGTTTCTTTAGTAAGCAGACTTCCTTCTACACCTGCTATGTTCAAACCATCTAGAGGTGCAGAATTACTAAAAGCTGTGCGAAAAGTGTTCCAACTTTCCGGCAATGTGATCAACAGAAACATAGCTCTAGCAGGTTCATCAAACTTGACACCTTGAGCTGACAACTGACTATAGATTGTGTTGAATTCATTCAGATGATTGGACATAGGTGTCCCTTCTTTCATCTTCAAGTCAACAAGCTTCTTAAGCCAGTATACCTATGAAGTTGCACTGTGCTTCTCATAAAGATCACTCAGCTTTAACAATGCTTGATAAGCCGACATCTCGTCTGCTACATTGAAGTAAACGCTTTCTTCCAAAGTCAGCATAATGGTAGAAAGTGCCAATTCATCCATTTCGCTCCATTCATCTTCGTCCATATCTCCTTGTTTTATCCCCTTGAGATTTATAGGTTTTATCTGCTTCTTTTGTACCAACACCTGCCAAATCTGCTTCTTCCACAATGGGAAATTGGTTCCATCCAGCTTCTTGATATTGTAAAGAGCAGTGTCCTGTGATCCAGCCATAGCTACGCTTCACAGTGGTTTACTTTCCTGGGAAAAATTCGGCAGAGTTTCCCCTGTAAATTGACCTCTTAACCAATATCAACCTGTCAAATGAACCAAGAAAGCTTCAGATTCTGCATAAATTTCGGTAGAGTCTCCTTTGTAAAATGGCTCTGGTGTACTCAAAAAACAGACCAAAAAATAGCTCAAAAAACAGTGTCTCTCTGACACTGTAAGCTGCGGGTAAACCTGTCCTGCACCTGTACTGTCTCTCACTGTTCTGTAAGCATAGACTATGACAATGCCTCAATGGCAGTAAAGCAAAGATGCAATCCCAACTGTCTAACTCCTAGTTGCCTATCTAAGGGTGCTCGAGGGATCGCTCCAAGACCTGTATCACCGAAAGGATCTCAACATTCGAGAATCCCCCAAAGGCTGCAGTAAATTTGACAGTACATAGACTTCCCACAAAGTCATACATCCACAAATTTCCCACTATATGCTGTAACCGTTGCGGCGGTTGTTTGCTGCGTGACTCATAGCCAGCAACCTCAACAAACATACATCATCTCTGACAATACATCCCATGTGGAAGTACCTGCAATGTCAGGATGAAATCTGGAATATCAAGTAGCAAACACAAGCTACCTGATGAACTAGTGGATGTCGCCTACAGTCTGTGTGTAGATGCACCTGTGTCGTATGTGACACGCCTCCAAGAACTGTGAGCCGTCCTTCGATGTGTAGAAAACCACAAATCAACACTCTGGGAGTGTCGATATCCTCAGCACCTGTAGTCGTAGGCCGAAAACCCCAAATTTGCAGAGTCGGATCTGCACCCGTCGAGACCACGTAGTCAAAAATGGCCTGCGCAGACCTTTGTCGAAGCCGAACGGTGACCGAGATGACCTCAGAATGAAATTTTGAGCACACCGAGCCCTTTCGGTTTCTCCCACAGGATTTGGGGCCATGTCTTCGCCTGTCTAATTTCACTCCAATCTGAGCTGGTGACTCTAGCCTCCTGCAGTGCTGCCCCGAGCCTCGATATGAGCTCTGATACCAGTTGAAGGAGCACGAGCGGAAGTGCGACGCGAGAGAGAGTGCAAGAAGAAGAGCACGACGATATGGTGAACTCGCTCTACTGTAATGTGTAGAGCATAGTGTGTTCTTATTAAGTTTTTACAAAAGAATATGTGTACATACCTGGCGGCCCGCCCACTTACCTGGGCGACCACATTGGGCTTTATACCCCAACAATACTTCATCCTAACCATATCTCTTCGTCTTCGGGAAAAGGCAAAGGGAGGAGGGACTAGGGCAAACCCACCCAACCTCATGGGTACATCTACTTTTTGACAAGCTCCCCCTCCTCCCTACACTATGGATGCTTAATACCTCTCCTTCAACTCCCTCTCCTTCTAGTCCCTCGACTACGACTTTGCCTAACTCGATGAACCTCCAATGCGATGCGACAACGACATGCATGAACCTCCGATGCGACGCGACAACGACATGCAAAAACTCAAGGAAAACGAATAGATTTTGGCTCCCTCTTACAAACCCACATGAGTACAAACTCAAAATTTTTGGTAAGCAACCGGCCTACTCTTTTGATAACGCCGTTTCTACAAACTTTGTACATAACCTCACCACACGTCCCCTCACTTTCAATGAAAATAAATGCTTGAACTTGGGTCTCAAGTACATCCCGCCTCCTCCCAATCCAACACCCAAACACCTCCTAGAAGCACACGAAACCTTAGGAAGAAGCTGACAACTTAAAGATTTCTTCAAAACCAAAGAAGCCTCCTCCTTTTCTCCATTTAAATTACCCAACCACCATTGGAAACCACCTGAAAAGAATCCCTCTCTAGAAATTATCACAGAACTTAACAAGCTGCATCTCATACATAAATTAGATAGTTACAACACTTCCTTCTCTAAACGTCCAAAGTTTGTACATCAAGCCCTCAAATCTCTCTCACACGATAACTCCATTGTTATTAAATCCGCCGACAAAAACCTTGGTCTTACTATCCTCTCGAAGGAATGGTATGATAAGGAGGCACTTAGACAACTCAATGACCCCATCACCTATCAACCAACTACCCCACCTCCTCACAACTACCTAGCCTCTCTCCTCTCTGATATCATCCACAGATACACACTCCTCCCCATGGAGCAATGTATCTTCATACTTGCACCCCTCTCAAAACCTTTCAAACCCTGCCGAATCTACTTCCTCCCCAAATTGCATAAACCATCCCTTGTCGCTAGACCTATTTGTACTTACAATGGCTATTTTTTGGAACATGCATGGAAATGGCTGCACATAGAGCTATACCCAATCCTACTGAGTTACAAACAACATCTAACAGACTCCCTGTCCCTAATCAAAGACCTACACCATACCCATTTTCCACCAAATTCTCTCCTTTTTACTTTTGATATAAACTCCCTCTATCCTAGCATCCCAATAGACCAAGGACTCATTCCTCTTAAAACAACCATTTGTAAACTTTTCGATCCTCCAAAAACCAACTTCATAATGTCTCTTTCTACCCTCATCCTTACACAACACTACATCAGTTTCAATAATAGAACTTTCAAACAAATCAAAGGCACAGCAATGGGATCCAATTTTGCCGTGGTCTATGCTTGTCTTTTTCTTTGCCACCTAGAATCCCAATCCCCTCTTCTCAATGACTCAAACCTGGCATACTTCAGAAGATTCATTGATGATGCCTTTGGTATATGGACTGGCCCCATTGAATCTTTAACAATCGCCCTCAATACCTACGCAGGAGCTTTGCTTAAACACATAAAAATCACCCCCTCCATTGCTACCAATCAAGCCACAATCCTAGACATCCACTTTTTCAAGGGACCCAAATTTTTAACCCATGGCATCCTAGACTCTAATTGCTTCCAAAAACCTCTAAACTCTTTCCAGTATATACCATGGATCTCTTGACACCCTACCCACCAAAAAATAGTCTTCATCAAGTCAGAACTTAGGAGGTACATTATGAGAGAAAGCTCCTTCGAACACTACCTCAGCACAAGGAATCTCTTTCTTATCAGACTCAAGAAAAGTGGCTATCCTAGGCAAGTACTTCTCAAAGTATTCAACTCAATCTCTTATTCAGAAAGGGATAACCTCTTGAGTAAACCTTCCTCAACAAAGAACCACCACTCCCCAACCATCTTTAAAATACCTTTTACCCCCGAAACTAGGAAACTCAAACCCTCCTTGACAATTGGCAAACCTATCCATCAAGCTTGCCTAAATTTGCCAAACCTCTCAAACTTAGATAAACCCATCACATGCTGGACCACAGGACCCAATTTACAAACACTCCTCATAAACAAACCTTATGCACCATAATACATTCAACCTACCCAAAACTTACCCTCATTTTACTCTCGGTGCAGGTTGATGGATCATACTACTTCGGCGCATGTTTTGCCCCATATCCCGCCTTTTCTACCTCACTTTTGATCCAAAGATTGTTTTGTACCCATCTTAAGAGCATAACAATTTTTTGTACCCTACTTTTGAGCAAAAACATCTTTTGTACCCCGCTTAGGAGCTAAATAATTCTTTTGTACTCCACTTATGAGTAATATCAACTTTGAACCCCACTTACGAGCAAAACCAATTTTTTGTGCCCCACGGATTAACAGAATCCCTCTTGTTGTACCCCACTTATTGGCAAAACCCTTTCTCTTTGCAACCCTTTTTCCTTTTGCTACTCTCTTCCTTGCACCCCATGTACGGGCAAAATCTTCTTTGGTCACGACTCTAAAACTCCTCCGACACTACTCTCAACCACCGTTGTCAATACTCTACCATAAATCTCTACCGCTAAATCTATTCACTCACCAAAACAATTACTGCGCATATCCCTTACTGCGCTACCCAAACCAAGCTCTGGAATCCTTGCATAGGTATTACCTAATTTGGTATAAGACTCCGTCGCGCATATTTTCCACGTAAACCCTCCCAACTTAACGAACTCACTCTAAGGGAATCTCTCTTTCTCCGTCTTTAAACCTAAGAATAATAAGGCTCACCCTTAACATTCATTCTCATGTCACTCTCACACACAACTATACTCTAGTCTTTTTGAATTCGAAGTTCAAAAATCTAAACCTACTTGCCCCCCCTCCTTTTCAAACACGTTCGCGGATGATGGGGGAGCTCTGCCTCCCCCTTTTTTTGTAGTTTTGGTGAGCTTTGTCAACGGTATTGTAGGAGAAATGCTTTTGCTTGAGGTTATTGAAATAAAACCTAAATTATTTGTTTAATAAACACATCAAAAACGCAAAAAAAAAAAGAGGAGACAAAGCAATCCCATCATTCGCGCGCGTGGAATATTGGGGAGCTCTACCTCCCCCTTTTTTTTGTAGATTTGGTGAGCTTTGTCAATGGTGTTGCTGGAAATAGTCTTTTGGTTAAGGTTTTTAAAATGTTTTTCCCCATCATCTGTGTCGACAAAAAAAGGGAAGGTAGAGCTCCCCCATCATCTGCGCGCACGTGGATGATGGGGAAGCTCTGCCTCCCCCTTTTTTTGCATTTTTCATGTGGTCTTATATAAACTAAAAACTATATTATATGTGTTGTGTAGATAATGGCACCAAAGAGGGATAGCAAGAAAAGAAAACCTCCAGTCTATCCTTTTAGCAACCGTCAAGTGAGCATGAAGCTTAGGTCCGGTTGTATACCAAAGGGAGCTATCGATCAGGAGGCATCATCACGAGTCCGACATTTGGACACTCCACCAAATAAAAAGAACAAGATTCTCAAAAGGTGTGTTTTTATTGATGATGAGGCTCATGTTGATGAAGACTCCAACAACATCGAAGATGACATAGAGATCACAGGTAAATTATGAGTGTATGCTATAATTTTATGTCAATACGTAGTTTATATTATAAATTTTTCAATGGTAGATTGTTAAATTTGATGGACGTTTTTTTTCGTTTGGAAAGTTTGGTAATTAATAACCATGTGGAGAGTAAGAAAGGGTGAACCATTTTCTATATACATACCATTGATAGTTGCTAGAGAAAATATTAAGTATTGTTTTTGTTTATGTTGGAGAAAAGGTCGTTAAATCTCATGTGAGATCCCTATATAGGGTGTGCGGTTTTTTTTTAAAAAGTTGTCCCCGTACAAAGGAGACTCTGGTAAAATTTCTGTAAATTAAATACTTTACACTATCTAATCCTAATTGCATATGTTTTTGGACAATTGAATGTTTGTCACTTGTTATCTCTATGCAGAGACCAATGTTCACATTGAAGATCATCATGACAATGAAGAAGATAGTGATCCTGAAGGGGATGAGGAGAATAAGCATTCCAAACACCTAGGCAAGCAAATTTCTCTTGGCTTGATGAAAGATGTTCTAAGTCAGTTTTATGTAAAGAAGAAGACATTGCCTCCTCCGGTTCCACTTTGTCGACTCATGGTGCATGAGGCTGTTAGGTTTGCTAGAGATGATGTAGAATGGCTCATTTCCTCATTTCATTCTACTAGGTATTTATAAACTATGGGGCATTTCCTTGTGTCCGTTGGGATTCTAGAGGAGATATCATTCTCATGACCGCAGCGGATTTGGAGGAATGGGGACCACTTTGGCGGGAAAGAAATGCTGAGTTCGAGAGATCACTTGGTAGAGAATGGCAGGAGCTCAAAGGAAAAAAGTTTCTGGTATGGGATGGAAACCATAGGCTAAAAACATGGTGGAAGAGAATCAAAGATAGTAAGATCTTTCACCCCTTTCACTCTTTTTGTTGTAAAGCTTTGTTTTTACAAATGATGATTTTTTGTGTGTGATAGAGTACTCGGACAATGGTTAAGACCATGTTAGTGTTCATTGCCAATTCCTTGAGTTGTCCAGAGCAAAAGAAGCAGAGTTGCTTCTTGCACTTGACACTTCCAATGCGTAAGTTTGTTAATTGTATGTAGACTCTTATTTTTTTGCAAGCAATGCTTGTGTTCAACTCTTTGTTTTCAATTTTTCTGCAGCATTTCTAGGGCACATGTCATGCTAAACATCACTCATGAAGTTTATATGTTTCAAAGATCCGGCATGGAAAATAAAGAATCAATCCTTCAAAAATTGACACCTGATATGAGAGAATGGGCTAGGATGGAGATGACTGTGGAGGCAAGGTACTACCATGGTGCTGCACCATGGTACAACACTCCATGTGGATTGATATCTCAACTTGTGTGGAAGGTGATACCTACTCTACATGTTGGGTAATTAATGTAAAATTTTATTATGGTTTCAATACAGTGTTTTGTATTAGGATGAGTTCACTGCATTTATGTCCAAAGAAAGAGCAAAGCTAGATGCACTTGGACTAAATGATGTTGAGAAGAAGAAGAGACGGGACAAGGCCACAAAGGTAGAAGAGGAACGGTTGAAAGATAGGGGCTACAAGTACTTGTCAATCGCCAATCCTCTTAATGGTGATGAGTTCTGCAAGTTGCTTTTTAGCATTAAATGGGATGAACCTGGAATGCTAAAGATCACTAGAGATAAGCTCTATTGTTTGACAAGCTCTAAAATCACTCCTGAGAGGTATTGAAGCTATTAGTTTCTCATTTTTAATTGTATTCATTCAATTTTGATTTTCTATATGATTAAGTGGTATGTTGTTCTTATTGCTTGTAGAAAGAATATAATTTTGCACCTCATGAGCCTCACTAAGTCTAAGGATCCACAATATCTTCATTTTGGTGATTACAAGCTTTTTAGAAGTTACATGAAAAAGAAGACTTATTGGGCTCACTTGCATGGGGAGGCTACACTTATGATTGAAAGGATGCAAGTAGAAGGTCCACAACTTCCTAATTCTTTTGACCTTTTCTACAAGATGAGCATGAAGAATCATATTCTACAGATAGACGTTTGACCATTGTTTTTAAAAGAATATAGACATGTTTTAATTTACACAAGATCAAGTTGAGTGTGCTTTTTGATAGTTACTATGTATGCAGGCTTTTATTTATCTAATGGATGCAGTGAAGTCTTCCCACTCTAGTGAGAAGATGCCGGAGCTTGTGTTGTCGGCTAAGAGAGTGATTTACAGGTTTGCATCTTCCACTTGCACTTTTTGCAAAAAAAGAGCATTTCATTTTTTTGTCATGGTTTGGTGACAGTGGGTCATTTTGAGAATGATGAAATTTCATTTTGTGTTTACAAAAAATCCTTAAATTCCCTATGGAAGCCTTGAATATGGGGTGGATGGTTCTTTTGACAATATGCGTGTGTATAATGTTTATGTTGAAAACACTTAAATCCCTTGTGGGAGCCCAAGATAGGGTTTATGGTTTATTTTGAAAAAGTATTCTCCATACAAAGGAGACTCTGCCATTTTTTTTTTTGGATACATAACATATATTATGCCATTGCGTTTATATGCTTTTCAAAGTGGATGATGCTCTAAAAATTGTGTAGATGGGTTATGCAATGCGTTGAGGCGCAGGAATTGAATGAAGCCCCATTATTCACTAGAGAGTGGATTGATGTACATGATGAGAATACAATGTTCTCTCCCTCTTTGATTGAAAGGAATCTGACAACATGGGAAGCCAAGGTTTGTCCTTGGTGGTTGGATTATCCACTAGGAGTTATTCCAAAGCAAGAGTTGGAATTACGTAAGAGTAAGTATCTTAACACTAGTGGCTCTTTTATTTTGAGAATGTATATGTCTTACTTTAGTACTAATTTATGTGATATTGTGCTATATGGTTGTTGAGTGAAGGGTTTCAAAATGAGAGTGATGAGTACTTACAAGAGACACAAGAAGAGTCTCTCCCTCCCGTTTCTCAAAGAGTTACTCAAGACACCATTGAGAGTGGCTCTCAAGGTACTCCACTAGCAAGAAATGTACTCAAGAAGGGTAAAGGGAAAATGGATCCTCCAAGTACATCAAGGAAATCCACTCCTTCTTCAATGCCTCCCATTGTGCCATCTGCAGAGCCCGGCATGTCCTCTTTGGGAACCACTATACCCCATATGGCACCCTCTTCTATTGTGCCCACTACATCTTCATTGGTGCACACTACTTCATTTGTTGCAGAGTCTTCACTTGGGCGAGAGGCTTGGGAGAGAAGGCCGATCACACGATCCGTTGGTAAGTTTAAGAAAATTGTTAGCATGTCTGTCTTCCATATTTCCTAATTCAAAGCTACTTTGGATAATGCTTGAAGGGTTCCATTACCAAACTATTGTAGATGTTTTGCTTGTGGATATATCACAAATTGATAAGTTTGCCCTTGATAGGTAGATTTTCATAGTGCTTATTTATTTGCATTTTCTTCTTGCATTGTTCTATGATTTTGAACATAATTCATGTTTGGTTTTCTTGTAGCATCAACAAATTTTTTGTGACAAAGAATACAAATCTATATAGCAAAGATGGTGTGCCATGTCGTGAGGTTGCTAGGCTTATCTTTGCAGATTTTCCTACAAGTTTGCTTGTGGATGGTCTAGGACCAATCCCATTGGGTAAGTAACTTTTCTTCGGACTAGTACCTACAACTAACTATGGTATGCTTACATGTCATCATTCACTTTTGTAGAGGGCATGAGTGTTCCCAAGTGGAACACATTTTCCAGGGGTCTAGTGACAGGGTGCATGGATGTTGCTCGTGAGTTTTTTGCTGATGAGGGGCAGAGAGGTCTTCTTTGTTCTTTCGGTAAGACTAGTCCAAAGTATGATACTAGTGAATGTTATGGTATATGTGTGTTTGCATTCGGTTTCTAATTTATTTTTTATATGGTCAGGTGGTTTCTGGCAACATTTACTGAGTCTCATGACTATGTTTTGGACTTGTTTGCGGGGTGTGGTGGTTTAGGCCGAGCTTCTGCGGAAGATATGAGGCATTGCATGTGTCTAGAGCTAGATCATGTGCTCTATGAAAGATGTTTGACCGATATTGCATGTGGACCTGTGAAATGTTGATTGCGGATGCACATTTGGTTGAGGAAACTCTATTCTGATAGTACACATCTTCATGTTTTGATTTATGTTTTTATGTACATGGCAGCTATATGACATTGACATGGCATTTTGGCATGCTCCATACATTTCATTTGGATACTTCATTTGTGTTTGTTTGGTACATGACTGCCACATGATGTGGAGATGACTTTGATTGGAGATTTCTTTTGTAGTTGGATTATGTTGACACCATTGGCTTGTGTGTTGATTTTTGTGAGATAACAAAATCATTAAAGTGATGGAAATAAGAGTTTATGTGAAAGAAATCCCATGTGGGAGCCCACGTTTTCAATACAGCCTCAAAAATACATACAAATGGTGCTTTTTATAAAGTTTCATTTTGCATAAGCATAGACATGCTTCCATATTTCTTAAAAGTGTTTGGTAGTTGAAGGATTGTACTGTAAGGTTTTGAGTTTTTCCACTATACAATGGTATTTAAAGATATCATTGGTGTAAAATTTGGGTTTAAAAGCTCGAAAAAACAGTTTCAATTGTAAAATCTCGAAACTGAAAGCTCGCAAAAATAAAACCCCTAGATGGAAGCATGAGAAGGAGAGAAGTGAGCGCCGTTAGCTCACACTGTGTATTTATTATCCAAAACTTAAAAATAACTTTACAAAATTGTCTTTATACCCTAGCCAAGGTTTAAAATGAGTAATGTTTGGTGCCCAAGATCTTTGAGCCTGACAACTTACTGTATATGCAGCCTAGGTAAACTAACTGACCTATTCCTTACATCTTGGAACTCTTATTGAGCGCATAACATGTTACAATCATCACAATGGCTAAATAAATTGGGAAATTATAATACATGGCCATTTTGGAAAAATGTGAAAAGTGTGTAGCTCCAATCTTCACCGCTTCTTCATATTCATCTTTGATGTGCATTCATAAGGCTTCAATCTTAAGCAGCTCCTGTTAACTGACGCCAGGTCAATTAACATTCCCCCCTTCCGATTTTTGTGCCCATACTCGGGCACTGTTGAGAAGTGTCCATGGAGGCAATGGAATGTTTTGATTGATTGTTAATGGACTGATTGTCTTCATTTGTTGTTAATTTATTGATGAGGTTTATTTTCATGTAGCATCTTCATTGGTGTGAGAGATGATGTTGCATTTATCCATTGTAGCAGCATAATGGCAAGGCTATTGTTTATTTATTATGAGTATGTATAAGAGAAGTAGAATGATGAGGATCTTAACTAGGGTCTAACACCTGGATGACCAAAGAGAAAAAACCTAGTCGGAAAAAAGTGTTTTTGGGATAAGCTCATTATGAAGTACTGATTAGCATGGGGAATATTAATAAAGTATTGAAGGGATTATTTGTTGATAGATATTAAAATAAGAGGCCAGTAAATATATGAGAGAATAGCATGATGGAACATTGGTTTGCCTAATGTAGTCCACGAAGGTGCATAAGTGGAAGAAAAAAAGAGTGTCTAATGCATATGTTTGATGATGGGACATCCTATATATGCATACATAGAAATGCATGGGAAACAATATGTTATGCAAGAAAGATTTTGAGGGGTTCTTTAGAAAGATGGTGTAGCTATAAAATAATATGACATTGCTTTGCAAGCTGGCACCCCTTTAAGAATGGTTTTTGTTGTTAAGGATATGTGCTCTCATCTTACTGTGCATTGTGCATGAGTGTGGGACTCTATGACACTCCACCAATTGTACGTTAATAGACTTTGACTCTTATGCTCATCTCATCCAGCATGAGAGACATGACTTAGATATGTTGAACTCTTCCAGCTTGAGTGTAAGCCTAATAACTACGACTCTTAGCACAGAGTTTATTATGACTTGAAGCTTTGGGACTAATGCTTTGCTCATTTTATGGCTCAACAGCCCGACTCTGACTGTGCCAAAGAGTGTTTTTTGCACCATTAGGAGAATGTTGGACTCACTTTTGGGCCTTTCAGTTCTAGAGAGAGAGAGTGGCGCTCGATTAATGAGGAAGAGTCTAATGCTATGTTGAGAATCGACATTTTGGAGCTAAGATCTTCTAGAAAAAAGGAAGAAAATATTATTTTTGTTCATCAAATTATACAATTTCACGCTTTCAAGGTAGAAATTCCATAACTCGTACTAGCTCTGTACCGATAAATTTCAGAACTTTCATTGAAGACTCTATCTAGTATCTATGTTCCCGCCCAAATATGACTTTGAGTACTCTACTTCTCTCTCAAAACTTCTTCCCTTTTTCATATTTTTGCTAACCTTGCTGTGTTTTCTAGTGCACACCATGACTACTTCTCGAAGGCCTAGCACTACCATTGACTTTGTTAACAATTATACTACAGATGATTAAGCATGGATACCATCTCGAATAACTATCGGAAGTTTTGTTCTACTGCAAACTAGGAGGATGAAGAGGAGGCAACACAATGATTTTGTGGAGGCTTTCAAGGGACAAGTTAAAGATTTTAAAGTGTGTGCATAAAGCAAGCAAGTGAAAGAGGTCCTCATATAACATGCTTTCTAGCATGCTGACTTAAGGTTGCAAATATCTCCTCCAAGTTTTCCACGGCATCGACCCAACTGTAATTTATTTTGAGCATGTCACTTAGTGCATGATTTTATTCAAAGGTTAAGTGGTGGAAGCAATAACTTGTATAGATCTTGATAGAAACAACACAATTTGTAAAGTTTTGAGACAATGAAAAGTGTACACTTTTTAAACATTGTTTGAGCGGCATAAAATGTCTCTGTATTAGTCATTTTGAAGAGTACATCATGGTTTGCATGGCATCAAAGCTCATTGCATGCAGAAGGTATGTGACCTAGATTCCGATGGAAGCAATTAAGTGAAGTGTATTTGAGAGTGACTCCTTGCACAATGTTGTTTTCTCCTTGCGTCTTGGAATTAGAGAAGAAGAAAGAGTTAGATTCTATGTCTTAATGTATTAAAGACAATAAAAATTCATCCATTTAGTAAGCACCTTTCTATTGTTGAGATTGAATGCATACAATTCCGGCAAAAGTAGAAGTTCTTCACATGTAAGATCTACCCTAAGCTATGCAAGAGTTGTGCTTGACATTGTCTCCATCACAGTAAGTAGGTTGTCTCAAAAGTAGAGCCCCATTGATAAAGTTTTGTTCTCAAGGCTAGACTCTGTATCTTGGTCGAGTGGAATAAGCTGCCCACTAAGAAGATGATATCTAAAATAGTAAAACGACACTATGAAATTTTGAGAGCTTATGATGAACTTGCAAATTATAGACTTTTGTTGCAGGATATAGATTTTGCCTTGTGAGACTGTTTCCTATCCCAATTATCATCTAAAAAGTCCAAACAGCTCTGAGACTTGCAAATGAACATTGCTGCGGTAGTTCTTATTTGCTCATCGAAGAAGAAATCTACAAACACTTCAAGAGGCATAAATAGTGTGAGCCAAACTATTTTTGTGGCAATTGAATACTTGAGGGACTTTTGTATATCCTGAAACAACCTATTCCTAAAGATTTCACTAGTTTGCGAAGCTGGCAAAGACCAATTCTTGCTGTCAAAGGATGGAAGTGACAAAGGAGCTACATGACCCCAACCAAAGGAAGTTCTCGGTTCCAAATATGACATATCATAAAAGAATATTCCATTATCTGCAAGTTCCTTGTGTTGTCCTCCTCAGTACATTTTCTCACCAATAAATGCATGGAAAGCATCAAAAATCCCAACTATGCTCTCAACTGGTTGCCAATCCCTCCTATTCGATGGATAAATATCCGAAACATATCAAAGATGATACCCTTTCCCTGCTATTGCTCCCCTGTCCTCTCCCCTCGTTTGTGTCACTGGTCCCATGTCCTCTCCCCCGGCTGCTGCCACTAGTCCCCTACCCTCTCCTCCTTCCACTGCTTCCTTGCCCTCTTCCCCGGTTGCTACTACTTCGGCCTCGGGGGACGCTGGTCTCGGGCATCCTTTCGTGCCGCTCAAAATCATGGGCCTCTTCCATGGCTTCCCATGCATCTTGCACCTATGAAACTTCCCTTTGTTCTTGCTCTTGCCGCTGACGTGTAGCCCATTCCTCTACTTCTCCGGTGTTCGCATAATATTGATTTATTGCTTTTTGCATATTTCAAACCTCTTCTTGAGTCTGATTGTAGCACTGTATCATTTTATCAATGCGAGCCTATTCGAACTCCTCGTCTCTCGCCCTTTCCTCTCTTGTATGTCTGTTTACCGAGATTATAATATGCTAGATGGGCATTAAAGAAAAATGCCTCACATCGTTGGGGGTGTATTTATGTGATTGAAGTTCTTGTAGAAGCGTGATAATAGGAAAGTAATTAAAGATGTTGCTTCTTTTAATACAAACATTGCAGCAAACAAACAATGAAACACCACGATTACTTATGTTTGGTACATCCAAAATTTGACTGAGGAGCAACAAGGAATTCAAACAAGTTTGCCAGCCACCACAGCTATAGTCATCAACCTGCGTTGGCACGGTTATCCGTTCATGCCGGATGGTAGTCCCTAGATCATGTTCTAACAAAACATGCTCTACAGAGCATACAAGTTTTTTCGCGGCACTACATACGTAACCACTTGAATCAGTAACACATAACAAAGAAACACTACTTCCAAATGTACCTGGATGTGCCTTATGTTTTGACACGACCGTGAAACAACCTCCTTTGCCCAGAGTTTGCGTAATAGACAATCTTATCTTCAATGTCAAATAATCACAAACTCCAATGATCACTACACCAAAACCATCAAAGATGAGGAGAAAGATCCTAAATTCAACATGGTTTTTACAAGGCAAGAATAAACTCACCATTGATTGTATGAAGTGACCAATAAATGCGCTAGATCAAAATTGACTCTGCTAAACCAGCCCATCAAAGCCAAAAAGGAAACTCCCCTATTCTACAACATAGGCGAGATCAGTGAATCTATTACGTATATTTTGTTTTGAACCTCAGTGGGCCAAATCAAGATAGCCTACCTAACATGAATCAATGGTAGAGATTAGACTAAAGATATTTCAGCGGGCTGTCACTACCACAAACCCATGAGTCAATACCGAGCAATTGGGGCAGCTATCAAATTCCACAAGCCACTGACTCGCTTGGTATTGGCCCATGTCTTAGCGGTAGTGAGCTATCTAATGAACCAAACGTGACTTATACAGAAAAACTTGAGACGTAACATAGCAACATTGACGACTGCTACAAAGACATGGGTCAATACCGAGCGAGTGGTATCACTATCCAATTCCCTAAGCCACTGACTCGCTTGGTATTGACCCATGTCTTAGAGAAAGTGAGCCATTTAATGAACCAAGCGTGACTTATAAAGAGCTTGAGAAGTACCACAAAGCAATGTTGATGACCGTATCCGTTGCGTTGGAGTTGGAGAAACTGCGCATGCACAGGAAGTCTTGTTGATCAAGGTTGAAAATTCAAGTCTCCTCTGACCTTCTAGACAACAATATCTATGCATGCAGAGGTGTTGAGCTGATCAGAACTTGCAACTCCTCTTCGTTCTCTTTGTTGATTTTCTCTAAAATAATCAACTCCTCTGATAAAGGCTCCTCGTTTGATGTCCCTTGTGAAGCAGAGCCTTTCCCTTGCCTTTCCTGAGCTTTATTTGTGGTCGTCTCATTCTCCTCCCTTAATGGCATAGGCTCCTCCCTAACAGGCACAGGCTCGTCCCTAACAAGCACAGGCTCATCCCTAACAGGCACAGGCTCGTCCTTGACAGGCAAGGGCTCCTCCCTCAAAGGCACAAGATCCTCCCTTACAGGCACAGGCTCCGGATCTTCCATGCCTTGCTCATTTTCCTTCATGACTAGTTCCTCCATAACTGTCTCTGTTTCTTCAATGACCGCCTCAGGGTCCACCCTGGCTTGCTCATGCCCCTCATTGACTGGCTCAGCCTGCCCATCTGTGTCTTTCCTCTCAACCCGTGATCCTGTCCTTGTGTTGTTTAATCCAATCGTGCACGAGAATGGAGAGGGGGGATGTTCAGAATATCCATGGTTATACTATCCCGGATAGGTATTGGCTGAAGCAGCCCATCGTAGCGGAAGCACAACCTTCGAAGAGTCTCAAAATCCCGTGGCATGATAGTAACACGGTGTGCATGGACAGCAAGGATATATCCATCACTGAAGAATTCAACGAGGTAGTATTCTACAATTTCTTGCAGCCAGAGAAGTGCACTACTGGCCCATCGCATGCTGACTCTCCCACTGATCGCAAATATCTCGCACTACTTGTTGGAAAGGAAGACGTGGAATGGCCGGTTGCACGTGTCGTTTGATCTGTTACCATATACATGTGGTAGTGATGTGTGTGAACACACTAGGACTGCTGGGGCATTTTTCCCCTCTTTAGGAGGTTTTTTCCCCCGAGCATTGTATATACGCCTATCACTCTAGGGCTATCTATCTTTCCATTGCATACTAAGTTATACACTCTCTATTGTGTGCCTTGAGCGTTCTTAGTCTTCTCCAAGCTGTGTGTATCTCTCTACAACCCTAATTCCAACAATTGGTATCAGAGCAAGTTGAGTCCTCCCGAGCTTAGTTGCCAGCTGCTCTAGTACACGCCTGCTCACTTTCTCCGATTTCAGTGAGCTCTGGCGAGCGTTCACAGGTCAACAAATATTTCGGAAAGCTTGAAGAGCTTGGTCTGCTCAAAATTTTGATTTGGGTTCATTTCGGCCTCCGTTTCCACTACAGACAGTACTGCACAGGCTATTTCATCATTTTGTGAAGAATTACTCTCACTTTCGTTTTGTGCATAGCAGGTGTCTTATAGTCTTCTACGATTTGTGTTATATAGTATATGCTGTTCCCGCTCCATTTCTCCTATTTTTGGGCAGTTTTCACATCAGGTGCAGCATTTACCATGGCTGACAACAACAACACAGATGTGTTCAAGATGTTTGTTGCTGAGGACAGGTTGGATGGGCACAACTACCCTATGTGGGCTTATATGATGCAACACGTTCTTGTGTCAAAGGGCGTCTATAATATTGTGCAAGGCATTGATGTACGTCCTGGTTCTGAGGATGTAGACGATGTTCAGGATGTTGCAGGTCTTGCTGCTGTTAGAGTTGTTTTGCCTATGGCAGAAAAATCTCGTTGGGATGTTAAGGATGCACAGGCTCATGCATTGATTGCGTTGTCTATGAAGTGCACCATTGTTCCTCACATCCGTTCAGCAAAATCCACAAAACAGGCTTGGGATATTCTAGCAGGTCTTTATGCAAGCCGCAATGAGGCTAAAATTGCTTTGCTGCATAAAGAGCTGGAGTCGAAGATTATGCATGAGGAAGATGATATGGACACTTTTCTTGCTGGTGTCAAGGATATCAATGAGCAACTTATTTCTGCAGGTGAAGTCATTTCAGACAGTTCCCTTGTGCAAACTGTTCTTGATGCCTTATCAGATTCTTACCAGACTTTTGCTAGTACTTGGAGACTTATGACCCAAGGAAATCAAGAAGTTGTCAAGTTTGATGCATTATGCACATTGCTGTTGCAAGAGTCACTTTCCAGGAAAAACAGGACTAAACAGCGTGCAGTTGAACAAGCTTTTATTGCTTCTCAGAGAAAGGGTGGTAATAGTAATGCAGTCACTTCTTATGGTTCTACTACGAGTGGCAAAACTTCTGTTCCTAATGCTTCTGCTGGCAGCACTTCGTCTGGCAATTCTGGTGATAAGGGCAAAAAGAAGATGCGTTGCCATTATTGTAAAGCCTGATTTAAGCTACTAGACCAAATGAGAGACATATTTCTGAATTTAAGCCTGATTTGAATGCTACTTTCAAGATGAAATATTTGGGGCTGTTGCATCATTACTTGGGTATACAGTTTAGGAAGTGTGATGGTGGTATTGCCTTGTGTCAGAAAAGTTACAGACCTTGCTATGTAAGTTTGGACTTGAGGATTGCAAACCTATTGCCACTCCCATGGAAACAGGTTTGAAGTTGAGTCTACATGATGCTCGCAATCCTGCTGATGTCACTCTTTATCAAACTGTTGTTGGCTGCCTCATTTATGTATGCAACACAAGGCCGGATATTCAGTTTGTAGTCTCACAGGTGAGCAGATTTATTCATAGCCCAGGGTCTAAGCATTGGCAGGCTGTCAAGAGGATTTTCCGCTACCTTAGTGGCACTTTACATCTTGGCTTGTTTTATCCCAAGGGGGGATCATTGCCGCCAGACTTACATGCTTTTTCAGACTCAGATTGGGGTGGTTGTTTTGACATGCGAGTGTCCACAAGTGGTTTTTGTTTCATGCTTGGCAGTTCATGTATATCATGGTTAGGCAAGAAGCAACCTAATGTGGCCACTTCGAGTTGTGAGGCTGAGTACAGGGCAGTCTTCACAGCTACGGTTGAGTGTGTATGGCTCAGACGCCTTATGGCTGATTTGGGTGTTGGATATGACACTGCCAACACTATCTACACTGACAGTCAGAGCGCATTGGCAGTTTGCGAGGAACCCAGTTTTTCATGCTCGCACAAAGCACATTGAGGTGCACTATCATTATGTCAGGGAGAGGCTCTCAGCAGAAGAGATCAGCTTGGCTTATGTGCCAACACAGGACAACCTTGCAGATCTTTTCACAAAGGCATTGTCTAGTGAGAAGCTTGAAGCTTTCCGCAAAGCTTTGGGCTTACTCCCCTTTGTGCACTGATCATGTCCTCATGGCATGGCACTTCCCTTTTCTCATGTGCCAACTCTCATTCACCGCATCACTCCAGGGGGGGATTTGTTACCATATACATGTGGTAGTGATATGTGTGAACACACTAGGACCGCCGGGGCATTTTTTCCCTCTTTAGGAGGTTTTTTCCCCTGAGCATTGTATATACGCACATCACTCTAGGGCTATCTATCTTTCCATTGCACACTAAGTTATACACTCTCTATTGTGTGCCTTGAGCTTCCTTCATCTTCTCCAAGATGTGTGTGTCTCTCTGCAACCCTAATTCCAACATGATCCTTTGCAACTCTTGCAGTACACCTCTGTGCGCCTCATATCAGTGTCTTCTTGCTTCAGCATTCAAAGAGTCACATGGTTCCCTTCTAGGCGTGGCCTTTGTACGAGGCATCTCTACAAATAGCATAACAGAAAACGACATGTCATTTGTTGCACAAGGGACTTAAGATTTCTAGGGTCAGCACAAAGCAAAGAAGTGTACCAAATACGGTTGTATTACCTCTACTCGCTTGGTACTGACCTCAAAAAATTATAATAGCAAATATCATAAATAAAGATGATGGTCAGTACCAAGCGAACAGGTGCAACAAATAGAGTTTACCTTCCCTTATTCGCTTGGTACTGACCTCATAAAAGTGTAATAGAAAACATCATTTATATTTTTGAGGTCAGTACCAAGCAAACAGGTGCAACGAATAGAGTTTCCCTTCCCTTATTCTCTTTGTACTGACCTCAAAAAAGTTTAATAGCAAACATCATTTATATTTGCTGAGGTCAGTATATCAAGCGCACAGGTGCAACAAACAGAGTTTGCCTTCCCTTATTCGCTTGGTATTGACTTTAGAAAAGTGTAATAGCAAACATTATTAATATTTTCTGAGGTCAGTACCAAACGAACAGGTGCAACAAATAGGATTTACCTTCCCTATTTGCTTGGTACTGACCTCATAAAAGTGTAATAGCAAACATCATTAATAAAGACGATGGTCAGTACCAAGCGAACAAGTGCAACAAATAGAATTTTCCTTCCCTCATTTTCTTGGTATTGACCACACAATATACAAGTGCACAAAAGTGTAGTAGCATACCTCTTCACACTGTGTGTAGAGTTTTGTGTCACTAAAGTACTACAGAATAGGAGTAAGAGGAGGATGCGCAAAATGGAGGAGCACTAGAGAGTAAGAGGAGATGCACAAACAGGGTTGGGAGCACAAAAGAGATGGTTTTCTTACAACGTAGTGTCGAGACGGGGGTAGAGTTAAAACGTTGGGCAGTAGAGGATGCGAAAAGAGGTAGAAGACCGCTCATTTGGGGGACAAGGGTATAGTTAAAATGTTTGGCAGGGGTACTGCCTCTAAACTTAGAATTCTTACCTCGGTAAGGGTGACAACTTCACTTATGTGCATGATTACACCCGAGATTGTGGTTGGTAGATCGTACTGCATGGGAATTTGAGCTTGTTTATTACTGATTGTCCTTGTGAGCACAATCCACGTGCCTTTTTTGAGTGACCGTTTAGAGTCAGATGCCGATCGTCGTTGCAGTCGCCATCTCCATCTCTAAGTAGAACAAATAGATTTCCCTTGCCTTCACCTTTTTTGTGCTCTTCCCCTTGGCCACCTCTCACAATCCTGTGTTGAGAAACCTCCACTAGTTTGAGTCCTTTGCTTCCGTGTTGCCATCACCCTGGCCTTTGCCTTTTGTTCCTCTTCCTCTTGGCCACCTTCTGGTTCTTGCTCTCAGCGACCTGCGACATCACCATCCAACTCGGCGCCATTGGATATTGCAGAGACAGGTTCTCTCTCTCTCTCTCTCTCTCTCTCTCTCTCTCTCTCTCTCTCTCTCTCTCTCTCTCTCTCTCTCTCTCTCTCCCTCTCTCTCTCTCTCTCTCTCTCTCTCTCTCTCTTTGTGGTGTCAACTATGTGCGCATCGAAGCCACTGTGTTACGGGGTTGGAGCACAAGGGGAACAACACTCCAAGGGCCAAGAGTGGTCGTTAGGGTAGGATTAGAAGTCTTGCACCGCATGGTTGGAATAATTACTCCTTATGTGACCATGCTTGAGTTGTTATTCAATGGTATGTTTGGGCATAGTGAAGTGAGTAGGCCTATATATCTTTTACTGATAACATTAAATGATCTGCTCCAATCCACCTGTTCCGAATGGACGTGGGTATAGTGTAAATTCAACTTGGGTCAGAACAAAGAGAATAGGGCCCTTCAGAGATTCTTGGGACCCCTATTTGCCTGGTTTTGACTCAAGTGACGTCACCTATTATGACATTAGCGCACAGGACAGAACCAAGCAAATAGAGACCTTGTGGGATACTCGAGGCTCAATATTTTCTTGTTTATGACACCAAATACAGATCAATTTTGAATAGTAGTTTTTGCTTGCTTTTTCTTTCAGTCATGGGTATCATAGTCCTGGAGACAGACGATGTGGACGAGGATACAGAGCAGTTACTGATAACATTAAACACTCTGTTTCAATCCACTTGTTGACAATGGACGTTGGTACAGCTTACATCCAACTTGGGCTAGAACCAAGCGAATAGGGCCCTTCGGAGATTCTTGGGGCCCCTATTCACTTGGTTTTGACTCAAGTGACGTCACCTATTATGACATTAGCGCACGGGACATAACCAAGTGAATAGAGACCTTGAGGGATACTCGAGACTCAATATTCTCTTGGTTATGACACCAAATACATACCAATTTTGAATAGTATTTTTGGCTTGCTTTTTCTTTAAGTCATGGGGATCACAGTCCTGGAGACAGATGATATGGACAAGGATACATGTGAAAAAAAACTATTCACATTCTTATACAACGCCTGTGCTCATCACTGTGCACCAGAACTATCAGGAATGTTTAATGCAGAGTTTTCTATACAGAGGATCATAGATTTCTCATTTCAGTACCTACAAACCCATTTGCAAGAGTATGAGGCAGTCATTTGTGACAATTCCATGACAATTGATGGCATGATATATGTGCACCCAACCGACCTTGACCCTGACGAGAGTGCTTCAAGGAGACTGAATCGTTGTCTAGAAAAGTGTCCCTCCAATGCAGTGCTTGTACAAGACAGCTGTATGAAGCACTTAAAAAAGTGTCGCTTAGTGGAATTCTACCACGGGTTTGTCTGTTACTTGTACTTGCAGATGGATGGTGAGTTAGAGACTTCCCAGTCAACAACTTTCGATACTTGCCCATTGGCGCCAGAGGAAGAGGTAGAGGATGTGGAGGTGTAGCTTGACCCAGAAGAAGAGCGGGTAGAGGTATTAAAGGAAACATTTGATGCAGGCTTAACTCTTGCTTCTCTTGCGGATGCATCATTAGGGTGCAAGCAAGAAATTCCAAATAAGGAAGTGACTTTGCCTCTGGATTGTGCTCCCAGCTTTGCTATGGCGGGCAACACCCACTACGTTTTCTCACAGATATCATGCATAAGCTGAATATATGGGAGGACTACTGCCTAGCTGCAATTGCAAATTTTTGTGAGGCAGACGTGGGATTTGGGGATTATGATGGAGTGGACCAACATCTTATGGCTGACACAGCTGTCCACGACTCATAGCTTACTTCAGGGTGGCAACTGATCAAGATACATTCAATGAAGTGAAGTCCAGAGAGGCCGATTTGCCAATAGATGAGCAGTTTCAATCGACAACAAAATAACTCATCTTGGAAAACATGGGTAGGTCCGTGGCACCCAGATCTTAGGTAATGAATAGTCAGTCTATTCACTTGTGGGGAAGGTCGATGTTGCAAATGGACGAGAATCATATGGTAATTTTTAAAGGCATTCAGATGGTGTTGGAGATGGCCCAGTGATAAAATATCATGATCAATCTTTTTGTTGATAGGTGCTAGTGTATGATGATAGTTTCCTTAGAAGAGCGGGAGGCTCACGACAAGGGCTTGTCATCACTGGAGTACAAGGCACGGATGCGGCATTGTCTCACTACATTGGGCGTTTCAACCACAAAAAGGGTTGTAGAAACAATTCGAGTGCTTGGCAATTGTACTCATCTCACTTATGGCCCATAAATGTTTTACTATTGTTTTGTAGATCATAATATACCACAAGGAATACTCGGAGGACAATGCAAAGTTCTCACTGTTTGCAATGAAAAAAAGTTATTACAAGATTGTGATGGTGGTCACCCCCTCCCACTAAACGCAGAAATACTAATTCTGATTGAGAAACAGTTTTCTCTACGCGTCTTTGGCATTGGGTATGGGTGCCAAGCACTGAGATCCCCCTATTTCATGTCCTACACAGCTCAGGCTCTGGCTGTAGAGGTTGAAGACCCGGAGAGTTTATATCCATACAAAAAGCAGCTGTTTTTGAGGGAAAGAAGACGCCTGATGCCCGTGGGGATTATGCCATCAACAGAGGAACGAGCTCGTCTATAAAGATTGCACATTGAAAAGGTACAAAGTGAGGAGGAAGGAGGTGCATCGAAGAGGATAAAAACGAGGGGCTCAGGTCCATCTTCTCCCACTCCTGACTCGTGATTGTCGCCACCTTGCATGGCGCTCCCCCGCATTTGAATTTACCCAAGCCATCTGTTTCTTCTCTTTGTGGATGTGTTGTAAATACCGTGTAATTTTTGAGCTCTTAAGAAGCTCCTTCTACCTTGCTCTATAAATTGGTCGTCTATAAGTCCATTGGTGTAACTCTAATAGGCTATTGGCCTTATCCTTTCCTCCCCCATGTCTAATGTGCTTAAAATAACCCATTCATGGCATGTAGTGGGTTTTTTCCATGCCTTGTGTGGACCATATTGATAGTGAGCCATATGTCTTGGCAAAATATGAACCATGGTTGAACAGTATGTGTTGCATTGAAATAAAACAAAATGGTCAGTAGAGTACAATTTAAAATTTTGTTTTGTATACGTAGAATGCTAACCCACCATGTAATGTGTGATATGTTGCCCACCCCACCCTGTAAGGTAAGCCTTATTCCAATCCAGCAAGGTTGCTTGAAATGATGTGAGCTTACTTTGGTCCCAAGAATGCTGCTCAACGTAGTGGAAAATTTTATCTAGTAATTTCCACACGTCGCCTTGTGATTTTGGATTGCCCCACCACCAGTATTGTCTTTAACCACTTTATGTAATTGTTTCCATTTGTTGAACAAGTTTCTCCTTTCTTCTCTATGTGAATCTTTGAGGCTAAACCCAAGAAACCTTCTGGCCTTCACGCCGCCTATCGATGCTTTCCTAGGTACCTTGTAACGACTTTGAGACATCTTAGGGTCCTCTTTGATTTTGACATTGCCTCCATGCAAACCAATGTCTGAGAGCACTCCCTCTAATGCTTTGATCACTCTTTTTGACTCACTCCCTGGATTTAATGTCCATGCAAAACATATGTACAAATGAACCACCTTTTCAATTATTCAACAGAGTGCATGAAGTATACACACGTGAACTCTACTCAGAGGAATATCAAGCACTGGCCTAAAAGTTTTATCTTGAAGATGTCTGTTGGGAGCTCTATTCCATTGCACACTCTCAAGAGATTGTGCATCAGCCATGCAATATAAGCATGGATTTTCCATAGCTGCTCCGTGTGTTATGTTGTACATACACTTAAGAGTCTTTAAGTCACCTTCCATGTGCCATTCCACTGTACAGTCACCAAATCCTTCCACTGAAATAACGACTCCGTTTCTTTGTTCACTGATGATAGAAGGAATTTCGGCTTGACTAAAAACCCAATCGAGGATTTCAAAATTTTGCTTATCAATCTGCAGTGAAAAATGAAAACACAAAATCAACAATAACCAAATAATCAATATTTTTGTTATTATAGATGAACTAAGTATACCTGAAATGATCCTAGAGTTAGAATGTTGTTTTCGGATTGCACGCTGAAGTATCATGGATCCTCTTTTGTTATTGATGGATCCAGAGCTCTGTTCATGAGGGTAATGGTGTGACTCTCTCCAGCTTCTTGTTCTTCAGGACCTCGCACTCTTCGAGCTTCAAAACAAACTTGAGAACCCCACAGCACTCCTCTCGACTGATGTCAAAGAAGTGAACTACAGACCTTTGCAATGCTTCAAGATCAACGAAGAGCTTGTTGTTCTCGTTAAATTGTACCTCTCTACCACCCTTGCCTAAGAACATTGCTTCAATATGGAATGGTGACCCAAGTTTCTCAAACACCTCATCATTTACGTGCCGACGAGCAGCCTTTACATGTGATGGCTTTGGCAGCAATGATCCTCTCTGTAGTTTATTTTGAGACTTTTTAGCTAATGCTTTAAAGAGTGCCCTGTATCCCATCTGCGAGATGCCACTCTCACCAAGTATTTCTTGCACTTCCATTGGTTCCAACTGGTTCTTACTCATGAAGGAGGTAAGGAGCCTCCCTTTCAACTTACAAATTTTTTTATGAGTTATCATATCTTCAACTACTTCTTTTGGAAATAGACGGCTGTAATGCACTCCAACATTGAAAGCCTACACCGTTCGAGTTTGGATGTAGTAAGACCTGCCAAAAAAGCACCATGCGTTATGATCGTGTATAGGAAAGTGTATCCGTTTAGTGAAGCACATTGAAGATACAAAAGCAGAAACAAACTTTGAGTTACCTTAAAGCTCGTATTTGTTTTTTCAGGCCACCACTACCAATCTTTATGTTCTCAATGTTGCACAGATCTCGTTTTCTTTTTCGACTACCAAGCACGGTGTCTTTATCTCGCAAACTTGTGATCTTCTTCTCAAGGCCTTGGATTGTCTCTTTGTTTCATGAAATTTTCCAAGAGCATGCTTCACAAGTTTCTCAGCTGCATGTTCTCCATCGCCCGAAAGTTTCTTTTCCTTTCCACATTCAATCCTCTCGTTTCCAAATGTTTGGTGTATCTAAATAGCCCATCCTTGCCATAGCCTATGAAATGTAAGAGGTTAGTGATATTAGCAAAGGGAGGTGACACATTTGTCATAGGATCCTTTGGATAAGTAGACCCATCGTTCCACAAATCCAAATGATGTTCCCTCTTTGCCCTTCTAAGATAAGAAAGACTCCCTCCTATGTTCTGCAACGGTGCATACTCTTGCAATACATCAACATGAAGATGATGTATGTTCTTTCTTTGGGTAAATATTAAAGATGAATCGATTGAGGATTGCAAGTTCAAATTGGTGTTTTCATCATAAAAAGAAGCGTTCTCCATTCCTAGAGTTGATAGAGAAATAGACAGACACTTAAACTCATGAAATATCTCAGGTTCTGGGAGGGAAGGCCATATTCTCATGTTTAGAGGTGATAGAGTTCGTGTGGCTTATGTTTCTAGAGGGAACGCTTGTAAGTTAGCATTTCAAATCATTAGTCATACGGTTAGTTGGATTCCTGACAAGAGAACGAAGGATAAGAATGATAAAGACGGCGGCTACCTACCAAAGAATGTCATTTTGGCTTTTTGTTGGCGCAACAAAGTATCACATAAAATGCATAATTTCACATTTTCATTTTCTCTCTCTAAGCCGATGTGGAACTTCTTACAGGGCCCAAAAGTGAGTCCAACTTGCTTCTAATGCCTGGAGACTTGACTTTTTATATTCTTGTGCTTACTACAAAAATTTCTTTACGTAAAAGTAAGCTTGAATCCTCAAAAAGAGGATTAGTGAAGGACCAAGTTGGCATTGAGGGTTTCTTTTTCCATACCTGTTTTGTCATCTTTGAATCAAGAGCTTTGCTGGTTGGGTTGTCCTTCTCTGATTGTGAAGACTCCATTGTTTGTGTGATTCTCCAATTAGGCCTGTTGTAAGGAGTCTTTGAGGTTGTTGTAGGCCTCTATTGGTTGTCCACATCTGGCTTTTGACTCAGCTCATTGGAAGACTTAGGAATTCAAATCTCTTGAGGACCTTTGTAGCTCCTTTGTTGACTTTTCTTAGCTCTAGGTCTTGTTGAGCTCTTGAGATCTTCATGCAAGTCTAGTGTAGTTGCAGTTAGCTTGTGATTGACTAGTAGCCAAATCTTTTTATAACTTGTGTAGAATCCTTGTCCAAGAGGAAGATTCTTTGAGATCCATCTTTGTTCTGTATCCTCTTGAGAGTTGTGGTAAACTTTAACATATTTCAATGTTGTTATGTTGTACACCTACTTCTTAGGTATCCTAGGATATTGTCGAGGTTGATACCTTGTGGGCCTTGTTTCTTGGGAGTGACTTGACGTGACTTCATATACCCTTACCTGAGGTTTTGGTATCCATATCTGTTTGTTACCTCTATAATACTCCTATTCATTTAAGCTTCAATGTGATGCTATCCATCCCATGTGTTTGTTTCTCTGTGTTGATTTCCTATCTTTAATCCAAATTGGATCATTGACTTTGACTAAACTACTCCGAACAAACACTTCCTTGACTATCTTTTGCTTCCTTGAGTACTTTGGCTGAAGTATCTTTGTTTTTTTGGGTGTCTTCCTAGAGTTTTTAGTTTGCTCAGCAATTGACTTGAAGTTTTGAAAGCCTGATTTGCTTGAAGTATCTTATCCACGAGGGTTCTTTAATGTGGAGGCATATGTTGTCACACCTTTTGTGCTAATCGGTGGAAGGTCTACTTTGGATTTACCTTTGTATGCAAGATATGTCTTTGATTCTTGTGACTTTTGCAACTCTGTTAGCATTAACGGGAATGACTGATTAAAGTCATTAAAGTCAGAAAGGAAAATGAAGTCTTAGGCCTAAGACTCCGTTTCCATTAAGGCTATGATGATTTGTGAATGGCGGTGGAGACGATTCCCCAACATTCTACTCATTTGTTTCCAGATATGCTCACGAATTTAGGAGCATCTTCCAATTGTGGTTGGCCACAATTTTTCCAAGTGCAAAAAGACATAAGGTTCTTGTCTAGCTAAAAATCTAGCTCTACTTCACTTGACAGCTTTTCTTCATTTTCACTGGTGATGTTGCACTTGAACTTCTTGGGATCTTTTTTTGTATTGAGTGCTTTTGTGGTGGCGGTGTTTGTGGGTTGATTTTTTTCTACATTGGCTTTTTCTTGATCACCTGCTTCCGTTGATGTTGACTCGTATGACTGTGATACTGCACCTTTTTCTTGCAATCGTTGAGCATTGTCTGTTTTCATTTGAGTAACTTTTGATCTTAGAAGATCCACTGTACTTTCTGGTAAAACTGTCTCTTCGAAGGATATTTTGGTGGTGACATTTGTGTAGCTTTTTGGACTTTAGCTTCCATTGGTTTTGACTTTTCTGTCACATGTTCTGGTAGCTTGAGGCTTTGCATCATTTTCAGATAGTCTCTGACTTCAAGTTTAATATTCATAGAGACTTGTACAAAGTCATGAACCTGCTGATAATCATTTCCATTTGCATGTCGATATGCATATGTGAGCTTGGTCATATGAAATTGCTTGAACACTATGAGATTTGTCGGCTTTTGGCTTTGAGATGAGAAACTTTTATCCCTCGTGATCTTCATACAAGCATTTTTCTACTGCAGATTTTGATGGGATCTGGGTTAATGGGAAACTTCAAAAAACCATACGATCTTTCAATGGTTTTTTCTTTGAAGGGGTCTGCTGGCTAGAAGTTCTAGGGCTTCTTACTAGTGTAGCAATTCCTGGTACTACCACTGTGCTTGATGGATTTGCAGCTCCCTCCTTCCTACGGTGATCACTATAGCCTACTCCATTATGAGAGTTCAAAACTATTTGGTTCTGGTTTAGTCTCACCTTGGGTAGCATTGTTGATGTTTGGCATATATAAACCTTTTGCACAGTTTCCTATGTATCTCCATGAAACATAGTTTCCTATGTATCTCCGTGAAACATGACAAATTATTCCCCAAGTCAAGCTATATATAGAATTATCTTTGCCCTGATATTGTCTATTCCATGGGTCTCCTATGATATGAGCTTCTATGGTTTCAGGACCCAATTCATCATAAATCTTAGACTCTTGTCTATATCTACGACTGTTTTGGTCAAAGTATATGCTCGTTTGGTCACAACATCGAAGCTTGATTTTCGATGGAGGAGAGTTGGCTCTAAACAAATTTCTGGGTTCACCAAGGTAATATCCTTCAGCTTTAGAGAGGATGGGCTATAATAAATTATATCCTCTGAAATGAACCATCCTTTATGATCTATCACTGGACGCACTTCTATGAGCTAGGATGTGGGCCGTTCAAACACCGGTTGATCCTTTTTGTATAGTTTCCCTTTTTGGTCCACATAGTGTGCATATGAATTATGTGTGCCATACAAAAGCTAGCATCATTCTCATTGATGTGTCTTTTAGAATCATGAATGATTGCACACTTGTCGTAGTGGATGCAGAATCATTTGGAAACCTTACACTCTTTTTGACCTTCGATGATAAATCACGATTCACGTTTCCAGTTTGCTCCATGCTTTGCTTGGCAGTTGATATGTCCTTGTTGTCTGGATTTCTTGGAAAATATTCATGACAATGTCCACATTTCTTCCACAATCTGGACAATACGCCATGAATGGTGGTATTTAATTTGGATCTGTCATGTCAAGCTCTAGCTAAGAAGTTTCAGCTTCTGTACTCGCCAAGTTGTCGGTATCTTCTTTTAAAATAGTGAGCATCAAGTTATAGACTGCTCCATCTTGACCTTTATATTGTCTTTGACTCGGTTCTCCAATTAGATTGACTTCAATTGGTTGATTTGTTGGATCTCCCATTAGTGGCTCTCGACTATAGATTTGACCAATGTAATCCATGTACAACAATCCTGATTGCACATGCACTAAATGGATGCTTTGCTGGCTTGTGCAAGTTTTTGGATAACCACTTGGATCCATCTTTTGCACTTCTATCTACACTTCATCTTTGAGCTTGCAATACATGCTCCCTTGAAGAATGTGAACAGAGTTCTTTGAATCTGGCTTTACTTTGATCAATAGGATCGTGGCTCCTGTACTGCTTTTGCTAGTCATAAGATACATATGGCCTTTCAAATCTGTATATAAAACTTTATCTCCAATGTAGCCATAGAGCTATAAAATCTGGTCCGTTACACTTGTGCATGTATTGCTACTGCTACTAGTTAGCTTTGGTTCTCGTGCATTTGAACTCTCGGCTCGACTTGACTCTATGTTGTCTTGCAAGGTCTCTAAGAACTATGTCTTAACAGATCTTGGTGTTGATAAGCATAATTACTCTGCTTGATTTTTATAAGACTGCTTTTGCCAAAGTAATTTTGGCAGTCGATTGCTCTTACACTCACAAGAGTTGATTAACTCTAGCTCAAAAGTACCAAAATTGATTGCAGCCTTAGAAATTATGGAAATCTAGGCCTTGAATAACCTAACCTGCAGTCTAATGTGATTTGTGCCCCGATTCGCAAGTTCCATGCGTGAAACTGCCCTAATGGCTTGATTTTACTAAAAATCCGTTTCAAACTTCACTTTTATATGCTCGATCCCATTTTGACAGGTTATTTATCATTTGCTCAAGATGCTCAATTTTTTGCTAACTATTGTGATTGATCTGTTTATATCACTTCAATCTGAGCTAAGTGAGTCAGCAAATGTGATCTCCAAATTCTATCCTTGCAAAGAGCCAAAGGACTAATGTGCAACCTAAAAATGGAGTTATTATATGTATTAATTTTGATCCGATGGAACCCAAACTTGACCAGTGACCTTGTATTATGTTGCTCTAACACTGTACAAGCTCAAAAGTCCAAAATCTTGTCTGTGGGACTCAAAAGTAAATAATCAGGTTATTTATTTTTCTTAGTTTTTCTCACTTTTTAGATTTTTTTTGCCATATAGACACCTTGTTGAAGTCTTTGGACAAGTTTCATTGAGTTTGAACTAGATTTGTCCAAGTTATCAATTGTTTAGTGTTCGCAGACTCAGTTTTTGAGAATTTGTCTTTAGTCTCACTTGTGTGATCCAAATCTCACCAAACTTGATATGGTAATCTACTTGATGTGCTTAACCCTGTGGTATACTTAATTGTGCAAAAAATATGAATTCTGGAGCAAATATAAATAATCCGATTATTTACTTTTCAAATTTTCTCACTTTTTAAAAATGTTTTGCCATATAGACACCTTGTTGAAGTCTCTGGACAAGTTTCATTGAGTTTGAACAAAATTTGTCCAAGTTGACAACTGTTTAGTGTTTGCATACTCAGCTTTTGAGAATTTGGCTTAAGTCTCACTTTTGTGATCCAAATTTCATCAAATTTGGTATGAGTGCTCAATACAACATGATAGAACTTGTGGTATGCTTGGTTGGCCAAAAAAGTTTGAAAATTGGACAAAAGTAAATAATCGCTATTATTTACTTTTGGAAAATTTTAGCATATTCTTTATCATATGAGCCTACACACATATTAAACACTTTAAACTAAGCCTTTGAGTCAAGTTTCACCAAATTTGAACAAGATTTATCAAGCCAAACTCAATTTCTCGACAATTAGTACAGATTTTGATTTTTATCAAGTTTTTGGTTTATTTTGTGATCCAAACTCTATGAGCCTTCACAAAAGATGTTTGTAATCATGCATAGAGTCTTTGGTATCAACTTTGATCAATTTTGAGCTAAAAGTAAATAATTGTCATTACTTACTTTTGACCTAAAATGAACACTTTCTGCACTTTTTTCAATACTCGGTCTTTTTGTGACATGTTTTAAGCCTTTGAGCCAAGTTTCACACAAATTGAAGCAAATTATCCAAGTCAGACAGAATTTCTTGACAAACAGTACATATTTCAATTTTTCTCAAGTTTGGTTTGTTTTGTGATCCAAACTCTATGAGCCTTCACAAAAGATGTTTGTAATAGAGTCTTTGGTATCAACCTTGATCAATTTTGTGCTAAAAGTAAATAATCGTGATTATTTACTTTTGACCTAAAATGAACAATTTTTGTAATTTTTTCACTGCTCAGTCCTTTTGTGACATGTTTTAAGCCTCTGAGTCAAGTCAAAACTTAATTTGGCGTAAATTCTCAAGACAATGTAAGTAATTTGAGTTTTTGAAAACCTAAGACAATTATATAAGACTAAGCACTCATGCTTATGGTCTCAAATCTCACTTTCGATGAAGTGCAAAAAATGCGATTATTAACAGGAGTGAGATTTTGACCTAGTCCTTTCTGACCCCGAATGCTTCTAAATGCTTAGCAATGATGCCCCAATACCCCACCTATGCTTATTTTGTCATTTCTTAGCTTAAATTCCTACTTATGATGAAATTAGACCGTGGGTTGATGACACCAAAAGCTAGATTTACCATGATATGTTTATGTCAGTGCATAGAGCTCTTACCTGTGGTTGCAACGCAACAGACGGCACTGCAATGTGACAACCGACAAGGGACATGGAAGCATGAGAAGGAGAGAAGTGAGTGCCGTTAGCTCACGCTATGTATTTCTTATCTAAAACTTAAAAGTAACTTTACAAAATTGGTTTTTATACCTTAGCCAAGGTTTAAAATGAGTAATGTCCGGTGCCTAAGACCTTTGAGACTCCATAACTTACTATATCTACAACCTAGGTACACTAACTGACCTGTTCTTTACATCTTGGAACTCTTATTGAGCCCGTAACACATCACAAGGCTAAATAAATCAAGAAAATACAATACATGGCAATTTTGGAAATATGTGAAAAGTGTGTAACTCCAATCTTCACTACTTCTATATATTCATCTTCGATGTGCATTCATAAGACTTTGATCTTTAGCAACTCTTGTTAACTGATGTCAGCTTAGTTAGCAAAGTAGAATGAAGATTGCGATTTATGAAATTCAAGAGCTTGTATTCAACGTGTTTTGAATATATACAATGCTTTAAACTCGCGATACTATACTATCTGTCAATCTCAATTGTTGTGCTGAGAACATGCATCTTATCACCAAATAGATTTCTAATTGTGTTAGGGGTGTCTGGGCGGGCTTGCTTGATTTCATACTCATTTGCCATGCCAAACATATAATATATCCCTTGTGGAATTTCTTGTGAATAGATTGCACATCGGCTATTGTTTTGCATCAAACAAATTAAACACATGGGGTGATAATAATGGCCACATGCCAATGTATAGTATCCACTCCATCCGTCAAAAAATTTGTATCATACTGGACATTGAGAGGATAAAGATGCATCTGGTAGACGCAAGAACTAACTCTAGATGCAAAACAAGGTGACTAATGTCACTTGTCCCTTGTACAGGTGGAGGATTCACTTGTTGTGTCAAATTTTGAACATCCTGACTTGAGTGATGAATAGTTTTTTCCATTCAAACGTGGGACGCTTGAGGTGTTTGGGTTGCTACTGATAGCCGTGTTATTTTTTCATCTTTCTCTGTGCCAGATGTGTCGTTAAAATATCTCTCTCCTTTTTTAATTGTATGTCACCCCCTTCAACTATCAATGCCATATCCTTTTGTGTGAATGTGACACAACTCTCCCTGATATCATGGGTGGCTACAATTGTCTCCTTTGAGGAAAATTCTATTGGCCATGCTGCACAAAATGTACATACAACATTTTTGAAAAATATAATGCACAATCCGCATTGTGTAATGGATGGCCAAAAACTTCCAAGTAGATCCTCTCAACGTTATCTTTGATTTATTGGTAAAGGCACTTTGATAATTTCACCATCCTTTCTTTATCTCCGCATCCTCATATGGCCATATTGTTATAATCATATCCTTCATCACTTATCTTTTGATGTCTTTACATTGCACATGGTTTAAATTTTCCCATTTTGATAGTCGACAAGTTGTGCACATCACTTCTTGTGCGACATACCGTGGGCTAGAGATTTCATGCACTGAAACATGTTAATATCCATTTTTTGTTGATCATTTGGCACCATTTGTGTACCACATGCTTGCTCTTCATCAGCCATAGTATCTTAGAATTTCAATGGACAAATATTAAATATCTTTGACAAACATTTGTTCTCTCAATTTAGCACCCTCAAAGATACCACAATTGATGCAAAAAAATATCACAATTGATCCAATTGTACCACAAGACAATTGACTAAATACAACCCATCCAAATATACTTCAAGTGAGGTGAACCACTCATAACATTCAAGCCTGGTAAAAAGACAACACAAGTTCAATAAGCGATTGCTAGACAAGATTAGGGACTATCTTTAAATGCTCTATGAAGAATAACAAAATATTTGATGCATTTCTTCTAGCTTTGTGCTCTCTTAACTTCATCCAACTGTCCACTTTTATCTGAATACCCTCATGGCATTTTGATTGGGGTGGTAAAATACTTCTTTTGGGAGATAGACTTTCGTAGCTGCACTCCAAAAGATGTCAAATAGAAAACCTAATGCGTGAATGTCACTTGCTTTTGAGTATGCATCTGTGCACTGTGGATCATATATTTTTGGAGCAATCCAAGGCTGCTTTGTGATCTCTTGTTCCCCTACTTCCTTTGCCTCCAAAACTGTAAATTTCAATTGAGATACATGATGGAAAACATTATTTGATACAAGCTTGGCTGGCGTTCTAAGCATCATGCCCCAATCAATGATGCCAACACAGGGTTTATTTGCACGAGTAAAATCTAGCATTATGTTGAAAGTCATTGTGCACTATACCAACTGAGTGAGCAACTGCAACTCCATCAATAAGAGTGTGTAATATTGCTGGAATTTGTTCAATCATTGCTTTGAGCCATGTAGTTTCTATCTCTGGTAAGTGCTGATTTACTGGTGAAAAACACCTCCAACCACTTTGTAGTCTCTGCATGCAGCGTATGAATGCTCAGGATTGGGTGAATGGTAGTCAACACATCATGTCTCCTAAGGTTGCCCCATTGTAGTATGGGAAGATTGTGATCCAAGAGGCCTCAGTGGTAAAGCAAATGCATCCTACAATGGAGGGGTAAAGTGTTTGCATTCCTTGCTCTGGCTTTCAAATTTTGCCTCATTCCCTCCCTTGTAGCATTTTCCTACATATGTAATGTGCTCTGGAAAGAAAAAAAATCTTTTAATAGTGTATAATGTCCATACACCAAAAGATCTTGCTCCAATCCTTGCACCTTCCACCAGAACTTTGTGGGGAATGCTGATTAGATGTGTGCATTTGGCATTCAATGTTGTGTGCATGATTGTGTCGGTGTCGTTGGCATCTGATCGACTACCTATGGATGCTTGCATATCTTGGGCCATCTTCAATTGCTTGGGTAAGGAGGCTTGGTCTTGATATTTCACCCATTTCATCTTTTAAATCTCTGCATCACACTTTCATATTGCCCAACACTGTCCTAATCTTGTGGTGGGGGTCAAATGACCTTATCCCTATAGGAATCAACAACTTATACTCACCTTCGACTCAAAACATGGACTTTGTGTTCTCACAGATAGCACTAGTGAGATCTTTAATGAAGAAATCACTTTCATTAATTTTTTGTATGCGACCATTTGTACATGGAGATATTGCTAAAATACATTCTTTTTGAATGGCGCGCATAATAATTTTCTTTTGCTATGGTGTCATTTTTGCACTAGACCATAAAAAACAACATGTCAAATACAGTTTCATGGGTGCACCGACACTCTCACACTAATTCAGAAAAACCATAATCATGACTTGAAGACCTCAAAAAATTGTGCACAATTATATTAATATAGATTGATAACCATTTTCACTTTAAAATGCTATGTCTACTTGTGTAAAATGTATTAAAAACAAGTAACTCCACTAGTTTGGTACCAAAACAGGAACTTACGTGTCCTTTTTTTACAAATTTAAATTAATTGCTACTTGCATTAGACAATTGTATTTAAAAAAACCCTCTTCATATGATTAAATATGTTAGCCAGAGGGTCTTTTAAAAATATGACCTTGCATTTTAGAATCTACCATGATCAAGAACTATACTCTTCAATTTGACCCTTGTAAGACTGCAATTGATGCTTTGAAGAAATCGTCTTTATAAGCTCAAGAAAAAATAAGCGACCTTGTAGAAAATTTTACGTGACTTTTCAACAGCTGTGCTATAGATAATTGAAAGTTTCATGTGAAAAAAAAAACTTTAGAGTATATAAAATAATAGAAAGTTCTACGTGTTTGAAATTTCCATTTCAAGCATATCGTTCTACATAAAGAAACATATGTTTTTGATGTATTTGTTAGTTTTACAAAGTGATACATAGATTATCCTCTTCATTGAGGACTCAAGGTGGCAAGTACAAGGGCTTTGGTATGCAACAATTATTGTATCATTTTAAATATTCAAAACTACATAAGAGACTTTGATATTTTAATTCTTGAGACATAATCATTCAAAACCTCAAATAATATCAAACTTTCCACGTGGATCAACTAAATGTATCAAAGTACGTGATGCATACACAATTGGGGTGCCTAAAACCTTGGTTTCAATGTTATTATGGAGAACTTAAGATTTTCAAGAGTTTCTGCACAATGAAAAAGTCAAAATAGAGTTCAAGAAACGAGATTTAATTGAATTAGGGAGCCAAAAAAGTATGTAGTTTCTTGGTTTCAACATATAAAGTCATTTTTAGTTTTCAAACTGCATTAGAATAGCCCCAATTCCATGAGGGGACCTTTGGAAGACCAAAATTATGCTCTTATTTGGCACTTGCTCAAGTTTGAAATTATGTCTATAACTTGCGTGTGACTTGGAAACTAGTCTTCGAAGGAGATTCCTCGGTTTTGTAACAAAGTACTAACACCTAGCTTTTACAAACATAAAAAATGCCATCTCTACAAAAAGATATAGGAATTTTATGATTTTGGTAAAACAGCTTGAAATTTTACTAAAATTTATGGAGGGATATTTTAAATTTAGGCGGGAAGGTTTTGAATTTATAGCGAGATCTCCCTTACATAAGATAGTATAGGTTGGACAAGTGGTGGACCTTCAAGCTAGAGCATCCATGCTACTGGACATGATAGGTAGGGAATCTAGTTGAATATTGTATGTATAATATATATGTAATAGATCTAGCTTGGACAAGTGGTGGACCTTGGAACAAAACCCCATGTAAAACATATCATGCACATTCCAAGTGGTCAAAAAAAAAATCATTTAAGATATAGCCTTATAGGTTGGACAAGTGGTGGACCTTAACACCCAGATATTCTTCATATAATGACATAGAGTGGAAAACTGGTGAATCTTGAGACCAAACCATGCTACTAGCGATAATAGCTTGGACAAGTGGTGGACCTTGAAAGTAAACCCCCCATCTACGAAATATCGTGGGTTTAAGGTATTTCGATGGAGCCTAGCATCTTGGAGACATCGTGCATCTTGCTTCTCTTCATGTTTCAATGGAGCCAATCTTGGACAAATGGTGGAGCATCCTTCTCTCCATGTTTCAATGGACCCTAGCTTGGACAAGTGGTGGACCTTTGCTTCTCTCTATGTTTCATTAGAGTTAGCTTGGACAAGTGGTGGACCTTGGAACCAAACCCCCATGTAAAACCTATCATGGTCACTCCAAGTGGTGAGAAAGAATAACCTTTAAGATATACCCTTATAGGTTGGACAAGTGGTGGACCTTAACACCCTAATATTCTTAATATAATGACAAAGAGTGAAAAAGTGGTGAATCTTGACACAAAACCACTCATGCTACTAGCACTAATAGCTTGGACAAGTGGTGGACCTTGAACGTAAACCCCCCATGTTTCAATAGAGTTAGCTTCGACAAATGGTGGAGCATCCTTCTCTCCATGTTTCAATGGAGCCTAGCTTAGACAAGTGGTGGACCTTTGCTTCTCTCTATGATTCAATAGAGTTAGCTTGGACAAGTGGTGGACCTTGGAACCAAAGCCCCATGTAAAACCTATCATGGTTACTCCAAGTGGTAATAAAGAATAACCTATAAGATGTAGCCTTATAGGTTGGACAAGTGGTGGACCTTAACACACGCATATTCTTAATATAATGACATAGAGAGAAAAAATGGTGAATCTTGAGACAAAACCACTCATGCTACTAGTGATAATAGCTTGGACAAGTGGTGGACCTTGAATGTAAACCCCTCATCTATGACATATCGTGGGTTTAATGTTTTTCAATGGAGCCTAGCATCAAGGAGACATTGTGCACCTTGCTTCTCCTCATGTTTCAATGGAGCCTACCTTGGACAAATGGTGGAGCATCCTTCTCTCCATGTTTCAATGGACCCTAGCTTAGACAAGGGGTGGACCTTTGCTTCTCTCTATGTTTCATTAGAGTTAGCTTGGACAAGTGGTGGACCTTGGAACCAAACCCCCATGTAAAACCTATCATGGTCACTCCAAGTAGTAAGAAAGAATAACCTTTAAGATGTAGCCTTATAGGTTGGACAAGTGGTGGACCTTAACACCCACATATTCTTAATAAAAGTGGTGAATCTTGAGACCAAACCACTCAGGCTACTAGCAATAATAGCTTGGACAAGTGGTGGACCTTGAATGTAAACAGCTCATCTTTGAAATATCGTGGATTTAATGTATTTCGATGGAGCCTAGCATCTTGGAGACATGGTGCAGCTTACTTCTGGTCATGTTTCAATGGAGCCTATCTTGGACAAATGGTGGAGCATCCTTCTCTCCATGTTTCAATGGACCCTAGCTTGCACAAGTGGTGGACCTTTGTTTCTCTCTATGTTTCAATAGAGTTAGCTTGGACAAGTGGTGGACCTTGGAACCAAACCCCCATGTAAAACCTATCATGGTCACTCCAACTGGTAATAAAGAATAACCTTTAAGATGTAGCCTTATAGGTTGGACAAGTGGTGGACCTTAACACGCGCATATTCTTAATATAATGACATAGAGTGGAAAAGTGGTGAATCTTGAGACCAAACCACTCAGGCTACTACCAATAATAGCTTGGACAAGTGTGGACCTTGAATGTAAACCCCTCATCTACGACATATCGTGGGTTTAATGTTTTTCGATGGAGCCTAGCATCTTGGAGACATGGTGCACCTTGCTTCTCCTCATGTTTCAATGGAGCCTACCTTGGACAAATGGTGGAGCATCCTTCTCTCCATGTTTCAATGGACCCTAGCTTAGACAAGGGGTGGACCTTTGCTTCTCTCTATGTTTCATTAGAGTTAGCTTGGACAAGTGGTGGACCTTGGAACCAAACCCCCATGTAAAACCTATCATGGTCACTCCAAGTAGTAAGAAAGAATAACCTTTAAGATGTAGCCTTACAGGTTGGACAAGTGGTGGACCTCAACACCCACATATTCTTAATAAAAGTGGTGAATCTTGAGACCAAACCACTCAGGCTACTAGCAATAATAGCTTGGACAAGTGGTGGACCTTGAATGTAAACCCCTCATCTTTGAAATATCGTGGATTTAATGTATTTCGATGGAGCCTAGCATCTTGGAGACATGGTGCAGCTTACTTCTGGTCATGTTTCAATGGAGCCTATCTTGGACAAATGGTGGAGCATCCTTCTCTCCATGTTTCAATGGACCCTAGCTTGCACAAGTGGTGGACCTTTATTTCTCTCTATGTTTCAATAGAGTTAGCTTGGACAAGTGGTGGACCTTGGAACCAAACCCCCATGTAAAACCTATCATGGTCACTCCAACTGGTAATAAAGAATAACCTTTAAGATGTAGCCTTATAGGTTGGACAAGTGGTGGACCTTAACACGCGCATATTCTTAATATAATGACATAGAGTGGAAAAGTGGTGAATCTTGAGACCAAACCACTCAGGCTACTACCAATAATAGCTTGGACAAGTGTGGACCTTGAATGTAAACCCCTCATCTACGACATATCGTGGGTTTAATGTTTTTCGATGGAGCCTAGCATCTTGGAGACATGGTGCACCTTGCTTCTCCTCATGTTTCAATGGAGCCTACCTTGGACAAATGGTGGAGCATCCTTCTCTCCATGTTTCAATGGACCCTAGCTTAGACAAGGGGTGGACCTTTGCTTCTCTCTATGTTTCAATAGAGTTAGCTTGGACAAGTGGTGGACCTTGGACCCAAACCCCCATGTAAAACCTTTCATGGTCACTCCAAGTAGTAAGAAAGAATAACCTTTAAGATGTAGCCTTATAAGTTGGACAAGTGGTGGACCTTAACACCCACTTATTCTTAAAAAAAGTGGTAGACCAAACCACTCAGGCTACTAGCAATAATAGCTTGGATAAGTGGTGGACCTTGAATGTAAACCCCTCATCTACGAAATATTGTGGGTTTAATGTATTTCGATGGAGCCTAGCATCTTGGAGACATGGTGCATCTTGCTTCTGGTCATGTTTCAATGGAGCCTATCTTGGACAAATGGTGGAGCATCCTTCTCTCCATGTTTCAATGGACCCTAGCTTGCACAAGTGGTGGACCTTTGTTTCTCTCTATGTTTCAATAGAGTTAGCTTGGACAAGTGGTGGACCTTGGAACCAAACCCCCACGTAAAACCTATCATGGTCACTCCAAGTGGTAATAAAGAATAACCTTTAAGATGTAGCCCTATAGGTTGGACAAGTGGTGGACCTTAACACGCGCATATTCTTAATACAATGACATAGAGTGGAAAAGTGGTGAATCTTGAGACCAAACCACTCAGGCTACTACCAATAATCGCTTGGACAAGTGTTGGACCTTGAATGTAAACCCCTCATCTACGACATATCGTGGGTTTAATGTTTTTCGATGGAGCCTAGCATCTTGGAGACATGGTGCACCTTGCTTCTCCTCATGTTTCAATGGAGCCTACCTTGGGCAAATGGTGGAGCATCCTTCTCTCCATGTTTCAATGGACCCTAGCTTAGACAAGGGATGGACTTTTGCTTCTCTCTATGTTTCAATAGAGTTAGCTTGGACAAGTGGTGGACCTTGGAACCAAAGCCCCATGTAAAACCTATCATGGTCACTCCAAGAAGTAAGAAAGAATAACCTTTAAGATGTAGCGTTATAGGTTGGACAAGTGGTGGACCTTAACACCCACATATTCATAATAAAAGTGGTGAATCTTGAGACCAAACCACTCAGGCTACTAGCAATAATAGCTTGGACAAGTGGTGGACCTTGAATGTAAACCCCTCATCTTTGAAATATCGTGGATTTAATGTATTTCGATGGAGCCTAGCATCTTGGAGACATGGTGCAGCTTGCTTCTGGTCATGTTTCAATGGAGCCTATCTTGGACAAATGGTGGAGCATCCTTCTCTCCATGTTTCAATGGACCCTAGCTTGGACAAGTGGTGGACCTTTGTTTCTCTCTATGTTTCAATAGAGTTAGCTTGGACAAGTGGTGGACCTTGAAACCAAACCCCCATGTAAAACCTATCATGGTCACTCCAAGTGGTAATAAAGAATAACCTTTAAGATGTAGCCTTATAGGTTGGACAAGTGGTGGACCTTAACACCCTAATATTCTTAATATAATGACATAGAGTGAAAAAGTGGTGAATCTTGAGACAAAACCACTCATGCTACTAGCACGAATAGCTTGGACAAGTGGTGGACCTTGAACGTAAACCCCCCATGTTTCAATAGAGTTAGCTTCGACAAATGGTGGAGCATCCTTCTCTCCATGTTTCAATGGAGCCTAGCTTAGACAAGTGGTGGACCTTTGCTTCTCTCTATGATTCAATAGAGTTAGCTTGGACAAGTGGTGGACCTTGGAACCAAAGCCCCATGTAAAACCTATCATGGTTACTCCAAGTGGTAATAAAGAATAACCTTTAAGATGTAGCCTTATAGGTTGGACAAGTGGTGGACCTTAACACGCGCATATTCTTAATATAATAACATAGAGTGGAAAAATGGTGAATCTTGAGACAAAACCACTCATGCTACTAGTGATAATAGCTTGGACAAGTGGTGGACCTTGAATGTAAACCCCTCATCTATGACATATCGTGGGTTTAATGTTTTTCAATGGAGCCTAGCATCTTGGAGACATCGTGCACCTTGCTTCTCCTCATGTTTCAATGGAGCCTATCTTGGACAAATGGTGGAGCATCCTTCTCTCCATGTTTCAATGGACCCTAGCTTAGACAAGGGGTGGACCTTTGCTTCTCTCTATGTTTCATTAGAGTTAGCGTGGACAAGTGGTGGACCTTGGAACCGAACCCCCATGTAAAACCTATCATGGTCACTCCAAGTAGTAAGAAAGAATAACCTTTAAGATGTAGCCTTATAGGTTGGACAAGTGGTGGACCTGAACACCCACATATTCTTAATAAAAGTGGTAAATCTTGAGACCAAACCACTCAGGCTACTAGCAATAATAGCTTGGAAAAGTGGTGGACCTTGAATGTAAACCCTTCATCTACGAAATATCGTGGATTTAATGTATTTCGATGGAGCCTAGCATCTTGGAGACATGGTGGAGCTTGCTTCTGGTCATGTTTCAATGGAGCCTATCTTGGACAAATGGTGGAGCATCCTTCTCTCCATGTTTCAATGGACCCTAGCTTGGACAAGTGGTGGACCTTTGTTTCTCTCTATGTTTCAATAGAGTTAGCTTGGACAAGTGGTGGACCTTGGAACCAAACCCGCATGTAAAATCTATCATGGTCACTCCAAGTGGTAATAAAGAATAACCTTTAAGATGTAGCCTTATAGGTTGGACAAGTGGTGGACCTTAACACGCGCATATTCTTAATATAATGACATAGAGTGGAAAAGTGGTGAATCTTGAGACCAAACCACTCAGGCTACTACCAATATTAGCTTGGACAAGTGTGGACCTTGAATGTAAACCCCTCATCTACGACATATCGTGGGTTTAATGTTTTTCGATGGAGCCTAGCATCTTGGAGACATGGTGCACCTTGCTTCTCCTCATGTTTCAATGGAGCCTACCTTGGACAAATGGTGGAGCATCCTTCTCTCCATGTTTCAATGGACCCTAGCTTGGACAAGTGGTGGACCTTTGTTTCTCTCTATGTTTCAATAGAGTTAGCTTGGACAAGTGGTGGACCTTGGAACCAAACCCCCATGTAAAACCTATCATGGTCACTCCAAGTGGTAATAAAGAATAACCTTTAAGATGTAGCCTTATAGGTTGGACAAGTGGTGGACCTTAACAGGCGCATATTCTTAATATAATGACATAGAGTGGAAAAGTGGTGAATCTTGAGACCAAACCACTCAGGCTACTACCAATAATAGCTTGGACAAGTGTGGACCTTGAATGTAAACCCCTCATCTACGACATATCGTGGGTTTAATGTTTTTCGATGGAGCCTAGCATCTTGGAGACATGGTGCACCTTGCTTCTCCTCATGTTTCAATGGAGCCTACCTTGGACAAATGGTGGAGCATCCTTCTCTCCATGTTTCAATGGACCCTAGCTTAGACAAGGGGTGGACCTTTGCTTCTCTCTATGTTTCAATAGAGTTAGCTTGGACAAGTGGTGGACCTTGTAACCAAACCCCCATGTAAAACCTATCATGGTCACTCCAAGTAGTAAGAAAGAATAACCTTTAAGATGTAGCCTTATAGGTTGGACAAGTGGTGGACCTTAACACCCACATATTCTTAATAAAAGTGTTGAATCTTGAGACCAAACCGCTCAAGCTACTAGCAATAATAGCTAGGGATAACCATTAAAATATAGTCTTTCAAGGGGTGAGAAAGAATAACCATTAAGATATAGTCTTATAGGTTGGACAAGTGGTGGACCTTAACACCCAAATATTTTTAGTATAATGACAGAGAGTGGAAAAGTGGTGAATCTTGAGAGCAAACCACTCATGCTACTAGCGATAATAGGTTGGACAAATTGTTGATCTTGAATGTAAACTCCCCATGTACAAATTAACGTGGGTTTAAGGTATTTCGATGGAGGCTAGCATCTTGGAGACATGGTGCAGCTTGCTTCTCTTCATGTTTCAATGGAGTCTATCTTGGACAAATGGTGGAGCATCCTTCTCTCCATGTTTCAATAGACCCTAGCTTAGACAAGTGGTGGACCTTTGCTTCTCTCTATGTTTCAATAGAGTTAGCTTGGACAAGTGTTGGAGCTTGGAACCAAACCCCCATGTAAAACCTTTCATGGTCACTCCAAGTGGTCAGAAAGAATAACCATTAAGATATAGTCTTATAGGTTGGACAAGTGGTGGACCTTAATACCCAAATATTCTTAATATAATGACACAGAGTGAAAAAGTGGTGAATCTTGAGACCAAACCCCTCATGCTACTAGCGTTAATAGGTTGGACAACTGGTGGACCTTGAATGTAAACCTTCCAGCGGACTTATGGCAGTAGGCCATTGTGGGCAAAGGTATCATTGTGCAAGGTAGGG
Organism: Adiantum capillus-veneris; assembly: GCF_014529385.1. Taxonomy (NCBI): domain Eukaryota; kingdom Viridiplantae; phylum Streptophyta; class Polypodiopsida; order Polypodiales; family Pteridaceae; genus Adiantum; species Adiantum capillus-veneris. The sequence continues at coordinate 32,856,416 of NC_140959.1, forward strand.
CCCAGTCGGTTACTATGCATTTCAATAGAGTTAGCTTCGACAAATGGTGGAGCATCCTTCTCTCCATGTTTCAATGGAGCCTAGCTTGGACAAGTGGTGGACCTTTGCTTCTCTCTATGAGAAGAATAAAGTTAGCTTGGATAAGTGGTGGACCTTGGAACCAAACCCCTATGTAAAACATATCATGGACATTTCAAGTGGTGAGGAAGAATACCCTTTAAGATATACCCTTATAGGTTGGACAAGTGGTCGACATTAACACCTAGATCTTCTTTATATAATGACATAGAGTGGAAAAGTGGTGAATCTTGAGACCAAACCACTCATGCTACTAGGGATAATAGCTTGGAAAAGTGACTGACCTTGACGTTAAACCCCACATGTAAACAATATCGTGGGTTTAAGGTATTTCAATGGATCCTAGAATCTTGGAGACATGGTGCAAATTGCTTCTTTTCATGTTTCAATGAAGCCTATCTTCCACCAATGGGGAATCATCCTTCTCTAAATGTCTCAGTGGAGCCTAGCTTGGACAAGTGGTGGACCTTTGCTTCTCTCTATGTTTCCATAGAGTTAGCTTGGACAAGTGGTGGACCTTGAAACCAAACCCCCATGTAAAACATATCATGGTCATTCCAAGTGGTGAGAAATAATACCCTTTAAGATCTAGCCTTATAGGTTGGACAAGTGGTCGACCTTAAAACCTAGATCTTCATAATATAACGACATAGAGTGAAAAAGTGGTAAATCTTGAGACCAAACCACTCATGCTACTAAGAATAATAGGTTGGACAAGTGGTGGACCTTGAATGTAAACCCCCCATGTACGAAATATCATGTGTTTAAGGTATTTCAATGGAGCCTAGCATCTTGGAGACATGGTGCAGATTGCTTCTCTTCATGTTTCAATGGAGCCTATCTTGGACAAATGGTGGAGCATCCTTCTCTCCATGTTTCAATGGAGCCTAGCTTGGACAAGTGGTGGACCTTTGCTTCTCTCTATGTTTCAATAGAGTTAGCTTGGACAAGTGGTGGGCCTTGGAACCAAACTCCCATGTAAAACCTATCTTGGTAACTCCAAGTGGTGAGAAAGAATAAAGTTTAAGATATAGCCTTATAGGTTGGACAAGTGGTGGACCTTAGCACCCAGATATTCTTAATAGAATGACATAGAGTGGAAAAATGGTGAATCTTGAGACCAAACCACTCATGCTACTAGAGATAATAGGTTGGACAAGTGGTGGACCTTGAATGTAAACCCCCCATGTCCAAAATATCATGGGTTTGAGGTATTTCAATGGAGCCTAGCATCTTGGAGACATGGTGTAGCTTGCTTCTCTTCATGTTTCAATGGAGTGTATCTTGGACAAATGGTGGAGCATCCATCTCTCCATGTTTCAATGGACCCTAGCTTGGACAACTGGTGGACCTTTGATTCTGTCTATGTTTCAATAGAGTTAGCTTCGACAAGTGGTGGACCTTGAAACAAAACCCCCATGTAAAACCTATGCTGGTCACTCCAAGTGGTGAGAAAGAATAACCCTTAAGATATAGCCTTATAGGTTGGACAAGTGGTGGACCTTAACACCCAAATATTCTTAATATAATGACATAGAGTGAAAAAGTGGTGAATCTTGAGACCAAACCACTCATGCTACTAGCGTTAATAGGTTGGACAAGTGGTGGACCTTGAATGTAAACCCCCCATGTTTCAATAGAGTTAGCTTCGACAAATGGTAGAGGATCCTTCTCTCCATGTTTCAATGGAGCCTAGCTTGGACAACTGGTGGACCTTTGTTTCTCTCTATGTTTCAATAGAGTTAGCTTGGACAAGTGGTGGACCTTGGACCCAAACCCCCATGTAAAACCTTTCATGGTCACTCCAAGTAGTAAGAAAGAATAACCTTTAAGATGTAGCCTTATAAGTTGGACAAGTGGTGGACCTTAACACCCACTTATTCTTAAAAAAAGTGGTAGACCAAACCACTCAGGCTACTAGCAATAATAGCTTGGATAAGTGGTGGACCTTGAATGTAAACCCCTCATCTACGAAATATTGTGGGTTTAATGTATTTCGATGGAGCCTAGCATCTTGGAGACATGGTGCATCTTGCTTCTGGTCATGTTTCAATGGAGCCTATCTTGGACAAATGGTGGAGCATCCTTCTCTCCATGTTTCAATGGACCCTAGCTTAGACAAGTGGTGGACCTTTGCTTCTCTCTATGTTTCAATAGAGTTAGCTTGGACAAGTGGTGGAACTTGGAACCAAACCCCCATGTAAAACCTATCATGGTCATTCCAAGTGGTGAGAAAGAATACCCTTTAAGATATAGCCTTATAGGTTGGACAAGTGGTGGACCTTAACACCCAGATCTTCTTAATATAATGACATAGAGTGGAAAAGTGGTGAATCTTGACATCAAACCACTCATGCTACTAGTGATAATAGGTTGGACAAGTGGTGGACCTTGAATGTAAACCCCCCATGTACGAAATATCATGGGTTTAAGATATTTCAATGGAGCCTAGCATTTTGGAGACATGATGCAGCTTGCTTCTCTTCATGTTTCAATCAAAACTGGCTTCGAAAAATGGTGGAGCATCCTTCTCTCCATGTTTCAATGGAGCCTAGCTTGGACAAGTGGTGGACCTTTGATTCTCTCTATGTTTCAATAGAGTTAGCTTGGACAAGTGGTGGACCTTGGAACCATACCCCTATGTAAAACCCATCATGTGAATTCCAAGTGGTGGTAAATAATACCATTTAAGATATAGCCTTATAGGTTGGACAAGTGGTGGACCTTAACACCCAGATCTTCTTAATATAATGACATAGAGTGGAAAAGTGGTGAATCTTGAGACCAAACCACTCATGCTACTAGGGATAATAGGTTGGACAAGTGGTGGACCTTCAATTTAAACCCCACATATACAAAATATCATGGGTTTAAGGTATTTCAATGGAGCCTAGCATCTCAAAGACATGGTGCATCTTGCTTCTCTTCATGTTTCAATGGAGCCTATTTTGGACAAATGGTGGAGCATCCTTCTCTCCATGTTTCAATGGACCCTAGATTGGACAAGTGGTGGACCTTTGCTTCTCTCTATGTTTCAATATAGTTAGCCTATATTAGACAATTAGTAGACTTCGAATCTCTCCATGTTGTCTAGAGCTGAGCTTGGACAAGTGGTGGACCTTACTTCTCCCTCCCTATAGTTTACTAGCTTAAATGATCACTATGTATACTTGCTTAGATCTAGCTTGAACAAGTGGTGGAACTTGTATTCACACAAACTTAATCCATTACAAAAAAGTATATGTTAAAATAACATTTGGTTTTTTTGGTTTCAGGAAAGATGGCTCCAAAAAAACAGGTTGCAAGGGTTGCTGTCTCAGTTGACTATACTTGCAATGATCTTAGGAAATGGTATTTGGACACACATGGTATAGAGGGTGCACAATTTCATAAGGTGCATCTATTTATTGCCAAAAAGGAGAATGACAGCTTGTTTGAAGATGTTGGACAAGTTGTGGAAGCATCTGTCTCTGTAGTTGATAGTCATCCAGAGGTGGAATGCATTGACATTCTAGTTCCAATGAATCTAGAATTTCAACTATCTCCAGGAGCATATGCATTGGAGCGCATGTCTAAAAACAAAGAAGAGACAATGTTTTCTCGAGGATGGAAGTTTGCAGAATCAAATCCAAATATCACAGCAGATCAACTTCAAAGCTCCATCATTGCCACACTACAACGAAAAAAGGTGAAAGCTTCACGACCACCATCCACAAAGAAGCAAGCAAAAGTGCAGAAAGTAGAAGCTAAGCGAACTAGTTCCATTTTGGATGTAGACAAGGCATTTTTGGCATCCTCATCAACAGAGGGTTCAATGTCAAAGATGAGAATTGTGGATCCAGATGTTTTAGAAGTTGAGGCCATGAAAGGACAAGAAAAAGATACAGGTGGAATGAATAAGTACATAAATTATTTTCCTTTCCAATATAGGGAATTTGATATCCCTATTCAAAATTTTTGGCTTGCTCCTGATCACTATAATGCACGTATTATGGATAAAAAACACGCTGAAAGTGTGTTATTTGGATTTTCACGGAGTACGACCAAGCCTGCAGCATGTGCATATTTGATGCCTGTTCGAAATGCAAAATCAAACAAGGGGACTCCTTTGGCAGTAGAAGAGGTAGAGGAGAAAAAAATTAAAGATTATCATTATTGGATTCTTGATGGGCAGTATTCAATCTATGCTGCAAAAGTTTTGCTTCACAATGAACAAAACAATAAAGAGATCTTTGAAAGACTGATTAGCGTGTATAAATTTAGAAAGGCTCGCATTGTTGTGAATGCTCCTCCATTTGTTGCAACTGCTATATCTGCCATTGCAAATGAGGAGGCTCAGGCATTGTATGTCAAGCAACCTTACAACCAAATATTGAGACATTTACGGAGTCAATGGATCTTCTCAGGACGACCACCAAAGGCAGCAAGTGGAATTGCAGAGGGACATGCATCTCGTGCCGGATGGGATGTAAGTTATTTTCTTTGTCTTTTTTATAGTGTTTAATTGAAAAATCTTGCTCAATAGTTTAATTATTTCTCTATTTATTTTTATGCTTTTCTTCGATTGGCAAGAATGAGTGCAGCAGCAAGTTGGATTGCTAAACAGGCACACATGGTCACGTACTCTGATTTAATTTATCATTGCTGGATAAAAATCATTGAAAAGCTAGAAGAGGATAATAACTATATTTAGATACCTTTGTGGCCTTGAGGAATCAGAGGTAAAGACTTTTCAAGAAGAGATTAGAGATGAGAAGATTTTATTGTCAAAGAGTGCAAAGGATGGTGATGCAACTGACATGTATGATCGAATCAAGCAATTGAAGCAAGACAAATTGATTCAAGATGCACTTCTTGAAGGCTTCAACAATTTGAATGAGTCTTCACCATGTAAAGACTGGGAGGAGGTGGTCAAAATGTATTACATCAATGATGCTGTTTATAAAACAATTTTAATGCTATGCGAGGAATGGATCAGATCTAGTTTGACGCGTGGAACAAAGAAAATGGCTTTTCCAGATGGAGCAATAAAATACATGCAATGGAAAATTCACCTTCAAAAGGAGAAAACTGAGCCTAGAGATTTGCCATGGTCAATCTATGTTGTGAGCCTACAAATGGAAGGCAATCTCTACTTGATGCGCCACTTCAATAATAAAGTGCCTATTGGCTTATGTGTTTTAGATATGACAAAAAACGTTGGAGGCAATTTGAAGTGGAGTGAGGAGACATTTAACAATGCTTTGGATGGGATCTTGGCTATTGTTGGAGGGTCAACAGATCCTGGATTTGTCTTTCTTGCATTTGTGGATTTCACTAACTTCACAAAATTGCAATGTGCCTTTCACGCCATGGGAGATAATCTGAGCTACCATTGTTGTGGTGCATTGCATCACTTTCCATCAGCTCCTTGCAAAGGAGCAATTCAATTCCTAACAGTTATTGCATTCTTGGGACAAGGAAATGCATTTGAAGACCTGAGAAGAAGATCAGAGGAACATCACATGCCAATTGATTGTTCTCTTCTTCAAGTAGCAGATAACGATATGTCAGATTTGCAATATTTGGAGGCCAAAAAAAGAGCTTTGGTCAAGCACTACATTCGTACATATTGTTTTGAAGACCGCAAGCTTGTTGATGTTTTTGGTGATGGCTCCTTGGTTGCACAAGAAGGAATACAACAGAAAAAAGAAGTTATCTGCTTAATTGATAGTGTGGAGGAGGCAAAAAGCGTGGAGACCATGCTGCTAGACTTTGTTAAGTCTCATGAAGATATAGAAAAATGGGCTGGACTTCAACAATCCACTTCGCAATCAGGCGACATTGTGCCTGTTACAGAGGAGTGCTCTCCACAAAGAGAAGAAGAACAACAACAACACCATCCTTTGTCAATGGAGGACTTTTTGGAGGCAATTTGAAGTGGAGTGAGGAGACATTTAACAATGCTTTGGATGGGATCTTGGCTATTGTTGGAGGGTCAACAGATCCTGGATTTGTCTTTCTTGCATTTGTGGATTTCACTAACTTCACAAAATTGCAATGTGCCTTTCACGCCATGGGAGATAATCTGAGCTACCATTGTTGTGGTGCATTGCATCACTTTCCATCAGCTCCTTGCAAAGGAGCAATTCAATTCCTAACAGTTATTGCATTCTTGGGACAAGGAAATGCATTTGAAGACCTGAGAAGAAGATCAGAGGAACATCCCATGCCAATTGATTGTTCTCTTCTTCAAGTAGCAGATAACCATATGTCAGATTTGCAATATTTGGAGGCCAAAAAAAGAGCTTTGGTCAAGCACTACATTCGTACATATTGTTTTGAAGACCGCAAGCTTGTTGATGTTTTTGGTGATGGCTCCTTGGTTGCACAAGATACCAAAAAAAGAAGTTATCTGCTTAATTGATAGTGTGGAGGAGGCAAAAAGCGTGGAGACCATGCTGCTAGACTTTGTTAAGTCTCATGAAGATATAGAAAAATGGGCTGGACTTCAACAATTTCGCAATCAGGCGACATTGTGCCTGTTACAGAGGAGTGCTCTACAAAGAGAAGAAGAACAACAACAACACCATCCTTTGTCAATGGAGGACTTTTTGGAAATGGAGACACGTATGTTTGAGTTTCTTGTGCATGTTAGTGTTTCTGTTACTGATTTGATACTCTTAATGTTAGATTTTGCTTTATATAGTATTGATTGAGTTTGTATTTTTATCTCAAGCATTCAAGGCTTGAATGTAAATAGTAAATTACTTGATTTTTGAATGGTGGATCTGTAGTCTAAAACTATAACATTAATACTCACAAAGACTTAATTACTTAAGAGCTTGAACTCATAAGTTTTGGACCTTTTATCAATACCCCCTTGATATGATACATTAGATCGTAGCATGTTAAATGGTGATGCTTCATAAATTGAACCTAGCTTAGACTGCTCGAGCCTAAATTTAAACTAACCTTGCTAGAAGGGAGCTTATGTTTGGACTTTGAGAACTAGCATAAGTAATCAATTAGAGCATAGATTAGACATGTGGTGGTGGCCGGCCTTAGAGACCAAAATCTTAATGAGCTTGGAAAGGTATTTAAGTACTGCAATTTACTTAGTTTTAGTACTCATTAAATGCATAGCTTGACAAAAGGTGGACCTTGCATGAAGACTAGTTTAGACAAGTGTGGTACACCTTGTAACCAACACCCATTTGTTATATTAGCTTGGACAAGTGGTGGACCTTGCTTTTATGTTTCAATGGAGCATATTTTGGATAGGTGGTAGACCTTGTTTCTCTCCATGCTTCAATGGAGAGAAACTTTAGCTTGGACAAGTGGTGGACCTTGTTTTTATGTTTTAAAGGAGCATATTTCGGACAAGTGGTAGACATTGTTTCTCTCCATGGTTCAATGGAACCCACCTTAGACAAGTGAAGTACCTTGAAACCAAACCCTCATAATACAACCTACTAAATAGGTTGGAAAATTGGTGGGATATGAAACCATCCATGATAGAGCATAGTATAGGTGAAAACGTAGTGGTCCTTATATCAATTACCCATGCATAGCTTGGACAAGTGGTGGACCTTGATTCTCTCTATGTTTCAATGGATCCTATCTTGGACTAGAGATATATCTTACTTAGTTCCATGCTTCAATGGATTGTAGCTTGGATAAGGAGTGGAACTTCAAACAAAACTCCAGAGCATAGCATATATTAACAATTCATGGGTTTTATAGAGATTGTCTTGCCTATTTTGGAGAGTTGGTACACCTTTATTCTCCATTCTTCAATGGATCTGAGGTTGGACAAGCAGAGCTGGAGAAGTGGTCAACCTTAAAATGAAACCTCCCATGCTACAACCCATCATAGATCGTATATGTAGTGGACCTTGAAACTCTTTTATGTCCCTAGATTAGAGAAGCATTGCACTCTTGATTATCTCCATACATGAAGGAAAGGTTGGACAAGTGGTGGACCTTCAAACCAGAATCTCTATGCAATAATAGGCAAGTGGTGGAGCTTGTTTTCTCCATGTTCCAATGGAGCCTAGCTTAGACAAATAATGGAGCTTGCTTCTCTCCATGTTTCAATGGATCCTAGCTTAGAAAAGTGGTGGAGCTTTGCTTCTCTCCATGTTCCAATGGACCATAGCTTAGACAAGTGGTAGACCTTGAAAAACACCCCCCGTATACAACATATTATGGGGTTTTCATGTTTCAATGGCTCCTAGCTTGGACAAATGGTAGAGCTTGCTTCTCTTTATGTTTCAATGGATCCAATCTTAGCCAAGGGGTGGACCTTGAAACAAGAATCCCCCCCCCCATGTACAACGTATTATGGGTTTTGAAAGCACTGGGAGAAAATAATAGCTTTGATAAGTGGTGGACCTTGCTTCTCTCCATGCTTCAATGGAGCCGAGGTTGGACACATGTTGGAGAGAAGATGGTTGCCCATGAAAAAAGACCATGCATGCTATAATCAATCATATGTTGTACACATGGTGGACCTTGCAATTGTTTTATATGCCTAACTTGGACAAGTGGAGGACCCTTGATTACCTCCAGATATCAACAACAAGCCAAGTTTGGACAAGTGTAGTACCACCAAACCAGAATCTATATGCTACAATAGAGTATAGGTAGGACACGCGATGAACCTTGATATCAAACCATCCATGCTACTAGAGATGATAGGTTTCACATGTGGTGGAACCTTGTATCAATGTTCTATGTGTAGTTTTTGACTAGTGATAGACCTTGAAACTAATCCCTCTAGGCTACAAGAAAAAAGAGATGGATGAGGAGGCTAGACTACTTTTGTTGCATCAATGCATCCCATGTTACCACATATACTATAGGGTTCTTGGATAAGTGTTGGATCTTGTGTCAATGCTCCATGTCTAGCTTGGACAAGTGGTGGACCTTGGTTCTCTCTATGCTTCAAATGGGCAATAGATTGGAGACACAGTGGCCTTTTTTTCCAATGATTTTATTTTTTGGAAACCTTGGAGGCACCATGTAAGAGGCACTCTAAGTCTTCCATACAATGGACCTATTGGACTATAAAATAATGATATCTTTCTTTGATATTGTCATTATTTTATGCATAATATTTTCTTCTTTTTGCAGACACAAAGGAGTTAAGTGATATAAAAACTAGATGTATTTCACACTATGATTGGCATGAAGATCCTTTTGGGACACCAACTTTTCCTATTCCCAAAGATGTAATTTTCCATATTAACGGTGTGGATTTTGAAGTGCGACTTTCATGTATTGAAGGAGCTGGTTATGGGCTATTTGTGCATACTACCCTGGAAAGTGGTTTGACTATTCTAAACTATGGAGGGCATAAGTATAGATTTCAAGACTGGAAAAAGATATGCAAAATATTTCCAAGAGCTTATAAATATTCTCTTCTAGAGGATCCAAACATAGAAGAAGAAGAAGATCAATCATACATTATTGGTTAGAAGAAGGAAACGTGTCGGGCTATATAAATAGTTCTCACAGTACAAATGTCTGTCCCAACGTACGCTATACATTTGATCCAAATTTTCCACCTTGGCATAAATACACCTCTTCACACATCAAGTCAGAAGAATATGGCCATGTATGCATTGAGACTATTTGTCAAGTTGAAGCAGGAGAAGAGTTGTTTGCTGACTATAACTTTACTTGACATTGTAAAGTATTGTACATGGATGGAAATCTCAAGTACATGCATCATTTTCATTTTTCATGGATGAAATCTCAAGTGAATATAACATTTGATTATTGTTTAGTTTATGCTCAACGAGAATCTAGAGTGCTCTTATGCTTTGTGTGTTGTCTAACATATTTGACTACCTTGGCCATAGAATCTTGATTCTACTCTAGATTTGTGATAAATCTTACCAAAATTTAATCAATGTCTAGGTTGGACAAGTGGTGGGGCTTCAAACATTACTGTCTTAAACAAGTGGAGTTATCTTACTTGAATAAGTGGTGGCCTTTGAATCCAAATCTAAGCCAAATCTCTAATTATTTTCTTGTAGTCTAGGTTGGACATTTGGTGGACCTTGTATCCATGTTTCCTCAACAAGGGTGGCTTTTAGTTTTCACTTTAAGTACTCATCTTTAATAAAGTGTAGGATGGAAAATGTTGAGTTAGTAGATTGTATTTTAGACAAGTGGTGTTTGGTGTACGAATGCTGAAAATGGTTGCAAGGATTCTAACAACGACTTTACCTTAAATAAATTTCTTACTAGGAGTTCTACATATAAATATGGTGAATAAAATTCTAGTGGTTTTGAGATACCATTTGTGTGTGTGTTTTCTTAGATTCACAAACTGGGATGGATAATGCTCCTATGGTTCAGTCAACAACTATAGAATCCATAGATTCTATGGTTTCTAAAGTGCCCAAGATGGATGATATTTCTATACTAGAGTCTAGTGTTGTGCAACTTGAGCAAGCTTCCAATAATGAGAACCAAGAAATCGATGCTTCAAAAATGCAACATACATCAAAAGAGACTGAAAAGTCCACTCACGAGCTATTGCCAATTGGTACTACGTCATGTAGCGTAGATGTTGAGAAATCCATGCTTACAATTATATTGGATTTAAATGGTCTATTGTTGAAACGTTCCCTCAACCATCCTCACACCACAACTCAGTGCAAATGGATTCAAAAAGATATATTATACTCAGGCCAGGTTGCATCCAATTCTTGAAGACTATTTTACAAAGGTTTAATGTTGCAATTTGGTCGACAGCTACTAGGAATAATGTGTATCAAATCCTTGCAGCACTAAACAACTTAGCTGAGGATACATTGCCTTTCTTTGCAATTTGGTCGCAAGATGTTTGCTACACCGCTCAAACTCAAAAATTGTTTAGACCCGACAATCCAAACGTTGAGGCAATGTTCAAGCCTCTAGCCAAAATTGCCATGGGTTTGAATGTGATCCACAAAGAACAGTGCTTATTGATGACTCTCCTTACAAGGATGTATTTCACCAGAAAACAATTGCATTTTTCCACCACAATTTGATGCTGAGAAGATGGTTGACAATATGCTCTTGGAGGAGCTACTGCCATACTTGATTCAGCTTGATGAGAGAAGGGATGTGCGTGATTAAATTGCTTCTAATCGTTATGGACAACCTATAGTGACAAATGATAGTGAATACAAACAAATCATGGAGTATTGGAAGCAGAAAAATGATGTTTGGTCAGCTAAGGTGTTCTTTACAAGAAGAATACCACCTGCAAAAGGTGACAGAGATGAAACTATCATTGAAGATGCAAGTGACACAAGCCACCGCAATGAAATGAGAAGAGCCCAAATACAAGAGATCTTGGCAAAGGAGCGTACACCCATTGAAAGCATGAAGGCGTCACAATTGACCACTTTAGCTAGGCAATTGGGTTGTAACACAAAAGGAGTTTTGAAGGCAACCACAGCAAAGGCTTATATAAATAAGGTGAAAGCTGAGAACAATCTTTTAAGGATGGATAGAAAGCAACCCTAAGGTACTAGTGACATGTCATATATTCTTGATACACATGCTTGAACACTCATGTGCATGGTATCTAACAAATCTTTCTTTTTATTCCTTCTTGCAGGATCTTACAAAGGATACTACTAGATGGAGCTCAATCAATAGAGATTTTGATATTTTTGCTCAAAATAATGAAGCAGTCACCTACATTTTTTTGTTTATCAATTTCTTGAGAGACTTTATTTTAGTTTGTAATCATCAAATGAAATGAAAAGTATCCTTCTTATTAAGATTGTTGATCTTTTTCTTGTTCAAACCTTTCAATTGTGATTTATAGTTTTGTTAGCATGAGATTGTGCTTTTTTAGTTTGAAAAAAACTGTCAAAGATCCAAGTCTTTTGGCTTTACTTAAGTTATTAATTGTGAAAGATCCAAGTCTTTTTGCTTTACTTAAGTTATTGATTGCCTATGTAATAGTCCTTAAAACAATATCGGATGGCTTTCTTGCTCCCATGTCTCACATTGGTCTTTAGGTAAGACAAGTGGTGACCTTGAAAGTATGGTCTCATATCTCGATCAAGTGAAGAGACATGAAGCTTAAATATCACTACTATGTATCTAGTGTTAAACTCCATCGAGACAAAGACTAGATAGCCAAATTGCAGTCGAGTTTAAGTGAAAAATCCATTTGAGCTAAGGTAAAACTTATAGTGCCTCATTTTTCTAGGATTCTACCCCATCAAGGAAGTTAGAATCTAGCACAAACCAATTAAGACTCTTTTGGAGCCTAGATAGGACAATTCGTGGAACTTATGAAACTTATAATTGAGTTAGAGTCTAGTTTAGATAAGCAAAAGATCTTCAAACCAGCACTTGACTTTCTTACTATTCAATATTCAAAGTCCCTTGAGGCTAACAAATTACATACCCACTTGTAACCTAACTAATGAGTAATTATATAGATCTAAGCAAGTATATATAATGAGTCTTCAAACTAATAATCCAAGGAAGAGAGTAGCAAGGTCCACTACTTGTCCAAGCTCAGCTCTAGACAACATAGAAAGATGCTAGTTCTACTAATTGTCTAATTATAGGCATGGAGAAATGATAGAAGGTTGACCACTTGTCCAACCTATCATCTCTAGTAAGATGGGAGGTTTGGCCTTAAGATTCACCATGTAACCAACCTATACCATCATTGTCCATATAAAATCCACATGGAGATAAGCAAGCTCCACCATTTGTCGAATCTCTCTTCCATTAAAACATGAAAAAACTCATCTATGTTGTACAGGGGGACTTTTTTCCAAGGTCCACCACTTGTCCAAGCTAGATCCCTAGTAGCACGAGTGGTTTGGTCTCAAGATACACCACTTGTACACTCTATGTCATTATATTAAGAAGAACTATGTATTAAGGTCCACCACTTGTCCAACCTATAAGGTTATATCTTAAATGGTATCCTTTCTCACACCTTGAAATGCCCATGATATGTTTTACACGGGGTTTTCATTCCAAGGTCCACCACTTGTCCAAGCTAACTCTATTCAAACATAGAGAGAAGCAAAGGTCCACCACTTGTCCAAGCTAACTCTATTCAAACATAGAGAGAAGCAAAGGTTTACCACTTGTCAAAGCTAGGCTCCGTTGAAGTATGGAGAGAAGTAACCTCCATCATTTTTCCAAGATAGGTGCCATTCAAACATGGAAAGAATCAAGATCTACCATGTCTCCGAGATTCTAGGCTCCATTGAAACACCCTAAAACCATGATATTTTGTACATGGGGTGTTTACATTCAAGGTCTACCACTTCTCTAACGTATTATACCTAGTAGCATGAGTGATTTGGTCTTAAGATTCACCACTTATCCACTCTATGTCATTATATTAAGAATAACTGGGTGTTAAGGTCCACCACTTGTCCAACCTATAAGGGTATATCTTAAATGGTATCCTTCACCACTTGTCAAGGTCCATCACCACTTTTCCAACCTATAAGGTTATATCTTGAATGATATTTTTCCTCATCACTTGTAATGTCCATGCTATGTTTTACAAAGGGGTTTGTTCCAAGACCCACCACTTGTCCAAGCTAACTCCATTAAAACATAGAGAGAGCAAAGGTCCACCACTTGTCCAAGATAGGCTCCATTGAAACATGGAGAGAAGGATGATCCACCATTTCTCCAAGATAGGTTCCATTGAAACATTGAGAGAAGCAATCTCCACCATGTCTCCAAGCTAGGCTCCATTGAAATACCCTAAACCCATAATTTTGTACATGAGGGGTTTACATTCAAGGTCCACCACTTGTCCAACCTATTATCCCTAGTAGCAAGAGTGGTTTGGTCTCAAGATTCACCACTTGTACACTCTATGTCATTATATTAAGAAGAAATATGTGTTAAAGTCCACCACTTGTCCAGCCTATAAGGTTATATTTTAAATAGTATCCTTTCTCACCACTTGAAATGCCCATGATATGTTTTACATGGGGGTTTCATTCCAAGGTCCACCACTTGTCCAAGCTAACTCTATTAAAACATATAGAGAAAGAAAGGTCCACCACTTGTCCAAGCTAGGCTCATTGAAACATGAGAGAAGGAACCTCCACTGTTTCTCCTAGATAGGCTCCATTGAAACATGGAGAGAAATAAGCTCCACCATGTCTCCAAGTTGCTAGGCTCCATTGAAATACCCAATACCCATAATTTTTTGTACATGGGGGGTTTACATTCAAGGTTCACCACTTGTCCAACCTATTATCCCTAGTAGGTTTGGTCTCATGATTCACCACTTGTCCACTCTATGTCATTATATTAAGAGGAATTAGGTGTTAAGGTCCACCACTTGTCCAACCTATAATGTTATAGCTTGAATGGTATTTTTTCTCACCACTTGTAATGCCCATGACATGATTTACATGGGGGTTTTGTTCCAAGGTACACCACTTGTCCAAGATAAATCTATTGAAACATAGAGAGAAACAAAGGTCCACCACTTTTCCAAGCTAGGCTGCATTGAAACATGGACCTTAATACCAAATTATTTCTAGTAGCATGAGTGATATTTTGTACATGGGGTTTTACATTCAAGGTCCACCACTTGTCCAACCTATTTCCCTAGTAGGTTTGGTCCCAATTTCACCACTTATCCACTCTATGTCATTATATTAAGAATAATTGGGTGTTAAGGTCCACCACTTGTCCAACCTATAAGGTTATATATTGAATGGTATTTTTTCTCACCACTTGTAATGCCCATGATATGTTTTACATGGGGTTTTTGTTCCAAGGTCCACCACTTTTCCAAGATAACTCTATTCAAACATAGAGAGAAACAAAGGTCCACCACTTGTCCAAGCTAGGCTCCATTGAAACATGGAGAGAATGATGCTGCACCATTTATCCAAGATAGGCTGCATTGAAACATGGAGAGAAGCAAGCTTTACCATGTTTCCAAGCTAGGCTCCATTGAAACACTCTAGGGGGTTTATTTCAAGGCCCACCACTTGTTTAACCTATTATCCCTAGTAGCATGAGTGGTTTGGTTTCAAGATTCACCACTTGTACACTCTATGTCATTATATTGTGTTAAGGTCCACCACTTGTCCAACCTATAAGGTTATATCTTAAATGGTATCCTTTCTCGCCACTTGAAATGCCCATGATATGTTTTACATGGGAGTTTCATTCCAAGATCCACCACTTGTCCAAGCTAACCAATAAAAAAAAACTAAACAAAGGACTATATTCAAACATAGAGAGAAAACAAAGGTCCACGACTTGTCCAAGCTAGGCTCCATTGAAACATGGAGAGAAGGAACCTCCACCATTTCTCCTCCTAGATAGCTCCATTAAAACATGGAGAGAAGTAAGTTCCTACCATGTCTCCAAGATGCTAGGCTCCATTGAAATACGCAAAACCCATGATATTTTGTACATGGGTGATTTACATTCAAGGTCAACCATTTCTCCAACCTATTATCCCTATAGGTTTTTGGTCCTCACAATTCACCACTTTCCACTATAATGTCATTATAATAAGAGGAATTGGGTGCTAAGGTCCACCATCTATCAGCCTATAAGGTTATACCTTGAATGGTATTTTTTCTCACCACTTGTAATGCCCCATGACATGCTTTTACATGGGGGTTTTGTTCCAAGGTTCACCACTTGTCCAAGCAAATTCTATTGAAACATAGAGAGAAACAAAGGTCCACCACTTTTCCAAGCTAGGCTCCATTGAAACATGGACCTTAATACCAAATTATTCCTAGTAGCATGAGTAATATTTTGTACATGGGGGGTTTGCATTCAAGGTCCACCACTTGTCCAACGTACTTTTCCTAGTAGGTTTGGTCGCAAGATTCACCACTTGTCCACTCTATGTCATTATATTAATAATAATTGGGTGTTAAGGTCCACCACGTTTCCAACCTATAAGGTTATATATTGAATGGTATTTTTTCTCACCACTTGTAATGTCCATGATATGTTTTACATGGGGATTTTGTTCCAAGGTCCACCACTTGTCCAAGCTAAATCTGTTCAAACATAGAGAGAAACAAACGTGCACCACTTGTCCAAGCTAGGCTCCATTGAAACATGGAGAGAATGATGCTCCACCATTTATCCAAGATAGACTCCATTGAAACATGGAGAGAAGTAAGCTCCACCATGTTTCCAAGATGCTAGAGTCCATTGAAATACCCAAAACCCCTGATACTTTGTACATGGGGGGTTTACATTCAAGGTCCACCACTTGTCCAACCTATTATCCCTAGTAGCATGAGTGGCTTGGTCTCAGGATTCACCACTTGTCCACTCTATATCATTATATTAAGAAAAATTGGGTTTCCATATCTAAATGGATCTTTGCTTGGATAAGTGGTAGACCTTGAGACCTAAATACCCATTCTACACTAGAGCATTGGTTAAGCCTTATACACTTCAAGCATACCTTTAACAACAAGTAGTAGTTATTAGTTGACTTAAGTCTAGTTGAACTCCATGGTATTGAGACTAAGAGAGAGTGTAGCATAAAAAAGAGTCAGGATTTTAATTTGACTTTCTTTCTATTAATGAGTAGATCATAGATGGATTTTGGTATCTAATAAAACCTTAGGGTAGACAATGTAAAACTCATGTCTATTGTTGTGTTTGCATTAAGTGTTCTTGTTCTTTAATTTCAGAACCATTACAGAAAAATGGATTGGCTATATGCTGGCATAAATTGAAGAAAACTATTGAATTACCCATCCAACCTCCTCCAAGACCTTGTCCAAGGAATGAATCACCTCCTTATCACCTACCACTTGCTTTCAAGGACATCAAAAGAGTACTTATCTTGGATCTAGAGGGGTTACTTCTCAAGACAGTTGAAATGAAACATGGAGATTCTATGCCATCTTGGGCTCAACACATGCGACTTGTGGAGGACAAAGATGAAGTTTATCATGTGGTGCGACCAGACGCACAAAGTTTTTTGGATTTTTGTGCTGAATACTTTGAGCTATGGATATGGAGTTGCTATAACTTAACAAGGGTGCAACGCATCACACAAAAATGTTTTCCTGAGCAGTATACCAAGTTCAAGGTGTTTATGAGTAACAAAAATTGCCAAAATCCAAATATCATGTTAGGATTTACAAGGGTTTATCACAAAAATCTGAGTGATATTTGGAAGATATTTGAGGATTTGGATGCAAACAATACCTTAATTTTTGATGACACTCCATATAGGGTGATGTGGAACATGCCAGGGACATATCTTATATTTCCAAAGATGTGGAGGCAAACTTCCGAGCAACTTCAAAACTTCTTGCAAAGAACCATAATTCCATGGTTGGTAGGATGGTTGTATGCAAGAGATAAGAGAGTCTATACATACAACACAATTGTAAATCAGTATAGTGATTCCGAGACAAATTATGTCCTTGGTGTGTACTTGTCAACACGAAAGCATTGAATAAATATGGCTATAAGATGCTTTTTTTATTCTAGTGTGTATCTTTCAACATTTGTATAATTTGATATATTCTTTTTTTTTTTTTATAAAGGTGTGTCAATTTTATGAACACTTGAATGGAGTGCACCCTACTCTAAGGGGACTTCAATGTACTATTGGAGTGCATCCTATTGTAAGGGGACTCTGATGTATTGCTAGAGTGCACCCAAATTTTTGGGGACTCATTTTTTATTTGATTGGGGCCTATGTTGGGTCATGTAGTAAAAGAAATTCATTTTTTGTCAATTCATATCGAGGTTGCATTTATTTGGAACTATGAAAGAATTGATGTTTGATGTCAAAATAAAACTTGTAAGTGTGGATCAGAGAATTCATGGACTTTAAATATGTGAGAGGGATCTTTTTCTTGGGCACAAATGTTTGCTTCAAGAATTTTGTCATTACATACTTTATGTGAAAGATTTTTAGAACCTAAAAGACTTTGAAAACAAAACTATGGAATCTAAGTGCATGTATTCTTGAATGGCTTGAAAATTGATGTATACATGCATGTCGCCTTGATGAAGATTTAGATCTGACAAGATGGAAAGATATAATTCTTGGACGTTACCTTTGTCAATTTGGTAATAACATATTTAACTTTCTTTTAATATGGGTGGAAAATATATTATTATGTGCATTTGGAACCTAATTGCTTGACCTTCAAACCAAGATTCCTATGTTATTTTTTCATATACTTTTTTGTACTGATTAAGATTGTGGATGCAAGGTCCACCACTTGTTCAAGCTAGATCTAAGAAAGTATATATACTGAGTCTTCAAACTAGTAAACCAAGGGAAGAGAGAAGCAGGGTCCATCACTTGTCCAAGCTCATCTCTAGACAACATAGAGAGATGTTATGTCTACTAATTGTCCAATATAGTCATGGAGAAATGATAGAAGGTTGATCCACTTGTCCAACCTATCATCTCTAGTAAAATGGGAGGTTTGGCCTTAAGATTCACCATGTAACCAACATATACTTCATTGTATTATGAAGAGTAGAAAAGAAAAGCTCCACCACTTGTCTAAGGTAGTTCCAAAATCAACATGGAGAGAAGCAAGCTTCACCATTTGTCCAAGATAGGTTCCATTAAAACATGGAAAACCTCATATATGTTGTCCATGGAAGCTTTTTTCCAAGGTCCACCACTTGTCCAAGCTAGGATCCATTAAAACATGGATAGAAACAAGGCTCCACAACTCGTCCAACCTTTATAGCTGCAAAGTGTACCGGTTGTCTAAACTAGGCATGGGAAAATAATAGAAGGTCCACCACTTATCCAATATATTATCTCTAATAGCATGGGAGCTTTGGTCTCAAGATTTAAGAATTGGCTGACCTGTATTTCATTGTATTATGATGAATTTGGTTTTAAAGTCAACTACTTATCCCAGCTATAAGTTTATATCTTGAATGGTATTCCTTCCCATCACTTAGAAAACCAATGATATGTTGTACATGGGGGGGTTTGTTACAAGGTCCACCACTTGTCGAAGCTAGTTTCATTGAAACATGGATGAAGACAAGCTCCACCATTTGTTAAAGCTAGACTCCATTGAAATCTAGAAAATCCATTCTATGTTGTACATGGGGTTTTTGTTTTAAGGTCCAACACTTGTCCAAGCTAAGATCCATTGAAACATGGAGTAGAGAAACACTCCACCACTTGTCCAAGCTAGGAAACATTGATAGTAGTTGGTTTATTTTGAAGATCCACCACGTGTCTAAGCTAACTCTATTGAAACATAGAGAGAAGCAAAGGTCCACCAACTGTTCAAGCTAGGCTCCATTGAAACATGGACAGAAGCAAGCTCCACCATTTCTCCAAGATAGACTCCATTGAAACATGGAGAGAATCAAAGGTCCACCATTTCTCCAAGCCAAGATCTAGTTGTCCAACCTATAAGGTTATATCTTAAATGGTAATCTTTCTAATCACTTGGAATACCCATGATATGTTTTACATGGGGGTTTTGTTCCAAGATCACCACTTGCCCAAGCTAACTCTATTGAAACATAGAGAGAAGCAAAGGTCCACCACTTGTCCAAGCTAGTCTCCATTGAAACAAGGAGAGAAGCAAGCTCCATCATTTCTCCAAGATAGGCTAGCATGGATAAGTGCACCTTGAAACCAACCTTCGTATGAGGCAATAGAGCATATGCTACATATTTTATGTATGCCCCATGCCTCAAATTAAGAAGTTATAGATTAGAAGTGGACCTTGCTTAAATGTCACATGCAATAAATTAAGGAAAAATAGCCAAGTGGATTGTATTCCTCAATGGATCCTTGCTTTCACAAGTTGTGAACCTTGAGTCACTTTTACATTAACTTGGACAAGTGGTGGACCTAGAAACCAAGCTCTCCATGTTGAGATAAGTTGTAGGTAGGACAGTAGAACATAGACAACGATAATGGATGCAATATACTCCTCTCCTAATAATCCAATTGATTGAAACCATGATATTTTAGTTGTTTTCATTGTGTATTGTATGTGCATAAAGTGGAATGAGACCTTAAGAAAACTCAAATTTTTGACAAAATCTCTATATTTTATACATGATATATTGAAAGTTGTCCAACCTGGGAATTGGGATTTTCCCACTTTACCTAATATGGTCTTAAGCATTCAGACGTCACTCTCGGAGCCATTTTTTACTATAAAAGCGAACATTCAAAGATATTATAACGACATTGTTTGAACACTTTAACCATAACTCAAATCAACACTGCCACTCAAGAAGACAAGTCAAACAAGTACCACCAACCAATGTCACTTATAGATGCATCATGAATACATGTCTTTTCTCAAACAGCATGCATGAATGCGTGCATGATGCATAACTAACCCAAGTAGTATCAGGCTTTAGGCTACCCCCATAACCTGAAGCATTGGCTCTGATATCAGGTGAGAGATACCCCTCCCCAGGGGTCTATGCACAAAATATACAATTTACACTTTCAATTTTCAATATACATCAAAGTTGCGGAATCATTTGGATAGGGGAGGAGTTCTCAACAATTGACCAAGCATGGGGTTTAGGCCATGAGCCGGACTGCATCCAGAGGTAACTAGCGACTAGTGCTACCCCTGAATGGGTGTTATGAACGAAAGCGTACTCAAGAAAAATATAACATTGTGGAAGGTGAATATATGTGTACACCGCGTTGTGGGAAGACAGAAAGAGACAATATAGTGGAGGGTGAAATAGAGTGCATAGAGACATGAGAAGATGACAACAGAGAATCTTTAAATGCCCATCTAAATGGAATAGGCAACCATGTATTAATGCAATGAAAAAATTTGGGTATACCATAACATTTTAAAAAAAGAGGTTATGACAAAATAATTAGCAGAGCACCAGACCCTATGTAGGGATCGACCGTTCCACCCATCCACTTCCACTCTACTATGGACAGAGAGAATTTTACTTCACCCCGGGAGCGAGCCAGAACACCTCCAACCTACCTGAGCCAGACATAGGCTGAGGCCGCTTCGCCTCCCCATTAGAAAATTTCGGAGGTCATTTGGAGGGCATTGTAAGAAATTGTATTTCTCTCTCTAGAAACTTTTTTTAAAATGCACTTGCACCTTGTGAGTACGTCCAAAAGGACAACCAGACACTTTAAAAACTAGATTTATATTCCCAATCGTCCTTGAAAACGGTCTCTTTTTTATTTAATGTGAGCGTCTTTTTGAGGAGGCAGGTGCGGCGCATTCAAGGCAGCTTACATCATCACTGAAAGTTGAAAAGTCACAAACTGTCAAATAGTGATAGATTTTGAGGCTTTTGACACCAACAATGCGTCTGGAACGCCAAAATACCCTAAAAACGAATGTCTACTTGTCTCATTCCGACATCCGGAGAGGCAAAAAATGTCAAAAAACCCCAAAAAATGGGCCTTTTACTTAAGGCGCGCGAGGAGGCATTCTAAAATGCTAGAATGCCCCTCTGCACGCCGTTAGTACAAAGCTTCTTTTAGTGATTTTTGGACAATTATCTTTCAAGAAAGCCTACCCATGTTTCTCTATTGCACTTTTGCACCATGCTCTCTCTCTCTCTCTCTCTCTCTCTCTCTCTCTCTCTCTCTCTCTCTCTCTCCTTTCTATAGCTTAGCATATTTAAAGAGAGAGACAATGAGAGACTCCCATTACTAACGGCACGCGTGGAGCATGTTTTGACCTCAAAAAACACCTCCTCGCGCCGTTAGTATAAGGTAACAGAAAGACTCTCTCTCTCTCTCTCTCTCTCTCTCTCTCTCTTTCCCCCGCCTTACTTCCTCTTTCTATAACACTCACACATAAACACATACACTGGTGGATGCACAGTACTAAAGGCGCGCATAGAGACATGCACACCGGTTGTGCCTCTCTACGCGCGCCTATAGTATGGAGAGAGAGAGAGAGAGAGAGAGAGAGAGAGAGAGAGAGAGAGAGAGAGAGAGAGAGAGAGGCTCTTTGTGTTTGTGTGTGTGTGTGTATGTTATAGTTGTGTGTCTGTGTGTTTGTGAGTGTGTGTGTGTCTGTGTGTGTGTATGTTATATTTGTCTGTCTGTCTGTGTGTGTGTGTGTGTGTGTGATCAAAATGCACTTTGTAGAATTGTAACAATGGGTGTGCGTGCTCACTCTTATAGACCCAAAATTATGATCTCTAAGGCTAAGATGATGAAGAAAAAACCTATGTGATAGATGGAGGCCTTTTTAGAGATTTTTTGACATTTTCCTCTCAAAAAGCTCTCTAAAAGAGGAAAAAAGGGGCTTTTTACTAACGGAGCGCGATGAGGCATTCCAAAATTTTGGAATGCCCCCTCGCGCGCCGTTAGTAAAATGTTCTTTTAGGGGTTTTTGACATTCTTTGCCTCTTTGGATGTCGGAGCTATGCAATTGGACATTCATTTCTAGGATATTTAGGCGTTCCGGACGCATTGACAGTATCAAAAGTTTCAAAATCTTCCACCACTTGATAGTTTTGTAACTTTTTGAATTCTAGTGATGACGTAAGCCGTATCAAATGCACCGCATCTACCTTCTGAAAAAGGTGCTCGCATTAAATGAAAGAGAGTGATCGTCTTCAAGGACCATTAGATTATTAAATGAGGAGAGGGACACCTTTTATATTTTTGTTAATATCAATCTATTTTTCTACATAACGTAGGATCTTCTCTCATTGGAGGAGCTTATTTTCCTCTCTCTTCCAAAAGGCCCTCCAAAAGACCTCCGAAATCTCCTAATGTCCCTGAGACTGAGCTTTGAAAGGATCCCAAGTACTAGTAGGTGGTAGGTATCAACACCAACCATATCAATTTAGGCGCCACGTCTCTTTGATGCCCAACACCGGGTGTTTAGGCAAATCCAAGGCAAAATCCTTGACGCATTATCCGTGTAGGTCATTCAACCCCCCACGCACTAACCGTGTACCCTAACAAAAAGAAGAAGACCTAGGAAACACTTCGATCCAGCAAAGCCCCAAGTCAGTGACCCTTTAGTCTAAGGCTAAGCGATGTAGGTGATCCTAGTTTTGTAGTGATGCTGCCATGAGAAACATAACACATGAGTCCAATCACAATAGCACTTCCTAGTTGCACAAACAATCTTCTCCAAGAAGTCAGAATGTATAGGGTCTCTACCCTTATACGTGTGCCATAAACCATCCAAATCACTTCATGATTCAATCCCAAAACTATAAACCATAACCCAATCATGACATCACACGGGCGAGCACTCCACCCAACTTTGGTGAGGCACGACCAATCCTGCATAACCACTTTAGAACATAACATGGCTGCAAAAATTTTGGCAGCATAACCAAATCCAAAAAAAAACCATGAGCCACACCGGCTTACACCATAGAATATCAACCATAATCCATAAGGGAATCTCAGCCCTTGACCATGAATCATAATCACATTGAACCAACTCCCACACTTGGAGTTCGACACATCCCCTACAATCAATTGGAGTCTACACACATGTGACCCTTAAAGTGTGATTCTTTCATGCATAAAAAGAGTTCTACCAGCAACTAATCATGATATAAAAATACAATTTTAACCACATCCAACCATGCAAGTTGATGCATCACATGTGCACTTCACCTCCCTAGCACATAGAGCTAGTTTTGACTTAGGAAGGTGGAAAGAAATCACAACCACGCATATGAGGCATCCACATCAATCCATGAGTTCCCATGCATCATATGATGATAACATTACATCACCATAAACATGATGCAAAACAACTCCGACCTTCAGGTCAACCATAAACCATAACTTCACACATATTCAAAAAACAAATTTTTGGCATTTTCGGGAGCATGCAGAACATGCAATTGAAAGTATTTGATCTCAAACCAATTCATCAAGCTCATATCCATAATATATACTATGACTCTATCATATCATTTCACCCATATGGTATTCACACAACAAACGGTAATTTTATAAAAAAAACCACTTTATTCATATCTGCCTATGCGGTTCGGGATGTTTAACCATACACTCTCACATAAGTTTATGGCCATCTAATAATTGAAATCAACTCACCAAAATAAACCATAAAACATATGAAAACAACTCGGGTAACTCACGATGTCATATGGTACCCCCCTTGGTAGCAACCCTACGCATGTAGGTAAAACCGGCTACATAGCGATTAATAACTCGCATTCCCGAAGTGATAACGGATACCTAAATTCATTTATCATATCTCTTAGCTCGTGCGTGTTTTTCATATGACACCAAAGAGAGAAAATGCTCTAAATAATGTGTTTTATCTCTGGTATAAAGGGTTTGGGCTGATTCATAATAGTTTGTGATTTATGACCAAAACAGTGTTCCTACCGCCTCTATGACGTGAAACGAAAAGCGCTTTTTATGCACCCATGTGACCATAAACGCATCATGTGCATAAATCAGCGTGTTTAACATGATGAAATAATCATGGGGCAACTTCATACGTACTCGGTTGATCCATACATGCACTCGTATACGAAAAAACAATCATCGAGAGGGTGACTACTCAGAAAAACAACATATATATATATATAGAGAGAGAGAGAGAGATGATGGATATGGAGTTTTGAGCTTCTTACCATTATTTAGAATCAATTAGGAGCTATCGAAATGCTTCTTTCTTTGTCGCAAGAGAGCGGTGATGAGAGCTACGTAGAGGTATCCGCCACGAAGCTTCCGGAGAGCGCGTACACCGTGAAACGAGAGAGAAGATAATAAGCAAGTAGAGAGAGAGTGTCCTGAGAGAGAGAGAAGAGCTTATGGAGATGGTGATGAAGAGCTTGCACCATTCCGTATAATAGATATGTATAGCCTTGTGGTAGTATATAGACGCAACAGACGGCACTGAAAACTAAGCACTAACTAGCAAGTTATAGGCAAGTGCAGCAGGCTGGAGTGTGCCCCAAGCAGAAGAATGGCGCTAGTTTTCAGCCTGGAATGAGCCCCTTGCTTTTGGGAAAAAGCTCTAGTATTTTCTAAAAACATGGCACAGCTTTTGGTGGTCAACTCTCTCACTTACCATTCAATTTTTACAGCAAAATTGGCCATCCAAGCAGTATCTGGCCAACTAATGGAAACCGTAGCTAGACTATGCCACACCGTAATATCCCATCACTTTTTCGTACTGTCCTAACATATTTGCGATACCGATTTTTATTAAAATATTTCTCGTAAAAATCCTGTCTGGTCTTGTTTTTGCTCCGGGTGATCATTTTGAAATCCGACAGAGACTAAAATTAATATTTTTATGTTTAGGATATCATAAAAAGCACATTTCTTTTCAAAAATGCCGAAAAGCACGAAAAGCTAAAAATAGCGTAAAAAACAAAAAAAGGTAAAATTTTCTTAAATTGAACCACGGGTTTTCCTCATCCCCACTGGAATAAGAAAGCGTACTCGCTTTTTACCAAAAAGCATTAAAAATCACGAAAAGCTATAAATAGAGTGGAAAGCACTCAAAAAGCAGATTTTTACAAAATTGAACCATCGCTTCTCTGGAACACGTAGATTAAGGATCCAACCTTGCTTTTTCCAAAAAAGCACCTAAAAGCATAAAAAGCATGAAAAAACTAAAAATAGCGGAGTTTTTTAAAACTAAACCAAACATCTGTCTAACCTACTGGAACATGGAAACGACCTTGGTTTTTACTTTAGAACCTTCCAATGCTGTCAATCAAGCATCTTAAGTCAAAATTTGGTAAAATAAATATTGAAATCTAGTTTTCTTTTTTTAGAAGAGACCCAAAATTTGGGGATCTGACATTATGAGGCCTCTTAGAGTACTCGTCAATACTTTTAGAATACCCGCATCACATGTATTTATGGTTTGGATGAGTACTAGAGTCTGAGAAATTAGAGAGTGCCTCAAATTATGCAGGAACCCATTTTCTATCCATGTTAGGTTCTGGGCCTTCGGCTGGGACCCAATGTAGTGCAACCCAAGACCCACACATCACAGTGGCTAGTGATTCTTCCTCTAATTTAAACACGATGGAGGAACACCCTAACCCATATCCTAAAAATACAAACCAAAACATACATATCTCGGGCCCACAACCAAGTGCTAGTATGTTTAGTTGCCTAATGGAAACCATTAGTGAGGCCACTCATTCAGAGCCTATAGCTAGTGAGGTAAACAAAGGCGATGGGGAGGTAGATTTTCCTTTCACATCTCATGTAGACCCTATACTCCCCAAGAGCGTCCATGTTGATATCCTACCCCCTACATTCACTAAAGACCCTACAAGGAAAGCACCCTCTAAATTTCTACTACCCGACGGTAGGAGTCTTGTGGAAGTATAAGAGGTCAAACGATACATGCAAGCAACTAGGGATAGGAAAATTGAGAGCTTATGTATGATAGAACAATGCCAAGCCATGAAAGAAAAGGCCCCTATGACAAGTGCTCCCAAATTAGCAGTCACTAAGGGTCATACCATAGGAAGCCACAACTCCTCCACTTCAAGGGGAACCTCCAGCACGCCATGGTTAGAGGGGGTAGACCTCTACATGAAAATTGGGAGGATGACCTACAAACCAAAGCTTTGACTGCTTTATACATGGGCTACACATAACATGTGGGTTGGTTAGAGGTTGTACAATCCACGTCTAGTGCCACATGTCTAGAAGAGCAACAACGGATGGTATATGATGGCATTAGGAAAAATTTGGACTCAAAAATGGGCCTTGTAAGAATTGTTGATGTGGCATAGCTTTCAAAAAGTGGGGATCAGTAATTTTTTTGCAGATAAGATCCAAATTTGTCAGAGGTTGGATATTTAGAATCTACTCTTCAAATGCTATCTATTGATATATAGCATGCATGTATTGGACATTGCCTTCATGTAGATCTAGAAAAAGGTGATTTTAGATTACCATAACAGTAACAAAACCTGGCTGATTGCAAAAATATGGCATAACTTTCATAGAAGTCATCCAAACTTTTCGGACCTTGGCTCTTTAGAATCCATTTTTCAAGAACTTTCCAATGATAGGTCATATCATGGGGTTCTAAGCAATATTTAGAGGGGTCTACCGGGTTGCTTTCTTTTGTACAACTTTGATGTTGTGGCACTCTTAAAAGGCCCAAAAATGAGTTCAAAATTTTCCTAATGCATCCATGGGGTTATCCAGTTGGAGAAGCGAAACAAGGGAATTAACATTCCTTCAACGGTTCTTATGAGAGTCTTGGATACAAGAAAGTCCAAACAATTGACCCTCTCACAAATGGAGACTCCCTCAGTAAGTCCATGGATCCTTCATATGTGTTTCACTTGGAGTCTCAGTACAGTCTAAGCCCACAAGCAATAGTTTTAACTTTCTAATTTATCTCATCTTTCCCTTGAAGACACTACAGCTACTATGTGTACCCTAGTAATGAGCATCGCAAAAAGTACATCCTCGACCTCATTCATTAGTAAAGCAATGCTACCTAGTAGCCCCGAGAGATTCACCATGGAAAACTTGCCGCACCATGTAAGTACAAGGGAGGGGTTTTTTTTAACAAGTTACATAAGTGTATAAGTTAGGGACAGGCCCCCAATAATTTATCTCCCAAGATTAAAAATAAGGGAGGGGGGTATCATCTTTGGGGGGGGGGGGGGGACTCACTCGGGTTGATTACTTGTAATAATTGGTCATCGGTGTGCATTAGAACTCAATGAAGTTTAGGGAAGTTTTTTATCAGGTCACACATCAAATTTTGCATCAAGACGGTCATAGATAAGGGTTGATTTGGAGCAGGTCAAGGGTTGATTTAGACCAGCTTTGGATGGGTCATAATTGGACAAGTAGGCAGAGTGCAGGCTGGTCGAGCACATAGTTTGGACGTCAAACTAAGACACATTGAGAGTACATCTAGTCATCAATATAAGTGGTTCCTTAGTACATTGCTGGTCACTATGCTATACACTCTTTGACTAGTTTTACTTAGTAAGATCATGTGAGACCTAAATTTTATATCTAAGATCACTACAAGAGGTTGTGGGCTCTTGTGACTCTTTTA
Organism: Adiantum capillus-veneris; assembly: GCF_014529385.1. Lineage (NCBI taxonomy): Eukaryota > Viridiplantae > Streptophyta > Polypodiopsida > Polypodiales > Pteridaceae > Adiantum > Adiantum capillus-veneris. The sequence goes on from NC_140959.1 coordinate 32,884,504, forward strand.
GGGACGAGAATACACTGGGTTTTTATAGCCCCTGGCGTCGATAAGATCGTTACTCTGAGCTTCATTACGGGACGTCGCTATGATAGTCGATATTGCGTACTCACGCTCATACGGTGTGGGATCACGTCCTGTAAACGACCACTGTCAAAACATACAAATAATCTATTATGTTAGAATTTAAAATCCCATAAACTATCAAACATAGAGAGCAATGCGAAAACAGTTACAAAAGAGGCCTCAAATGATGCCCACCTGCCGCTCCCCAAGTGGTGCGAGCTCCCTGCCTCTACTCGCGCTCTGGCTTCCTCCTTTTGTTGCTTCCACTTGTCGGGACTCTCGTGCACTGCTTTTTTCGCATTCTTCCAATCTTCTTTGGCCAGCCAATCTGGTCTGCTCCACCCATGATTGATTGCTTTTTGCACTTCGGAACGCTTATGCTTGCATTTTCACGCATTCGAACGTTCATCATATCTTCATTGAAGCGGTCATCTCGTGTTGGAACGGGAAACTCGTCATGAAGTATGCTGATGACTCTGTCTTTTAATTCATTCGGTACTTCACTCCAGGTGTTTAGTATGTAGTGTCTAAACACCTGAGAGCAAAGACCGCGCATGCTCAAAATCACCTTCTTGGCTTCATCATCCAAGATGATGCCGCCACTGAAGTCGACGGAATAAGGCAAGCCCTCTCGCCACTGACACGTGAACCTGGGTGTCCCGGAAGGGGTCTCTAGCAATGTGTCAATGGGGGTACAGACGCCAGGTGTCTCCACGGGAGTCTGAGCCCCAAAGCGAGGAGTGTCGTACCACCTGGGTATGTATGCGTCCACTCCAGGTACATATGCTCCTGGAGTGACTCCTACAGGAGTAGCTGCGGGGAACGGCAGTCAACTGCGCAAAATCTGGTGTCGATGGCGATGCCTTGGCTGGTGTCGGGATGGGCAAAGAAGGGGAGGATAAAGAGCCTCGTCAGGCACGAGACGGTGTCGAAGCATCGATGGCGGTATCCCCACAACAACCGCAACCCCACCACTAGAGCGCCGGCGCCTAGACGATTGTGAAGATCGTCTCGTCAACACCGAAGCTTCGGAGCACGCTGAATGCTCTGAAACAGAGGGAGATGCGGATGGATTAGGAACGCGCGATGGTGTGCTAGAGCAATGACGCTGCACGTACCACTGTCTCTGCTGGGGTGACAAAGAAGAAAGAAACTCCTCATCATCCATACCTGTATTAAACACACAAACATTTAAACTTAATATTGAATGAATAGAGTAGAAAACATGGACAAGTAGATAGAGAGAGAGAGAGAGGTCCTCATCGTCTCTGCTTGCGAGAACATACATAGAGCATACGTACCTTGAGTGGACGCAAAGACCATTAAATACAATGACGCAATGACACATATAAATACAATGACGCAATGACGCAAATACTTAGAGAGCCAGAGTTTTTACAAAACGGATCAAAATTGATCAAAATGGAGAATCGTACAAGAACTTGAAGGTGCTTGTAGCTTTGGAATGTTCAAAGGCTAGAAGCAACACAGAAAGCGTTCTTCTTCTATTCAACTTGAGTGATGGAAGAGGCGAGTGCATAACTCTGAATTTTCAATCGAAAGAGAGAGAGAGAGAGAGAGAGAGAGAGAGAGAGAGAGAGAGAGAGAGAGAGAGAGAGAGCACAATCAAATCTTGCAGTCAAAAAACTAGGTGGTGGAGCTGCATATGGCCATGGAAGGTACTTAGAGAGCCAAGATGTGAGTGCAAAATCAAAAGAGCGTTATACAACATGGAAGGTACTTAGAGAGCCAAAGTTTTTACAAAAGGGAGCAAAATTGTTCAAAACGGAGAATCGTACAAGAACTTGAAGGTGCTTGTAGATTTGGAATGTTCAAAGGCTAGTAGCAACAGAAAGCGTTCTTCGTCTATTCAACTTGAGTGATGGAAGAGTCAAGTGCATAACTCTGAATTTTCAATCGAGAGAGAGAGAGAGAGAGAGAGAGAGAGAGAGAGAGAGTTTTTACAAAACGGAGCAAAACTGTTCAAATACAATATTAATGGCTTTAAGAGATCTCTCTCTCATCCTCGCATAGCTCAGCATAACTGCCTATATCTATATAGAGATCTAAGTTTTAAACAGATGTCCTCTGTTTCATTTTGTAGATCCTCTGCATGCACCCCATAGAGAGTAGCAGCTTGATGTTCGTCTGGCACCACCTCCACGGCTTCTAACTAAGCATCTTCTCCGATCTCCTCCATTGATGCCGTTGTGATTGGAACATGGTAGCCTTCATACGTCCGTGCACTACGAGGGGCTCGCTCTATGACGTACCACCAGTTTGATGCAGACTTTGTAGGATGAAATATCACCTGCCAGAGCCACATAACTTACATGAGAGCTTCCAAGCACATAAATTCTAAAATGGGATGTTAACTATTTACATGCTTACTTTTCACAATGCTCGGGTAGTATGAAAGTGTCTCTTAGGTCAGTCCATTTCTTAGTTGAATCCACCTCAAGAAAACCAGACTCTCATCTACGGACAGTAGCGTTGCGACCCTCCATGATTATCTTGAACCATTGCACGTCGAACAAGTCGACAAAAAATCCTCTATAATCAATCCTCAAAATCTCTTGTAGCGTGCCGAAGTAAGTGAGTTCCGCCACCACAGGATCTGCATCAGAGGACCGTCGTCGACTAGACTGTTTAAATTTTTCCATGATTCCACAATCTGGAGTAAAACACTTTTTGTCGATCCGTTCCACCCTAAAATGTTGACCTTTACACCATGCTATTGTGTATGACATATACTACAACCAAAAAAGATTATGAGTGGCTGTTCAAACACTATAGAAAGTTACTAGTCGTACATTACAAACCTACCTTGGTCGTGCAACCCCGAGAGTACTCCCACTCTTCCTCAGTCACTTCTTCACCGCACTGTTGTGCGCTTTTCAATTGGTTGTGCAACCATCTTAAGCTCATGAATGTTGGTAGGCTCTCTAGACCTGTCGGATAGTGCATCGGTGGTCGTCTTCCCCATCTCCACTCGATTCGTGCCCTTTGTCGCTCTTGCTTTGCATCCTCATATTGTGAAATCCACTTCTGCATGACTTGATTGTGAAGCATGCAAATCGGTTGATTTTAGCCTCTAGATCTTCCATCATCTTCTTCTCAACACCAAGATTGCACATGACAATCCCAGATATGCGCTCATCATCTATGGTTCGCCATAGGGTGTCCCGGGCTTCATCAAATCCGTCTAGCCACTCTCCAATGTACACTAGGGACTCTGACACCAGCCAACCTTCTGCCGTGCTACCCTTCGGACGTGCCTTCTGACGCACATATTCCTTGAGCGTTTTCATGAAACGTTCTAAAAAGAACATCCATCTGGAATGTACTGTGCCAGCTATTTCCACCTCATCAACTATGTGAACAAGAAGATACACCTGAATGGTTATCATGGTAGTAGAAAAATGTTTCTCAAACATGCACACAACCTCCGCAGCGTTTAGTTTGGCGAATGGTATGGAGTCTACATTGATCTCCTTTTGTGAGATCCATTGCACAAACTTCGCAAGTTTGTAGATTATGTTACGGACGTCAAGAGACAAACATCCCTCAATGGAAACCGGTAAAATAAACTGCAAAACACGTGCAACAATGATATTAAAGTCCACACACGATTTCTTACACAATTCCCACTATGATATACTCCACTATGAACATACCTGACACATTTTATGCTAGTCGTGTGACTTCAAACCGGTAAGCTTTCCTTCTTTAGTAAAACACGTTCAAAGCGAGTGTATTACGCCAGTGGGGGTCCGCAAGATCGAATGGTCTCTTTTACTTTGCGTTCTTGGGCTCTTATGAAAATCTATGGTGCTTTAGGGAGTTTTATCGATCCATCGGACGCTGTTTGCAGCCAATATTGCTCCATACGATCCACATTTCTAAGGTCAACTCTAGCTCCCAAAGTATCTTTCTTGCTGGTCAGATGGTCCCATACACTACAACAGAACCCAAAGTTATCGACGCCCTATGTATCGACGCCCGTACGTTTCCACGTCCATTTCGACGTTCTTACACTCCGTCGATATGCGCATCGATAACTGCGTCGATACGTCCGTAGAAATACGCGTAGAAAGGTAAAGTTTTCCACGCGTATATCGACGCGCTTATTGACGTGCATATCGATGGACATATCGACGCTAAAAATTTGGGGGGAAAAAAGTCGAACCCGCGCGTAGGGGCCATTTTCGTCCTCAACGTGCGCGTTCTCAGATCTTGGCCGAAACCTACGGAGCAGGTATTATGGCACTCTCCTCCCCCCCCCCCCCAACCTCTCTCTCTCTCTCTCTCTGTCCACATCATGTGTGTGTGTGGGGGGGGGAAAGAGAGAGAGAGAGAGAGAGAGAGAGAGAGAGAGAGAGAGAGAGAGGTGTGTGTGTGTAGGAAAGAGAGATAGATAGATAGATAGATAGATTTTATTATCGTCCTCGGAGGTGAAATATGACCTATGGGACCAAAGTTACATGTGATGTAGTATGTGTATGGCTGATGAGTGACTCTCAATGCTCCAAAATTGTAGTGATGAGAGTCGCAATGGAGAGCCCACACTTTGGCTGGGAGAGGAAAGTGTGTAGGTCTAAGTTATGGCTGAAAATGTGAGAGAAGCAAGTTCGGATGTGATCAAAAGCTGAGCACTCTAGTAGTGTGTGGTACTCAGACTCTCGAACTTGCAATGAGCATAATGTGCACAATCGATTTGACTCTTCTCCATTGCCCCAACGCCCTATCTCGCATCGAAGGAAATGGGAGCTAAGCCGAATTGCTGCGATAGTGCGTATCGCGGACAAGGGAATAGGCTCAAGCATGTAAGTGTGAGTACGGTTTCCTCTCTCAGCGAAGAACATGGTTTTGTAGTTGGGGGCAATATAGGTGGTGTAATGTATGAAGCGTGACCCACCAGATTTCTCCCAAGCCGTAATACATTGGCGTTGTAGAAAAGCTTCATTCACTTGAGAGTCAATTGAAGCATCATGTAGCAAGTGTAATGCATCCCATCTCCCAAACCACTTCTTTATGTCTTGCATCCATCCCATGCTCAAGATCTTGCTTTTATGCGTCTTTTCAACTTTTTTGCTTGCTTCCCATGCAATTGTAGGAAGTCGATGTGAGGGGTTTTGACGCATCTTTATCATGTACTCCACAACCCTTTCCATGCCCATAACCTCAATTGGAAGAGATCCCGACTCAAGAAGTAGGAGCATATATGGTGTTTGTGTCTTAACTTGGAGAAAGTTTGTAAGAAAACGCTTTTGGACATTCTCAAACTCTTTCCAAGTAGACTTTGAGATGCTCCCGCCCCACACTCCAACTCCATAAAGAAGAACCGGTGTCACCAAAGCATCAAAAAGATACTTCTTGAGAACCCAACACTTGATGTTTCCCGCATTACACATGTTCTCAAATGCATAATATGCTCTCTTTCCCGCTTCCAAACGACGCATAGCACATTCATGCCACTTGTGATTGGATGGAACCTCAAGGCCAAGGTACTTAAAGCTCTCAACAACTTCAAGTGTCTCGTTGTTGTACACAATGCATGGCTTCTCCTTATGGTTGGTTTTCACAAGCATAACCTTTGTTTTGGATTCATTTACAATCAGCCCACTATGCAAGCAAAAGTTCTCAAGGACAACCATAAGCTTTTGTGCATCTTCTAAAGTGTGTGCTAGAAGCACTACATCATCCGCATACAACAAAAGCATGATTACCGCATTGCAAATAGTGACCTCTTCAATGCCTTCTTCTTTCATAAAGTCAAGTACCATTTGTTCCAATTGATCGATGCATAGACCAAAGAGAGTTGGTGACAATGGACATCCTTGTTTAACCCCAATAGTGCTTACAAAAATTTCTGAAATTTCTCTTCCCATGCGCAATTGACAAATCACCTTCTCATAGATTCGAGAAACCGCAAGCATAAACTCACTTGGCACTTGGAGTTCTTCCATCCTTCTCCACAAATTGTTACGTGGAATCATATCAAAGGCTTTCTTAAAGTCCACAAAACAACAATACAATCGCTTGCCTTTCAACCGACTTTCCTCCATGAGAACACGAAGAGTGACAAGATGATCAATGGTGCTATGGCATCGACGAAAACCCGCTTGTCCCTTTGCACGTTTGTCATTCTCTTCAGCCCAATCACTCAATTTCATCTCCATTATGCACCCAAACAACTTTGCCATAAGAGACCCAATCATTATAGTCCGGTAGTTGCTTACATTCTTTACATCCCCTCCTTTATGCAAAGGCTTAACCCAATTAGTACTCCAATCATAAGGCATACCATGTTGAAGTGCAAGGTTGAACATATCACACATCCACTCATGGGTAGAATCTCCCGTCCATTTGATCATCTCCGGCTTGATACCTTGAAGATCTCCCGCTTTGCGAGTGGCCAACTTTTCAAGCCCACCGCATACATCCTCAATAGTAAAAAAATACGGCATACATGGGAGTGAACCATAAAATGGTATTTTTTCAGTATTTGCTTGCTCATATAATTGCCTACAATGTGTGTACATATCCACTAGACTCAAGTTACCAAAATTCTCAACCCGCTTGCCTCTCAAGTTTCTCCAAAATCTTCCACATGCATGTGCCTTTTCTTGGACTTGAAATTCTTGTTGCTTTACTTCCCATCTTCTTCTCTTCTTTTGAATCAATGCCTTGTATGTATGCAAATGACTTTGATAGTTGTCTTTGTCCATAGTTGCATCAAGCTTTATCAAGGACTTTCGAGCATCTTGACATTCTTTATCAAACCACCTTTTGCGTGATCTATCTTTGTTGATACCATGGAGATGCTTTATGGCAAAGCATTCTTCCGCACAAGAACAAATAGCTTTCTTGAAAGCTTCCCATTTAGTTTCCAATGGTGCATCACATTGAAGCTTTGTCATCCATAATTTTTGCTCAACCATTTCAATGTACATTGGTGCCCGTTTGAAATCCATACATAGTGATAACTTCTCTTTCCTTTGGCTGAGATTATCATGCTTAGTTGCTTCTCCACATGAAAGGTCAATACATAAGGTGCGATGGTCGGATTTTGGGGTCCATTGACCAAACATAAAACTCTTTATGCGATACATGATGGCTTCAAAGAGTAGCATATAGTCAATCACACTATCCCCATTATGTCTCCTACATGTAAATCCATTGGTTCCACTCCACAAAGATACACCATTGGCAATGAGCATACCCGTGCTATTACACATGTGTAACAGTAACTTTCCATAGTGAAAGAGAGAGAGAGAGAGAGAGAGAGAGAGAGAGAGAGAGAGAAGTGTGTGTGTGTAGGAAATTAAAGAGAGACAGAGAGAGAGAGAGAGAGAGAGAGAGAGAGAGAGAAAGAGAGAAGTGTGTGCGTGTAGGAAATTAAAGAGAAGGATAGAGAGAGAGAGAGAGAGAGAGAAAGAGAGAAGTGTGTGTGTGTGTAGGAAATTAAAGAGAGAGATAGAGAGAGAAAAATGTGCGTAGGAAATTAAAATTAAAGAAAGAGAGAGAGAGAGAGAGAATTATGGTTTGCGTAAAATTAAAATTAAAGAAAGAAATGAAATGAAATGTTATATTAACTCTTCAAAAGGCCAAAGTGACCTATGATACCAGAAAGTTACAATGTGGTAGACTGATACAAAGTCAGAATAACAAGATGACAAAATAAAATATTATGGAATCCTAAACTGCTAGGTGTGGACTCAACAGCTAAAACAGCTAGCTGGGATAGGTAGATCATAGGAGATCCACCATCTGTCTCGCTGGCGGACCTCATCAATCTCCTCCATGGTCAGTAGTTTGACCGGTCATTGTGCATGTAGAGCCAAAGTGATGTGGATCATCTAATGCAGCCTCTGTCGATGTTGTGTAGTCTGGCCTCCGCAGTCGTGGGCATTCATTTTCTCCCTAGCTCAGTCGCTCGTTCGATCAGTGCGTAGAGAGATAGGAAAGTAGAGAGAGAGAGAGAGAGAGAGAGAGAGAGAGAGAAAGAGAGTGATATCTATATATATATATATATATATATATATATATATATATATATATATAGAGAGAGAGAGAGAGAGAGAGAGAGAGGAAGACAGGGAATAGAAAGAGAGAGAGATAGAGAAGTGGAGAGCGAGACAGAGAGAGAGAGATAGGGAAATAGGAAAATAGAGAGAGAGAGAGATCGAGAGAGAGAGAGAGAAAGGGAGATAGCGAGATCGAGATTGAGAGAGAGATAGGGAAATAGGAAAATAGCGAGAGAAAGAGAGATAGCGAGAGCGAGATCTAGAGAGAGAGAGAGAGAGAGAGAAATAAAGAGATAGAGAGTGATATATATATATATATAGAGAGAGAGAGAGAGAATTAACTAGAGATAGCTACAAAGATAGAGAGAGAGAGATAGATAGTAGATAGAGAAAGAGAGAGAGAAAGAGTTAGGTTGGCTAACCAATTGCATGTGTGAAAAGGACAGAAACTCTCTGTATCTCTCTCTCTCTCTCCCTCTAGAAGAAACTATGGAACTAAAAGAGACAAAGGGATTTTGCCCGCTACATGCATTGCCATGTACACCTGGGAGTGCACGTATGTGTCTACCCATATAGGATTTGACCAATAAAGACGAGATTTTGACCCGGTGGTCTTGATCTCCGTACACCTCTGGACGGAGGTGTACGGAGATTGGGCAAGACTAGAGAATGTGAGGTAGTTTACATTGTGAGGAGTATATATATTAAAACAACATTCATAATCATTGTAGATGGCAACGTCATCAACTAACATGGAGGAAAAGATTGCATGCTCATGCACGCTCTACAAGTATCAAATCCTACGCAAGCGTAGGATGTGTAATGAGCATGTGCACAAGTACGGAGAGTTTGCTAAAGAAACCGTACAGAATCTATGATACGACTCCTACGGAACGGGCATTGATTTTCGCGACATAGCACCTACATCTGAGAGAGAGAGAGAGAGAGAGAGAGAGAGAGAGAGAGAGAGAGAGAGAGAGAGAGAGAGAGAGAGAGAGAGAGAGAGAGAGAGAGAGAGAGAGAGAGAGAGAGAGAGAAAAAGGATTATGCCTGAAGGTCCGACCAATATAGAGCCAAGGATGGAAGCAGAAAAGGACTTACAGACAGAAGACGACGACATGGAGGAGATGCTGGATGCCTTCTTCCAGACAAGCGAGGAGAACGCTAATGAAGAAGCACCAGAAGCCGTGCGCGTATCTCCTGAAGATATGTTGAGGAAGTTGGAACGTCAACCAATTTATGAAGGCGCCAAAATATCGACGCTTTGTACTTGTCTGGCGTTTTTGAATCTTCAGTCAGTGTACGGGTGGTCAGATGCAAGCGTCACTGCTTTGTTTAGGTACGTAATTTACAAAAGAGATTTTCCGATTGCAACTGTGATGTGCTTGGAGAGATTTATAATTTAATGTGGCTTAAACAGGTTGTTGTGGGAGCAACTTCTCCCGCGGCTGGCAATGAAATGCCCCTCTCCAGGCCAAACGCAAAGCAGCTATTGACCTCAGTTGGCTTGGACTACAACAAGGTTCATGCATGTCCAAATGATTGCATTCTTTTTCACAATGAATTCACAGATTGTCTGTCGTGTCCTAAGTGCAGAGCAATGCGCTACAAACAAGATGCAGTTGGCGAGACAATGCCAGCTAAAGTGTTGCGGCATTTTCCTATTATTCCTAGAATAAAAAGCATGTTCCGTTATGGTTCCATTGCAAAGTTGATGCGCTGGCATTCTACGAATAGATCCACTGACGCAACATTTAGGGTGCCTGCTGATTCAAAGGCCTGGAGGCACATTGAAGATACCTGGCCACATTTTAAGAGTGAACCACACAATTTGCGTTTGGGCATGGCAATGGATGGAGTCAATCCATTTGGCTTGAGAAGCTCGTCATGGAGCACTTGGCCTGTGTGCCTTATCAATTACAACCTCCCGCCGTGGCTTGCCATCAAGAAGGGTCATTTGATATTAAGCTCGATTGTACCTGGTAAGTTCAAGGCAAAAAACATGGATGTTTATCTAGCTCCACTAGTTGACGAGCTCCAGGAGTTATGGCATGGGATCGACATAGCAGATGTGGTTGAACCAGTAGGACAATAGCATGCAAGGATCCATGCAAGGATCCATGGAATTCTTATGTGGACTATGCATGATTGGCGAGGATACGGAGAAGCTTCTGGTAACGGTTCTTGATTTACAAAATTCTCGCTATTCGCAAGCACTTTGCTTTCGCCTGATTCATGCTTTAATATATGCAGGGCTAACAACTTCATGCAAGCACTTTGTCTTCGCGTGATTCATGCTTTAATATATGCAGGGCTAACAACTTCGGGATACAATGCATGTCCAATTTGCGGGCAGCCTTTGGATGTGCGCTATTCTGCCTCTCTTTGAAAGACAATTTATCAAGGCCACCACCGTTATCTTCCAGATGGCCATCACTTGCGCAAAGGTCAGCTTGGTCGCGTCGAATGCCGTCCTATGCATGTACAAGAGTGGTGTCACCGATGGGAGCAACATGAGGGGCAACATGTTCCAGGAATGAAACGTTTGTCCATTCTCTATACGTTGCCGTACTGGGGTGATCTACTAATTAACCATTTGCTGGATCCAATGCATATATTCGAGAATGTGGGAGAGCTCCTCTGGAAGACAATAATGGGAATGAAAGACAATCGAGCTTCATGAGATGATTTGCAGTCAATTGGAAAGATGCCAGAGCTATGTCCTTTCACCAATGCAGCTAGCCAAACAAAACTTCCAAGAGCGCCATGGGTATTGCTAAAAAACGAAGAGCGACAAGTTAAAAGGGTGATTTCAGAGTTTAGGATGCCAACAGGATATATGCGATGTCTCAAGACAGCATTCACCCGTGATAATCAATTGTCAGGACCGAAATTGCACGACTGGCATAAGTTCTTGCAATTCATTCTTCCAATTGCAATCAAGGGGTGTTTAACGGAGGAAGTGCGGACCTACATATACAAGATTTCAAAGCTAGTGCGGTGGATCTCTTCCAAGGAGATACGGGAGGAATCTATTGTAGTCGCAAGGGCTAACTCCATTGAGGCAGATTGCATGATTGAGAAGTATTTACCCACGAGCTGCCTAACTATCCAAATGCACTTGCTCGTCCATGTAGTAGATGAGGTTGCAGTGGCAGGTACAGTCCACATCCATTGGATGTTCTTTCTAGAGCGGTTCATGAAAACACTTAAGGATTTTGTTTGCCAAAAAGCGCGTCCAGAGAAGAGCATGGCAGAAGGATGGCTGGTGCAAGAGTCTCTTGTATTGACGACCGAATTTCTATCCGTTTCTGACCCAGAAATGCCTTGACTGTGGAGCGATGAGGAGGATGCAAGACTGGTGGGAGAGGAGCCGCAAGGGCAAGGGGTGCCGAAGAAAATGAACGGCGCCATGCGAGAAAAGATCATGAAGTTCTGTATACTAAATTCAGCGCCGATGCAAAAATGGCTTGAAAGGTACGAAGAAGAGAAAGAGAGACGCAATAGGGAGCGATAGTATTTCAGGCGAAGCCGAACGACTAGAGGTTTACTCTTGCCAGACTATCTTGCTCCTCTACTTGAATTCCCTACAATGGCATGGTTGGACAAGACAGTGAGAGCAGCTCGACAAATCGGAGAACCCATATCTCTAGAAGAGGAAGAGGTGGCTATTGGATGTGACTGGAAGTATCATACATACATGGCACTGTGGTCGCATGGAAAGCATTTCAGAACACAACAAACTGACAGCAGAAGAAACACGTTTGACTATGGGGTAATGGTTAGTTTCATGCAAAAGAGCAGGGCCAGTGCCAGAGACACGAATGAGAGCACTAGCGACGTGGATTACTGTGGTCTGGTGTTAGATATCTTGAAAGTAAGCTTCAGGCGGTTTGAGATGTTTTTGTTGGATGTGAAGTGGTTCAAGGTGATTACTTTTGGTCGCAATGCAACGGTACCTAGAGATGGAAACAAACTTTTGCAAATAGATTCTGCAAAGGTTTGGACAGATGCAAGCGACACATTTGCTCTCCCCGAACATTGCGAGCAAGTGGTCTTTGTACCGGACCCCTGAGAGCGACAATGGTGGTTTGTGGTTCAGGGTGCTCCAAGAAATAAACAAGTATTTGAAGGGCAAGATCTCCTGGAGGAAAGTCAGTTAGACGACGCCCATACTACTGTGACATTAGATGAGATGGACGAAGGTATGGCAGAGGAAGCTGACAAATATACGAGGGATGACGCAGACGAGCCATAATTGACACTTGTAGATGAAGATGCAATGGATGAAGACAATCTGCCAGAACGAGTTGGAACAGAGTTATGTTTGCAATTAGAGATAGACGATGATATAGTGCAAGATCTTATCAATGATGCCTCACTCGTCAAGGCCTAGGCCTGTAAGTGTTTGTGTGAAGACGTTGATTTAAAATTAAGCTTAAAGTTAATTTAAACAACTGTGTTCTAGCGCTTTATTTTACTTTCTTTGTGCAAGACTTTAGTATGGCAAACCAGTTTCCAGATCCCGCTCCATGAGTGCAGATGCATTCATGGGCTTCGTTACATAGATGACGCCTGCTCAGATGGCAGAGGCTTCTCAGTACTGGGTAGCTAGAGGCACGAGTACTACGCCTCCGGGCTTCACACCCGAGGGTCCAACACCTAGGGGGGGGACACCTATGGGGGGGGGACGCCTATGGGGGGGGGGGAACGCCTATGGGTACGACGCCTGCTTCTCCCATCACGGCCGCTTTGACACCTAGGGGTGGGGCAAAGGCTGGTACGTCTTCATCTCCGCAGCACAGGCGCACTCGCCGATCTCGGCGATCGTCAGATGGAGGTGGTGGTTGCTGTGGAGGAGGGTCCACAGATGCTTCGATCCCTCTTCGCTCACGACCCCCATCCTACCTAGGCACACCTCTCGACACACCTCTTGGCACACCTTGGACACCTTGGGGGCACACGATCTTAGTGCCTCCAAGCTCTATACTGTACGGGCAAATGGTTCTGTTGACATGGATAAAGTCGAGACTGAGATGAGACAGCGGATTCGCCAGCTCACGGAGCTGCAGTTTTTGACCAACATTCTGACGTCTTGGGGTGAGTAGGAAAAGGACAAAGTCAATTACATAGTGGAGACCATCCTGAGAGAGTACCAGCCTGCTCCGGGTTCAAACGTTGTTCCGAGGAGGTGGATCAAGGGTGTTTCACGGGACATCGTGAAACATAGACGAGATGCAACTCGGAAGGCTTTCAGGACCGGCTTGCCGAAGCCTTCGGGCATCCCACATGAGACGTGGCTGCAGATTAGGGAGGATGAGCGGACAATGGACACGCGGTTCAGACAGCAGCATGAGGCCGCGCAGATACAACATATGACCAGGGGGACATCTCATCTTGGTAGCGGAGGCTTCGACACCTTTCGCTATGAGTTTGTGAGTTTCTAATCCAATCTTAACTATGGCGTTTTTAAAAATGCAATGAATATGTATTCTTATTACTTTGATTTTTGTATAAACGCAGAATTTTGCGATGCATCGAGCCCCGACACGTCAGGAGGAGTCAGATGGATATCGCAGAGGTATCTATGAAGTATTGAATGATCTTGATGCTTCACGAGATCCTATAGACTGGGAGGCCATACAGTCTTGCTGATCGCTTGAGGTGAGACGTTAATATGTGTGAGTTGATTTAATTAAGTAAGTATATGTGAAGTAATATCAATACTAATTCTGTGAGTTCTCCTATGTGCAGGTTGTGACGCCTAGTCATCAGTGGACCGGATTTCATATATATGCTTTGTGAGACATAGACACACTTCTGTGTCTCTTTTTTGTATAGACATATATATATGGTTATGGTTATTGTTCAGACAATTATTGTTTTCCTTATGGTTATGGTTATGGTTATTGTCATTGTCATTGTATAGACATGGTTATTTCTCCTATTCTTGTATAGACATAGTTATGCTTCAGGTTTTGTTAATGGTTATGTTTAACTTTCTGGTTATGCTTATGGTTATTGTTAATTTTGTTTATGGTTATGGTTATCTGCATTATGGTTTTGATCAAAGTGGTTATGGCCGGTTATGGTTTTAAGTTATGGTTATGCTTTTAAGTTATGGTTATGGTTCGTTATTGTCATTGGCCTTAAATCTCATGTGAGATCCTACATGGATAGCATGTAGGAGGCGTATACATGATATGGTTTTTTTTTTTAAGTTTATGTAAAAACGAAGGGAACTCTGCCGAAATTTCTGCGGGAGCACGGTTGATTTTGGTGCTGCTCGCTTTCTTGGGCAGAGGGCAGGAAGTCTGGCTGTGGTGGCTATGTCCATCTTTTCACTGGGCACAAGCCAGGCTACCTGTCCACTGCCCAAGAAATTTCTTTTTTTTGTTATGGTTGTCGATATCCGCGTCTATACTTCTGTCAGAATCTACGTCGCTATCAGCGTCTATAAATGCGTCTATATACGCGTCGCTATCTGAGTCGCAAATAAAGCCTTTCCACACTTATATCGACGCTGTTTGCAACAGTTTTATAGGGACGAAGATAGCGATGTCAAGCGACGCTATATACGTCGATAACACCTTTTTTTGTTGTAGTGATAGTAGATTACCCACATTCTTGAATATGTGCATTGGATCGAGCAAGTGATTGATCATGAGTCAGGGCTAGTATGGTAACTCATACCATAGAGATAGTCTCTTCATCCCTGGGGGCAATCCATCATCACACATCTCCTTCTTCTCTAACCATGCTTGTGTAGACATCCTCGGTGGCTCTCTTCCCAAAAAGCCGTGGCACACATGATTCTCTGGAAGATATGCTTGATGACCTTCGTAGATTTTCTTCTTCAATGAGGGCGCCCTACGTGCATTCAGTCTAGGTCTACATGTTACAAATGCTCTGTATTCACTTGTTTGAAGCCCCGCATGTATACACATGATAATAGATCATCTTGAGAAAAACCAAGATTTACAGTGTCTGAGTGAGGAGTGTAAATAGATCACCTGAGCATTCTGTTAGTCCGGGATAGTCATGCATGGTCCACATTAGAATGCCTCTGATCAAAGCATTCCGTCGACCTGTGTGTTGGCTCATATCCACCACTTCTATGCCAATCCATAATTGTTGTAGATCTTCCAATAGTGGATGAAGATACACATCCATATTCTTCACTTTATATCGCCCCGGCACAATCAAGCTTAGCCATAGCTGCCCCTTCTTCATAGTCAACCACGGGGGAATGTTGTAGTTGACGATGACAACGGCCCATACGCTGTAAGATGTTGATCTTTGACCAAATGGATTTACGCCATTCATAGCTAGGCCTAAGCGCAAATTTCGAGCTTCCCTGGCAAAATCCTCCCATGTTCCATCTATATGTTTCCAGGCTACACAATCTGTAGGAATCCATAGCACACCATGCGAAGATTTATTCTCCTCATGCCATGATGCTAGGGCGGCCATGGACTTACATTCGAAGAAATGCTTGATGCGAGGAAGCAGAGAAAAATGTCTCAAAACCTTTTGCGGAATTTTTGTTCCATGGAGATCTACTCGATATCTTTCGGAATCGCATTTCGGACACTTTCCATGTCTATGTATTCCCCTCTGAAAAGAATGCAATCATTAGGACAAGCGTGGATCAAATTATAATCCATCCCCAAGTTTTGCAAAATGTTTCTTGCTTCCTCTCGGGAATCTGACATCACAATATCAGCTAGTAGTATGTGCTCTTTGAGCAACCTACACAACATAAAAATATGGTACAATTGTGTAAAACTCTATCAGATCATTATACATTTAGAGTTTTATTAAAGTAAACTAATTGTAATAGATCACCTTAAAAGCATTGTGACGCTAGTGTCACTCCATCCAAACTTTGTATGCATGTTGAGAAGAACCAGGAGCGCTTTCAATCTAGACACACGTGCTCCATTATACAATGGCGTATCGGCTTCACTTTTCATATCATCATAGATAAGCCTTTCTGAATCCATGATCGTCTCGATCATTTCATCAATCTCGGGCTCAAACATTGCCTCGTTGGGAATGTGGTCTGCATGATCATCCCCCGAGTTGTCAGAGGCTACATCTTGTGGCCTCACATATGCTGCTTGACCAAAGCGCCTGCGAACACGTCTATTGGGTTGCAAGATTGCTGCCTGTAAGCCAGCGTCAGAGTCCGATGAGTTATAACTGGCAACAACTCGATCTATAATAGATGGATCGAACTCACCAAATTCATGAACGTGCTGCAAAGAAATGCGTCTTGTACATCGCACAGCATGCTTGCAATGATTAAAAGGACATAAGATCCTCGTTGAGAGATAGGTGTTTCGGTTGGACGGCCCCACATCCTCGTCACTACTCATAATGAGGGTAAAATCTTATAACCTGGACAACAAATTTAATCTTCTATTGGCATTCTTCGTCTTATCTCTCTCTCTCTCTCTCTCTCTCTCTCTCTCTCTCTCTCTCTCTCTCTCTCTTTGTTCACACTGTAAACTACCTCACATTCTCTAGTCATGTTCAATCCCCGCACACCTTGGTCTAGAGGTGCACGGAGATCAGAACCACCGGGTTATAATCTTGTCTTTATTGGTCAATGCCTATATTTGTGGGTACAAGAAATTTACACGCCCACATCTACATGATACTGCATGTAGTGGACAAAACCCCTTTGCCTCTTCTCTAGCTGTAGAATTTCACAGCATCTTAACATCTTTTCACATTAGATCTTTTTTTGTAGCATGCAGGTACACCATTCTTGCAATGTAGCTGATGTCTGCTCAAGGCACTTAATTCTTACTCTAGATTTGACGGGATGTGGTGTGTGTGTGTGTGTGTGTGTGACCCTTGGAATCGTCATCTTGCATCACAAATTTCTGTGTAGGCTCAATTTGCTCTTCCATTAGCTGATCATGATGGCTTATTGTATGGTAGTAGCAGTCGAACATGCAGGTGGAATTGATAGTCCGCATGGACTGTGAGGCTGTGAGCGCAGGAAATTTTCTCGCCATTTCTGACAAGCGTTGGCGGCTCTCTGAGTTGCGCCTACACGAAAATCTAAATCTAACCTTATCTTAAACGATAAAAAGAAGAAAATGATACAACCTTTCTATCACCCAAGTGTGGTAGATTGGTTATGCCAATTCCCTCTTCAATAATTAACAGGTAAATAAACATAAATCTAATCTAATATAACGTAAATCTAAATCTAAATGTAAATAAACCTAAATCTAATCAAACGTAAATCTAACTAAAAATAAACCTAAATCTAATCTAATTTAACTTAAATAAACCTAAATCTAATTTAACATAAGTCTACATCTAACCTAATCTTTAATGTCTTTTGGGATAGTTTCCTATGACGTTAAAACTCTCTTCTTCTTGTGTGTGTGTGTGTGTGTGTGTGTGTGCCAATAAAAAGAGAAAAATGGTATAACCTTTCTATCACCCAAGTGTGGTAGATTGGTTATGCCATTTTCCTCTTGAATAACAGGTCTTGAGTTCAACTCCTCGTTGGCTAGATCTTTAGGTCTCTTTAATTAGTTTCCTACGACGTTAAATTAAACTCTCTTCTTCTCGAGTGTGTGTGTGTGTGGGTGTGTGTGCACGCCAATAAAAAAAGGAGAAAAATGGTATAAATTTTCTATCACCGAAGTGTGATAGATTGGTTATGCTATTTCCCTCATGAATAACATGTCTTGAGTTCAACTCCTGTCACCTAGATCTTTAAGGTCTCTTGGGATAGTTTCCTACAATGTTAAGACTCTCTTCTTCTTCTTCTTCTTCTTCTTCTTCTTCTTCTTCTCTCTCTCTCTCTCTCTCTCTCTCTCTCTCTCTTTTCCTCTCAATGTGTGTGCATTCTTTGTTTATGCATGTGTGTGTGCGTTTTTTGTTTATACTTGCGCTCTCTCTCTCTATCTCTCTCTCTCAAAAACACAATGTGTGTGTGTGAGTGTGTGTGTGTGTGTGTATGTGTGTGTGTGTGTGAGAGAGAGAGAGAGAGGGAGGGAGAGAGAAAGAGGGGAAGGGAACATGAGAGTGAGGAGAGGGAAGGAGCATACCTGGCTCTCCTTCCTCTCCTTGTGTGTGTGTGTGTGTGTGTGTGTGTGTGTGTGTGTGTGTGTGGAGAAGAAAGAGACAGAGAGGGAGAGCGCCCGTTACCTTGCTTGTTTGAGCGTGCGCCAAAAACTCAAATCTGAGACCTGAGTTTTTGGACGCTCTCGGTTATTTTTTTTAGCCCTGGCGGCGTCGCTATAGGCGTTTCTATGTTACAAGTAACATAGCGACACTCATAGCAACGCCTATAGCGACGCCGTGCTTTTTCATGTTTGAGTGTCGCACTACGAGCGTCGCTACTATTAAGTACCTCTTGTAGTGGATAGGGGTATGATAGCTTTCTTCATTGATTGTTGTATAAGCGTAGAAAGGGGGGGTCATATTCCCTAATATAAGTCGCATGTAGGGGTTTTATCAAAGTTGTCTGCTCACAGGTGGCGTCCCGTTTCGTATATAGAGTGAATCCCCCGGGCTAGTAGCGCACTGCCTACAACAATACAAGTGTATATCAATCATATGTACCTATTCCCATGTAGCTTCTACACCCCCAATTATTTTGACAACTTACACTCCACAACCACCCTATACAATCCTTTATTCCATTGGAGCCATACCAGCTGACATTAACACATCACATCCCACGCTTGCTATGCTTAGGGCCAAACATATGAACTTTGGGCCACCGCATGGTGCAATGTCATACCAAGCCTGGGATACAAGGACCACGTCGTATGCCAAACCCAAGGCCAAACCCCATTCCACATGCAATCCGAGGAGCACCTTTGCCCACTATACTTGCTCACTTGGGTGACTTGGTACCATTTTCTCAAGATACCGGTCGATCTATTGCTGAAAATATATGTAGCATGCCTGATAGAGAGCCTAGAAGCAAGGCAGTACAAGTGGCCAAGCTCACATAAATATTTAGTAAATATTGAGATGTTAGAAACCATAAAGAGGTATTTGAACACGTATGTGATTCCCTAGAAGAGCACAATGACCTACATAATTGCAAGGCTTTAAGCTTGACTCTAGGTGGGAAAGGGGGGGATTGGTATAGAACCTCAAGGAATGAACAGAGCACGCAGTATCCTACTCTTAGGAGATTGTTCTTAAAAGAGTACATACGAGAGAGTGTGCTTTGGAGCATAGAATCTCAGCTCCAGAAAGCCGAACAAGAGGAATGTGAATTAGTGAGAGACTTTATTAGTCGCTTGAAGTATTTGAATTCTTGTTGTAATCCAAATGAGAGTTTCAACAATAACCAACTGCTCGATAGATTCATTACAGGATTGTGACATGAGGATATCTAAAATGCACTAGTCATTAGACGTATCACTACTTGGGAATCAACCACCACCAATGCAATTCAATTGGAGGACAATTGAATGGTTAGAGGAGAAAGAGTGTCTGTTGAGCCAAAATCTACCAGCTCACAAGCAATTCGGCATGAATTGGTGACCATAAAGCCAATCGTAAAAGAGCCAAAGATATATGAGATAACTTTGGCCGATCTCACCAAGGCTATACAAGAAAGCCTTAGGGGTAATCCTACTCCACAAAATAATCATATGTATCCAAGAAGGGGGGAGAAACAATGGTTCTTTGTTTGCTTGGGACCACATAGCACTAATGAATGTCCTACCTTTAGAATGAAGTTTAACGAGACTTGTAATGTGTGTGGTAGATATGTCCACCAAGCTAAGGATTTCCTAGTCCTTAAATGAATAATGGAAAATAAACCTCTGAACAGACGCGCCTCGAGTTTGTGCATTAATGCCTGCCCCACCTATTGAGCAACCATCACAACATATGGTCCCTATAACCCAAAATGTTGTTCAAACCACACTATTACCCCCTCCAGTGTAAGGACCGCAACCTCTGCATCCGAGAGTTACCCCTATGAACCAAGTAGGTTGTGAGCCATCTAGTACTTATTTGGAATTTGAAGATGAGATAGACTCTGGTATCACCTACGGAGTAGATACACTTGAGGAGTGTCCCCAGTACTATGGAGGACCATTAGGAACAAGTCAAGCGTGTATATCAAGCTACTTCTCTTGTAGCAAGAGACCAAAACATCAATATCATTGCCAAGAGACCACCTCTTCAATGCTACAAATGTGGTGGACCACATCAAGTAGTTGAGTGTCCTATTAGAATGCAAAGGAATGTTGCACCAATGCAAACAAGTCAAGGGAGTACATTGACAATGCCAATATGCACTTGTAATTGTTTTGGCATAGATCATTTGATTGCCCAATGTCCTAATAATCCAAATGCACCAAAGATTAAACCATTGAACTTGATCGAGATTACCAATGGGACACCACAAACGACACATTCAATACCAATAAATGAAATCACACGGTCAATGCTCCAAAACCAAAATTATATCCTCGAAGAGAGAGACGCTACATCAATTGGACAAGCAAGGAAGAAGAAAACAGGAAGGAAGAGATCACTAAAAGCCACAAAGTCAAGCCCTAGTTCAAAGATCACCATAGGGATCGGTGATGACCGCGTGTATATGAATAGTCTTGAAGATGATTCCGATTCCATAGAAACCATGGAGATTAAAATTGCCTCCATAAGGGAGAAAACCAATGATGACCACCACGAGAGGAAATCAATCAAAGACACAACTAGGGAAGGACATAGGAAAACCACTCGCCTACCATCAATGATGAAACAAGTGTTTTCAAGGCTAACCAAATCAGCTGACAGCCTCCAAGAGAATTCACAAGGACCAAAACTCAAGGAAACAATGAAGAAAATTGGGACTTACCCAAACCCTATAGAGGAGATTGAGAGATTCAAGCATTTAAGAATTTGGTAGAGAAGCCCAGAGAGGTCTTGAGCTAGAACCTAGAAGGATTAGGATAACGAATACAGTTTTCCCTGACACAATCGCAACCTCAAGGAGATCCCAACCTGGTGGCCATACCTAGTATCATCTGGGAAGAAAGTGAGATCAAAAAATTGAAAGGTGGGCATACTCCTTTCTTGATTGAAATAATGTTTAGTGAGGGAGTCCTTGACCCCATCGAAGAAATGGAGACCCCATTATCACCAGCCTTAGGTCATGGACTAGAATCTCAAAAAGTACCCTTGAACATTGTCAAATTAACGGATTTCATGCCTTCTAAAGTCAAAAACACTATCATGTCTAAATTCTTCGGGGATCCAAAGATATTCAATGATAGGATTGTGGGCTATTTTTAAGTCAAAAGATCAATCAAACAAGGATGCTTTCTTGCCCCTTGTTTTTCACCATTGGCTTGCACCCACTGATTACTATATGCTTGAAGATTGTGCTGTGAAAGGGGAGATACAAGGGTTGGCCTTGCCTGGTAACAACCAACTCAATGTTATTTGTAGATAACTCCACCTCTTCTTAAAAGATTTTCCCCAAGTAGTCCAGAAGGCTCTTGAGATTCTGCAGACTTTTGTTATTGCCTCGGGGTCTGAGTGCAATATTGAAAAATCAAGGCTGATTTTGTTGACGGAGAACGACTCATCCGACCCAGTTTTTTGAATAGCGGAGATTGTCTGATCTAAAGGTAAAATTTTTTGGCATCTTGGAGGCCCCTTTCGGGTGGGCTTAGCACATAGATAGAGATTCCATAGGGTCTTAGAAAAGGTCACGATCAAGATGAGAAGATGGGAGTATGTGCTTGTGCCTTTCCCAACACAGATCAAAGTGATCAACTCCTTCATGATCCCTTCTATTGCCTTTACTAGCCCACTCCTTAAAATGGCCAAAAGTCACTTGGAAGAGTTTTTGAAACAAATTGAAAGATTCTTATGGAAAAATAAAACCAAAGCCTTGAAACCTTGGCAATGGAAAAAATGGGATGTAGTCGCTAGACCAGTGGAGCAAGGTGGGGTTGGGATCCTCAACTCATGTGGAGGACATTTGTGCCAAGTTTGTGGTCTCGATGCGAAACAAGATCAGGTGTGAGCTATTATGATGGACCAAGCAAACCTCTACTCTGAAGGGGGGGAGTGGAAGGGGATTGAGGTTCATGACAAACTGCTTGCCTCTCAGCGGACCAGCTTGAGAATGAGTAGCACAATGGGTGAGCTGGTGTGCAAGTGCAACAGAGCAACGAAGGTTTTGGAGTGGGGGCAGATTTCTAGATACTTCCAAAACTCTCAAACATTTTGGTCCCCTTGGCTCTCCTGAGCTGTTGGGATATTTTTGAATTCCTTCTGGGGGGGGATATTGCTAGAAAGGTGAATAACAAAGGACATCAGAGTTTGATCCACTTGTGGGACACCAACAACCTGAACTAGAAAGAGGCAGCCCCAACCAGTTCTACCTTAATGGCATAGAGAGGCTGTTCATCAACAGAGTTTTGGGAAAGGCTGGGCAATCTCTTAATGCCCCTTATTGCACCCAAATTTGAGTGGAAAGCTTGGCATTGGCTACAGAGTAGCCACTTTTTCAAACCACACACCAAGGGGATATACCTAGGTCTTATGCGCAAGGCAGACTGGTCCACCCCTCTGAACAAACAGTATGGAAAGCAATGCCCAGAGGCTTGGTGGCTCATGGCTACAAAGAACATTTGGGACCCTCAATTTTCCCTTGTCAATGAAGGTCTTTCTGTGGCAGGTGTTATGGGGGGCCTTGCCTACCAGGTGACAAGATCTTAGCTTGTGGTATTGGGTCGGATAGGTGTTCGAGCTGTAGAACTACTAGGGAGACCTGTCACACTTATCTTGGAATGCTCATGGGGCTAGAGTCCTAGAAGGTAACGTGTGCAAAATGATTCCAAGGACTTGGAAGATTGGGTTCTCCAAGAATGATCTGCTCCTTGCAGGGAAAGAGATGAAAGCAAACCAATCTTGATATGTACTCAGGTTGTTAGATTTTTCTCTTTCTACCATATTTCGAAGGCTAGGAATGGTTGGGTGTTCGCCCAAGATCTCTTGAAAGCCAATTACACAAAAGTTATACAAGATAGCAAGGAAACTATCTTTGGGATTGGAAATGGGTAACTCTTATCGTCAGATCTATGAAAATTTGACGGATGCGGGGTTGGGGTTTTATCTGCTTATCAGATTCCATTGGAATGTATGTGACCATGGCTTGAATTGAGCATGGTACGGATGTAATGGCTTGTTCTTATTAATATAATCTCACATATTGTGACATTTGCCAAAAAAAAAAAAAAAGGAAAAGTTCAATCCTCAAAGTATTATTACAAAATTTGATCCCTTGCATGGTATAACTGCAATGGAAATGTTTCAAAATAGTTTGGGCACGTAGTTTCTCCAAAAACTTGTCGTTAGGGTCCTCTCCTTAATGCCTCTAAGAAAAGCATATAACATGCATTGGATGGGAGTGGCCACTTAGGCTCTCCTCTTGGAGTATCATAATCCCAAGTTGTGGGGAAAAAAAACGATTTTCAATGTGAATTCTCATAGCCCAAGAATTGCCAAACTTTTCCAATAACGAAAAATTGCACCCAACAAACCTCAAGGAATGAGTGATGATCTAATTGTGGATGCTTATTGCGCATAGAAAGTGCATGAACACCTCTAAAATTAGAGGTAGTCTCCAAAACCCGATAACAAATGACCTACAAAGTAGTAACTAGTAAAGATGTAAGTCAAACAATACAAAGATGTGCCCCAAGGCACATAGTCTCTTTCAAAAGAAAAAATCAAATGCACAATCGGTGGCTTTGAACCACTACTATGTCGGTGGCACATAGCCTCTTTCTTCGAAATCGTGTAAAGACGCATGGGATGATGGGAGAGAATCTCTATGGATTTGTTTGAACCAGTAATGCTATTCTTCTCTAAAGGGTGTTCATA
The DNA here is from genome assembly GCF_014529385.1 of Adiantum capillus-veneris. Taxonomy (NCBI): domain Eukaryota; kingdom Viridiplantae; phylum Streptophyta; class Polypodiopsida; order Polypodiales; family Pteridaceae; genus Adiantum; species Adiantum capillus-veneris. The sequence continues at coordinate 32,908,494 of NC_140959.1, forward strand.
AGCTTCATATGAATCTAAAGAACCATTGTAAGCCATTTAAGCAAGCCCAATTACTGAACTACCAGTAAACTTAAAAATAAATTGCACCAATCCCATGAGAAAGAGTTAACGATTAGAAGAAATACACCTAGTCACTGTCTCTTTAATCAAATAAAGAATGTAAAACAACAAGATTGTAGAACAAGCCCGATATTTTATCAATTTACTTGAAGATTCTTTGTACCCTACAAATGCACGCTAGATAGCCACGGGACTATTTGACACCACTTTGTCAGGTGGGATCTACGGTCCAGCATCTTCGAACGATGTGGACCGTCCATTTATTCTCAAGAATAAAAGGATTCCGACTGGTTGAGCCCCTGTGACTAGAACCCACCACCTACACAACCGGAGGCCACAACTCTCCCATTAAGCTATCGCGCGCCACTTGAAATGGAGGTGTGAACATAGAATCATATAGCAAAAGTGACGGGGTGGAGATCACATGGTGTTCACTTGGAGATCACTTTGGGATGGACGGGGTCACATTGCAATCACTTTGGGATAGTCGGGGTCACACTGTAATCACTTGGTAATGGGTGGGGTCACAAGGTGATCACATGTCGATTGGGATTCACATGGGGATCACTTGGCGGTCACTGGATGTTCACATCAAATTTACTTGGGGTTCACTTTAATTGTGATCACATGGTGATCACTTGGAGATTAAACCGCCATCGGACGGTGCAAAATTGATCCCACCGCCCCCAATTAATAGGGACCGTAGATCCCACCTGACAGAAGTGGTATCAATTAGTCACGAGGCTAGATAGGGGGGTTCTTAATAGTGGACCCCCAAGAGTTAGCTACGCTAAATGTATTGAAGAACCCACATTGGTCTGGATGATTGAACTAGAAGGGTGATTTAAGATCGAAAAAAAGGTCTCCATCGCCATTTGAGCGGTGGTACAACATCCATGACATGGCATTCCCATGTCATTTGAGCGGTGGTACAACATCCATGACATGGCATTCCCATGTCATTTCCACAATATGAAGCACTACACATCTAAGTTCTAAAGTGGAGAAATGAGCTATAAAGTTTATGAATAATCTTTTCCAATCCTTGGAGCCATAATACAATAAGTTTAGATTAATTTAGTCCCCAAGGGTTATCTTGAGAGATGTCAAGCTTGTCAGCAAAAAAGATAAACTAGTATGCATGATGCTAGTGCAACATACATGGATGTTGCAATTGTGTACATCCTTGCCACAGAAGCAATGTAGGAGTGAAAAGCCTTTCGTTCGTTAACTCTGGGGAAGACTACTTCAGGGATGGGAACTTGAAGGAACTCACACAGCTTAGACACCCCTCCTCCTTCTCAATGTCATAAATGAGAAGATTATGAGGAGTCACATATTGTTTGACTTCACAAGTATGTTGAAGGTATGCCTTAATGCAAACCTCTCTGTCCTGAGGCTTACCATTGAATAGAGGATTGTGAAGTGCTATTTTCATGCATTTTACAGCCCATGGTGTGAGGAATTTGTATATAGCATGCTTAGGCTCATGTGTGAGAGGTACTATAGTTTCAAAGAAACTATCATATCATTTGTTAGGATCACGAGTATTCAAAATAATCTTGGCATTAGGAAAGATGTCCATTAATTGCTTATATGCACAAGTTCCAGGGAAATCGGCTATGGAAGCATAGCCATCTAGAAGCTTCTCCCAATATTCAGGGTTCCCTGCAGAAAGAGAGAAAAGATACAGAGAATGAGATTCTAGTTCCACCAAAGCGCAACCAATAAGAATATAAAGAACGGTATTTAGCAAAGCCTTGCAAGTAATTAAATTAACAATGAATATTCTTTAAGAGAACAATTCAATTATGTGTTGTCAATCCTAGACCAGGTACAAACTTCACCAGACTTCCTAAGCCTTACAAAAGTGCTCACATACCCTTGTTTGTATAGTACATTCACAAGAAGTTTTGGACAGATTCTCACAATAATTCCCACATCCTGACTTAAATCAACATCATGAGCTTGTGTGAGGGAGGCACGACATACCTAGCTAGGTACAATTGGGGGCAGGGGACCGTCGACCCCCGGTGGGGGGCCGGCGGTCCCCTGCCCCCAATCCTACCTAACTAGGTATGTGGTGCCTCCCGAGCAGAAGCTCATAATGTTATGCATTATATGAAAAACACTGAAAAAGGCTCCCTTTTCTACACAAGAAAATTTCCAAATCTTCTTGTGATTTTCCAACTAGCCCAGGTAAAGTTTCTTTGGGCCATACTTTTCAAGGTCAAAATTTTGGTCATTTTGATTATAAATCCCATTAAATACGTTAGGTTCTGGTCTAAATCTTTGTTTTCTCAATAGATTGATCTTAAATAAAAAAATTTAAGGCTGATAAAATGGTTCTTTGTTGGGCGTGCTTCCAAAATAAGTACAATCTCAACATTTTTAAATTTACACATATCAATTCTCTTACTTGTTGTAAATGCTTTGATAAAGAGACTCGCAGTTGAGGGGTTTGTAAGGTGAGCTCCATGAAAGCATGGAAACCCAAGTATTTGTAAAGCTTCCATCAATGATACTGTGCCCGTCTTTGGAAATCCACACAAGATCACTTGCAATTTCTTCTTGTTGAGAATGTCCATTGCTGATTAACAAGAAAAAATTCAAAAGTTTATAAAGCTAAATGATGTGCATATATCGTACAAAAAATAAAATATATTATTAAATAGTATTTAATCTATCATTCAAAACATGTATTTAAATAGTAATTATTATATACTATTTATATATATATATATATATATATATTATTCAAAACATGCATCTGTATTATAAAATAGTATTTAATCTATCATTAAAAACATGCCTTTATTATATCTTGTCAAAGGATGTGGGTGAGATTTCTTTCTTTCTTTCTAGAGGGGAGAGAGAGAGAGAGAGAGAGAGAGAGAGAGAGAGAGAGAGAGAGAGAGACATTCTTTATCTATCTTTGTTTGAAAAAACAAGGTTTAGTGCATTTTAACTGACAAACATTGCAAAATCCCATCTACTTCAGGCTTGCGATGAAGAAATCCAATAATATTTGGTTCCATGCACATGTCGTGCAAGGGATTGGCCCCTAGCATATGCATGAGTAATCTCTAGCAGCGTTGTCGAGATGTGTGCGGTCTAGCTGGGAAGGTGCAAAACCCTGGCTGTGAGAGTTCGTGACGAGAATCACAAACACTTTAAGAAAAAGCATTTATGGAAAACTCACCAACTCTCTTTCTAAAGATGACTGAAAATTTAGGAGCGTTCGCGTTCGTGAGACAGTCACAAGTCCTCACCCCCATTGTGCTTGGGATTTTCTTGTTTTCGTAGGCGAGTTCATGATGAAAGGTTCACCAATTCATATTCAATTTCACTTAAAAAGATCGACTAAGAACACTAAATTTTCAGCCACCACGAAACCTTAATTGAAAGGAATAAACGAGCTTCCATCTTCACGGCGTTGATCATTTTTTTTTCCAGAGATTTAAGATCTTTTAAATTGAAGCCCACACACCATTTTGATAAGAGGAAACCCTAATTCACTCCCTCACACAGATTGCGATGAGGCAGGACTGCAACACACATAGATTGGGCATCCATGGAAGCTATTGCACTTTAGAGAAAAATTGCATGTTTTTCCACTAAAAAGCAGTCTTCTCTCTCTTCTCCATGGCATTTTTATCTGATATGTCAATTTTTGGGCCATTTTTCTACTTTGGACCAAAACTAGGTCATTTTTTACCCCATTTTTTACTTGAAAAATCCCAAACGGAGTCAAAAAATCCCTAAATTTGTGGGATCACTTGCATAAGCATAAAAAACATAAATATTCATCAATTTCCATCAATATTTCATTTTGGGTCACTTTCCATGCAATTTTGCGACAACGCTTGTTAGCTGCTATTTTCGACAGTTTTTACTCTTATCAATATTTATAAGCGAGATGAGTGTGCCACCATGAAATGCTTGAAATATATACATCACTAGGAATCTTATCAAGTGGAAAACACGCAAAGGTGCCACATCCAAAGCCATGAATTTCCGGATAGGCATCTACATGATAGTGATCATAGTAGCCGTTGTAGCATATATCACAATATGTATATGATTTCTGTTATTTCCATGCATCAAAAGGTGTCAAAAGTTAGGTGAATATTTTTATTTCACACTATGTATGTGTCACGGCACGACATCCACCCCCTTTGAACCTGCACATCCTCCGACATGTGCCAATATTTTACTTCTGTAGGTTTAATTTTCATTAAGATCCACAAATATTTGGATGTCATTTTCATCTTCTGAAAAATATGGAAGATCATCCTCTACTTCTTCATCCTCATCCATGGCAATGTCATTAGGTTCTTCATCATCATTGTTTTGTGAATCATGTCTCTCTTGACCATCTTGATTCTTTTACTTGCTATGGGAACTTTGAGCTCTGCTCCATCAAGCTCCCTCAAGGTATATGTAGCATTTCCATTCATGTGTTTGACAATATACGGCCCAAACCACCTTCTTGCAAACTTTCTTTGTGTGGTGTGCTGGTTGTCAAGGCTACTATCATACTTAGGACCCAAGTACCCTCTTCAATAGGCTTTGGTAGAAGCCTGTGTCTTTTATCAAACATATCTTTATTCTTTACTCTTGCATCCTTCAATCAAGCTTTTGAAAATTTCTATGTCTTCCCGTCTTATTTTCAGTTGCCTTATGTGCAATGCAAGTAGATTTTTCCTACTTACACCATCTTCCCAAGGTAGCATATTCCAAGTAGAAACTACATTCTCACTTGGCACGAATGGCTTCTGACCATATATCAATCAATAGGCATGTAACCAGTCTATAAGTTGTACGGTCAGCACATAAAGCATATGGTAGCAACCTTGGCCATTCATGCATTCTACCTTTACATGCCTTAGCCAACGCTTTGGCAATAAGAGGATGTACTCTTTCACTTTTCCCATTTCCCTCTAGATTATAAGCATAGGTCAAGCCATTAGGACTTGTTTAGGGTCTTCTTGGGCTGTAATGTACCCAACATTTTTCAATAAAAGTATTTTATTTATGTTGCAAATATTTAAGGTTCACATTTTGCTAAGTCATAATGCGTTCAATCGGAACAATCGGATTGAAAATCACACATTAGAACTATTAATTATGACCCTTACTCACTTGAAACAATAAGGTTGATGCGAAACTTAAGCCTCAAAACTGTATCTAGAGATAAGAGTTGACTCTTGGGAAAGAAGGAGCAATTTTAGGAAAGAGAGAGAAATTTTAGGAAAGAAGGAGTATTTTCAGGAAAGAAAGAGGAGGGAGTTAAGTTTAGAGTTCTTGTCTTGAAGATCAAGCTTCTTCTAAAATTGGAGAACCAAAATTGTGCATCGAAATTCGTGTCCGTAAAAAAAAGGGGAGCCGCGAACCTACGCGAACTTATCCCTCTATTCTTAGCTGGCCTTGAGAGCCTATATAAAGACCCCTCTCCCCTCACTTTGGAGAGACAGAGACACACTCTGAGAAACGGAAGCTCTCTTGCTTTGACATTGGAGTTACCTTCTCTCCCTCAACCTCTCTCCCTCGAGCTCTTACCTTCAAGCCATCTCCATCTCCAAGTCATTCTCTACCATCGTCGTGTTGCCCTTGGGATTCTGGAGTTCTCTTCTCTCTTTCCCTCTTCTCTACATCGATACGATGGCCCCAAAGTGAGTGACTCAAAGCTCGAAGGACTCTCATGGCGCTCCACCTCTAAGGAAGGTGCAAAAGAATATATCATCTACTCCAAACATTGCTGAAGCGGATGTATTGGTCACAGAAGAAGTCGAAGCCATCCAACCTCAAACACGGGAGGTAATCGAACATGTCGCTAATCTGGTGAGACAAATTTATAATTTTGCAGTGCTATTCATGATGACTTGGGAAGCTAAGCATATAGAACCCCTTAAAGTGTACGAGAAACGTGATTCTATCACAAGAGACAAGCGTATGTTTTCATAGATTAGTGAAAGGACTATTTGATAAATTGTCACTATTTGTTGAATTGTTATTGCTTAAGAAATTATTATTGTTTGATAAGTGGGTTTTGATTGATATGAAGAATTGGTTGATTATATTTGAAGAATCATTTAAAGAGAAGAATTGTTGAAAGAATATCTTTTGTTCCTCACAGATAGCGAGATGATTCCGCGGCTAGCAGAGATTAAGCTGAGTTATCGGCTCTCTTTTGTTATTCGCGGTTAGCAGGATGCCTCGCGGGTAGCGGAATTCCTGGCGGTTACCAAGATGCCTCGCGGTGAGCGGGATGCCTCGCGGGTAGCGGATGCCTGACGGTTAGCAAGATGCCTCACGGTTAGCGAGATGGGAAGGTTGCACAATTCACGGTTAGCAAATAAATCCTTTGCAAAGGCTCTATTGCTTAGACAGAGAAAGTCCGCGGGTAGCGACAACTCATGAGAAATTGGAAAAGTTATTTTTGTTGAATTATAGGGTTGTCTTTGTTAGGGTTTGTTTGAATTGTTTTGGTATTGTTTGAAGAGCTGTATGAAAGAACCTGTGCTTGGAATGAAGAAAAGAATATTGTTTGTGTATGTGAAACAGTGTGGTAAAAAGTGTAAGTGTGGGATGGAAAGTGGGGGCTGGCTCAGGTTGCCTGTCAAGGATAGGTGGTCTTGATTAGTCGAGAAACTCTCCACTCCCTCTTATTAAGAGAAGTTAAATTAGAGACTCATTGTGCCAAGAGTCGAGATGGTCCAAATCTACATGACACAAGATTACTATTTAGTTCACATTAAGTCTCATATCATATTTATGGTTTATGGGTGGTGGCCGTGCCTCTTAAACGTGGGAAAAAAGGCGTTGTTTATGGATCATAAATATGTTAATGGGATTTCATCTTTATGTTAGGAAACAACTTTCATTGGAATCTTAGATTTATCGACCTGGCTTGTGGCATACGACCCTTATAACCACGTAAACGATGGATAGAGGACTTCCTCTCTTCTGTTGCTCGTATCTCTACTTTGTGGAAATGGAGTAGGGTGTCGTCAACGGAAAGGAGAATAAAAGAAGGCCATCTATCAAGTCGCCCCAGTCTTCTCGGGGTTGGGGACCTCACAATTGGTATCAGAGCTTAGATTAAAGAGATTAAATTGACTACTTCAAGCTTCCTCATGTGTATGGTTACTATACCCATTATGTGACTCGTAGAGATATTACGCTATGTCGATTGACGTGTACCATAGTTATGGTTGAAACCTCTATTATATTTTCTCATGGAGAGATCTTTTGTGAACCCCTATATGCCATTTTGATGACTTTATGATTAGAATATTGAGTTGTTTTTCTACAAAGAAAATGTTTGATTGGTTAAGTCAAGTGATGAGATTACCCATGACTGGTTAAGTCATGTGATTGAAATAATCATGATTGGTTAAGTCATATGATTGAGTTTTGACAGACTGGATAAGTCATGACTTGATTGAGTTTTGATGGACTGAATTATGGTTAAGTTTTAATAGACTGGGTAAGTCAGGATTGATTAAGTCATACGATTGAGCTTTTAGTGGACTGGATAAGTCTAAGTTGGAAAGTACCCTATTGATTTGAGTTATTATAAACATTGATGTACACTCAAGAGAATCCTCAAATCACTTCTACGTTGGAAAACCCTCAGAATGATGTTATCTATACAAAGATTCAGGAGAAGAAGTTGTTGCTCAAACAAAGGCAACCACCTTATTTTAAAGGAGAGAGTGATGATATTGAGAAAGATGCAGAAGTATGGATTGAAGCTATGGATGATTACTTCTTTGTTGCAAGGACCACACCTACAAATCAAGCGATGTTAGAGATGTTTCATCTCTCAGGGGAAGCGAAGTTATGCTGGAAACAACATTGTCGTGACATGGGAGTGTTGGAGAACTCCCAGAGTTGATGGGAAATCAAACAAGCGGTGAAGGAAAGATACTTACCTCTTGCCCATGAAGCTATAAAGATGAATGAGTTCTTCAGCTTGAAAGAATACAATTTATCCTTGGAAGAGTACCACTCAAAGTTTGTAAGGCTTAGACGTTATGCACCATCAATGACCATAGAGCAGCAGGTAGCTCACTTTTGCCAAGGTTTAAGAGAACCAATTAGCTCGCGATTGGAAGCCCTAAAGCCTACCACAGTACAAGATGCTTTACTACGAGCTAAACCTTTGATGAAGGAACAAGGGATTACAAAAAGAATTGAATGAAATCAGAGCTTCAAAGATAGTCAGCCACAGAGATCTTATTCCACTAATACACAAGATTCTCGACACTTCAATGTTCAATGCTTTGAATGTGGAGGGTTAGGACATTATCGGAACACGTGTCCACGACTGATTAATGGAACAGACGACTAAAGACATCACCCTTTTTGACATAATGATGGTTGCTAGTAATTAGAGTACGACTATCCTCACTTTTCCTCGAGATGAGGACATCTCGAATCCCTAAGTTGGGGAGATTGTAATGTACCCAAAATTTTTCAATAAAATTGTTTTTTTTACTTTGCAAATATTTAAAGTTCACATTTTGTTAAGTCATAATGCGTTCAAGCGGAATGATAGGATTCAAAATCGAACCTTAGAACTATTAATTATGACCCTTATTCACTTGAAAACAATAGGGTTGATGGGAACTTAAGCCTTAAGACTGTATCTAGAGATAAGAGTTGACTCTTGGAAAAGAAGGAGCAATTTTAGGAAAGAGAGAGAAATCTTAGGAAAGGAGTATTTTTAGGAAAGAAAGAGGAGGGAGTTAAGTTTAGAGTTCTTGTCTTGGAGCTCAAGCTTCTTCTAAAATTGGAGAACCGAAATCGTGCATCGGAATCCATGTCCCAAAAAAAAAGGGGGAGCCGCGAACGTACGCGAACTTATCCCTCTATTCTTAGCTGGCCTTGAGAGCCTATATAAAGACTCCTCTCCCCTCACTTTGGAGAGACAGACACACACTCTCAGAAACAGAAGCTCTCTTGCTTTGACATTGGAGTTACCTTCTCTTCCTCAACCTCTCTCCCTCAAGCTCTTACCTTCAAGCCATCTCCATCTCCAAGTCTTTCTCTACCATCGTCATGTTGCCCTTGGGATTCTGGAGTTCTCTTCTCTCTTTCCCTCTTCTCTACATCGATACAATGGCCCCGAAGTGAGTGACTCAAAGCTCGAAGGACACTCATGTCGCTCCACCTCAAAGGAAGGTGCAAAAGAAGATATCATCTACTCCAAACATTGTTGAAGCGGATGTATTGGTCGCGGAAGAAGTCAAAGCCGTCCAACCTCAAACACGGGAGGTAATTGAACATGTCGTTAATCCGGTAAGACAAATTTATAATTCTGCATTGCTATTCATGATGACTTGGGAAGCTAAGCATAGGGAACCCCTTAAACTATCTGAGAAACGTGATTCTATCACAAGAAATAAGCATATGTTTTCATAGATTAGTGAAAGAATTGTTTGATAAATTATCATTTTTTGTTAAATTGTCATTGCTTAACAAATTGTTATTGTTTGATAAGTGGATTCTGATCGATATGAAGAATTGGTTGATCATGTTTGAAGAATCATTTAAACAGAATAATTGTTCAAAGAATATCTTTTGTTCCTCGTGGTAGCGAGATGATTCCGCGGCTAGGGGAGATTAAGCCGAGGTTATCAGCTATCTCCTGTTCCTCGCGGTTAGCGGGATGCCCCGCGGGTAGCGGGATGCTTGGCGGTTAGCAAGATGCCTCTCAGTTAGTGGGATGACTCGCAGGTAGCGGGATACCTAGCGATTAGCAAGAGGCCTCGCGGTTAGCGAGATGGGAAGGCTGCACAATTCGTGGTTATCGAATAAATCCTTTGCAAAGGCTCTGTTGATTAGACGGAGAAAATCTGTGGGTAGCGACAACTCATGAGAAATTGAAAAAGTTATTTTTGTTGAATTATAGGGTTGTCTTCGTTAGGCTTTGTTTGAATTGTTTTGGTATTGTTTGAAGAGTTGTATGAAAGAACCTGTGCCTGGAATGAAGAAAAGAATATTGTTTGTGTATGTGAAACAATGTGGTAGTAATTAAAAAACAAGTTAAAAATTGTGAGTGTGGGGTGGAAAGTGGGGGCGGGTTCAGGTTGCCAGTCAAGGATGGGTGGTCTCGATTAGTCAAGAAACTCTTCACTCCCTCTTATTAAGACAGGTGAAATTAGAGACTCGTGGTGCCAAGAGTCGAGATGGCCCAAATCTACGTGACACAAGATTACTATTTAGTTTATACTAAGTCTCACATCATATTTATGTTTTATGGATGGCAGTCGTGCCTCTTAAACGTGGGGAAAAAGGCGTTATTTATGGATTGTAAATATGTCAATGGAATTTCATCTTTATGTTAGGAAACAGATTTCATTGGAATCTTAGATTTATCGACCTGGCTTGTGGCGTATGACACTTATAACCACGTAAACGATGGATAGAGGACTTCCTCTCTTCTGTTGCTCGTATCTCTACTTTGTGGAAACAGAGTAGGGTGTCGTCAACAGAAAAGGAGAATAAAGTAAGGCCATCTATCAAGTCCCCTTAATCTTCCCGGGCTTGGGGACCTCACATGGGCCCTTTAAATTGGACGCTTAGTGAAATGCTTAAAATGCTAATGAAGGTTTGACCAAGCTAATGGAATAGGCCTAAAAATGCATATTTGTATTTCTTCTAAAAAGAAAATAGGTCTCAATCATATCTAGTGTCATAAAATATAATATCTAACTATACCAAATGATTTTTTCATATTAAACTGATCATTCAATGTGGGAGAATAAATGGGAACAAGAGTTAGAATAGAGACATGTGCTTCTAGACCTATCTCACACAGGACCAAAAGGAGAGATGGTTGCATCTCAATAGGGTCCAAAAGGATATGTTCTATCAAACAACAACGTGCAATAAGTGCTTCTAGACTTACCTCAACAGGGGACCAAGAGAAGAGATGGTTACATCTCAATAGGGGTCCAAAAGGAGGTAGTCTATCAAAGAGAAATCTGCATCTAATGGAGCTTAAAAGACCCTTAGGGTTAGCTTCATTAAAGACCTCCAATGGTTGTGTTAAAATTCCTTTGACCTTAGGCAAGCTAGGGCTGAGCTTGAGGCGGGAACCCGACCTAAGCTTGAGGTGCTTGTCGTTCTTGATGATTAAGGTGTGTGCTTGATGACGAAGGTGCTTGAGGTGCTTGTCGTGCTTGATGACTAAGGTGCGTGCTTGATGACTAAGGTGCTTGAGAAGCTTCCCATGCTTGGGGGGTAAGGTGCTTGAGTCAAAAAGAGACCCTACAAACTTAATGAGGAAGGTGCTTGATAAGCTTCCCATGCTTGGGGGGTAAGGTGCTTGAGTCAAAAAGAGACAGTACAAACATAATGAGGAAGGTGCTTGAGAAGTTTCCTATGCATGAAAGTCCCAAAGTTAGGGGAATCTTTGACTTAACCTTCCACTCACCCAAAGGGCACCCTTTTCTCAAACGGCACATGGGATACATGTTAGACTCTCCCTAAGCTTAACCACATGGTGTGCTTGAATGCTATTGGTTGGGCTAAAGAGGGGTCCAATGAGCTTTTAGTTCCATCTAGATATTTTCAACCTCTCTCTCTCTAAGGGGTAAGGAGGACACTTGTCCAAAGACTACCCATGTACTTGCATACATGCTGCATGTGATTGGTTAGGGGGGAGAGGGGTCCAATGAGCTTGAAACATGTGTAAAAGCTATAACTTGCTCCAAGAAAGCAAGGGGGGTGCTGGGGGCACCACACACACACACTCATTTTTTGGATCATTCTCACTTGGTGAAAGTAGAGGAGCTTCACCTCCTTCTCCATGCTTGTGAGAAGTGAGAACCTGCACCAACACTCTTGGCTATGGAATGCAAATCCAGCCAAGAGCCATGCTTCAATGCTTAAGCTTTCCATCTTCTCCATCTTCATTACTATGTTATTATGTATGCTAGCAAGAAGAGAGAGAATAAGTGAGGAACTATTTCTTTCTCCTATGGAATGTTTCTTCTTCCTCTTCCCTATCCTCATTCCCCGCTAGCTCTCTCCACCTTTGAAGGTGTTTGAGGCCTTGGGACTGAGGCTTGGGATAGTTAATGCTTTCTATAAATTTTATGTTATGTTTGTGATGCATGAAGCTTTCCATCTTCATTGCATCACCTAGGTCACAAGGAACACAAATATTGTATTGTACCAAGTCTCTCTTGATGGGAGAAAATATAATACACATGACTATTGGAGGGGGGACCGGCTCCGTATGAATCCGGTCCTCAACTATTGTCATGTTCTCTAAACTCTCTCTCGAGCAAAAGTATTTTTCATGCCAAGATAACTAAGTACCATATTTATGTTGCTACCATCAATTAAGTTCACCCGCTATGCTCAAAAGGAATCTCACAAAAGTGCTTCACCTAATTTCATAATTTCGCTACTCTTAAAGTTCATAGGCCATTTCCATTACATTGGTATCAGAGCATTTGGTTTCTCTTTTCTTGCTTAAGAAGAGAGGTTCTTAAGTAGCCTGTTAATGGTTGATATTGTTAATTATATTAGGGTAAGTGGGACTAGGATCTATTATCCATTTTGTTAAGCCAACTATGTGGGATATGGTGCACACCTTAGGAGATTTGGTCTTAATAATGAAGTCTTTTTAGAATTTCCTACGGCTTTACCATTATTGATCCATAAGAAGTTCAAAAGGAGCTATCCCTCGACAACTTCGCTATGTTAGACTCACTCCATTACTCTCTATAATTAACCAATTCGAGCCGTGGGTGTAGATACTTAAGTTCAAAGGCTAAGAGGAGTAGCAACTAAGGTTTTGAATTTCCAAAGCATACACTAAGTAAACACCTAAGTTTAATTAACATGGCTGACAATAACCAAGAGAGTAGAATGAACAATGATAACTTTGATTTTGCACATGAAGGTGTCAATGATGATGCCCCCATGTTTGTTAATTATCTTGTTACGAAGTTGCAACAAGCTATGGGCAACCCCTCTTTGCAAGCCAAAGTTATTCAACAACTTCGTGCTTATGGGATTTCCTTTCCTCTCCAAGAGGAGAGAGAGCTTAGGAGGCCTCTTGATGAGACCCCCAAAAGAAGACTCCCTCCCATACGAGAGGAGGAATCCAAAGATCAAGAAAGTAATGAATCCCTAAATTCCTCTGAACATGTGGCTCCACGAAGAAGGCGGACTAAACAATTGCCAACTCCTCTACCGATGGAAGCTATGGCTATTCTCCTCGAGAATAGAAGAGGGGAGGAAATCGCAAATATCACCCTACATGGCGAAGTTCACAAAAGCTAAAGAAGTTCAAAGAGGGAGGAAAGAGTATCTCTTTTCTCACCTATGATGGCACCTTTGGTGCTACCGACAAAGTATTGGCCTTCATCTAACAATTTGATGCGGACTTTGGAGACGAGGGCTTCACGGAGTCCTCCAAGCTATGCCATGTAGCTATGCACTTCCAACAATCGGCTCGTCAATGGTGGGCTAGCCTTTGTGGCAACGGCGAAGCCCCAAAGTCATGGAAAACTCTAGAGTTTCCATCATGAAGCAATTCTTGCAAGTGATGCAAAGGACAAAGTGCTTACCAAATGGTGAAGTTTAAAGCTTCTCTCTCATGAGTCTATCCACAAATATGTGGAAAAGTTTTGGGATTTACATCTCAAGACTACTATCTTTCAAAAGATAGACTTTGCCGTGCAAAAGAAACAATCCTGTGCGGGATGAAACAATCCTGTGCGGGATTACCCAAAGAGATGGCCGAGTATGTCAACTCTCAAGGGCCTGGTTCTATCACCAAAGTAATCGACGACACCATGGTTGCTTCATGTATCAATTTTCAACAAGGGGCTAGATGGAATGTCAAGCCCATGGAAAATAAAGAAAAAAGTGATGCCAAGGGGAAATCCAATGCCCAAAATTCTTACCAAGGCCATTCCAACAACAACAACAACAATCGGTCCAAGGAGAAGGGAGTTTACAAAGGTAAATATAAACTCTTTCCTAAAGAGATAGAAGATTTTCGTAAGGACCACAAATGTTTTAAGTGTGGGGAGAAAGGCCATGGTTATCCTCCTTGCCCTAAGAGAATTGCCCGCAATGAGACTCCTAGAGCCTCTGTGTTTGAAGCTCCAAAAGAGGATGCTCATTGCCAAGGATTTCTCCTTTCCTATGCTTGGGGAAAGATGCAAGATCATGATGCCTTTATTTTGTTTGACTAGTTCAACTCACAACTTCATATCCACGGAGTACGTCACAGTTACTTCCGTAATTGGAAAATTCAAGCTTCATGTCCAAAGCTATGTGGACAAAAGGGATTTTCTTTATCTTCTCTCTCAAACATGAGAATGTTATCGTTGGGGCAGCATGGTTTAACCGCATGGCTTCCAACATAAAGTTCACTTAAAGGAGAATCTACTTCACCTAAACGGAAAAGAGCATGTACATAGATGCCAATGAGTTGGGGAACACCATATCCCTGCAATAAAGTGAATCAAGAGAAATTAGAGTTGTCTAATTTCCTATATGGATTCCAAGATGGTTTTATTGATGACATCCCTAGTGAGCTACCTCTAAAATTAGGGATGATGAGCATGCAATTGATCTCCTATCAGGAAGTTCACTATAACAAGCCTCCTTATCGAGTTTCACAAGCTCAACAAGAGGAGATCATGAGGAAAGTGTATGAATTGGTGGAAAAATGGACGGTGAGGTCTAGCTCGTCTTCATTTTTTTCACCATTACTTTTAGTGCAAAAGAAAGACGACACATATCACATGTGTGTTGACTATAGTGCACTAAATAAGATTACTATCAAAAATAGATTTTCGGTGCCACGAGTAGAAGATCTATTTGATAATTTACAAGTTTTGGCCTGACAAATGCTCAAGACGCATTCAAACTCATGATGGACAAAAATATTCACGCCATTCAAATTCTCTTTGAGGACTACAAGCGACACCTCCAAGTAATCTTTCAAGTTGTGAGAGAGAATAAGCTTTTCATTAATCAAAAGAAAAGATAATTTTTCCTACAAGAGATTCAATATTTAGGTCACATTATCTATAAATATGGCACCCATATGGATGCAACAAAATTAGAGATAATAAAAGGATGGACTAATCCAAGGAATCTACATGAGGTACGAAGCTTCATAAGTGTGTGTGCATAGTAATTCTCGATAAAGCCCATTACATGACTTAACAAAAAAAGGACATTAAGTATTCATGGATTGCAAAAGTGCAAGAAGCTTTTGAAGAAGCTTAAGGAGAATCTTATCTCTCAATGTGTGCTCACACTACTAGATCTTTCAAAGCCATTTGAGGTCCAATGTGATGCTTGTGGTGATTGCCTTGGAGCTATTTTGCTTCAAGAAGGGCATGCCATCACATATGAGAGTCAAAGACTCAACTTTGATATGTGAGTATTGGGCAAATACAAAAAAGAGCTACTAGCTATTCTATATGCCCTAAACATGTGGAAACACTTTCTCTTGGGGACTCCATTCATCCTACGAATGGATCACAAAGCCTCAAGAACTTCATGATGCAAACCAAGCTCTCTGACAAACAAATGAGGTGGAAATTTTTCCTTTTGCAATTTAACAACTCACAATGATCTATCTTTTATGATAGATGAGTATGCTACTAACCAAGAACTTAAGTATGTAATTACAGCCTTTGCATTAGGGGAGAAAAAAGAACCATTCACCTTGAATAATGGTTATCTTCCAAACGGCAATAGGCTATGTGTTACTCACCCATACAATACAAAAGTCATGTATGAGTCCCATACTTCTCCTTATGCGGGGCAAAGAGGGAATCCATAATCTACTCTTCAAGGAGTAGAAATGTATTTTTGTTGGTCTATCATGAAAAGTAAACATACAAGAGTATGTTTCAAAATGCGTGGTATACAAAAAGTTGAAATTTGATCGAGGGAAGCAACTTGGATTGTTTCAGTCTCGACAGGCTTAACAAGAAAACATACTCTATGCTTGTCAAAAAGACTATTAAGGCACATTAAATGGCAACCCTCTTCAGATCTCAAATTTTCAAGCATCATGGCTTTCCAACATCCATAGTGTTGGACAAAGATCCTAGAATGACCAGTAATTTCTAAAAGGGTCTCTTTGAGAATCTAGGAAGTAGATTAAATTTCTCTTTCGGCCTATCATCCACAAATGGATGACCAAAGTGAAATAACTAATCTAAAAATCCTTGATCTACTAAAATCCTTTGTCATGGACGTAGATCAACATTCTCAATTGGAGAAGCATCTACCTCTTATAGAGTATGCGTACAATGACATTGTACATACTTCTATGGGGAAAGCACCTTTTAAAGTTAAAGAGGGAAGATCCAAAAGTCCCTTACTACTTAAAGTACATGGGAAGATCTTCGCTACTAATGAATATAGCAGAGACTCACAAGAATCTTACCAAATCTTAAAGAGGTTATATCCATCTCAAAGCAAAGGCAAAAAGGGCTCCTGCTAATAAGTACAGAAGAGCCTTAGCCTTTAAGTAAAATGATTGGGTCTTGCTAAAATTTCTCAAGGCTCATCTAAGGCATACTACATGCAAGAATCCTTTGGGCCACCAAGAGTATTATACTAAACTAGAAAAAGATACTATGATTCTTTTAAAATTATTAAGCCAATCAATGAGATGGCTTATCAATTAAAGTTGCCCAACCATTGGCTCATGCTGCACAATGTTTTACATGAGAGCCTACGTAAGCCTTACAAAGGAGCGCCACCAAAAGAATCAATAGTTGCAAACCCTCCAAAAATCAAAGATCAAGAAGAAGTACTTCAACCTGAGTCCATCCTATGATATGAAGACAAGGTCTTAACACTAGAATGGTAACCTAACAGGACATAAAAGTGTCCTTTCAGGGTTTTGGGAAAAATTTCCAAAACCATAGTAGATCCACTCATTTTGAAAAATCCTTTCATGAGCTTATAGTTCAATAACTACTACATATGGAAAAAATGAGAGACTTGTAATTTTTCTCATCCCTTGGTCACTACAAGCCTCCAAAGTTGATGGACCAGTGCATTTTGCCCAAAACAGCAATTTCTTACGGTTGATTGCATATAAATAAGAGTGGAGATTTTTGTAGGACATGAGATAAAATGCCCCGTTAACTTCAATGGGTTGGTGACCAATTTATATGGTTGCTTTTACCTCACTATTTCTTTTTGGGCAAAAAAAAAAGGTACAAAAAAGTTGCATTTTTGCCATTCTGCGGACCTATCATCAAAGTTTCTATAGTCATGCTCAATACAGATACTATATACATGTTTTCTTAGTTCCCTTTGGGCCTTTGGATTCAAAAGGATCCATGGAGAATGTCAAAAGGATAATGCAGCACTTACAATAGGGTCCAAAAGGAGATGGTCGATCAAAGAGCAATGTGCAATAAGTGCTTCTACACTTACCTGTAGGGGACCAAGAGGAGAGATGGTTACATCTCAATAGGGGTCCAAAAGGAGGTAGTCTATCAAAGAGCAACGTGCATCTAATGGAGCTTTAAAAACCTTAGGGTTAGCTTCATTAAAGACCTCCAATGGTTAGTGTTAAAATTCCTTTGACCTTAGGCAAGCTAGGACTGAGCTTGAGGTGGGAACCCAACCTAAGCTTGAAGTGCTTGTCGTGCTTGATGACTAGGGTGCGTGCTTGATGACTAAGGTGCTTGAGATGCTTGTCCTACTTGATGACTAAGGTACTTGAGGTGCTTGTCATACTTAATGAGGAAGGTGCTTGAGAAGCTTCCCATGCTTGGGGGGTAAGGTGCTTGAGTCAAAAAGAGACCCTACATATTTAATGAGGAAGGTGCTTGAGAAGCTTCCCATGCTTGGGGAGTAAGGTGCTTGAGTCAACAAGAGACCCTACAAGCTTAATGACGAAGGTGCTTGAGAAGCTTCCTATGCATGAAAGTCCCAAAGTTAGGTTAATCTTTGACTTAACCTTCCACTCACTGACAGGGCACCCCTTTTCTCAAAGGGCACATGAGACACATGTCAGACTCTCCCTAAGCTTAACCACATGGTGTGCTTGAATGCTATTGGTTAGGCTAAAGAGGGGTCCAATGAGCTTCTAGATCCATCCAATAAATATCTAGATATTTTCAATCTCTCTCTCTCTAAGGGGTAAGGAGGACACTTGTTCAAAGACTACCCATGTACTTGCATACATGCTGCATGTGATTGGCTAGGGGGGAGAGGGGTCCAATGAGCTTGAAACATGTGTAAAAGCTACAACTTGTCCCAAGAAAGCAAGGGGGGTGATGGGGGGTCACCACACACACACTCATTTTGTGGATCATTCTCACTTGGTGAAAGTAGATGAACTTCACCTCCTTCTCCAAGCTTGTGAGAAGTGAGAGCCTACACCAACACTCTTAGCTATGGAATGCAAATCCAACCAAGAGCCATGCTTCAATGCTTAAGCTTGCCATCTTCTCCATCTTCATTACTATGCTATTATGTATGCTAGCAAGAAGAGTGATGATAAGTGAGGAACTATTTCTTTCTCCTATGGAATGTTTCTTCTTCCTCTTCCCTATCCTTATTCCCCGCTAGCTTTCTCCACCTTTGAGGGTGTTTGAGGCCTTGGGATTGAGGCTTGGGATAGTTGATGCTTTCTACAAAGTTTATGTTATGTTTGTGATGCATGAAGCTTTTCATCTTCATTGCATCACCTAGGTCACAAGGAACACAAAGATTGTATTGTACCAAGTCTCTCTTGATGGGAGAAACTATAATATAAATGCCTATTGTGGAGGGGGGACCGGCTCCATATGAATCCGATCCTCAACTATTGTCATGTTCTCTAAACTCTCCCTCTTGCAAAAGTATTGTTCATGCCAAGATAACTAAGTACCATGTTTATGTTGCTACCATCAATTAAGTTCACCCACTATGCTCACAAAGTAGTATCACAAAAGTTCTTCACCTAATTTCCTAATTCTGCTACTCTCAAAATTCATAGCCCATTTCCATTACATCTAGTCACCAGCTCCTCTCAGATTTTTTGGTGTTAGTGCAGCCCCACATACCACTCCCCCACTTTTGAATTTGAAATTTTTTGTCACTTTTTCCTTCCTACTTTTGGAGGTGCTGCAAGTGCCTTTCTCTCTCTATACTCTCTCTCTCTCTCTAAAACGAGTTTGGAGGGTTATGCTTGGGTTTAGGCTTCTTTTTCCCTCTCTAGAATCCATAGCCTACAAATCTGAAGTTCCTCTATCTCCCTCATTCACTCCACCCTCTCTCTCTCTCTCTCTCTCTCTCTTGTAATAGCTCACCATAGCTCTTTCTCTCTCTCTATTGTGTATTGTTGCAGAACTGCACATCCTTGCAAGCTCCATCTCCATCACCATTGGCATGTCCACCTCAACCTCCATCTTCAGATCCATCTCTACCTCCATCTCCATCTTGATTTCCATCTTTAACTCCATCTCCAGCTACAATGGCTATGCGAGACATCAAGAAGAAGGCTTTGAAGTTCAAATTACATATAGATTTGGAGTAAGAATATTCAACTTTGCAAAGCAATCAAAACAATGGGTCTATTCCAATGGATATGCTATGATTGCAAGGAAGGAGATCCTTTGACCTTTCGACGGATGGAGCAATTTATCCCCTTGATCCTCAAACAGGTGCATCTCCACCATTTTTGCAACATCATGCAGCTCTTATAGTTTTTGGTTGACAGATACCACGGATTGTTAGGCTATTTCCAGACTCGAATTTACATGTTGTACTTGTTAGATCTCTAAACACATAATCAGATTCAAACAAAACTAGACATGCTACAAGTTGCAAGCTTAGCTGAAAAGGAACAACTTCGAGCATCGCCTTGACTACAAATAGCGTAATTAAGGAAGAAACTTGTAGAGCAGAAGATGAAGCGTGACAATGATACAAAAAGCATCGATCGGATTGTAGAAAATTACATGCTTCTTCGGCATTCCACTCAAAATCTTAGATAGCACATCGACAACTTTACTCACCTTCCTATGGGATTCAAAAAGAAACAATGAAAACGCACAGCTATGGGGCTCCTTGTTAAACTTGGAGGAACTCGTAAGAGACGTGTGCATCAAACAAGGTAGTTGCAGGTTGTAAGAGTGTATTTTGTTACTAGAATTTAGTGATTGACTCCTTCTCTTTTTGGTTTTTGCAGACAGAGAATGTGGGAAAGCAATCCTAGGTTGCAACAATACCGAGGAGTCAGTCAAAGAGTCCATAATTTGGCACGTGGTTGATGAGAAAGACATTTTGAAAATATGATCTTTGAGCCCGCACATGCTACATTGCGACATGCCTTCAAAAACTACTACTAAAGGAGTTTCAAAATATTATTCCCCCTTGGGACATGCTTATATTGTACGACTCAATCGGGATCAGTGATAAGGGGTACAAAGCATTGTATACATGCATAACAAGGCATCTATGCAGCAAGAGAATGACTCGATCAATGTTACCAACCCCATACAATACGATAATGGCAAGAAAAACCGCAAACAACAACGTTTCAACCTTGCTAGGTGGGTACAAGTGGGTGGATGGCAACATGCCAATGTCCTCAAAGAGTTTTGCTTACAAAGACAGGTTCAACAATGTTTACATTGAAGCAGAAGCCCTGCAATGAGCTATGATCCAATATTACGATATCAAATAGAGGAGACAAGTGAAAAAGATATATTTGTGTTAAAATTAGATGAATGTCAGGTTGTCAAAGGCCAGAGGTTGGAGCACACAAGCCTCAAACTAATGAGCAGGGCACTGATGGGTGTATGCAAGATAGAGTGTACCCACTTCCTGCAGTCCGCACCCAAGCGTGACCTCCGCAATGCAGCTACCTCTCCAAGTTACCCTCGTGCTCGAAGCAGGAACTTGCAACACGTAGCATACTTTTAGAACTTGGCAAGTTATTGGTAAGAAGCTCCACGTAACTCACCGAGTGACGTGGTCATGCACAAAAGCGACATGTTATTTCCACGTACATGCACACATGGCATTGCAACGCGTAACTCGCCAAGTAACATGGCTATGCCAACATAGGCAAGCCAAGTAACTCGGCGAGTTACATGGCAAATCCTACTAGATTGTCACATAGGCAAGCCACCTAACTCACTGAGTTACGTGGATTCCTTCCTCGAAAAGATCTCAATAAAGATGTGGCATACACATCAGATGTCCATGTAACTCGGCAAGTTATGTGGTCACCATGTAAATTGGCGAGTTACCTGGACACATCTCCAACCATTTGCATGCCGTGCAGCTCGGCGAGTTACGTGGCACTCGATGAGACTTGCAGAGATGATTGAACATGGACCCACATGCGTGCATGGACTCCTTTGACGAGAATCGTACTAAGTTTCTAGCTCAGAGAATGGATGGATCAAATCTCTGTCACTCCTTGTCTCTAGTGAGAGTCTTTTTTCCTCTCTTTCTCTCTTTCTCCTCATACAATGCCTATAAGAGTCCCTCTACCACATGATAAATATCATATCATTTTTTGTAAAATTATTAATAGATTCATATCCAAAAATACATCTATTTCCAACCTTCAGGGGCGCTGCCCCCGAACTCCCCCGCCCCCCCTGGATCCCCTGGCAACAAAAATAGAGAGAGAGAGAGAGAGAGAGAGAGAGAGAGAGAGAGAGAGAGAGAGAGAGAGAGAGAGAGAGAGAGAGAGAGATAAAGAAAGAGAGTTTTCTTTTTTTAATTTTAGTGGATGAAAATCTAGTTTTCCATATAGATGATGAGCTAGTTGTCTAAGTATACACAAATCTGGTTGACTATATATGCGACAATAAAGATGATGATATAGAAAATAATCTAATCTAGTTAACCATGCAAAGAAACATTTAAAAGGGCTTGGAGCAAATCCTAAGCATCCATGTAGACGACCATATAGAGGATAATACCATCGACCATATAGAGGATAATACCATCAACCATATAGATGACCATATGTATCCCTCGTAGAACTGGCCATATAGACTAGCATATAGAACTGGCCATATAGACTAGCATAGAATTGACCATATAGACTACCATATACATGTGGTCTATGGAAAAATGATAGCACTACATTTAGATGACCATATGGATGCCAATGTAGAGGACTATATAAATTCCCATGTAGATAGTCATAGAGAAACCCATATAGAGTCCAATATAGATTTCCATAGAACCATATAAAGACGATCATATCCTAATCCGTCATATAGAAATATAGCAATGAAGATGACCCTATTGATGACATTAGTCGATCATATTGATGATCCACATAGAAAACCAATCTTTACAAAGCTAACTATGTATATGTCCATGCAGACAATTGTATAGATGACCATAGAGACAACATCATAGATGCACTTGTAGAGGACCATGTAAAAAACCATATAGAAACTATAAAGACAGGCATGTCCTAATCCATTATAAAAGGATACCAATGTAGATGAACATATAAAGTTCAACATATGTGGCAATCAATCTAATCATATAGATGAAAATATAGACAACCATATGAAGACCCATGTACATGGACCATTAAGGAGAGGATGGAGTCTAGGAGGGCCCTTTTTTTTTGCCATGAGCTTATGGAGATAATTAACATTTTGATGAATAGGTATATGCCATGGCACCACTGATGCTCTGGTGGGAGTACACCCAGATTAGCCCAGCTGGATACTGCAGTTTTGTTTTGCCGTGGCGTGAGAATGACGCCTAGATTGGCACCATTGTTGCTGTGGCGGGAGTACGTCCAGATTAGCACAACGAGTACTTGTCGAGCGGTATGGGATGCTCATGAGGACAAGGGTTTTCATAAATAATGTATATACCAATCGGACATAATGGCATCAGTAGAGATTCTTGAGTGAACCTAATCGAAGGGTTGTTGGTTTAAAATTGGACGACTTCTTGTTTTACTATTGCTTGTAATACTATTTGAAGGGCTGTTTTAACGAACCAGTATCATAAATAAAGTAAAGGAACATGTATGTTTAAACAGTGTGGTAGTAATTAGATAACAAAAGAAGGGTGAGTGTGGTGTGGAAAGTGGGAGAATGATACCCCGACGGTATCATTCTATGGGCGGGTGGACCCGATGAGTCGGGTAACTTTCCAACGCTAGATTTTTTTTTTATTAGTCATAAATATTAAAAGAGACAAACCTTGGCGGCTGTGCTTCTGAAACATGGGGAAAAAAGCGGACAGGTTGGTCACTCTAAGATTTATACTTTTAGGTATAATTGATTATAGATAGTTTTTAGATAGGGTTATGGTGGTCACGCTCCGCCATAGCGAGATAGGACCAATCCTTCACTAACGGTTCATGCCCGTGGCTATGTAGTAGCTAAGGCAATGTCCGTTGGTTTTTCTTTCTCAGGATTGGAGACCTATCAAAGGTACTCCGCTCCTCTCAAAAAGGGGCAGGGACCTCACACTGGTATCAGAGCTTAGGTTAAAGCTTGGGGAGACTTTTAGATTGATGTTTGGATTTTTAAGGATGCGAATGTTTGAAATAATAGAAGAACCTAGAAAAATTGTTTTGAGTTTTTATATGGTATTGAAGTCTGAACTTTCCGGGTACAGGAAAATGTTCATTCAGCCTACCAGAAATTCCAGGTGTTCACCATCATATTTGAAAATGCATGCCAATCACCGAATTATCAGTTTCAAAAAAGGGTGATGATGATTTTGGATAGGGTGTTTGCACCACCTATTCCAAGGGTGCATAGAGGATGGGGTATCAATTGGAGTCCATCTGGAGGAATCTATACCATCGATGCTGACAAGATATGGTGCATGGATACCAATCTCAAGAAACTTCGTTGGGCAGAGGAGTTAAAAGTCATCCAAGTTTATCTTTTCCTTGGTACTAAGAATCCGGATGCTACCATTACCTTGGGAGGAGAAAAGATATCTCAGACTCAATGGGTCTATAACCAAGTTACAAAAGTTATCCATGGTGGTAGGATTCGACCCATATGTGTATCTCGTAGCTTTCAAGGGTCAAAAGAAACTTATTATTTTGATCCTTTAGCCTATCCTTTTGTAGTCACTAAACTCAAAATATAGAGACATTACAATCCTTGTACCTAAAGACTACCAACCTTGGTAGCAAATAATATGTGTATAAATAAAGTTTGGATTAATATTATCTTTTGTTTGTATTATTGTCTGATCAAGTCTTGCCTTAAAGTGGATTAAAGCTAGAGTATCCAATAAAGTTTCACTTAATCTATATTGCACAGAGTGCGGTGTACACATATCTTCAAGAGAAAAAGCTACTTCTCAAGCAAGCTAAACTTCCCTCTTTCAAAGGGGAAGGAGCCCTAGTTGATCGCGATGCTGAAGTGTGGCTTGAAGAGATGGAAGATTATTTTGCTACTGCTGGTACTACTCCCGATAACCAGGCAATGTTGGCTATGTTTTGTCTCACGGGGGATGCCAAGCTTTGGTGGAAACAACACTGCAAAGATAATCAAGTAGCTCAAAACACTCAAACTTGGGAAGACATTAAGTATGCTGTGAAAGGACGTTATCTTCCACCTGCACACGAATCCCTTAAGATGAATGAATTCTTCAACTTACGTCAGTTTCATCTTACAGTGGAAGAATACTACTCCAAATTTGTAACTCTTAGGCGCTATGCTCCGCCAATGACCGCAGATCAACAAGTAGCCCGTTTCTGCCAAGGGCTAAATTCTCCTTTAAATACTCGTCTAGAAGCCATGAGGCCTGTAAATTTGCAAGATGCTCTTTTAAGAGCTAAACCCTTAGCTAAAGAGATGTCAAACTCTCAAAGGGTACGAAATGGAAATTTAAGGAATGCTGGAAGGAGAGGACGGTCTATGATGTGGAACCAAAGGCAAGTTCACCCAGTTCACCAAAATCATCCAATAGTTGCAGCTTCAGCAAATGGAGCTCAAAATGCAGATCTTAGATGCTATGAATGCAACGAGCTAGGACATTTCAGGAATGTATGTCCTAGGCGAGTCTCCGCAACAAATACACCTACTCGAGCTAGAGGACGAGGACAAATAATAAATCGTGGAGGAAGAAATGGAGGACGAGGTCGAGGGCGCGGAATGGCTGCCAGAGTCAATGCTATCATAGGAGAACCAACATTGGGAGAAGAACAAGAGGAAAGAGAAACTCTACATGCTGCAATTGATAACCCAAGAGCAAGACAACAATATGCTGTCATTCAAACACCTGCAAATCACCAAGGTGAAAAATTTGAGCTTCTTATTGATTGTGGTAGTGCTCATTCTTTCTTGTCACCTAAATGTTTAAGGAGGTTAGGACTTAATCAACACCCTGCAAGAAAGATGAGAGTTGAATTAGCCAATGGAAAGGAGGTGTTATCTCAGTACACTGTGGGAAAAATAGATTTCAAGTTGGGAGAATACTCTACTTCTGCTACTTTTCGAACCTTACCCATAGGAATCTATGACCGAATTCTTGGAATGGACTGGTTAGCCAATCATAATGCCAATATCCATTGTGCCCAAGGAAGTGTTACTTTTGTGGACAACCTAGGTCAAGAAGTCACTATTCAAGGACAGAATGGACAACCAAAAGCTCACTTGGTCAAATCTAATCGTCTTTTGAAAGGGTTACGCAAGGGTCAACAAATTTTTGTAGTCAAGCTAAACAAAGTAGAAAAATATTCTTCCAACCCTGAACCAATGTGGCTAGAAGAATTTTCGGATGTTTTCCCCAGTGAACTTTCTGAACTACCACCACCTAGGGAGGTAGACCATGAAATCAAAATTTTTCCAGGTAGTGAACCAATCTCAAGAGCTCCGTACAAGATGTCACTTCCAGAGGCTATAGAACTCAAGGAGCAGCTCAAACAGTTGATTGAGCAAGGGTTTATCCCACCTAGTACATCTCCATGGGGTGCACCTGTTCTCTTCCAAAAGAAAAAGGATGGCTCTCTTCGACTTTGCATAGATTATAGGGGCTTAAATCAGGTTACTATCAAGAATAAATATCCAATTCCTCGTATTGATGAGATGTTGGACAGATTACATGGAGCCAAAATATTCACAAAGATCGATCTTCGATCTGGCTATCATCAAATTCGAATCCAGGAGGCTGATATCTCCAAAACAGCTTTCAACACTCGTTATGGTCATTACGAATTTACACTGATGGCTTTCGGACTTACGAACGCTCCTGCAACTTTCAATCGTCTGATGCACGATATCTTTAGAGAATTCTTGGATGATTTTTTCCTAGTATTCTTTGACGATATCTTAATTTATTCCAAATCAGAGGAAGAGCATGAAGGACATGTTAGGAAAGTGTTAGAGCTTTTACACCGAAATAAGCTGTATGCAAAGAAAAGCAAATGTACCTTCTTTACCCCTAAGGTCTGTTACTTAGGGTTTATCATTTCACCTAAAGGAGTCTCTGTTGACCCTGACAAAGTCAAAGATATTGTGGAATGGCCTCAACCCACTTCACAAATCGAAGTCAGAGGGTTCTTAGGTATCACAGGGTGGTACAGGATCTTTGTAAAGGACTATGCTCTTAAAGCTGCACCACTAACCGACTTGCTAAAGAAAGGAGCAACGATACTTTGGGAAGAAAAACATGAATCTTGCTTCAAAAAGCTTAAGGAGTATCTTGCTTCAGAACCTCTCTTAAAACTTCCAGATTTCACCCAAGAATTCGAGGTGATCACAGATGCTAGTAACCTTGCATTAGGAGGAGTCCTTACTCAAGAAGGAAGGCATGTAGCTTATACTTCTCGGAAGCTTAGGATTCATGAAGTGAATTATGCTACACATGATTTAGAATTGCTAGCAGTTATTCATGCTCTCAAGCTATGGAGACATTATCTATTGGGACGCAAATTCCAGTTGGTAACAGATCACAAGAGCCTTAAGTGGATTTTTACCCAACCTAACCTTAACATGAGACAGAGGAGATGGATAGAGCTCATGCACGAATATGATTTTGATATTAAATTTAGACCAGGTAAGGATAATGTTGTGGCAGATGCCCTAAGCCGTAAATCTTTTCTAGGGGCAATTTCCATGGCTAACAACCCTATTCCAGACAAGGTCTTGGATGCTGCTGTCAGAGATACAGATTACCAGATGCTTGCTAGTATCCTACGTGAAGAGAGGTTATCATCAAATCAACCTAAACCTCTACATTACTCCTTAGA